>NC_092722.1:45010028-46287066 GCF_047496885.1 Scyliorhinus torazame
TCCACAACGTAGGACCGGGAATACCAGGTTATGAACTTGTCACACCAGGTCGGTGTATCGGTAAATATCTCAGGGGACAGTGCATGGCAGGGGTGGGAAACATTCACGGCCTGTGTGGTAGGGGTCAGGGGGGGTCACGCGCAACTGGAGCGATCCTGCTAAGATCCAACTGTAGAGCATGATGGTTGTCTTCATCTTTTCTTCTTTTTTTCTTCCTCTTGAGGCTTCCGTGGTTCCGGAGTTCTGTGGACACAAGCATAATTTCTGTTATTATCTTGTTTAAGATCTCGTATGTCTGTCTGTCTGTCCTTTGTTGCCAATTACCCATTATGATTGGTCACCATCTGTGGCTCCCTCATTTTTTTTTAAACCAAATATTTGGGCCAAGACATCCGAGAAGAATACTGACACAGTGCGAGCCGTCTCGCAGCCTGTGCGATCTACCAGTGTTTGAGGATGTAAATAGCATCTGGAAGCAACCGAAGGGTCGCCATAAACAAACAAAAGAGTTTCAAACTAAAAAAATGGGCTGTGTATGGGCCGCGGTGGATAAGAATGGGTGAAATCCCTGGGTAGGACGGTGACCAGTGCCGTATGTGCTCTACCTGAGGGTAGCTGACCAGATGGGGGTCCTCAGGCAGGACGGAGACCAGTGCCATTTCTCCACTGCCTGAGTGACCGGCAAGATCGGTAAGAATTTGTGGTCGTCATGGGGGTTGCATTTGTGCTAACCTCTACCTTCAAAGCAGAAGAGCAGTTATGATCGCTTGTTTGTGGCCAAACTTGTTCCATTAACTGCCAGTGGGCATTAAGAGTGGTGGCGTGGAGCCATGAAAAACTTTAAATGAACAAACAACATGCAACATTCACAGTAACAAACAAACATACATAACAAACATGGTGCAGGTTCAACAGAAAGGACACCGTAACTCTCCATCGGTTCCTTTTTACCATCATCTGGACACCTCATTGCTCTAAAGCGAACAGAGTCGCAAAGGGATTCGTTTGGTGGGAGTCAGACTCCATGTCATCATCTTCTCCCAGCTGCCATAATCGTGACTGGAGTAGGTTTGCTAAAGCTGCGTGGGGTGAATTGGGGTCCACCTCATCATTCCGGATGAGCCTGAACGAATTGTCTTGGTGCCAGAATTTTGTATTGAGGTTGGAGCTCCTAGGGGTTCATCCATAATCGTCGGGTGGTAGGTCTGGGTCAGGGGCTTTAATATACGTTATCTCGAAGAGGTCGCTGGAATCATGTTCGGAGTCGCTGGGAGTGGGACCTGGTGCAGGATGTAATTGTAGCGTGGTGTGCTGGGGTTGTCGCCATCGCTATCGCTGTCGCTGTCGCTGCTGGTTGAAGAAAGGGAGAGTCGGAGTCGGAGTCATAGTCATGTCTGAAGATGGGCTGAACAGGTTGGGGGAGGGTAGGAATATGTCATTCGTGGGCGGGGCGTGCTCATCTGCTGCTGCAAGCGAGATGTGGTGTGAATGGTTGTTCTGCGAACCATAAGCCTTAAGCTGGTTTATGTGGAACCACGCAGACTTGCCAGTCGGATAGGTGATCTTATACACAGGGGGGGCTGACTTTATCAGAGATGGAGTACGGTCCGGCAAATTTGGGGGAAAGGATTGAACTGGGATTGTATAGGGATAGCATAACTTGCTGCCCTACTACAAACTCGGTGGCATGTACTGTTTTATCAAAGCAAACTTTGCTTTGCTTCTTGCGGTTTCCAAGCCTGACGGCTGCTGCAAGCTGGGCTGCTTTCACATTTTCTAAAATCTGTTGTACTGCTTTCTCATGCGTGAGAGCGGTGACTGCGGGGCTGGCCAATTCCAGTCCTAACACATATTCTGTCCCTTTCATGGGGCATCCGGTCATGAGGGTGTGGGGGGTGTATCCTGTGGATGTGGATACTGTGTTTTGAATGAACATTAATGCAAATGAGAGAACTGTGTCCCAGGTGCTGTTGTGTTGTTGCACCATTTTTCTGAGGGTCGCTTTTAAAGTTCTGTTCATTCTTTCTACTATGTCGCTTGATTGGGGGTGGTATGCAATATGGAACTTTTGTTTTTTGCCAAAAATTGTAAGGACATTTTTCATCACTCGTCCTGTAAAATGGGAGCCTTGATCAGACTCTATACTGCATGGGAGTCCCCATCTTGTAAAGATGTGCTGAGTGAGGATTTTAGCTGTCGTTTTGGCAGTGTTTGTTCTGGATGGAAATGCTTCCACCCATTTTGTGAAGGTGTCGATGACCACCAACTCATACTTAAAACCGCTTCTGCAGGGGGGTAGGGGTCCTATGTAGTCGATTTGCAAGTTCGTCCAGGGGCGGGTGTGACTTAGCTGAGCTTTTCTTCCATATCTGAGCGGATTGTCCTGGGCACAGATTAAGCAATTCTCGATGTAATGTGTAACATTGGCTTTTAAATCAGACTACCAGCAGAGAGGTCTGAGGTGGGCGAGGGTGGGTTCAATGCCCTGGTGTCCATGGTTGTCCTGGAACTGACAAATAATTTGGTTCCTGTCCTGGCTGGGGACTACATAAATGCCGTCTTTTAAAATCACACCGTCATGTGTGGTTAACGCGTGATTAAACTTATCATAAGGGGCTGGGAAGTTGCCTTTTAAAACTTCCCTGAGCTTCTCATCGTCTATTGAGCCTTAGCCAAATCTTAAATGTTGTACTGTGGGACCTGAACCGCGTGTACTGGGGCGCTTTCGGGGGGGGTTCCAAAAGTGACCATGTCTGGAACCGGCTTTTGTGAGGGCGTCTGCTTTAACGTTACCAGGGGGGAAGAACGATGATGACTACGAACTTTGATGATTCCATATTTCCTATCTTTGGCCGTTTTCAGAATATGTTGGAGTAATGGGGCTGAGGGTAGGGGCTTTCCGTCTGCAGAAACAAATCCTCTAGTTTCCCACAGGGGTAGGAATTTGGTTAAACTGTTGCAGACATATAGACTGTCAGAATATATGTCGGCTGGGGTCGGAAACGAGTCGGGGTGATCTACAATACAAGCTATGGCTGCCAGTTCTGCTGCCTGCGAGCCTAAATGTCCTGGCAATTTTAACGAAATCTCTTCTAGGGCGCGTCCCTGCGCGTCCTCTACATAAATACCGCAACCGGTAATTCTTTTCCCGTTTAGAACTGTGGAGGAGCCATCCACATAGATTCTAAGGGATGTGCATGTGTCTGTGGGCTGGGGTCTCTGGGGTGTAGTACCTGGTTTCGGGGGAGCTGACTTCAAAGAACAAAGAACACAGAAAAATTACAGCACAGGAACAGGCCCTTCAGCCCTCCCAGCCTGCGCCGATCCAGATCCTTTATCTAAACCTGTCACCTATTTTCCAAGGATCTACTTCCCTCTGTTCCCCACCAGTTCATATATCTGTCTAGATGCATCTTAAATGATGCTATCGTGCCCGCCTCTACCACCTCAGCTGGCAAAGCGTTCGAGGTACCCCCTCTGCGTAAAAAACTTTCCACGCACATCTCCCTTAAACTTTCTCCCTCTCACCTTGAAATCGTGACCCCTTGTAATTGACACCCCCATTCTTGGAAAAAGCTTGTTGCTATCCACCCTGTCCACACCTCTCATAATTTTGTTGACCTCAATCAGGTCCCCCCTCAACCTCCGTCTTTCCAACGAAAACAATCCTAATCTACTCAGCCTTTCTTCATAGCTAGTACCCTCCATACCAGGCAACATCCTGGTGAACCTCCTCTGCACCCTCTCTAAAGCATCCACATCCTTCTGGTAATGTGGCGACCAGAACTGCACGAAGTATTCCAAATGTGGCCTGTTACAACTGTAACATGACCTGCCGACTCTTATACTCAACACCCCGTCCGATGAAGGCAAGAATGCTGTATGCCTTCTTGACCACTCTATCGACCTGCGTTGCCACCTTCAGGGTACAATGGACTTGAACTCCCAGATCTCTCTGTACATCAACTTTCCCCAAGACTCTTCCATTGACCGTATAGTCCGCTCTTGAATTAGATCTTCCAAAATGCATCACCTCGCATTTGCCTGGATTGAACTCCATCTGCCATTTCTCTGCCCAACTCTCCAATCTATCTATATTTTGCTGTATTCTCTGACAGTCCTCCTTGCTATCTGCAACTCCACCAATCTTAGAATCATCTGCAAACTTGCTAATCAAACCACCTATACCTTCGTCCAGATCATTTATGTATATCACAAACAACAGTGGTCCGAGCACGGATCCCTGTGGAACACCACTAGTCACCTTTCTCCATTTTGAGACACTCCCTTCCACCACTACTCTCTGTCTCCTGTTGCCCAACCAGTTCTTTATCTATCTAGCTAGTACACCCTGAACCCCATACGACTTCACTTTTTCCATCAACCTGCCATGGGAAACTTTATCAATAGCCTTACTGAAGTCCATGTATATGACATCTACAGCCCTTCCCTCATCAATTAACTTTGTCACTTCCTCAAAAACTTCTATTAGGTTTGTAAGACATGACCCTCCCGGCACAAAACCATGCTGCCTATCACTGATAAGTCTATTTTCTTCCAAATGTGAATAGATCCTATCCCTCAGTATCTTCTCCAACAGTTTGCCTACCACTGATGTCAAGCTCACAGGTCTATAATTCCCTGGATTATCCCTGCTACCCTTCTTAAACAAAGGGACAACATTAGCAATTCTCCAGTCCTCCGGGACCTCTCCCGTGCTCAGGGATGCTGCAAAGATATCTGTTAAGGCCCCAGCTATTTCGTCCCTCGCTTCCCTCAGTAACCTGGGATAGATCACATCCGGACCTGGGGACTTTCCACCTTAATGCCTTTTAGAATACCCAAAACTTCCCCCTTCCTTATGCCGACTTGACCTAGAGTATTTAAACATCCATCCTTAGCCTGAACATCCGTCAAGTCCCTCTCCTTGGTGAATACCGATGCAAAGTACTCATTAAGAATCTCACCCATTTCCTCTGACTCCACGCATAAATTCATTCTTTTGTCTTTGAGTGGGCCAATCCTTTCTTTAGTTACCCTCTTGCTCCTTGTATACGAATAAAAGACTTTGAGATTTTCCTTAACCCTGTTAGCCAAAGATATTTCATGACCCCTTTTAGCCCTCTTTATTGCGCGTTTGAGATTTGTCCTACTTTCCCAATATTCCTCCAAAGCTTCATCAGTTTTAATTCGCCTAGATCTTATGTATGCTTCCTTTTTCATCTTAGCTAGTCTCACAATTCTACCTGTCATCCATGGTTCCCTAAGCTTGTCATTTCTATCCCTCACTTTCTCAGGGACATGTCTGTCCTGCACTCTAATCAACCTTTCCTTAAAAGACTCCCACATTTCAAATGTGGATTTCCCTTAAAGAGCTGCTCCCAATCCACATTCCCTCGCACCTGCCGAATTTTGTTAGACTTGGCCTTTCCCCATTTAGCACTTTGTTTACTTTAGTGATGGAAAGGGATAGGTATATACCGCATGGCAAGAGTTATATCTGGGGGAAAGGCAATTATGATACGATGCGGCAAGACTTAGGATGCATCGGATGGAGAGGAAAACTGCAGGGGATGAGCACTATGGAAATGTGGAGCTTGTTCAAGGAACAGCTACTGCGTGTCCTTGATAAGTATGTACCTGCCAGGCATGGAGGAAGTGGTCGAGCGAGGGAACCATGGTTTATTAAAGCAGTTGAAACACTTGTCAAGAGGAAGAAGGAGGCTTATGTAAAGATGAGACGTGAACGTTCAGTTAGGGCGCTCGAGCGTTACAAGTTAGCTAGGAAGGACCTAAATAGAGAGCTAAGAAGAGCCAGGAGGGGACATGAGAAGTCTTTGGCAGGTAGGGTCAAGGATAACCCTAAAGCTTTCTCTAGATATGTCAGGAATAAAAGAATGACTGGGGTAAGAGTAGGGCCAGTCAAGGACAGTAGTGGGAAGTTGTGCGTGGAGTCCGAGGAGATAGGAGAGGTGCTAAATGAATATCTTTCGTCAGTATTCACACAGGAAAAGGACAATGTTGTCGAGGAGAATACTGAGATACAGGCTACTAGACTAGAAAGGCTTACGGTTCATAAGGTGGAGGTGTTAGCAATTCTGGAAAGTGTGAAAATAGATAAGTCCCCTGGGCCGGATGGGATTTATCCTAGGATTCTCTGGGAAGCTAGGGAGGAGATTGTTGAGCCTTTGGCTTTGATCTTTAAGTCATCTTTGTCTACAGGAATAGTGCCAGAAGACTGGAGGATGGCAAATGTTGTCCCCTTGTTCAAGAAGGGGCGTAGAGACAACCCCGGTAACTATAGACCAGTGAGCCTTACTTCTGTTGTGGGCAAAGTCTTGGAAAGGTTTATAAGAGATAGGATGTATAATCATCTGGAAAGGAATAATTTGATTAGAGATAGTCAACACGGTTTTGTGAAGGGTAGGTCGTGCCTCACAAACCTTATTGAGTTCTTTGAGAAGGTGACCAAACAGGTGGATGAGGGTAAAGCAGTTGTTGTGGTGTATATGGATTTCAGTAAAGCGTTTGATAAGTTTCCCCACGGTAGGCTATTGCAGAAAATATGGAGGCATGGGATTCAGGATGATTTAGCAGTTTGGATCAGAAATTGGCTAGCTGGAAGAAGACAAAGGGTGGCGGTTGATGGGAAATGTTCAAACTGGAGCCCAGTTACTAGTGGTGTACCACAGGGATCTGTTTTGGGGCCACTGCTGTTTGTCATTTTTATAAATGATCTGGAGGAGGGCGTAGAAGGATGGGTGAGTAAATTGGCAGATGACACTAAAGTCGGTGGAGTTGTGGACAGTGCGGAAGGATGTTACAAGTTACAGAGGGACATAGATAAGCTGCAGTGCTGGGCTGAGAGATGGCAAATGGAGTTTAATGCAGAAAAGTGTGAGGTGATTCATTTTGGAAGGAATAACAGGAAGACAGATTACTGGGCTAATGGTAAGATTCTTGGCAGTGTGGATGAGCAGAGAGATCTCGGTGTCCATGTACATAGATCCCTGAAAGTTGCCACTCAGATTGAGAGGGTTGTTAAGAAGGCGTACGGTGTGTTAGCTTTTATTGGTAGAGGGATTGAGTTTCGGAGCCATGTTGCAGCTGTACAAAACTCTGGTGCTGCCGCATTTGGAGTATTGCGTGCAATTCTGGTCGCCGCATTATAGGAAGGATGTGGAAGCATTGGAAAGGGTGCAGAGGAGATTTACCAGAATGTTGCCTGGTATGGAGGGAAGATCTTATGAGGAAAGGCTAAGGGACTTGAGGCTGTTTTCGTTAGAGAGAAGAAGGTTAAGAGGTGACTTAATTGAGGCATACAAGATGATCAGAGGATTGGATAGGGTGGACAGTGAGAGCCTTTTTCCTCGGATGGTGATGTCTAGCACGAGGGGACATAGCTTTAAATTGAGGGGAGATAGATATAAGACAGATGTCAGAGGTAGGTTCTTTACTCAGAGAGTAGTAAGGGCGTGGAATGCCCTGCCTGCAACAGTAGTGGGCTCACCAACACTAAGGGCATTCAAATGGTCATTGGATAGACATATGGACGATAAGGGAATAGTGTAGATGGGCTTTAGAATGGTTTCACAGGTCGGCGCAACATCGAGGGCCGAAGGGCCTGTACTGCGCTGTAATGTTCTATGTTCTATGTTCCTTTAGGACCACTCTCGTCTTTGTCCATGAGTATTCTAAAACTTACAGAATTGTGATCGCTATTCCCAAAGTAATCACTAACTGAAACCTCAACCACCTGGCCGGGATCGTTCCTCAATACCAGGTCCAGTATGGCCCCTTCCCGAGTTGGACTATTTGCATACTGCTCTAAAATACTCTCCTGGATGCTCCTTAACAATTCTGCTCCATCTACGCCTCCAACACTACATGAGTCCCATTCAATGTTGGGGAAGTTAAAATCTCCCATCATGACCACCCTATTGCTCCTACATTTTTCTATAATCTGTCTACATATTTGTACCTCTACTTCACGCTCGCTTTTGGGAGGCCTGTAGTAAAGTCCCAACAATATTACTGCACTCTTCCTATTTCTTAGCTCTACCCATATTGCCTCAGTGCTCGAATCCTCCATCGTGCCCTCCTTAATCACAGCTGTGATATCATCTCTGACCAATAATGCAACTCCTCCACCCCTTTTACCTCCCTTTCTATCCCTCCTGAAGCATCTATACCCTGGGATATCTAGTTGTCAGTCTTGCCTTTCCCTCAACCAAGTCTCCGTAATACCAATAACATCATATTCCCAGGTACTAATCCAAGCCCTAAGTTCATCTGCCTTACCTGCTACACTCCTCGCATTAAAACAAATGCACCTCAGACCACCTGTCCCTTTGCGTTCATCATCTCTTCCCTGTCTACTCTTCCCCTTAGTCACATTGAGTTTATTATCTAATACCTTGCTGGCTTTAGTTGCTGCCTCTTTACTGACCTCTAACTTCCTAATCTGGTTCCCATCCCCCTGCCACATTAGTTTAAAACACCCCCAACAGTGTTAGCAAAAGCACCCCCTAGGACGTTGGTTCCAGTCCTGCCCAGGTGTAGACCATCCGATTTGTAATGGTCCCACCGCCCCCAGAACTGGTTCCAATGTCCCAAAAATCTGAACCCCTCCTTCCTGCACCATCTCTCAAGCCACGGATTCATTCTGACTATTCTTGAATTTCTACTCTGACTGTCTCGTGGCACTGGTAGCAATCCTGAGATTAGAACCTTTGAGGTCCTACTTTTTAACTTATCCCCTAACTCCCTAAATTCTGATTGTAGGACCTCATTCCGTTTTTTTGCCTATTTCGTTGGTGTCTACATGCACCACGACAACTGGCTGTTCACCCTCCCTCTTCAGTATGCCCTGCAGCCGATCTGAGACATCCCTGACCCGTGCACCCGGGAGGCAACATCCCATTCGGGAGTCTCGTTTTCGACCACAGAAACGCCTGTCTACTCCCCTTATGATTGAATCCCCTATGACTATAGCCCTGCCAATCTTTTTCCCGCCCTTCTGTGCAGCAGAGCCAGCCACGGTGCCATGAGCCTGGCTACTACTGCCTTCTTTGGTGAGTCATCTCCCCCAACAGTACCCAAAACAGTATACCTGATTTGGAGGGAGATGACCGCAGGGGACACCTGCACTGCCTTCCTGCTCTTTCTCTGCCTTTTGGTCACCCATTCCCTGTCTCCCTCACCAATCCTAATCTGCGGTGTTACCAACTCACTGAACGTGCTATCCACGAACTCCACAGCATCGTGGTACAAAGGGTCCTGAATTGTGCTTAGTGGTTATTATTTCATACTGATGTGGGGTGCCTGCATATTGTAAATTGTCAGCGAGGAAAGTGTGGGTCTTGGTTCTCTTAACTGTGATGTCCCATCCCTGTAAAAGAAGGGTCCAACGGGCTGCGCGGATCTGGCTGACTGTGCCATCCTTAAGTCTACCGTCTAGTAGGAGCTGTATTGGGGTGTGTTCAGTGAGAATGGTGATGGGGTTGAGTCCTGTAATGTAGGTGAAGTATTGTACTGCCCAGAAAACTGTGAGCAGGTGCCTTTCGCAGGCAGAAAATCCTTGCTCGGCTGGATCTAATACGTGTGAGGCGTATGCTACGTGGCCTAATCGATCATGTCATTCTTGGAGGAAGTTGCAACCTCAATTGTGTACGGGGAGAGTGGATCTGGGACCTGTAGTGTGGGGGCTGTGCTGAGGGCTCTTTTTAAAGCATCCACGGCATCTGTGTGCTGTGGAAGCCATTCCCAAGGTGCTTGTTTCTTGAGAAGTTTGGATAGGGGCGCTGCTTTTGAAACCGTCGATATGGTTTTTGCAGTAGCCAACCAGTCCTAGAAATGACCGGAGGGCTGTGACATTATGGGGCAGGGGTAATTTGACGATCGAGTCGATTCTTTTCTGCTCGATCTCGCGTTTGCCATGCGTGATTACTGTACCTAAGTAAATTACTTTTTCCTTCAAAATCTGAGCCTTCTTGGGGTTCACTTTACAGCCAATTTGTTGTAGGAGTCCTAAAAGTTCGGCGAGAAGTGAAATGTGCTCTCCCTTTGTGTCCATCTGTAGTAGCAGATCAACTACATATTGAACCAAACAATCGGGTCGGAAAAAGTTTGCCAATCCATTTGCCAGCTGTTGGTGGAAAATGGAGGGGGAGTTGTGGAAGCCTTGTGGAAGGCAGGTCCATGTATACTGCTGTCCCTGGAATGTGAATGCGAATTTTTATTGGCACGCTTTATCCAATGGAATGGACCAAAAGCCGTTGCTAATGCCCAAAACCAAATTTTTTTTTGACTGTAGTCCCTGTTTGAGCATGCACTCGGGACTCGTGGCTACGGTGGGGGCTGCTACTGGGGTTACTTTGTTCAGTTCCTGGTAATCGATGGTCAGTCACCATGATCCATCGGGTTTCCTGACGGGCCAAATTTGTGCATTATTCGTGGAGGCTAATGATCGGAGTATGCCTTGATTAAGCAAACTCTGTATCTCTTTTGAGATTTCTCCCTCTGCTTCTTGGGGAAAACCGTACTGCTTTTGGGGTCTGGGGTCGGGACCTGTAATATTCACTAAGCCAGCGTTGTGTTGCTGCAGGACTGCCCTAACTTGTTTGTCCTGATTAATGGCTTGAGGGTCGAACCAGAAGTCTCCTACTGCGCTGATCCGATTTTCATACTCTCCAACTGTGAGCGTGGCGGGGGCTCGTGCTGCCTTTGCCATTCTCCACACACATTTATTGACTGGATCAAATGAGAGATTGTGGGAGCTCATAAAGTTAATTCCTAAAATGTGTTCGGCTGTTTGGGGTCGAGCGACCAGAACTATGGGGTGTTTTGCTTTAATGTTCCCTATCTGGATTGCTACAGGGGCTGTGATGTGTCCCTGCTGTAAATGCTATGTAAAACCGCTGAGTGTGATGGTGTCGGTGGTGGGCCACGTGTCTCGCTGAAACATCGTGGAGGAATTGAGCGTGGTGCGGGACTCTCCTGTGTCCCAAAGGATTTCTACGGGGTGTCCCCTGACTGTGCCTACCATTACCGGTCTACTGGACTTGTCCCAAAGGGTGTCGCAGACCCAAGTTGGGGAGCCCGAACACCGTCAGTCGGTGCCGTTCATATCTGCATTCTCAGAACGGGCGCTAATACTGTGAATTGGCTTTGCCCTATTCTTATTTAGGGTGCCTGTCTGCTGGTTTCTCTGCTGCTTCTGGGGCGCATTGCGTTCTCGTGCATAGTGTCCTAATTGGCCACAATTATAACACTCCTGGATTTGGGTTGCTGTGGGCTGTTCCTGCCCTCATTTACCCATGCGGGGTGCTGGCGCGTCCTAACTGGATGCATGTCTGCCTGTTGTTCCTCTGCTTCAACAAATGCAGTTTTGCCATGGATGGACTGTTCCCAAGCGCAGGACAATCTTTTCAAAACCCATTTCTCGTTGTGGGCCTCGTCTGAGGGGTCGTAATTTGCCCAAGCTCTCTGTCCTGCCTCTGTCGCATGAGAGACTAGGATGCGAGTCCATTTGGCCATATTATCTGGGGACAAATGGGCGCGGGCTAACTCTCCAAATACTGCTGTGAAATGTATCCACAAGCATCCTGCAATTGCTGTAGGGTGCTCTGTCTTCTTCTGCCTACACTTGTCTAGGCCTTCTACGGGGTCTCCTTTGTTATAGCCGATTGCATCTCAGATCGCTGTGTGCATTTCTTGGAGTGTGCCTTCTCCTACATTTTGTGGGTTTGGAAGGGCAGCCATGACTGAAGGGTCGAGGCTTAAAACTGTGAGTTTTACTTGCCCCTTTTCATCCAGGCCGTACATGGTCGCCTGTTGTTTTACCCTTGCAAAGGACTGGTGGCGCTCCGATGTGGGTAGGAACGGTGTTATTTTATCACACGTGTCCCGTAATTGAGTAACGGTTAATGGGGTAGTGTATAGGAAATCTGGGTCTCCTTCCGCTGTGGTCCTGCGCTGTGTGGTTACAGGGTTCATAGGGGTGTGTTCTGCCTGTGCAGTCGGGGGTTGGGGCGCTTGTCGTTTCTGGGGTCTGTCCTGTGTACATGTCCCATGTACATATCTGTGGGCAGTCTCATTTAACTCCTGCCAATCGGGGCCATTTTCTTGGTCTAACTGGGGTCCAAACGTGCTCTGAAACCCATTCTGAACAGAAAGCAGAGATTGCAATTCTGCAATTTACTTCCGGCACTTTGCGTGACCTACAGAGCTCTGCCTTTGTTCCGTCGTGGAAGTGTGGAGTGCTCGTAGGGCTGCTTTTAGAACGTTACACTGTTTCTGTAACTGCTCAACTTGTTCTGTTTCCTCCCTTACCAACACCGCGCATTGCGTGTCTTGGTAGGCTTTTTCATATTGGGACTGAAAGCTGCTCAAATGGGCGAGACAAGATTGGTATGCCCGCTTGGCATCAGCCATCTCCTTGTCCCTCGCCGCTAACTGCTCTCTCAGTTCCCTGTTCTCTTTCTCATACCCACTCTAATCTCCTTCACTACTCTTGTCTCTCTCCTCAATCTCTCTACGGAGTGTCGTAACGACCTCCTCTGTGCCTCGGAATTGTGCCAAGCAGGACACGATTGCCATTGGCTTGCGAGCTTTCCCTAAGCTCTTCTTATGGATCTCTGTCAGGTTCTCCCACCAAGTATGCCCTATACGTCTGGGACCTGTTTCATCGTTGGCGCAGAATTCACTCCAAAGGGGCCATTCTTTCCCTTTGAGATATTTTCTGATCTCTTCTTACCATACAGGATGCTGTCCTACTCTACTGGTCGCTGTGACCTCAAATTCTTGGGGGTTCATAAGGCGTTCCATTGCCTTCATTGCCATTTCTCTCTCTATCTCTGTGGTCTCTACCGAATTTGGAACAGGGGGTGATAAAGTGGTAATGTAAACATGGGTACGGCTTACGCTAATTTCCGGCCTACAGTTTTACGCAACAAAATCTCTCAGGTTTACCTTATATCCCTGTTAGTACACATGCAAATAACACACTTCCGAATCTTGGAGGTTTGATCAGTATCGTTCTTACACTTGTAGTTTTTCTGTTTCCAATTGCATTCCTATTCAAATTTGGGTTCTCTCGGAGTGACGAGGTCACTTCTAGATAGAGTCCCACCAGTCGCCAGTTAGCTCTGTTGCTCTCTTTATTTGGTTCTAAATATGGCGGTCAATATGGTCGCCTTCCTTAATCCTAATTACATTTGCTTTAGAGTCGCCAGGTATCTTTCGATACCGCCACAAGGTTCAAACCCGAATACTGATCAAAGAGCCGATACACCAGTTAGTTAGTTCAAAGTCAATACTATTTATTTACATACACAGCAATATCTACACATGCACAAAATACTACAAACTAAACTATCTCTAACGCTAACGCCTATACTTAGCTTCGGGTGCCCACTCAGTCCGAGGAACAATGGCCCTTGTTCGGATCTGAGGCTGCTGGGTTCGAAGTGGTACAAGGGAACAGCTAAGGTCGTCCGTCTGGTAGCGAGCGTTGTCCTTGGACTTACTTGCTTCTGGTGTAGCTGGTGGAAGGGTCTTGCCGCTTTGAGAGCCGATTCCAAGAGAGCGATTCTCTCCTGGGGCCTTTTTCTTCTACCTGAAAGGGCTTCGTGTGCTTTTGGGCGGGCCTTGAACTTGGCCCCAATAAATTGGGCCGTATCTTGATCACTCGTATTGATCTTGACCAATAAAGGGGTGGGTGCCCTGATGGCTGGGTGTGTCTTAGGTGGCCGTTAGCCTGGCTTTGTTTGTGCTTTCGGTTTGGGGAACTGGCGCCGTGAGGTCTGGAGCCAGATCGGTTACTTGAGTATCTCCCCTTTGTTCCCGGAGATGGGCCATCAATATGCTAATGGGCCTACAGTTTCAGTCTCGTCTCGGAGCTGCAGTCCCAATACACGTACAGGCTCTGTGCCTGCCTGCTTTCTTAGCATTGTCTATAGTTCCCTGCAATCTTTGCAAACATCTATTTTGTATTCTAGAAGTGGCCATCCCAGATGGCTACAGTCAACACAGCCGACTTTGATAACGCACAAGGTTTAATTGGCAAATCAGATTGTTAATGCAGATAGATACCCAGATGTTGAGAATACAGTCATGCAGTTGATACACCATGCCCTCTTATGTGGTACGCTTTGAAAGAAACCATACCTTTTATAGAAAGCAAACAATTTGGCGATAGTGATGATGAATCCAAATCTCATGTCAAAAAAGTCTGACCTAGATGCTGGAAAACACAGAGAAGGATTTTAAGTGAGATGTTTAATGCCAAAGTACAGCTGTAGTATTTTATTTACTTATTCGGTCATAGGCGGTGGGTATTGTTGGCTAGGCCAGCATTTATTGTCCATCGCTAATTGCCCTTGAGAAGGTGGTTGTTGTAGCATAAGGGTCTGGCACATAGAGGGTTAATGTGGGGCGGAGTGCAGTACTGACAACCAGGATCAACACGGTGTTGGATCGAGCCGTGAGCAGATCCAAGCATGTAGACAGCTCCTAACTTGTTTTATTTTGCGGCTGCTGTTGAGTAAAGAGTCAAGAGTTCCGTTCCTTTCCCAAACACCTTTATTTTCCTTGAACCCACTCCATACAAAACTCTATCACCAACACCAAATGCCACCTGCAACCCCTTTACATAACCAGTGTCAATGATTGGATACTTAACATCAATTTCATATGTAATTGGAATGTCTCTTAACCGAGGCATTTTCAAAGTGGGGGTTGCGACCCCCGGGTGGGTTGCGGGCTGGTTTCGGGAGGGTCGCGGAGCCAGCCATCGTGGCATTTCCGATTGTGGGAATTCATGCGCAACAGCTGCAGTGGCCGGCTTTTAACAATGCCGGCTGCGAGCGGCTATAAAAATGGCGGCCGCAACCAGCTAAAAAAATGCGGGTACACTACGCATGCATGCCTGCTCAGCAGTGCGCCTGCGGCCTGGGAGTGTTGGGACCTGAACCCAGGGTCAAAGTGCGATCGCGGCGGCCCGGGGTCAAAGTGCGATCGTGGCATGGTGGCGGCTGAGTGCGTGGTGATCACCGATGATGAACAAGGCTGTGACCTCGATTTGTTTTGCATCCCTAAATATTACTCAAATGACCTGGAGAGAGTATATATTCCTCATGGTTTAATCATGGACAGAACTGAACGTTTGGCAAGGGATACAATGAAAGCCATGGGAAATCATCACATCATCGCCCTTATGTACTGAAGGGTGGCTGACCTTCACGACCCACACCGGCTGATCTTCATGACCCACGCCGGCCGACCTTGATGACCCACCATTTTCTCTTGCCTTTAATGCGATAGGTGAGCCTCACTCCAATCAGGTTCACAGGAGGAGAGGGTTTTTTGCTGACCTTTTAGACTACATTAAAGCATTGAATCAAAACAGTGACCAGTCAGTCCAATGACGGTGGATGTCATCCGCTTGAAGAGTTACTGTAATGATCAGTCAACAGGGGAGATACTCAGAGTTTACAAACTGAGGTATGAAATCCACGCTTCCCTCCTCGAGAAATTGTCCTCTCTGACTGATTCTTTGCTGATGAAACCTTGATTCCAACTATGTCTTACCTTGCAGACATCTTTTCAATTCTAAATGAACTGAACCTCAAATTGCAAGGGAAGGATGACAATGGCTTTCGGCACTGTGAAGAAATCACAGCTTTCCAAAAGTCATTGAAAGTTTGGCAAATGCGAGTGCAAAGCAAAAATTTCTATTTGTTCCCCATACTGCTACGACACATCGAAGAAAACAGCATTAGAAAGGAAAGTGTAAATGGACTGGCAAGCCTGTCTCCAAATGAAGCTGATTGAACTTCTGTGCCTCAGCTTTGACAGCACATTAAAAGCATGGCACAAGTCAATGAAACTGTCAACGTTCTGGAGTAGAGTCTCTGAGGAGTATCTGGAGCTGAGTAAAACAAGCATTTTGTTGCTTTTGTCCTTCACAATGATCCACATGTGCGAGGTTGGATTTTCTGTCCTCACATAGATGAAGATGGCACAAAGGAACCGGCTGAATCCTGCACCCGATATGTGCATAGCCCTCTCCTCCTGTGAACCTGATTGGAGTGAGGCTCACCTATCGCATTAAAGGCAAGAGAAAATGGTGGGTCATCAAGATCGGCCGGCGTGGGTCATGAAGATCAGCCGGTGTGGGTCGTGAAGGTCAACCAGCGTGGGTCGCGAAGGTTGGCTGGTTGGTAAAAATGGGTCCCCGGAAAAAAAGTTTGAAAAACACTGTCTTAACCCATTCCTAACAGTCTCCCCTTCCTTGGAGAAAAAAAAATAATTTGGTAAATATTGTTTCCCCCCGAAAAAACAAAATTACAAGAAACTCAAAAACACACACAATTCCCCCCCCCCCCACCTTTTTCTTCTTCAGCTCATTCCTGGAAGGAAAAAAAAGTCACAGAAACAGACACCCCTGATTAACAATGTCCAAAGATTTCTGCAAACTCGCCCCTTTCTTCGTAAAACAATTGGAAATTGTCAACCTACTTAATTTTTGCTATCTCCCTTTTGTCCAGCATCCGCTTCAAACTGGCGATGTCTAACCTTAACCTTTTCCCATTCGCACTTTTTGTAGAGTGCACATTTTCCCACAGGGATTTATTGTCAATGTGACACTCAGTGGGTATGTTACCCAAATCCCCAATCCCAAAACGTCTGTCAATATCTGGGATATTTAAAAGGCCATATCCAACGTCTCTACAAGGCTTAACGTCTCAGCGGCCAAAGTGTTTTTGGCCACTTCCTTATTTTCTTTGTTTCCCACACAAGGAGGTCAAATGTACCATTGTTCCCCAAAAGGAAAAGTGTAAAACCTCCTGCGCTTGAAACCCCACCACATTAATTTGTATAGGACGCATCACTATAAACTATGAGTTTCAAGTGCCTAAGATCACCAAAAACCGGGAACCTCAAAACACACTGCTGCATCTTTAGTTTGGCCAACGGTTTATTTGCTTTCATTATGGAGGCGATTCTCCGAGCCCCGCGCAAGGAGGCTGGAGCGGCATGATGGGGCTGTTTAGCACAGGGCTAAATCGCTGGCTTTGAAAGCAGACCAAGGCAGGCCAGCAGCACGGTTCGATTCCCGGAACAGCCTCCCTGAACAGGCACCGGAATGTGGCGACTAGGGGCTTTTCACAGTAACTTTATTTGAAGCCTACTTGTGACAATAAGTGATTTTCATTTTCATAAACCGCTCCACCGCCGTTCTGGCCCCCTGTGGGGGCCAGAATCGGTCGTACCAGGGCCAGTTTGCGCTGTCGTGAAACGCGACGGCGTTCACGACGGCGCGAACACTTGGGCTCTATATTAAAGAATCACCACTATGTCTTCCACTTTAGGATCATTCATTTTTGTACTCAACTCTAGTACATCAAAACTAACGCCCGGTCTAGTCTGTCTACCGAACCAATTCAGTTGCCCAATTAAACTTAGCAGTTGCTCTTTTTCCGTCTTTGTAACCACCGCGTCTTTTCATGAAACCCGACCACGACTAATTGCTATTGGGCTGAGGCTCTCCAAATAAGATTGTCGACTTAACATTGCACCTAACTCAGTCTGTCCGATTTCCAGTCCAATACATTTAAATGCACCGGAAGCCTGACTTCCAACCCTGAATTCTTTCTTGAACCCAGAGATTACAATTGCTTCAAAATCACTAGTACCACCCCACAAAGACATCATCGACATGCATCATAAAGATGCCAGAAAGATTTCCTTTATCATGTCAGTAAAACATTGCCGGATCTGCTTTCAACTGGCAACAGCCTAACCTTAACAAAACTGACCTTACCGAAAAATACCAGACTCTGGACGCATCATTTAACCCAGATACACGTTTGTTCAACTTCCAGAGTAGCCCTTCTGTGTTGGCTGCCTTTTAGGAGGATGGAAAAAATGTCTTTCTGAAGCTGATGCCCTGCAAAAAGGCAGCTTTTATATCTATAGATTTGCAGTCCCATGCCTTTGTGGCTAACAGAGCCAAGAAGATCTTTAAAATAATCTTCCTGCCATAGGGGAATCTACCCTTAAATCCTAATCTTCATGGTTTTCTTCAAATCCCCTTGCCACAAGCATGGCCTTTGCCTTATAAGTTCCATCCAGAAGAACCTTTTTCGTGCAAATCCATCTTTAGGATAAAGCTCTTTGTCCCCTATCCGGTACTTCCATGTATACCCCAAATTCACTCCAACATGCAGTTCTTGCTGTTTGGCATCTTTGATAACTTTTTCATCTAATTTATTGGAAGCCACCAAAATCTCACGTGCATGTGGGCTTCTATTCCTGGTAGCATTCGTAATCTTACCCATGCTCCGAGATCTTGACAAACTATGTCCTCTATCCCGCCTGGTATCTCGTTCTGTACTACAGTGCTTGATCTTTCCCTCCTGCAGTGGGATGTCCTTTCAATAGTTCTCGACTTTTTCCTGTGAACCTGTTCACTATCCGACTTACTATCTGAACTGGCACTGTGTTTTTGTGCCCTTATTTTGAACTTCATGTTCCCAATCCATTGTATTGACAGCCTCCCCTGTATGCTGTACATTCAACCAGTGTTTATACTTTCCAGTGGCCTTCCCTGCTCGACTAATAACAGTTGCATCCTTCCATTGACTAGAACCTTCAGGCAAGTATGTTACTTTTGTACCAACTTTTGGCAGTTGTCCTTTTGGAAAAATGGTCTGTTCTAATTCATCAGAAGTATTGTGTTCCTCTACAGAAACCCTGTCTATATCAGTTAACTGGTCCTCATAGTTCTGTAACATGTGCGTATCAGATGACCCTGGTTCCTCATCATGTTCGCCTGCTCTGTCTAAATTTGCAAGTTTATCATCTGTACCCATTATCCTTGATGAATGTACCCTAATAGTCTGATTGCCATGTTGCAAAACAATTGTTTTGCCACCTATACCTATGACCTTCCCTGGGCCTTTCCATTCATTAAAATTGTCTCTCTTATAGTATACTATGTCTCCTTGCTGAAAAACGGCATTTGATGGCCGTACATTATGCCTTAAAGCTCTGCGAATTCTTTCAGAGACTTCTGCTTCCAAAAAGCTTTTCTACTGCTATGTAATGCATTTAAATGCTCAGCCAAGGCAGAGCTAATTGTAGTCCCTTCCCAAGCTGGAGGCTGGTCATCCAAAATGGACGGAAATGTAGGATTTCTACCAAACACTAATTGATAGGAATTATAGCCCCCAACCATTTGCAACAAATTCTTTGCATGTACCGCCCATGTTAAGGCTGAATTTAACTTGCAATTTGGTCAATCTGCCAAAATTTTCCAGAGCATGTCATGTATTACAGGATGGTTTCTTTCACACACATCATTACTAAATGTGCTTTCCGCACCGTGTTCATAACTGATATTCACGATTTCACACATATCCCTAAACTCATCATTAGCAAATTTTCCCCCATTGTCTGTAAGGAATTTTGGCAGTGGGCCCATTCCTGTCCCTAAACATTTTTCCATGATCTGATCCAGGATTACTCTCTTTTCTTTATTATGTACAATGGTTGATTGACTAAATCTGGTCGGTAAATCTACAAAATGCAAAATAAATATATTATTGGCTTTATCCCAGACCTTAAGGTCCATAGTCACAATGTTGTTAAAATCTCTGGCCAAGGGTGGGGTTACTATCGGTCATGATGGTGTCCGTCTATACTTCCTACAAACCTCACAGCAATCACTAACCTGTTCTATCAACTTAGTATAGTCTTTGTCCCTTACCTCTGCATCCTTTAATACATTTTTCAGCCTCCGAGGAGATGGATGTGCAAATTGCCTCTGCAGTTTCAATACAATGAACTTTTATCAGCTAAAGTCCAATTTCCAGCTGCTAATAACATTTCCTTAAAAACTGCACCTGAAATATTATTTGTCAGTCATGGAATACAATAGTGACCCGACTGTGTAAATTGTAGGTCCATCGTCTTTCCAAAAACTGTTGCCTTATGCTTTTCCATATCCAGTTTTATGTGTGCTTTCTTCATTGATGGTCTGCTTAGAAGCAAAGGTATCTCACTTGATACAATATCTGTGCTACTGAAATGATTCACACCGGCAATATTGCAAGAAATCACCACTCTTTTCAGCGACTTCAGGGTATTACCATCCCCAAACCTGAAACATGTGGAACTTTCAAATTTTTTAACCTTTTTACGATTTTCAGCATTTAAAGAGTCCAGGTAACATTTTAACTTGTCAATTTCACACACAGTAGATGTGCAGCCACTGTCCAATACTGCACAATTGAAGGACTCTGCAACCAACACTCTCATTACAGGAGTAAAACTGCTTGTTAATAGGACAATATCTTCTTTCTGGTCACTATCTTTTTCCTCTTCCGACTCTTCCGTGTCATGTGTAGCTTCAAACACTCTATTATAACGCGTCAGACAGTTGAAAGCATAATGAAATTGAGAGTCACACCGAAAACATCGATTTATCATATCCCGGGAATTTCTGGGATTCATTTTCCTATTATCATTCCCCATATCCCTCCTGTTATAGGTTTTAAATGGGTTTCTGTCCTCATAACTTCTGTGTCCCAATCTCCTTCCATACTCTCTTGGCCTGTTTGTAACCGTACGATCTTGCAGTGTTTCTCCCACAGTGAAAACAGTGCGGGAGGTGAGTGAGCCGGGACAGTGAAATCAGCGCGGGAGCTGAGTGAGCCGGGACATTGAAAACAGCGCGGGAGCTGAGTGAGCCGGGACAGTGAAAACAGCGCGGGAGCTGAGTGAGCCGGGACAGTGAAAACAGCGCGAGAGCTGAGTGAGCCGGGACATTGAAAACAGCGCGGGGGGTGAGTGAGCCGGGACATTGAAAACAGCGCGGGAGCTGAGTGAGCCGGGACAGTGAAAACAGCGCGGGAGCTGAGTGAGCCGGGAGATTTAAAAAGCGCGGGAGTTGAGTGAGCCGGGAAATTGAAAACAGCGCGGGAGCTGAGTGAGCCGGGACATTGAAAACAGCGCGAGAGGTGAGTGAGCCGGGACATTGAAAACAGCGCGAGAGGTGAGTGAGCCGGGACATTGAAAACAGCGCGAGAGGAGAGAGAGCCGGGTGATTTAAAAAGCGCGGGAGATTTAAAAAGCGCAGGAGCTGCTAGTCAGAGCGGAGATTTTAAAAGATCGCGGCCTAGTTTCGGGAGCCGTTCGGAGGAGGAGGAGCAGTCTCTGTCAGGGAGAGAACCTGAGAACATCTAAGACACTGAGAAGGTAAGAAGGTAAGTCAGTGATTTTTACTCATTTTTACTTTTATACCTTTTTCAAATTGTGTGTGTCAGGGGGAAACTGAAGTGACATCACAGAAAAGCTGTGACCTGAGTGGCTGGTTGGGAATCTACACTAAATTTAAAAAATTAAGCATTGGTAACTAATTAAACATAATTACTTAATTATAATTTAGAGGGGTATCTAAGCCAGAGATCGGAGAGTACTATATTTAACTTTCGCATTTATATTAGAAATCTAGTGCTAGGAAACAGTAACTTTGAAATTTAAAAAAATATATATAAAACATTTTTAAAAACTTTTAATTTTAATTAATTGACGCAATGTTAGTTAGAGGGGTGCAGTGCTCTGACTGTGAGATGTGGCAGGTCCGGGAGGCTTCCAGCGTCCCGGGTGGCTTAATCTGCAGAAAGTGCACCCAACTGGAGCTCCTCACAGACCGCATGGTTCGGTTGGAGCAGCAATTGGATGCACTTAGGAGCATGCAGGTGGCGGAAAGCGTCATAGATCGCAGTTATATAAATGTGGTCACACCCAAGGTGCAGGCAGAAAAATGGGTGACCACCAGAAAGGGCAGGCAGTCAGTGCAGGAATCCCCTGTGGTTGTCCCCCTCTCGAACAGGTATACCCCTTTGGATACTGTCAGGGGGGATAGCCTATCAGGGGAAAACAGCAGCAGCCAGAGCAGTGGCACCACGGCTAGCTCTGATGTTCAGAAGGGAGGGTCAAAGCGCAGAAGAGCAATAGTAATAGGGGACTCTAGAGTCAGGGGCACAGATAGGCGCTTCTGTGGACATGAAAGAGACTCCAGGATGGTATGTTGCCTCCCTGGTGCCAGGGTCCAGGATGTCTCCGAACGGGTAGAGGGCATCCTGAAGGGGGAGGGCAAACAGGCAGAGGTCATTGTACATATTGGTACTAACGACATAGGCAAGAAGGGGCATGAGGTCCTGCAGCAGGAGTTCAGGGAGCTAGGCAGAAAGTTAAAAGACAGGACCTCTAGGGTTGTAATCTCGGGATTACTCCCTGTGCCACGTGCCAGTGAGGCTAGAAATAGGAAGATAGAGCAGCTGAACACGTGGCTAAACAGCTGGTGTAGGAGGGAGGATTTCCGTTATCTGGACCACTGGGAGCTCTTCCGGGGCAGGTGTGACCTATATAAGAAGGACAGGTTGCATCTAAACCGGAGAGTCATAAATATCCTGGCCGCGAGGTTTGCTAGTGTCACACAGGGGGGTTTAAACTAGTATGGCAGGGGGGTGGGCACGGGAGCAATAGGTCAGAAGGTGAGAGCATTGAGGGAGAACTAGGGAATAGGGACAGTGGGGCTCTGAGGCAGAGCAGACAGGGAGAAGTTGCTGAACACAGCGGGTCTGGTGGCCTGAAGTGCATATGTTTTAATGCAAGAAGTATTACGGGTAAGGCAGATGAACTTAGAGCTTGGATTAGTACTTGGAACTATGATGTTGTTGCCATTACAGAGACCTGGTTGAGGGAAGGGCAGGATTGGCAGCTAAACGTTCCAGGATTTAGATGTTTCAGGCGGGATAGAGGGGGATGTAAAAGGGGAGGCAGAGTTGCGCTACTGGTTAGGGAGAATATCACAGCTGTACTGCGGGAGGACACCTCAGAGGGCAGTGAGGCTATATGGGTAGAGATCAGGAATAAGACGGGTGCAGTCACAATGTTGGGGGTTTACTACAGGCCTCCCAACAGCCAGCGGGAGATAGAGGAGCAGATAGGTAGACAGATTTTGGAAAAGAGTAAAAACAACAGGGTTGTGGTGATGGGAGACTTCAACTTCCCCAATATTGACTGGGACTCACTTAGTGCCAGGGGCTTCGACGGGGCGGAGTTTGTAAGGAGCATCCAGGAGGGCTTCTTAAAACAATATGTAGACAGTCCAACTAGGGAAGGGGCGGTACTGGACCTGGTGTTGGGGAATGAGCCCGGCCAGGTGGTAGATGTTTCAGTAGGGGAGCATTTCGGTAACAGTGACCACAATTCAGTAAGTTTTAAAGTACTGGTGGACAAGGATAAGAGTGGTCCTAGGATGAATGTGCTAAATTGGGGGAAGGCTAATTATAACAATATTAGGCGGGAACTGAAGAACATAGATTGGGGGCGGATGTTTGAGGGCAAATCAACATCTGACATGTGGGAGGCTTTCAAGTGTCAGTTGAAAGGAATTCAGGACCGGCATGTTCCTGTGAGGAAGAAGGATAAATACGGCAATTTTCGGGAACTTTGGATAACGAGAGATATTGTAGGCCTCGTCAAAAAGAAAAAGGAGGCATTTGTCAGGGCTAAAAGGCTGGGAACAGACGAAGCCTGCGTGGAATATAAGGAAAGTAGGAAGGAACTTAAGCAAGGAGTCAGGAGGGCTAGAAGGGGTCACGAAAAGTCATTGGCAAATAGGATTAAGGCAAATCCCAAGGCTTTTTACACGTACATAAAAAGCAAGAGGGTAGCCAGGGAAAGGGTTGGCCCACTGAAGGATAGGCAAGGGAATCTATGTGTGGAGCCAGAGGAAATGGGCGAGGTACTAAATGAATACTTTGCATCAGTATTCACCAAAGAGAAGAAATTGGTAGATGATGTTGAGTCGGGAGAAGGGTGTGTAGATAGCCTGGGTCACATTGAGATCCAAAAAGACGAGGTGTTGGGTGTCTTAAAGAATATTAAGGTAGATAAGTCCCCAGGGCCTGATGGGATCTACCCCAGAATACTGAAGGAGGCTGGAGAGGAAATTGCTGAGGCCTTGACAGAAATCTTTGGATCCTCACTGTCTTCAGGGGATGTCCCGGAGGACTGGAGAATAGCCAATGTTGTTCCTCTGTTTAAGAAGGGTAGCAAGGATAATCCAGGAAACTACAGGCCGGTGAGCCTTACTTCAGTGGTAGGGAAATTACTGGAGAGAATTCTTCGAGACAGGATCTACTCCCATTTGGAAGCAAATGGACGTATTAGTGAGAGGCAGCATGGTTTTGTGAAGGGGAGGTTGTGTCTCACTAACTTGATAGAGTTTTTCAAGGAGGTCACTAAGATGATTGATGCAGGTAGGGCAGTGGATGTTGTCTCTATGGACTTCAGTAAGGCCTTTGACAAGGTCCCTCATGGTAGACTAGTACAAAAGGTGAAGTCACACGGGATCAGGGGTGAGCTGGCAAGGTGGATACAGAACTGGCTAGGTCATAGAAGGCAGAGAGTAGCAATGGAAGGATGCTTTTCTAATTGGAGGGCTGTGACCAGTGGTGTTCCACAGGGATCAGTGCTGGGACCTTTGCTCTTTGTAGTATATATAAATGATTTGGAGGAAAATGTAACTGGTCTGATTAGTAAGTTTGCAGACGACACAAAGGTTCGTGGAATTGCGGATAGCGATGAGGACTGTCAGAGGATACAGCAGGATTTAGATTGTTTGGAGACATGGACGGAGAGATGGCAGATGGAGTTTAATCCGGACAAATGTGAGGTACTGCATTTTGGAAGGTCTAATGCAGGTAGGGAATATACAGTGAATGGTAGAACCCTCAAGAGTATTGAAAGTCAAAGAGATCTAGGAGTACAGGTCCACAGGTCACTGAAAGGGGCAACACAGGTGGAGAAGGTAGTCAAGAAGGCATACGGCATGCTTGCCTTCATTGGCCGGGGCATTGAGTATAAGAATTGGCAAGTCATGTTGCAGCTGTATAGAACCTTAGTTAGGCCACACTTGGAGTATAGTGTTCAATTCTGGTCGCCACACTACCAGAAGGATGTGGAGGCTTTAGAGAGGGTGCAGAAGAGATTTACCAGAATGTTGCCTGGTATGGAGGGCATTAGCTATGAGGAGCGGTTGAATAAACTCGGTTTGTTCTCACTGGAACGAAGGAGGTTGAGGGGCGACCTGATAGAGGTCTACAAAATTATGAGGGGCATAGACAGAGTGGATAGTCAGAGGCTTTTCCCCGGGGTAGAGGGGTCAATTGCTAGGGGGCATAGGTTTAAGGTGAGAGGGGCAAGGTTTAGAGTAGATGTACGAGGCAAGTTTTTTACGCAGAGGGTAGTGGGTGCCTGGAACTCACTACCGGAGGAGGTGGTGGAAGCAGGGATGATAGTGACATTTAAGGGGCATCTTGACAAATACATGAATAGGATGGGAATAGAGGGATACGGACCCAGGAAGTGTAGAAGATTGTAGTTTAGTCGGGCAGCATGGTCGGCACGGGCTTGGAGGGCCGAAGGGCCTGTTCCTGTGCTGTACATTTCTTTGTTCTTTGTTTGTTCTACTTTATATCGGACTTACCCATTTGTGTCATAAGAGCCATAGGAATTGAATGTTTCCCCAGATACTTTTTTAAGGCCTCTATCATTTGATCGAATAAGGTATTATTATCTGCAAACGTAACTCCTGTCAAAACCAGGAGCCTATCCATATTGGTCACTCTAGCACAGTCCAGTAACTTTAAATGCCAAAACAGGCTGTGAAAATTCCAGGCGGTATTTTTGCAGCCTTTTGTATAATCTGCTAAATTCTATGATATATTCCTCAATAGAAATATCCTCCGTTTTCCAAAATCTATCAAATTCTGACCAGGCTTCACATGCATTTAATAAGTCATCCTTTTGATAAATCTTATCTATGAAGCTCAATAGAGTCTCCAGACCTTCTTCTGAGTCCAACTGTTCCAATTCTAGTTCAGAAAACACTTTGCTTCGGATTTTACTCTCATAAGGTAGTGAAAAATGGCATACCTTGTTTCCTTTTCCCTAAAGCAGTTACCTTAGTCCACTTGACAACTGCACTTCTCCATTGGTCATAAGATCCCCTTTCAGAAAATAATGGTGGATAGACATATCCTGACATCTTTATTCTAGGTTCAGCCATATTTTTTTTTCTCACTCACTCCTTGGTTAATGCAGAATTTTTTTTTCTTCTTCGGGAAAAGTTGTATCTTTCAACCCTTTACAACCATCCTCTGCTACCACTGTTAGTTTGTGGCTGCTGTTGAGTAAAGAGTCAAGAGTTCTGCTCCTTTCCGAAACACCTTCTTAACCCATTCTGAACAACGTGCACCATTTGCTATATCTTTGCAAATAGTTCTTGGAGTTAACAAAGCCTTACAGTTAACCTACTTCAGACCATGAAGATTTCATTAAAATTGATGAATGTTTGAATTCAAGGGCTTGAAAGGGCGAGATGGGTTAGTGATAGTGTTGTAGTGACAATGTAAATGTATTATGTTAGTAACAATATAAGACATATGACAATCTACAATCATTGCATAAAGACTTTTGGGGAAGTGTAATGTAAGGGGCTGGCACATATAGGGCTAATGTGGGATGGTGCACAGTACTGACAACCCAATGAAGTAAGAGAACACATGAGCAGCACCCAGGGTCAGAGCCATGTGCAGACCTCAGCATGGAGACAGCTCCTCCTTGTAGAATTTACTGTCTTTTTATAAATAGTTCTAGTAGCCAATAAGGACTTGCAGTTATCCTACTTCAGAGTATGAAGATTTCATTAAAACAAACTGCGATGCAATCAAGACCTTACAACAGCAGTGAGCCACTTTCTGGGAACGTTGCAGGCCATGTGGTGTAGGTACACCAACAGTGCTGTTAGGGAGGGAGTTCCAGGATTTTGCCCAGCGACAGTGAAGGAACGGCAATATATTTCCAACTAAGGATAGTGAGTGGCTTGGAGGGGAACACACAGTTGTTGGTGTTCCATGCATTTGCTGCCCTTGTCCTTCTCGGTAGAGGAGGGTTTAGAAGGTGCTGTTAAAGAAACCTTGGTGAGTTCCTGTAATGCATCTTATAGATGGTACATGCTGCTGTCGTTGTGCATTGGTGGCGGAGGGCTTGATTGTTTAACGTAGTGGATGGGGTGTCAATCAAGCAGGCTGCTTGTCCTGGATGGTGTCATGCTTCTCGAGTGTTAGAACATAGAACATAGATCATAGAACATTACAGCGCAGTACAGGCCCTTCAGCCCTCGATGTTGCGCCGACCTATGAAACCACTCTAAAGCCCATCTACACTATTCCCTTATCGTCCATATGTCTATCCAATGACCATTTGAATGCCCTTAGTGTTGGCGAGTCCACTACTGTTGCAGGCAGGGCATTCCACGCCCTTACTACTCTCTGAGTAAAGAACCTACCTCTGACATCTGTCCTATATCTATCTCCCCTCAACTTAAAGCTATGTCCCCTCGTGCTAGACATCACCATCCGAGGAAAAGGGCTCTCACTGTCCACCCTATCCAATCCTCTGATCATCTTGTATACCTCAATCAAGTCACCTCTTAACCTTCTTCTCTCTAACGAAAACAGCTTCAAGTCCCTCAGCCTTTCCTCATAAGATCTTCCCTCCATACCAGATTGTTGGAGCTGCACTCATCCAGGCAAGTGGAGAGCATTCCATCACATTCCTGACTTGTGCCTTGTAGGTAGTGGACAGGCTGTGGGGAGTCAGGCGGTGAGTTACTCGCCACAGAATTCCTAGCCTCTGATCTGCTCTTGTGGGCACAGCATCTATGCGATTGGTCCAGTTCAGTTTCTGGTCAATGGGGTTACCATTGACCAAGATGTTGATAGTGACATTACTACTGGTTCCTGTAATCCAATCAGAGCCCAAAAGAAATTAAAAACCAGCACACCACTAGAAATGATATCATGGTCTAAATTCATGCCAAACTCACGTACCAGCCTTCCTGAACAGGCGCTGGAATGTGGCGACTAGGGGCTTTTCAAGTAACTTCATTTGAAGACTACTCATGACAATAAGCAATTTTCATTTCATTTTCATATCTGGGCAGTTTGCTTGAGCGAGGAACCAATTCAAGCCAAAACCTACTGCAGGATGAGTTCAGAATGTGCAGAATGTGTCTGGTCAATTATTTAAGTAGTAAATTATGCAAATCGTACAAAGCCCCAATAACGGTTAACTAGTTACTTACTAGTCTGGAGTTGTTCAACAATCATTTTTTTTTTAATTTAGCGTACCCAATTATTTTTTTTTTCCAATCAAGGGGCAATTTAGTATGGCCAATCCACCTAACCTGCACATCTTTGTGTTATGGGGTTGAAACCCACGCAGACACGGGGAGAATGTGCAAATGCCACACGGACATCCCAAGAGCTGGGATTCGGCCCCGGGTCCTCAGCGCCGTAGTCCCAGTGCTAACCACTGTGCCACATGCCGCCTCGCTGTTCAACAATCTTTAAGTTCAAACAGATACTCTGATTGGAGGAACGCAAAAGCATTTGTCACAAAATTAGCTCATCATTCACTTCCATCTATTTTTTACATTTTTCCAATTAAGGGGCAATTTCGTGTGGCGAATTCATCTACCCTGAGCGTCTTTGGATGAGACCTATGAAGACACGGGGGCAATGTGCAAATTCCACATGGACAGTAACCTGGGATCGAACCTGGGTACGAGGCACCGTGAGGCAGCAGTGCTAACCACTACGCCACCGTGCCGCTCCTTTCACTTCCAGAGTTGAGGAGAATATAAAACAAAGCAACATATATAAAAACCAAGTGTAAATCATAATTCAGAATAGAGATTGAGCCATTTATTATTTTTATACTGAGAGTCAGCATAGCATACAGCTGTAAATTGTCTCACTTATTTATTTGCTAATTCGGTTATGTTCAATTGTGGTGAACCACGTATTGCTACTATATATATATTTACCGTTATTCGCTATTCGTCCTACTGTTATCCACCACTATATATATGTTCACTGTTGTTCTTATTCACTGTTACTTACTGTTATTGTGTTGATGCTTCTGTTGGCTCTGCCTGTGGCTCCGCCCCTCGGGGAGGTATATAATTGGCAGACCTGTGGCCAGCTCTCAGTGTGGGAGCAGCAGCAGGCTGGCATACTTCTTAGCTTATTAAAACCACTGTTCTCTTCTACAACTCGACCCATGTGAATTGATGGTCCATCAATTTAATAAGCTAAAAAATCACATTGGAAGCTGCTCTTAAGCCTGACCGACTTGAACTCGACCCGCAGTCAGCTAAAGCCACTGCAATCTTTGAGCATTGGCTAAGTTGTTTCAAGGCCTACTTCGACTCCTCGACCGACGCGTCTCCGGGGCACACAAGCTGCGCCTCCTCAACGCTCGGGTGAGCCACAAAATTTTCCTATTAATCAGAGACGCGGCCTCGTACGAAGAGCCAGTTTCACTGTTGAAAGGACAGTTCATGAGGCCGGTGAATGAGGTGAATGACGATACAGTGCTCAGGACAAGGCCTTTATCAGGTCGGAGGTCCAGCGACTCTTGCGGGAAGGGATCATTGAGGCCAGTAACAGCCTCTGGAGAGCCCAAGTGGTGGTCGTCAGGACCGGGAAGAAGAACCAGATGGTTGTTGACTACAGTCAGACGATCAACCGGTACACAAAACTCGATGCGTACCCTCTTCCCCGCATACCTGACATGGTCAACCAGATTGCGCACTACCGAGTCTTCTCCACGGTAGACTTGAAGTCTGCGTACCACCAGCTCCCTATCCGCCCGGAGGACCGCCACTACACTGCTTTCGAGGCAGACGGCCGCCTCTACCACTTCCTCAGGGTTCCCTTCGGCGTCACCAACGAACAATGGTCTTCCAACGAACAATGGACCGAATGGTTGACCAGTACGGGCTGCGGGCCACGTTCCCGTATTTGGATAATGTCACCATCTGCGGCCATGATCAGCAGGACCACAACGTTAACCTTAAGAAATTCCTCCACACCGCTCAACTCCTTAATTTGACCTATAACAAGGAGAACTGCGTTTTCCGCACAACCCGACTAGCCATCCTTGTCTATATCGTGGAAAGTGGAGTCCTAGGGACCGACCCCAATCGCAACTTCCCCTCCCCCACTGCCCCAAGGCCCTGAAGAGATGCCTGGGGTTCTTTTCCTGCTATGCCCAGTGGGTCCCCAATTATGCGGACAAGGCCCGCCCACTTATCAAATCCACCATTTTTCCCCTGACGGCTGAGGCCCGCCTGGCCTTCGACTGCATCAAGACAGACATTGCCAAGGCCACGATGCACGCAGTAGACGAGTCCATTCCGTTCTAGGTGGAGAGCGATGCGTCGGACTTTGCCCTGGCCGCTACCCTCAACCAGGCAGGAAGGCCCGTGGCTTTCTTTTCCCGTACCCTCCATGCCTCCGAGATTCGACACTCCTCTGTCGAGAAAGAAGCTCAAGCCATTGTGGAAGCTGTGCGACATTGGAGGTATTACCTGGCCGGCAGGAGATTCACTCTCCTCACTGACCAACGGTCGGTTGCCTTCATGTTCAATAACACACAGCGGGGCAAGATCAAGAATGACAAGATCTTGAGGTGGAGGATCGAATTCTCCACCTATAACTACGATATCTTGTATCGTCCTGGGAAGCACAATGAGCCCCCAGATGCCCTGTCCCGCGGTACATGTGCCAGCGCGCAAGAAGACCGACTTCGGGCCATCCACAATGACCTCTGTCATCCGGGGTCACCCAGTGTCTCCATTTCATCAAGGCCCGCAACCTGCCCTACTCCATTGAGGAGGTGTGGACCATGACCAGGAACTGCCAAGTCAGCGCGGAGTGCAAGCCACACTTCTATCGGCCAGACAGGGCTCATCTGGTGAAGACTTCCCGCCCCTTTGAACGCCTCAGCATCGATTTCAAAGGGCCCCTCCCCTCCACTGACCGTAACGTGTACTTTCTCAACATCGTTGACGAGTTCTCCCGTTTTCCCTTTGCCATCCCATGCCCCGACATGAACTCGGCCACTGCCATCAAGGCCCTACACAGCATCTTTACCTTGTTCGGTTTGCCCACCTACATCCACAGTGATCGGGGCTCCTCTTTTATGAGTGATGAGCTGCGTCAGTTTATGCTTAGTAAGGGTATCGCCTCAAGCAGGACTACCAGCTATAACCCTCGGGGAAACGGGCATGTGGAGAGGGAGAATGCGACGGTCTGGAAGGCCGTCCTTCTTGCTCTATGGTCTAGAAGTCTCCCAGTCTCCCGCTGGCAGGAGGTCCTCCCGATGCGCTCCACTCCATCTGGTCGCTTCTCTGCACCACCACGAACGAGACCACTCATGAACGTTTGTTTGTCTTCCCCAGGAAGTCCATCTCCGGGGTCTCGCTTCCGTCCTGGCTGACAACACCAGGGCCTGTCCTCCTCAGGAAGCACGTGAGGAGCCATAAGTCCGACCCCCTGGTCGAGAGGGTTCAGCTCCTCCATGCAAACCCTCAGAATGTCTACGTGGCACACCACGACGGACGGCAGGACACAGTCACCCTCCGGGATTTGGCACCTGCAGGTTCCCCAGCAAATATCACCAACACGCCCACCCCTACACCGCCTATCACCATCACTCGAATGTGGCGAGATTTGCGACCGGCAGCCCTCCCTGGGGCTGTTACCACCGCCCCCGTCCCTGCACCGTCTCCCTCTCCATCAACACATGGCGATGAAGCTGCAGACGACACACTCCCAGAGTCGAAGGTCCCGACACCTGTGCCCACACCGCAGCCGGGGCTGAGGCGATCACGGCGGAAGATCAAGGCTCCCGTCAGACTCAACCTGTGAGTCCACTTCACCCCCGCTGGACTTTTTTTTAACTGGGGGTGAATGTGGTGAACCACGTATTGCTACTATATATATATTTACCGTTATTCGTTATTCGTCCTACTGTTATCCACCACTGTATATATGTTCACTGTTGTTCTTATTCACTGTTACTTACTGTTGTTTTGTTGATGCTTCTGTTGGCTCCGTCTGTGGCTCCGCCCCTCGGGGAAGGTATATAATTGACAGACCTGTGGCCAGCTCTCAGTGCGGGAGCAGCAGCAGGCTGGCATACTTCTTAGCTTATTAAAACCACTGTTCTCATCTACAACTCGACTCGTGTGAATTGACCTAAACAAAAGGTATCCTGTAGGTTCTTTTCGTTACTCCTTGCAGACACAAGGAGGATCTCGCAGAGGCTTAGTTTACAACCAGAAACAGAACCAGGATTGACTATTCATAACGGGTTACAGCCCTCAGGACTCAACGTTGGGTTCAGCAGCTAGAGACTGTGACCTTTGTCCTCCATCTTAAACCACCTTTTTTAAATGTCCCATACACCCATACATGTATTGCCTCAATGCACCCCCCCCCCCCGACCCCCCACTGCCCACCCAACATCAGGCTATCTGCCTTTTGATCTTAAAGTTGCTACTTTTTGTTGCAATCTCTCATGGCCACACTTTAATATCTGACACATTCTCCCTCCTTTCAGTTCTGACAAAGCCAAATGGACTCAAAACGTTAACTTTGCTTTCTCCCGAGCGATGGATGAGACATAGTGGCGGTGGCATAGGAAAGGGGTGGAACAGGTGAGGGATTTGTTTGTGGAAGGAAGGTGTGCAAGTTCACATGTTTTGGTCATGTCCGAGATTGGTGGGGTTCTAGGGCTCGGTAATTTGAAGTATTACCGAAGATTGTGGGGGTGAAGATGTCATTGAGCCCTCTGATGGCGATCTTCGGGGTGTCGGAGTTACTGGAGCTGTTGGGGGGGCTGACGGAGTGACCCTTCGCCACTCTGATTGCCCGCTGGCGAATTCTACTGGTGTGGAGCTACCGAACATGTCGGCATGGCTGGGGGATGTAGCAGAATTCCTTAGGGGCTCAGAGGAAGGGGAGGGGGTGCTTGTGGGTAAGATGGGGGTTGTCCTTCTGTTTGAGGACCTTTTCATTGCCAGCCAAATGGGGAGGGTGGTGTTAAGGGGAGAAAAAAGGGGAGAAAATGTCAAACTGCAGGGATTGTGTTATGTTTTTGAATGATTATGTGTTCATGTTTATGTATGCTCCGGCTTGAATACAAATACTTAAAACTCTGCTTTCTCCCCTGACAGATGCTGCCAGACCTGCTGAATATTCCCATCATCCTCTTTTCTTGTCTACCGTTCGTTATCCTGGATTTATTATTACATCAGCGCAAATATCGGGACATGTGAACTCTCTTCAGAAAATGAGGAACAAGTGTAGCCTTGTAAGAGCAATCAGAGACACAGTTGCCAAAAATATGCCGACAATAAGTAGGATCAAAAGCCCAAATGTATAATAGAAGTGTTTGAAGTTTGGACCAGGAGGTACCATAACCACTGAAGAAATACTCTCTGTGCAGCAAAATGATTGAGGCATTGATTATCATGACAGATTTACTGCACTAGATTATGAGCATATTGATCTACTGGTTGTAATATATACAACTGTTATTGCTACTGGAGAAATCTTGCAAATGTGTATAAGTGGCTTTTACAGATCTGAGTTTAAATCTCCAAATTGCCAGGCAATTGCTGAAAGCAATTTTAAGTAGATGGTGATGTCCCCTGATCAACTGCAATGACATTCTAAGTATACCTAAGTGTAAACCAGGATGTCAGAAATGGAGAGTTTGACTGAGTGGTAGCATTGCTACCTCTGACTCAGAAAGCTCAGCATTCAAGCCCTGCTCCAAGCAGTCCTAGTTAGTGCCTTTGGCTCCAGCTCCAAATTCTAGCTTGACATCCAATGCAATATTCAAGGTTGTGGCTGGTTCACCTCGTTGAATGGGTTGTGAGAGTCGATAAAAGAAAACATCGACTGCATAAGACTAACAGCCACATCAGTGGGTATGCCAATAGTTAAGGCCATGCAAGGAACGTTAAAGTCATGGCCCAACAGACTGTTAATCAGCCTGCAACCCCTTTCACTGACTGTGATCTCCAAGGGAAGAGTGTGAAGATATTTTTTTTTAATAAATAAATTTAGAGTGACCCAATTCATTTTTTCCAATTAAGGGGCAATTTAGTGTGGCCAATCCACCTACCCTGCACATCTTTGGGTTGTGGGGGCGCAACCCACGCAAACACGGGGAGAATGTGCAAACTCCAGACGGACAGTGACCCAGAGCCGGGATCGAACCTGGGACCTCGGTGCCGTGAGGCAGCAATGCTAACGACTGCGCCACCGTGCTACCTAGAGTGTGAATATATGATGATAATGACCAGGATGTCCAGTTTTTCCTTCGTTTGACTTTGTGTTTGCATCTATAGATAGCACACAACGTCTCTCTTTCCTAACGTGATGTCGAATAGGTCGGGTCTCATTTTTAGCCTCGGGTTTGTCAGTGATTTGTTGCTCCATCCATAAGAATTTATGAAGTAATCGAAAACCCGACAAACCGAAAGGCCATTACTCCAGGTGCAAATGTGACAGCAATTAAGTCACTCATCCATTTGGTCCTTTCACAGCCTATGGACTTTGAGATGATCAGAATGCCTTCTTAGACCACTACTTTTATAGTACCTACCCTTTCTCCCCTGACTTTTCACTCCTTTCCTAAAGGTACTCGCTTCTTGCTCAGATACCGAGTCTCATGAATAGCGGCAGCTGTTTAGGTGCCTCACTCAAGTAGCCTTTTGTCCTGTATTTGTTTAAATTGTGAACTTTGTCAGCCTCTTCAAGTATTGGGGACATCACCGCCCAGCTGAAAATAAGAAACAGCAAAATCAGGAAACATAGGAATGTAAGACTTCCCAAAGTCCGGATAATATGATGCTCTGCTCTAATCCAATTCTGCTGCTCTGAGAGAGGTTGTTCCGCATGTTCAACATCTACGTGTAATGTAATTAGGTCCACATCAACTCGGCCTTTGCCTTCTGAACTTGAGCCCATGATCTTTGTGGGGAGGTTTGTTTGGGTGAAGCAATAAGTGGTGGCAGGGTATCAGAAATGCCCCAGAACATTGCATTGTGAGACGACAACAGAGAAAGCTGGAAAAACCCAGCAGGTCTGGCAGCATTCGTAGGGATAGATAACAGAGTAAACGTTTCGAGTCCGCATGACCCTTCTTCAGAACTAAAGAGAGGGAGAAAGGTGATTATATATAAGAGGGTGTGGGACGGGCGGGACAGTGACACAATGGTTAGCTCTGCTGCCTCACAGATCAAGGGACCCCAGTTCGATTCCAACCTTGGGTGACAGTCAGTATGGAGTTTGCACGTTCTCCCCGTGTCTGCATGGGGTTCCTCCGGGTGCTCCAGTTTCCTCTCACAGTCTAAAGATGCACAGGTTAGGTAGATTGGCTGTGCTAAAATTGCTCCTTAGTGTCCAAAGGTTAGGAGAGTTTAAGGTGATGGGGTGGGAAGTGGGCCTGGGTAGGGTGCTCTTTCAGAGGGTCAGTGCAGACTTGATGGGCTGAACGGCCTCCTTCTGCACTGTAAAGATTCTGTGATAGAACAATGGAACAGTGATTAGTGGGAGCTCGGAGAGATTATGTTGTATCTTTAGATGAACAGTACAAAAGAAATAGGATTGCAGAAGCACGTGGGTTTGATGCAAGATTAACAGAGGTTTATTGAATAGATCATCACTAAACAAGGTTTGCAACGAGACTCCCTAAAAGCCTTCAAAGTAACCGATGATGTCACATAAGCCATGTCACTCAGTTCTTAAAGAGACATTGCACACAGCTTGATAACCCACATATATTTCCCTTTATTTCAAAGGGCCAACACAACTAATAACTAATATATTAACAAGATAATTTACATATATATATATATATATATATATATACACACAAGTGCAGGCATCATATTATTACATAGTAAAATCACAATCAATAAGATAGATGATCAGGTGGGTGTCTATATCACGCTGGTTGCCTGCGCACTTCCTGGACTTTGTCATTCTCATCCTTAGATGTATTTTCAAGTTCTCCAGTAGGTGTCTCTATCCTGGAAGGTGTTACAGTCTCTTTCTCCGTGAGAAGACTAGTAGTAGCAGCTACTTTTGGTGCAATCTCTTCTTCTGTAGATGAACGAGAGGTTACACAGTCAGATGGAACAGGGACTGTTACCTCTTGAGGTAGTTCCGGCACCAGCAAACACGTGTTGACAATAATTGACATGCATGGCATCTCCATATGAGCTTGTCTGTCGTTTGGACTGTTTTGGGTATTACATCGAATAACTCCATCAGATGTTTCAAATGTTATGTCCACGTCTGGCTGAAAATTACCAGATCGTTGATGTATACCGCGCAATTGGGTAATCCTGAAACAACTTTGTTAGTTAACCGTTGAAATGTGGCTGGGGCGTTTTTCATGCCAAATGGCATAACTTTGAATTGGTATATACCATCTGGAGTCACAAAAGCTGAAATCTCCTTCGCCCTTTCGGATAAAGGTACTTGCCAGTAACCTTTAAGTAAATCCAGTTTGGAAATAAAAGCTGATTGTCCCACATTTTCAATGCAATCCTCCAAATGTGGGATAGGATAAGAGTCCATTCTTGTAACTGCATTAACCTTTCTATAGTCCACACACAACCGTTGGGTACTGTCTGGTTTTGCTACCATCACTATGGGTGAGCTCCATTGGCTGCAACCCACTTCAATTATGCCATTTTTAAGCATACTCTCAATGTCTTTGTTAACCTGTGCCAATGTTTGATTGGAACAGCCTTTCTCACATCTACATCGTGTATAGCCATTTTAGTACTTCCCAATTTATCGCCACAAACTTGCCCACGTGATATCAGTAACTCTTTCAGGTCAGTTTGTTTTTCCTCTCGAAGGTAACTCAACAATTTATCCCAATTTTTAAGAACATCCTCATTTTCCAATTTAATTTGAGGTATGTCAAATTCACAGTCATCTGGATTTGGTTCATCACTTTGAGTTAGAATCATTAAAACCTCCTCCTTTTTCTTTCCTTCCATTTCAAAGTACCTTTTAAGCATATTCACATGACACACGGTGAGTTTTCCTTCTATCCGCGTTTTTACCACATAATTCACCTCACTTAATTTCCTTTCAATCTGATAAGGTCCCCAAAACCTAGCTTTTAAAGGTTCACCTACCACTGGTAACAATACTAAAACTTTATCTCCACAGGCAAAACTCCGAACTTTGGATTTCATGACCGCGACCCATTTCATCACATTTTGTGCAACCTTTAAATGTTGTCTAGCCAATTCACCTGCTCTATTTAATCATTCCATAAAATTTGACACGTAACCCAATAATGTAATTTCTGATTTCTCACTCACCAATTTTTCCTTAACCAATTTAAGTGGTCCTCTTACCTCATGACCAAAAATTAGTTCAAAAGGACTAAATTTAGTTGACTCATTAGGTGCATCCCTAATTGCAAACAGTCTGAATGGAATTCCTTCATCCCAATCCTCGGATAATCGTGACAATAAGCCCTCAACATTGTCTTTAATGTCTGATGCCACCTTTCTAACACTCCCTGTGATTCTGGATGGTATGCAGTTGATATAAATTGTTTTATTCCGAAGCTATCCATAACTTCTTTGAATAACCTCGAGGTAAAATTTGATCCTTGATCCGATTGTATTTCTATGGGTAGTCCATATCTAGTAAAGAATTTAAGTAATTCCTCCACAATCTTTTTAGCTGTAATATTACGTACTGGAATGGCCTCTAGAAACCTAGTAGACACATCCATTATTGTCAAAAGATATTGATTCCCACTTTTCGTTTTAGGAAGCGGTCCTACGCAATCAATTAGGACCCATGTAAAAGGTTCCTCAAATGCTGGAATGGGTATTAAGGGTTTTATCACTGCTTGAGGTTTCCCTATCACTTGACATGTGTGACATGATTGACAAAATTGAACTGCATCTTTATGTAGTCCAGGCCAATAAAAATGTTTTTGTATTTTAGCTTGAGTTTTCCTTATTCCCAAATGACCTCCCACTGGTACCTCATGTGCAACTCGCAACACCTCCTTTCTGTACCCTACCGGCAATACTACTTGATGAACTTCTGCCCACTTTTCATCCGCCTGCATATGTAACGGTCTCCATTTTCTCATCAAAACATCACTTTTACGGTAATAACATTCTGGTATCCACTCAGATTCCTCTTCCGTGTGCTTTCTGATACATCCGTTTTACTTCTACATCTTTCTGTTGTAACTCCGCCAATTTTCCTGAACAAAAAATAGCCGCCTCATCCTCCACCTGTTGTTTTCCAACCATCTGATCAAAAATCGTTTCTGATAATTGCACTTCACCTTTATCTTCACTCTCTGATTTCTCCTTTTGTCTTAACTTGTGACTTTGCGACCTTGTTACTACACAATCCGGAAAAATCCCAGGATATTGGTCCTTCAACATTTCAGTTGTCTGATTTTGTACTGGCTTATCAACCACAGTCAGCATCACTCCCACCTGCGATCCAGCTATATCATTACCCAAGATAAATTGTATTCCTGGACAAGATAGTTTCTCTGTTACTCCTACTATCACTTCACCACTCTTCACTGGACTTTCCAACCTTACCTTATATAATTGAACACGCCTCCTCTCACCCTGAATTCCACATTTTACCACCGTTTCTGGCAACATTCTTTCCAAACTACATAATTCCTCATCTCTTACCATCAAAGATTGACTAGCTCCAGTTTCTCTTAAACTTCTTTACCTGCTCCTCCTGATACACATGAGTAAACTTTACCCACACAAGTAAATTCTTTAAAGAGACCTGGCACCTTCTTATCAATCACCTCTTGATCAGGCTGTACAATCTTTTGCACCTCCTTCGCTTCACTTGGGCTTTCCTTTACCACTTTCACAAACCCCACTGTCTTATCCTCTTTTATCACATCAGCCTTACCAGTACTTTTCTTCAACCACCAACACTGTGACTTTACATGGCCTAGTTTATTACAGTGAAAACATTTGAAACTTTTCATGTCTCTTCCACCCTCCTGGATTTCTTTTTAAATCTGAGATACACGCTCCTTATTATCTCCCATCAGATCACCTTTACCTTTACCACTTGAGTATTTCTCATGTCCCCAGTTTCTACCCCTCACAGGCTGAAACTGATGTTGGAAACCAAGCTTTGATTTATGAACTAATTCATAATCATCTGCCATTTCTGCTGCTAACCTCGCAGTTTTAACCTCTGCTCTTCCACATGAGTTCTCACTACATCAGGAATTGAATTTTTAAACTCCTCCAAAAGTATAATTTCTCCGAGAGCTTCATACGTTTTGTCTATTTTCAAAGCCCTTATCCACCTATCAAAACTCTGTTTGAGCCTTTCAAACTCCATGTATGTTTGACCAAATTCATTCCTTAAATTTCTAAACCTTTGTCTGTAGGCTTCAGGCACAAGTTCATATGCACTTAAGATGGATTTTTTCACCTCCTCATACGTCTCAGATACCTTCTCTGGTAGTGATGCAAACACCTCACTCGCCCTACCGATCAGCTTTGGTTGAATCAGTAATACCCACATGTCCTGTGGCCATTTCATTCATTTAGCCACCTTCTCAAATGAAATTAAAAATGCTTCCACCTCCTTCTCATCAAACCTTGGCAATGCTTGGACATATTTAAATGGATCCCCACCAAGCCTTCGACTATGACGCTCTTTCTCACTATCCTCATCACTATCATCCAACTGTACGTTTCCCTTTACGTCTGCCAATTGTAACTGACTATCATGTTTCATGGCCATTTTCTGAAGTTCAAACTTTCTATCTTCATCTTTTTCTCTGATCTGTATCTCCCTTTCTCTTTCTTTTTGTTCTGCTCGGGCTATTCTTTCTTTTCTCCTTTCTTCTTTTTCCTTTTCTTTTTCCTCTCTCTCTCTTTCTTTTTCCTCTCTTTCGTATTCAAGCTGCTTTAATTCTTTCTCATGTTCCATTTGTTTAATTTGTAACTGAATATTTGCTATTTCCAATGAGTCAAACTGTATCTCAGGCAACTTTAAATGCTTAGCCACTGCAATAATGGCCTCATCTTTTCGCATTTTGTCAGGTAATGTTAACTGTAATATTTTTGCCAAATCTAACAGTCTGCTTTTAGTCTCTGTCCCGTAAGATACTGCATGTGACCGTCTCCACCCCCATAAACTTCAGAGCGTCTGAAAGAGCCATTATCCACAACACACTCCCCACTTAAACTAGAATACCACACCTGAAAACCACCACAATATGCTCACCCCACACTGTTGCAGCTGTCGACAGCGCTCCAATTCAATTTAATCCTTCCAAGCCAGGAGCGACCAAAGAAAGGTGGAAAACCACAAGGAGTGGTAACTCTGCAGTTTGTCCACTTAACTATGATGTAACCTCTCAATTGTCCTATCTCTTCAATGTAGGTCCTTAAGATCACATCTGCTGGCTTTAAAGGCAGCTATGATGTGGAGATGCCGGCATTGGACTGTGCTGAGCACAGTAAGAAGTCTTACCACACCAGGTTAAAGTCCAACAGGTTTGTTTCGAATCACTAGCTTTCGGAGCACTGCTCCTTCACCTCAGGTGAATGAAGAGGTGAGAATTAAAGGCAGCTGATTAAGTTTCCGATCATCGATGGTCTCTGGAATTAGGGAGACGGCAGCCCCCTTTTCCATTTTAATAGATTGCCCATTCAACTTTGGCACTACCCAAAAACGTTGTGACTTACCCTGAACTGAGAGCATGTTCAACTTTAATTTCTCATCAGAATGAATTGTTTTAGTTTCATTGTGGTTGTTATTCTTTTCTTCCACATTATGAATTTTCTTAGTTGAATTTGGTTTGTTTCTTCCTTTGAATGAGTTATGTGTCTTCCTTTGAGAGTTCTTCTCTGGAGAAGTTATTTTACTCCCGCAAGCTCTTGCTGTGTGGCCAGTTCTGCCATAATGTTTACATTGGCTGTGCTTGTTCCAGCAATCACGTTTGTCGAAGCTGCTCCACTCCAACGATTGTTTTGAAAAATAATTTTTTTTCTTTCTTCTGGTCCCTTTCTCATCTCCAATTTTCTTTTTGTAAACTGTTGTATTTCTGGATGAACTGTACAAAAGAAATAGGATTGCAGAAGCATGTGGGTTTGATGCAAGATGAACAGAGGTTTATTGGCCTTCACTGTACAAGGTTTCTCACTAGACTCCCTAAAAGCCCACAAAATAGCCGATGCGTCACAGGTCACGTGACTCCGTTCTTAACGAGACATTGCACACAACTACAATAACCCACCTATGTAACAGATTGCAACAAAGATGTAGCAAAACTTAAGGACAAGTGACAGATGGCCCATTGGGGGAGGTGGAGGGAGGGATCTTGCCTAGGAACAAAAAACTGTTTGGGATATAAAAGAAGGGTAAAGGTGGAGGTGAAAGATCATGGTATAAAGTTGTTGAACACAGTGTTGAGTCCTCTGGGCTGCAACGTATCTTTGGATTCAGAAGCCCAGGCAAAGGCTTATGACTGAGAGGTAGCCACGCTTCGTGCTCCCAGGCCTCTTCCAGTCATGGTCTGAAATATTTGCTCAGTGGTGTGTAAAAGGTGACATTTTACATTTTCCTTTAACACCCAAGTCAGGCTCCTGACAGTGGCCCCAGGACATTACTGCTGCTATTTGAACTCAGTGACGTGTCCAGCTTGTCTTGCCCTCGCCAGTGTCCACAAACAGGTATATTTCAGCAAAGGTTACTGGATGATGACCAGGAGCAAGAGCCTGGGTGATATTTACCCTCCCTGGTACTGTGGCATCGCGACCAATCATATTGTCCAGGCCGTGCCCGGGATCTTAGTGATGAACCTTCACCCCATGTGGTACGTATGGCTCAGTTCAAACATCAGGCAATGAAATTTTCTAACTGAGAAATCCGGGGAACTCCAGTTTAGTGGGTTAATCGAATTGCTAAACTAATTGTGTGACATTTTCCAGCTCCCCCATGGCACTGACAAAGGATTGCCGAGATGAAAGGTAATCTCAAGGAGGTAAAGTATTAACACTGCAAGTGAGACTGTAGAACACACAGGCCCTGGAGCTATTCCATCAGCCCTCTTATCTATGCATTACATGGACAGATATGTTACCTTGTGCTCCTTCAGGCCAGGCCTCATCCATCAGCTCCTTCCAAAAAGTGTGTTTTATTTATAAGCCTTAAATCTTTAAAGGTATTCAACAGGAATTGATCTTGTAATGAGTTTAATTTGGATTTGCCATTTTAACTTTACTTCTTATCTACAAGGAGGTCAATGTTCATGTGAGCACACAGGAAAGTGGAGTTAAGGGCACAATCAGATCGACCATGATATAATTAAATGGTTCAAGGGTCCACATGATTAACTCCTGTTTCTATTTCTCATATTCCAATGTTAACCTCATAATTTAATCTGAACACTTTGTATAGGCTCTAGCACAATCCCCGTTGTGACTGATAACCTTTAAAAAGAGATTTGAATTGCCAGTGACTGATTCAAAGCATCACATGGTTTCACATTTTCAGACTTTTACTTTAACAATCAAACTAAAATCAACACAAGTAAACATTACACAGTCGGCACCTAACATAGTAAACTACAGAAAAAATAACCTCCTCCCCACCACCATTAACTTCATAACGCAACTGAAAACATAACATTGTATTTCTATATTACACCACACCCACTGGACACAGGCTTCCAGTCAGAAAAACAGCCCTCGACCTTCACCCTCTGCTTCCTGCCACTCAGCCAATTCTAGATCCAATTTGCCAATTTCCATGGATCCCGTGGGCTCTTACCTTCACTATCAGTCTCCCATGTCAACCCTTATCAAAAGCCTTGCTGAAGCCCAAGAAGACCATGTCAATGTCATTGCCTTCATCTGCACACCTGGTCACCTCTTTGAAAACTTCTATCAGGTTGGTCAGGCACAACCTCCCCTTAACAAAACCATGCTGACTGTTCTTGATCAATCCCTGCCTCTCCAAATGCAGATTAAATCTGTCTCTCAGAATTGCTTCCAATAGTTTCCCCACCACTGAGGTTAGACTGACTAGCTTAAAGTTTCCTGGTGTATCCCTTCCTCCCTTCTTGAATAACAGTACCAGGTTGGCTAACCCCCACTCCTCTGGCACTACTCCTGTGGCCAGAGAGGAATCAAAAATTGTTGCTAGAGCCCCTGCTATTTCCTTCCTTGCCTCACTCAACACCTGGGATACATTTCATCTGGCCCTGGGGATTTGTCTACTATTAAGCCTGCCAGACCACTCAGATCCTCCTCTCTACCTATGCTAATTTCTTTAATTTTAGCACAGTCCGTCTCCCTGATTTCTAGACGCACACCGGCCCTTTCACTAGCGAATGTCACGGGGAGATGGTGATTCATAGATTCATAGAATTTACAGTGCAGGAGGAGGCCATTCGGCCCATCAAGTCTGCACCGGCCCTTACAAAGAGCACCCTATTAAAGCCCACATATCTACCCTATCCCGGTAATCCACTTAACATGCTTTGGACACTCAGGGCAATTATAGCATGGCCAATCCACCTAACCCGCACATCTTTGGACTGTGGGAGGAAACCGGAGCACCTGGAGGAAACCCACACAGACATGGGTAGAACGTGCAGACTCCGCACAGACAGTCACCCAGCCGGGAATCGAACCTGGGACCCTGGAGCTGTGAAGCAACTGTGCTAACCACTATGCTATGGTGCTGCCCCTGATATAGTGGTATTGTTGCTGGACTAGTAATCCAGAGACCCAGGGTCATGATCTAGGATGTGAATCCCACCATGGCAGGTGATGGAATTTAAACTCAATAAAATATTTGGAACTAAAAGTCTAATGAAGACCATGAAACCATTGACGATTGTCATAAAAACCTATCTAATTCACTAATGCCCTTTAGGGAAGGAAATCTGCCATCCTTATTTGATCTTATCCCTACCTACATGTGACTCCAGGCCCACAGCAATGTGGTTGACTATTCAACTGCTACAAAAAGGACTGAAACTGGGCGGACCACTCGGCATTGACCCAGGTACCAGAAATGACAACGGCAAACTCAGCCATGTCAACGCTGCAAAGTTCTTCTTACTAACAACTGGGGGCTTGCGCCAAAGTTGGAAGAGCTGTCTCACAGACTAGTCAAGCAACAGCCTGACATTTTCATACTCACAGAATCATATCTTACATTATCACCATTCCTGGGTATATCCTGTCTCTCTGGCAAGACCCAGCAGAGGTGGCACACAGTGGTATACTGTCGGGAGGGAGTTGCCCTAGGAGTCCACAATATCGACTCTGGATTCCATGGGCAAGGAGACCTGCTGCTGATTACCACGTACCGTCAACCATCAGCTGATGAATCAGTACTCCTCCATGTGAACACGACTTGGAGGAAGTACTGAGGGCGGCAAGGACACAGAATACTTCAATGTCCATCACCAAGAGTGGCTCAGTAGCTCTACCACAGTCTGAGCTGGCCGGTTCCTAAAGGGCATAGCTGCCAGACTGGGACTGAAGCAGGTGGTGAGGGAACCAACAATAGGGAAAAACATACTTGACCTCATCCTCACCTGCTGTAGATGCATCTGTCTATGGCAGTATCGATAGAAGTGACCACCATACAATCCTTGTGGAGACAAAGTTCCATCTTCACATTGAGGATACCCTCCATCGTGTTGTGTGGCATTATCACCGTGTTAAATGGGATAAACTTCGAACAGATCTAGCAACTCAACATTGGGTATCCATGAGGTGCTGTGGGCCATCAGCAGCAGCAGCAGCAGAATTGTATTCAACCACAATCTGCAACCTCATGGTCAGGCATATCCCCCACTCTACCATTACCACCCAGCCAGGGGATCAACCCTGGTTCAATGAAGAGTGCAGGAGTGGTAGCACGGTGGCGCAGTGGTTAGCAGAGCTGCCTCACGCGCTGAGGTCCCAGGTTCGATCCTGGCTCTGGGTCACTGTCCGTGTGGAGTTTGCACATTCTCCCCGTGTCTGCGTGGGTTTCGCCCCCACAACCCAAAGATGTGCAGGGTAGGTGAATTGGCCACGCTAAATTCTCCCTTAATTGGAAAAAATGAATTGGGTACTCTAAATTTTTTTTTTTTTAAAGAGTGAAGGAGCAACACCAGGCATACTGAAAAATGAGGTGTCAACCTGGGAAGTCACAGCGTAGGGCTACTTGTGGGCCAAACAGCATAAGCAGCAAGTAATAGACAGAACTAAGCAATTTCACAACAAACGCATCAGATCTGAGCTCTGCAGTTCTGCCACTTCCAGCCGTGAATGGTGGTGGACAATTAAACAACTCACTGGACGAAGAGGCTCCACAAATAATCCCATCCTCAATGCTGGAGGAGCCCAGCACATCTGTGCAAAACATTCGCAACAATCTTCAGCCAGAAGTGCCGAGTAGATGATCCATCTCGGTCTCCTCTGGAGGTCCTCAGCATCACAGATGTCCGTCTTCAGTCAATACAATTCAATCCACGTGATATCAAGAAACGGCTGAAGGCACTGGATACTGCAAAGGCTATGAGCCCTGACAATATTCCAGCAATACTACAGACGATTTGTGCTCCAGAAATTGCCGCACCCCGAGCCAAGCTGTTTCAGTACAGCTACAACACTGGCATCTACCCGGCAATGTGGAAAATTGCCTAGGTGTGTCCTGTACACAAGAAACAGGACAAATCCAACCCAGCCAATTATCGCCCAATCTGTCTACTCTCCGTCATCAGCAAAGCGATGGGAGGAATCATCAACTGTGTTATCTTTTAAAAATATATATATTTATTAAAGTTTTTCAACAACACAATTTTTTCCCCTTACAAACAATAACCCCCCCCCGCCCCCCCCCCCCCCCCCCCCCCCCGCGTAACAAAATAACACAAAATCGCCCTGAGCAAGATATATACATGGCAAAATGGTATATTTACATAGCTTTATACACTGGCTCTCGCCCGCACGTGCCAGTTTCCCCCCACCCTCCATGTTATCTCCTGCTCGTCCATCCCCTCAAACAATCTCTCGTCCCCCCCCCCCCCCCCCCCCCCCCCCGGTTCCCCCCCCCCCCAGGGTTGCTGCTGCTGCTGACCGACCTTCCTCTAACGCTCCGCGAGGTAGTCCAGGAACGGTTGCCACCACCTGTAGAACCCCTGCGCAGACCCTCAAGGCGAACTTAATCCTCTCCAACTTTATGAACCCAGCCATGTCGTTTATCCAGGCCTCCAGGCTAGGGGGCTTCACCTCCTTCCACAATAGCAAGATCCTTCGCCGGGCTACTAGGGACGCAAAGGCCAGAATTCCGGCCTCTTTCGCCTCCTGCACTCCCGGCTCATCCACTACTCCGAATATTGCTAGTCCCCAGCTTGGCTTGACCCGGACTTTCACCACCTGAGATATTGCTCCCGCCACAGCTCTCCAGAACCCCTCCAGTGCCGGGCATGACCAAAATATATGGACATGGTTCGCCGGACTCCCCGAGCACCTTCCACATCTGTCCTCTACCCCAAAGAACCTACTCAACCTCGCCCCCGTCAAGTGCGCTCTGTAAACCACCTTAAATTGTATCAGGCTGAGCCTGGCACATGAGGAGGAGGAATTAACCCTACCCAGGGCATCAGCCCACAAACCTTCCTCGATCTCCTCCCCCAACTCCTCCTCCCATTTATCCTTTAACTCTTCTGCGAGCGCTTCCCCCTCTTCTTTCATCTCCTGGTGTATTGCCGAAACCTTGCCCTCCCCGACCCATACACCCGAGATCACCCTGTCTTGAATTTCTCGTGCCGGGAGTAACGGGAATTCCCTGACCTCTCGCCTCACAAAAGCCCTCACCTGCATATATCTAAGTGCATTTCCCGGGGGTAACTCAAACTTCTCCTCCAGTGCCCCTAGGCTCGCAAATGTCCCGTCAATGAACAGGTCCCCCATTCTTCTAATCCCCGCCCGATGCCAGCCCTGGGACCCCCCGTCCATCTTCCCCGGGACAAACCAGTGGTTACCCCTGATCGGGGACCACACCGATGCTCCCATCGCACCCCTATGCTGTCTCCACTGACCCCAGATCCTGAGCGTTGCCGCCACCACCGGGCTTGTGGTATACTTTGTCGGCGAGAGCGGCAGCGGTGCTGTCACCAACGCCCCCAGGCTCGTTCCTTTACAGGACGCCATCGCCATCCTCTTCCATGCCGCCCCCTCTCCCTCCATAACCCACTTGCGGATCATCGCCATATTTGCTGCCCAGTAGTAGCTCCCTAGGGTACCCTCCTCGGTCCCTATTGCGTTCCAGGAACCCTCTCCTTACCCTTGGGGTCTTATTTGCCCACACAAACCCCATAATACTCTTACCTACTCTCTTGAAAAAGCCCTTAGTGATCACGATGGGAAGGCACTGGAACACAAACAAAAACCTCGGAAGGACCACCATTTTGACCGACTGCACTCTACCCGCCAACGAGAGTGGCAACATGTCCCATCTTTTGAAGTCCACCTCCATTTGGTCCATCAACCTCGCCAGATTCAATTTGTGTAGGGCCCCCCAACTCCTGGCTATCTGGATCCCCAGATACCGAAAACTCCCCACCGCCCTCCTCAGCGGTAGGGCCCCTATCCCTCTTTCTTGATCCCCTGCCTGTAATACAAAAAGCTCACTCTTCCCTACATTGAGCTTATAGCCCGAGAACTCCCCAAACTCCCTCAGAGTCTGCATGACCTCCACCATCCCCTCCATTGGGTCCGCCACGTACAGCAGCAGGTCATCCGCATATAGCGACACCCGATGCTCTTCTCCCCGCGGACCACCCCCCCTCCATTTATTAGACTCCCTCAGTGATATGGTCAAGGGTTCAATTGCCAATGCAAACAACAGGGGGGACAGGGGACACCCCTGCCTTGTTCCTCGGTATAGCCGAAAGTACTCTGACCTCCGCCGGTTCGTCACCACACTCGCCACCGGGGCGCTGTAAAGGAGCTTAACCCAGCTAATAAACCCTCCCCCGAACCCAAACCTACGCAACACCTCCCAGAGGTACTCCCACTCTACTCGGTCAAAGGCCTTTTCCGCGTCCATAGCTGCCACTATCTCCGCCTCTCCCTCCTCCGATGTCATCATTATCACGTTTAAGAGCCGCCGCACATTAGTATTTAATTGCCTGCCCTTTACGAATCCCGTCTGGTCCTCATGAATCACCCCCGGGACACAGTCCTCAATCCTCGTGGCCAGCACTTTTGCCAATAACCTAGCGTCCACATTGAGGAGCGAAATCGGCCTGTACGATCCACATTGCAGTGGGTCCTTGTCTCGCTTTAGAATCAAGGAAATTGTCACCTCCGACATTGTCGGGGGCAGGGTCCCCTCCTCTCTTGCCTCGTTAAAGGTCCTCACTAGTAGTGGGGCCAACAGGTCCACATACTTTCTATAGAACTCCACCGGGAACCCGTCCGGCCCGGGTCCTTCCCCGCCTGCATACTCCCCAAACTCTTACTCAGCTCCTCCAACCCGATTGGTGCCCCCAAACCAGCCGCCTCTTGCTCCTCCACCCTCGGGAACCCCAGTTGGTCTAGGAATCGTCTCATCCCCTCTTCCCCCCCCTGGGGGCTGGGATCTGTACAGCTCTTCGTAGAAGGCCTTGAATACCTTGTTTATTTTCGTTGCACTCCGAACTGTGGCTCCCCTTCCATCTTTGATTCCCCCTATTTCCCTCGCTCCCATCCTCTTACGGAGCTGGTGTGCCAGCATCCGACTGGCCTTTTCCCCGTACTCGTAGGTCGCCCCCTGCACCTTCCTCCACTGTGCCTCCGCCTTCCCTGTGGTCAACAGGTCAAACTCCGCCTGGAGCCGTCGCCTTTCCCCAAGTAATCTTTCCTCCGGGGCCTCTGCGTATCTCCTGTCCACTCGCAAAATCTCCCCCACTAACATCTCCCTTTCCATGCCCTCTGTCTTCTCCCTATGAGCCCTGATGGAGATTAGCTCTCCCCTGATCACCGCCTTCAACGCCTCCAATACCACCCCCACTCGCACCTCCCCGTTGTCGTTGGCCTCCAAGTACCTTTCGATACACCCCCTCACCTTCCCACACACCACCTCATCTGCCAGCAGTCCCACGTCCAGCCGCCACAGCGGGCGTTGGTCCCTCTCCTCTCCCAGCCCCATTTCCACCCAGTGCGGGGCATGGTCCAAAACGGCTATGGCTGAATCCATCCCCTCCAACTCCGTCCCCTCCACCCTCGGGATGAGCGCCCTGCCCAGAACAAAGAAATCTATCCGTGAGTAGGCCTTGTGCACGTGGGAAAAGAAAGAAAATTTCCTGGCCTGCGGTCTTGCAAACCTCCATGGGTCCACTCCCCCCATCTGATCCATAAACCCCCTAAGTACCTTGGCCGCCGCCGGCCTCCTTCCCGTCCTTGATCTGGAGCGGTCCAGTGCTGGGTCCAGCACCGTATTGAAGTCCCCTCCCATTATCAGTCCTCCTACCTCCAGGTCCGGAATGCGCCCCAACATGTGCTTCATAAATCCCGCATCATCCCAGTTCGGGGCGTATACATTTACCAACACCACCCACGTCCCTTGCAACCTACCACTCACCATCACATATCTCCCTCCATTATCCGCTACGATAGTCTTGGCCTCAAATGACACATGCTTTCCCACCAGAATTGCCACCCCTCTATTTTTCGCGTCCAGTCCCGAGTGAAATGCCTGTCCTACCCATCCCCTTCTTAACCTGACCTGGTCCGCCACCTTCAGGTGTGTCTCTTGGAGCATAGGCACGTCTGCCTTCAGTCCCTTCAAATGCGCGAGCACTCGAGCCCTCTTCACCGGCCCATTCAGGCCCCTCACGTTCCACGTTATCAGCCGGATTGGAGTTTCTGGGCCAATCCCGTGTCCGCGTCTCCCTCACCCTCCACTCCCCCAGCCGGGGGACCTCTGTCCCGACCACCTCTTCTGTGTCCCATTCCCTTTCGGCCAGTGCAGCAGCAACCCTTTTTCCCCCCCTCCCCCCCATCCCCCCATCCCCCCTTCCCCCCCTCCCCTCCCCCCGCTAGATCCCTGTCTAGCTTTTTTGCTCCCCGCATATCACTCCCCTAAGTCAGCTGACACCTGCTGACCCCGGCTTCCCTCGCCATCCCTTTGACCCCCCCCGTGTGGGAGTCTCCCAATCAATATACGTTCCTTCGTTCCCCATCCCGCCTTTCTTACCGCGCACGGGAAAAGAACCCCCTCTGGCGCAGCGCCTGTCACGGCCTTGTCTCTCCCCCCCAGCCCATATAGCATTTCCTGCGCGTGATTGACCCCCTATATACAACAACCATCGTACTTCAACCCTCAAACACCCTTCACCCTCACAAACCCTCAATTAGAGTCCAGCTTTTCAGTTAGTCTAAAGGTCCACGCCTCTTTGGGCGTATTGAAATAGTGGTGTTGGCCATTATGTGTAACCCACAGTCGCGCTGGCTGCAACATTCCACATTTCACTCCTTTCCGATGCAGCACCGCTTTGGCCCGGTTGAAACCCGCTCTCCGCTTAGCGACCTCCGCGCTCCAGTCCGGGTATATTCTGATCTCTGCATTGTCCCACTTGCTGCTCCGCTCCTTCTTGGCCCATTTCAGGACCCTCTCTCTGTCCGTAAACCGGTGAAATCTCACCACCATTGCCCTTGGCGGCTCATTTGCCTTGGGCTTCCTCGCCCCTTCCAGCTCCAGCAGCCTCGGGGGGGCCCGATCATTGTGCCCGCATATACCGCGGCATCAGCCCCCTCCACTCCTTCTGGGAGACCCAGGATCCTCAGATTATTTCTCCTCGACCTGTTCTCCAGGTCTTCGAGTCTTCCCGCCCACGTCTTGTGTAGCGCCTCGTGCCGCTCCACTCTCACCGCCAGGCCCAAGAGCTCGTCCTCATTCTCATTCACTTTTTCCTGGATCTCCTGGATCTTCACCTCGTGGGCTTTCTGGGTTGCCCCAAGTCCTTCAATTATTGCCAACATAGGCGCCACCATCTCCTTACGCAGCTCCTCGAAGCAGCGCTTGATGAATTCCTGCATCTCCTCTTTGTCCCCGGCCGCCGCCATTTTGCTTGTTTTCCCTCTCTTCTCCCGTTGTTCCAATGCCACTTTTTTGGCCGTTGCACTTCGGGTCCGGTCCATACAAGTTAGTAGGGGACCTCTCTCCTCTCTTCCCCATGGGTTGGCTGTAAAAAAAGTTCCGTTGGGGCTCCTCTAGAGAGCCCAAAAGTCCATGTTCGCGGGAGCTGCCGAATCGTGCGGCTCATCTCCGCATAGCCTCAACTGGAAGTCCATCAACTGTGTTATCAAGTGGCACTTACGGATGCTCAGTTGGGTTTCCGCCAGGATTAATCATGGGCACAGTGGTTAGCACTGCTTTCTCACAGCGCCAGAGAGTCAGGTTCAATTCTGACCTTGGGTGACTGTGTGGTGTTTGAACATTCTCCCCGTTTCTGCGTGAGTTCATGTCATTTCGATAACAGATTACAGAATCCAGAGACCACATTGTCAGAAGATGCAGAGAAAATGGCGCGTTCTATGGTTTTTCAAACATAGACCCAGCTGACAGAATTGTTTAGTTGGTGATTGCATCTGCTCCCATGGAGGCATTTCAACAAGACCTGCTGGACAAGCCCAAAAAGTATCACTTCGGGGAACTTCTCATGGATTGAAGTAGGTCTGAAGAGATCCTTCCAGGTCAACAAAGCTTACAGGTCCTAATACCACCCGGATTGTTGACACACTTACTGAAACACTTAAACTGAGCAAGACATATATGGAAGGTGTGGCTTTCTGCATGCACCAAGGATTTGCCCAATTTTCCATCAATTCTGCCAGGTATGTGGCAGAAAGGGTCATTGGCAGTGGCAGGGCATTAGAGCAAAAACCGATGCAGCTACAAAGGGCCATGCACTGATCCAAACAGGACAGACACAACTGGTACATTCTAAATGCTATGTGCACTATCAGTGTTTATTGGTTCGGTAATTCTATGTACCTACAGGATCCATAGCCCTGAAATGCAAGTACAATCAATCCTCCTGGGTGTTCTACATCATGGAAATTAAAAGCCTATTAATTGCAGGTCTACTGGCATACCATGAGCTCGCACTAATGACAATTCATACAAACAGTCAGATTTCTCATGGCAGATCAATATCAGAAACAACTCCAATCATCTCATTTCACAACCTAATATCAAAATACCAAGAATATTTTGATAAAATTGGCAGTTTCAAGGCAGCTGCAACATTATGCTTGCAGAAGAATGCAAGTCCGTCAATTGATCTAGTACATTTTTCACAATGCCAGCAGATACAAGGTGAAACAGTGAAAGATTCCAAACTACAGAAACTGTGGAAAACCATCATTGAAAGGCAGCCCGATTTAATTCAGCATGTCCACGAACACATAAGACCATTTTGACCTGATCGGGAGAAGCCCGGATCTCCCAGGGACTCATTTTTAAAGGCAGGTAAGTCATCATACTGGAATCTTTGCGGCCTGATATTCTTCAACAACTTCATTACTCACAAATCATGGGTCAGATGAGAAGATTCGCAAGGAGACTCTATTGGCTGGGTATGAACAATGACATTGAAGTTATGGTCAAGAAATGTGAAGCAAGTCATGAGAATATGTGAAGTCAGCGCAAAGAACCACTGATTCCACATGAGGTTTATACCCATCCTTTGTCCAAAACTGCACCTGACATCTCTCTTGTCCATGGCACTGACTTCATCGTGCTTGTCAACTACTTAAAATTTTTTTTTTAGAGTATCCAATTCATTTTTTCCGATTAAGGGGAAATTTTGCGTGGCCAATCCACCTACCCTGCACACCTTTGGGTTGTGGGGGGTGAAACCCACGCAAACACGGGGAGAGTGAGCAAACTCCACAGTGATCCAAAGCCGGGATCGAACCTGGGACCTCGGCGCGTGAGGCAGCAGTGCTAACCACTGTGCCACCGTGCTGCCCTGATTGTCAACTACTTTGCCAGGTACCCTATTATTTAACAACTGAATAATACATCAAGCACAAGGGTCGCACATTCTAAATGCTATTTTCAGCTTATTTGATATACCTAGAGAGATCATTATAGATAACAGTTTGCAATTTATTGGTGAACCATTTCAGGATATGTGTGAGAATTGGAATATCGATTACACTACTTCTTCTCCTCAATACCCTGGATCTAATGACTTCACTGAACAAATAACTTGCATGGTGATATCCATAATTCTAAAATTTAGACAGACTAAGCAAGCATTGTAATGTTACGTCTGAGAGTGATGTTTAGAACGCCAGTGCGCACCAATTTACCTACTCTTACCCATTCTAGTCTCTCAGAAACTGGAGAGCAACTTTTAAAACTGCAAGAGAAGGTGACCTGCACAATAAAAATGCAGGTACAGAATTGTCAAATTTAGAGTTGAGCCAACAAACTCACATTCAGGATCGTACAGGATATACGTGGCAACCAGACGAAGAAACAAGGATTCGTTCAGAACCAAATTCCCATGAAGTCATTCAACACAAAAGCGCAACGGCGAGGTGTAACCAGGACAAATTGGATCAATTTCGGCTCATCAACCATTGTGCAGTCCTTTTGCATCCAGGACAAGATCCCAAGTACAACCAGGAACTGTATCTAAGAATGACAATCCCACAGATCACAGTGAGCAATTTAAAACATGTTCAGACAAGGGGCGGGATTCTCCGACCCCCCGCCGGGTCGGAGAATCGCCTGGTGAATCCCACCCCCGCCGGTTGCCGAATTCTGCAGCACCGGATATTTGGCGGGGGCGGGAATCGCACCACGCCAGTCGGCGCCCCCCCCCCCGCCCCCCGGGCGATTCTCCGGCCCGTGATGGGCCGAAGTCCCGCTGCTATCATGCCAGTCCCGTCGGCGAGAATCAAACCACCTCTCTTACCGGCGGGACTAGGCGGTGCGGGTGGACTCCAGGGTTCTGGGGAGGACGCGGAGCGATCTGGCCCCGCGGGTTGTCCCCACGGTGGCCTGGCCCGTGATCGGGCCCCACCGATCCGCGGGCGGGCTAGTGCCGTGGGGGCACTCTTTTCCCCCCGCCTCGGCCACAGCCTCCGCTATGGCCAACGCATAAGCGACACCCCCCCCTGCGCATGCGCGGGGATGATGTCAGCGGCCGCTGACGCTCCCGCGCATGCGCGGACTTCCGCTGCCCGGCGAAGTCCTTTTGGCCATAGACTGGCGTGGCGCCAAAGGCCTTCCACGCCAGCCGGTGGAGCGGAAACCACTCCGGCGCGGGTCTAGCCCCTCACGGTGAGTGCTTGGCCCCTAAAGGTGCGGAGAAATCCGCACCTTTGGGGCGGCCCGACGCCGGAGTGGTTCACGCCACTCCATCTCGCCAGGACCTCCCGCCCCGCCGGTTACCATTACAAGATCTGGGAGTACTAGTAGGTTATTTTTCCACTTTAGAGACTCATAGATTCTCTCATCCTATACACTTACATAATGGTAACTAAACATGAAGATGTATTATAAATAGTTCTACTTCTCTGGAAGGGGTATAAGAATCTTTAAAAAGAAATATGCCATTATGGAATAGCAGCATGCCGTCACTGGAGGGTAAATGTGCCATGTTATCCAGTCTCAGTTTCACTTTGGCCTCTGAGCAGAATAGAACACACACAGTTCTGCTGTTGAAGTCTTCATGCTTTCTGCCTACATATAAATGTTCCCATTAGCCGAGTTCAAATAAATGAACCCACAGCATGTTTGCATAATCCCTTATGAACAATTGGTGCCTTTATATCATTATAAAAACACAACAGTTTGTGGTGGTGACCAAAGTCAATGACTAATTAGGGTCGAGTTAGAGACCAGCAGAATCTAATTGGGGCGAAGGGTTCAGAAAGCCTATTTATAAAAATGACAAATTCAACTTACACCTGAAATTTAATTGAGGAGTCCTGATGATTTATGTGAAGGGTAACAGATACATAGACGAGCAAGGGAGATTCTTCCCAATATCAACCAGCTGCAATCTGTACAAGTGGATTTTATTTCAATCATTCATTGAATGTGAGCATCACTGGCAAGGTCAGCATTTATTTCCCATCCCTAATTGCCCTTGAGAAGGTGGTGCTGAGCTACCATATGGAACCGCTGCAGTCCATCTGGCTTAGATACGCCCGTCGTGCAGGTTCTAGTGCCTACAGTCCTATTATTTTTAAAAAAGCTCAATAATTTGACACATATTGATGTTAAAGCAGTGTTGAAATTAAGTTTTGTGTAGCTTGGGATTTTAGGATGTGTGTTCAGGCAGAGCGGTGGAGTACTACTTTGCGTTCAGGTAATGTCGTATCCTGATCTGGGAATGTTACATATGAAGGTACAAAAAATAATGGATAGGTAAACAGTCAATTGTTGCACACAATGGCGATGCCTTGCACATCACAATATACAAACACCCTGCTCCACAGTCCATCAATTCATGTTTGATGTGTATTGTGGAGGAGCATGGATTGGTTTCTGATCTGAAAATACTTGACAGGAGATGCGGGGACACGACATGGCATTCTGTACTGTAAATTCCATGATTCTATAACCCATGTTCACATTGGAATTGCTTGGCGAAACATTTTAGAAGGCATTTTACTAAATATATAACTCGTGATGTACCTGTTCTGAGTTTTAGTTTGGATAGTATGGGGGACCTTTATTCTGTGTGAAACCTGTAGGTGACCAGTTCTTAGTGTGCCCAAGGGACAATGTTCTACATTAGGTAGTCAAATTATGATAAAACTGGGCTGAAACGTCAAGAGTCGTTTTTTCCTTTGCAAGGAATACAAGCAGGAGGCATATTTTCAGGAAGGGAATAATGATCAATGAAATTCCAATGATTATGTCAAGCTTGAAGCTTTTTTGGAAATTGCACATCTCCAGCCCATTGATTTTAACAGCTGCAAAATCACTGGGCTTTTTCTTTTCTTGATATGGTCTCATGGCAGGTGACAGCGGCACCAATGAGGAAAATCCATTTTAAGACTCATAGGGTGGAAGAACAAAGGGACCAAAGGGTGTAGAAACGCAATTTTGCTAAATGTAGTAACACAGGCTAATGGGTGCTTAATAAAAACAAAGCATTGGGATTCACGTTGAGTGGGAATGGGAAAGCTATGATATTGGGCTGAATTCTCCAGTCCCCCAGTTCCACGGTGGCATACCTTATGCTGGTGGCGGAATGCTCTACTCCTGCTGCTGATCAATGGGATTTCCCATTATAGCCACCCCACGCCGCTGGGAAATCCGTGGGTGGGGGTGCGCCGCCGTCCGGGTCAGAGAATCCCAATAGCCGGAGAATTCTGGCTCTTAGTTATACTTGTATTGTGTTAGATGTACTTAAGAGTATTGTGAACACTTCAGGTCTCCGTATTATAAAAAGGAGAAGATGAAAAATAGATTTATTAGCACGATACCAGAACTGGGGGCAGCACGGTGGTGCAATGGTTAGCACTGCTGTCTCTCAGCGCCGAGGTCCCAGGTTCGATCCTGGCTCTGGGTCACTGTCCGTGTGGAGTTTGCACATTCTCTCCGTGTTTTCGTGGGTTTCGCCCCCACAACCCAATGATGTGCAGGATAGGTGGATTGGCCACACTGAATTGCCTCTTAATTGGAAAAAATGAATTGGGCACTCTAAACTTTTTTTTTAAATGATCCCAGAACTGAGTGCTTAAATCCACATGGAAAGACTGAACTGGCTGGAGTTCTTTCTCCAGTAAAGAGAAACACGAAGGGTGACCTAATGGACATCTTTAATATCACGAAAGGGTTTGATATAGTCACAGTACGAAAAGATGTTTGCACTTGTGTGAGAGACCAAAACTAGGAGCCACCATATAAGATCCATATAAGTAAATCCAATAAGGAATTCGGGAGAAACTTCCTTACCCGGATATGTTGGAATGTGAAAATTGCTACCACAGGGAAGAACTGAAGCGAATAGCGAAGATGCATTGAAGGAGAAGCAAGGAAAATGCATGAGAAAGAAAGAAATCAAAGGTTATTCTTATGGGGTTAGACAAAGAGGGACAGGAGGCGGCTTGTGTGGACCTTAGACACTGGCATGGATTAATTGCCGTTTTTGTTGTGTGCAGACTATGTGGTTCTGTATCCTTACTGAGCATCAAAAAGAAGGAACTGCAAAAAAGAATGTGCAAAGAGTGAAATCCTAAAATAAAATGGTTGTAAAGAATATCAGCTCAGTCAATCAGCAGAGGGCGAACCATTACTACCTGAGCTGCTCCAGTTTTCCTGTTCTTCATTCGCTGAATACGCAAACTATTATTGCAGGCCAGTCGTATGGTGACCAAGACTTTAAAGAAAGACAGAAAGAACGTTCATTGATCTAGCACCTTTCATGACTTCAGGGTGTCTCAAAGCACTTCATAACCAATCGTTTATGGGATGTAGGCATCACTGGCTGGGTCAGCATTTATTGCCCATCCCTGAGGGCGTTTAAGAGTCAACCACATTTAGTGGGTCTGGAGTCACAAGTAGACCAGATCAGGTAAGGACAACAGATTTCCTTCCCTAAAGGACATTAGTGAACCAGGTGGGTTTTTACGACAATCGAAAATGGTTTCATGGTCACCTTTAGACTTTTAATTCTTGATTTTTTTTTATTGAATGCAAATTTCATAATCTGCCATCGTGGGATTCGGACCCAGGTCCCCAGAGCATGATTCTGGGTCTCTAGACTACTAGCCCAGCGACAATACCACTATGCCACTGTTGCCACATAATGTACAGAATGTCCCCTATGACAGACATTGTCAAACTCGGGGGCGCCAGTTTATTTTATTCATTTAATTTTTATTTTTTTCATTTATTTTATTCATTTCATTTTTCTTTTTCTTTACAAGTTCGGGGGGGATTTATCTGATAAAAGTTTACAGGAGCAAAATGCAGAACTTTGGACAGATGGAAACTCCATACTTTCCAGAACACCGGAAGGCTTCACCTTCATCCAACAGGTTCCATTGGAGGAGCATGTACGAGGGCCAAAGGGACCCAAAACCATTTCCTCCATTTTTGTCACAGCAAACAAGTTAATAAAAAATGGTGGTCGGCCGGCGTGGGTCGCGAAGGTCGGCCGGCGTGGATCGCGAAGATCGGCCAGGTTGGGTCCCGAGGGTTGGCCGGTTGGTAAAAATGGGTCCCCGGAAAAAAAGTTTGAAGAACATTGCCCTATGATGTACAGAAATGAAGCACCCAAAGTGTACACAGTAGGATCCCATCAACAGCATTCACATAAATACCCATGTTAATCTGTTTTAGTGACACTGGTAGAGGGATAGGTTTTGGCCAGGGTACCGGGTGAACTCGCATTCATTGGCAAGTGGCATGGGCTGTCTTACTTCCACCTGAAAGTCAGGCGGTTTAACATCTCACTCAATAGATGGCACCTCCAACAGTGCAGCACACCCTCAGTACCCCACTGATGTGTCAGCCCGGATTATCTGCCGAAGGGGCGGCACTGTGGCATAGTGGTTAGCACTATTGTTTCACAGCGCTAGGGACTCGGGTTCGATTCCCGGCTTGGTCACTGTCTGTGCGGAGTCTGCACGTTCTTCCCATGTCTGCGTGGGTTTCCTCCGGGTGCTCCAGTTTCCTCCCACAGTCCAAAGACGTGCAGGTTAGGTAGATTGTCTATGCTAAATTGCCTTTAGTGTCCAAAAAGATTAGGTGGGGTTACTGGATTTGGGGCTAGGGTGGAGGTGTGGGTTTAGGTAGGGTGCTCTTTCCAAGGGCCAGTGCAACTCAATTCCCTCTCCGAACGGGCAGAGGGAATCCTCAAGGGGGAGGGCAAACAGGCAGAGGTCGTTGTACATATTGGTACTAACGACATAGGCAGGAAGGGGCATGAGGTCCTGCAGCAGGAGTTCAGGGAGCTAGGCAGAAAGTTAAAAGACAGGACCTCTAGGGTTGTAATCTCGGGATTATTCCCTGTGCCACGTGCCAGTGAGGCTAGAAATAGGAAGATAGAGCAGATAAACACGTGGCTAAACAGCTGGTGTAGGAGGGAGGGTTTCCATTATCTGGACCACTGGGAGCTCTTCCGGGGCAGGTGTGACCTGTATAAGAAGGACGGGTTGCATCTAAACCGGAGAGGCATAAATATCCTGGCCGCGAGGTTTTCTAGTGTCACACGGGAGGGTTTAAACTAGTATGGCAGGGGGGTGGGCACGGGAGCAATAGGTCAGAAGGTGAGAGCATTGAGGGAGAACTAGGGAATAGGGACAGTGTGGCTCTGAGGCAGAGCAGACGGGGAGAAGTTGCTGAACACAGCGGGTCTGGTGGCCTGAAGTGCATATGTTTTAATGCAAGGAGCATTACGGGTAAGGCAGATGAACTTAGAGCTTGGATTACTACTTGGAACTATGATGTTGTTGCCATTACAGAGACCTGGTTGAGGGAAGGGCAGGATTGGCAGCTAAACGTTCCAGGATTTAGATGTTTCAGGCGGGATAGAGGGGGATGTAAAAGGGGAGGTGGAGTTGCGCTACTTGTACGGGAGAATATCACAGCTATACTGCGAGAGGACACCTCAGAGGGCAGTGAGGCTATATGGGTAGAGATCAGGAATAAGAAGGGTGCAGTCACAATGTTGGGGGTATACTACAGGCCTCCCAACAGCCAGCGGGAGATAGAGGAGCAGATAGGTAGACAGATTTTGGAAAAGAGTAAAAACAACAGGGTTGTGGTGATGGGAGACTTCAACTTCCCCAATATTGACTGGGACTCACTTAGTGCCAGGGGCTTAGACGGGGCGGAGTTTGTAAGGAGCATCCAGGAGGGCTTCTTAAAACAATATGTAAACAGTCCAACTAGGGAAGGGGCGGTACTGGACCTGGTATTGGGGAATGAGCCCGGCCAGGTGGTAGATGTTTCAGTAGGGGAGCATTTCGGTAACAGTGACCACAATTCAGTAAGTTTTAAAGTACTAGTGGACAAGGATAAGAGTGGTCCGAGGATGAATGTGCTAAATTGGGGGAAGGCTAATTATAACAATATTAGGCGGGAACTGAAGAACATAGATTGGGGGCGGATGTTTGAGGGCAAATCAACATCTGACATGTGGGAGGCTTTCAAGTGTCAGTTGAAAGGAATACAGGACCGGCATGTTCCTGTGAGGAAGAAAGATAAATACGGCAATTTTCGGGAACCTTGGATGACGAGTGATATTGTAGGCCTCGTCAAAAAGAAAAAGGAGGCATTTGTCAGGGCTAAAAGGCTGGGAACAGACGAGGCCTGTGTGGCATATAAGGAAAGTAGGAAGGAACTTAAGCAAGGAGTCAGGAGGGCTAGAAGGGGTCACGAAAAGTCATTAGCAAATAGGGTTAAGGAAAATCCCAAGGCTTTTTACACGTACATAAAAAGCAAGAGGGTAGCCAGGGAAAGGGTTGGCCCACTGAAGGATAGGCAAGGGAATCTATGTGTGGAGCCAGAGGAAATGGGCGAGGTACTAAATGAATACTTTGCATCAGTATTCACCAAAGAGAAGGAATTGGTAGATGTTGAGTCTGGAGAAGGGGGTGTAGATAGCCTGGGTCACATTGTGATCCAAAAAGACGAGGTGTTGGGTGTCTTAAAAAATATTAAGGTAGATAAGTCCCCAGGGCCTGATGGGATCTACCCCAGAATACTGAAGGAGGCTGGAGAGGAAATTGCTGAGGCCTTGACAGAAATCTTTGGATCCTCGCTGTCTTCAGGGGATGTCCCGGAGGACTGGAGAATAGCCAATGTTGTTCCTCTGTTTAAGAAGGGTAGCAAGGATAATCCCGGGAACTACAGGCCGGTGAGCCTTACGTCAGTGGTAGGGAAATTACTGGAGAGAATTCTTAGAGACAGGATCTACTCCCATTTGGAAGCAAATGGACATATTAGTGAGAGGCAGCACGGTTTTGTGAAGGGGAGGTCGTGTCTCACAAACTTGATAGAGTTTTTCGAGGAGGTCACTAAGATGATTGATGCAGGTAGGGCAGTAGATGTTGTCTATATGGACTTCAGTAAGGCCTTTGACAAGGTCCCTCATGGTAGACTAGTACAAAAGGTGAAGTCACACGGGATCAGGGGTGAACTGGCAAGGTGGATACAGAACTGGCTAGGCCATAGAAGGCAGAGGGTAGCAATGGAGGGATGCTTTTCTAATTGGAGGGCTGTGACCAGTGGTGTTCCACAGGGATCAGTGCTGGGACCTTTGCTCTTTGTAGTATATCTCAATGATTTGGAGGAAAATGTAACTGGTCTGATTAGTAAGTTTGCAGACGACACAAAGGTTGGTGGAATTGCGGATAGCGATGAGGACTGTCTGAGGATACAGCAGGATTTAGATTGTCTGGAGACTTGGGCGGAGAGATGGCAGATGGAGTTTAATCCGGACAAATGTGAGGTAATGCATTTTGGAAGGTCTAATGCAGGTAGGGAATATACAGTGAATGGTAGAACCCTCAAGAGTATTGAAAGGCAAAGAGATCTAGGAGTACAGGTCCACAGGTCATTGAAAGGGGCAACACAGGTGGAGAAGGTAGTCAAGAAGGCATACGGCATGCTGGCCTTCATTGGCCGGGGCATTGAGTATAAGAATTGGCAAGTCATGTTGCAGCTGTATAGAACCTTAGTTAGGCCACACTTGGAGTATAGTGTTCAATTCTGGTCGCCACACTACCAGAAGGATGTGGAGGCTTTAGAGAGGGTGCAGAAGAGATTTACCAGAATGTTGCCTGGTATGGAGGGCATAAGCTATGAGGAGCGGTTGAATAAACTCGGTTTGTTCTCACTGGAACGAAGGAGGTTGAGGGGCAACCTGATAGAGGTATACAAAATTATGAGGGGCATAGACAGAGTGGATAGTCAGAGGCTTTTCCCCAGGGTAGAGGGGTCAATTACTAGGGGGCATAGGTTTAAGGTGAGAGGGGCAAGGTTTAGAGTAGATGTACGAGGCAAGTTTTTTACGCAGAGGGTAGTGGGTACCTGGAACTCGCTACCGGAGGAGGTAGTGGAAGCAGGGACGATAGGGACATTTAAGGGGCATCTTGACAAATATATGAATAGGATGGGAATAGAAGGATACGGACCCAGGAAGTGTAGAAGATTGTAGTTTAGTCGGGCAGTATGGTCGGCACGGGCTTGGAGGGCCGAAGGGCCTGTTCCTGTGCTGTACATTTCTTTGTTCTTTGTTCTTTGTTCAATGGGCAAAATGGCCTTCTTCTGCACTGTAAATGCTATGAAGTCTCTAGATTGGGACTTCTCTTTTTATTCAGAGATGAGAGTGTGAATATTGCCCCAAAGCTGGCAACAAAAACCAAGTTTGATGATATTTAACTATCATTGGCTGATTTACCTTGTTTTTCTCTCTTACTTTTTCCACCCTTGCACTTCCTGTCCCTCCAGAACAAAATAATGCAGGTTTGAGCTCCAGGAACAACCTATATGTGTTAGTGTGTGCTGGGTGTCTTGATAGTATTCTATTGCCAGTATGTGATAGCTGCAGGATCACAAGACGCTTTCCATGACTACTAACCAATTACTAATAGCTACTACATGACTGTGCTAGAGCTGAGTGAAAACCATAATTAACATTCCGAAACACTCATCCAAGGATAGTGGAGGCCAAGTGCAGCAAACGTTCTGCCACTCAGCTCACCCAGCACAGGATAGGAATTGAATAATCTTCTTCGACTCTGGTGTCAGCAACCTCCTGCTTTTCATATGTGGTACAGCTCGTGGTCTTGTGGCGCAGTATGTAGCATCCGTGACTCCGAGTCTGAAGTTCTCAGTTCAAATCCCACTCCAGCACTTGATGACCAAGGAAAGTGTGTTCATAACGTGGCCAGACAGGTTGACAATCAATCTGCAATTCCTTCCAACGCATGCTAAGAGTGGAGGGAGATTCCTGGTTAGCCATGTGATGGAACAAACATTGGAGCCTTTGCTGTCATGATCCATTCTGCAACATGTGTGTGCATGTTATCACAGCAACTTGGACTTCCTGAGTGAACTGTAACACATCACCGGCATAGCTTGTTGTCTGCGTTTAAAAAGCATTGGACACATTATATGGCAAGAAATCCTGTTGGGCAAACTAATTAAGGTTTATAGCTTGTAAAATGTGCCTCTCCGATAAGAAGGGGCAAGAGGTTCAATGGGCAGCACGGTAGCATTGTGGATAGCACAATTGCTTCACAGCTCCAGGGTCCCAGGTTCGATTCCAGCTTGGGTCACTGTCTGTGCGGAGTCTGCACATCCTCCCCGTGTATGCGTGGGTTTCCTCCGGGTGCTCCGGTTTCTTCCCACAGTTCAAAGATGTTCAGGTTAGGTGGATTGGCCATGATAAATTGCCCTTAGTGTTGGGTGAGGTTACTGGGTTATGGGGATAGGGTGGAGGTGTTGACCTTGGGTTGAGTGCTCTTTCCAAGAGCCGGTGCAGACTCGATGGGCCGAATGGCCTCCTTCTGCACTGTAACTTCTAGGATAATCTATGATAATAAAATCTCACCCTGTCCAAGCCTGGTCTCCTTTTGTGGACTATCAACCAGCTATGTCTCCAGCCAATTCAGGATGGGAATATTTAAATGAAATATTAATCAGCTGAGTCATTGATCAAACTTTGTAGTGTTCTGGCCACACTGCATCTTGAACCCTGTGACCTGTTCCAATCATTAAGGAATTCTCCAGGACCGTGGGATTGATCGTTAGGCTCTGTTGAGTGATAAAGACACAAGAAACTTGTTTAGCTGAGAAAGGAAGCATTTGAAATAATATATGGTAGGTTCTCAAGGGAATGGGAAAAAAATAAATCCAGAATATTTCTGAAAATTAAATTGCCATATTTCAGACCCGGGCTCGTCGGTGAGCGACGTAATGGGGTTGCTAAGGAGATTTGGAGTGTTTTCGGGGTATAAGTTAAATTAAGGGAAGAGTGAATATTTTGTGGTGTCCTCTCCAGGTGCAGGGGTGGGAGTGGGAGGGTTGCCATTCGGGGTAGCGACAACTCGTCTTAGATATTTGGGGGTGCAGGCGGCATGGGACTGGGCAAGATTTTGAAAGCTTAATTTCATGAGCCTGGTGGGGAGGCTGAAGGAGGACCTGGTGAGATGGGACAGCCACCCTTTGTCACTGGCAGGTCAGGTGCAGGCAGTAAAAATGAACATTTTGCCACGGTTTCTGTTTCTGTTCCAGTGTCTGCCAGTCATTTTGCCAAGGTCATTCTTTCGAGGAGTGGACAGGCTGGTCTCGTTGTTTGTGTGGGCAGGGAATGATAGCCAGATAAGGAAGGCGGTGCTCCAAAGGGGAGGGCAGTTGGGGGGTTTGGCCCTTCTGAACTTGGAACACTATTACTGGGCAGTGAATGCGGAGAAGACTGGAGTATGGTACCAGAGGCTTTGTGGGTGTGGATGGAGGCGGGTTCTTGTGAAGAGTCGGGGTTGCGGGCAAGATTTGGAGGCAATTTCAAAAGCATTTCAAGTTGTGGGCAGGTTCGTGGGAGATGCCGATAAGAGGGATTCATGGCTTTGAGCCGGGGAGGTTGGATGTGAGGTTCCAGGGATGGGAGGGGAAAGGGGTAAGGGAGATGAAGGATCTGTTGTTGGAGGGGTGGGGGTGAAGTATGGGCTCCAGCGTGAGGACGGCTTCAAGTATATGCGGGTGTGGAATTTTGCAAGGAAGTTCTTCCCGAACTTTCTGGTGGCACCGTCCTCCTCGTTGTTGGAGGGGGCGGGGGAGGGGGGGGGGCGCGGGAAAGTTAACGAAGGCGAGGTGAGTCAGCTGTTTGAAGGGGTATTTGAGTTGCGAGCCATGAGGGAGGGGCCCAACCAATCATGTCCATATGTTCTGGTCCTGCCCAGTTGGAGACATTTTGGGGGTCATTTTTCAGCATCATGCCTGAGGTTCTACATGTGGATTTGGAGCCAGGTCCCCGGGCGGCCATATTCGGGGTGTCATAGAATTTACAGTGTAGAAGGAGGCCATTCAGCCCATCGAGTCTGCACCAGATCTTGGAAAGAGCACCCTACTTAAGCCCCACACCACCACCCTATCCCCTTTTTCCCCGTAACCCAACCTAACCTTTTTTGGGCACTAAGGGCAATTTAGAATGGCTAATCCACCTAACCTGCACATCTTTGGACTGTGGGAGGAAACCGGAGCACCCGGAGGAAACCAACGCACACACGGGGAGAACGTGCAGACTCCACACAGACAGTGACCCAAGCCGGGAATCGAACATGGGACCCTGGAGCTGTGAAGCAACTGTGCTAACCACTATGCTACCGTGCCTTGGGTGGCTGGGGGATCTAATGGAGTTCTTGTATTTGGAGAAGGTGAAATTTGCTCTGAGAGGGGCGGATGAGGGGTTCTCCCAGAGGTGGGGTTTGTTTGTTTGGCTGTCTTACATTTTGGGGATCTGGTTGTCGTCAAGCAGCGTGGCGGGGGGGGGGGGGGGGGGGGGTTGTGTATTGTAAAAGTGTTGAAAATTTGAATGAAAATATTTTAAAATTAAATTGCCAAAGGGGACACAGGTTCAAACTGGTAATAAATAAATTTAGAGCTACATCAGGTATTCCTTCTTCAAATTAAGAGTATTGGACATGTTGCCGCTATTTGGGATTTATTTTAAATATTTTCACGTGCTCCCTTACTCTGTTGTGTCCAGCTACATGAGTTCAATGCCGTTTTGGTGGCATTGAACTCTTCAAATAGAAGCGCTGGTCTCAGGGACACATCAAACTGGGGGTCTGATTTGACCTGGGCGGTGATGCCTTCACAGTTGAATTGCAAGCCAGCGCTCACTACCTGGCATCATCACCCTTGGAGCTCGGAAGCGGAGGATGGGTCTCCCCTATTTGAGATTTAGCTTTCAAGAGGCGAGAGTCGAAAATTGGCAAAGTTTAGCTGATCCTAAAAGTAGCTTCTACTTGTTCGCGATGGGGAGCGGGGATTCCAATTATGCGCGGCGGGGGGGGGGGGGGGGGGGGGCACCGCGGGCACCCCGCACCATTCAAAGCCTGCTCTGGCGCCCGGTTTAAGAATGATTTCCCCTTTTCTTTTGAGGTAGCGAATCCGATTGCAACATTAAATGTAACACAATAACAGGCAGGACGCAACCATTTCCTTGGGGAAGGGAAAGACAGCCAAAACTGAAACGTCGGGAGTTTAACCTTTAAAGGAATTGCAATCGTCTGGAAAAGGGAATGGTAACTGGCTTGGCCAAGTTTACAGTCTGAGCGATAGATGATGCAAGAGGATGCTTTTTGATGGCGCTAAGGCTCAAGAGATTAATGCTGGCTTCCTAGCCCCTACCCCTCTCTCTGTCTCAGGTAGCAGTTTGGTGCTTCCCACAGGAACACTTCCTGGAATGAAATTGATCAGCAGTGAGGACTATCGCAGGGAGGAATTCACATCAGACCGGGGGGCAGAGAGGGAGAGCAGCTCCTCATTTGCAGGCGGGTCTAGCAAACAAAAAACACCCCACTAGCCTTTGTGCCCCTATGGCTTGCAGTCTCAAAGACGAGTTGCTTTGCTCCATCTGCCTGAGCATTTACCAGGATCCCGTGAGCTTTGGCTGCGAGCATTATTTCTGTAGGAAGTGTATCGCTGAGCACTGGAGCAGGCAGGATCAGAGCTCCAGGGACTGCCCCGAGTGCAGAAGGAGCTTCAGGGACCCCTTGCTCTCCCCCAGCCTCAAGCTGTCCAATATCGTGGAGAGGTACAGCGCTTTCCCGCTGGACGCCATCCTACAAGCCCAGAGGAACTCCTTCCCCTGTAAGGACCATGACAAAGTCAAGCTGTTCTGCCTGAATGACAAATGCCTGGTGTGTTTCTTTTGCGACGAGCCTGCTCTGCACGAACAACACCATGTCACCAACATCGAAGAATCCTTTGAAGAAATCCAGGTAAAGCTCGACCACTGCCTCCGTGTTTTATTAATGAAAAGAACACAGTCTTAATCTTAAAGGGGCTTCAATCTAAAGGAAGACCAATACTGTCATACTCGGTATATTCTCTTCCCCCCCCCATGTCGTTTGTACATGCCATTTGTGTCAGCTCATTGGTACAATATTTACTAAACAGAAACCAATTTAAAAACAAAAAAAATCTCTCTGGGCACCAGTGGCAGTCGTTTTGTCCAGAGATTCCTGGTAATCTGATGCACTGAATTTGGCGGAGAAGTGGGAGGGAGAGTGGGCGCTGGGGGTGTGGGTGATGTTGGGGGGGGGGGGGGGGGGGACGACGACAAAAATAACTTCACCATAACCTAAATATATCCTGTGGACGTGGAAGCAAATGTTAACAGCCAGAGCCAACTGAGCATTATAGAATCCTTAACTCCATATTTAAAGGGGCAGTGTCTGATGAAAAGTATTTGCCAAATTCTCCCTGGAGGGGGATGATTCCTGAATCAGGCCAGTTTAAGATGTGCGATGCGATTAGCAGGGTAATCGGGTGATATTAAGGGGATGCTTCGAGACGTTTTTCATTGAAGTGTGCAATCCTTTAAAATGCTACAGTTTGTTTTGGATTTTTACACTTTCCCCTGTTCAGGAAGTGCTGATAATTTGCTTGGGGGTGGGTGGGCAGCACAGATCATGGAGAAATGATCATCTGTAGCCTCAGCCTCTTAGCCATTTTTCGAGGCTGGAGTCTTGACTGTGTGTCAGGAAGCATCTTGATGGCGGGAGCCCATTTTCACAGGCAATCCCTTCGGGGATCACTGCATGCTGACCTTCGATGATTTTTCTTTACCCTGCTCAAGAAGAGCTCAAGCTAATGGTGGCCACTTCAGCATTTGTCCCGCGCCTTTCCCAACTGTTCGATGTCTTAAAGCTGTTTTATAAACCCCAAAAAGGCACCTTTGCTGTTGGAGTGGTCATTGTTGTAATGTACGAAATGTTCCAGGTAATTTATGCACTGTGATGATGAGCAAATCATTGGTTTTTAGTGATGTTGGGTGAGGAGTAAATATTGGCCAGAATGGCAGGGGGAATGTCCCTTGCTCTTTTTCAAAATAATGCCATGGGGATCTTTTACCGGAGAGGGCAGATTGATGCTCAGTTTTAGTATCCACTGAAAAGATCACATCCTGATTTGTGTAGCACTAAAATCCGCACCAGGCTAGATTTTGTGCTTCAGTCTCTTAAAGTAAGACTTGAACTCACAACCTTCTGACTCCGAAGCAAATGTTACTAAATTACAGCTTTTAAATTCTTTCATGGGATGTGGGCTTCGCCAGCTAGGCCATCATTTATTGGTCATCCCTAATTGCCCTTGAGTAGTTGGTGGTGAGCCACTTTCTTGAACAACGGTATTGGTACACCCGCAGTGACACCAGCTGTGAGGAGGAGAGCTCCAGCATTTTGACCCAGTGACAATGAAGGAATGGCAATATATTTACAGGTCAGGATGGTGAATGGCTTGGAGGAGAACTTGAAGGTGGTGGTGTTCCCATGTGTCTGCTGACCCTGTCCTTCACGGTGGCAGAGGTTGCAGGGTCAAGAGATGCTGTCTCAGGAGCCTTGGGAGTGTTGCTGCAGTGCGTCTTGTAGATGGTACACATGGCTGTCACTGTTTGTTGGCGATGGAGGGAGTGAATGCTTAAAGTGCTGGATCGGGTGACAATCAAGCAGGTTGCTTCGTCCTGGATGGTGTTGAGCTTCTTGAATGTTGTTGGAGCTGCACTCATCCAGGCAAGTGGAGAATATTCTATCACATTCTTGACTTGTGCCTTGTAGATGATGAACAGACTTTGGGGAGTCAGGAGATAGAGTTACTTGCTGCAGAATTCCCAGCCTCTGACCTGCTCCTGTAGCCACAGTATTTATATGGTTAGTCCAGTTCAGTTTCTGATCAATGGTAACCCCCAGAATGTTGATAGTGAGGGGATTCCGTGATGGTAATGCCATTGAATGTCAAGGGGAGATGGTTGGATTCTTTCTTGCTGGAAATGGTCATTGCCTTGTGTGGCACGGATATAACTTCTTACTTAATAGCTCAAGCCTGAATATTGTCCAGGTCTTGCTGCATTTGGACATGAAGATTGCTTCAGTATCTGAGGAGTCAGAACTGGCGTGAACATCGCCACTTCTGACCTATGATGAATGGAAGCAGCTGAAGGTGGTTGAGCTTCGGGCACTACTTTGAGGAACCCTTGCAGTGATGTCTGGGGTCTTGAGATGATTGATGTCTAACAAACACAACCATCTTCCCTTGTGCTAGGCTTGACTCCAACCAGTGGAGAGATTTCCCCCGATTTCCATTGACTCCAGTTTTGCTGGGGCGTCTTGATGCCACATTCGGTCAAATGCTACTTTGATATCAAGGATAGTCAGTCTCACTTCAGCTCTTTTTTTGTCCGTGTTTGAACTAAGGCTGTAATGAATGACCCAGGCAGAACCCAAATTGAGCGCCAGTGAGTAGCACTGACGAAGCCTAGGAATTCTAAGCTTTGTTGGTCAGTTCGAAACTGCTCTTTTCCTTTTCACGTTTTTTTACATTTATTCTTTCGTGGATGTGGGCTTCGTTTACAAAGCCAACATTTTTGCCCAACCACTGAGTAGCGAGAGACCAGCTAAGGATGGCATATTTCCTTCTCTGAAGGATCTCAGCGAAGCAGTTGTATTTTTAATCATAATCACTGAGACTAGCTTTCAAACCCAGATCTTTATGTTGGATTTCAATTCCACCAGCGGCAGTGGTGGTGGGATTTGAACCCATGTCTCAGGGGATTAGGATGGGCCTCTGGATTACTGTCCAGTCACATTACCACGACATCGCCAGTTCCTCCAATTCTTCATCTCGTTTTCTGCTGTTAAACCATCCACCATTTTTAGTTTAACGAATGGATTGATGGGATTGGGCCACGGCTGATGATATTATCGGCTATGTCTGCACTGATTCCATCAAAGTTACAAATTCTCAATGTTATTTTGTGTCAGTAAAGAGGAATGTGCTGCCTGTCAGTACCTGCAGTGGATGACATCTAAAAATTCGAACCTGGAATTTTATTTTTCCTTCATAAATCCAAAGTATATCAAGTGCATTGGTTTTACAGATAAATATACAAATAGAATCATACAGCACAGAAGGAGGCTATCTGGACCATTTGAAAAAACTGTCTAAGTTCGTCCATCTGTCCCTGCCCTTTCCCCTGTAGTGCTGCACTTTTTCCTTTTCAACTACTTATTCAATTTCCTTTTGTAAGTACACTGCAGTGTTAACGTAAGCCCATTAGTGACACTAATAAAGTTTATTGTTTGTTCCATTTCCACCACCCTTTCGGGCATTGCAGATCGCAACAACTCGCTGCCTTTTATTTTTAAAGAAAATTTCTCCTCATCTCTCCTCCGGCCAGTTTGCCAATGATCTTAAATCTGGGAACTCCTCTTACTGCCAGCTCAAACAATTTCTTCCTGTCTTTTGCTGCAAAACTCCTCAATAGGGTGGCGAAAGGCCACCAGGATCACAGCATTGATAGAGTGCAGAAGGGAGCCATTCAGCCCTTTGTCATAGAGTACAGAAGAGGCCCTTCAGCCCATCAGGTCTACACCTGACAGAACAAAACTAATCCCACACTTGGCCATTAGCTTTGGATTTTATGGCCTTTAAATTGCTCGTAAACATACTTTTTAAAGATTGTGAGGTTTCCCTCCTCTGTGATCCTCCCAGGCAGTGCATTCCAGACACCCACCACTCTCTGGGTGAAAAATCCTTTCCTGAAATCCCCTCAACCTCCTGCCCCTCACCTTAAAATTATGGCCCCTTGTTATTGACGCTTCAACTAAGGGGAACAGCTGCTTCCTATCCAGCCCTCCAAATGAGCAAATACTCGCTCTACAAACAGGCTGTCCAACATCTTGAATGATCCTCCCCACCCTGAACTTCCCTCTTGTTCCGAATGGTATCTAAATCCCATTTCCTGCTCCACCACACACATTTTGTTCCTCATTCGTTTGAAGACCCTGATTTGTTCAGTTCCATAGATGTGAGCTGCCTTTGTTATCTAGATATCCGTTCTCCATTTGCCGACCTGGATGCTGAATTCCAGTAGATCATGTGGCAACAGGGGGCATTCCAGCCAAGCCTGATCGTAGTCAGGGTGTCCAATGAGTAGAGCTTTGGTTATTGTTCAGAAGTCCTGGTTGTGATTCCCTTCATTAGCCAAGAGCTGACAAAATTAATGGCAGTGTTCTGATTATGGTCATGATTTAGATCAGTCTTGACCAGGAGTTGGTCTGCATAACTGAGTTCCACAATGGACAGGTATTCGGGAAATAACACCCATTATATTTTGCAACAGATATCATAAAATGATAACAAATTTCTTGGATGCACATGGTTAATGTAGGTGACCGTTTGAATTCTTTAATTGCATTAAGTAAATTTGCGGATGAACACTATGTGCAGTGTTACCCTCCTTTTCCTGTTTTATCCCTATTGCCAAAAGCACCAACTGAGATGACCCTGTATTGTAAATTATCCAGTACAAGTGCTGTCGTAACTGAAAACCCACCTCTGAAAGTAGCTCCACTGGGTGCTTCTGAAGGAAAATGCAACTCCTGGCAGAGGTTCATGCCATGGAATGTGCCATTGTGGCTCTGGCCATATGCAAGTTAAGGATTCAATGAAACCATACAGACCAGTAATACACCTTTGCCATTGTTGACTGATAGAAACCTCCACCCTGATTAAAACCAAATGCTCCTGACCACAAAAAACAGTCACACACCCAAATTCTACAGATGCAAATTTGTCCTATTGCTGCCAGTTCCATCAGCAACTATTATCCTCTGGTTTTTGATTTTTGTTAAAGGTGTTGAACAGTTAAGAATATCGGTAGATTTGACACATGTCTGCCTCTATCTATCTTCTGATTTACTCAAGTCCTGATAGAAGCCGATTATTTGCAGCTTAACCTGTTTGTCAGTTTCAATGCAGATAATCCTGAAATGTTCTACATATGAAGGGAGGTTCATGTTAAAAATCAGTTTAGGGATGAGGTGGCATGAATCTGTTTCTTCGGGGCACGTTTGCTGCCAGCGCTACTGTTGTTACCAATCTGGAGCCAAATCTTCAAAGATCTATTGTGAGACACAATTGCAAAATGTAGATTTCTGGAACATTAAACCTTCAAAAGATCTATTGGATGGAGGCAAACGAGGGAGACTGTTTTTTGTGGTTTGTTGGAGCACCACTCTCCCGAAGGCCTGGTAACCATACAAAATAATATTAAGTAATACTGCTACATTGAGTTGTTTCCAATAGAAATGTGCCAACGTTGAGCAGGATCTCGCACCGCTCTTCGAAACCTGTTTCCTCTCACTACAACACTGGGGAAGTCTGATGTCCAGAAATAATAGTCATGATTCGTCACTACTGAGCCCGCAACAACAATTGTCCACCATGGAGATGTGAAAGCTTCTGTTCTTGTGAACTGCAAAGGTTTGAGGCCAAGGCGGTTGCATGTTCAGGGCCCATAAGAGTCACAGGGCACATCGGCAACAACCTAACCGGGGCAAATTTGCCGTGATTTTTGGGTTCCTGAACATAACCAAGTCCACACTGTTTGATCGGCCAATAAAAGGAGCCAGAGTTCTGATCTGCAGCCAGGCCTGCAATCTGTATTCTTTTAAAGAGTTAACATTGCTCAGAGCCTCTGACTAAAAAGGACTCGCGCTGACGGTCTATTTCCGTTTTTAAAATAAATTTAGAGTACCCAATTCTTTTTTTTTTTCAATTAAGGGGCAATTTAGTGTGACAAATTCACCTATCCTGCACATCCTTTTGGGCGGTGAGGGTGAGACCCACGCAGACACTGGGAGAATGTGCAAACTCCACACGGACAGTGACCCGGGGCCGGGATCGAACCCGGGTCCTCGGCGGCGTGGGACAGCAGTGTTAACCATTGCGCCACAGTGCTGCCATCCTACAGATTATTTCCACATTTTTAGTATCACACTTCAGGTGCAGCATCCAGAAATCGTTGCTGTTTGTTCTTTAAAAACAAAATATGCAATTGTGAGCCTCTAATTGTCATGATGCGCCTGATCATATTCAGTCTTGTGACATTAAAGGGACAGTTTGCATAGCTGCAATGTAGCAGCACAACAAGAAATTGGGACATGAAAACTCTGCCACTTGCTGTGAGCAATGCCACAGGCTATCCAGTAAATTAATATAACATTATAAGAATATAATAAATGGGAGCAGGAGTAGGCCACACGGTCCCTTGAGCCTCCTCCACCATTCAATAAGATCTTGCTGATCCTCTACATCAACTCTGCTTTCTCACCTAATCCACATTTCCCTTGTTCCCCAGCGTCCATTGATCTCTCAGCCTTGATTATGTTTAGTTACTGAGCCGCCATGGCCCTCTGGGGCAGAGAATCCCAAAGATTCACAACCCTCTGATGGAAGAAATCCCTCCTAATCTCCGTTCAAAATGGCAGAGCACTTTTCCTGAGACTAGTGCTACTAGTTCTAGCCTCTCCCTCCAGGTGAAGCAGAGCAGCTGCTCATTGTCTACCCTTCAAGCTGCAAGTTGATTCAATGGGCAGCATGGTAGCATAGTGGTTAGCACTATGGCTTCACGGCACCAGGGTCCCAGGTTTGATTCCCAGCTTGAGTCATTGTCTGTGCGGAGTCTGCACATTCTCCCCGTGTCCACGTGGGTTTCCTCCGTGTGCTCTGGTTTCCTCCCACAAGTCCCAAAAGACGTGCTATTAGGCAATTTGGATATTCTGAATTCTCCCTGTGTATACCCGAACAGGTGTCAGAATGTGGCGACTAGGGGCTTTTCACAGTAACTTCATTGAAGTGTTAATGTAAGCCTACTTGTGACAATAAAGATTATGAAAAAAATGTTCTCATTCCTCTGCTCTGCACATGCGGTGCTGCCAGAAAGGGTTCTCCCCCAGCCAGAGCCTACCATTTAACCCCCCTTCCACATCCCAGTGATGAGACTGTTGAGTCAAGTGCCAGGACATCTGGATACCAGTTCGGATCTACCAAGTGATGACTGCTTTACATTGCATCAAATCCATTTCCCATGGCCACGAGTATTGGCCTGTGTGAATGGATCATGTCCTCTTTCAACTGAGGCCACATTTGCTGTCCGGTGGTCAGAAAAGAACTCCCAAGGTATTCTTTCAAGGTTGAGCAGGAGAGCTATCTTAGTGTCCAGGCCAATCTTTATCCAGCAAATCATAATCACTGAAACAGATTATCCAGTGATTATCTAATTTGTTGTTTGTGGGGAGTGAGCTGTGTGCAAATTAGCTGCTGTGTTTCCCACATTACAACAGCGCCTATATTATAAAGTACTTCATTGGCTGTAAAATGCTTTGGGGCATCCTGAGGTCCTGAAAGGTGCAGATATTATTACCTTGGATCTCATACCTACACATCAAGTGCATTTCAGCAAAGGCTGGTTAAGTTGGTGCCCAGCTCAACTGCCCACAGCAAGATGGTGAAAACCGTCCCATTGAGATGGTTTTCATCAGAGCCCAGTTACCTTTTCAATGTGTTCCTTTCTCAGAGTTGCAAAGCCCAATGCACAGAGTGCACGGGGCAATGGCCCTTAATCCATCTCCTTGCTTGCTAGAACCCAATTCACGGCCCTCACAAAAGCGGCAATCGAAATCCAAACTGACCAGAACAGGTATTACACCTGATCTCAGGCTTCATCTTAGCCAAAAGGCCGAAAGGGCCATGGGAAGTAATAGAGTTCTAAATGAGATGTAGTACGTTGACACTAGATCGTGGTCTGACTATTTGACATTTGCTGAATAAAATGTAAAGTTTTCTTTTCCTCCTGGCTCATTTGGGAACCAGAATATGTCGCTAAGCCACTCGGACAAGTTAAGACTTAAAACATCGCCAGTTTGTGCTCATTTATCCGATCTCAGCTGGAACAACAGTAAGGAAGCTACAATTTAAATCCGTGCTCTTGTAGCTAAGGGGATTACCAACTCTCGTTCCTTGCCCATCCAGTAACCTCTGCTGGACAGTTTTGGCTAAGTGGATGTTGGGCGCAGTCAGCAAGTGTTGTTGACTGTCTGGAGTCACGTGGACACGAGCATTTGGCAGTGCACCAACTCTGTGTTTCTGGTAGTGAGCCTCACCCAAGAACCAACTCCTCGGGGGTGGGGGGGTGATAAAAGAAGATTGAAATTGATCCCTGAACCTCCCAAAAGGCTGCTTGGGTCCATGTGTTTTAGAACATTGCAAGTTATGCCATTTAATCTGGTGGGGCAAGTTTTTTCTTCTTTTTTTTGCAAATTTGTTTTAACTCAACACCGACAAGGAGCAATTTTGGGGTCATTATATTGTGAAAGAACTTTGAGCTTTGAAACCAGAGCAGTGTTGACATTTTGATGTACCTGTTAGTCTGTAATTATGGATTGATTCCAGCTATTAACTGTACTGGAGGGTGCTTCTAGGAGGTTTCCAGATGATGTACAGTACTGTCTGTTTAAAAACATTCTAGATGTGCTTATTTGTCAGTGCTGCACAGCTGGTTCAAAGACCTTCTTGTTAACTTTATGAGGGATGGAGATTAAAGCCTTTTAATTTCACAGAGAAAATCATAAACTGGTACTTCTCCTTGTTCTTTTTAATTGCTCAACACTTGTAACAAATTGCGACCAAAATTACTGTGCTCTCATCAGTAAATTAGAATTTAAAGAAAATGTACCTCCAACAGCTCAAAGGGTGCTTTGCATATGAAGTACTTTTAAAGAAAAAAATTTAGAGTACCCAATTTATTTTTTCCAATTAAGGAGCAATTTAGCGTGGCCAATCCACCTAGCCTGCACATTTTTTTTGGGTTGTGGGGGCGAAACCCACGCAAACACTGGGAGAATGTGCAAACTCCACACGGACAGTGACCCAGAGCCAGGATCGAACCTGGGACCTTGGCGCCGTGAGGCCGCAGTGCTAACCCACTGCGCCACCTGCAAATGAAGTACTTTGCAACATAATTGACTGTTTTCTAGGCAAAGCACAGTCCAAAGTTTTGGTTCCAGCTCCCCTCCAGGATTTGAGCATGTAGTTTGGGTTTCAACTCCAGTACCACATGGAGGGAGTGTTTAATTGATGACTATGCTTCCTACGGATGAGATGTTAAACCTTGGTGCTTATTGAAGTGAATGTTAAAGATCCACTGTGCTATTTGAAGAGCCGGGAGAGATTGCTGATGTCCTGGCCAACATTCCTCCCTCAATCTGACCTACTGAAAACTGATTTATCTCAGTGCTGTTAGTGGACTCTTTCTGTGCACTGCTGGGGCTATGCAGGAAGAACCATGGCATCTGTGGGCAGGCTCATGATCAGGTTTGTTATTTAAAATAATAAAAGAGGGCAGCACGGTGGCGCAGTGAGTTAGCGCTGCTGCCTCACGGCGTCGAGGTCCCAGGTTCGATCCTGGCTCTGGGTCACTGTCCGTGTGGAGTTTACACATTCTCCCTGTGTCTGCGGGGGTTTCGACCCACAACCTAAAGATGTGCAGAGTAGGTGGATTGGCCAAGCTAAATTTGCCCCTTAATTGGAAAAAATTAATTGGGTACTCTAAATTTATTTTAAAAATAAATAAAATAAAATGAATAAAAGTGACTTCCGGTATCAGCGGGCGGGAGGCAGCCGCACACTGGAGGGCTCCCGCTTGCGAATAGAATTTTCGGGGCTTTAATGCCCGGTCCCAGGGGCAACGGAGGATGAAAAAGCTGTAAGAAGGCATAGTGAGGAGAAATGTCCAAGTTTGGGGGAAAAACGGCCGTGAAAAAGGGGGTTAACGGAAGTGCGCCGGTGAGTGAAAAGGTCAGCGCAGGAACTGTAAGGAAAGCGGAGGCTGGAGCACCAGGGGAAGCCACATCGCTCACAGCAGAAGAAATGACCAAGGTGATGGCCGTGGAACTTGAAAAACAGTTCACAAAACACATGGATGCGATGACGAAGGAGACGGGGGCGGTATTGAAAGTGCTGGTGGAGGAGGCGATTGCCCTGGTGAGGGCAGCGGTATCAAGCGCAGCGGCGGAGGTGCAGGAGTAAGGTGAGACACTGAAGGAAGTGGAAGAGGCATTATCGCAGCACAGTGATCAACTCACCTCGATGGGGAAGGAGTTGCAGAGGGTGATAGAGACCAACAAGGGTCTGCGAGCCAAAATGGCAGACCTGGAAAACCGATCCAGGCGGCAGAATCTGAGGATTGTGGGTCTGCCCGAAGCGGTGGAAGGCCCGAGGCCGACGGAGTATTTTGCTACGATGTTGGGGAGGGGGACGATCGCTCCCCATACGAACTGGATCGGGCTCATCCGTCGTAGGCCTATACCAAAGGCGAGTGAGCCGCCAAGAGTAGCAAATGTGTGTTTCCGTAGATATAGCATGAAGGAGAAGGTCCTGGGCTGGGCAAAGCAGAAGCGGGTGGTGCAGTGGGTTGGAGCTGGTGTACGCATATACCAGGACTTTACGGTGGAGCTGGCGAGGAGGTGGGCGGCCTACAGCCGGGTGAAGAAGGCAGTGTACATCAGTAAAGTGCAGCTAAGTTGAGGAGGACTTTTATTTTGGAAACGCGGAGGCGTTTGCGATGGCAGAAGGGCTGTGGCAGAATTGAGAAATGGGACTGAGAGCGGGTCGTGTACCGATGTAGCCTCATGTAAATTTATTTTCTCACTGCATGTTGGTGTATGTACTAAATGAGTCGACACTGTATATTTGGACAAGGGAAGAATTGGGACTTTTATTTACAATGGTGGTTCTTTGGGGCTTGAGTGTGTATGCTGGGGTTGTGTGCTAAAGGGGATTTCTTGGTTTTCCTGGGACCGGGCAAGGGGGCCTCCACGTTGGCCGGCTTAAGCTGGCCAGTGAATGGGAGTGAGGTGGGGGGAGGGGCTGCAGCCATCAGAGCCAGGTAGAACTGGTTTCGGTGAGTAACCAGGGTGCAAAGTTGGGGGAAGGAACCAAAGTTGGGGGGAGGAGTTTACATGTGGAAGTGGAGGGGAGGAGTCTGGGAGGGGGGGGTGTCTACAATTCATGGGTGCCATTCACGGTACTCTTCCGGGGATTGGATGGTGTTGAATATTGGGGGGGTGGGGGGTGGGGGGGGGGGGGGTGGACTATATATGTCAATGGTGACCATAGGTGATTCCTGATTCCTTTTTCTTTTTTCCTTTTTTTTTCCTCCTTGTGAGGTTTTGTTTTATTTGATGCTTATATCGTCATGCGGGCCGTTGTTTGGGGGTTGTTGGGAAGATGGGATCGTTGTTGTTAATAAGGGGACTGTCATTGTATTTGTTACCGTTTACTGTTTGTTGGTGGGGTGTAAACTTTGAAGAAAATGTGAAATATGGAGAATAAAAATATTTAAAAAAAAATAAAATGAATAAAGGTGTTTTCTTTTGTAAAAAAAAAAAAAGATTTTCTGGTGATGTTTCATGATGTTTACTTGGTGCATAATATTATTTCTTTATCATATGCTGTGTCTGCTGTGCCAGAACTCCAGTGAGGCCATGGGATCTTGAGGGAGGGGGAGAATCTTGTTCAGCAAGATTTGTTGCGCATCAGCCCCGCGCCCCCCCCCCCCCCCCCCCTCTTGCACAAGCTGTGCTTAATTCTGAACATGTTCTTATGCAAATAGAAAACGTTTGGAATAAACGCTTGTTCGTTCTTGTGGCAGTACTGGGAGAGCTGACAGGAACAGGATACTCCCCAGTCTCTCATTTTCCCTCCAGTTATTTTTTTCCGATTTTTTTGTTTCTCTCTGCCCCTCTCCTGACAGTGTTGAATCTTTCTTTTGGGAATGCCCCCATCGATCCTCTCAGTTCATTTATCTTGGCCAGGTGGCCATATGTGAACCATGCCAATGACTGTTGACTCTGTAGGATACCATGGCCAAGCATGACTTTGTTCTCACCAAAGGACCGTATATTTCCTAACACTGGGGATCTATTTTCTACCAGCATAAATATTTTAAAGCTTGAGTATCCTTTATCCAAAACTCCTTGGGGCTAACTGCATTTCAAGTTTCAGATAAGTTTGGTTTTCAATACCACATGTAAACTTGTGTTACAAAAGCCTAAGCTTAGGCTCACTATAGTCCAAAGTAAATACATTGGCCAGAAAAAGTAAGATGTATCGCTGAATAATAAATACAGGGTGCCTGTAATAAGTTTTTCTTTGACATACTCACCACAAAAATCACATGGTAAACAGTGCAGGCAAACAACTAGACTTCCTGTGCTAAAGGTCGATGAGGTTCAAATAAAGTGCGGTTCTTGGATGTGTCCGCTTTTTGAATTTATGGATAAAGGATATTCGCCCCGTAGGCTAATGGGATTGCGGGATATGGAGTGAAGCCGAGTCCAGAATGGAGAAACCTACATTTACATAGTGGCCTGTCCCAGAGCACTGAATCGATAGGCTACTTTTGAAATCACTCTTTTGTTTTGTAAGTAGGTAGGTTGGTAATTAGTCAGAGTCCACACCTCTCCCTCTCTTCAATCATTTGGGTAGCTTTGAGGTGCACTACCCAGTGTCGAGCACAGTGCAGACAAGGACGAGGGTCCCAAAACTACCTCCGCTGCAACAGAGGAATTGAAGCCGTTGATGATATTCTGAACTGACCGGCCCCCTGTGTGCATAGATGTAGCTGCAATTGTGGTTGCTACAATGAGCAAGAGGAGAACTAACGACCAGATAGATAACCTGTGGTTTTGTTTTTTTACAACATTGAATGAGGAATGGATGCCAGTCAGGGAGCATGCCCCACTCTTATTCAAGTGAGTCTTTTTCATCCACTAGAATGGGAAAATTAGATCTCCCTTTAATGTCTCCGAAGGTTGGGACCTCCTGTCGATGCAGCCCTCCCTCAGTGCCTCATTGAGGTGTCAGCTGACAGCTGGAAAAAAACGAGACTAATGTGCCCTGTTCCTATCTGGAAGATACTCCCCTTTTCTGTGGCGAAAGTGGCTTTTTTTTCCCGCTTCCAAAATGTAATGACCCTGTTAGAGAAATTAAACATTAGTTGAAAACCCCAGCTGCAATGCTGAGGGAACAACTGCCACTCTCTGTCTGTTATCATATTTTGAAAAGAATGTGGTTTAAAAAAAAAAGCGGTAATTAAAACTGAGAGAGCCAGCTGACATCCATAAACCATGAGAGTGCAGCTTGAGTGAAATAATGGCTTCTTTTGCGACCCAGCGATTAAATTAGGGCCCTGTCTCCAGCACTCGAGCATACATTCCCTCTGTGAGCTCTGTGTCAAATACAGTGCTCCAAGTATTACATTACTAAATGAGAGGCATTCACCGGTATCGGAAGATGATTAAACAAATTGCTGCTGAAATGTTATTTTGTGAAGCAAGTGTTTGGTTCTGCTTATGGGTTGTTCCTCCCCCTCTCCTGATCGCACAGGCTTGCAATTATGGTGGGGGTCGAGGTTGCGGGAGTGCGGGGGAGGGAGGGGGTGTGCAGAGGGCTGGGATGCTCCATTTCATGGATAGGACGTGCCCTCTGACCCCTCACCTGTGTGACTGTTCCTCTTGCATAGCTTCAAAGATGGTGCGTGTTTGCAGGCTATTGGGCCATGGGCCGTTTGGAGCCCAGTCATGGTCATGTCCTCCTCCAATTTCAGCATATTTTGCAATGGTGGTTCCCTGGAAAGAGATTGGCAATGGGGACCAGAGTTGAATTAATTTTGCCATTCCTGACCAGACAGAGGGAATGTGAATCCTGCAGGAAATCCTGGTGTCAAGTGAGGACCGTGTTGGAGTTGGGTGCTGTTCCTGATGGTATACTTGCTGTCTTGGATGCACATTGAAGAATGGCATACGTGTGAGGTGCTAGTGAGTTACTGGCACCTGTGAAAGCTGTACATAAGTGGGCATCACTGTCGTCACCAGAGGAGAGGAAATTGGCCGAAACAAAAAGTGTAATGAATAACTTTACCTCTGGGTCACTAACCTGGGGGTGTTGCGTTTGTGAAACTGCCTCTCTTTACCACAGCTGCATTAAACTGGAGTTGCAGCCTCAAGTGGAGGTTATGTTCCCCAGGGGGAGAGAGCACGGCAACAGAGGGAACTTAAGTACTCTGGAGGTTACTATTGACCAGAAACTGATTGAACTAGCCACATAAATACATTGGCTACAAGAGCAGTAAGAGGCTGGGAAACCTGTGGCAAGTAACTCGCCTCCTGACTCTCCAAAGCCTGTGCACCATCTACAAGGCACAATTCTGGAGTGTAATGGAATACTGTCTACTTGCCTGGATGAGTGCAGCACTAACAACACTCCAGCAGCTCAACACCATCCAGGGCAAACAGCCCACTTGACTAGCACCCCATCCACAAACATTCACTCTCCTCCACTGATGAACAGTGGTAGCTGTGTGTGCCGTCTACAAGATGCACCGCAGGAACTCACCAACGCAGTACCTTCCAATCCCACGACCTGCGACCATCTAGAAGGGCAAGGGCAGCAGATAATGGGAACACCACCACCTGGATGTTCCCTCCAAGCCATTCACCATCCTGACTTGGAAATATATCGCTGTTCCTTCACTGTCGCTGGGTAAACATTCTGGAGCACCCTCCGTAACAGCAGTGTGAGTGCACCTGCACTACAGACACTGCAGCAGCTTAAGAAGGCAGCTTCTCCCCACCTTCCACTGGATAATTAGGGACTGGCAGTAAATGCTGACCTAACCAGTGAAGTCCGCATTCCATGAATGAATTTTTTTTTAAACGCCTGCATAAATTGGCAGAACATGTTCCCACCTCTGAATGTGAATGCATGAAGAGATAGGATGAAAGTAACAAAGTCAAGTTTTATTACACTGGATTTCTGTGAGATTTGATTTTGCACATGGGAATACCCCATATAGATGAAGACCATTGTCACTAGGAATTCATGATGTGGAGATGCCGGCGTTGGACTGAGGTGAGCACAGTATGATTATCTGTAAAGACTTAATTACCTGCAAATGCCCGCATTCAAAGCATTGTCTTGCATCTTTGACTTTGTCTATATCTATGTTTCTGGAACATACCTCTTCATTCACCTGAGGAAGGAGCAGTGCTCCAAAAGCTAGTGATTTGAAACAAACCTGTTGGACTTTAACCTGGTGTTGTAAGACTTCTTATTGGGAATTCAATAAAGTGTGTCGGACCTGTGTAATTTTAAATTGTGACGCTGTGAACTGTGAAATATCCAGCTGTACAATTATAAACATTGCAGAAACGGGGGGAGAAAGACCCCACAGAAAATGCTAGAATTACCCACAAACAAGATATGTTGCAGTTGAATTAGATCTTTGCTGAGCTCCATTATCCCTCATGTAAAAATCTGTCGATCCCAGTCTTGCAATCGGCAAGCTGGGCGGCATCTGTGCAATCGAAGGGGAAGCTTAAAAAAGGTTCAGGTCGTGACTTTTGACAGGCAAGAGAGATGCTCGAGATGAACAGCTTGCAATAAAGAGCTGAGCCAGGGAGAAGAAGCAGAAGACTTCAGGGGAAAAGAAAACGAGTGGTCTGTGATTATTAGGTGGAGGTAAGGGTATCTTTAACGAGTGATGGTGTAATAAAAAGGGAGGCAAAGGCAGATAGAACATTTTTAAAAAAAAAAAAAGGTTCAGGGGACATGCAAATCATTACAGCAGACTAGCAGGGGAGGAGGGCAGCATGGTGGATCTGGCAAAGGGGAGAAGACTTCAGCAGCCAAGACGTCATGGCAGAAGCAAGATGGGTCGATTAAAATTGCTGAACGTAGTTTTATTCGGAGGGTGCATTCTGAGGTGTATAGCACTGGGGTGGAGTACAGATGGTTTGCAGGTCTGATACTGACTGAGAATGATGTGGAGATGCCGGCGTTGGACTGGGGTGAGCACAGTACGAAGTCTTACAACACCAGGTTAAAGTCCAACAGGTTTGTTTCGATGTCACTAGCTTTCGGAGCGCTGCTCCTTCCTCAGGTGAATGAAGGAGGTCTGTTCCAGAAACACACACATAGACAAATTCAAAATTTTGATTTGAATTTGTCTATATGTGTTTCTGGAACAGACCTCTTCATTCACCTGAGGAAGGAGCAGCGCTCCGAAAGCTAGTGACATCGAAACAAACCTGTTGGACTTTAACCTGGTGTTGTAAGACTTCGTACTGACTGAGAATAACCTGTGGTAATGAATTAAGAGTATTATCCAAGTATCTGAAGTGTGATGTTTCCCCAGTAACGTGTTGGTAGCTGGACAACAAACCACTCTGTTGATGGGTTTGATTCATCATTAATGGCGGAGCTGGAGTGTATGGTGAGAAACGGTGCTATACCAGATGTGTATTAGGATTCCATCACGGTGACCTGCTAAACCCATTTGGCTGAAAACCTCAAAATAGCTCCAGCATGAATGAGTCTTCGTTTTAAAATTGATTGGCCTGATCTCTGCAATTATTACCCAACCAACCCTTATTTTAAAACCTATTAAAACACAAGTCTAGGCCGACATGCCACATAAGGGAAGTGTGTAGTGTTATACACACTGATCAAATGTTGAAGGATTCAATGTGAAATTGCTCTTAATTGGAAAATGGGGTTTAATTTATTTTTGCCTCCCACCCCCCACCCCCTCTCTTGGAGCAATTTGAATTTTGTTTTTAATAGTGGTGCACCCTGGTTCTACTTTCTAATTATTTTTCTTCTGTTCGTAGTTGAGTTGTGTTTGAATTTTCAGTGTAGCATAATTGGTGCAAACATTGCTTCATTGTTGCTCTGCCACATTGAACCGCTTCCCTCCAGTTTACAGACACGCTCTCCTCTGTCAGTCTCCCAGTCCATCCTGCACACTTCCACCTCTCCAGCTAAACATGATACTCTTCTTCACTTCCACTCAATTCAGCATGGCCTTCCTCTTTCCCCACCCCTGTCCTCCCGCAAGCACTGATCACAGCCACCTACTTCCACCTCCCCCAAAGTGACAATCTTGCCTTTTCCCTTCCCACCTTCCCATAACTTCACTTTTGGTGTCTTCACCCCTCTCTATCTTCATCTGCTTTGCTTCCCTGTTTCCTCAATATTGATCCTTCCCAATCCTACAACAAGGGAAGTGAATTGGCAGCTGAAATCACTGGCAGTAGGAAAAGGACTTTGGTAAGAGAAATGTTGAGGGTAGAGGGACCCTGCACTGCTCTTGTATCTGCAATTGCAATTTGGGCCCACAAGGCTCTGACCAGTCTAGATGCTTGGCAATACGTCCCAGTGTGCACATGAAGAAAGGCCACATGTATGGGGTGCTGGAGGAAATTGGTTCAAAAGAGGAGGGAAGCAGGAGAATAGAAAGTCAATGGTCTAACATAACCACTCCAGACACAAGTGTGTCCACAAGCCGCCAGTAACCTGAAAGCTGGCGTTGATAGACAGGTGGGGCTGAAATTGCAGGTATTTTGTTCCACTCCTACTGTGGGTACTGCTTGTTCCTGGGGCACAAGTATTTTTTGGATTCTTTAATGTGATGTGGGCATCGCTGGCTAGGCCAGCATTTGTTGCCTATCATTTATTGCCCTTGCAGAAGGTGGCAGTGAACCAGTGCCTTGAACTAAGTCACTGTGGTGTGTTATAGAGGGAGTTCCAGGATTTTGGCCCAGTGACAATGAAGGAATTGTGATTTAGTTCCAAGTCAGAATGGTGTGCGGCATGGAGGGGAACTTGCAGGTGGTGTTCCCCTACATCTGTTGCCCATGTCCTTCGAGGTGATAGAGGTCAATGGTTTGGAAGGCGCTATTGAAGGCAACTTGGCAAGTTGCTGCAGCGATTTTCGCAATGCTGCCACTTATGTGGCACTGGTGGTGGAAGTGAATGTTTAAGGTGGAGAACACGTGATGGAATGCCGATCAAGCAACCTGCTTTGTCATGGATGACGTTGAGATTCTTGGTGCTACATTCATCCGACCAAGTGGAGAATATTCCATCACATTCCTGACCTTGGAGATGGTGGGTAGGCTTTGGGGAGTCAGGAGATGACCTACTCTTGGCAGTATTCTTAGCCTCTGACTAGCTCTTGTAGCTATGTTATTGATATGATTGGTTCAGTTCAGTGGTAACCCCTGGATGTTGATGGCAGGAGATTCAATGATGGTAATGTTATTGAATGTCAAAGGGCAGATGGTTGGATTCTCTCTGGTCAAAGATGGTCATTACCTATTGCAAGATGAAGGTAGATCTCTACCAGTTAATTCAAATGCCTGGTCGTTGTCAGGCAGCGATTGTCACCAGGATATTGTTGTGATGGGTATTATAGCCGAGCTGAATCCTTAATTAGTATTCACAGGTATTAGCTTACCAACAAAAAAAACACCCTGGCTGATTTGTGTTCTCTTCATTTCGGAGAGCAGTGACCAATTATAATGCTCAATGACTGCTTTGGCTGAGATCCGATAATGCTGGGAATCAGACCTGAGACCCTTAGATCGACAGGAATTCATTACTCCTACTCCTTTTTGAAATGGGGTTAGTTTTAACCTTCATTACGTTCAGTTCCTCTTTATTTTCTCCCTGGCCTAGCCCTGGAGAAATCAATCAAGTCTTTTTAGTTTACAGTAATGTTAATGGATTCACATGATCAATAACTTGGCCGCTATGAATAAAGCCAACTCCAGCTATAAACTTTCTGACCTCTGGTGTTGCATCAGTTGCTTTCTTGTGTCATTTGCTTCTTCTTTAAGTTAATCAGTTTAGCGTAGGGCAGCATGGCGGTGCAGTGGTTAGCACTGCTGCCTCATGGCGGCGAGGACCCGGGTTCGATCCCAGCCTCGGGTCACTGTCCGTGTGGAGTTTGCACGTTCTCCCCTTGTCTGCGTGGGCTTCGCCCCCACGACCCATGTGCAGGTTGGGTGGATCTACCTCTTAATTGGAAAAAAAAATTGGGTACTCTAAATTCATTTTTTAAAAAGTCAGTTTGGCGTAAAGTACATACTACTTTTATTGGAAGGAGGAGGAGTGGAGGAAGGCTTCACAATCTTACCGGTTCCTACGTTCTCATAGATTATCATAGAATTTACAGTGCAGAAGGAGGCCATTCGGCCCATCGAGTCTGCACCGGCTCTTGGAAAGAGCATCCTACCCAAGGTCAACACCTCCACCCTATCCCCATAACCCAGTAACCCCACCCAACACTAAGGGCAATTTTGGACACTAAGGGCAATTTATCATGGCCAATCCACCTAACCTGCACATCTTTGGACTGTGGGAGGAAACCGGAGCACCCGGAGGAAACCCACGCACACACTGGGAGGATGTGCAGACTCCGCACAGACAGTGACCCAAGCCGGAATCGAACCTGGGACCCTGGAGCTGTGAAGCAATTGTGCTATCCACAAGGCTACCGTGCTAGTCATACTTGACTAGCTCCATTAAGTTTTCTTCTGCAGAGTGGACACAAGAAAAGATTTATCATAACCAGCGTGCCGCTCTAAAATAAAAGGAAAATCGTGTAGATGCTGGAAATCTGAAATCAAAAAAGACAATGCTGGAAAAAAACTCAACAGATGTGCAGCATCTGTAGAGGGAGAGAAACCGAGTTAACGCTTTGTGACCTGCTTGAGTTATTCCAGCAATGTCTGTTTTTATTAGCATAGAGCACTATTGCTTTGTAGGCTGATCAAGTGTGTCAGTGACATCTGCAGTCAGTGACATCTGCAGTCAATGTTGTTGCTTTGGGGTGGTTTATGCTGATCAAAATATTTTCTGTTGCACTGTCCAGCATGTGGCGAGCCACCAAGGGTGCAAAGGTCCTAAATTCAGTCCTCGGTTTGAGTTGGGTGACCTGATTTTCGTTTGGGCAAATGCAGAGGTGCTACAACTGGGCTTTGTGTTCCTGCACAGGAAGAGGGAGAGAGAAAAGGGAAATCTGGCAGGATTTCTGAACGTTATTCTGTGGTTCCTCGCTGGAACATGGAGTACTCGGGACAGATTCGGGTTGAGCTACTGCTCTCCCCGTGGTGGAATCGCTTCCTGGCATTCGCTGTCTAGATTCCCGTGTGTGGCTTGTCCCTCGGGAAGTTATTGACTGGCCATTAGAAATTAGAGTCGTCTTGGCGGGTGGGAACCAGGAAGAACATCTAGAATCATAAGAGATATTGGCTAGCTATAGTATGAGGTGGTATGCTATTGCCTACTGACTTCTCCTTTGCCGTCTGTCCCCATAATAATAATCTTTATTATTGTCACAAGTACGCTAACATTAACACTGCAATGAAGTTACTGTGAAAAGCCCCTAGTTACCACACTGTTCGGGTACACGGAGGGAGAATTCAAAATGTCCAAGTCACCTAATAAACACGTCTTGTGGGGGGAAACTGGAGCATCTGGAGGAAACCCACGCAGACACTGGGAGAACAAGCAGACTCCACACAGACAGTGACCCAAGCCGGGAATTGAACCTGGGACACTGGTGCCGTGGAGCAACAGTGCTACCCACTGTGCTACCATGCCCGAATGTTTCATCTACTCCAGAAGCATGTTAGAAAGTGATGTCTCCCCCCCCCCCCCCCCCCCATCCTTTTGTGGGCTGTGGGCATCGCTGGCAATTCCTAATTATCCTTGAACTGAGTGGCTTGCTTGGTCATTTCAGAAGACAGTTAAGAGTCGACCACATTGATGTGGGTCTGGAATCACACGTAGGCCAGGTGAGGAAGGCAGATTTTCTTCCCTAAAGGGAACTAGTGAACCAGATGGGGGTTTTCTGACCAGCGACAAGAGGCTCACGGTCACTGAGCCTAACTTTTCAATTCCAGATTTTAAAAATTAAATTCAATTTCACTAGCTGCCAGGCTGGGATTTGAACCCGTGACCAAGAGCATCAGCCCAGACCTCTGGATTACCAGGTCCAGCGAGATCGCTGCTACGCCATCTCACTTATCATCAATTGTACATTCATCATTCGACCCCTTTTGTAAGCTAGGCCATTACCTTAATGAAAATTGTTTCTATAAATAAAGGTTTGCCAGTGAACAGGATAACTCTGTCAATCACATTGAAATACAACACCTAATCATTCATGTATATGGCTGTGGCAATAATGATATAAGGGCCTTAACCTACTGAGCAAGGCCGATAGCAAAAAAAAAACCCAGGAGTTTGCTAAATGCTTTCTGCTCCACAAAGGCTTTGATTAGCCACCATCTGGTGTCGTGAACAACTCCAAAGCCTTATTGCAGTGAAGATTGTTGCTTGTGAGAAATGAAACTGCTGCAGTCCTCCTGTCTGTGGAGCATTTCTGCGGATCGTGCTCTGCTCAAGGCCAATTTCCATAACAGAAAAGTGCCTAGGGGGGAGGTTTTGCATTCCACCCTGTGCTTCCATTCTGGTTTGTGCCTCTAAATGCTGCAATTGCTAATGCCTTCACTGAAGCAGCATTCTGGCAGCATGCTTCAATTAGACATTTTCCTATCCTATTTGACCATGCCCCCCGCCGCCGTCACTGTTACGAACATACAGTTGCTTTACATCTCCAGAGTCTCAGGTTCGATTCCCGGCTTGGGTCACTGTCTGTGCGGAGTCTGCACGTTCTCCCTGTGTCTGCGTGGGTTTCCTCCGGGTGCTCTGGTTTCTTCCTCTAGTCCAAAGATGTGCAGGTTAGGTGGATTGGCCATGCTAAATTGCCCTTCGTGCCCAAAAAGGTTGGGTGGGGTTACTGGGTTCCGGGGATGGGGTGGAGGTGTGGGCTTAGGTAGGGTGCTCTTTCCAAAGGATCGGTGCAGACTCGATGGGTGAATGGCCTCCTTCTGCACTGTAGATCCTATGCTTCTATATGATTCTATGAATAATGGAAACTCTGGTGATGTACTAACTATCAGGATTGCCACTGTTTATTTGCCAAAAACTCCAGCCAGATTCATTAGAAGGGGTTGGAATACTGGTTGGGGAACACTGTAACACTGTTGGTAGAGGCCTCAGACCTGGTTCATTGGCTGACATTCTTGGAATGGAATGCAAAAACCCAAATAAAGGGGAATTGTTTAAGTACAGCTTTCAAAAGTATAAATTGGAGAAAGATTGGTGGCAGGTCTGTGAAATGAAACCAATCCCATTGCAATTTGGGTTTGCTCCAGGGTTTGTCTCTTGTGTATCACGGTTAAGGGTGTGTTATGCAGGTGGTTTGTTTTTGTGGTTTCAAAAATATTTCTCTATTAGGGAGAAAATGCCAGTTATGTGGTACTTTGTGCTGCACGTTGATGTATTGCAAACATTCCAGAGCTGAGAGGCATTGACGGCTATAATATGTAAATGAATAAACATAAAATGGATTGCAGGAATGCAAAGAGGTGATTGAATAAAATGAGGAAATTGAAACGATCCCTCTCGGCTCATTCTATTTTTAGGGACTGAAACTTGTAGACGTGGGGGAGTTACTTCTGAGAAGGACACACAGTCGTGTCCAATCCTGCCCTCCACAGCACACACAGGGCTGGATGTGGCGGAGGCCCCTGGAGTGGTGGCCGGTCACTAGGGAGGCAGGCGCGTCAGGTTCCCGATTGGCGGAAAGTTGTTGATGATTAAATCAGCAATGGGAAGCTTGGCTACCAGAGGTGGGATGCTCACCTATATGCTTAATTGCCCCCCCATCCCTTGCATATAATTTAAAAGGCAATTCGAGCGCAGCATGGTGACTTAGTGGTTAGCAGTGCTGCCCACGGCACTGAGGACCAGGGTTCGATCTTGGCCCCTGGTCACTTGTCCGTGTGGAGTTTGCACATTCTCCCCGTGTCTGCGTGGGTCTGACTCCCATGACCCAAAGATGTGCTGGTTAGGTGGATTGGCCATGCTAAATTGCCTCTTAATTGGAAAAAAATAATTGGGTACTCTAAATTTATTTAAAAATAAATAAATGCAATTCGACACGATTTAATCCTGCCTGCACCCTTGAGTGAGACTCTCTCATGTCTCTTGTGCCTTCACCCTTGACTCACCAAGAGCCTTTTTGACTTTCGAGAGACTGATTCACTGGCCAATTGATCTTGGAAATGTCTTCTGCCTGTGTTAAAACCTACTGAGCGGTGGAGCCCCAGACGAGAATTTCAGAATCCAGAGGTGCTGGGTCCAGAGCCTCTTGAGGTGCAGAGAGGCCATTTCTCAAAGTGGCATCACAGATCTGAAACGCAAGGGGACGACATCTGAGGCTGCCGGCAAGGAGCGGGTAAGGTAATGGCTGCACGAGAACCATCCACCCAGACCTCCGGTGTGCTCACCCTCGAGCACTGAAAGGGGTGGCTGCAGCTGGACTGTGACACCTCCGACCTCTGTTTGAATCTGTTGATGCCACCGAATGAACTTGTGTGATGGCGAAGGAATCTTCTCCCCGGGCGTGGGCGCCAGGTGGGAGGCAGTGGCGCAGTTGTATTGTCACGGGATGAGTTATTCAGAGATCCAGGGTAATGTGGGTTTGAATCCTCCCACCATAGCAGATGGTGAATTTTGTATTCAGTAAAAATCTGGAACGAAGAGGGGAACAGCCATGAAACCATTGTCGTAAACACCCATCTTATTCAGTCTTGTATTTTCATCCCCTTGCCCGGTCTGGGCTACAAGTGACTCCAGATCCACAACAATGTGGTTGCCCTCTGAAATAGCCTAGCAAGCCACTGAGTTCAAGGGCAATGGGGGATGGGCAATAAATGCTGGACCAATGATGCCCACGTCCCAAGAATATATATACTTTTTCAGAAGCTGGAGCAACAGAAGTTCAGATGCTGGAGATTTAAGGTGCAGAGCTTTCTTCAAAAGCCTGCAGAACAGCCAACACCAGGCTGCTTTCCTTTTCAATATGGCAGCAGTTCCTTTATGGCCATCAGGTGATGGGGGCTTCCTGGCGTAAAGCTGCACCCCCCCCCCCCTCCCCCCACGAATGATCCAGTAGCAAGCTCATGCCACCCGTATTCATGAACTCGCAACTATGCAATCGGGTTTCGCTTCCACGTGCGTATCCATACCAGGTACCCGACAACTTGCTTGGTACTGGGATGGTAAGACTAAATCCAGCCTGTACTTTCGCGGGGCGGGGGGGGGGTGGATTTGGGGCAGGATGGCATTCTCCTCATCTCACCCCACCCCCCCCTTCTTTTCATATAATTGAAGTCAATTTCCATGTCTTTATCACTAAGATTAGGTAACATAATTCAGACTTAATGTAGAACCTGACCGACATGGTTCAGAACTGCATGGCTTAGTACATAGGCCACTTATCACCTCTTCAAGCCTGTTTCGCTCTCTGAAAACATTTTCTTGCCTTTATGGTCACCCGTATCTAACAAAAATCTATTACTCTCAGTCTAAAGCGTCAATTTGCTCAGCATCCACCTCCATTTGAGGTGCGAGTTCCAGATTTCCATTACCCCTTTGTCTGTGTGTGTGGGTGGGGGGGGAAACGGGGGGCAGAGAGGTATTCTGTTTACGCTCTTGTGTGATCCAGCACTTACTTTGTTCTGGATTCCCCCACCAGAGGAAGTAGTTTCTAGCCTTTATCATTTTATTATTATTGATAAATCGCTCCATTAGATCACCGTCCAACGTTCTCTGTTCCAGGGAATACAAGCCAAGTATTGTAGTGATATGCATCACTGTATATACACAAGGGGTTAATGTAAATACACTACAAGTAAGTAACCACTAGAGGGAGCACCACAGATGTCATGATATGCAGACACGCAACCAATGGGTCATTAGAACAGGACACCCAGAGGTGGCATTACCACAAGGGGGCACTACACGACCCATATAAAAAGGACAAGGCACACAGGCTCTGCCTCTTCCACCGGCAGAAACCAAGAGAGCAGGACAGGGTTGATTATCAGCAACATCACACCCTAGCACATGGTCGAGAGCAAGCTTGTATAGTTAGCAGAGTAGACTGAGTTACTAGATGCAAATTAGTAGAGTGTCGAACTCATTTAAGAGCATTGTTATTGGTTCAATAAATACGTTAAACTTATCTCCGAATCGGGAGCATCTTTCAGCAGAGCCTACATCAAGTGGCAGCTTGTGTTACTCGAGGTAACATAACGCAAGAAGTACATGCAGATCTTTTGTGATTTAACACTTTCAGACCTGATATCAGTCTGCATCCCCCTCCGAGACCAATATATGCAAATGAGTACTCTAGTCCCTTTTCATAGATTCAGAGAATCCCTACAGTGCAGAAGGAGGCCATTTGGCCCATCGAGTCTGCACTGACGCTTTTGAATAAGCTACCCATTTTCACTTACCCTACCCCCGTAACCCCACAGCCTAACCTACACATAAAGGGGCAATTTAGCATGGATAATCCACCTAAGCCGCATATCTTTGGACTGGGAGGAAACCGGAGCACCCGGAGGAAGCCCGCTCAGACACTGGGAGAACGTGCAAACTCCACGCAGACAGTGACCCAAGGCGGGAATTGAACCCGGTCCCTGGCTCTGAGGCAGCAGTGACGACCATCGTGCCTCCCCAATCAGACCTCTAATTGAGTAGTGTGCAAGGAGGCCCTAGTCGCTTTGCTCCTCCCCAGTTTCTAGTCTCGCCCTGAAGAAAATATTGCCTTTATTTGATCCAGAATGGGTGACCTCCCACTTTTCCACACTGAACTCCATCTGTCACAGTTTTGCCCACACACTTTATCTATGTCCCTTGGCGTAGACGGAGCACTAATATACAATTTATGTACCTCTTGGCATGGTACCATCTGTCAATTTAGATATACAACTCTCTATTCTTTCATCCAAGTCATTAATATATGTGGTGAAAAGCTGAGGCCGCAGTACACATCCCTGGGGAACACCACTTGTCAGGAGCCACCAATCAAAGTACATTTCCTTTATCCCCACTCTCTGTTTCAACCCGTGTCACAAGGCTATCTCCGATTCTGTCTTTTAGCAATATTGCTGCTTCTCCTCTCTTGTGTCCTTTATTGAGATCCTATAAGCCTGGAAGCTCATTGTCATGTCGAGCTTGTAGCCAGTTCTTTGTTCCGCTTTCTACATCGTAAGAATTAAACTGAATTTGTTTATTCACTCATTTTGTTTTATTTCTTGTGCTGTATGCATTTGTGTAGAAAATTCTTATTTGGGAAACTGTTCCCACCTGGCTGGTTGGCCTGGTGATGTTTTCCTTCCACATGTCGCTTTTTCACTGTTTTTGCTGATGATTTTGCACATCGTGATATAAGCAATGTAAAATATTCTGGAAGTAAAGCCGGGGTGATGAAAATTTATAGTTCCTTTATTGCTTCCTTTAACTGTGCCTGTCCGTTACGTATTTACCCACATACATAGCAGGAGCAGGCCATTCGGCCCCTCGAGCCCGCCTCGCCATTCAATAAGATCATGGCTGATCTGATTGTAGCCTCAGCATTCCTGCCCATCCCTGATGGCCTTTCACCCCCTTGCTTGTCAAGATTTTATCCACCTCTGCCTTAAAAATATTCAAAGACTTCCACCACCTTTTGAGGAAGAGAGTTCTAGACCCAGAACCCTCACAGAGGAAAAATGTCTCCTAATCTCTTTTTTAAAAATAGATTTAGAGTACCCAAATATTTGTTTTCAATTTAGCGTGGCCAATCCACCTACCCTGCACATCTTTGGGTTGTGGGGGGGCGAATCCCACGCAAACACGAGGAGAATGTGCAAACTCCGCACAGACAGTGACCCAGAGCCGGGATCGAACCTGGGACCTCGGCGCCGTGAGGCAGCAGGGCTAGCCCACTGCGCCACCATGCTGCCCTTCCTAATCTCTGTACTAAATAGGCGACCCCTTATTTTTCAAAGTAGCCCTGAGTACTAAATTTCCCACAAGAGGAAATATCCTCTCCACATCGACCCTGTCAAGTCCCCTCCGGATCTTGTATGTTTCAATCAAGTTGCCTCTTACTCTTCTAAACCCCAAAGGATAGAAGCATGGCCCATCCGTAAAGACAACCCACCAAACCCAGGTATTTACATTATATTGATCACTTTTAATGCTCTTTGTTTTTCTCTTCTCCCACTTTTTCTTGTCTTTAGGTTGTGATTATTTCCATTTGGGCCCCTCTCTAAATTTAAAGAAATACTGTGAAGACATGTCTAGGATCCTGCTTATTCTTCCTGGTCAGGCCGTGGTCCCAGTCTAGGTTCATGTGCAGCCGATCCCAGTGGTACAGCTTCCTGCCCCAGCACTGCTCCTGAAATGGAACCCCTTCCTTCTTTCGCCAGTCTTCCAGTCACGCACACTCGTTCACTGGCTTGTTGTTGTTAGCGTACCTCCACACCCATATACTGTTTATTTTTGCCCTTTGGGGATAGTAGGGTAAGTGGTGGAAGGATTTTTGAGCTGATTATCAGCCCGTTGAACCGCCTTGAACACACCCTCCATGGCCAAGTCCTGGCGTTGGACTCAAACCTGGAGCTTCTGGTTCAGGGATAGGGGCCCTACCGCTGCATCACGTGGCCTCCTTTTTCCTGACTTGTTTTTCATCCTGTGCTTGTCAGCAAGTGGCTTGTTGTGGTATTCCAGAGATGACACCTTCTAGGTCCTGCTTTTTAATTTACAGTGCTGCCTAGCGGCTGCTGTCCACTTTAGAAGATCCTCCTACCTGTTTCCTCTATCATTGGATTCTGACATGGACTATAATGACTAGCTTTGTCCTCTTCCCATTCCAAAGGGCCGGTGCAGACCTGATGGGCTGAATGGCCTCCTTCTGCACTGCAAATCCTCTCTCTGTGGTCTAACTGTGTTCTGGAGTGAACTATCCAGCTGTTCCATCCTATTTCCTCCATATCAAAGTGTCTTTAGCTCATACTCCAGTTTCATGAGTTGGAGTTGGTTATGAGTCAAGACATAGACATTGTCCACAGGTGTGATCACCTGGGACAGCCTCGGGGCACACAAGTTCCCATATTCTGCCTTGCTGACACAGTGCTCATGCTGCAATTATCCATTCTATATTTACCATACCGCAACTAACTTTTCTATTTTTACAGCTAACTGATTCACCTTTGAATCCATATGAGAATCCTAATATAATCACTCATTAGATTTTTTTCATTTTATTGCTTTAGCCTGTCATCTCTTGCTGATGTTAATTTTTGTTCATTTAGCCGGAATTCTCCGGCCATTCCCTGGCGAAGGTATACTCTGGTCCTGCCAGCAGTGCACCCCAGCCTATAGGTTTCCCGGCAAAATGGGGTGGCTTCAATGGGAAATGCCAAAGCCAGCGGCGAGAGCAGAGAATCCTGCCGCCGGCAAAGGGTGCGCCACTACCTGCTGCTGCGAAACACTGGGCTGGAGAATCTCGCCCTTAATTTCTTGTGCTTATCGCTGTTGTTTGGATGTGGACACTAGATTTTTTTTCTTGTGAAAAGTTTAGTCGTCTATTAACATCGAATATAGTTAGGTATACTGTGAGCAACTCATTAAACTTTTCTTCCGTGGCTCATTTATTCCATGTTTCCTTCCTCCTCGGTACCAAGTCAGGGCGGCACGGTAGCACAGTGGTTAGCACTGTTGCTTCACAGCAGCAGGGTCCCGGGTTTGGCTTGGGTCTGTGTCTGTGCGGGGTCTGCACGATTCCCCTTGTCTGCGTGAGTTTCCTCTGGGTGCTCCAGTTTCCTCCCACACGTCCCGAAAGACGTGCTTGTTAGGTGAATTTGACATTCTGAATTCTCCCTCAATGTACCCGAACAGGCGCCAGAATGTGGTGACTAGGGGACTTTCACAGTAACTTCATTGCAGTGTTTGTAAGCCTCCTTGTGACACTAATAAAGATTATTATTATTATAAATCCCCACTCTGTTCTCAGCTCACTCTATTACCAGCTCATTATGCTATGCTCTTGTCTAAGTCTATCACATTCTTGAGTGGTCTTTGTTTGCTATTTGTAGTAAAAACTGTAAATATTGGCCAGACTTTGCAATCAGTGGCAACATGATGGCTCTTGCTAGTCTCAAAGAATAACACCTACTGGGACCCAGCAATCTTTGGGACATGAATTTCATCTTTCCCAACATTAATTCCAATCTGGTGCTAAATATTGGGGATATCTAGCATCCGGCAACAGTGAGTAAACAATGAATCACATTTCAGAATTCTCACAGACAGCAAGCCAGTAAAGTAAGAATTAATTATCCCTCGCTTATCATTTTATCGAGAGTATAATGAAGATTGGGATTAAGATAGAAGCTGAAATTTATGTTTATCATAGTAAGAATCTATGGAATTGTTTTTATCCTAATGGAGAAATTTGACATTTCACAATTATAAAATTAGTTTTTCAGGGCCAGAGAGGTTGTTCTGTTATTCGGAAAGGCTCGAGGGTTTTTACAGTGAGACCAATAGCATAAAAAGTGGAAGTTCATGTCAGATCAGTGATATCCAGATATCATCTGCAAGGACTTGGTGACAGTGTACCCTGTGGAAGAGAGGGGAATCACTGACTGCAGGGTTCCACATGCGTGAATGCTTGAGGCCGTTGTCAGTTTTGCAGAGTAATGCCATCAGTTTTGCAGTGGTGAACTGCATGGATAGTTGAGATTTCAGTGGCTGGATATAAAGCCCCTGTGCTTTTATGAGATTAGTCTATGAGCCAGGATGATTCACCTCCTGTGTCAGTGTTGCCATCTCACAAGCTTCCTGTGCTTATAAACAAACAACACGTCAGATAGCGGATCTTCCCATATTCCAAAAAAACAAAATCTCCAAACCACAAGCTTTCTGGTAAATGGATTAATTCCACTCAAAGCAATGCAGCAGCAGTCTAAACCACAATTTTTACAAAATTGTGAAACCATTTCAGAAGTTAACAGAATTTTCACCTGATATTTCTCATCCTGTTGACAGAAATGTTATGTTATTAATTTGGGGCTGAAGTAAGAGAATTTCAGTCCTTTAAGTGGCCTGAACATCTTGGGCGGGATTCTCCGACCCCTCGCCGGGGGGGGCGGCGTGAATCCCGCCCCCGCCGGTTGCCGAATTCTCCGGCGCCGGGGATTTGGCGGGTGTCGCCCGTTTTAGGCCGGTCCCGGAGATGCCCGCCCCGCCGATTCCCACAGAATCCTGCCCCTTATGCCAGATGTTAATTAATCTGAATTTAAAAAAAATTTGTTTCTGAGATGTGGGCGTCGCAGGCTGTGCCAGCATTTATTGCCTATCCATAATTCCATAATTGCCCTTGGAGGGGCAGTTAAGAGTCAGCCACATTGCTGTGTGTCTGGAGTCTGTAGGCCAGACCAGTTAAGGACGGCAGATCTCCTTCCCTAAAGGACATTAGTGAACCAGATGGGTTTTTAAGACAATCGACAATGGTTTCATGGTCATTGCTCGACTTTTAATTCCAGATTTTTATTGAATTCAAATTTGACCATCTGCAGTGGCAGGATTCGAACCTGGGACCACAGGATTTGAATATGGTTCTCTGGATTACTAGTCCAGTGATAATACCACTACGCCACCACCTCCTCTAATTACAGCTAATTGTACAAGTGCATAACCCAGGGATTTAACAATATCATCTCCTATGCGGATAGTAATAATCACTTCTTATTGTCACAAGTAGGCTTCAATGAAGTTACTGTGAAAAGCCCCTAGTCACCACATTCCGGCGCCTGTTTGGGAAGGCCGGTACGGGAATTGAACCCGCGCTGCAGGCCTTGTTCTGCATTACAAGCCAGCTGTTTAGCCCACTGTGCTAAACCAGCCCCTAGGATCAGATATGTCTTTCCTAGATATATTTCAAACTCTTTAATGGTGGATGGAGTGAACACTTGGTGAGATCAGGCATCATATGGACAGTTGAAGCGCCTTATTTGCCGAACAGTTGCAATCACATACACCTATTTCCATCAATGCAACTTGTAATATTAAATATGCCATTCCAATTCACTGTAGTGGGCCATTTTTGCTCGACCAAGGGTGGAATTCTCCTGTGTCCCCTGGTGGGAACAATGGCGGGTGGGGGAGGGGTCATGAATTTGGCAAGAGGCTTTCACCCCGGCGGAAATGAGAGCGAGATCTCCCCCGCCCCCCACCCCTCCACATACGTTCTGGACCGGTGGGGAATCGTATGTGAAACAACATGGCTGCAGAAGCCTGGCCTTATCTGAAGAAGGCCTGGGGCTGCCTCCGGAGTTCGGGATGGAAGCCGGCTGCGATCCTGGATCCTAGTGGATGGGGGGAGTATCTATCAAGTGGATCTTTCAGCTTCTGTGTCTTCGAGGACGTCCAGCTTCCAGCCTCAATGTTCCTGGAGATCCATTTTCTTTCTTCAGGAGATTCATATTCCTTATGCACAGGCAAAAACATATGCATTAGGAGCAGATATAGGCCACTCGTCCCACTCAAGCCTGCTCCCTCAATCAATAAGAGCATGACTGTTCTGATTGCAACTTCAGCGCCCCAATCCTGTCCTATCTTGCCGTAAAGACCTTCAGATGCTACTTTCACTGTCTTTTGAGGAAGAGAGTTCCAGAGACTTATGGCTCTCTGAGAAAAGAATCTCCTCAACTCTGCCTTAAGTGAGTGATGCCTTAAGTGAGTGACCCCTTATTTTTGAACAGTGACCCCTAGTTCTAGATTCATCAGCAAGAGGAATCATCCTCTCCGCTTACAGCCTGCCAATACCCCTCGGGATCTTTTATAGGATCAAGTTGCCTTTTACTCTTCTGAACTCTAGTGGTTACAAACATTTTTTTTTTTTTTTCAAGTAATTTTCTTAGGGTTTTGCAGAATTTTTCATAATAAAACAGTAGAAACAATAATAAAACAAACTAGAGTGAACATTAACATAGTGCAAAAAGAGAAGATACAACTTTTAAATAGACATTACCCCACGCGACTCAGTCTTCCCACACCATCCCAATGAAGCACTTCCCCCCCCCCCCCCCCCCCTACTGATTGCTGCTGCTGACATTTTAATTTTCCCCGAGACAGTCGATGTACGGCTGCCACCTCTGTGAGAACCTGAGCGTAGACCCTCTTCAGGCAAACTTTATTTTCTCGAGGCTGAGAAACCCAGCCATGTCGTTAACCCAAGTCTCTACACTCGGGGGCTTCGATTCCCTCCACATTAATAAAATCCATCTCCGGCCTACGAGGGAGGCAAAGGCCAAGACGTTGGCCTCTTTCGCCCCCTGAACTCCCGGGTCTTCTGACACTCCAACGATCGCTATCTCTGGACTCTGCACCACCCGTGTGTTAAGCACCTTGGACATTGACCTCGCGAACCCTTGCCAGAACTCTCTAAGCTCCGGGCATGCTCAAAACATGTGGACATGGTTTGCAGGGCTGCCCTTGCACCTCATACAGCTGTCTTCTACCCCAAAAAACTTGCTCATTCTCGCTGCCGTCATGTGTGCCCGGTGGACCACCTTAAATTGAATTAGACTGAGCCTGGCACATGATGAGGAGGAATTAACCCTGCCCAGGACCTCTGCCCACAGACCCGCTTCCAACTCCTCACCTAACTCCTCCTCCCACTTGCCCTTGAGCTCCTCCACCGGGGTTTCCTCCGCCTCCTGTAGTTCCTGGTAGATATCCGACACCTTCCCCTCCCCCACCCAGGTGCCGGAGACCACCCTGTCCTGTATCCTCCGTGGCGGCAGCGTCGGAAAGGCCACTACCTGTTTTTTCAGGAAGGCTCGTACTTGCAGATATTTAAAGGCGTTTCCTGGCGGCAGATTAAATTTGTCCTCTAGCGCCTTCAAACTGGGGAAAGCTATGAACAGATCTCCCATCCTTCTGATGCCTGCCCTCTGCCAGCTCTGGAACCCACCATCTGTCCTACCCGGGACAAACCTGTGGTTGTTGCATATCGGGGTCCAGACCGACGCTCCCTCCACCTTCTTGTACCTCCTCCAGTGTCCCCAGATCCGCAGTGTCGCCACCACCACCTGACCTGTGGAGTAGCGGGTCGACGAGAACGGCAAAGGAGCCGTTATCAAAACTCCCAGACTAGTACCTTGACACGATGCCGCCTCCAGCTGCTCCCCCCCCCCACCATCGCCCACTTCCTAATCATAGCTATATTGGCCGCCCAGTAGTAGTTGCGAAAGTTTGGCAGCACCAACCCACCCCCACCCCCGACTGCGCTCCAACAGCGATCTCCTTACTCACGGGGTGTTATTCGCCCATACAAAGCCTGAAATGATCCACTCACCCGCTTAAAAAAGGCCTTCGGGATGATGATGGGGAGGCACTGAAAGACGAACAAAAATCTGAGGAGGACAGTCATTTACGGTCTGCACCCTCCCTGCCAGTGACAGCAGGAGCATGTCCCACCTTTTAAAGTCCCCTTCCATTTGCTCCACCAACCGGGTTGGGTTGAGCCTGTGCAGGGCATCCCATTTCCTGGCCACCTGTATACCCAGGTAATGAAAACTTTTCTCTACCATCCTGAGCGGCAGCTCTTTCAGTCTCTCCTCCTGCCCCTTGGCCTGGATCACAAACAACTCACTCTTTCCCATGTTCAGTTTGTCCCCTGAAAAACTACCAAAATCCCTCCGGATCCGCAGAACCTCCCCCATCCCCTCCACAAGGTCCGAAATGTACAGGAGCAAATCATCCTCTTATAGCGAGACCCGATGTTCCACCCCCTTCCATCCCCCCCCCCCCCACCAGAACCAGTCCCCGTCAGTTCCTCTGGGCTTTCAGTGCCAGAGCTAGCGGTTCTATAGCTAGGGCAAATAGTAACTGAGAGAGGGGACGCCCCTGCCTCGTTCCCCGGTGAAGCTCGAAGTACCCGACCTCAGCCGGTTTGTACATACACTTGCTACAGGCGCCTGGTACAGCAATTTCACCCAGCCCTCACCAAACCCGAACCTCCCCAGCGTTTCCCACAGGTACTCCCACTCCACCCGGTCAAAGGCTTTCTCTGCGTCCATCGCTGTTACCACCTCTGCCTCCCTTCCCTCTGAGGGCATCATAATATTCAAAAGTCTCTGAACATTGGTATTGAGTTGTCTGCCTTTAACAAACCCAGTCTGGTCTTCCTCTTTCACCCCTGGGATGCAATCCTCAATTCTTGTGGCCAGAATCTTAGCTAGCGATTTGGCATCCACGTTTAAAAGCGAAATTGGCCTGTATGAGCCGCAATGCTCCGGGTCCTTCCCTCGTTTAAGAATGAGTGAGATCAAGTCCTGTGACATTGTTGGGGGGAGGGTTCCTTTCTCTCTAGCCTCATTGAAGGTCCTCATCAGGAACGGGCTCAATATTTCCGAAAATTTCTTATAGATTTCTACCTGGTAACCATCCGGCCCTTGGGCTTTGCCCAATTGCATGCCCTCTATACCCTTGACAATCTCCTCCAATTCAATCAGGGCCCCTAGCCCCTCCACTAGGTCCTCTTCCACCTTTGGAAACCTCAACTGGTCCAAAAATTGCCTCATCCCTTCCGCTCCCGACGGGTGCTCCGACTTAGCGGTTACAAACATAACCTCTCCAACCTTTCCTCATAAGACAAACTGCCTATTTCTGGTATTAGTCTAGTAAAGCTTATCTGAACGGTTTCTGAGGCATTTACATCTTTCCTTGGATAAGGAGGCCAGTAGTGTACAAAGTACTCCAGATGTAGTCTCATCAATGCCTGTACTACTGAAGCATAACTCCCTACTTTTATAAATGATTCCCCTCCCAACCGGTCATAACATTCTCTATTAACTTTCCTCATTACTTGCTGTACCTGTATACTCGTCTTTAGTCATTCCTGCACTAGTGCACCCAGATCCCTCGGCATTGGAGAGCTCTGCAATCTCTCACTGTTTAGATAATAAGCTTTTATTCTTCTTGCCGAAATGGACAATTTCACATTTGTCCACATTCTGCCCTATTTGACCGAGCTTTTTTTCCATGAGATCCATTCTCTTTCTTCAGTGGTAGGTCAGTGATGTCGGGTGCCTTTTCGATATGGCACCTGGGTACGATGGCAGGATGCCCACTATTAAGCCTGCCCTCCCAAGGATGATGGAGCAAATCTCCCGGATGCAGAATTAATAATGCCGGGGACGGAAGATATGGCGTGATTCCCCTCGCTCTCCGCAGCGGGATGCGCTCCATATTCCCGTCCCTGCCATGGGATTTTGTCCCGGATAGGAGAATTCTGCCTGAGATTCCGAGCTTGCCTCCTCTGTTTTGCATCTCCCTCACAGCCCTTTGCTGTCTGTCTGTCTCTCACTCTTGCAACTCTCTGTGCTTTTTTAAAATCAAAAAGACCAGCTGCAATGGCTAATTTTACAGAAACTGTACCCACTCCCTACTTCCCGTAGAATGCAAGCCACTTTCCCAATTTGGCAATGACCCCCATCTGCCCCGCTGAGTTCAAATGCATAGAGTTGCTGCAGCAGTGGTAAGTGTGAAAGATCACAGGAATGTTGAGCTCTCTTGCATTGTCTGCAATGTGCTGATTTAGATAGCCTGTCTGAAACACAGTCTGCACTTGTGTGTCCTGCTGCCCTGTGATAATAACTCTTGAAAACCAAAATTGGCTCTGTGGTGATATTTTTGTTGCGAGATCGCATCAAGATCCTCTCATGTTGCCACAGTCTGAAATCCTGAAGTGTTCCATCAGCTAAAGAAGTCCTTATTTCAGGCGGACTAATGATATTCAGTGCTGGCACAGTAACAGATGGCTTGGCTTTGGATTACCTGGAATCACAGTATACCCCACCCTGAGCTTTGCTTACTTGACTGCCTTTTGATGTAAGATGCCATACTTTAATTCCTTGGCAGTCGCCCCATGACTCATTGTGAGTCAGCCCCTCTGTGCATTTGCTGTTGTCTGCACAACTTCCGCACTCGAGAAAAATGCACTTCCGCTGGCAGATTGTATGACAACTGGTGCCCCAAACTCTCTTAAGATCCCTTGAATTCTGAACTGGGGTCTCCTTGGCTGCTTCTCGGATGCAATTCCATTCTCTTCTGCGAGCATGGGGAGGTCAGTTGGCCTCCCGGCGGTGTTAAAGTAACACCCGAGAATAATGAAATGAAAAGAGAAATGGTTATAATGTGGGCTGAATTTTCCCCCTCCAGCCCTCAGTCCATTTTGTGATGGGCGGGTACCGAAAAATCCGGAGTGAGGCCCAAATTCCGGAACCCGCCTGAGGCAAAACAGTTCGGAATTCTCCCCTCGCCACATTTATGTTGGGTCGGGTTTCCAACTGATCCATGCCGGGAATACTATTTGCATGCATCATCATCTCTTGAATATGCATGAAAATATCTACTCGCTGGAATAAACATAGCCTCTCCCAATCAACCGCCACCTCAGCGGGAAAAAGAGTTCGGAAATGAGTGGCATTCAGCTGTTAGCCTTCATTTCACTCCGGATTTCGAGGTGGGTACAACACTCCAAGCCGACCACAACAGAACTACTCCGGCTCCTCATCAATGCCAGTAAGGTGCTGCACAGGTGAGGTTGTAGGCTTGCTCTCCGCACTAGCTTCCTCTGTAATCCGGGAGGATCTTATCGGAGGGGCGCAGACAGGGCAGCAAGCCAGACTGAGACCAGCATTGGGAAGGAAACATGGGGGAACAATGGACAAAGGTGGGTTTGGAGGAGTGGAAATGGTGGCAGGCAAAGGGGGGACCGAGGGTGGGGAAGCTAGAGCCCCACGTGAAAGACTAGAACGCAGACACAGGTAGGGGGTGGAATGGGAACAGAACTACATGATTTGGAGGGCAGCTCGCCAACCCGATACGAGGGGGGTGGTGTTAGTTGGGCACGAGGGGAAGGTTTGTGCAAAGACCCATGAAGACGGGGGGTGGGGAGAGGTTTGCACAGAGTCTCGTGGAAGTGGGTGGGTGGGAGGCAGTTCGGAACACTGTGTTGTCAGCAGTCAGGAAGGAATGGATGAGGCAAGTGAAAGATAGTCTTAGCTCCTGGTCTGGGGTCAAACAGTCAAGGTGCGAGTCCTGGGGCTTTGTGGGCCATGTCCCACTCCAGATGGTATGGAGATGCCCGCACTCTGGATTCTTGTAAAACATGGTGAGAGGTTTATTAAGAGATGTCACTCAATATAATCAACGGTGGTGATCTGCTCAAAGTCTGCGCACTCTGCTGACATCACTACACATCACGTGACGTATTCTCTGATACAAAACCTCCCTTCCTCTTTACTTCATTAATGCAATGACACCAATTAACGTTTATACAACAGATCCCCTGATATGATATTCCTATACATATATACAATTCAATAAGTCAGTCTCTGTGTTGGACATCTATTCCTTTTTGGTAGCAGGTGGCATTCTTTAACTTGCCTGCTTGTGACCTCCAAAGTATTTGCATTCCTTTCTGTAGATGGTACTTATTGAGTAGTTACTATCACTATCAGCATTGAAAAGTCTTTAGAAACAGAATCTGAACTTGTCACTATCTCTGGTCTATGTTCCAAAGTATACCTCTCCAGATCTTCCAAAGGTAGAACCTCTTGAAGTTTCTGCAACCTCATTTTGTGCAGTAAGTAACTGATCAGCATGACGTCGCTAAACTCCTTCATCATCCATCTATAATGTGTATGACATTGGATCTGTCTTTGCTAGGATCATAGCTCGTACCCACCTCTCCTGTCCTCTCTCTCTCTCTCTCTCTCTCTCTGGTTGAATACTTTAGAATTTTGCTCCCTCCTAACAATTTGTGTTGTTGTTGTTAAACAACAGCATTGCAGGTGGACCTTGCGTGATAGCATGTACAGTGTTCTGGTAAGATATTTACTCTTCTTGATAATGTTCCCTAGTTTTTCGGTGCTTTGATAGAACATGTTAATGATTGCACAAAATGGTCAGCCACTCCATTCATTGCAGGATGACGTGGAGCTGACTTGATACAGTATACACTATTACCTTTGAAGTAGTCCTCAAATTCCTTTGAAGTAAACAGCATCCCATTATCTTTAATTTAAAGTACCCAATTCTTTCTTTTTTCAATTAAGGGGCCCTTTTTAGCATAGCCAATCCACATACGCTGACAGCTTTGGGTTGTGGGGGCGAGACCCCTTGGGCGAATGTGCCAACTCCACATGGACAGTGACCCGGGGCCAGGATTGAACTCTGGGCAGTGAGGCAGAAGTGCTAATCACTTCACCACCATGCTGCCCCAACTGTACACCATTATCACGGACAATCTGCTCTGGTGTTCCAAATCTTGGAAACTTTTTCTCAGTGGTCTGCTCCATTTTTCTCAATGGTCGTCATTGACTTCATTATAGTGACTTCTGGCCATTTCGACTGAATGTCCATAATCACAAAGAGCAGGTCACCCTCCAGTGGACCAGCATAATCGATGTGTAGTTGCTGCCATTCCCACGGATGTAATGGTGGAGTGTTCCTTAGTTTTCTACAAGATTGGTATTACCCAACTTCTTCTTCTCTTCAATATGAGCGTCTAATCCTGCCAATTCCTTCATCTTCACCACACCGCAATGTCCCTCATGCAGTTGGTCAAGAACTCTACAACACAAAAACAGAGGAATAATCACACTGATTTCACACTGTAGAACACTGCTCTGCGTTGTCAACTCCAGTCTACATGTGATATAGGGCTTGAGGTGTGGATTTTTCCAATGAACATCTGACAGCATTCCATTTTGGACCAAGTGCTTCACCCCGCCCCCACACGCAGTGGGTTAGCACTGCTGCCTCACGGCGCCGAGGTCCCAGGTTCGATCCCGGCTCTTGGTCACTGTCCATCTGGAGTTTCCACATTCTCCCCGTGTTTGCGTGGGTTTCGCCTCCACAACCCAAAGATGTGCAGGCTAGGTGGATTGGCCACACTAAATTGCCCCTTAATTGGAAAAAATGAATTGGGTGCTCTAAATTTTTTTAATTTTTTTTAAAGAGTGAAATGACGCCCGGAAAGGTGATGGTGGAACCTTCTTATACCAAAAATGATGCTCAAACTTTATTTTTCTAGCTGAGCGAGAGAGTAAGAGTGCGTAAAGCAAATGCTATCAGTGATTCCTCTCTTAAAGACATAAATGTGCGAGACAACGGCAACAACCCCATAGCAAGTTGGGATTATAATGAACCAACTTCTGACTTCAGTAAAGCTTCTTTCACTTCATTGTATGTATTTTCATATTCTTTTGTGTCATATTTTGAGGACATCGTGCTTCTAAGATCGCTGACATTTACTTTAGTTTTTTTAGTAAACCATCTTTGTCAATAATATGACCAAGGTAGTTTATGGATGACTTGGAAAAAGTCTCACATTTTTCCTTTTTAACTCTCAGATTAAGGGGAGCTTCCAAATTCTCCTAGTGTTCCTGTTCACTCGAACCGCTGATGAGTATGTCATCTAAATAACATTGCATTCCATTCAACCCACTGAGAATTTGATCCATGAGTCTTTGAAAAAGAGGAGGTGTAGATGTTATTCCAAAAGGACGTCTTCTGGAACAAAACAGAGCTTTGTGCGTCACTATGGTGAGTAGTGGCTGAGATTCGGCAGCCACATTCATCGGCAGATATGCCGGTGAAAGATCAATTTGACTGAATTTCTGTCCCCCAGAAAGTGCAGGAAACAAGACTTTGATCAGCAGCAGTGGATAATGATCTGCACACAATACTGGGAAATTGGTAGTTTTTAAATCTCCACAAATTCTCACTGAGCCATCCTGTTTTAATACAGGACCAATTGGTGGTGCCCAGTCACTTATAACAACAGGTTCAATGTCTTGTGTCCTTACTAATCTTTCTAGTTCTTCAACTTGAGGCATGATGGTGCATGGTATGGTTCTACCTTTTGAGACATTGGAGTGTGCTGCCTGCATGATTTTTAGGTGGACCTGAACTCCAGCTATATAGCCTAGTGAATCTTTGAACACCTTGTACTTCTTCAGAAGTTGTTGCAAGTTGCTCATTGAATCCACAAACTGATTGATTGTTTCCCAGTTGCCAACCATGCAGTGACAAATAGAGCAGGAAAATGTCCATCGACAACATGAAGAAGCAACTTCTCTGACTGTCGATTTGCATCTTTCACCATCGTACAAAGTAATGGAATATTGGGCAGACCTACTACTTAATTGCACTGCTATGTCCCATTGCACTTTCATTGTAACAATTTGTTTTCACATGTCAGTGGGATCACATCCAGACCTGTTTGGTTGTCAGTGGGGCTGTGTCAGTTGTGGCTCATCAGGTTTCACTTGTTTCCTAAGCTGTGCAGCACAGCGTATTCACATCACATTCACAATTTCACCGTAAGTAGAGCAGGGAATATTTTATGCTCTTATCTTCCAGAACACTTTACCAAACATTTTAATCTTCTTGCCTCCCTCCCTGCAGTAAAATTCTGCGACCATCCTCATTGTCCTTAGCCATTAGGGGGTGGGGAGGAAAGAGATATTCAGTCAAATGATGTTCCTCAACTGTGTGTATCTTGCAGTCAAATATTGTAAGTGTTGTTGATAATTGATTGTTTTTCTTGTCATCTCTTACCACCCATCCTCTCTCTTTGTGTCTTTTCTTGTTCAAGCTCCTCCATTCTCTCCAATCCATCCCAAGCCAGCCTTCTGCGCTTGTATTTCAAAGTATTAATAATAATCTTTATTAGTGTCACAACTAGGCTTACATTAACACTGCAATGAAGTTACTGTGAAAAGCTCCTAGTCGCCACACTCCGGCGCCTGTTCAGGTACATGGAGGGAGAATTTAGAATGTCCAATTCCCCTAACAAGCACGTCTTTCGTGGCTCATGGGAGGAAACCGGAGCACCCGGAGGAAATCCATGCAGACACGGGGAGAACATGCAGACTCCGCACAGACAGTGACCCAAGCTGGGAATCGAACGCGGGTCCCTGGCGCTGTGAAGCAACAGTGCTAACCACGGTGTTACCGTGCTGCCCATATGGCCCAGTATCCAAGCCTCATTTTGTTTCAGTGATGTCTGTCATTTCTGAGCCATTCCATTCTGCTCACAGATCAACCTCTGGACTCTCGCCTTCTTTATCTTAATCCATTGTTGGAAAACAATTATTTGGTCCAATTGTTCTTTGCCCTTGGCAGTAACGGGGTAGTATCTTGCAGTTAGTTGGAAGAATGCCAATAAAGCATGGGTCAAGCCTCTTCCCTACAAAATGATAGCGTTCACTGAATTGGAACTAATGAGGCATATAAAGTCACTATCTTCAGCCAACCATAGAGTCTGATGGGAGGGCCTAGGGACATAACTAAAGAAAACAATAAATACCACTTTAACAAGTAATCAATACATCATATGCCCTCACCTTCAACTGGTACTGGAGTACAATTTATTTCAAGCTGTCTCTCTCTTTACTTTCTCTTCACCTCTCTTTCTCTGTGCATGTTTCTATAGCTGTCTTTCTTCATTGCCGCCTTCTGAAGGGCATCGAGGGATGGGCAATAGATGCTGGCCTAACCAGCAACGCCCACATTCCGCAAATGAAAATCTACCTCGTCTTTTATTTTTCTCACTGTCACCGTTGTGTCCTTGGTGTGGCTGCGAGCTCAGGCACCGTGTTCTTAACCTGTCTTTGTCCTCTGTCTCTCTTTCTATACTAGTTTGTTTGCGTGTGTGTTTGTGTGTGTTTATCATCTGTGTACCTGTTATCCATCTCTTTAAATCCTGTTTTTGCATTTTTGTACTTGTCCCTTGGAGAATAGTGTGACGCAGTGGAGGGATTTGCAGGACTGTAATTATTTTTAGAGCAGCTGATTAGGTTGGTTAGTCCTATACGGTTGGTTGGTTTCATAGGATCACAACCTGTACAATTAGAACGTGCGGTGGAGCACTCACCCCCCACCAGAAAACAGAGCTGGATTTCCGATTCACTAGAATTGTAAGTGATGGTGACCGTGTGGTAATATCACTGGATTAGTAACCCAAAGGCCCAGACTAATGCTCTGGGACAAGGGTTCAAATCGCACCATTGCAACTGGTGGAATTTAAATTCAATTAATAAAATCTGGAATTTACAGGGTTAACACATCCTCATCTTGTGCCAGGCTTAGCCGGATACAATTTAAGGTAGTCCACCGGGCACACATGACTGTGGCCCCAAGTTTTTTGGGCTAGAGGACAGTTTTTGCGGTCGAGGACAGGTGTGCGAGGTGCGCGGGAGGTCCAGCAAACCATGTCCGTATGTTTTTGAGTGTGCCCGAAGCTTGGAGGGTTTTGGCAGGGTTTTGCTAAGGCTATGTCCACGGTGCTTAAAACACGGGTGGTGCCGAGGTCTTTGGAGTGTCGGAAGAGCCGGGGGTCCGGAGAGGCTGATGTTTTGGCCTTTGCCTCCCTGGTAGCCCGGCGATGGATACTGTTAATGTGGAGGGACTCGAAGCCCCCAAAATTAGAGACCTGGGTTAGTGACATGGCTGGGTCTCTCAATCTCAAGAAAATAAAGTTCACCCTAAGAGGGTCAATGTTGAGTTTCGTCCGGAGGTGGCAGCCATTTGTCGACTTTCCCGGAGAAAATTAAATTGTCAGCAGAGGCAGTAATCTAGGGGGGGCGGTTAGGCTATTGTTTCATTGATTGGGGGTGCGGAGAACGTGATAGGGATGGAAATGTTTTATGTACCATGTTGCTGTTATCGTTATTATTATAAAAACTACAAATACCCTAATAAAATGTTTTTTTTTAACAAAAAAAATAAAATCTGGAATTTAAAGCCAGCCTCAGAAACTCATCTGGTTCACCTAATGAGAAGGAAATCTGCCACCCATGCCTGATCTGGTTTACATATAACAGCAATGTTGTTGACCCTTAACTGTCCTCTAAAATGGCCGATCAAGCAACTCCATTCAGCATGGTAGCATTGTGGATAGCACAAATGCTTCACAGCTCCAGGGTCCCAGGTTCGATTCCAGCTTGTGTCACTGGCTGTGCGGAGTCTGCACATCCTCCCCGTGTGTGCGTGGGTTTCCTCCGGGTGCTCCGGTTTCCTCCCACAGTCCAAAGATGTGCGGGTTAGGTGGATTGGCCATGCTAAATTGCCCATAGTGTCCAAAATTGCCCTTCGTGTTGGGTGGGGTTACTGGGTTATTGGGATAGGGTGGAGGTGTGGACCTTGGGTAGGGTGCTCTTTCCAAGAGCCGGTGCAGACTCGATGGGCCGAATGGCCTCCTTCTGCACTGTAAATTCTATGATTCTATGATTCAAGGGCGATTAGGGATGGGCAACAAATGCTGACCCAGCTAGTGACGCCCACATTCCATGAAAGAATGAAGAGGAACTGTCTGGCATTGAACCCTTTGGCTTCTGGCCTGTCCCAGAGTCAAAGACTCTGGAGGAAGTTGGCATTAACTGACGGCTTGCTACTCTGCTGGTGTTGTGGAAGACCATTCTGATACCCTGGTGTATCTGTAGCCCCAGGAACAACTTGAGTTAGACCAGTCTTGATTTTTACTGCAAGTTTGAATCAAAATGTTACACTTGCAAATATCATAACGAAGATGCTGCTTGGCTCTTTTGATTGTTCATTTTGGAACAAAGATTTAATAACATTCTCAACATTTAAAAAAAAATCGCTGCTTGCTTTATCTCAAACTCTAATTGTATAATATGTTGAATCTAATAAAACATCCTGAGGTACTTTTACAGGTGGCAAGTTTGAAGGTTGAGCAGAAAGTAAGTGAGAGGTTAGGGGAGATGACAAGAAATGTGTTTGCTATCGGAGAATATTTTTAAAAAATTCATTCATGTGATGTGGGTGTCATTGATTAGGCCAGTATTCATCGCCCATCCCTAATTGCCCTTGAGCGGGAATAGTGAAAGATGCCACGGCAAAAGAGGGTTTGGAAGAGAATGTAAGGGACGTGGAAAACATGGAATTAAGAAGCTGACGCAAACAATAGAGTAGAGTTGGGAATTGGATTTGTGGGTGTACACACAAGGGACAGACAGAAAGACACACACCGGGACACAGACTCGCACGCCCCTGTTACCCCTACACAGATTCACGTACACCGGTCACATTCACCCATACCTCCCCCCGCATGCACACAAACCCACACCCCCAACGCACACCATAAACAAACTGTAATGAAGTTGGTGAACGCTTGGAAAAATCCCCTAGCCCGCTCTACCATTCAATTAGATCACAGCTGACCTGCGTCTCAATTCAATTAGCAACACTGTTGTCTATTCCTTGCCGAACAGATGTTTACCTACCTTGAGCTTTGAAAAGCCTATTTTCTGTTGATTTTTTAAAAAGTTGCATCTTTTTAAAATTAAGGGGCAATTTAGCGTGGCAAATCCACCTACGCTGCACATCTTTCGGTTGTGGGGGTGAGACCCACGCAGACACTGGGTGGATGTGCAAACTCCACACGGACAGTGACCCGGGGCCGGGATCGAACCCTGGGCCGGAATCGAATCCAGGTCCTTGGCGCCATGAGGCAGCAGTGCTAGCCACCATGGCGCCCCCTATTTCCTGTTGTGAACATTCATAGCCTCTTGGGGGGGGGGGGGGGGGTGGGGGGGGGGGGGGGGGGGGGCGAGAGAATTCTCGATTTCCATTGCCCTTGTTCTGAAAAATTTAAAAAATTCTTCAGCTTAAATTAATTCTGTCATTTTAAAGAAGCTTTATAATGCTGCTAATTTAAACCTGGGTGAAAGGAAAGAAAGCATTGCATTCCCATAATGCCTGTCACTACCATAGAATGTCTCAAACCACTTTACAGCCAATGAAATTCTTTTGAAGTGGAATCACGTGAAAATGAACAATTATGTTCATACAGTGGCACAGTGGTTAGCACTGCTGCCTCACAGCGGCAGAAACTCTGGTTCAATTACGATTTCAGGTGACTGTCTGTGTGGAGTCTGCATGCTTTCCCTGTGTCTGCGTGGGTTTCCTCCGGGTGCTCTGGTTTCTGACCACAGTCCAATGATGTGTGGGTTAGGTGGATTGGCCATGCTAAATTGCCCCTTCGTGTCAAGGGATGTGTTATGGGGATAGGGTGGAGTGGCGAGGAGTGGATATGGATAGAGTACTCTTTTGGACTTCTGGAGTGTCAGTGCAGACTCAATGGGCTGAATGGCCTCCTTCTGCACTACAGAGTTTCTATGATTCTATATCATGCATGCTCCATGCCTCTTGTGTATGGCAGGTGGCTCCCACTGACCAATCAAAGTAATGTGAACAGGGAAAAACTGCGTATTTATTACTCGGGTAGATAGTTTGGAGACCAGAAAGATGAACTGTTTGGCTGATGGCCAAGTATAATCTTAATCGGGGTATTTGAGCATGTTTGCCTCTTCAATTAGTACAGGAAGACGGTGTGGAGCAACGATAGTCAAGTGGGGTGAGCAACAGTGATTGGAGGCAGGTGGTTGGGTAATGAAGCCCCCCAGGGTGAAATCCAAACAGTTGACAAACTGTGTTTAAGCCTTTGTGTAAATAATCTGTGATTAGCACCACAAGATCCCAAACAGCAATGCTGATTTGATAGCTTTGGACTGTATCATCAAAAGGGAAGCCTGAGCTCTTTTGAGTTGAACATCTTCACTGGAGGCCCGATGCTTTTTGCCTTCAGGGAGGATATGATGAGACGCTCCTTGTATTCATGAAATCACCACAGGATATTTGTGTTTGATACAGTGCATCACCTTTCACTGAGATGACCTGAAATATAGATTACTGTGAATGATCTGAGATGAACAGAGGTAGATATCGCCTATGGTTATTGTGCTTTAAGTCAAAAACTATTTGCAAATCAGACAAGCACATTCCTGTCTGAAGGCCCATTATTTTCTTTGCCAAGTCCCTGATGTATTCTTGATGAGAGTCAGTCCGGCAAATACACTTTAAAAAATTTTCTTCTACAGTTAGGAGGGAAATTAAAAAGTGGGCACTGACCGTAGTAAAGCTGCCATAGCTCCAGATGACCAGAGGATGCTTTTCCCTTTGGGGGAGAATGCTGACTCTTGGCGATTTAACCTGAGGATCACCACACCTCAGGTGTTTGGGGGGGGGGGGGGGGGGGGGGGCGGCGAGGTTGAGAAAGTGGTTCTTCATGAATAACCTTTTATGAAAAGCTGGTTCAGCTCAGATGGCTGGACAATTGGTTCATGATGGAGAGCAAGACCAACAGTGTGGGTTCAGGCTGAAGTTATTCATGAAGGCCACTCCTACTATGCATGAATCAACAGGCGGTGGGCAGATCGGAAGGACAAAGGCTTCTGTGTCTCCCTCTTCATCCAGGGACAGTAGAGCTTTCTACCTGTGTAAAACATTGCTCAGTGGCATTAGATGACTGGTAACATCTTAAAATCACAAGAGAGGAGACTGGACGGTGGGCTCTCTGATATCAAAGCTCAATCAATGGCTCTGCAGGTTTCCTGGGCAGTTGAGTCTTGTTGATCTGGAAGACCACCAGGTTTGACTCCTAGAATGTGCTGAATTAGCTGATCTCTGTTGGGGAGCTGTCTCATCAGTATCAAGTAGGCGGCACAGTGGTGAGCACTGCTGCCTCACAGCTCCAGGGTCCCGGGTTCAATTTCAGCCTTGGGTGACTGTCTGTGTGGAGTTTGCACTTTCTCTCCGTGTCTGTGTGGGTTTCCTCCGGGTGTTCCGGTTTCCTCCCACAGTCCAAAGATGTGGGGTTAGGTGGATTGGCCATGCTAAAATTGTCCCTTAGTGTCCAAAACGTTAGGTGGGGTTACTGCTGGGCTTAAGTAGGGTGCTCTTTCCAAGGGCCAGTGCAGATCGATGTGCCGAATGGCCTCCTTCTGCACTGTTGGGATTCTATGAAGTAACACCAGTGCCTCTGGACTAGGAAGAGCCAGTGTTCTTGTTCCAGCTTCATGTGGATATCTAGTGAGCTCAGATTAACCTTAGTTATCATACTTGAAGCAAAAAGGAAAAAAAGACAAAATGTCCATGCTAATTGGCCTCACACTGTTTACTTAACAGCAATTTAAATTTTGTGACTTTAAAAGGATGCAGCTTTATCTTACAAGGAGGAATTAACAGTGTGCACGGTGTTGTATAATATCCGTGTTCTTATGAAACACCATATCGTCTGGCTTGTCATGAGCAACCCCACAGAGACCGACTAGTACAAAAAATGTAAGAAAGTCTTGTGCCTGCCAAAGCCAAAATGTCTCGCACCAAAATCAAACTTTATACAAAGCTTTTTTTTAAAGTGAGAACGGAGTCATTGGCTTAGAGTTTGTAATTTTCTCACCCCTCTTCCCCAACCCCTGAATCCCTTCTGCTGGTTTTGTGTTTCAGTGTCATTAGGTAACTGAAATGGAGGACAGCTATTGTTCACACTTGTACCTTGACTGGGAGTGTGGTCAATTAGCTCAATGAGGATGAAGAGCCCCATAGTTGACAGTCAGCCTGCCTTTGCTTAACACCCAACTTTTCACCTTGTAGCAGGAATCGTTAGATAATAAATTGGGGATGGGAGCCTGGCTACTTTTTCCCCCTCTGGTCCGAGGATGCTAAATGCGGATATAACACTCTTACAGGCCCCAGAATAAGATCTGCCAAATTAGTGGAGACCAGGGATGAGCCTTTCTCCTTGGCCCAATTCCAGACTTGACTGACTCAGTGAACCGGAATGATTCCCTTAACGAAAATGCATATTCTGATTTGGATTAATGGATCAATTCTGTGAAGTAACTTCCTCATGTTTGTGTTGGAACTATAAAACGGAATATTCCAGTCTTGTTAAATGAAAACCCCATCTGGGGCAGTGTTGCAATTGCTTCATAACTGGTGACTTTGGGGAGAAAAATCAGCGGGAACCTTCTGCCACATGAGTTCATCCTTGGGAGGAAAAAAAAACTTTCATGACAAAGGAAAAAATAATTACCAAGTCTAACAACTTTACACTGTTTGAATGAATATTGAAAGATATCATGTGCCATTGGCTGTGAGCCAAGATAGGCTGCGTTGTGTTCGCTTGTCTAAGCAAGGTTAGCATTACATTGAAATTAGAATTGGGCAGAAGGAAGCTGCACAAGTTAGCAAAGAAATAATTTGCATTTAGATACCGTCTTTCACATTGCCGGATGTATGAAAGCGCTTCACAGCTTGCCAATGAATTTGTTTTGAGGCAATGCTCCTGTTGTACAGACAAAGGTGGGAACCAATTTCACACAGCAAGATCACTGGACAGCAAATTAAGGCAGTTGACCGGTGAATCGTTTGGTTATTTTTGTGCAGGGAAGAATATTAGTCAGGATGCTAAGAAAGCTCCCCTCTCTTCATCTCATTAACTCTTTTATATTTACCTGTGCAGGTACTGGGGCCTCAATTTTATATATTGTGCAAAAGTGTGGTGCTTCCAGCATTGCAGCACCTCTCTATACTGAACTACAGCCTTGGCCTAGTTTATGTGCTCAAGCTTGTGGGGCTTAAAAATAAAATTCAGTGCCAAAAGTCCAAACTGAGAGTGGATATGATGTGTCACATGACCTACTTCTGTGCTCTAATTTCCTTGATTTTCTTCGGTTGGTACTGTGCTTATTCCCTTTCTAGTATCCTTTTAAGAGTTGTCCTTTTTCAAATACTTATCCATGCCTAATTGACATTAGACTCCCTTTCCCCCAATGATGATTAAAGAAATATGCGGTGTTTGTCCCTTTTATGTCAACACAGCAGATAAAGGGTCACATGGCCTGTGTGACCAATCAGTTTGGAATCACCCCATGGTGAGAGAGGCTCCTAGGAAAGAGACGTTTTGGGAGCAAGCTACAGCCATGAAGCTGCTATTGAATTCTCATTCATGAAGTCTGTGAAAGTGCACATTTGTATCTAGCGATGAGGATAAATTATCCTGACACTGCCTCTGGCCCGACACCTGTGGGTATCTTGTTCTAATTGAAGCCTGAAAAAAATGTACTCACCAGAATGCCTCTCTTTGAGTCCTCCACAGAGGACTGGACATGATGAGCGGGATTCTCCCGCGATTGGTGGATTGGCCCGATGCTGGTGCCAAGAACGGCGCGAACCATTCCGGCGTCGGGCCACCTGGAAGTTGCGGAATCCAGTGCTGAAGGGCTGCCGTATTCCCGTGCATGCGCAGAACCGCTGGCGCATGCGCAGAACCGTCGGCGTGTTCTGGCGCATGCGCAGCGGGTTTCTTCACCGCGCCGGCTATGGCGGAGCCCTACAGAGGCCGGCGCGGAGGGAAAGATTGCCCCCACGGTACACGCCCACCCGCAGATCGGTGGGCCCCGATCATGGGCCAGGCCACCGTGGCCCCCCCCCCCCCCCCCCCCCCCCCCCCCGGGGCCGGATCCTCCCGTGCCTCCCCGAGGACTCCGGTAGACGGCCTACCAGGCCAGGTGCCACCACGATGGACCAATGCTCTTTCACGTCGGCGGGACTGGCTGGCCGCTCAGCCAATCGGGGGCCCGGGGAATTGCCGGGGGGCCCGCTGCCAACGGCCCCCGACCGGCGCAGCGTGAACCCCGTCCCCGCCCAAAAACCGGTGCCGGAGAATTCGGTAGCTGCCGTCGCAGAGGCGGGGCAGGATTAATTATTGGAATATTCTGATTTTGGAACCATTCTAAACGACATGTTATAGGATAGGTTAATCTGTGGCATGAACAATAACGCTATTCAATGCAGAATTCTTGAAGAACTTGACATAAATTTTAAATGAGACATGGAGATCGTGCAGGCCATGTAAAGCACTGAAAAAGGTGCCCCAGACCTGCACAAAATGGTGCCATTCACCAGTCACGGCTGGAACCCGCCAGTCCTGGTGCAAAAACCAGTATAAAGCAGCCACAAAGCAGGAAGCAATTTCGACCACCAAACAAAACAAAAAAGTAGAGAGTCAGTCAGTAATGCTTAAAAGGGAAATGTTACCGCTGTGGATGTAACCACATTCCTGTTTTGTGTGGGTTTAAGGAGGCAGAGTGTTTTTATTGTCACAAAAGAGGACATTTGATAAAGCAGTGCAGAGTAAAATCAAGATCGCTGAGTAATCGATCAACTAAGATGTTACAAGTATACAATGAAGAGCCTAGCACCCGTGATTCTGGTATGCACTCTCTCTGGAAGTGGATACAGGGGCATCAGCCAATGTGATGGGTGAGCATACATTTCAGTACTTAAGAGAGGGAGTCCAACCATTGAATTGAAGAGCACCTCTGCTGAGCTGAAGATTTTGCTAAACTTAACGACGGTTGGGCAGCACGATGGCGCAGTGGGTTAGCCCTGCTGCCTCACGGCGCTGAGGTCCCAGGTTCAATCCCGGCTCTGGGTCACTGGCCGTATGGAGTTTGCACATTCTCCCCATGTTTGCGTGTGTCTCGCCCCCACAACCCAAAGATGTGCTGGGTAGGTGGATTGGCCATGTTAAATTGCCCCTTAATTGGAAAAAATGAATTGGGTACTGTAAATTTATTTTAAAAACTTAACGGTTGGCCCCCTTGCATCTTCTGCTAAAGAAACACCATTGCTGACCTTGGAATGCTCTCCAGGAGGAAGCTTTTAATAGAGTAAAGCAATTGCAGTCCTCAAACCTGTTGGTATACTTCGACCCATCTAAAGAACCGATATTGATCTGTGACACTCGGTGCGGTGTTGTCCCATGAGATGGACGGCGACTCTGAGATGGGCGACGGCTCTGGAAGGCCCATAAGGGTATGTGTCAAGAACCCCCTCAGAGGCTGAAAAAGGATCCTTACAAATCGAGAGTCAATAGTTCAAAGAGGACAAAACTATCCTGCTGATCGCCTCAGCAAGAATGCAATAATGGGCATTAATTCGGTCCGGCTATGAACATACTCTCAAGCACCGAGCTGGAACTCTCACATCGATTGCGGATGCTCTTAGCCACCTATCCCCTACCCTTGAAAGAAAGTATCACATGTACTCCTGTACCACAAGATATCATCATGGCATTTAATCTTTTAGATGCATTGCCAGTCACGGTGAAACCGATCAGGAGCTGGACCAATCGAGATCCACTTCTGCCCAAAGTGAGATACAAAATACTTATGATATGTAAATGAGCCAGTTTCAGAGGAAATGAAACCCTTCTTTATCCGCAAGAATGAATTAAGTTGTCAAGATGGCATCATACTCTGAGCATGTTATAACCTGCCTGGATCCTATTGGCTGGGGACAATTGATTATTCCATCTTACTTGGGGAATATGAGCTCTCCCAATGAGAGGTGGGGGGGGGGGCAGCAATCATTGCAGTACACCTGTATAAATAGAGCTGCCCAATGTGGTACTGGCTAGAGAGGGAATCAGCAGTGAACTACTGGCCCTGTGTACATAGTCATGTAAATAAAGTTACTTTCTGTTTGACTCTACAAACTTGTGCTGGATTCTTTGTGGCACTCACAGAGGAGCAAGAGTAGTCGTCGCTGTACCAGCCAGAGAGCTGCTCCCAACTCAATTACACAGCATTCATCCTGGCATCTCTAAGGTGAAGATGCTTGTCAGAGATTGAGGGTGGCCTTGTATATTCTTCAGGCAAGCTCTTTAATAATGTTCTGTAGTTACCCCATCTTTCCTCATGGACTAGCCCCTCATTGGGCAATCTAGTGAATTGTTATCACTCTCTCTCTCTCTCTCTCTCCAAGGCTCGTACATTATTGTTCTGATAAGGAGACCAAAACTGTCCATTAAAAACACAAAATTCTGGAAGCACTCAACAGGCCAGGCAGAATGCGTGGAGAGAGGAGCAGAGTTAACCTTTCAGGTCAACGACCTTTCATCAGAACTGGGAAAGGTTAGAAATGTGACGAGTATTTTGAGAAAGGTGGTGGGACAAGGACCAAAGGAAGGTCTGTGATAAGGTGGAAGAAAGCAGGAGAGGTTGGGTGACAGAAAACTGAACAAGTACCCCAGGTGTGTTCTCACCAAGGCTGTATATCATTACACTTGTGACGAACCACTTTCCAGTAATGGCAAAGGAAATATTTCCAAATTGCACCTTTTTGCTTTCCTTGTGATAAACCTCAAGTCAATGGCGCTTTGTGGTTGGAACATCACAATTGACATCAGAACGACTGGGTTAGATAGCGATTAGAATATCATCCAGGTTCCCCACTCCCGATCACATACCAGTTACCCCTTGTCCTCTCCCTCTCCCCGCCACCTATATCTTTGGAATTGGCTTGGGGTGGAGGACAAGGGGTCCGGACAAGAGGTTATTTGAACTCTATCCTGGAAAGTTCAATGATGCTGTCCCATTAGTACCAATTCTGATCAATACTAACACAGCACTCGCTCTCCACAAAAATGTAAGCAAAATGCTGTGGATGCTGGAAATACTGAGAGAAAAACTGAAAATGCCAGAAAAACTCAGCAGGTTTTTGTTTAGCAGCATCTGTGGAGAGAGAAACCGAGTTAACAGGCTGGGGTTTCTGGCCATTTGTGCCGGTGGGGTCATCCGGGCCTGCCAACGGCAAGCCTCCGTCACAACTTCCCCGGGGGCGGACGGTGCAAACAATGGGAAACACCGTTGACGGCAGCGGGACCAAAGGGTCCCATCACCAACCAATGACGACCCATCGCCACTGAGGAAAAACTTTTTTTATCCTGAGAGTGGTGAGAATCTGGAACTCGCTGCCTGAAACCGTGGTAGAGGCGGGAATCCTCAACTTTTTAAAAGTATTTAGTTGAGCACTTGAAATGCCATTGCAGACAAGGCTGTGGACCAAATGCTGGAAAACGGGATTAGAATCGTTAGGTACTTGATGGCCGGCATGGATGTGATGGGCCGAAGGGCCTATTTCTGTGCTGTAAAACTCTATGACTCTTATGGTGTTCAGGTGGATGAAGGATTCATAATCGTGTAGTCTGCTCGAGATCTAGTTGGCAGATGTAAATAATGAAGAGGCTTTTTCTTAGAATTGTGGGCAGCACGGTAGCACAAGTGGTTAGCACTGTGGCTTCACAGCGCCAGGGTCCCAGGTTCGATTCCCCGTTGGGTCACTGTCTGTGTGGAGTTTGCATGTTCTCCCCGTGTCTGCGTGGGTTTCCTCCGGGTGCTCCGGTTTCCTCCCACAGTCCAAAGACGTGCAGGTTAGGTGGATTGGCCATGATAAATTGCCCTTAGTGACCAGAGAGGTTATTGGGTTACGGGGATAGGGTGGAAGTGAGGGCTTAAGTGGGTCAGTGCAGACTCGATGGTCCGAATGGCCTCCTTCAGCATTGTATGTTCTATGGGCCAATAATTAACCAGAATATTTTGGTCAAACTCTATCGGGGCAATTATTAGTATAATACCAGACTACAAGAGCCACTCCAAGTGTTTGGCAAAGTGATGTATGTTATATTGGCCCCTCCAATATCTGCACTGTATTTATTGGAGGTCCTGATTACCCAGCAGAATTTTGACTGGGAGGCCTGGTGATGTACTTCACTTCAAGAAATTGCTTCTTTTTGTTATCTAGTTTCTTCAGTTATTTATACTGTTTTTGTTCCTGTGCACAGTGTGTGTGGCTGGTTGCCCCTTTATTGGGAGGAAGGAAGGAACCCCTCCGCTCTCCCCCTGCTTCCCTCCACTCTATTTCCCCCATCCTTCACCGTCTCCTTCCCCCACTTCAATCGTGGGAAGGAATAGAATTACCTAAAATAAAAACAGAAAATGCTGGATAAACACTGTACGTCTGGTAGCATAAACATAGAATTCATGGAATTTACAGTGCAGAAGGAGGCCATTCGGCCCATCGAGTCTGTACCGGCTCTTGGAAAGAGCACCCTACCCAAGCCCACACCCCCACCCTATCCCCATAACCCAACCAACACTAAGGGAAATTGTGGACACTAAGGGCAATTTAGCATGGCCAACCCTAAACCTGCACATCTTTGGACTGTTGGAGGAAACCGGAGCACCCGGAGGAAACCCACGCAGACAAGGGGAGATTGTGCCGACTCCGCACAGACAGTGACCCAAGCCTGGAATCGAACCTGGGACCCTGGAGCTGTGGAGCAATTGTGCTAACCACTGTGCTACCGTGCTGCCCTCTGTGGAGAGAGAAATAGAGTTAATGTTCAAGTCTGTATGACCCTTCTTCAGAATTGCCTAATTGAGGTGTCTATCAATAGGAGCTTTCAAAATATATACTTAAAATATATATTTTATTACACAGTATAAAAGTAAGCATGATACAGTTTGTTCAGTTTTTCCCCTTTATACCCCCCCCCTTCCCGGCAACAAACAATTTGTCAAACATGGACAGAAACAGCCTCCACGACATCTAGTTCCGCTCCTCCGACCCCCTAAGGGCAAAGATTTTCTAACCTGAGGAACATGTACATATCCCCCAACCATGCCGCGAACCCCTGGCGGTACTGACCGCCTCCAGTTCCACAGTAACCATCACAGGGCAATCGGCGAAGCGAAGGTCACAACATCGGCCCCTCCTGAAGCCCAGGCGCCTGCGAGACGCCACAACTCGCCACCATAGCATGACCTTGACCTCTACACTCCCTGACAGACTCTCAGGCACCACCTCCCGAAATCTGTCCAGCTTTGCCCGCACTTCCTCCAACTCTGCAAACTTACCCTCCCCAAACGAGTCCCTCACCTTCACTATCCCTTCCACTCTGATTCCAAATCTTAAGTGAAGATTCTACCACCGGGCTGCTCGTGTACTTCCCCGGGGAAAATGACAACGGGGCCATCACCGGGGCCCTCAAACCCGTCCTCTTACACAAATCCTCTTCTAACCAATCAACTCCAACTTATCAGTGTTCGCCGCCCAGCAATAATGTAATGGATTTGAATGCACCAGCCCCCTGACCCTCAGCATCTTGCCAGCCCAAACAAAATCCGAAATCAGCTTGTCCACCCTTCGAAAAAAGGCCTTGGGGAGACAAATTGGAAGGGACTGAAAGATGAACAGGTATCTTGACGGCACATTCATCTATACCACCTGTACCCTCCCTGCCAATGTCCTGATGCAGGATATCCCACCATTTGAAGTCCCCTTTTGCCCCCTCTAACCTGTCCCGTCAAGTTTGATTTGTGCATGGTAATCCAATCTTGCGCCACCTGGATCCCCAAAAAAGGAAACCTGACCCTAGACACCCTAAACGGCAGAGCCTCTAGGTTCACACTCTGCCCTTCAGCATTCACCAACACTCAATCTGTACCTGGAAAAGGCCCCAAATTTCCCAAACAAATTCCTAATTCTCCCCATTCTGTCCAGAGATTCGCTACCTACAACAGTAGGTTGTCAGCATACGACATCCTCTGCTCCCTACCCGCCCTCAAGATCCCCTGCTACTCCTCCAATGTCCAGAGCGCAATCAGCAACACAAACAATGGCGACAATGGGCATCCTGCCTTGTTCCCCTATGCTACCCAAAATACTCCGACTTTATCTCATATGTTCTCGCCCTCGCCATAGGGGATGCATACTGTAGCCGTACCCAGGCCACAAACTTTGGTTCAAATCCAAACCTTCAAGTTCTCAAAACGGGTACAGCCACTTCACCTGGTCAAAGGCCTTTCCCCTGTCCATCGATATGATCACCTCTGGGACATGCCCCTCCATAGGGGTCATTTTTTTCTTCTTTACCCAATTTATTTTTTCCAATTAAGGGGCAATTTAGCATGGCCAATCCACCTACCCTGTACATCTTTGGGTTGTGAGGGCGAAACCCACGAAAACTCTGGGAGAATGTGCAAACTCCGCATGGACAGTGACCCAGAGCCGGGATCGAACCTGGGACCTCGAGGCCATGAGGCAGCAGTGCTAACCACTGCGGTACCTTGCTGCCCTCCACTCCATTGTGGTCAAGACCGCATTTAATAGCCTGCTAATATTACTTGAAAGCTGCTGCCCCTTCACGAACACCGTCTGATCTTCTGACAGTACCTCTGGCACTCACCACTCCAGCTGTCTCGCCAATATCATGGCCAAAGTTTTAACATCCGTGTTCAACAACGAGATGGCCACACTCCAACGGGATCCTTGTCCCTTTTTGGGATCAGCGAAATTGCCGCCTATGCCAGCGTAACCGCCTCATTAAACATATTCAGAAAATGAGGGGACAACTTCCCCGCGAACTGCTTATAAAATTCCACCGGAAACTCCCCTGCCCACCCACTCCTGCACAATTTCCTTCGTCACTGCCTGCCGTTGCAACTGATGTGCAAGCAAGCAGCTCACCTTCTCACCGTACTCGTGTTGCATCCCTCGTAGACGTCGTAACTGACCCATCATCTTCCCCGTTGTCAGTCGATCGAACTGCTTTCAAATATATACTTGAACAGGAATAATTGCAAGGCTATGGGGAAAGAAAGTGGTGGGGGAGGGGGGGGGAGGGGAAGAGGGTGATTAATTGGATAGCTGTTTCAAAGTGCCAGCGACAGGCATGATGGGCCGAATGTGCTTTGTGATTTTATCACATTGGGAGAGGGAGAAGAGAGCCACTTTGCTGTCCCAGCATCAGACATCGTTTGCTGCTTTGAACCACTTGTGCGTGCGTGGCGTGAGGAATATGGCTTGCAACAGAAGAATCTGACACAAGGGAGTTGTCCAGTGTCAGCAGCATTGACACATATTAAGGAACGGCTGTGCTATGACTGTGAAGGAATTGACCTCTATCTGCATTTGCTGTAGCAGGCACCAGCAGCAATCCTGCCGCCCGCAGTTAGCCTTCTGTTCTGGAAATGGGGACGAGTTAATCATCTAAGAGCCTTTGAGAATTGCTGCAGCACAGAATATCTGTCGAGCCTTGAATTATTGACCGTCATAAGTCTTTGCTTGAAACAGGAACAAAGCAGCCACAAAATACTGGAAATAACTGCGGCCTTGGAGGAGAGCTCCCTGTTTTAAAAGATGTGGAACAAATAATTTAACTTGCTAGACTTGAGCCAAATGGATATTCCTTTTTTTTTTTTACCCCTCCTTTCTCCCCATCCCCGTTCCTCACTCAAATAAAAGCAAAATATACTGCGGATGCTGGGGAAAGCTGAAATAAAAACAGGAAGTGCTGGATAAACTTAGCAGGTCTGGCAGCGTCTGTGGAGAGAGAAACCGAGTTAACGTTTCGAGTCCGTATGACTCTTCTACAAAACTACCATTCCGTGCTCCCATGTTTTGGATCTGCCTTTGCTGGAAGCCATCTGGTTATTGATCTGAGGGTATCATCGGCCAAAACAAGCATTGCTGAATCAACACAATTGATTCTGTATCCTTTTTATTTATAGATGAATTAAGCCACTATCCGCCTAATTAACTAATTGTTCAAATGTCGACCAATGCTTTAAGTGCTGTTGGTTCTTTTTAAACTACCCAGAATGTGTGGGTTCAGATAACGTGTGATTGCCACCTACTGACCATGCATTGGGTGACCAAGTGCATCGACTCAGTACAGAGCGTGGCCAACATTTATTGCCCGTCCTTTGAACTGGGTGGCTTGCTGGGCCATTTAAGAGTCAACCACATTGTTGTGGACCTATAGCCTCATGTGGGTGAGGATAGACTTTAATGGGTAGCACAGTGGTTAGCATAGTTGCTTCACAGCTCCAGGGTCCCAGGTTCGATTCCCGGCTTGGGTCACTGTCTGTGCGGAGTCTGCACATTCTCCCCGTGTCTGCATAGGTTTACTCCGGATGCTCTGGTTTTCTCCCACAGTCCAAAGATGTGCAGGTTAGGTGGATTGGCCATGCTAAATTGCCCTTAGTGTCCAAAAAGGTTAAGTGGGGTTACTGGGTTACAGGTATGAATTTAGTGGGGTGCTAATTCCAAGGGCCGGTGCAGACTTGATGGGCCGAATGGCCTCCTTCTGCAGGCCCCTGCTCCTTTTTACCATAGTGGAATATCTACTGACATATGAAGAACATATGAACAAGGTATCTGAGAAGCTGGAAAAAGAAAGAAAGACCTATATTTATGTAGCACTTTTCATATGGCCACCAGACATCTCGAAAGAGCTTTACAGCCAATTAAATACTTCTTTGGGAAAGGCGGCAGCCAATTTGTGCACAGCAAGCTCCCACAAACAGCAATGCGATAATAACTAGATGATTTGTTTTTGTGATGATGTTGATATAAGGGCACCAGGCTCCCCTGCTTTTTCAGAATAACATCATGGGATCTTTTTTTATCCACCCAAGCAGGCAGATGGGGCCTATGTTTAACGTTTCTAACATTAGCGCTCCCAGAGTGCCGGCCTGGATTTTTTTGTTTGGTGGTGTTCGAGCCTTGGGGGATTGGAACCCAGAATCTTGTAACTCAAAGGCGAAAGCGTTACCAACTGCGCCATTGCTGACACTGGAAGTGTATTAATTGAATTGTACCCTGACCGGAATCAGTGACTGAGGGAGAGAAAGGAGGAAAGCCACAGGGACTAATAAATAAAACAAATGTATTTCATGTATTGGTCCAGAGGCTTTGCTTTGAGAGAAATTAAGGAATTAGTTCCAACTGTCACTCCAGCTGAGGGAAAATTGCTGTTCAATTTGTTTTGACCTCGTTCTTTGTTTTGTAATGGCATTGAATCTTAATGGGGTATTATTCCATGGTTGAAGTTACCCTTTTGGCACCTTCCATGTGCGAATGTTGGTGGTAAATTCCTAATACTATTTCTGACCAAGTCACTCACCATCCTGACTTCATAGTATCATGGAATCCCTATAGTGTAGAAGGGTGCCATTCAGCCCATCGTACGGCACCAACTCTCTGATAGAGTACCCTACCTTGGTCCACTCCCTGCCCTAAACCCATAATCCCACATAACCTGCACATCGTTGGACAATTTGGCATGGCCAATCCCCCTAACCTGCACATGTTTCGAATGTGGAAGGAAACCGGAGCACCCGGAGTAAATCCATGCAGACACTGGGAGAACGTGCGAGCTTGGCACAGACAGTCACCCAAGGCCGGAATTGAAGCCGGGTCCCTGGTGCTGTGGGGAAGCAGTGCTAACCACTGTGCCACTCCTTGGAAATATCTCGCAGTTACTTCACTGTCGCTGGGTCAAAATCCTGGAATTCCCTCCTTAAAAGCACTATGGCCTTACCCAGACCACATGGACTGTAGCAGTTAAAGAAGGCAGCTCACCACCACCTTCTCATGGGCAACTAGGGATGGGCAATAAATGTTGGCCTAGCCTGCGACGTCCACATCCCTTAAATTAATTTTTAAAATGCCGAATAACTTGGACTAATCAAGCCTGCTATTCATCTAGTTGTGAATCTGACCACAGATTCAGAAATATAAACATTTAACACGTCTACATTTTGTCCCAATCTCTCATCCCCCTCTCCTCGAGTCAATACAACTGTCCTTTGTTCTGTGATTTCCTGCTGAACAGGATCTGAACAAAGTTACCTCACTCTCTCCAAGAGGACAAGCATGCCAGAAAAGTCTGTCCTAGAAATGTTGGCTCCTTTGTCCTTGTTAACCTTTCTCTTCTTTTTCTCCCCTATTTCTCTCACTGGAGAGTGGCCGTGCTGGGCTCCCAGTCTTCAATTTAAAGTCAGGAGGGGGTGTGGGGGTGCAAAAGCTCAAAGGGCCTGTAATTAATTCCAAACTCTTATAGTTCTGGTGCATAGCAAATGCTGGAGGGCATTTCTGTCTCCGCAGAGCTTCAATCCCATTTTGATCAAGAGCTCGATTCATGTTGGATTTTGGTTTTTGGGAGGAGGCAGCCTCACGTGTGCAAGGCAGACAGAAACAAAGGTTCACTGATTGCAGATTCTTTGGCTTCTAGCCTGGTTTGTGTCGTGCCTGCTGCTCTGGAATACAGATGGTTAAAATGACATTGAATTGCTGCGTTTATTGTGTAAATTTGATTGATCTCCCTCTTCCCTTTTGGGAAAAGCAACAAAGTGACCGGCTGAGGCAGTGGGAGAGAAGATGCGAGAAATCATCAAGCTCGTGGCTAAGTGACTGGATGGCCACATGGGTGAAAGCGTGTACAGCACAAGGAGGATAGCTTAATTGATCTCTACTGCAAAATGTATAAACAGAAAAGACTGCAAAATCGTCACTATGCACATCCCAATAGCCTGAAGCTGTGGGCAGAATTTATTGTTCTCTAACCATCCTCCCCTCCCCAGCTGCCATTGCATCCTGTCCCACCACCACCATTCTTGCAACCCTCCTCTTACCATCGCTTACCTGTGGTCTCGTTCCTCCAGCAATCCTGTGCCTTGGATGGGTGCACTACCTACACCAGCCACCACCATCCCAGTGGTGCTGCCAAGCAATGAAGATTGGCTGGCAGCTCTCGACAGGTGGGACATCTGCTCCCAGGGCCCTTGATCCCCTGCTGCCGCAGATTGGCACTTTCATATGCTGGACCTTCCTGAAAAGAGATGAACGATTGTGATTCTGTGACTTGGGACTCTCATCACTGGCTCTCCAGCTGGTGGGCGACTCCCCCATTTGTGTCTTCATGAAATTCCGCCTGGTTTGTCCAGTGAGTGGCTGGAGACCTGGCCTGTTTGTTGTTTTCGACAAAGAAAACCGTTTGCATTAGCTGACTGTACAGGAACTAGGTGACAAGAGATGCATGGGGAAAGTGCAGCATGGTAGCACAGTGGGGAGCACTGTTGCTTCACACAGTCAGGATCCCAGGTTCAATTCCCGGCCTGGGTCACTGTCTGTGCAGAGTCTGCACGTTCTGCCCGTGTCTGCGTGGGTTTCCTCCGGGCGCTCTAGTTTCCTCCCACTAGACCCGAAAGACATGCTGTTAGGTAATTTAGACATTCTGAATTCTCCCTCTGTGTACCCGCACAGGCGGCGGAATGTGGCGACGGGGATTTTCACAGTAACTTTGTTACATTGTTAACGTAAGCCTACTGTTGTGTTCTGCTTCTTCATTTAGCTTAAGCTGCTTCCTTGATGTATGCTCTGACAAAGGAAGATTCCGACTTGGAGATAGGTTTAACACATTTTTTTAAAAATAAAATATTTTATTGAAAATTTTTGGTCAACCAACACAGTACATTGTGCATCCTTTACACAATATTATAACAACACAAATAACAATGACCTATTTTATAAACAGAAAGTGAATAAATGATAAATAACAAAAATGAAAACTAACCCTAATTGGCAACTGCCTTATCACAAGTAACACTCTCCAAAAATATAATTTAACAGTCCAATATATAATTATCTGTAGCAACGACCTATACATATTATACAGTATATATTAACAACCCTGAGAGTCCTTCTGGTTCCTCCTCCCCTCTCCCCCCCCCCCCCCCCCCCCGATCCTGGGCTGCTGCTGCTGCCTTCTTCTTTCCATTCCATCTATCTTTCTGCGAGGTATTCGACGAACGGTTGCCACCGCCTGGTGAACCCTTGAGCCGACCCCCTTAGAACGAACTTAATCTGCTCTAGCTTTATAAACCCTGCCATGTCATTTATCCAGGTCTCCACCCCTGGGGGCTTGGCTTCTTTCCACATTAGCAAAATCCTGCGCCGGGCTACTAGGGACGCAAAGGCCAAAACATTGGCCTCTCTCGCCTCCTGCACTCCCGGCTCTTGTGCAACCCCAAATATAGCCAACCCCCAGCTTGGTTCGACCCGGACCCCCACTACTTTTGAAAGCACCTTTGTCACCCCCATCCAAAACCCCTGTAGTGCCGGGCATGACCAAAACATATGGGTATGATTCACTGGGCTTCTCGAGCACCTCGCACACCTATCCTCCACCCCAAAAAATTTACTGAGCCGTGCTCCAGTCATATGCGCCCTGTGCAATACCTTAAACTGAATCAGGCTTAGCCTGGCACACGAGGACGACGAGTTTACCCTGCTTAGGGCATCTGCCCACAGCCCCTCCTCGATCTCCTCCCCCAGCTCTTCTTCCCATTTCCTTTTTAGTTCATCTACCATAGTCTCCCCTTCGTCCCTCATTTCCCTATATATATCTGACACCTTACCATCCCCCACCCATGTCTTTGAGATCACTCTGTCCTGCACCTCTTGTGTCGGGAGCTGCGGGAATTCCCTCACCTGTTGCCTCGCAAAAGCCCTCAGTTGCATGTCCCTGAATGCATTCCCTTGGGGCAACCCATATTTCTCGGTCAGCGCTCCCAGACTCGCGAACTTCCCATCCACAAACAGATCTTTCAGTTGCGTTATTCCTGCTCTTTGCCACATTCCATATCCCCCATCCATTCCCCCCGGGGCAAACCTATGGTTGTTTCTTATCGGGGACCCCCCCAAGGCTCCAGTCTTTCCCCTATGCCGTCTCCACTGTCCCCAAATCTCCAGTGTAGCCACCACCACCGGGCTTGTGGTGTAGTTCCTCGGTGAGAACGGCAATGGGGCTGTCACCATAGCCTGTAGGCTAGTCCCCCTACAGGACGCCCTCTCTAATCTTTTCCACGCCGCTCCCTCCTCCTCTCCCATCCACTTACTCACCATTGAAATATTAGCGGCCCAATAATACTCACTTAGGCTCGGTAGTGCCAGCCCCCCCCTATCCCTGCTACGCTGTAAGAATCCCTTCCTCACTCTCGGGGTCTTCCCGGCCCACACAAAACCCATGATGCTCTTTTCAATCCTTTTAAAAAAAAAAAAAGCCTTCGTGATCACCACCGGGAGGCACTGAAACACAAAGAGGAATCTCGGGAGGACCACCATCTTAACCGCCTGCACCCTCCCTGCCAGTGACAGGGATACCATATCCCATCTCTTGAAATCCTCCTCCATTTGTTCCACCAACTGCGTTAAATTTAACCTATGCATTGTGCCCCAATTCTTGGCTATCTGGATCCCCAGGTAACGAAAGTCCCTTGTTACCTTCCTCAACGGTAGGTCCTCTATTTCTCTACTCTGCTCCCCTGGATGCACCACAAACAACTCACTTTTCCCCATGTTCAATTTATACCCTGAAAAATTCCCAAACTCCCCAAGTATCCACATTATTTCTGGCATCCCCTCCGCCGGGTCCGCCACATATAGTAACAAATCGTCCGCATACAAAGATACCCGATGTTCTTCTCCTCCTCTAAGTACTCCCCTCCACTTCTTGGAACCCCTCAACGCTATCGCCAGGGGCTCAATCGCCAGTGCAAACAATAATGGGGACAGAGGGCATCCCTGCCTTGTCCCTCTATGGAGCCGAAAATATGCAGATCCCCGTCCATTCGTGACCACGCTCGCCATCGGGGCCGTATACAACAGCTGCACCCATCTAACATACCCCTCTCCAAAACCAAATCTCAACACCTCCCACAAATAATCCCACTCCACTCTATCAAATGCTTTCTCGGCATCCATCGCCACTACTATCTCCGTTTCCCCCTCTGGTGGGGGCATCATCATTACCCCTAACAGCCTCCGTATATTCGTGTTCAGCTGTCTCCCCTTCACAAACCCAGTTTGGTCCTCGTGGACCACCCCCGGGACACATTCCTCTATTCTCATTGCCATTACCTTGGCCAGGATCTTGGCATCTACATTTAGGAGGGAAATAGGTCTATAGGACCCGCATTGTAGCGGGTCCTTTTCCTTCTTTAAGAGAAGCGATATCGTTGCTTCAGACATAGTCGGGGGCAGTTGTCCCCTTTCCTTTGCCTCATTAAAGGTCCTCGTCAATACCGGGGCGAGCAAGTCCACATATTTTCTATAGAATTCGACTGGGAATCCACCCGGTCCCGGGGCCTTTCCCGCCTGCATGCTCCTAATTCCTTTCACCACTTCTTCTACCTCGATCTGTGCTCCCAGTCCCACCCTTTCCTGCTCTTCCACCTTGGGAAATTCCAGCCGATCCAAAAAGCCCATCATTCTCTCCCTCCCATCCGGGGGTTGAGCTTCATATAATTTTTTATAAAATGTCTTGAACACTCCATTCACTCTCTCCGCTCCCCGCTCCATCTCTCCTTCCTCACTCCCCCTATTTCCCTCGCTGCTCCCCTTTTCCTCAATTGGTGTGCCAGCAACCTGCTCGCCTTCTCCCCATATTCGTACTGTACACCCTGTGCCTTCCTCCATTGTGCCTCTGCAGTGCCCGTAGTCAGCAAGTCAAATTCTACATGTAGCCTTTGCCTTTCCCTGTACAGTCCCTCCTCCGGTGCTTCTGCATATTGTCTGTCCACCCTCAAAAGTTCTTGCAGCAACCGCTCCCGTTCCTTACTCTCCTGCTTCCCTTATGTGCCCTTATCGATATCAGCTCCCCTCTAACCACCGTCTTCAGCGCCTCCCAGACCACTCCCACTTGGACCTCCCCATTATCATTGAGTTCCAAGTACTTTTCAATGCACCCCCTCACCCTTAGACACACCCCCTCATCTGCCATTAGTCCCATGTCCATTCTCCAGGGTGGGCGCCCTCCTGTTTCCTCCCCTATCTCCAAGTCTACCCAGTGTGGAGCGTGATCCGAAATGGCTATAGCCGTATACTCCGTTCCCCTCACCTTCGGGATCAACGCCCTTCCCAGCACAAAAAGGTCTATTCGCGAGTAGACTTTATGGACGTAGGAGAAAAACGAGAACTCCTTACTCCTAGGTCTGCTAAATCTCCACGGGTCTACACCTCCCATCTGCTCCATAAAATCTTTAAGTACCTTGGCTGCTGCCGGCCTCCTTCCAGTCCTGGACTTCGACCTATCCAGCCCTGGTTCCAACACCGTATTAAAATCTCCCCCCATTATCAGCTTTCCCATCTCGAGGTCCGGAATGCGTCCTAGCATCCGCCTCATAAAATTGGCATCATCCCAGTTCGGGGCATATACGTTTACCAAAACCACCGTCTCCCCCTGTAGTTTGCCACTCACCATCACGTATCTGCCCCCGTTATCCGCCACTATAGTCTTTGCCTCGAACATTACCCGCTTCCCCACTAATATAGCCACCCCCCCTGTTTTTCGCATCTAGCCCCGAATGGAACACCTGCCCCACCCATCCTTTGCGTAGCCTAACCTGGTCAATCAGTTTCAGGTGCGTTTCCTGTAACATAACCACATCTGCCTTCAGTTTCTTAAGGTGTGCAAGTACCCGTGCCCTCTTTATCGGCCCGTTCAGCCTTCTCACGTTCCACGTGATCAGCCGGGTTGGGGGGCTTCCTACCCCCCCCCCCTTGTCGATTAGCCATCCCCTTTTTCCAGCTCCTCACCCGGTTCCCACGCAGCTGTATCTCCCCCAGGCGGTGCCCCCCCGCCCATACCAACTCCCCCTCTCCCCAGCAGCAGCAACCCAGTAATTCCCCCCCTCCCACCCCCCCACCCCCGCTAGATCCCCCGCTAGCGTAATTACTCCCCCCATGTTGCTCCCAGAAGTCAGCAAACTCTGGCCGACCTCGGCTTCCCCCCGTGACCTCGGCTCGCACCGTGCGACGCCCCCTCCTTCCTGCTTCTCTATTCCCGCCATGATTATCATAGCGCGGGAACCAAGCCCGCGCTTCTCCCTTGGCCCCGCCCCCAATGGCCAACGCCCCATCTCCTCCACCTCCCCATCTCCCCCCCCTCACCACCTGTGGAAGAGAGAAAAGTTACAACATCGCAGGATTAGTACATAAAACTCCTCTTTCCCCCCTTTTTAACCCCCCTCTTCGCCCCCCACATTCGCCCCACCACTTTGTTCAAACGTTCTTTTTAATAATCCGCTCATTCCAGTTTTTCTTCCACAATAAAAGTCCACGCTTCATCCGCCGTCTCAAAGTAGTGGTGCTTCCCTCGATATGTGACCCACAGTCTTGCCGGTTGCAGCATTCCAAATTTTATCTTCTTTTTATGAAGCACCGCCTTGGCCCGATTAAAGCTCGCCCTCCTTCTCGCCACCTCCGCACTCCAGTCTTGATAAACGCGGATCACCGCGTTCTCCCATTTACTGCTCCGAGTTTTCTTTGCCCATCTAAGGACCATTTCTCTATCCTTAAAATGGAGGAATCTCACCACTATGGCTCTGGGAATTTCTCCTGCTCTCGGTCCTCGCGCCATCACTCGGTATGCTCCCTCCACCTCCAACGGACCCGCCGGGGCCTCCGCTCCCATTAACGAGTGCAGCATCATGCTCACATATGCCCCGACGTCCGCTCCCTCCGCACCTTCAGGAAGACCAAGAATCCTCAGGTTGTTCCTCCTTGCGTTGTTCTCCAGTGCCTCCAACCTTTCCACACATCGTTTCTGATGTGCCTCATGCATCTCCGTCTTCACCACCAGGCCCTGTATGTCGTCCTCATTCTCGGCTGCCTTTGCCTTCACGACCCGAAGCTCCCGCTCCTGGGTCTTTTGTTCCTCCTTTAGCCCTTGGATCGCCTGTAGTATCGGGGCCAACAGCTCTTTCTTCATTTCCTTTTTGAGCTCTTCCACACAGCATTTCAAGAACTCTTGTTGTTCAGGGCCCCATGTTAAACTGCCACCTTCCGACGCCATCTTGGTTTTTGCTTGCCTTCCTTGCTGCTGTTCTAAAGGATCCACTGCAATCCGGCCACTTTCTCCTCCTTTTTCCATCCGTATCCAGGGGGGATTCCCTTCTGGTTTACCGCACAGTGTTTTTAGCCGTCAAAATTACCGTTGGGGCTCCTATCAAGAGCCCAAAAGTCCGTTTCACCGGGAGCTGCCGAAACGTGCGACTCAGCTGGTCATCGCCGCACCCGGAAGTCGCGTTTAACACATTTATTGAACAGTTAACAATTTTCCTACTTGAGTTCGACTCTCCTGCTAATCTTGCTATAGTAACTGAGTCTAACTAACCAGTCTGCTCTAATCCATGCGGTGGGTGTGATGCTTCTGATCTGCCCCTGTCCTTCTCTCTAAGTGTCGCCTGTGGAAAGAGAGAGAGCATGTGTGCCCTGTCCTTTTATATGGGTTGCCCCCTTGTGGTAGTGTCACCTCTGGGTGTCTTGACTGTCCATTGGTCGTGTCCTATTCTATGTGTTCATTAGCTGTATGTCTGCATGTCATGATGTCTCTGGTGCTCCCTCTAGTGTTTACTTAGTTGTAGTGTATTTACATTAACCCCTTGTGTAGTTACAGTGATGCATATCACCACACCTACTTGTGACAATAAAGATTATTATCATGAACATGGCTGTGGAAGAGGGGCAGGCAGTTGGGCAGACAACTTCCCGCTGCCTGGACCTGTTAACGGCCACCTTGGTCAGGCTCAGGAGCTGGCTTAAGAATGGTGCCCCCCCCCCCCCCCCACCACCAGGTAGTCGAAGGTCGGGATCGTGGGGGTGAAGTGCAACCGAAATTTGAGGAGCATCCCCCTCAAATAGTCAAAAAGGGGCTACAGCCTCTGGAAAATTGTATACACATGGAACATTGACTCCTCAAGGCCACAGAAAATACCGGAGGTCTGGGAGTCTGCGGGCCATCTAACTGCTGCATGTAACTCCCTCCATGCCAATCCCCAATGGTAATGGGGGGGGGGCTCCACCACCTCCGGACAGCAGGCAGCTCGCCAGGGCGTGAGGAAAAACATTGTTACACAGCAAGTGCTGCTGGTCTGGAACTCTCTGCTGATGAGGGGGATGGATGCAAAGGTGACAAGTGATTTCTCATTGAAGCTGAATGAACACTTGAAGGAAATAAACTTGCAGGGCCTCGAGGTTGTCGGGATGGTGGTAGGAGGAAATGAGACTGACTGGATTACTATATGGAGCGCTGGCATGGACTCAATGGGCTGAATGGCCTATGGTGCCGTAAAAGACTTGGGATGGGGTTTTTCAGGCCTTCCCACCAGTGGGATCTTCTGGTTATGACCCCCTCCCCCCTCTGCTGTGGGTTCCCTGGCAATATGATGGGCATGGCACGCTAAACAGCATAGACATCAGTGGGACCAGAAGGTGCCAGCAGTGGCGAATGGCGAGATGCCCGTGGTGCTGAAAAACCGGTCGTGTGAACAGTTGTGGAAGGACTTTCTGGGCCAGGAATGTGTGAAACTGGCTGAATCCACACTCCATGCCAGCCCGATGACTGACTGATCCCACAATTGTTTTTATGGAGGCTGGTAAACCTTGTGTCCCTCAGCACATCAGCCTCCACAGACATAGTGGGCGGCCCAGCCAACAGTTGGACATTCCGGCCTAGAATGTCACAGATAGATAACCAGCAGGTCCTGGCTGAACCTACAGTAGCCAAGTCGTCTTGTTGGCAAGACCTGGCAGAGGTTGCCATTCAGTACTGGCGCTGGCGATACAGACAGGGTTGACCATGACAGGCTGGAAACCCAGTACAAAATTGGTAGCTGCATCCCTCGTGGGACAGCAAGGGGAATTGGGGGTGAGGGGGTAGCCATGGCTAAAGAGGAGTTGCGAGCAGTCAGCGAGATGTTGAACCGCCTTGGTCCTCCGATCAGGGGTTGAGGCTCATTCAATCAGATCCTATCACTGCCTCCGATCGCCCCTGAAAACCTTCCCTTCTAATCCATGGAACAAAAGAGTATTTTTAACAAACCGCATCCCTGCCCGTTGTGTGGTGGGCCAGAGGAAAGCACTGTTGCTTTATTAATCGTCTGCTCCCCCGTTCCTGATTAAAGCAAAGGCGAGAAGGGCAGCTGCAGCGGTAGGCGGGCGATCGCTGAGAGAAACGGTTGGGGCTTGTCTGGTGCCTTGATGCAAGGATGTGTGCTCGCGGGTGCTGGTGGCTGCGGCACACTTGCGGTGGGGAAGCACTGAATGAGATGCATGTGAGTGATGGCGGTTGGCGGGAGGGGCAGTCATGTGGTGGTTTGCGGGGAGCGGGGCAGACAGCAAAGGCTGCCCCCTCTTCCCCAATGCCGGGAAACATGCAGCGGAACGCGCTCGCTACGGAACTTTGTTCCCATTAGTTAAATCCTGCCCCATGCATTGAGAAAGACCCCTTGCGGTGCCCGGCAGAACTGGACTCGAGCATGGGCAGTGGAACGAAGCACGTTTGAGCAAATGGGTGGGGAAAGGTTGTATGAGGAAAGGTTTTTTAAAAAAATAAATGAAATTCCAGTCCGATATCGGTCGAAACCCAACTGAGTGGCTGAATTTCCTCATCTCAAAACTCTGCGCTCACACCAGAAGCAGGTGTTGGGCTGAAATAATTCCCTCATTGTGCAATTTTGGAGGAGTTACTGACAGATCATTGGACCGTGACAACTTATGTTTGAAAAGAGTGTTTAGGGAAAGGGAGCTACCAAATTCCAAGAATTGGTTGGTGACACTCGCTCCCTCACTAACGCGCCTCTCTAACCCCCCCTTTCTGACCCCCCCTTTCTGACCCCCCTCTCTGAACCCCCCCTCTCTGAACCCCCCCCTCTCTGACCCCCCCCTCTCTGACCCCCCCCTCTCTGACCCCCCCCTCTCTCTGACCCCCCCCCCTCTCTGACCCCCCCCCTCTCTGACCCCCCCCTCTCTGACCCCCCCCCTCTCTGACCCCCCCCTCTCTGACCCCCCCCTCTCTGACCCCCCCCCCCCTCTGACCCCCCCCCCCCCTCTGACCCCCCCCCCCTCTCTGACCCCCCCCCCTCTCTGACCCCCCCCCCTCTCTGACCCCCCCCCCTCTCTGACCCCCCCCCCTCTCTGACCCCCCCCCCTCTCTGACCCCCCCCCTCTCTGACCCCCCCCCTCTCTGAACCCCCCCCTCTCTGAACCCCCCCCTCTCTGAACCCCCCCCTCTCTGAACCCCCCCCTCTCTGAACCCCCCCTCTCTGAACCCCCCCCTCTCTGAACCCCCCCCTCTCTGAACCCCCCCCTCTCTGAACCCCCCCCTCTCTGAACCCCCCCCTCTCTGAACCCCCCCTCTCTGAACCCCCCCTCTCTGAACCCCCCCTCTCTGAACCCCCCCCTCTCTGAACCCCCCCCTCTCTGAACCCCCGCCCCCCAACCCGCCTCTCTCGCGCCCTCTCTGACCCGCCTCTCTCGCTCCCTCTCTGACCCGCCTCTCCCGCTCCCTCTCTGACCCGCCTCTCCCGCTCCCTCTCTGACCCGCCTCGCCCGCTCCCTCTCTGACCCGCCTCGCCCGCTCCCTCTCTGACCCGCCTCGCCCGCTCCCTCTCTGACCCGCCTCTGCCGCTCCCTCTCTGACCCGCCTCTCCCGCTCCCTCTCTGACCCGCCTCTCCCGCTCCCTCTCTGACCCGCCGCTCCCGCTCCCTCTCTGACCCGCCGCTCCCGCTCCCTCTCTGACCCGCCGCTCCCGCTCCCTCTCTGACCCGCCGCTCCCGCTCCCTCTCTGACCCGCCGCTCCCGCTCCCTCTCTGACCCGCCGCTCCCGCTCCCTCTCTGACCCGCCGCTCCCGCTCCCTCTCTGACCCGCCGCTCCCGCTCCCTCTCTGACCCGCCGCTCCCGCTCCCTCTCTGACCCGCCGCTCCCGCTCCCTCTCTGACCCGCCGCTCCCGCTCCCTCTCTGACCCGCCGCTCCCGCTCCCTCTCTGACCCGCCGCTCCCGCTCCCTCTCTGACCCGCCGCTCCCGCTCCCTCTCTGACCCGCCGCTCCCGCTCCCTCTCTGACCCGCCGCTCCCGCTCCCTCTCTGACCCGCCGCTCCCGCTCCCTCTCTGACCCGCCGCTCCCGCTCCCTCTCTGACCCGCCGCTCCCGCTCCCTCTCTGACCCGCCGCTCCCGCTCCCTCTCTGACCCGCCGCTCCCGCTCCCTCTCTGACCCGCCGCTCCCGCTCCCTCTCTGACCCGCCGCTCCCGCTCCCTCTCTGACCCGCCGCTCCCGCTCCCTCTCTGACCCGCCGCTCCCGCTCCCTCTCTGACCCGCCGCTCCCGCTCCCTCTCTGACCCGCCGCTCCCGCTCCCTCTCTGACCCGCCGCTCCCGCTCCCTCTCTGACCCGCCGCTCCCGCTCCCTCTCTGACCCGCCGCTCCCGCTCCCTCTCTGACCCGCCGCTCCCGCTCCCTCTCTGACCCGCCGCTCCCGCTCCCTCTCTGACCCGCCGCTCCCGCTCCCTCTCTGACCCGCCGCTCCCGCTCCCTCTCTGACCCGCCGCTCCCGCTCCCTCTCTGACCCGCCGCTCCCGCTCCCTCTCTGACCCGCCGCTCCCGCTCCCTCTCTGACCCGCCGCTCCCGCTCCCTCTCTGACCCGCCGCTCCCGCTCCCTCTCTGACCCGCCGCTCCCGCTCCCTCTCTGACCCGCCGCTCCCGCTCCCTCTCTGACCCGCCGCTCCCGCTCCCTCTCTGACCCGCCGCTCCCGCTCCCTCTCTGACCCGCCGCTCCCTCTCTGACCCGCCGCTCCCTCTCTGACCCGCCGCTCCCTCTCTGACCCGCCGCTCCCTCTCTGACCCGCCGCTCCCTCTCTGACCCGCCGCTCCCTCTCTGACCCGCCGCTCCCTCTCTGACCCGCCGCTCCCTCTCTGACCCGCCGCTCCCTCTCTGACCCGCCGCTCCCTCTCTGACCCGCCGCTCCCTCTCTGACCCGCCGCTCCCTCTCTGACCCGCCGCTCCCTCTCTGACCCGCCGCTCCCTCTCTGACCCGCCGCTCCCTCTCTGACCCGCCGCTCCCTCTCTGACCCGCCGCTCCCTCTCTGACCCGCCGCTCCCTCTCTGACCCGCCGCTCCCTCTCTGACCCGCCGCTCCCTCTCTGACCCGCCGCTCCCTCTCTGACCCGCCGCTCCCGCTCCCTCTCTGACCCGCCGCTCCCTCTCTGACCCGCCGCTCCCGCTCCCTCTCTGACCCGCCGCTCCCGCTCCCTCTCTGACCCGCCGCTCCCGCTCCCTCTCTGACCCGCCGCTCCCGCTCCCTCTCTGACCCCCCCCTCTCCCCCTCCCTCTCTGACCCCCCCCTCTCCCCCTCCCTCTCTGACCCCCCCTCTCCCCCTCCCTCTCTGACCCCCCCTCTCCCCCTCCCTCTCTGACCCCCCCTCTCCCCCTCCCTCTCTGACCCCCCCTCTCCCACTCCCTCTCTGACCCCCCCTCTCCCACTCCCTCTCTAACCCTCCGCTCTAAATTTGATACAATTGTTTTTGACCCTTCATATTCATTTTAGCTAGGTCCATGGGTATTGGCTGCCTCTGGTTACTTAGGCGGGGAACTATTCCTTATGTGTGAGCCTAGGCAATAGGTAGCATTTGTTTATTCATTGGGGCCATCACGGGTGAATCTGAATTTTGCCATTCTGACACCGACAAACGTACTCGCCATCAGAGAGGAATGGGTTTATTTTTGCGCCCTCCCTCTTCCAGGGAAAAAATTGGATCAACCATAAAAATAATCTGGCACATTTCTTCCCAAAACCTCTTCATCTTGCTAATTCACCACCTCCCACGACTATCTCATTTTAAAATCCTATCCTTTTAGCCACGTCTTTAACCAACTCTGAAACATTTAATCACTTTGCCCATCTTTATCCTAAATCCTTCGCCACTTAGTCCCTCCCTTTTGTGAAGCATAATGAAATGTTTTATTATATTAAAGATTCTGTACAACTGGATGGGAGTCACTGTGGCCCACACTGACTTGTGCACTTAACTAATTTGTGGCATTATTGGACAAACATGGATGTAAAATCTTGGGTGAGGCAGTTTTTGGGCATGGAAGGGGAGCAGTGAGTACTCACTCTGCATGGTGAGGCCTGAGGTGCCCCCAATATTGGACCTGGGATGCATTTCTCTGGCAATTCTTTTTAAGTCGTAGAGAGACATGGTTAGCGATCGTGGGAGGAATGAGCGGTGGCAGGCAGCGGGACCTGTTCCTTGTAGAGGAGGAGCTTTGTGCTTCTCCCAGCTCCACATTCGGGTGATTTATGTTTTAAATGACTTTGCCTCGAGATTTGCAGCCTAACCTGCACCCTGTGAACGCTTCCTGTTGGGTTGTACGGATTTTCTTGCCGTAGGCCCCATGGTAATATTTCAGGGGGAAGCAGGTCTTTGAAACGGGCATTACTAGGCCTCATTATTTGCAAAGGAAAAGAGCCAAGCTCATGCTTTTGGTGTAAGCATGCCAATTTTTAGACCTATATCAACATTGCAGGCGGAGCACTTACAGCTTGTGATGAACAAGCTTCCTGCCTGCTCTATTGGAGAATCAAGAAAGTGTTTAGTCTCTGAAAAGTGACCTAATCTCCAGGCCTTCACCATTTCATTCTGTGCTCGAGGGTTGAAGTATGTGTTTAAAAAGTCTCTGATGATTAATGCATTAAAAAATAAGCTATTTGAAAATATATTGTTCAACTCGCTCTCTCCAAAATCAAACTGCTGGACCAGATGATTCCTTCTAATCTCACTTTTTCAGGACTGCTAATCCTACTATCTCCCAGTGACATCACCACAGTAATCCAGCTGTAAGGGGGAGTTTGTATTACTGGCTGTGTACTTGCAATGTCTCGAGATTCTATTGCAGTAATGGGTAGCCACCCCTGTGTGTATACTGTGGCTAAAAGCCACACTTTTGTGCTACTTGGTATGTTTGATACATGCTCGTTACACGCAGGCAGTTTGTGTTTTGGGAGTCCTTGCCCGTTTTGCTTTTTTTTTGCAGAAGAAAATCTGATACTCTCCTTGGCTTCAGCAATAATGTTTATGCTCCGGAGAATGGAGCTGTGTTGAATGCTCTGGCGGGGGCTTTTTTTTTTTTGTCTGATGGTTTTCTCATGTCAGAAATCCCCACTTACAGCATTCTGCAAAATTTCCATCTGTGTGGAATGCTTTTGCAGGTGGAAACCAGGAATGGCAGGGAGCGATGCAGGAGACTGCTACGAAAGAGGAATGGGAGAAGAGTGTTCCAGGAGCTGGGGGATGAAAAGGGTGTTAATATTGGCACTCTTCACCTTGCTCCTACAGTGTGACCTGAGGGGCAGGGAAAAGAATGGCAGCAGGACCTAGACTGGGCTGGTGAGGGGCACTAGGGTGGGAGCTTTGGGGGTGATGGGGTGGAATGGTATGACAGCAAACTTCCATTGCTAAAAATGAGGAAACAGAATGGGCGGGATTCTCTGTCCCGGGATGCCCTGGAATGCGTTCCCTGACGGGACGGAGAATGGGGTGTCGGGGGAAAATTGGGATTGGCGTCCCCGATGCTCTGACTCCCGCTGACGGCGAACTAAGTCTACTATGCCCACCGGCGGGTAATGTGAATAAATGCAAATTGGTTTTAATGGCCCTTGGTGCCACCCACCGTTCTTCTGTGAAGTCCATTTACTTTGCATTGAGTCCACACCCAGACAGATATGAAATCTGTTATTTCGTGCCTCAAGGTTGTCTCTTGTTGATTTTATTTCAGCATGTTAAAGCCAACTGAGGCAGCATTATTGACACGGGTCCTAGGCCACGCTAAGCAGCATTCTGATCATTCATGACCAGATTGTGCCCAGGATCTCTGCAACTGAGGACTGTTTCTGACATGACTGGAATTGTTGTGTGCCCTGTTGAAGACAGCGGGGCAGGCAACTGTTAGCCTTTGATGGGCACATTTGGATCATGGGGTCTTTGATGCCCCCAGCCCATGCAGTGTATTCCACACAAACACCAGTGTAGATTATTTTACTGAGTGGGTCGTATCTTGGCTTTAGCAGACCCTGTGAGGGTTTGTGGATGAACAACCATCACCATTTGCTGCTCCTTTCCCATTCCCCATGACGCGCTCAGGATATAATTTAATGCTCACCGCGAGGGGAAATCGGGAGGTGGGAGGCATTTAATAGGGCAGAAAGTGTGGGGACCCTGCTGCCTTCCTGCCTCTGCTCTGCTTTAAGTTCGGAGTTGGAAGGCTCGCTGACGGCCATTCTGCCATGGTATTGGACCAGTGGCAGGTGGGGGAATCTCCACACGTGAAGCCTGAGTCCCTCGCTGATCCTGGGCTCTAACGGCTGCATTACTGGCAGTTGCCACCACTCCCCATGGCGCTGTCTGTAGTGAAGAGTCACCAGGCTCTGATCCCTCTGGCGGGGAGGGTTGCGTCCACCTCACTATGTGAAATCTCCAGGATTTGTGTACCCGTGCTGGTGCTTGACTGAGCATATGATGGTTGTACAGGATGCTATGAAGGTGCTAGCTTGTCTGGCATCATCTATGGATACAGTCTGCACTTCCATTCCTTTGGACGCAGAAAGGAAAAAATTCAATTTCAAATAATCATCTTGAAGAACTGTGTTTCCATCAGGCAAGACTGCGAGACTGTAGGACACAAAGTGATGATACTGGCTCTGAACTGCAATATCCCTTAATCCATTGTCGCTGTCGCTGCTCCTTTGAAAGAATCTAATATTTTTTTTCTTCATTTGTATGGGGTGTGGGCTTTGCTGGTTGGGCCAGCATTTGTTGCCCATCCATAATTGCCCTTGAGAAGGTGATGGTGATCTGCCTCCTTGAATCGCTACAGTCCATGTGTTGTAGGTACACCCACAGTGCTGTTAGGAAGGGAGTTCCAGGATTTTGACCCAGCACTGTGAAGGAACATTGATATATTTCTAAGCCAGTATAGTGAGTGATTTAAGAGCGGATCTTCCAAGTGGTGGGGTTCCCATGTATCTGCTGCCTTTGTCCTTCTAGTAAGAAGTCTTACAACACCAGGTTAAAGTCCAACAGGTTTGTTTCAAACACTAGCTTTCGGAGCGCAGCTCCTTCCTCAGCAGTGCTCTGAAAGCGAGTGTTTGAAACAAACCTGTTGGACTTTAACCTGGTGTTGTAAGACTTCTTACTGTGCTCACCCCAGTCCAACGCCGGCATTTCCACATCATTTGTCCTTCTAGATGGTAGTGGTCGTGGGTTTGGAAGGTGCTGCCTAAGGAGAATTGGTGAGTTCCTGCATTGCATCTTGTACATGGTACACATTGTTGCTACTGTGCGTTGGTGGTGGGGGGAGTGAATATTTGTGGAAGCGATGCCAGTCAAGTGGGCTGCTTTGTCCTGGATGGTGTCGAACCTATTGAGTGTTGCTGGAGTTGCATTCATCCAGGAAAGTGGAGTGTATTCCATTACACTCCTGACTTGTGCCCTGTAGATGGTGGACAGGCTTTGGAGAGTTAGGAGGCGAGTTACTTGCTGAAGGATTCCCAGCTTCTGACCTGCTATTGTAGCCACATTATTTATCTGGCTAGTCCAGTTCAGTTTCTGGTCAGTGGTAACGCCCTTGTTGTTGACAAGTGGAAGATTCAGTGCGATGGTTTGATTCTTTCTTATTGGAGATGGTCATTGCTTAGCACTTGTGTGGCACGAATGGTACTTGATTGCTCTGGACCACCTGTTTTATACTTGTCATTGCCAATCAAATACCAGCTTGTCCTACAATCTGCAGAATAGGACGAGCATTGAAACTATGTTGAAACTATGTTGAACCACTGCCGATGCCCTGTAGCTTCAGGAGCGTGATGTGTGATGCAAAATGAGGACACATATTCTGCAGGCTTCAACACAAAATCTAGGCTGATATTTCAGTGCAGTCCTTGGGGAACACTGCACGGTTTGGAGGCTTTGACCTTTGGATGAGATGTTAAACTAAGGGCCGCATCTACCCTTCCAGGTGGACATCTACTATATCTCCTGACAACACATGATGGCAGCCGATACCCATCTGCGCATGCATAGGCAGGAAAACCAATTATGTCATTGGCCAGAGACACCAGTGCCAACAAAACCAGTCAAAAACACCTCTGTGGAGATTTTAAAACTAAATAATTCAAGCCCAGAAACTATAACTGTAATCAAATCTCTAGGAAGCTGAATTGATAAATTCCGCTTTTAATAAATCTCGGTGTTAGGTTCTTTACTGTCTGATTATTAGAATCATAGAATCCCTACAGCATAGAAAGAGGCCACTCAGCCCATCGAGTAACCACCGACCTTCTGAAAGAGAACCCCACCCAACTGTTTGTTGATGGACCTCAAAAGAATGGCCGATCCATCTAACCTGCACATATTTGGACTTTCCTGGATAACCTAGAGCTAAGCCAGCAGAACATTAAATGCTGAATTTGAAGATTGTATATTCAATGTCTGTTGGCTTGCAAATTGATCTGCAAGTGGTTTTGTAGTACATTGTAGTACATTGATGCTTTAATATTTTTTAAATGATAAGATTACACAGTGATTTGCTACTTTACCAGATGTATGCCCACTATTGTTTTAATATTAAAACGCACTGCATTCATTTATTTTTCACAAATTAAAACCGTAGGTCCTTGAGTGGACCATCGCTTGCACTGACACTGGAGTTAAATGGTACAACTGCACATGCAACACCTTGGCAGCAAACACAGGCTAAAAGATCCCATGCTACAATTTTGAAGATGAGCAGGGGAGATCGGGGGGCCCTGACTAACATTTATCCCTCAATCGACATGAGTTAAACTGATTACCCGGCCATTATCTCATCGCTGTTTGTGGGAACTTGTTTATTTCACAAATTGCTTACAGCAATGACTACACTTCAGAAGTACTCCATTGGCTGTAACATCCTTGAGCATCTCCTGAGGGCATGAAAGGCGCTATAGATCTAAATGCAACTAGTGATATTTTTCATACTGCACGATATGGAATGTGGATACATACAGTTTGCATGAAGCCCTTTTAAGAATTGGTGCTGGGCTAATCTGCACTTTGTAAGCACACATGTCTGTAGCCAAACAAAGCATATCTAGACTTGGATCTGCTGTGGCAGCACTGAATCTAGGTGACCTGTTCTCCCTGCTTAATGTCATTCAGTGCTGAATGAAGAAACTATTAGACCATAGTATTTGTTTTTAGCATTTGTATATAGACCAGTGCTTGTGATGTATTAAAGTAATTGGTTTACATAACCAACAACTTGAAGACTAGCATCTTTTTCCTGATGTCTTTCTAGCTGTCGTTGGGCTCTGGACTCTGCATTCACCCTTTCAGCCATCTCTTTCTCAATCTTCTTTTCTCAGTGTTTCAGGGCAGACAATGTCACTTTGGTGTTGCTCCCCTCCCTGCTGCTTTCACCAAGGCACCAGGCCAGAAAACCTTGACATCTCTTAGACCGCTGCCCACCACTCTCAGCAGTTTCTGGTTGGCTAACAACTGCCCTGTCCTGTCCTCTGCAATGTGTTTGCTGCTGTTTATGTAGCTGGGAAATGCAATTAGAAGCTGATCGTTTGTACTATTGACTTTGCCGCCTCATCTAATGATCCGTCATGCAGACCCTTGGGCGTAGCTGTCAAAATTCTGGAATATTTAATGTTAAACAGTCTTCTTTACGACCTTCAAAACGTCGTAAGTCAGTCAACTGCTGATTAGGAGACTCGACGCAATTTCTTAAATTGAAGGGTTGGGGTTTCACGCGGGGGGGGGGGGGGGCGCGGGTGGTTGGAACTGTTTGTTTGACTTTTGCATGATCCTGTAGTCAGGATCAGAAACTCCCAGTACAACTTTCCCGCATGCCAGTCAAGCTATTTTATTTTAATTGCAGAGGGAGTTGAAGGATCAATATGAAGTTCTGCAGGACAGCGAACATGGGCATGTGAAGGCGCTACAGCTATTGAAACGCCAGCTCTCCGAGACAAAGGTAAGCCTTAAGGAATACATTTTCATTTCTAATTTTCTTCCGTCCTCTCCTGAGGCTCCAGACCTCTGCTGTGCAGGGTGACAACTCAAACCACAACCGTCCTCACAATGAGGCAATTTATAGCTGAGTTTCACATGGACTGCCTCGCAAATTAATTTAGTGTAAAGATTGAACTTCTACTGATGGGGCACCACAAGTCATTGCAAAGCAAGTCACACCAGATGAATTACTTTTTTATGACGGATAACCATCGCTAGTTTACAGGCAAGCTTAGGGAGGCACGGTGGTGCAGTGGTTAGCACTTCTGCCTCACGGCGCCGAGGACCCGGGTTCGATCCTATCCCCGGGTCACTGTCCATGTGAAGTTTGCGCAATCTCTCCGTGTCTGCGTGGGTCTTATCCCTACAACCCAAAGATGTGCAGGGTAGGTGGATTGGCCATGCTAAATTGCCCCTTAATTGGTGGTGGTGGAGTGGGGAGAGGGGAGAATTGGCACTATTTTGCTATTGGGTTTTCCCCAGTTTCTTGGGTTGTCATTTAACCATCAGCCACTTGGAAAAGATTATCTAGTCATTATTTCATTGCTGTTTGTGGGACTTTGCTGTGGGTTTCCATAATTACAAAAATAACTACACCTGAGAAGTACTGTATGGGCTGGATAGCACTTTGCGACATGCTGAGGTTGTGAAAGGAGCTATATGATACTTGGCTTTTGGCAAACAATTTGCCGATCAGACCAGTTGATCTGAGATGAATGATCAGTTTATCATGGTTCTGCTAGAGGGATGAATGTTGGCCAGGACATGGAGAGAACTCTCTACACTTGGAATGTTATTCACAAGGTGGGATCTTCCCCTCCCGACAGCAACAGATATCGTCGAGGTCGGGCGAACCATTGGTGACTCTCCTAATTTTCTTGTCCCCACCCGCGCCAGTGCCCATTGTTGATGGGACGGGAATCCCACCCGTAATATTTTTACCATCCATTTCAAATTTTTACCATCCATTTGAAAGGCAGTGTAACAGGTCTTACACTGTGTCCTACAGTGTGGCCTGCAGACACCTACATTGGATATTGACATGTTTTGAGATGCAAACTCCTTAGCCTGGGTTGGAGTGAAAGCTGGGATGTGTGAGATGAAAGCTCTGTTTTAACCCGCAGCAAAGAACCAGTGAATGGTCTCTTCCACTCATCAGGTTTATGGTGGCTGGGATAGGGGATGGGCACAAGGGACTCATCGAATATAGAGACAGGAGGAAGAAGTAGAGGCCAAGTGGCATTGTCAGTCTGCTGTGATCTTTTTCAAAATTGTTAACAAAAGTGGCTATTGCAAGCAAAAGCAGAATGTTGCGGATGCTGGAAATCTGAAATAAAAACCGAAAGTGCTGAAAACGCTCACTAGGTATCATCTGTGAAGAGAGAGGGAAACAGAGTTAACCTTTTAAGTTGAATATGACTTTGAGGAACAGCCATATTGGACTTGAAACATTAACCCTGGGCGAGATTTAATGGAAATGAAACTGAGTCTCGTGCCGAGCGCGTTTAGCCGTGGGTTTACCGGTGCTGACAACGTCGAGAATGGCCCCGCTATCAAACGGGACTCTGCTTCATTTTGGGGAGCAGCGTTGAACGCCCAGCCGAGGCCATACGCGGTCTCATTTCCTGCAGTAACGAGCTCTGCTCGCCAGTGCAGCAAGAAATGGCACCCCAATCTCCAGACATTCACTGCAACTGAATCACTGCCAGGCTGGCAGTACCAGGGTGCATCAACATTTAAAAAAAAAAAAAAAAAAAATCGCTTATTGTCACGAGTAGGCTTCAATGAAGTTACTGTGAAAAGCCCCTAGGCGCCACATTCCGCCGCCTGTTCGGGGAGGCTGGTACGGGAAGGTACTGGTCAAGGATGCCAGGGTACCACCTTATCTAGAGCCCGACCATCCCATTGCCTGAGGACCCTTTGTGGAGACCAGTGCTAACCTGCACTACCCAGGGTCTCCAAGGCGTGGGGGTTAGATCCCGTTCTTTGGATAACTCCGGCGAGTGCATATTCAAGTGAGCCTTACTGCATACTTGAATATGCAAATTTAGTCCCCGCCCACTGTGGGCGGGATACAGATCGTGAAGTCTGACGGGATCTCGTGAGGAATAGTGAGACTGGTAAATCACACAAGAGGCACTTGTGAGATTTACCGGTGGGGTTGCGTACCAAGTCGGACGCCACGCGGCCATAACATCAAGCCCTCTCTTTCTCTCCCCTCAGATGTGACTGACATGCGAGTATTTACAGCACTTTCTGTTTTCAGTATTGGCCAATTGCAAGTGTTTGATACCACTGCATTATCCTTAAGTTACACTTCGAAAAAAGCTCTACTTTTGTCCTCCATGGCTTATTTGATGAATGTGGAATTGGCCAAGGTGGCCCTGGATTGAACTCTTGGTCCATGTTACTTTTCTTCATTCCCTTTGGGATGGTGGCTGGATTCCACAATTGACCTTGGCATTCGGAATTAAAGAGGGGGAATGTAACCACAGGTGTCCTACGCTGATTATAATTGACTGACCCCTGCTGGAAACGCAGGCACGTTGACTTTGAAAAAAGGAGAGAACCTGGTTTCTCTGTGATTCCTCGTGTAGTCCCGGAAGACGTGCTGTTACGTCATTTGGAAATCCTGAATTCTCCCTCATTGTACCCGAACAGGCGCCACAGTGTGGCGACCAGGGGATTTTCAGAGTAGCTTCATTGCAGGGTTAATGTAAGCCTCCTTGTGACCGTAATAAAGATTATTATTATTAGCTTACCAACATTTGCTTCTCTTTCGGTTCTCACATAAAGAACTCCATAATGGGGAAGTTTCAGATGGCTCCACACATCTTTAGACCCTGGCAGAAGTGTCTGGATAAAAAGGAATTAAGGTATTGAGAAAAATATTTGAAAACTCCAGGGAAAGAGTAATCGTTGAGGCAGAGTTTTCATTATTCTTATCTGTTGTATAATGCTCTATACTTGGGCTTTGGACCATATTGGTTTCCTCACTGTATTCACCAGTTACAAATCAAAATGCTGGAGGTGTGAACTATACAGTGTGCTCTCTGCACAACATGTTGCTTCATGCAAATGATTTTTCCTCCTCTTGCGAAGGCATTGGGTGATGTTCCACAGACACTGATTCCTGCCTGGTATCTCACCCAAGTGTTTCGAGTCCAAGCATCAAGAACAATGGGCCACCGCAGGGTATCCAAATGTCTAGGGGTAGGAGCGCAGCCTTGGGACTTTCCCTGCATTCCCCCCTTCCCGCCCCACCTTGCACCAGTGAACATAGGGCCCAGTGAGTGATTAGGATGTGGTGTGCACTGCCTGAGAGGGTGGTGGAAGCAGATACATTTGTGACTTTCAAAAGGGGAATTGGATAATCATCAGAAGGAGAAAATCTTTGCAGAGTGAGTAGGTGGGACTAGTGGAGCGCCTCTTCGAGAGAGCTGGCACGGAGACCATGGGCTGAATGGCCTCCTTCCTTCTGTGCTGAAACCAGTCCATGATTTTGTGTTGCAATATTGCCAGAAAGGCTTGTCTACAATAACTGGCCGACCTTGCATGTGCAGAATAAAGTAGTGTAAGATTGCTGGTGTACATGGAGGGTTTGATAGATTTGTTTTTCTTTTGTTAAGCAGGCCGCACAATGGTGGGTAACTGGAGTTGAGACACTCCGCTGTGATCTTCTTGAATGGTCTATGCTCACATTTTCCTACGTCCTCATTTGGTTCTATCATGAAAAGAAAACCTAGCAATGGGGAAACGGTTACCATACAGACCGAATCTGTGGAAGTGCCGCTGTATATTCAATGAAAAATATTTATCGGTAAAGAGATTGAATTGGGGTAATTATCATAGTATGGATCTGTACATAACAGTTGCCACCGAGGGTGAGAGAGATTACTGAGAACGGGTTAATTATTCTAGAATCTGATATAAAAAAAAAAAAAAAAATGTGTGTGTTTTCCTGCCCGTCCAATTTATTACCCTCCTAAACGTGCTGGCACACAGTTTAATGAATACGTCAAGATCCGTCTTTACTTCTGAGCAAGGGCAGGATGGTCACAATTGAGCCCAATTGTATCCTCAGCTACAATCTGCAACACATACTGTCCAATGGAGATCACTGCTTAGTGACCCGAAGTAGGGATCCCTGGGTGATTTTTCTCCTCCTCCTTCCTCTGTGTATTGAGGTCAATTACGGTGCTCTGGCAGATCCAACTGAAATGGGCTGACTCAGTGCAGATGAGGAATTAAAGTCAGGAATTGCAGGTGTCTTTGACTCATGTACAGACTGACTGTACTGAGTCATCGAGCGAGCCAAGTTATCAGGTTTCTACATGAGCCAAATGAAGCTTGCTGTTTTTTCTTTCCCCGTGCAACTGCTGTCTACCTCTTGTTGGGGCAAGTCTTTGTGAGTGGCAGCAGGAGGCTGGATTCCTACACATTGCCCTCTCAGTTTAATGCCTTCAGGAGTCTGTTCACTTTCTGGCTCACTGTCTGTGCGTGCAAAATCTTCACCGCGGGTAGTCCCAGAAAGCTTGTTTCTTCGCCTGACTCTCCTGGCACCCGGCAGCGAGAGGGCTGACACGAGGCTTTTGCAGATGCCTGCTACCCTCCACACCCCACCCTCCTCTCAGTGGGAACAAATGATGGGTTTTACTCGAACTTCCCTGAAGTTCCAATTGTCATTTGTACAGAGCAGGATTCGGACTCTCCCTATTACTCTCTTCCACCCTGTTGGCTATCATTCGGTGTCTGCTTAATTCATGCAGAATTTGAATGTTTTCCATGTGTCGGCCCCAGCATAAATAGCTAAATTTGAGGGTGTTGGAGCAAAGAAGTTTGAAGGGAAATTTGACAAGAGGTTTACAAGTTTATGACAGGCCTAGATAAAGTAGGCAAGGAAAGGTGTGTTCCTATTGGCTAATGGCACAAGGGCTGGGGGACACAGATTTAAGGTTTTCGGCAGGAGATACTGGGGTGAGGGGGATAAGGGATGGTGTGTGGTGGGGGGGGGGGGGGTGGAGAGGAAGCGGTGGGGGGGGGGAGAGAGAAGTTGTGGGAGGCGAGGGGAAGAGGTGGTGTGAGGTGGGTGGGGGGGGAAGAGAGGTGGTGTGAGGTGGGTGGGGGGGAAGAGGTGGTGTGAGGTGGGTGGGGGGAAGAGGTGGTGTGAGGTGGGTGGGGGGGAAGAGGTGGTGTGAGGTGGGTGGGGGGAAGAGGTGGTGTGAGGTGGGTGGGGGGAAGAGGTGGTGTGAGGTGGGTGGGAGGAAGAGGTGGTGTGAGGTGGGTGGGAGGGGAGAGAGGTGGTGTGAGGTGGGTGGGGGGAAGAGGTGGTGTGAGGTGGTGGTGGGGGGGTGAGGTGGTGGTGGGGGGGTGAGGTGGTGGTGGGGGGGGTGAGGTGGTGGTGGGGGGGTGAGGTGGTGGTGGGTGGGGGGAAGAGGTGGTGTGAGGTGGGGGGGGGAAGAGGTGGTGTGAGGTGGGGGGGGAAGAGGTGGTGTGAGGTGGGTGGGGGGAAGAGGTGGTGTGAGGTGGGTGGTGGGGGGAAGAGGTGGTGTGAGGTGGGTGGGGGGGGAAGAGGTGGTGTGAGGTGGATGGGGGGGGGGAAGAGGTGGTGTGAGGTGGTTGGGGGGGGGGAAGAGGTGGTGTGAGGTGGGTGGGAGGGGAGAGAGGTGGTGTGAGGTGGGTGGGGGGAAGAGGTGGTGTGAGGTGGTGGTGGGGGGGGGTGAGGTGGTGGTGGGGGGGGTGAGGTGGTGGTGGGGGGGGTGAGGTGGTGGTGGGGGGGGTGAGGTGGTGGTGGGGGGGGTGAGGTGGTGGTGGGTGGGTGGACGAGGTGGTGTGAGGTGGGGGGGAAGAGGTGGTGTGAGGTGGGGGGGGAAGAGGTGGTGTGAGGTGGGTAGGGGGGAAGAGGTGGTGTGAGGTGGGTGGGGGGGAGGGAGAGTTGGTGTGAGGTGGGTGGGGGGGGGAAGAGGTGGTTTGAGGTGGATGGGGGGGAAGAGGAAGAGGTGGTGTGAGGTGGGTGGGGGGGGGGGAAGAGGTGGTGTGAGGTGGGTAGGGGGGAAGAGAAGAGGTGGTGTGAGGTGGGTAGGGGGGAAGAGAAGAGGTGGTGTGAGGTGGGTAGGGGGGAAGAGGTGGTGTGAGGTGGGTGGGGGGGGGGAAGAGGTGGGTGGGGGGGAGAGAGGTTGGGTAGGGGGGGGAGAGAGGTGGTGTGAGGTGGGTGGGGGTGGGAAAGAGGTGGTGTGAGGTGGGTGGGGGGGGGGGAAAAGAGAGGTGGTGTGAAGTGGGTGGGGGGTCGGAACGAGAGATGGTGTGACGAAGACCTTTTTCATACAGCAAATGGTAATAACCTATCGAACCTGGTGGTGGAAGCCAAAATGATCAACGATTGCCAAAGGTAAATTGGCTATGGACCGTTTAGGGAAATAAGCATCCAGAGCTACAAGGGGGAATGTGACTGTGCTGTACAGAAAACCAGCAAGAAACAGATGGGCTGAATGGCCACCTCCTGTGCTCTTATAACCCACAGCTGTGTCTAATCCAAGCTCACCGTTTGGGTGCATTGAAGTGACTTTTAATGGTAGGTATAGCTTCTTTTAGTACACCTCTTCATCTTTCAATCTGCTAGGTAGCCACTGAGAGAACAGCTTTTAGAATAAAACAGTTAGAATAACCAATCGACAGAAATAATGATAAGACAAGGGCCGTAGGGCCTTTTCTGTGTTGCAGACCTCTGACTCTGACTCATAACCCGAAAGCTAACGCCAGTTATGGCAATATGAGATTGTCCCCATGTTCGGGGGCAGGTGAGTGCCAAGGGTTTGATCGTAGCTTTGTTGATGTTTCTTTGGTTTAGAAATTTCTTCTGCTTTTCATTTTACCCAGTCTTCGGCAAAGAGCCTTCGGGCGACCATCGCGGAAGCCTTTGAGCGCCTGCACCGTTTCTTGAAGGAGAAACAGAAGTCGATGCTGGAAGAGTTGGAGACTGATACAGCCCGCACCCTGAATGACATTGAGCAGAAGATCCAGCGCTACAGCCATCAACTGCGTGAGGTGCAGGAGGGGATGCAGATCCTGCAGGAGAAGCTTGTCGAGGCAGACAAGCTGCTCTTTCTTGAAGGCATCAACATTACTTTGGAGAGGTAGAGTACACATTTTGACCATTAATTCTTCAGGGTGGTTAATACTACATTGGCTCAGTGGAGAACATGCGTGTCCTGCTTCTGCCTTAATGTTCCATTTTCTCTCCCTCTGGGGTTATACAAATGTTGTGTCGAGGGCACGTTCCCAATTTGTTTCCCTCCACAGACGCTGTCAGACCTGCAGAATTTATCCAGAATTATCTGTCTTTATTATCTCAGTTTATTCTCATTGAAGAATCATAGAATCCCTTCAATGCAGAAGGAGGCTAATCAGCCCATCGAGCCTGCACCGACCCTCTGAAAGCGCGCTCTACACAGGCCCTATCCCCGTAATCTCACCTAGAGGCAATTTAGCATAGCTAATCCATCTAACTTGCACATCTTTGGTCTGTGGGAGAAAGTCGGAGCACCCGGAGTCAACCCACGCAGACACGGGGAGAATGTGCAAACTCCACACAGTCACCCGAGGTCGGAATCAAACCCAGGTCTCTGACGCTGTGAGGCAGCAGTGCTAGCCACTATGCCGCCCATTCTGATTGGTGTTAACCAGTATGAAGAAATTTGGTTTGATGCCGTCCAGTTCAGCTCACTTAGTGGATTTTCTTTCCTCCCCATCTTCACCAAGATTGCTTGACGACATATCACATGGGCATCTTAGTGACTGAGTCACCAAAGGAGCTATTATAATAATTTTGCTATTCTTTGGTGACAGATAGCATGTTGTTGAGTACATTCTACAATAAGTATATCAATACTGAAGTGAACTGGTGACGTTTGACCAAATTTGTGGCATGCAACACCTCATTGTGATTTGCTGGATATAGAGTGAAGTGAGACTAAGAAACATTTCTTTGATCTCTTTTGGGTTATGCGTGGCTTGATCCAAGTTAATTTTCTGTGCGCTAAAATGAGCTGTCTCCTCCAGGCTAAAGGGAAAGATCCACGAGACCAATTTAACATACGAAGACTTTCCGACTTCGAAGTATATGGGCCCCCTGCAGTACACCATCTGGAAGTCCTTGTTCCAGGATATTCAGCCAGGTGAGTCACCAGTAAGCGAGGTTCGCTAAGTCACAGGGAAGGTTTGCTGGCAGCCTTAGCCCTGCTGCTCCTGTCAGCTGACGGGTCAGCAAGTGGAATTCTGGGTGACGTCAGTTTGCGCTCTCTCTTTCTCTCCTGAAGGTACCCATCGTTTGGTTAGGACACAGTTCCATCATTATTGACTGTCCAGTACATGCCCCAAGTGGCATTGTGAGCCATGTATGAGCCACAGAATGGAATCTTGTTTGGGCTGTTTTACTGAGGTCGGAATGGTGACTTGACAATGAGCCCTTCCAGTTTTGTTTTTTAAAGCCCTTTTCTCTTGCCCAGCGGTACTGTGGTCAATTGCGACATACCTTCCACCTTGGCTGAGATCGGCACGTTCAGCAGAGAGCTAGATTGAACCAAAGACTTTGCTGGTCTGTGCATTTACCAACTGGCTATTGAGATTTTCTGTTTCATTTGAAAGGATGCCCGCACAAACAGAATTGAGCTCAGTGTCAAACAAAATATCATCAATGTACATTGTCTGGCTCAATAGGAGTGAGTGGCTGGGGCAGCAGGATAGCACTGAGGCTGTGGATTTTCTGGAAGATTTTCTGGATCAAGCCACAGCTTGTATAAACATAGAACATAGAACATTACAGCGCAGTGCAGGCCCTTCGGCCCTCGATGTTGCGCCGACCTGTGAAACCACTCTAAAGCCCATTTACACTATTCCCTTATCGTCCATATGTCTATCCAATGACCATTTGAATACCCTTGGTGTTGGTGAGTCCACTACTGTTGCAGGCAGGGCATTCCACTCCCTTACTACTCTCTGAGTAAAGAACCTACCTCTGACGTCTATCTTATATCTATCTCCCCTCAATTTAAAGCTATGTCCCCTCGTGCTAGACATCACCATCCGTGGAAAAAGGCTCTCGCTGTCCACCCTATCCAATCCTCTGATCATCTTGTAAGCCTCAATTAAGTCACCTCTTAACCTTCTTCTCTCTAACGAAAACAGCCTCAAGTCCCTCAGCCTTTCCTCATAAGATCTTCCCTCCATACCAGGCAACATTCTGGTAAATCTCCTCTGCACCCTTTCCAATGCTTCCACATCCTTCCTATAATGCGGCGACCAGAATTGCACGCGATACTCCAAATGCGGCCGCACCAGAGTTTTGTACAGCTGCAACATGACCTCATGGCTCCGAAACTCAATCCCTCTACCAATAAAAGCTAACACACCGTACGCCTTCTTAACAACCCTCTCAACCTGAGTGGCAACTTTCAGGGATCTATGTACATGGACACCGAGATCTCTCTGCTCATCCACACTGCCAAGAACCTTACCATTGGCCCAGTACTCAGTCTTCCTGTTATTCCTTCCAAAATGAATCACCTCACACTTTTCTGCATTAAACTCCATTTGCCACCTCTCAGCCCAGCGCTGCAGCTCATCTATGTCCCTCTGTAACTTGTAACATCCTTCCGCACTGTCCACAACTCCACCGACTTTAGTGTCATCTGCAAATTTACTCACCCATCCCTCTACGCTCTCCTCCAGGTCATTTATAAAATGACAAACAGCAGTGGCCCCAAAACAGATCCTTGTGGTACACCACTAGTAACTGGACTCCAGTCTGAACACTTCCCATCAACCACCACCCTTTGTCTTCTTCCAGCTAACCAATTTCTGATCCAAACTGCTAAATCTCCCTGAATCCCATGCTTCCGTATTTTCTGCAGTAGCCTACCGTGGGGAACCTTATCAAACGCTTTACTGAAATCCATATACACCACATCAACTGCTTTACCCTCATCCACCTGTTTGATCACCTTCTCAAAGAACTCAATAAGGTTTGTGAGGCACGACCTACCCTTCACGAAACCGTGTTGACTATGTCTAATCAAATTATTCCTTTCCAGATGATTATACACCCTATCTCTGATAAACCTTTCCAAGATTTTGCCCAGAACAGAAGTAAGGCTCACTGGTCTATAGTTACCGGGGTTGTCTCTACTCCCCTTCTTGAACAAGGGGACAAAATTTGCTATCCTCCAGTCTTCTGGCACTATTCCTGTTGCCATAGTCATGTTGAATAGATTATTGCACAGATCTGACCTGTGTCAGTTTGTATCTATTCTGGAGAAGGGTCATACGGATTTGAAGTTTTTCTCCCTCTACAGATGCTGTCAGACCTGCTGAGTTTATCCAGCATTTTCTGTTTCTGTATTTATCTTTAAATGTTGCTTTAAAAGTGCAGCTGTTTTTTGGCGGCATGGTAGCACAGTGGTTAGCCCTGTTGCTTAACAGCGCCAGGGTCCCAGGTTCGATTCACGGCTTGGGTCACTCTGTGTGGAGTCTGCAAGTTCTCCCTGTGTCTGCGTGGGTTTCCTCCGGGTGCTCCGGTTTCCTCCCACAAGTCCCGAAGGACGTGCTGTTGGGTAATTTGGACATTCCGAATTCTTCCTCTGTGTACCCGAACAGGCGCCGGAAGGTGGTGACAAGGGGATTTTCACAGTAACGTCATTGCAATGTTAATGTATGCCTACTTGTGACAATAATAAAGATTATTATTAATATTTTGCATTTGTGGCATTGAGTGGGCTAGGTAGGGTTACTGAGCGCTCGTTCTGTGACAACCCCAGTCAACATCAAGTTCCACATCCAACCTTTCTCGACAGGTGCACAGTAACCAGCCAAAGGCCCGACTAACCAGCTCTACGCCGCAATGGTTCAGTCATTTCACAGGCTGGTGGCTGGATCTCGTTTTGGTTTCTGGAAAAATCTGTATAATCAATCATTTCAACATTGTGGCACACGTCTGCCAGGCAGCTGAGTTTTTAGTTTGAAACTTATTACAGTGATTTGAACATAAGGCGTTCCCTCCTTTTCACATTCTTAAGAAAAGTGTTAGTGCAAAATCCAGCAATAACTCTGGATCCTTCAGAGAGGGCTATGGCCGAGTACTGATATCGGAACTTGATGACCTGCAGAGGGGGAGGGCAGGGAACGATGACGTACACAGTGAAATTAAATCTGGCAATGAGCGACCATTACAGAGCTGCAGTGTGTTCCTTAATATCCTGGCTTATTTTTAAACTGGGGGTTCAGAAAAACATAAACTCGGCCTGGTTTTCAGTAACTCCACAGCCAGCCCAGACTCAATGAGTCCCCACCCTCCCACTTCGAGGTTCAGCTACCTCTGGGCCGAGGCCTTCCTGGTCCCTCTGTGACTCACTACCACACCAGGAAGGCAATGGTGCAGTGGTAGTGTTGCTGGAGCAGCCAGGGCAATGCTCTGGGGACCCGGGCTCGAATCCCACCACTGCAGATGGTGACATTTGAATTCCATAAAAGTCTAATGATGACCCGGAAACCATTGTCAATTGCTGTAAAAACCTACCTGGTTCACTAATGTCCTTTTGGGAAGGAAATCTGCTGTCCTTGCCTGGTCTGGCCTACATGTGACTCCAGGCCCACATCAATATGGTTGACTTTCAACTGCCCTCTGAAATGGCCGAGCAAGCCACTCCGTTCAAGGGCAATAAATGCTGGCCCAGCCAGCAACACCCACATCCTGTGAACAAATATAGAAAATACATACACTGGTATTAAATAGGATGGGTAAGGAGCTAAACCTGCTTCTCGATGTGAAGTGAAGTCTTTGTGTGTAGTTTTATACCATGAGAGGTCTTGGGGGAGGGGGGTCCCATGTGAAGTTTTAAGTTCACGTTAAGTGTGCTGATGCCAACCGATCATTACTAAACACACCCATTTTCAAAACTGCCAGGACCACAAAGTACAAACAGTGAATGGGAGCTCTGAGTCCAAATAAGACTTGAGTAACCTCGGCTTCCAGGACCTTGGAAACGAGGCTCAAGAGTTTCATGTGGCCCTGTTGGATAATAATAAATGTAAAGAAAATCGTAACGAAGCTCCACCTTGTGGTGGCAATCCAGTTGTGAGAGCGAGATTACCACAAGAATAACTACTTCCAGCTCCTTCTCGTGAGCGCTGTGCTTCTTTTGGTTTACAAAATAAACTAAATCTACTAATTGAGGTGAATTGCCATCAATTAACACAAGACGAGTAGTGAAGAAACTGTGGCTTTAGTAAGCTAAACAGAAAGCCTCCTTTGATCTGATTGGTTGAGGAGACACGTTATTGCTTGCCATATTCACACAGGACTCGGGTCCACAGTGAAGGGCGCTGTGCTATTTTCACTGCTTGATTACTGTGGGTGGCAGTGCAAAGGCCCACAGAACATCTGTGGGTACGCGTAATACCGAGCGGTCACCACTCGCTGACTTCAAAATCCAGGCTGACCTAGTGTTTCTCAAGATTTTATCACTGCCAATCCACCTAACCTGCACATCTTTGGACAGTCGGAGCAAACCACCCCACGCAGACATGGGGAGAAAGTGTAAACTCTACACAGTCCCCCAAGGCTGGAATTGAACCCGGATCTCTGGTGCTGTGAGGCAGTAGTGCTAACTGCCGTGCCGCCCAGAAGAATCAACTGAGGGGTGCCCTATCGTCGGTCTGGGGGATATAAAAGATCCCACAGCATTATTTTGAAAAGCTAGGGGGGGTCTCCTCGCTAAAATCTATTCTCCACCAATCAGTTAAGCTTATCTGATCATTCTCACATCACTTTTGTGGGAGTTTGCTGTGATAAAATTGACAGTCCAACAATAACTAACCTTAAAAAAAGTATTTAATTGGCTGAAAAATATCTGGGGCTGTTGTGAAAGGCAGTATATAAATGCAAGTTCCTTTTTCTTTGACTGGAGGGCAGAAGAAAATGGTGACATATTATTTACAAGAAATATGTATAATACAGGTCATTTAACATCCAATGATTTTGTAGTTGGTGCTCGGCATTTTGAAAGAATGATGATGATTTTATTTCTCTTTTCTCAGTCCCAGCAGCGCTGACGTTGGATCCAATAACAGCTCACCAACGCCTCATTCTCTCGGATGACTGCACCATTGTGGCTTACGGTAACCTCCACCCACAGCCGTTGCAAGACTCTCCCAAGCGCTTTGATGTGGAGGTGTCCGTCCTGGGGTCGGATAGTTTCGACGGTGGCGTCCACTACTGGGAGGTGATGGTGTCCGAAAAGACGCAGTGGATGATTGGCGTGGCGCTGGAGTCCGTTAACCGGAAAGGAAGCATCCAGATCCAACCGTCGAGGGGTTTCTATTGCATTGTGATGCATGATGGGAACCAGTATAGTGCCTGCACGGAACCCTGGACCCGACTGAATGTCAAGTCCAAGTTGGAGAAGGTCGGCGTCTATTTTGACTACAATAAAAGCCTCCTGACCTTCTACAATGCTGACGACATGTCCTGGCTTTACACCTTCCGGGAGAAGTTCACCGGAAAGTTTTTCCCATACTTTAGCCCGGGGCAGAGCCATGCCAATGGGAAAAATGTTCAGCCCTTGCGAATCAACACCGTCCGAATCTGAAAACATGGGCTAAATTCAGAGTTCCCTTTTTGATTCTGTTACTTGCTCCCACTCCCCTTAATAAGACCATCAATTATTTCTCCTGCCCTCTGGTCTCCATGGGCCATGGCATTAACCATAGAGAGGGCACAGGTGGGTAAACCGCTGTCAGTGTCTTTGGCTGTGCCATTCACGAGCGGTCCTCCATTATGCATCATAATGGACCTGTGGTACCCTCTTGACTTTTCTTACCACTTTCTTTGGGAATACCATGCATTGGCTCTCTCTGCTTACCCACAATGACAAGGTGGTGATCAGGAACTTTGTGGGATGGGCATAAGTGCCCATTTCTTTTTTGCTGCATTTTGCCACCTCATTGGATTTATATTTTAGTAGTTATATATTTTCTCTCTCTCTCTTTCCGGCCCCATTCCTGTTTGGCACAGTGATGCATCAAACCTGATGCATCTCGCTGTAACAGCCCAGTCACCAGCATGAGACTAAACGTTGGCGTTTCATGCAGAAAGCATAGCAGATGGCTTGCGCCCAGAATTCTGTTTTGCATGCCATGTCTATGTGCCTTTGTGCTTATTCCCAGGTCAGCCCTGTACAATTCTCATCCACGAGGGTGGCTGAACGAGAGATTGAAACTGCAGCGGACACAAATTGACCTGAATGGGGACCCCTTACATTAAATGGACTCCCAAGCCGGTTTGGGGATTTTAAGCTGAAAACTGCAAAAATAACAACCGGCTACCTGAGATGTCTTAAAGTCTCTTTCACAATAACCAGCAAGCTTCGGTATTTTGGCTGCATGCACATTAATCGATGATTGGGGGCTCTTTTCGTTCCATGTTTCTTGGTGATTTAAAAAAACAAAAACATGAGTTTTGGTTAATGGATGAAGCAGTGATGGAAAGTGTCCACTGATGTTCGGCACATAACGTGAAACGGCCTTCAGACAATAATACTTCTCTTCAGTCAGCCTATGTCCTTAACGAAACACAAATTATTTATTAATGTTTTATTTTGGTTCGGGATTGGGCAGTGAATGCCAACTCTTCTTATGTGTCAGGAATCGTTTGGACTGTGGTTTTAATGTTGCTTTCCTGGAGGACCTGCTCAGCTTTGGAGTCCGATTGGGCCCTGATTCTGGATTTTTACACTAACTGTGGAGCTGCAGCAGAAACCTGACACATACAGGGTTATGCACACCCTGCGACTGGGGTTCAAATTGTACCTGGACTTCGATGGGATGAAAGTAATGTCTATCGGCTAGTCATGCTGGGCGGTCTCAACCCACTTTTAACTGGATGCGATCAGAAACGTTAAAGGTTGGGGCAGGGTCAAGGTGCCTTCAGCATACAAAATCCCTGCAGGCCTGTGAGTGTTTGATCCTGTCATTTTTTAAAAACAAATTGCTTTGTTCTCTCTCTCTCTCCCCTTAAGCACTGATCCTGAGCATTTATATGGAAAAAAGAAGTGGTGGGATGTACATCAAAAAGTACATGGAAAATAGTAGCCGGGGTAGGCCCTTCGAGCCTGCTCCGCCATTCATTATGGTCATAGCTGATCATCAAATTCAATACCCTGATCCTGCCTTCCCACTCCACCCATTATATCCCTTTAGCCCCAAGAGCTATATCTAATTCCTTCTTGAAATCCCCCAACGTTTTGGCCTCAACTACTTTCTGTGGTAGTGAATTCGACTGATGCACCACTCTCGAGGTGAAGAAATTTCTTGTCATCTCCATCCTGAAAGGTTTACCCCCTGTCCTCAAACTATGACCCCTGGTTCTGGACTCCCCCACCATTGGGAACATTCTTTATGAAACTACCCTGTCTAATCCTGTTAGAATTTTATAAGTTTCTATGAGATACCCACTCACTCTTCTAAACTCCAATAAACATGTGTTGCAGGTTGTAGTTGTTTTGGCTGGGGCGGGAGGAGGGGCAGGGTGGGATGGATGTGGGTGGGGGGGGGCACACATTTGAAGGAATAGGACAGATCAAGTTTGGGTAGTTAGCTTTCTAAGTGAAATATCTGCAATACAGTGGACTCCTTTCAGTCCCTTACAAGTGCTTTTTTTTTTTTTTTTTGTTGGATAAGCCATATTCCTGCATGGAATTTGCCAATGGGAAAATCAAAAATTTCATTTTCTCCTTCGGGAGACGTTCTCCGCTCTGTATATTCAAAAGTAAGTAAAAATAAAGTTCCCGTAGTCCCGCTTTTCTCTTTGAGGGGGAGAGCTGACTGGTGGAGTTTTAACCCGACGATCACACCTCAGGCAAGGGGCACGGTTAAGAAGGCAGAGCCTTCATGAAGAACTTCAGCTGGTACGGGAATTGAACTCGCGCTGCTGGCCTTGCTCTGCATCACAAAGCAGCAGCCCAGCCAACTGAGCTAAACTGACTCCCAATTAACTCCACTTGCACCGTCTCCCCACCCTCTTCTGGTTAAGTCTTTCCATCCTATAGGAGCTGACTCCCAGTCGGGAACAGTCCCACAGGCCCAAATGGGTGACATATTTCACCTGTGAACTCTGGCAATGAGAATTAGACTATTTGACTGTGAGGGCCTGTGTAGCAGAGGTCGTTGTCTCTGTAACCGTGGGCACTGAAGTGCGTCAAGAGTAAAGGTCCCATTCAGCAGAGGGATTAGGCTCGAGCCCTTTCTGGTCAGTGAGACTCAGCCATCTATTTGGCAAACAGAACCGCCGGAGAAAGCCCACTGCCAAAATGTTCCAAAATTAGTAGCAATTTGACTCGTTCCGATAACCTGGAGTGAGGGAGAGTTTTTAGACCCATTGTTTACCTTCCCTTTTTCACTTGAGTATTTATTTTTAGAAAGTATAACTGTTCATTTTATTGCTTTGACTTCTATGCGCTGGCTCAAAGGAAGCCAGAACTTAAAACGGTAGCTGCTATGTGATGGTAAATTGATTTTTCTGGAGCTATGATGGATTTAGATGCTCTTTTATTAAGCCTTGTTGCGATGTGTTTGATAATTACTCTTCCTCTGCCCACCTCCGCTCCAAAAACAATTAGGTCTGGCATCCTGCAGTTCCAGTGTGAGGCAAGTCCTCTGTTTGGTGCAGGCCAGCACCTCATGTTCCCTGCGTCGATGTAAAGACTGTCTTCAATCAGCTGTGCCTCATAAAGACAGCCGGCAATTCAGTGGGAGCGAAGCAGCTGGAGATGTAGCTAATGATGTGTTCACTCCCTTATAAGCGTTACACTCTGAAGACAATTCGGGACTGTTAATCAAAAGTTTGTTTTTCATTTGTTTCCTCGCGAGGCTGTTTCGCTGATGCAAAGTGAAATTTTCTGCTGACTGGCGCTTCCCAATTCTGGAGCTGACTTTAGAATGCTCCACTCTTGACCTTTTAGCTGCTTGTGAATCGCGGTGACTTATGGGAGCCTTTCCTCGTAGTGGATTGGGATTTGGATTGGATTGGATTTTGTTTGTTGTCACGTGTACCGAGGTACAGTGAAAAATATTTTTCTGCAAGCAGATCATAAGTACATGAAAAGAAAAGGAAATAAAAGAAAATACATAATGGGGCAACACAAGGTACACACTATAACTAGATAACCCCGGCATCGGGTGAAGCATACAGGGGTGTAGTTTTAATGAGGTCAGTCCATAAGAGGATTGTTTAGGAGTCTGGTAACAGCGGGGAAGAAGATTTTAGCCCCCAAGTCCATTGTCTTGTTAATCGATTTTGAAAATTGGCCACCTTGGTATGCGATGCCAATCAATAATTCTCTGGTTTGATTTCCCATGCCCTGGTGGTGATCACCTCCTTTATTGTTTGTTCCAGTACTTCACCTGTGTGGGTTAATATGCTGCATACCCAGATTAAGGGTGGGTTTTCCGGTCGTGGGCAGGGCAGGGAAATTCGGGGGGCGTCCAACAGTCCAATCCTTAAATTGTCCCATCCTTTAAAATAAAAAAATAAAAAATCTTCATTGTCACAAGTAGGCTTACATTGACACTGCAATGAACTTACTGTGAAAAGCCCCGAGTCGCCACATTCCGGTGCCTGTTCGAGTACACGGAGGAAGAATTCAGAATGTCCAATTCACCTAACAGCACATCTTTCGGGATTTGTGGGAGGAAACAGGAGTACCCGGAGGAAACCCACGCAGACACAGGGAGAATGTGCAGACTCCGCACAGACAGTGACCCAAGCCGGGAATCGAATTTGGGACCCTGGCGCTGTGAAGCAACAGTGCTAGCCACTGTACTACCGTGTCGCCCAAATGAGTCCACTTCCGGTGGGACGGGAAAACAATGAATTTGGGAGATTGTTTGACTGCAGGGGGCATCAACTGGGTCAGGTCCTCTCCCCACCCAAAATTCACACATGCACCCTCACCCAAAGGATGCAGTGTTTTTAAAAAACATAAATTTAGAGTACCCAATTCATTTTTTCCAATTAAGGGCCAATTTAGTGTGGCCACTTACCCTGCACATCTTTGGGTTGTGGGGGAGTTTGCTGATGCCCAAGACCTATGCAGTCAAACATGGAGGACACAGCAAATCAATTCTTGTTGACCTCCACAAGTAATACTGTAAAATGGGTGATTAGAGATGCTTTTAGGAGCTGCCTTAACCATCCAATTTGAATGCACGTTTCCTAAATTAATACTGCATTTTATTAAATTCATTAAACAATGGTGGCATGAGGAAATTATTTCTTTTCGTGCAACAAGTGACTATGATCTGGAATGCACTGAGGTGGGGGGCAGGTTCAGTCGAGGCATTCAAGAGGGAATTGGATTATTGTCTGGAAAGAAAAACGGTGCAGGGCTATGGGGAGAAGGTGGGGGGAATTGTTCAGGTGAATTGTTCCTTCAGTGCTGGAACCCGTTTCTGATTCTATCCTATGATTTAGACTTCTACTGATTTGTGAAGGTTCCTCTTGAATTAATGGATGTTGTGGTGCTGGATGTGACGGTACTTGTTGGTCACCTGTAATTGGATGACGTGGGGCAGGCAGCCCAGGGTCAAGAGTGTGGCATTCTAAAGCCGGTGGAAATTTCAATGCTTGTGAGGATGGGAGTGCAAGCTCTCTGCTGGAATGCAAACAAATGGACACAATTCAGGAGGCTCCCAGTCCGTCCAAAAGACTTTTCAAAAAAAAACTTTAGATCTTTTGCATCCTGCTGCAGCCCATGTGAAACCTGAACAGTGTGAAACTGACACAAAGTTGTATGGTCCACGTTGCTGAAGTTAGAACCTAACATCAATACAACCTACACAATTAGCCTCTCTCTGAGAGATCCTGTCAAGGGTCTTTGCTTTTCAACCTTCTCATTCGGATAATCATTAAGCCCATGAAATATTAAGGCCATCCATTGAACTTTTGAAGGTTTTTTGATTTGGTTCTGGTGGGATTATTAGGCGGTAGATGCATGATGAGTTTCCTAAGGGTTTGGTTTCAGACCTCCAGATTGTCAAGTGCATCGTTTGTATCCTCCTTGAGTATGTCTTTAATAAAATTCTGGACTGCTGCTTGCATATCTGGTCTACGTTATTTTATTAAGGGAGGTCAATGACTGTTCATTTTGATTGAGCCCTTTAGGTTTATAATGTCGACATAGGATGAGAAAAGATTAAGTATCAAACTTGCTGTTTTCCCTCTTCGATTTTCTCACTCTCACCTATGTAAAAGGTGCTGACTGTTGAGGAAGCACAGTTTCATGGATGCCAGCTGTCCTTTTTGCACAGTGGGGGTCAAATTGTTCAAATTCATGGGTGCCTGTATATTTAACAATGTGAAGCATCACAGATGACCTTGGTTCACAAGGCGGATCACACTATCCACCAGGAGTCACTCCGTAATGAAGCAGCTGCCCAGGGGAGCCAGGACAAAATGCTACTCCCATAGGATACACTGAACTGGGGTCAGAACTTGGATCTTCCCGGTGCCAGTGGCTCATTTTTAGCACCGATATTTCCAAAGTGCGGCTGCAAACTGTCCTCATCAATGCCCTGAGGAAACTCTACCTCCATGATTTCCAATGGTAATTGAACAAAGGCATCCCGGGGTGGGGGGGGTTAGCTTGGTTCGCTAGACAGCTGGTCCGTGATGCAGAGCGAGGCCAGCAACAGTTTCAATTCCCGTACTGGCTGAGGTTATTCATAAAAGCGCCACCTTCTCAACCTTGCCCCTCACCTGAGGTGTGGTGATCCTTAGGTTAAACCATCACCAGTCCACTCTTTCCTCCTCCCCCCGCCCCCCCCCCCCCCCCACACACACACACACACATCACACACCTTCCTCAAAGGGGAAAGCAGCCTTTGGTCATCAGGGACTATGGCGACTTTACTTCCCAATACCAGCCTAGCGTCCAATTTATCATTCAACTGGGAGAAGTTCTAAAGATAATGGTGACCATGGCCTCGTCGAGACCGTAAGTGTGTTTTATAGGGTGCCCTGAATTGGAAACGTTAGGAAATTCAGCCATGTTATAGTTGTTGGTGTCTGTCAACACACTCTTGTTGGTATGTTTGTACTTGGCATGGCCGATTACAGGGGTGGGCTACCATTTTCCTTCAACAGCAATGCACCTCACAGTTTGAATACTTAATAACCTGGTGAAGAATGTGTTCCCACTGGTGCAATTCCAGGGAGCTTGCTGACACTTGTGATACAGTAATTTAGTGCATTCAGCTTGAGGTGGGAACGAAATGCTAACGCATACAGAAAATAATTGAATAGGCTGGAGTTCAAATTAATTATAGAAAGTTTCAGACATCCGTTCTTACCTTTCAAAACAAACACATTGCCCTGAGGTGAATTGTACATGTGTATATTTGCTTGCCGCAAATTATTTCACTAACACCAATTAGTAACAGGTGAATGCACAGTGAGCTGAAAACCAGCACTTTAATGTTAATGGTTTGAAAGCTGTGTGGCAATCTTAAGGTTAGAGCATTCAGCTTCTCCAATGAGTTAACTTGCATTTATTTATATAGTGCCTTTCACGTCAAGAAATGTCCCAAAGCACTTCAGAGGAAAATTGACGCGTGAGCTGGGATGGGAGAGGTTGAGAAGGCCTTGTCAAATAATTGGATATTGGAAGGGTTCATGGAGGGGTGGGTGGGGTGGGGGGGGGAATTCCAGAGGGTAGGACTGAAGCAGCTGGAGACTTAATTGTGGGGCATGGGAGAGGCCGGGATCAGAGGAGTGGAGAGGCATAGGAGAGTCCAGGATCAGATGAGTGGAGGGTATTGAGGAGTAGATATGTGACTGCAGAAAGTGGAGCAGAGAGTGGGTGGAGCAAGGCAGGATAGGTTATATAGAAAGCAACAAGGCTAGGAGCAGGTACCAAACCCAATCTGTGCCAAGTCAGCTGGTTTAGAGATGGGGAGTAATAACAGGCCCAGAGCCTGAGGGCAAGGGTTGCCAACTTGCGATTAAAGGGTCCCAGGTTAGATTTGTGGCTTGGGTCACTATGTGGAGTCTGCACGTTCGCGTCCGGTGTCTGCGTGGATTTCCTCCGGGTCTGCTCCGGTTTCTTCCCACAAGTCCTGAAAGACGTGCTGTTGGAGGAGAATTGGACAATCTGAATTCTCCCTCCGTGTACCCAAAACAGGCACTGCAGTGTGGCGACTAGGGGATTTTTCACAGTAACTTCATTGCAGTGTCAAAGTAAGCCTACTTGTGACATTAATAAAGATTATTATTAATTAAATGTATTCCTGGAGATTATCACTTGATTCCCCCCGCCCCCCCCCCGCCATGCTGTAGCCACTTTATTTAAAAAAAATAAAATAAAAATAAATTATAGAGTACCCAATTCATTTTTTTTCCAATTAAGGGGCAATTTAGCATGGCCAATCCACCTATAGCCTGCACATCTTTGGGTTGTGGGGGCGAAACCCATGTAAACACGTGGAGAATGTGCAAACTCCACACACTGACCCAGAGCCGGGATCGAACCTGGGACCTCGGCGCCGTGAGGTAGCTGGGCTAACCCACTGCGCCACCGAGCTGCCCTGCTATAGCCACTTATTAACTGACACATCCATCCTTGCGACACATGGCCTTTCCTTCTCTCTAATTGGAAAGCAAAAAGGACACATCACCTCAATTGGATGATGCTTGACAGCTAGTATTTTTTTTTCCATTTTCAAATTTTTTTTATTTGATACAGAGAAAATGTTCAAAGAAAAAAAATTAGCTTTTTTAAATCTCCCTGTAATATTTCTCCATGGCTGCACGCAAGTGTCTTGGAGATTGATCTTTTAAAATAAATTTAGAATATCTCAATTAATTTTTCCAAAGGGGCAATTTAGCATGGCCAATCCACCTATCCTGCATATCTTTGGGTTGCGGGGGTGAGGACCCACGCAGTCATGGGAAGAATGTGCAAATTCCACACGGACAGTGATCTGGAGATTGATCTTTAAACTCCAGGACAATCCTGGACGGTTCGCAACCTTACTTGGAAGTGGTGGATGTGTAAAAAATATAAATAAATAAATGGAAGTGGTGGTACAATGGTTAGCACTGCTGCATCACAGCACTCGGGACCCAGGCTCAATTCCGGCCTTGGGTGACAGTCTGTCGTGGAGTTTGCACTTTCTCCCCGTGTCTGCGTGGATGTACTCCGGGTGCCCCGGTTTCCTCCCACAAACCAAAGATGTGCAGGATAAGGAGTTTGGCCATGATGGAATTGCCCCTTATTGTCCAAGAATGTGCAGGTTTGGTGAGGTTATGGGTTTTACGGGGGGGATGGTAGGGTGGGGGTGTGGGTATAGGTAGGGTGCTCTTTTCAGAAGATCGGTGCAGACTCAATGGGCTGAATGGCCTCCTTCTCCACTGTAGGAATTCTAGTGGTTCTATGATATCCATTTTGGTAGGAATAACAGCAAAAGGGATTATTATTTAAATGATAAAATATTAAAACGTGCTGCTGTGCAGAGAGACCTGGGTGTGCTAGTGCATGAGTCGCAAAAAGTTGGTTTTTCAGGTGCAACAGGTTGATTAAGAAGGCAAATGGAATTTTGTCCTTCATTGCTTGAGGGATGGAGTTTAAGACGAGCGAGGTTCTGCTGCAAATTGTATAAGGTGTTAGTGAGGCCACACCTGGAGTATTGTGTTCATTTTTGGGTCTCCTTACTTGAGAAAGGACGTACTGGCACTGGAGGGTGTGCAGAGGAGATTTACTAGGCTAATCCCAGAGCTGAAGGGGTTGGATTACGAGGAGAGGTTGAGTAGACTGGGACTGTACTCGTTGGAATTTAGAAGGATGAGGGGGGATCTCAGAGACATATAAGATTATGAAGGGAATAGATAGGATAGATGCGGGCAGGTTGTTTCCACTGGCGGGTGAAAGCAGAACTAGGGGGCATAGCCTCAAAATAAGGGGAAGTAGATTTAGGACTGAGTTTAGGAGGAACTTCTACACCCAAAGGGTTGTGAATCTATGGAATTCCTTGCCCAGTGAAGCCAGTAGAGGCTCCTTCATGAAATGTTTTAAAGATAAAGATAGATAGTTTTTTGAAGAATAAAGGGATTAAGGGTTATGGTGTTCGGGCCGGAAAGTGGAGCTGAGTCCACAAAAGATCAGCCATGATCTCATTGAATGGTGGAGCAGGCTCGAGGGGGCCAGATGGCTCCTAGTTCTTGTTATGGTTCATGCTTCGTGTTGCTATCTGGTGACCTCCACTGGAAAATGTGGGCATGACTCATGAGGCCAGAATCAGCCCTTCGGAATGATGTCCTCCAGTGTCGCATGAGCTATTGACATTCAGCCGACAAAGCACACAAGTGGAAGAGTAGCCATTGGGGCAAGAGGGTAGGCCACAGCTGAGACTGTATGTCCCAGCACACTGAGGAGAAGGAAAAAAGAAACGGGTACACAGTTAAAAGAACACAAAAGGTATTGGTGCCTGCTTTAAATGAAACTGCTGTAAAGTGGATTGCAGTGTAAATGTACACAAATTGCTTCACCAATACCATTCATCCAGGTCCACTGTCTCTCAGCTGAAGTCAATACTTCAACAAAGAACAAAGAAATGTACAGCACACGGAACAGGCCCTTCGGCCCTCCAAGCCCGTGCCGACCATACTGCCCGACTAAACTACAATTCTTCTACACTTCCTGGGTCCGTATCCTTCTATTCCCATCCTATTCATATATTTGTCAAGATGCCCCTTAAATGTCCCGATCGTCCCTGCTTCCACACCTCCTCTCCGGTAGCGAGTTCCAGGCACCCACTACCCCTCTGCGTAAAAAACTTGCCTCGTACATCTACTCTAAACCTTGCCCCTCTCACCTTAAACCTATGCCCCCTAGTAATTGACCCCTCTACCCTGGGGAAAAGCCTCTGACTATCCACTCTGTCTATGCCCCTCATAATTTTGTATACCTCTATCAGGTCGCCCCTCAACCTCCTTCGTTCCAGTGAGAACAAACCGAGTTTATTCAATCGCTCCCTCATAGCTTATGCCCTCCATACCAGGCAACATTCTGGTAAATCTCTTCTGCACCCTCTCTAAAGCCTCCACATCCTTCTGGTAGTGTGGCGACCAGAATTGAACACTATACTCCAAGTGTGGCCTAACTAAGGTTCTATACAGCTGCAACATGACTTGCCAATTCTTATACTCAATGCCCCGGCCAATGAAGGCAAGCATCCCCTATGCCTTCTTGACTACCTTCTCCACCTGTGTTGCCCCTTTCAATGACCTGTGGACCTGTACTCCTAGATCTCTTTGACTTTCAATACTCTTGAGGGTTCTACCATTCACTGTATATTCCCTACCTGCATTAGCCCTTCCAAAATGCATTACCTCACATTTGTCCGGATTAAACTCCATCTGCCATCTCTCCGCCCAAGTCTCCAGACAATCTAAATCCTGCTGTATCCTCAGACAGTCCTCATCGCTATCCGCAATTCCACCAACCTTTGTGTCGTCTGCAAACTTACTAATCAGACCAGTTACATTTTCCTCCAAATCATTTATATATACTACAAACAGCAAAGGTCCCAACACTGATCCCTGTGGAACACCACTGGTCACAGCCCTCCAATTAGAAAAGCATCCCTCCATTGCTACCCTCTGCCTTCTATGGCCTAGCCAGTTCTGTATCCACCTTGCCAGTTCACCCCTGATCCCGTGTGACTTCACCTTTTGTACTAGTCTACCATGAGGGACCTTGTCAAAGGCCTTACTGAAGTCCATATAGACATCTACTGCCCTACCTGCATCAATCATCTTAGTGACCTCCTCGAAAAACTCTATCAAGTTAGTGAGACACGATCTCCCCTTCACAAAACCGTGCTGCCTCTCACTAATACGTCCATTTGCTTCCAAATGGGAGTAGATCCTGTCTCGAAGAATTCTCTCCAGTAATTTCCCTACCACTGAAGTAAGGCTCACCGGCCTGTAGTTCCCGGGATTATCCTTGCTACCCTTCTTAAACAGAGGAACAACATTGGCTATTCTCCAGTCCTCCGGGACATCCCCTGAAGACAGCGAGGATCCAAAGATTTCTGTCAAGGCCTCAGCAATTTCCTCTCCAGCCTCCTTCAGTATTCTGGGGTAGATCCCATCAGGCCCTGGGGACTTATCTACCTTAATATTTTTTAAGACACCCAACACCTCGTCTTTTTGGATCACAATGTGACCCAGGTTATCTACACCCCCTTCTCCAGACTCAACATCTACCAATTCCTTCTCTTTGGTGAATACTGATGCAAAGTATTCATTTAGTACCTCGCCCATTTCCTCTGGCTCCGCACATAGATTCCCTTGCCTATCCTTCAGTGGGCCAACCCTTTCACTGGCTACCCTCTTGCTTTTTATGTACGTGTAAAAAGCCTTGGGATTTTCCTTAACCCTATTTGCCAATGACTTTTCATGACCCCTTCTAGCCCTCCTGACTCCTTTCTTAAGTTCCTTCCTACTTTCCTTATATGCCACACAGGCTTCGTCTGTTCCCAGCCTTTTAGCCCTGACAAATGCCTCCTTTTTCTTTTTGACGAGGCCTACAATATCACTCGTCATCCAAGGTTCCCGAAAATTGCCGTATTTATCTTTCTTCCTCACAGGAACATGCCTGTCCTGTATTCCTTTCAACTGACACTTGAAAGCCTCCCACATGTCAGATGTTGATTTGCCCTCAAACATCCGCCCCCAATCTATGTTCTTCAGTTCTCGCCTAATATTGTTATAATTAGCCTTCCCCCAATTTAGCACATTCATCCTCGGACCACTCTTATCCTTGTCCACCAGTACTTTAAAACTTACTGAATTGTGGTCACTGTTACCAAAATGCTCCCCTACTGAAACATCTACCACCTGGCCGGGCTCATTCCCCAATACCAGGTCCAGTACCGCCCCTTCCCTAGTTGGACTGTTTACATATTGTTTTAAGAAGCCCTCCTGGATGTTCCTTACAAACTCCGCCCCGTCTAAGCCCCTGGCACTAAGTGAGTCCCAGTCAATATTGGGGAAGTTGAAGTCTCCCATCACCACAACCCTGTTGTTTTTACTCTTTTCCAAAATCTGTCTACCTATCTGCTCCTCTATCTCCCGCTGGCTGTTGGGAGGCCTGTAGTATACCCCCAACATTGTGACTGCACCCTTCTTATTCCTGATCTCTACCCATATAGCCTCACTGCCCTCTGAGGTGTCCTCTCGCAGTATAGCTGTGATATTCTCCCGAACAAGTAGCGCAACTCCGCCTCCCCTTTTACATCCCCCTCTATCCCGCCTGAAACATCTAAATCCTGGAACGTTTAGCTGCCAATCCTGCCCTTCCCTCAACCAGGTCTCTGTAATGGCAACAACATCATAGTTCCAAGTAGTAATCCAAGCTCTAAGTTCATCTGCCTTACCCGTAATGCTCCTTGCATTAAAACATATGCACTTCAGGCCACCAGACCCGCTGTGTTCAGCAACTTCTCCCCGTCTGCTCTGCCTCAGAGCCACACTGTCCCTATTCCCTAGTTCTCCCTCAATGCTCTCACCTTCTGACCTATTGCTCCCGTGCCCACCCCCCTGCCATACTAGTTTAAACCCTCCCGTGTGACACTAGCAAACCTCGCGGCCAGGATATTTATGCCTCTCCGGTTTAGATGCAACCCGTCCATCTTATACAGGTCACACCTGCCCCGGAAGAGCTCCCAGTGGTCCAGATAACGGAAACCCTCCCTCCTACACCAGCTGTTTAGCCACGTGTTTGTCTGCTCTATCTTCCTATTTCTAGCCTCACTGGCACGTGGCACAGGGAGTAATCCCGAGATTACAACCCTCGAGGTCCTGTCTTTTAACTTTCTGCCTAGCTCCCTGAACTCCTGCTGCAGGACCTCATGCCCCTTCCTGCCTATGTCGTTAGTACCAATATGTACAACGACCTCTGCCTGTTTGCCCTCCCCCTTCAGGATTCCCTCTACCCGTTCGGAGACATCCTGGACCCTGGCACCAGGGAGGCAACATACCATCCTGGAGTCTCTTTCACGTCCACAGAAGCGCCTATCTGTGCCCCTGACTATAGAGTCCCCTATTACTATTACTCTTCTGCGTTTTGACCCTCCCTTCTGAACATCAGAGCCAGCCGTGGTGCCACTGCTCTGGCTGCTGCTGTTTTCCCCTGATAGGCTATCCCCCCCGACAGTATCCAAAGGGGTATATCTGTTCGAGAGGGGGACAACCACAGGGGATTCCTGCACTGACTGCCTGCCCTTTCTGGTGGTCACCCATTTCTCTGCCTGCACCTTGGGTGTGACCACATTTACATAACTGCGATCTATGACGCTTTCCGCCACCTGCATGCTCCTAAGTGCATCCAATTGCTGCTCCAACCGAACCATGCGGTCTGTGAGGAGCTGCAGTTGGGTACACTTTCTGCAGATGAAGCCATCCGGGACGCTGGAAGCCTCCCGGACCTGCCACATCTCACAGTCAGAGCACAGCACCCCTCTAACTGACATTGCGTCAATTAATTTAAATTTTTTTTTTTTTTTTAATACTTTTTTTTAAAAATTGCAAAGTTACTGTCAACTATCTGTTTCCTAGCACTAGATTTCTAATAGAAATGCGATAGCTAACTATAATACTCTCCGATCTCTGGCTTAGATATCCTCTAAATTATAATTAAGTTATTATGTTTAATTAGTTCCCAAATACTCAAAATTTTTTTTTTAAAATTTAGGTTAGAATCCCAACCAAATCCCAATTCAATATTAATGATTGTGCTTTGACTATCCTCTCAAAGATTGGCGTACTCCGAAGGACTTTCAGTAAGATGGTGAGAGGGAGAACTTTAATATTGTTAAGTATCTGATGTGCCCCCGCTGTATTTGTTCTGAAACTTAGTTAGGGGGAGGGGAGGTCTGTGAATTGTCGTGCAATGGCTCTTACCTCGAGAAGCTCGCATTAATTTCAGGTCAGCCTGTCAGGGTGACTTGACTGTCTCTTGGTTGTAACGTTCATACCCAAAATGAGCTTGGCCGGTCGCAATCCAGATCCAAGTGGGCATGCATCAACAGTGGAGAAACAATCCCATAATCTAATATTCGTTGACCATATCACCTATTGAAGCTGCAGGATGGTTGGTGTGAGAAGTAGTAAACTACCAGATTTCCACATTAGGGATGCTTTTTTTTTTTAAAAAAGGAGAATAATGAGACGACGCGTTTGGACAAAATAGCGGGAGCTTTCCTATGTTTATTTATTTATTCACTAGTGGGATGTGGACATTGCCCATCCTGAATTGCCCCTGAACAGAGCTTGCTGGCCATCTCGGAGGGCATTTATGGTACATTGCTGTGGGTCTGGAATCAAGTGCAGGCAAGGCAAGGATGGCAGATTTCCATTCCTAAAGGACATTAGTGAACTAGATGGGTTTTTAACAACAATTGACAGTGGTTTCATGGTCATCAGTAGACTTGTAATTCCAGATTTTGTTAAAATTAAAATTTCACAATCTTCCATGGTGGGATTTGAATCCCTAGGTCACTCGTCCAGTGACAATATGATTACACCACTGCCTCCCCCTTTGACAACCAGTTATAAGACAAAGTGCAAAGTGATGAGGTCTGTGCCTCCAATTTCCTTCTATTTAAGGAATTCAAATCATGTTATTTTGGAGAGTTATTGAATGGATGGGAAATATTAGAATGGAGGAAATTGATGGACCCGGTGTTAATGCAGGCTGGTCAGGGCAGGACTGATGAATGGGTGGTACTTGTTGCGAGTTTGGAGAAGGGCAGCTGAATTTTATATGAGCTAAAGCTTGTGGAGGGCGGAAATGTGGAGACATTATAATTGGTGTGTAGAAGTAACACAGACAATTATTTTTCTATCATTGGACAAAGGATTAAATTCATACTATCATCACCATCTCCGTTAAAGCGGAGGATTGAAAGAGCCATGTGCCTTTGTTTTTGCTTTGAAGCGAGGGTGAGGGCAAAACATTCTCTTTCTCCCCCACCACCACTAGTGCTGACATCAAATGAAAAGACTTAAAAGACTTACATGTATACCGTGCCTCTCATATCCTGAGGATGTCTCAAAGCACTTCAGTCAACACAGTACTTTTAATGCAGGAATAATTAAAGGGCAAGGAAAGGTGGGGACTTGTTTGGGGGGGGGGGGGGGGGGGGAGGGAGAGAGAGAAAGTATGTGAGGGCATGGGCTCTAACAGCTATCTTAAATTGGTTGATCTGTTATCAGTCAAGCTCGTAACGCGGCTAATTTATGCATGTTCGAAGCGACATACATTCACACTATGGCCCCTTCTCTGCAAACAAACAAAACATGTTCAAGCCTTCTCTTTTTTGAACTACCTAGGAGCTCGGGGAGCCGAAGGCCCCCGCAACCCCCCCTCCCATTGCTTCTCCGTGGCAACACCATGGCCAATCAGATCTCAATCACCATGTTGGTGCATCTCCCCGCCAGGACAGCTCCGCTGTAGCTTAATGCATGCTGCACCCTGTAATAATTGCAGCTCAAGAGCCGACGCAGGGCTGACTTCATTGCCCACCTTGCCAAAGGTATGTTTGCTCGGGGTTGGGGATGGGATGAATGGGGAGGGTTCTGTTCCTATTAAAATAAACAAAGGATGCAAAAGATTCATTTCCATCAAGGACGTGGCTATGGAATGACGGAATTAGGACGTGTGCGATTTCCACTGGAGCAAGAAACATGGCTGGTTTAAATATGAAGGGATAACATTTCCACTTTAAACGCAGTTGGTGATCCTTATACATTGTGGCCAAAGTTTTGAAAAGTGTTTTTATTTGAGTTTCTACTTGCCTATAATTGAATGTAAAATATGCCCTGAGCTAGTGCCATCAGACAGTGTTTTAAAACATAATTTTTTAAAAATGCTGCTTTAAAAATATTTGTTGATTACAATTTAAGAGTACCTTGATTAATACCAGCTGAAATGGAGATGGTGTCATAGTTGCAATGTCACTGGGAATATGTAATCCAGCGAATACAGGCTGATGCTCTTGGAATAGGAGTTCAAATCCCCCCAGATCTGGTGGAATAAATGTGATTTTTTTTTTTTTTTTTTCCTCTATAAACTTAAGTGTACTCAATTCATTTTTTCCAATTAAGGGGCAATTTAGCATAGCCAATCCACCTACCCTGCACATCTTTGGGTTGTGGGGGAGAAAACCACGCAAACACGGGGAGAATGTGCAAACTCCACACAGACAGTGACCCAGCGCCGTGAGGCAGCAGCACTAACCACTGTGCCACCGTGCTGCCCTGGCCTGGAATAAATGTGATTAATTGAAATCTAGAATTGAAAGTTAACCTCAGTAATGATGACCATGAAACTATCACTGATTGTTTTAGTTTGGCTAAGATCAAGTGTCAGATCAAGCCCAAGATGTGGTGCAATGCCTTTTGTTGTGAACTTGGCTCTTGTATGTCTTCCTTGTGGAGACCATGAATTGGATTCAATTTGAATTTTAATTGGTTTTTGGAGCAAGGAATGAGATGGAGTAAGGGCTTGCCTTCGGCACATTGCTTTTTAACTTTAAGGATACGATAAAAACATTTCTTAAAAAACCCATCTGGCTCACTAATATCCCTTTAAGAAAATCTGCCGTCCTTACCTGATTTGGTCTACATGGGACTCCAGGCCCACGGTAATGTGGTTGATTTTTTACTGCCCTTTGCAATCGGCCAGTCAGCCTCACGGTTAAAGGGCATTTAGGGATGGGCAACAAATGCCTACATCATGGGGAAAAAAAGCAGCTTTAATCACGATATGAATCCACCACGAATTAGTTTTCGGGTTTAAAATTTCAAAATCATAAAGCTGTACAGCACAGAAAGAGGCTATTCAGGCCATCATGCCTGTGCACTCTGCAAGGGCAACTCACGGACTGCCAGATTTCCCCCCCCCCCCCCCCCCCCACGCCCTTTCCCTGTTGCCCAGAAAATTCCAAAAATGGTTAAAAAAATATTTGTAATATTTGTTAGTTACATTTGGGTCCATCATTTCTTAGAAAATTAAACAAAATTGCTTTCAAAACACATTTAAACAAGTGTCCTTCCACCCAAGTGAACCAGTTTAATATTTCTAGCCTCCTTAAATGCTCCAACAGTGTGAACAGTGGAAATTCCCAAGCGTGTTGACTGGATCCTGCTATGCATGTGGCCAGTTTTGTGGGCAGGATCAGCTCCTAGTCTGGCGTCATTTGAACTAGCACAAAAAGAAATTCACAGAAACTGAACTTACATAGTTTTCACTAACGTTTCACACGGTCAAAGAAAGCAGAATCAAGAGGAAGCTCTGGCCCATAATATTTTGACACCATTTTATTTACCTCACTGACATAGGGCAGTAACTAAATATCATACCCAAGACTTTCATTTTCAGCTAAAGTTCCATCACTATGGTCATTTACAAGGTAGCCATTTTGTCTCCCTCAGTTTGTCATCAGTACTTTCTCCATGGAAACAAAACATCACAATGTACAAATGACAGTATATAATGACAATAAATAATCAAGGGATATAAATACAAGTATATAAATACACTTTTTAAAAAAGAGATGCAACGGGAAAGTCTTGTCATTTGAGGAACAAAGACCTTTTCAAGAAAGTAATCTTGCTTTTTTATTCCTCTTCCATTTTCCACTCCAATTCTGAACAGTACTCACGAAGGAAGACTCCAATCTTTGCAGCTTACGTTTCTCCTGATCCATCCAGCAAAACGGTGCCTATTCCAGACCCTCAATAGTGCAGGGTGGCCCACCTGAGTCCATAGCTGTTGCTCCAAATAGGGTACTGGAGCAAAGGATGGAAGGAGGACACTTTTTGGCCTTTTCAATTGGAGATTAAGCTAGAGTGAGTGGTACAACATCATCCCCGGAGATCTGGAAGGTACAGACGTTTTGAGCTCAAAACAGCTATGCTGAGACAAGGAAAGCAACCAATAGTGATGTTTAGGAAATTAGGAAGATTGTTCCAAGGATTTTTTTTAAACTTACTGACCCAAGGTGCAACCCTATTGGCACTGTAAAGCTGGGGCGAATGGAGTATCACTCTGCTTGGCTCTGGAGTGTTCTAGCATTGGATGCAAAGTGAAATTTCGCAATTCTTCTGGCCAAACATAAAGCAAAACAGGTTAAAAGTGGCTTGAAAGAAGGATTTGCTTGCTGCAAACTGATATTGGAGGACACAACTACAAACATCACAAGACTCGAACAAGATCAGAGAAAGCATTATCCCCCAACAAAATAGTGTACATTTGGAACACTCTTGGGGAATGGAGTAGATTCAAGAACCAATTAAAAGGGAGAGCACTGGACCAATACCTGTCAAGGAGGTTAGCACTGCTTGATTTTTTTTTTCGGGGAGGGAGAAGGAATTTAGCGTTACTCGTTGGATGGCGGTCAGCAAGAAATGGTGCTGGTGGTTTAGAGTAGAGTCCATGATATAATAAATGGATATTGGGTGCAACAGCCTTGATGCTTCAAATGGCCTTTTCTTGCCTTAAACACATTTATGGCAAAAAGAACACAGGATTATTCTTCTCGGCTCACTTGATAAAAATAGGAAATGATTGGCATCATTCACAGATCGAGAGCAGCTGGGTCAGTACGAAGCTCTGTTTAACATCTAGATTTGGGAGAGGACAACAGTCCCTCACTCACTGACCGTTCTTTATTTAGCTTGAGCAGTAAGCAATGGCAGGGTATTTCAGCGTGCATTGCAGCTGAAACCCATCTGGTCTTCGCCCAACGTTGGCACATGCATACAGGGGCAGCAGCAGGAGTTACTAAGCAATAATCAGGGGCAACAACCTCACTGGCTGCTACACTGCTTCACTGAAATGTTTTAACTCAAGGGAAACAAAATAACTCCGTGGCCTTGATCTTCCAAAGTAGCAATTATCGACAGGTTGCCACTCCACTCAAACATTTCAATACCCTGACGGTGCTCCGCATTTCTGGCTGGATCATCCGAGCCCAGTATCTTCAGAAATACGGAGCGTACAGTCCCATGAAGAAATTTATAGCAGCTACTGTACTATCTGCCAGTGTGAATGTTAGTGAATCGGTAGGGTGAGTGAGATAAGTGGCTAGGGTGGCAGGTGGGTCAAGTAGGCGATGGGTGGTCAGGGTGGGATGGGTGCTCCAAGTGTGAGGGATAGAGAGACGAGTTCTGCGGTTAACCAGGGCGCTAGACTAGGTGTTTTCTGTCAAATGTTTCAGGGGTCAATATTTAGGTAAGTACTGCAGGACTGCCCAAAGAATTTGACTCTAGCTTAGAGTTGGAAACTTTCACATGGGGCTCCCTGGGAGCAGAGGAATTGCCCATCAAAAGTTAAAACTTCCCGTGCAATTCACACAGAGCAGCACATCGGGGCTTCCCCACAGTCCCAAATTAAACCTCGGGTCATATGTCTGGTCTCCACTGGGAAGGTCTGGTCCTATTCTCTTGATAATAGGTTGTGATCGGAGACAAATTATTTATTTATTTTTTTTGCCTAACGTTTGAGGACGACTTATAAAGAACAAGAACAAAGAACAGGATCTTTTTTAAAAAATGTACTGCTCTTCGTAAGCATTGTATTTTTTAAATAAAAAAGCTGCCTGATCTGGGCTGTGGCGTGTCAGGTCGTCAGTGCTGTCCACATTCATTCTGCGACTGCATTTGTTTGCAGAAAGTCTCAAACTGTTGTTGCTCCAGCTCTGTCATCACTTTGTTCAAAGCGTAGATCTGTTGGGGGAGGAGGAAACAGCACAAAGTTTAACACTACCAATGAAAGCAATGTAACAATAGGCAGTTCAGAGTAAATTCAGAAATCCTGCATTCCAAGTGACTCTTTGAGATAATGATATCATCATGCCAATTCTCTGACCTCTGTAACGCAAGGCTGACCACTCGGTGCGTGACGACTCGAGTACTATGTCGATTTATTTAAGCCGAGGGGGTTCTCAGACACTAGGGAGAACTAAGTGGAGTATTTTTAAAGTCATTTCACATTAAAATCCTTACAACCAGCCCATAGATGAGGCTTTCATCTCAGACAAAGATCTCACAATTAATTTCAACCTTTAGGGCTCTAATAGTTACATTGGCAATAGCTAAAAAAGGATATCTTAAAGTACATACCATTTTCCAAAAAGGTTATAAATATATTATCTTATATATCATCATTTTGCATTGACAACAACATTTTATGTTGTGAAGCAGTTTCCAAAGCAACTCTAAATTGATGATGTGACTCAGGGGTGCCATGGATCTGAGGCACTCCCCCTTGGAGAGGGTGGCTCACTCCATTTGGCTTTACGTTGCACATTAATTCTCGATGGTGTCAATCCAAGTTTAAAAGGTGTTTTATGAACCACCCGGAATTTTTACAACTTGGCAGCCAATCTTTTTTAGTATTCTGAGAAAGCAATGCTCCTGCCCATATCGGTAGACCAAACAACATTCACTACCTGGGAAGAGGAGATCTCCTGTGACTGTGAGAGAATGATTCCCAGTAAAAAAGTATAAATCAGGGATACAAAAACAGGAAGTGCTGGAAGTACTCAGCAGATCTGGCAACATTTATGGAAAGGGAAACCGAGTTAATGTTTCAAGTTGGTGACCTTTAGTCAGAAGAATTCTGATGAAAAAACCATCAACCATGAACATTAACTCTGATTTTCTTTCCACTGCTTCTGCCTTATCTGCTGGGTAATTCTAGAATTTTCTGTTTTATTTTAGATTTTAAGGAGCACAGTATTCTACTTTAGTATAAATTGGGTACGCTGTATCTACCAGCAGTACAGGTAAGACATGATGCTTGTCCGGAGAGCTGGTGCAGACAATTTTGGAAAAATGTCATTTTTGCAACAATACACAACCCCACCACCCTCACTCCTTGATAGCAACTAGATCTCCAAATTGTAAAACAAATAAGCCCCACCTCTGGTGGAACCCTTCATGCACCCCTCTCAGCACAAATTTCACCTTCTACAAATACAGGAACTCAATCAGGTTCCTCAGCCACATCGAGGCACTGGGGGAGAAACTGACCTCCATCCCAACAGAACCCGCCGGTGAGCAATCAACGAGGCGGAGGCTGAAACATCATATCCCGCTCCCGTCTGCAGCTCATGCTGGTCTGACACCCCGAATATGGCCCCCAGGGGACCCGGCTCCAACTCCATATGCAGAACCTCGGACGTGGTGCTGAAAAATGACCCCCAATATTTCCCCAACTTTGGGCAGGGCCAGAACGTATGTACATGATTGGCTGGGCCCCTCCCACATCGCTCGCAAAATCCTCCACTCCCTCAGACGGCCAGATCATCCTTGCCTTCGTTAAGTACGCTCTGTATACCATTTTTAACTGAACCAACCCCAGCCTCGGCATTGACCCTTCACAACACTTCACACTATAAGAGCCAGCCCAGACATGATCGGCCAAATGGCATCATTCTGCTACATAACAAGACTGTGTTTTGGTGATAGGGTAACAATTGCCAAAGACTAATTCAATCTTGTACTCTAAGGTGACAGAAAATAAACTGACTGATCTCTACTCGTGTAGTTTTGAATCGCATCAATTCCTCGTTTGTGCTCTGGCTTTGTAACATCACAGGGTGTTTAATTAGCAAATCAAAGGCCAGCACGGTGGCGCAATGGTTAGCATTGCTGCCTCACACCGCCGAGGTCCCAGGTTCGATCCCGGCTCTGGGTCACTGTCCATGTGCAGTTTGCACATTCTCCCCGTGTTTGTGTGGGTTTCGCCCCCACAACCCAAAGATGTGCAGGGTAGGTGGATTGGCCACAATAATTGCTCCTTAATTGGAAAAAATGAATTGGGTACTCTAAATTTATAAAAAAGTAAAAAAATAATTAGCAAATCAGCCTAATACCACATACCTCAGCTCGCTGCCTCTGTTTGAGTTCTTGTAAAGCAGATTTCTGTTTGGCTTTGTCCCCTCGGTAGGGTGGCTCCTTTGGCTTTGGCTTCTCCTTACGGCAGGATGGTTCCATCTCCTGCTAAAAACAAATTGAAGAGAAAGACAAGAAAGATCTAAATGCACATGGACTGGCAAAATCACACTCTACCTCAAGCCGAGTTATTGCTAGACTTACATTGTTTGCCTATATTTAGATCCCAACATAACAGTAAAACTTGGGCGTGAGATCCACATGGGACTGCAAATCAATTTACAGAATGCCAAACTCTTCTCCTCTCTTGGCAGCAGTGGCTCCTTACAGGGTACAATTAATGGATGGCGAACACAGGTGAAAGGGCCACTTTTGATGCGTGTATGGGTATTTAATTTGCTGTTAACACTGCAGCCAAGCCTGCTTCAAAGGCCACACACTGGCAGTGCTAAGGGGGGGGGGGGGGGGGGGGAAAGAGTCCCTGGCCTTTCCTCTGAGGTGACACTGCAGCCACTGAGGTTAATTCTGAGGCCACAACTCTCTGGCTGAGAAACAGCTCAAACTGGCGAGGGATTATGGAAGCTGGGCCCCTTTGCCCCTCTCCCTGAGATCAGCCAGCCAGAACTGATGCTCAAACTCTTTCACCCAGACATTCAGTGTGTGTGTTGGGGGAATGTTTAACATTGACAGGAGCTGCAGTGGAAAAAGCCACAATCGCCAACCGAACTAGGGCGGCCAAGGGGCTCCCGGTACTTAGACCAAAACGTCTAAACCCTCACTCACTCGAAGGTGGTCGCTCTTACTCACCAGAGGCCCAGCTTAACCCCGCGGAACCCTGTTGCGTCGCCACCCCTTCCAGCCGGCAGCGGCCGGAACCAATTCCAGCACGGACCCAGCGGCCGGGTCCGTCCCTCAAAGGGCTCCGGGTGGTGCTGGTTTCCATGGGGACGGAGCCTCAGCATCAGGCAGTCAGGATAATGGGTGAGTGATGGCAGCTCAGCAACTGCAGCTAGCGGAAGGTGCAGTCCTCAGAGCAGCGATGGGGAGTTTGAGAAGCAGCTTCGTGTCAAGGAAAATACTCAGCAGCGTGGAAAATCTGAAAACAAATAGTAGACTGTGCAGGAATATAGGACAAGGGAGGGTAAAAATCATGTCAAAATGCACAGGACAAGGGACCACAGGTTAGAAATGATATCAAACCGCACAGGACAAGGGACCACAGGATAGAAATGATATCAAACTGCACAGGACAAGGGACCACAGGATAGAAATGATATCAAACCGCACAGGACAAGGGACCACAGGATAGAAATGATATCAAACTGCACAGGACAAGGGACCACAGGATAGAAATGATATCAAACTGCACAGGACAAGGGACCACAGGTTAGAAATGATATCAAACTGCACAGGACAAGGGACCACAGGATAGAAATGATATCAAACTGCACAGGACAAGGGACCACAGGATAGAAATGATATCAAACCGCACAGGACAAGGGACCACAGGTTAGAAATGATATCAAACTGCACAGGACAAGGGACCACAGGATAGAAATGATATCAAACCGCACAGGACAAGGGACCACAGGATAGAAATGATATCAAACCGCACAGGACAAGGGACCACAGGTTAGAAATGATATCAAACTGCACAGGACAAGGGACCACAGGTTAGAAATGATATTAAACTGCACAGGATAAGGGACCACAGGTTAGAAATGATATTAAACTGCACAGGACAAGGAACCATTGGTTGAAACATCATAGATCGAAAGACTTCCAGTTCTCTAGCACCTTTGACGGACACCAGACGTCAGGAAGCTCCTTGCAGCAATGTTGAACTTCTTTCTTTTAAGTGTTGCCACTTATATGGCGACAGACAATTTGCACACAGCAAGATCTTACCAACAGCAATGTGACAATGACCAGATAATCTGTTTTTGTGGTTGTGGTATTATCAGGTATTGCAGTACCCGAGAGGCTGAAGACCATTGGTTAAACCTAGGAGTTTACCATTGGCTGCTTGGTATGTAGCTCCGCCCTGACAGGCGGGGTATAAGAACCGGTGCTGTCCCAGCAGCCCTCATTCTGTACCGAAGCTGCTGGGGAACAGTTCTAGTCTATTAAAGCCTTCAGTTATGTTACTACCTCGTCTTTAATCGTAATTGATCGTGCATCAGTGGTGTTGACTGAGGGATCAAAATTGACCTCAGGAAACCAGGGGTATTTATGCTCTTCTTTGATGTAATGCCCAGACTTTGCACCCACCTGATACCGAGCCTCGGGTTAACATCACATCCAAGAAGATGCCACCTCTGGCAGTGCAAGCACTCCCTCAGCACTGTAGTGTCAGCCTTGATTTTTGTGCTTAACTCCTAGAGTGGGATTTGAACCCCAAAACGTTGTAATTCAGAGGCGAGGGTACTGATAGGAAGAGAGGTAGTTGTAAGTAATCTACGTTTGTATTGTTGGATAACATAAATAAGGTATAGATTTTGGTGCGTTTAATTTAGTGTTTTTGTGTAAGAAAGGGTAAGTTAGATTCATGCTAAACAAAAGTGTGTGCATTTATGGAAGTTTTTGGTTTAAATTCAAATTGGGTCTGTATTGTGCTTAGAGAGTTTAATAACATGAAAAGTAAACACAAGTTTGGAGAAAGACTGAGCTGTGGCTCAGCAGCCATGGACCACGTTTTAGTTTTTTTGAGCTAGTTTTGAACCAAACCTATAAGCTCGACAGGCAATAATTCTCTCATCTGTGCTAGAGGAAAAGCCATACCATGGAGTGATGGGCAAGAAAGCAAGTTTAAAAAAAAATAATAATTTATGGGATGTGGGCGTCGCTCGTTAGGGCAGCATTTATCATCCATCCCTAATTATCCTTCAGAAAGTGGTGGTGAGTTGCCTCCTTGAACCGCTGCAGTCCTTGAGGTGTAGGTACAGCCACTGTGCAGTTGGGAAGGGAGTTCCAGGATTTTGCCCCAGTAACAGTGAAGGAATGTTGATATATTTCCGAGTCAGGGTGGTGAGTGACTTGGAGTGGAACCTCTAGTTGGTGGGGTTCCTAGGTATCTGCTGCTCTTTTCCTTCTCAATGGTAGTGGTTGTGGGTTTGGAAGGAATCTTGGTGAGTTATTGCAGTGCATCTTGTAGATGGTACACAAAGCTGCCACTGTTCATTAGTGGTGGAGGGTTTGAATGCTTGTGGAAGGGGTGCAATCAAGTGAGCTGCATTGTCCTGGATGGTGTTGAGCTTTCTGAGCTTTGTTAGAGCTGCACTCATCCAAGCAAGTGGAGTGTAATCCAATGCACTCCTGAAAAGGAACAAAGTGGGACTGCCATTGGAACAGGCTACTGGTCGTTGAAGCTAACGTCAGAGCTGAAAAGTGCAGACCTGGTGGAGCTAGCTAGTGAAAAGTCAGTAATATCTGATGCACTCCTAAGGTTAGTGATGCCTTACAACAGCCTATGAAGTAAAGGGTTAAAGCAATTGTGAAGCAATTAGTGACTGGATCCCAAGTTCCACAAGTATCGGGACAAAGACCAGATCCTGAGGTGGCGAAAGGCACGAGAGGGTGCAAATGGGAAGGATATTCCATCCGTTTGTATCAAGACATTGGGGCAGACCTGGCCAAACGCCGGGCCAAATCTGCCCTATACAAAAAGAGTATTATTTCGATGCCCCGGGGGAGCCCAACAAATTCATCCAGGAGAATGGTCTGGGCAGGCAGTGATATCGCACATGAGCTAGAATGCGAGTTGCAAGAGCTGAGAGGTGCAGGAACAAACACATGCAGAGATAGTGGGGGGGGGAAGAGGCAGATGGGGTTAAATAGAGGAACCTGACCAAGAGGGGAATCGCTACACTAGCGAGTAAGCTGGTCTATGGGAATACAGTGAAGGAGGAGGCTACGGCGCACCTACCGGGAGGGAGGGCGGATGCACCTGGCAGGAGGGCGAGGAAAGACAGAAATTCAGGGAAACCAAATTGCAAAAGAATGGGGGGCTGGGGTTGCAGAGTTGGGGGGGGGGGGGGGGGGGTAAATCCGGGGGGAGGGGAACTGGGAGGGGGAAGCATAAGGATAAGAAGAGAGAGGTGGAGAGACAGAGGCTGGGGGAGGTGGGTAGAAAGCTGGTTACAACGGACAACACATGGAGATGGTGAAAAAGAGGAAGCAGTTGGCGCCCATTTTGAACAGCCTGAGAGCGAGGGCAGGCCTGATTAGATAGGGCCGGGCTCACAAGGTGAGTATGGTTAACCCCACAGGGGGTGGGTGTTGGGAAAGAAGGCCCCACTCACCCCCAATTTGGATAGTAACATAGAACATGAGGGGCCTCAACCGGCCGATTTGGATTTGTTTTATTGTCATGTGTAACAGGAGGGAAGAAGGTGTTTTTGAACCGGTTAGTGCATGTTCTCAGACTTTTATGTCTCCTGCTCAATGGAAGAAGTTGGAAGATATAATAACCCGGGTGGTAGGGGTCTTCGATTATGCTGCCCGCTTTCCCAAGGCAGTGGGAGGTGTAGATAGAGAAAATGGATGGGAGGCAGGTTCGCGTGATGGACCGGGCGGTGTTCACGACTCTGTAGTTTCTTACGGTCTTGGGCCGAGCGGTTGCCATACCAGGCTGTGATGCAGCCTGATAGGATGCTTTCTATGGTGCATTTGTAAAAATTGGCAGAGTCAATGTGGGCACTCCGAATTTCCTTAGTTTCCTGAGGACATTTGGCGCTGTTGTGCTTTCTTGGTCGTAGCGTCGACGTGGGTGGACGAGGACAAATTGTTGGTGATGTGCACACCTAGGAGTTTAAAGCTGTCAATCATCTTCACCTTGGCACCATTCATGCAGACAGGGGTGTGTACGGTGCATTGCTTCCTGAAGTCAATGACCAGCTCTTTAGTTTTGCTGACGTTGAGGGAGAGATTGTTGTTACACCACACCACTAGATTTTCTATCTCCCTCCTGCACTCTGACTCATAGTTGTTCGAGATCCGACTCACAACGGACGTGTCATCAACAAACTTGTAGATGGAGTTGGAGCCAAATGTTTTTTAAAAAATAATAATTATTAAAATTTTCACAAAATATCAACTACAAAATACAGAAAGAAAAGAACAACACCCCCCCCCCCCCCCCATATACATCTATAATAAATTAACAACCTTCATCAACACAAAGGCAAAAATACACGCCCACTCAAGAAAAAGGAACCAACCCCCCCGAGACCCCTTCTAACGTTCTGCCAGGAAGTCTAAGGACGGTTGCCACCGCCTGAAGAACCCTTGTACCGACCCCCTTAAGGCGAATTTCACCCGCTCCAATTTAATAAACCTCGCCATATCGCTGATCCAGGATTCCACGCTTGGGGGCCTCGCATCCTTCCACTGAAGAAGAATCCTTCGCCGGGCTACCAGGGACGCAAAGGCCAGAATACCGGCCTCTTTCACCTCCTGCACTCCCGGCTCCTCTGCCACCCCAAATATTGTGAGCCCCCAACCCGGCTCGACCCTGGAACCTACCACCCTCGACACAGTCCTCGCTACACCCTTCCAAAAGTCCTCCAGCGCTGGGCAGGCCCAGAACATGTGGGTGTGATTTGCTGGGCTCCCTGAGCACCTAGCACACCTGTCCTCGCACCCAAAGAACCGGCTTATCCTTGCCCCGGTCATGTGAGCCCTATGCAGCACCTTAAATTGTATGAGGCTGAGCCTCGCGCAAGAGGAGGAAGAGTTCACCCTCCCCAGGGCATCAGCCCACACCCCCTCATCAATCTCCTCACCCAACTCCTCCTCCCACTTACCCTTTAGCTCCTCCACCGAGGCCTCCTCCTCCTCCTGCATCACCTGATACGTTGCCGAGATCCTTCCCTCTCCAACCCACACCCCCGACAGCACCCTGTCCTGGACCCTGCGTGGTGGCAGCAGTGGGAACGCCACCACCTGACGCTGAACAAACGCCCTTACCTGCATATATCTGAAGGTGTTCCCCGGGGGGAGCCCAAATTTCTCCTCCAGCTCACCCAGGTTCGTGAACTTCCCGTCCACAAACAGGTCCCCTATCCTTCTAATACCTACCCTGTGCCAGCTCAGAAACCCTCCATCCATCCTCCCCGGGACAAACCGGTGGTTCCCCCGAATCGGGGACAACATCGAGGCCCCCGCCTCCCCCCGTGACGTCTCCATTGCCCCCAAATTTTGAGGGTAGCTGCCACCACCGGGCTCGTGGTGTACCTCGTTGGAGGAAGTGGCAGCGGCGCCATTACCAGCGCCTCCAGGCTCGTGCCCACCCAGGACGCCATTTCCAGTCTGTTCCATGCCGCCCCATCCCCCTCCATCACCCACTTACGCATCATTGCCACGTGAGATCGGCCTGTATGACCCACACTGTAGGGGATCCTTGTCCCGCTTCAGGATCAGGGAAATCAGCGCTCTAGATATCATCGGGGGCAGAGCCCCCCCTTCCCTTGCCTCGTTAAAGGTCCTTACCAACAGCGGGCCCGCATACTTCTTGTAAAATTCAACCGGGAACCAATCCGGCCCCGGTGCCTTCCCCGCCTGCATGTTCCCTATCCCTTTGACCAACTCCTCCAACCCAACCGGCGCCCCCAACCCCGCCACCTGCCCCTCCTCCACCCTCGGAAACCTCAGCCGGTCCAGGAAGTGACCCAGCCCTCCCTCTTCCAGTGGGGGCGCAGACCGGTACAGTTCCTTGTAGAAGTCCCTGAAGACCCCATTGATACCCATCGCACTTCGCACCGTGTTCCCTCCTCCATCCCTAACTCCCCCGATCTCCCTAGCTGCCTCTCGCCTCCGAAACTGGTGCGCCAGCATACGGCTCGCCCTTTCTCCGTATTCCTATACCGCCCCCTGCGCCTTCCTCCACTGCGCCTCCGCCTTCCTGGTGGTCAACAAATCGAACTCAGCCTGGAGGCTACTCCGCTCCCTGAACAATCCCTCCTCCGGGGCCTCCGCGTACCTCCTATCCACCCTCACCATCTCCCCCACCAACCTCTCCCTCTCCTCTCCCCCCTCTCCTTGTGTGCCCTAATGGAGATCAGCTCTCCTCTGACCATCGCCTTCAGCACCTCCCAGACCACCCCTACTTGCACCTCCCCATTGTCATTAGCCTCCTGGTACCTCTCTATACACTTCCGGACCCGCCCGCTCACCTCCTCGTCCGCCAGCAACCCCACCTCTAGGCGCCACAGCGGGCGCTGGTCCCTCTCCTCCCCCAACTCGAGGTCCACCCAGTGCGGAGCATGATCAGAAATGGCTATCTGGGAGTAGGCCTTGTGAACATGGGAGAAGAATGAAAATTCCCTGGCCCCCAGTCTCGCAAACCTCCATGGATCCACCCCTCCCATCTGGTCCATGAACCCCCTCAGCACATTGACCGCCTCCTGCCCGTCCTAGACCTAGAGCGCTCCAATGTCGGATCCAGCACCGTATTGAAATCCACCCCCCCCCCCCCCCCCATTATCAGGCCTCCTGTCTCCAGGTCCGGAATCCGGCCCAGCATACGCCGCATGAATCCCGCATCGTCCCAATTTGGGGCATACACATTGACCAACACCACCCGCTCCCCCTGCAGCTTGCCACTTACCATCACATACCTACCGCCATTGTCTGCCACAATGCTCGACGCCTCGAACAAACTCTCTTCCCCACCAAGATCGCCACCCCCCGATTTTCTGCATCCAAACCCGAATGTAACACCTGCCCTACCCACCCCTTTCTCAACCTTACCTGATCCGCCACCCTCAGGTGCGTCTCCTGAAGCATGGCCACATCCGCCTTCAGCCCCTTCAGGTGCGCGAACAACCGGGCCCGCTTGACCGGCCCATTTAGTCCCCTTACATTCCAGGTTATCAGCCGGATCAGGGGGCTACCCGCCCCTCTGCCGACTAGCCATATCTCTTCCTTGGCCAGCCATGTGCCCGCGCCCCCCGCACGACCCGTTCCCCACAGCGGCAGACCCCCGCCCTGACCTCCTCTACCAACTCCAGCTCCCCCTTGGCCATTCCAGCAGCAACCCGGTTCCCCCCTCCCCCTTCTTTCCCCCCCCCCCCCCCCAGCTAGGACCCCCGAGCGGCATTGCTCCCCCCATTGCACTCCCGTAAGTCAGCTGACTCCTGCTGACCCTGGCCACACTCGCCGCCCCCCCCCCCCAGTGTGGAACTTCCCCCCCCCCCCCCTGTCCACCAGCGGGATCTCTACCATTCCACTCCCAGCGCGGGAGAAAAAGTCTGCGCTTCCCAGCTCCGGCCCCGCCCCTTCAGCCCTAAACGCGGGGGGAAAAAAAGCCCGCGCTTTCCACTCGCCCGCCCCCGCCTCCCCTTGCGCAGCACCCTTTCCAGGCCCGGTCCACTACCCCCAACTCTGGTCCCCCCCCCGCCGCGGGGCCCCAATTAAAACAATGCCCAATCAACACCCAAAAAACAAAGAACCACCCCTTGAAACACAACCCAACAATCCCCAACCATCCCTCCACCACGACCCCTCATCCCCGACCCTTCGTCTGAGTCCAGTTTTTCGGCCTGAACAAAGGCCCACGCCTCCTCTGGGGACTCCAAATAGTGGTGTCGATCCTTATAGGTGACCCACAGACGCGCGGCTGCAGCATACCGAACTTCACCCCCTTCCTGTGCAGCACTGCCTTCGCCTGATTGTACCCGGCCCTCTTCTTCGCCACCTCCGCGCTCCAACTCTGGTAGATCTGGATCTCCGCGTTCTCCCACCTGCTGCTCCGCTCCTTCTTGGCCCACCTTAACACACACTCTCGATCAGCAAACCGGTGGAACCGCATCAGCACCCCCCGCGGCGGCTCGCTGGGCTTGGGCCTCCTCGCCAGCACTCGGCGCGCCCCCTCCAGCTCCAAGGGCCCCTGAAAGGCCCCCGCTCCCATCAGCGAATTCAGCATGGTGACCACGTAGGCCCCCACGTCCGATCCCTCCAGCCCCTCCGGGAGACCCAGGATCCGCAGGTTTATCCGCCTCGACCGGTTCTCCATCTCCTCGAACCTCGCCTGCCATTTATTGTGGAGCGCCTCGTGCGCCTCCACCTTCACCGCCAGGCCCAGGATCTCGTCCTCATTCTCCGAGACCTTCTGCCGGACCTCCCGGATCGGTGCCCCTTGGGCCGTCTGGGTCTCCAGCAGCTTACCGATTGAAGCCTTCATTGGCTCCAGCAGCTCTGCTTGGTCTCCGCCTGCCACCATCTTGGTCCTCCTCCCTCACACCTTTCTTTGCTGCAATGCCACTTTTTTAAATCGCCCCACTCCTGGTCCACTCCATACACTATCGGGGGAATGTTGCTGTCCCCTTCCCACACCGGGAAACGTCGAACAAGCACCGTTACGGGCCCTAAAAAGAGCCCAAAAGACCGTTTTTAGCGGGAGCTGCCGAACGTGCGACTTAGCTCCGCATAGCCGCAACCGGAAGTCCTAGCCGCAACCAGAAGTCCTTGGAGCCAAATGTTGCCACACAGTCGTATGTGTATAGTAGGGGGCTAAGTACGCGGCCTTGTAGGGCCCTGGTATTGAGGACTATCATGAAGGAGGTGTTGACGATGAAGAGATCCAGAGTCCTTGCCCATCTCAAGAGTCTGAGGGTGGACGTAGCCTTCTTACAGGAACCCCACCTGAGAGAGAGGGACAGACAGCGGGTGAGGAAAGGCTGGGTAGGACAAAAATGTTCCACTCATGTTTCGACACTAGAACAAGGGGTGTGGCCATATTAATTAATAGGACAGACTCATTTATGGCGACAAGTACAGTGACGGACCCTGGAAGGGGCCCTCGTAGTTTTGATAAACATATACGCCCCGAACTGGGATGATGCAGAGTTAGTCAAGAAACCGATGGCCGAATCCTGGACTTGGGCACTCACCAACTAATCATGGGGTGAAACTTTACCTGTCCTGGGGTTGGATCTGTCCAATGTCGGGTCCAACAGGCAACAGTTAATGTGTCAGGCATGGCATGGGAATTGAACGTCTTTATGGAACAGATGGGGGGACCCGTGGAGGTTCCACCACCTGAGAGAAAAATAATTCTCTTTCTCCAACGTGCATAAAGCCTACTCGTGGAGACTTTTTTTAGTAGGGAAGAGAGTGCCTCTAGGAGTAACAAAGGCGGAATACTCAGCGATTGTAATCTCCGACCATGCACCGCACTACGTTGACAGGTGGTTGGAGAACGGACAACCCTTGGACAACCCTCCCCCGTTGAGGCTGGACGCAGCTCTACTCGCCGATAAGGAATTCAGTACTAAAATATCCCAAAACCGTCGACGATTATGTATCCTGCAACCAGTACGGGGAGGTCTCACCCTCCACATTCTAGGAGGCATTGAAAGATCAGGGGGAAAAAAATCATAGCTTAAAGGGCCCTTAGGGACAAGAAGGAAAGGGAAGCCAAGAAGCGGCTGATCGACTCCACGGCCCCAAAGGGAAAGGCTGCATGTGGAATTTGACCTACTCTTCACGCAGAGGGAAGTCCACCAGCTCCGCCAGGCATGGGGGGCCTTTTATGAATATAGCGACAAAGCCAGCCGCATGTTGGCACACCAGTTGAGAAAACAGACAGTTGCGAAAGAGATAGCTCAAGTTAGAGACAGTAATGGTAGCGGACCCAAACGAGATCAATAAGGCCTTTAACAACTTCTACCGAGGGCTGTAAACCTCCGAGCCCCGAAGGAGGTCTCGGGGATGGAACAGTTCCTCGACAGACTGGATATGCCGGTGGTGGGGGGAGGACAAGAAACAGGCGCTGGGAGCACCAATAGAGCTGTGTGAAATCATGGAGTGCATCAACTCGATGCAATCAGGAAAAGCGCTGGGACCGGATGGATTCCTGGTAGACTTCTACAAAACTTCTCAGCAGTGCTGGCCCCTCACTTGCGGAAGATATTCAACAACTCACTGTCGAAGGGGGCTCTGCGGCCCATGTTAGCACAGGCCTCGATCTCTTTGATCCCCAAGAAGGACAAAGACCCGACAGAGTGTGGATCATACAGACCCATCTCTCTTAAATACTGATGTGAAAATCATAGCAAAAGCACTGGCAAGGCGACTGGAGAGCTGCCGACCAGAAATGATCGCGGAAGATCAGACCGGGTTTGTTAAGGCAGACAACTAACAGCGAACATCAAACGCTGAATGTAATAATGACCCCATCACGGGAGAGGACACCAGAGGTGATTGTCTCCCTAGACACTGAGAAAGCCTTTGATCTAGTAGAATAGAGGTATCTCATGGAGGTACTTGAACAGTTGGGTTTCGGGAAGGGTTCACCGCGTGGGTGAAGCTCCTGTACAGCGCTCCTATGGCGAGCATACGGGCGAATGCAACTAGCTCTGTGTACTTCTGGCTGCACAGGGGAATGAAGCATGGGTGCATGCTATCTCCGCTCCTGTTCCACTGGCAATTGAGCCGCTGGCTATCGCCCTTGGATCGGCGGATTGGTGGACAGGCATCCGGAGAGGGAGCAGAGAGCCTAGAGTCTCTGCAGATGACCTGTTTATGTGTCAAACCCCTAGCCAGTATGGGAAAGGTAACCAGACTCCTTAGGGAGTTCGACGCCTTCTCAGGTTACAAACACAACCTGGGGAAAAGCAAAATCTAACCCTCGAGAAATGGTGCGGAGCTGGAGGAACTGCCGTTTCAAGTAACCCAAATCACGTTCAGGTACCTGGGGATCCAAGTGGCCCACACCTGGAAGACAATCCACAAATGGAACTTCTTATTACTGTTGTTGCATTGCCTGTTACATGCAAAACTCAGTTTGAGCTTCCCTTTTTTTTCTGTATCTGTAACTCAAAACACCAATAAAAATATTTTTCAAAAAAAAAGGTTGGTGGATTGGCTATGCTAAATTGCCCTAAGTGTCCAAACGGTTGGGTTACAGGGATGAGGAGTGTGTTTGGGCATAGGTAGGGTGCTCTCTCGAAGGGTCAACGTAGACTCGAGGGCTGAATGGCCTCCTTCTGCACTGTAGGGATTCTATGATTCTAAGGGTTTCCACTTGTTTATATTGGTACAAAGCCTTTAGAGAGAGAGAGTCCTTTAAGAACAACTGAACCATGTCTGTCTAACTTGGTGTTCCAGACGCAACTGACAAACCTGCTCCTCCCATTAATTCTGCCACCTGCAATCCAAAAGCACCCCGCATTCTTGTGTCTTGTTACAAAAGATTGCATTGCTCGGGCAAAAATCAGTGATTCTCTCCTTTTGTTTTAAATTACAGCAACAATACTAAATACAAACATTTAAAATATGAAAAATGTCTTATATTCATTAGACCCGTATCTCTGGAATCAATCTAGTGAACCTTCTTTGAACTGCCTCCAATGCACCTACATCCCTTCTCATGTTACACAAGGTAGAGATTAGGAAATTGGGTCCAGAAATCCCCAGTGTAGACAATTTAGGGATTAAACAGACTGAGGGGGAAAAAAACCTGCAGCACAGAGTCAGAGGTATATGCCCACACCTGGCCAAGTTACATTGTCCCAGACATAAATTCGCTAGTGGGAATACACCAGATGCCCCAGACCCATTGTACTTCGAGAGACTCCTGCCTGCCCAGCTATTAGCCCATTACAGAGTCTGATGGCCTCTTTGCCCAGTGGGAGGTTAGTTGCATATCAATAGCATGGCTCTGTCTTTTGTATAAACGGGAGTGGGCAATCAAACAATCAAGATAACACCGATGGGTTCAAGCCTGAACAGCCCAGCAGAGAATCTTTGCTTCAGGGGCTGGGCAGAACTTAGAGAGAGAGAGAGAGAGAGAAGTAATGCTGTTTTGAACAGTCACAGGAGAAGGCTTTGGTAATCGACCGAGACGGTCATGAAAGTTGCCACTGAGACAGGCTTTGGAAAAAGGTTCAGAATGAATGTCCCTACCAGAAGAAAAGTTGCTTCGTTCATGCAAGTATTGCCTTTGTCTGCCTGTGAAAATGGCGTGAGAGCTTCATGTTCCGTGACAGTGTTGTTTAATGGGATCTAGTGTGTTAAGGTTAAGAAATTGTTTGTAATCTGTTATTGTTAGGGTTGAAGTTTAAATGTTGTTTCTTTTCTTTTGTTTTATTAATAATAATAATAATAATAATCTTTATTGTCACAAGTAGGCTTACATTAATACTGCAATGAAGTTACTGTGCAAAGCCCCTAGTCGCCACATTCCGGCACCTGTTTGGGTACACAGAGGGAGAATTCAGATTGTCCAAATTACCTACCAAGCATGACTTTCGGGACTTGTGGGAGGAAACCTGAGCACCCGGAGGAAATCCACGTCGACACAAGGAGAGCGTGCAGACTCCGCAAAGACAGTGACCCAAGTTGGGAATTGAACCTGGGTCGCTGGCACTGTGAAGCAACAGGACTAACCACTGTACTACCGTGCTCTTTGCTTTGAGGCTGTTAGCCTTTCCCCTCTGGGTTGCTGACATCCTGCACGGTGAAGACAGGTGGGGCTGGAGAGAGTGATAATGAGTGTGTGCTGGACTGGTGTTTAAATGTGGCATCGGGACTTTCAAACCAATCATCTGAGGGTGGGTAATGAATCAGCTGTCGGCTCGCCAGGAGAGTCTGAAGGGAACTCTCCTGTGTATAACTCATGAGGTTCCAAGCGCAGAATCTGGTGCAGGATCCCGCCATTCTGGTCGGCAGGACAGGTATCACTGGAGCTGCCCACCACTGCATTGGGAGAATTCCACTCATTAACTCTGCTTCCCTCTCCATAAACACTGCTTGTGCTGCAGGGTTTTTGTAGTATTTTATGTTTCTATTTCAGATTTCCAGCATCTACAGTATTTGGTTTTGTTATATATATTTAGTTACGCAATCCTGGGCAAGTGCACGATCAATTCCAGCCCCACGTGCTCCAGAGTCACGGCACAAATGAATTAACCAATAATTATTTTGAAAATACCCGAAATCTTTGACTCTTAGCTGCCCAATAATTAGTCACCAGGTTTGTAAGTTGAAACACAATTACTGTTTATTTATAACAAGAATAATGATGGAATACGCAGTAAATACAATGAGATATCAACAAGCTACTACCCCTTTTAACTGCCCCACCGTCTAGCCACACACACAAGACAGACAAACACAGAGGGGCAAAAAGGCATGAAAATAATAAGGATGAAGGTCAAAAGATAAGCAGATTTGCTTCAAATGGTGGTTCCTTAGCACACTTTCCTCACAACACGCTAGTTGATCTTGATTAAAGTGTCTAGTTTACAGCTGGTAATGGTCTTTTCTGTAGTTTAGAAATGTATTACTCACAGCTTTCCCTGTGTCCCCTTTGCTTCACATCAAACTCTGCTTTCTGTTCGTGGTTTGTTTCCAGGCCTCTGCCTTCTTTGGAGAGAGAGTTGGTCGGTTTACACCAACCTTGTCTGCAGAGAGAATTGATCCGTTCTTGCGCAGCCTGTAATGGTTATCCTGTGCATGGATTCATCCAGGGCCCCTGCCAGTTCAGAAACACAGCCTTTCTGGAGAAAAGGGAGGGGGGAGAAGACAGCAGTCCTTCCCCTGAGTAGCGAGGAATCAAACTGAAACCAAAACTCAACCCTTGAAACTCTGAAACATTCCAGTGGGACCAGATCTAATCACCACCAGTTACCAGACAGCGCACAGCCTTTTGGACCAATTCATTGGTCACTAGCCAAATCTATCAAACCGCGCCATCATGGATGTCGACCAATCTCTGTCATTACTGCCAGTACATCTGCAATCACCAGCCAAAACAGCACAGCCTTCTGGATCCTTCTGTTTGAATTAAAGGAACAGGCTGCGTACAGGCTGCTTTCCTTAAAGTCACAGGTCCAGTAAACATCCATGGATCAAAAATATAACGGCAAAAATAAAAGAATGGGGCACAAATGGAATATACAGGAACAAACAGGAAGGACCCGTACTAATGTGTGTAATATATATGGTTGGGAAAGATTGAGACAAAGCCTGAGTTATCCATTCACATTAACATCTTGGAGGTGGAATCTTTCCTGTTGGTACAACCTTATATTCACAAAGGCTTTTTTTGCAAAATGCAAGCAGAGTTAACGTTTCATCCGACCTTATGTAATGCACTGCAGGTACTGACTATGCTGGATGGATATAGATTTGTAAGGACCACAGTTTGACAGTGAAAAGCCTGGATTATAACTTGTTCATTTGTTGCAGTAAAATACTTAGCTTCAAAACTGAAGCAATCAGATCTTAATATAATAATATGGACGTTTTAATAAAAGTTGCTACGGATCCTAAATGTGGTTTAAATAAATTTCCCAGCATCCGTAATGATTTAGTTGGTAAATCCATTATCACGTGTAAAACTTGCTATTTTTTTCAGCTGATGCATTTTATTGCAGCAGTACTGCTTTGCTACCAGCATGTGGCAGTGTTGCACCATGAAACAGTGGTGAAGCAAGTTTGACACAGTTTTGGGCCCCACTCTTGTGCAGGTTTTAAAAGAAATGAAAGTTCGCTTTGTTAGTTCTGCCTTAATGCGTACAGTGTACAAAATGAATTGGGGGTTTTTGTGAGGGCCACGAAGAATCCAGCACAATTTTCAAGGATACAAAGAAATAACATTTATTTACAAAAACATATATATATATATATATATATATACACAACAGCAACAACCTCGCTTGCTGCTTACTTCTTCCTGCTGGTTCCAAACTGGCCAGCTTTATTTATACAGGGAGTCTGCTAATGATTTCTCCACCCCCCTCATTGGGGAAGCTCATACTCCTACAGGATTGTGGGATTGTCATTAGTCCCTAGCCAATGGTAAGCAGGCAGGTTATAACATCCCTCCCCCCCAAAGTCCAAGAAATCCACCGAAGACCCTGGCGAAGGAGGGTGTCGGACTCGTTTTGCCGCAGGCCGGACACCATTTGCACGAGGCGCTGGATCGGGAGCGTGTAATGAGACGGAGATCGGCGCTTCCGTGATGAACGGCGTAACGGTTGGACATCCACGGCCCGTGGGCCCGAGGATTCCCCCTCTGATGCGTCCTGTGTCTCCATCTCGGAGTCAGTGTCTGCTGCCTCTGTCATCTCGGCGTCTCTATCTCCGTGCGGTTCTGTAACGACCTGCGCAGGCTTTGAGTGAGGCACCAGAGGAAGATTGTGAGGACTACTTTCCATTGTCTCTGGTCTCTGCGGCTGTAGAAATGAGCTCCGGGGGCGGGGAATCTTTGAAAGGAATAGTCTTCTGGACCGAACGTGGTCTACATGTTTGCGCTGGAGACGCCCCTGGGCTTGCACCTGGTAAGCTATAGCAGGACTATGTGTCGAACCTTTGACAGGACTGGCTCCGTCTGGGTCCACGCACGGATCTGTGATGCCGTGACAGGCAAGGTGTCCATAAAATTTAGGGTTGCAACCACCTCACCGGTCATGGGGTCAACATGGGGCCGGTCGATAAAGGCAATCGGCTCAGTGCGTCGGCATTCGCTATCTGCGTTCCTGGTTTGTGCTCCAGAGAATACTCGTATGCAGCAAGCAACAAAGCCCAGCGCTGGATCCGTGCGGAAGCAATGGGCGGTATTGGCTTATCCTCTCTGAAAAGTCCCAGCAGAGGCTTATGATCAGTCACGATAGTGAAGTGGCGGCCATACACGTACTGGTGGAAACGTTTCACCGCAAAGACCACTGCCAGGCCCTCCTTTTCGATCTGCGCGTATTTTTTTTCTGCTGCAGTCAATGTGCGGGAGGTGAAAGCTATCAGCCGCTCGGCCCCGTTCTCCATCTTGTGGGAAAGGACGGCCCCAATACCACATCACATGTGACGAGCAATGGCTTTCCAGGATCATAGTGGGTTAGTAACCCAGACGACGACAATTGTTGTTTTACCCGCTGGAAAGCGGTTTCTTGCGGCTGACCCCAAACCCAGGTGTGATTTTTCTTTAGCAGAAGATGCAACGGGGCCAGCGTAGTTGCCAGATTGGGGAGGAATTTCCTGTAATAGTTTACGAGGCCGAGAAAAGAACGAAGATGCAAAGTGTCAGTCGGGGCGGGGGCCTGTTGAATCGCGCGCACCTTCTCTGCAACGGGGTGCAAACCTTCGCGGTCCACCCGATAACCCAGGTAGACTACTTCCTTCACCTGAAAGACGCACTTTGTGCGGCGTAAACGGACTCCAGCCTCCGAAAAGCGTCTAAGGACAGCCTCCAGATTTTCCAAATGTTCCTGCTCCGACGTTCCTGTGATCAAAACGTCATTTAAGTAGACAGCGACATGCGGTAAACCTCTCAAAATGCCCTCCATAACGCATTGAAAAATAGCGCAGGCAGAGGATACTCCAAAGGGCAAACATGTATATTCATACAGACCCCGGTGTGTATTAATCGTTACATATGGTCGGGAGGCAGGGTCCAGCTCCAACTGCAGGTAGGCGTGACTCATATCTAATTTTGTGACTGAGAGTACACCTGCAAGCTTTGCGTAGAGATCCGCTATGTCAGGCATTGGATATCGGTCGGGTCGGGAAGCCGTATTCACTGTAAGTTTATAGTCGCCGCACAAGCGAACTGTGGCATCTAGCTTCATTACAGGTACAATTGGTGCTGCCCAGTCAGCGAAACGGACTGGCCTGATAATACCCAAACTCTCCAAACGAGTTAGCTCCCCTTCCACCTTCTCGAGCAAAGCGTAAGGCACCGGGCGCACCGGGAAATAGCACGGTGTGGCTCCTGGTTCGATTTGGATACGGGCTACGGCCCCTTTTATTTTCCCCAAACCAGGCTGGAATACATCTGGGTATCGTCCTAGCACCTCAGTCAACCCTCCAGAAACTGTTTGGAGGATGTGCTGCCACTGCAAGCGCAAATGGCGCAACCAGTCCCGACCCAACAGGCTGGGCCCATGGCCGCGCACCACGATAAGTGGAAAACGCCCCGCCTGGCGTCCGGAAACAACAGGGGTCATCGTAGTTCCTGCAATGTCCAATGGTTCCTCCGTGTAGGTGGCCAACCTGGCCTGTGTGTCGGTTAATGCAAGGGTCTGTATACCCTGCTTGATGCGGTCGAATGTCCTCTGGGCGATCACGGAGACCGCTGCACCAGTGTCCAACTCCATCTCAAGTGGGTGACCATTGACCCGTACTGTCACCTTAATGGGGGCCACACAGGGAGCTGCCACACAATGCAGCTGCAGGCAGTCATCCTCCGTCTCCACGTCCTCAGGAGTAGTCGCCGCAGGTTCATCCACATGGAAGGTACGGCCCCCGGGCTGGTCACAGTTTTGGTCGGAACGACAGCGCCTCTGGCGCCCCCAGGACCGGCGTCCGCGACGGTGTCTGCATCCATTGTGCATACTGGTTCCAGCTTTCCAGCGCAGCATCAAAAACATCCAAACGCCCGTACAGAGACATGGTATAATAGAAAACAACTTCCAACCTGTATCCAACAAAAATCCAGGGAGGTGGCTTCAGCAGTGTAGACAGCTATTCACTTTAACCCTCGTCGCCAGTTTTGTGAGGGCCACGAAGAATCCAGCACAAGTTTCAAGGATGCAAAGAAATAACATTTATTTACAATCATATATATACACAACAGCATCAATCTCCTTCCTGCTGGTTCCAAACTGGCCAGCTTTATTTATACAGGGAGTCTGCTAATGATTTCTGTGCCCCCTCATTGGGGAGGTTCATACTCCCACAGGATTGTGGGATTGTCATTAGTCCCCAGCCAATGGTAAGCAGGCAGGTTATACCAGGGGTGCAAATCCTTGGGACATAATTCTAATTTTACACTGGGCAGCCAGTGCCCGCCAGTGCAAGCTGAGGTTTGTGGGTACAGAGGACATCTGATTTACTTAGGGCAGGTGGGCACAAGTGCCACTATGGGTGGTCTAGGGCACCGGCCTGCCCCTTGCAGAAGAAAACCTGGTGCATCCCAACCAACTTTGGAAGGAAAAAACAGCAAAACTTGGGAATGACTGGTACTGGTCCAAACAAGTCTGGCATATCTTAAAATGGAACTCTGGTTCAAACGGTACCAGTGGCAGTGGGCCGCTCAGGGAGGTACCGGGCCAGGGAACCTGAAGATAGACCCTGGTTTACTTTGGAAAAAAAAGAGTACAGACGGTGGCCCCCTTACATTGGAGGATCGCAGAATGAAATACCAGTAAAATGTGGAAACAACGGATTTCTGTTCAAATTGACCTTGTATACATTAAACTGGAATTCCAGTTTGACCCAGTACCAGTCATTTCCGAGTTTTATGTAAGGGGGCCGTCTGTACACTTTTTTCTTTCAAAAACGGCAGGTCTATCTTTGGGGGTCCCTCGCCTGGACCCTGCCTGAGGGGTCCATTGCCACCCTTTGGAGATTCAGCACCCTTAACATTCCTTGGCATATCATTCTTCATATCCCTATTGTCTGAGGCTCATGGGATAGGGAATCTCATCCCCTGGCACTCTCTCATTTCCCTTGTATTGGATGGAAGGAGTTGTGCAGAGGTCCACTGCAGACTGGGAATCGATGCATTCTCAGTGTAACTAAGCCTCTGCCTTTTCCAGGGGCTTGTGCCGGTCTCCCGTTGAAGTAATGGTGGGAGGTCATGGGAAAGCCTGCAGATCTTTTGGAGCAACTTGCTGTAAATCTTTGGAATAAAGAAACTTTTTTGGAGTGGCCATTTAGCATTTTTGTTTAGGATCTGAAAGTTGGTTAGTAAAAAATAAGGTTCAATTTAAAAACAGGGATGACCATGCATGTGAGTTGGATTCCTGTGATGTAGAATAGTTAGGATAACACCTTGCTAATACTAATAATCTTTATTATTGTCACAAACAGGCTTACATTAACACTGCAATGCAGTTACTGTGAAAAATCCCCTAGTTGACATATTCCAGTGCTTGTTGGGTACACGGAGGGAGAATTCAGAATGTCCAATTCACCTAACAAGCACCTCTTTTGGGACATGTGGGAGGAAACCGGAGCACCCGGAGGAAGCCCACACTGACACGTGGAGAATGTGCAGACTCCGCACAGACAGTGACCCAAGCCGGGAATTGAACTGTGGTCCCTGGCGCTGTGAAGCAACAATGCTAACCACTGTCCTACCGTGCCGCCCAATATCAGGACATAGTCTGTTAATGGTAGTTCTCAAAAAAATTCATCCGGAAAGATGTCCTCTCTGACTTCACCTTTGTAAAGTATCTTGGAATGTTTCTCTACTGTAGGTGCTTGGTAAGTGCTAGTTGAGGTCACAAGAATTCCGGATGCCTTTCCCATCTCCCTAGAAGTAGCCTCAAACCTGTCTTTCTACATGGCAGTAAGTAATTCCTTCCACTTGAAGCTGTACTCATGAAGTTTGTACTCATGAGAATCACGCTACTGGTGCACAACACACTCCATGGCAAACATGAACTTCACAGCTGTGTGTTATATGTCAGGCTGGGTGAGTAAAACAAGACCCTGCAGAAGCTCCAAACTGTGGGTACAGAGGACTCAAGTCCTCCCTCAAGTCCACATCTGAGGGGGCCAGAATAAAAAGTTGGGCGGGTCTTGTGGCGCAGTGGGTAGAATCCCTGCCTCTGAGGCAGAAGCTCCTGGTTCGAGTCCCACCCCAGGACCTGATGGCCATGGCAGGTGTGTTCATAACGAGGTTAGACAGGTTGAGTGTCGATCTGCAACTGCTTCCAAACATGCCAATGGCTGTCGGTGAGAGTGCAAGAGATTTCTGGTCAGCCACGTGTGATGTGGAGTAGCGCCCCTCAAGCTATAAGCTTCCGGTGACAGACTAGCGATCTGCTTCAGGAATAACTTCGATGTGGCAACAGATGAAAGTCTGCCTCATGCTCCACTTAGTGCGGGAAGAGAAGCAACAACTACAAAATTAAGAGAATATTAGGGCCCATTGGTACCTTTGTGCGCATTGGAAAGACAGACAATTTGGATATAGATGCTTTAACAGAACTGAAAAATGACGATAAGCAAGTCCATTTGAGCTTATTTCCGATTTGCAACACTTGCAGATTTCCTTTTCATCTCCCCTGAGACGAAGCTCTGTGTGATCTGAACAACACCGTGTTCCCAACAAGAGTTGCACAACCCAGCACAACCTTATTTTAAGAAAAAAAAGTTTCTTGTCTTTTTTTTTTACAACACAACATCAGCTGAATTTGCTCCCTGCGAATTTACGAGTTTTGTAAGTAGAAGGAAATCATGCAACAAATCTCACAAATAGCTACATTTACCACATGCTGTCTAAACACTGCAATGAAAGTGCCAGTTTCACTCATGATCATAAGCCGAGAAAGTACCCTCAATAGCTAGCAGTAAAATACAATTGGATCAAAGAGCTCTCACAGTTTACAATGCATCAAAACCCTTTAGTTTGGTTCCTGGCCAAATTCGCTTTGCCAACATTCATATTCTTTATGCTATTATTCCATGGCTTAAACTTTCTGTTAATTCATTCAGACCTTGTTTTATGACGATTGTGGAAATTTTGATATCGAGACAATAAATCACAAGCCTAGTGGGATGCAATTTGGTGCAGGTGACATTTTGTGAAAGTTCATTCATGGGACATAGGTGTTGCAGGCTGGGCCAGTATTTATTGCCCTCCCCTAAGTGCCCTGTTCATCCATTTGAGAGTCCATGCAAGATTCAGTCACATTTCAAATCATATGTTGGTGAGACCAGGTAAGAATGGCAGATTTCCATGATCACTTTGGGTTCCCTACCTACTGGCATTGTAGATAGTCCAGAGAAGGCTCACTAGGTTGATCCCGAGTATGGAGGGATTTTCTTATGAGGAGAGGTTGTTGGGCCTGTGCTCATTTGGAGTTCAGAAGACTCAGAGGCAACCTTAGTGAAACTTATAGAATTCTCCGAGGGCGTGTCTGGGTAGATGCTGAAAGGATGTTTCCCCTTGTGGGAGAGTGTAGGACCAGAGGGCATAATCTCAGAGTAAGGGATAACCCATTTAAGACAGAGATGAGGAGGAATGTCTTGTCTCAGAGAGTAGTGAATCTGTGAAATTCTTCATGGCAGAGAGCTGTGGAGGTTGGGTCATTAAGTATGTCCAAGGCTGCAATATAGATAGGTACGAGTGTGGGCCAAAATGTGGCAGATGGAGTTTAATGTGGATAAGTATGAGGTCATGCATTTTCGTCGAAAAAATGGAAAGGTAACTTATTATCTAAATGGGGAAAGACTTCGGGGCGCTCCGATGCAGAGGGATATGGGTGTCCTTGTGCATGAGTCATAGAAACCAGCATGCAGGTGCAGCAGATAATAAGGAAAGTAAATGGAAAGTTGGCATTTATTGCAAAAGGAATTGAGGATAAACATAAGGAAGTGTTGTTGCAACTATACCATAACAGCCTCCCCGAACAGGCGCCAGAATGTGGTGACTAGGGGCTTTTCACAGTAACTTCATTGAAGCCTATTTGTGCCAATAAGCGATTTTCATTTCATTTCATTTCAAGGCATTGATAAGACCGCACCTGGAGTATTGTGCACAGTTTTGGTCCCCTTATTTGAATAAAGATGGAGTGGCATTGGAGGCAGTTCAGAGGATGTTCACTAGGTTGATTCCAGAGATGAGGGTTTTGTTGGATGAGGAGAGATTGAACAGTTTAGGCCTATACTCTAGAGTTTAGAAGAATGAGGGGAGATCTAATTGAGGTACACAAGATGCTAAAAGGTACGGATAAAGTAGACGTGGAGCGGATGCTTCCTCTTGTGGGGCCTTCTAAAACGAGAGGTCATAATCTTAGAAAAAGAGGTAGCAAGTTTAAAACAGATTTGAGGAGAAACTACTTCTCCCAAAGGCTTGTGAATCTGTTGAATTCGCTACCCCAGAGTGTGGTGGATGCAGGGACAGTGAGCAAATTTAAGGAGAAGTTAGATAGATTTTTCATTGGTAATGGTAATTGGTTATGGAGAACGGGCAGGACAGTGGAGTTGAGGCCAGGATGGGATCAGCCATGATCTTATTGAATGTGTTTAGGCTCGGGAAGCCATAGTGCCTACCCGCGCTCCTAGGTCATGTGTTCTAGGGAGGAGATGCTCTGGCTGATTTTGCAATCCAGCTCTTGGTCTGTAGCATTGTAGGTAACAGATGAGGAACATATCAGCCATGGTAGAATGGTGGAGCAGATGTGATGGGCTGATTGGCCTAATTCTACTCCTACATCTTATGAATTTATGATCAACATATTTTTAATGAGTTAAAAGAATCAAAGATTATGGGGATTCGGTGGGAAAGTGGAATTGAGGATTATGAGATCAGTTCAGTCAAAATCTCATTGAATGGTGGACCAGATGTGATGGGCTGAATGGCCTACTTCTGCTCCTACGTCTTTTGGCAGATGTCCTTCCCTAAAGGGCATCAGTGAACCAGATGGGTTTTTAGACAATCGATTCATGGTCATCATTCGACTTTTAATTCAGATTTCTTTTTACTGTATTCAAATTTCACCCTCTGCCATGGTGTGATTCGAACCCAGTTCCCCAGACTATTATCCTAGGTCACGAGACTATACCACTGTGCCACCACCTTCCCAGAAATGCTGGACTTACTCTAGTTGATGAAATATGGAAAGGTTTCCAACTAAATATAGTTTCTCCAATGGCCTGGGCGAATGCACTGGACTGGGCTATACAGATCAGGAATAGCCTCTGACTGTGACTTATTAGTTGACCTCAGCCAGGGCACCACAAATGTTCTCAGTGCCCATTGGATAGGGAGGGGAAATCTCAGAGTTCCTGCCCCTGGATGCCATCAGATTGGCTCAGCACTTGTGGAGGATGCCCACCCATGGACATTTCTTCTGAAATTATGCGTAGCAATTGCGTGAAGTACTGGAGGCGCTCACATTGCTGGAACAGTGTGTGACAACAGCAGCAACATGTATTTAGTGCCTTTAACATTCAAAAATGGCAACGTATGTCGCAATCATCAGATTTAAGAGAGAACAACTCCGAGAACGTATGATATTAAGAAGGTATAGCTTTGATGTATTCTCTTGGTAGCTATTACAATCACTGATTCGAATGCAGTATTACAGAAGTGAGCGAGACCATTGAGTGCTAGACAGATCCTTGATAAGTGATGGTTTACTCCCACCACCAAATTGTTTCTTCTTATGGCACCAGCTCCTCCTGTATAACTCCTCAAAACAAAATGAGCATTTCTTTTCTGTCAGTCCTGACAGGATCCTCTTCAGACCCAGTAAGTTTGGGATGACCAGATCACAGTTCGATTGGAATATTGCCTGTCTCTTTTGATCACTTCCCCTCATCCCTGGGTGCTTACCCTAGTTTGTTGTGTTCTGTGATCCCACCATTATAATGATGTACACAGAACATCTAGTTGTTTAACTAGAAAGATGATTTATTAGCAAACACATGGAAAGAGAATTAACAGATTACTATACAAAGTTACTAAATGAATTCAGTATATTCTCCTGGAGCTACTCTCAATGCAACTATCCTGTTGTACGTCCTACTACCAACTGGTGGGTGTTTCCAGTTAGGTGATGGATGTCTGACGCCACCTGCTGGCCAGAGGTCGTACCGATAACGATGTGCACTGATATACAACTATATACATTTATGTGTACGTGCATATGACCGCCTATTTGACTTTGTCATGGCTTGCTCGGTCATTTCAGAGGGGCATTTAAGAGTCAACCACATTGCTGTTGGTCTGGAGTCACATGTGGCTGGTCGTCATTAGACTTTTAAGTCAAGATTTTCTTTTATTGAGACAAGATAAGTACAGCAGATTTCCTGCCCTAAAGGGAATTAGTGGACCAGATGGGTTTTTACAACAATTGCAACTTTTAATTCCATATTTATTTAATTGAATACAAATACCACCATCTGCTGTGGTGGGTTTGAACCTGGGTCTCCCACGTCCCCAGAGATTTGGGTCTCTGGATTCCTAGTCTAGTGACAATACTACTACGCCACCAGCTCCCCGTTACTCCTTGATTGGTCCCCCTACGAGTTTGAAGACAGGTAAATGAGCACATACTGGGGATGGTACTCGAGGCAATCCTTGTATGGCTTATTTCTACATTTAGCTGTGCTTTAGCTGGTAAGTTTGATTTACAGTTTGTTTATAAGATACAGTGCAGTTCTGGCATCACCTTGTCAGTTTTGTGTCTACTTGACTGGAGATTGTAGCAGAATACCTAACCCTCATGCAGATCCTGACACGCTATATTATTCGTGAGTATCACTTGTCAACAAGTACTTGTAGTAAATAGCTGCTGAAAGCTGTTAATTCTACAAATTGTAAAATTGCTGAAATTCTTCCACCCACCTGGAAACCCAGAGTGTTCAGTACACACTGTCACAACAATGTCAAATAATACTAACATTTTCATACTTAATAACCCTCAAGAATGCAAGCAACAGCAAGCACAGGGATAGGAGAATATCCACCTTCCTTTCTGTCTCCATGAGATCAGCACTCTTGCCAGCTGGTATTGGGGGATTGTAGCTTAAGCTCAGTCTTACAGGTCAGGCAAATTTCCTGGAGTGACCCCCCCCATGTCAGACTTTAATTTTCTTTAGTCTCTGAGAGCTATGGGCTGTGTGAGTAATAACTCTGAGGTCTATGGGCTGTGTGGATGATAACTCTGAGGGCTATAGACTGTGAATTGTAACTCATAGATCACAGAATTTACAGTGCAGACTGTGGATGATAACTCTGAGGGCTATGGGCTGTGTGGATGATAACTCGGAGGGCTATAGACTGTGTGCATGATCACTCTGAGGGCTATAGACTGTGTGCATGATCACTCTGAGGGCTATAGACTGTGGATGATAACTCTGAGGGCTATAGACTGTGAATTGTAACTCATAGATCACAGAATTTACAGTGCAGACTGTGGGTGATAACTCTCAGGGCTATGGGCTGTGTGGATGATAACTCTGAGGGGCAAAAACTGGATGTTAATTCTGTGGGCTAGCGACTGTGGATGATAATTCTGAGGCCCACGGACTGTGTGGATGATAATTCTGACGTCTAGTGGCTGTGAGGATGATAACTCTGAGGTCTATGGGCATTGTGAATCAGCATTCTGAGGGCTATAGGCTGTGTGGATGTTAAGTCTGGTGGCTATAGGCTGTGTAGATGTTAACGCTGAGGGTCATGGGCTGTGCGGCTGATTAGTTGACTTGCACTCTTATGAGGCCAAGTTCTAGAGCTTACTCTCAATCAGACCTGCTGACCTCTGGATTAGGGTGAACCTTTGGGGGTGGTTATTCTGGTATTTCAGGGGCACAGGTGAGGTGTGTGATCCAGCTTGCTTTCCCCTCCTGTCCCAAAATTTCTGATTGCTTCTGGCGTACCATTAACAGCCATTTAGCAACTTGATCAAGTACTCTTCTTTCAAATGTAAATCTACAATGTGAATGTTGGTGGGCTACTCAACCATAGAAGGCAGCTCACATCCTGGTCCTGCGCTCATTTGACACCTGCATGCATGCTTTCCAATGGGGTGACTGGATAGTGGTTTGAAGTGAGAATTCTGGCTGCCCCTTCATTCCTGGTTTAGCTGGTTTAGCCTGGTTTAGCACAGGGCTAAATCGCAGGTTTAGCAAAGGGGCTGGTTTATACAGAGCTAAAATCGCTGGCTTTTAAAGCAGACCAAGGCAGGCCAGCAGCTTGGTTCGATTCCCTTACCAGCCTCCCCGAACAGGTGCTGGAATGTGGCGACTAGAGGCTTTTCACAGTAACTTCACTTGAAGCCTACTTGTGAGAATAAGCGATTTTCATTTTTTCATTTCATTTCATTTCCTTGATTCAAAGTGCTGAGTCCAGTTGTAGCAACTCCTACCTCCGATGAGAAGAACATAATGATAATGTATAGATTTCTAACCACACTACTTTTCTGTGGCTCTTTCGACATGGTACACTTAGTGCTGTCATCAGCTAAACACCACCAGCAACTCCAGCACCTGTACTGATGTTTGAGAATCTGTTGCTCAATGCACAATATTTATTGTGACAGCAACTTACTCTATAACAGTCTCCCGTAAGGATGGGCAGGAGTAAAAATGAACGGCTCCTTTTTTCCTAAACCAGATCACAAAAGAAACTTGTGTGTAATGTAAGGCACACCCCATGTGCTTCACAGGTCAACAGATGCTGGCCAGAGGAGGAGAGATTAGTAGTGATGACTAAAAGCTTGGTTGAAGAGATGGACTTTGAGGGGTCTTTTTCATCAAGGGCAAGTAAGAGTTGGAGAGGCGGAGAGGCAGAGGGCTTTAGAACGGGTGTATCAAGCAGCTGAAGGATCTCCAGTCATTGGAGAGGTGGATTTTTGTGAGGGCCACGAAGAATCCAGCACGAGTTTTAAGGATACAAAGTAATAACATTTATTTACAATAACATATATATATATATATATAACAGCAGCAGCAACTTCCCTTGCTGCACACTCCTTCCTGCTGGTTCCTGAACTGGCCAGCTTTATTTATACTAGGAGTTTACTAATGGTTTCTCCGCCCCCCTCATTGGTGAAGCTCATACTCCCACAGGATTGTGGGATTGTCATTTGTCCCCAGCCAATGGTAAGTAGGCAGGTTATAACATCCCTCCTCCCCAAAGTCCAAGGAATCCACCGAAGACCCTGGCGAAGGAGGGCGTCGGACTAGTTTGGCCGCAGGCCGGACACCATTTGCCTGTGGCGCTGGATCAGGTGGCGTGTAACAAGACGGAGACCGGCGCTTCCGTGATGAACGGCGCAACGGTTGTACATCCACGGCCCGTGGACCCGAGGGTTTCCCCTCTGATGCATCCTGTGTCTCCATCTCGGAGTCAGAGTCTGCTGCCTCCATCATGTCAGCATCTCTATCTCCATTCGGTTCCGTAATGACCTGCGCAGGCTTCGAGTGAGGCACCACTGGAAGATTGTGAGGACTACCTTCCCTTGCCTCTGGTCTCTGCGTCTGTAGAAATGAGCTCCGGGGGCGGGGAATCTTTTGAAGGGATAGTCTTCTGGACCGAACGTGGTCTACATGTTTGCGCTGGAGACGACCCTGGGCTTGCACCTGGTAAGATATAGGGCCCGTTTGGCGAAAGATTACACCAGGAACCTATTGGGCACCACCAGCAAAATTCCGAATGAACACTGGGTCACCGGGCGCAAACGGCCGATGCCAAGAAAATCCCTGTCCCTGCCATTCTTGTGTGCGGCGTACATTTGAGCTAATGTCCGGGAAAACCATACTAAGGCGGGTGCGAAGTCTCCGGCCCATTAGGAGTTCTGCGGGAGCTACCCCAGTCACCGCATGGGGGGTGGTCCTATACGTAAACAAAAAGCGAGCCAGTCTCGTGTCCATTGATCCGGAAGACTGCTTCTTTAGGCCTCTTTTGAATGTCTGCACTGCGCGCTCTGCCAACCCATTTGAAGCCAGGTGGTAAGGGGCAGTGCGGATATGGCGTATGCCGTTCAGCTTCGTGAACCTCGCAAACTCCTCACTCGTGAATGGAGTGCCGTTATCCGTGACCAGCACCTCGGGGAGGCCATGCGTACTAAACGACAAACGCATCTTTTCAGTTGTGGTGCAGGACGTTATCCCCTGCATCTTATGCACCTCTGGCCATTTAGACTGGGCGTCAATTAATAGAAGGAACATGGATCCTTGAAAGGGCCTGCAAAATCTGCATGCAAGCGTGCCCAAGGCCTTTCCCAGTGATGTAGGGGCGCGGCCGGCGGAAGCTTCTGATGCTTCTGGCAAATGGAGCAGTTTTGGGCCACCTTCTCAATGTCGGTGTCGAGGCCTGGCCACCAGACATAACTCCGGGCCAACATTTTCATTTTGGTCACACCTGGATGCCCATTGTGCAAATCTGTTAGTATCAGCTGCTGGCCTTTTTCCGGGACAATCACACGCGTCCCCCACAAGAGGATGCCGTCTTCCACGCTGAATTCTGACAGCTTGGAGGAAAATGCCCACAACTCGCCTGGGAGCTGTCCATGCTGCCCACCATACAGGACTATGTGCCGAACCTTTGACAGGACTGGCTCCGTCTGGGTCCACTCACGGATCTGTGATGCCGTGACAGGCAAGGTGTCCATAAAATTTAGGGTTGCAACCACCTCACCGGTCGTGGGGGTCGGCATGGGGCCGGTCGATAAAGGCAATCGGCTCAGTGCGTCGGCATTTGCTATCTGCGTACCTGGTTTGTGCTCCAGAGAATACTCGAATGCAGCAAGCAACAAAGCCCAGCGCTGGATCTGTGCGGAAGCAATGGGCGGTATTGACTTATCCTCTCTGAAAAGTCCCAGCAGAGGCTTATGATCAGTCACGATAGTGAAATGGCGGCCATACACGTACTGGTGGAAGCGTTGCACCGCAAACACCACTGCCAGGCCCTCCTTCTCGATCTGCGCGTACTTTTTCTCCGCTGCAGTCAATGTGCAGGAGGCGAAAGCTATCGGTCGCTCGGCCCCGTTCTCCATCTTGTGGGACAGGACGGCCCCAATACCATACGGGGATGCATCACATGTGACGAGCAAAGGCTTTCCAGGATCATAGTGGGTTAGTAACCCAGACGACGACAATTGTTGCTTTACCCGCTGGAAAGCGGTTTCTTGCGGCTGACCCCAAACCCAGGTGTGATTTTTCTTTAGCAGAAGGTGCAAAGGGGCCAGCGTAGTTGCCAGATTGGGGAGGAACTTCCCGTAATAGTTTACGAGACCAAGAAAAGAATGAAGATGCGAAGTGTCAGTCGGGGCGGGGGCATGTTGAATTGCACGCACCTTCTCTGCGACGGGGTGCAAACCTTCGCGGTCCACCCGATAACCTAGATAGACTACTTCCTTTGCCTGAAATACGCACTTTGTGCGACGTAAACAGACTCCAGCCTCCGAAAGGCGTCTAAGGACAGCCTCCAGATTTTCCAAATGTTCCTGCTCCGACGTCCCTGTAATCAAAACGTCATCTAAGTAGACAGCAACACGTGGTAAACTTCTCAAAATGCCCTCCATAACACGTTGAAAAATAGCGCAGGCAGAGGATACTCCAAAGGGCAACCGTGTATATTCATACAGGCCCTGGTGTGTATTAATTGTTACATATGGTCGGGAGGCAGGGTCCAGCTCCAACTGCAGGTAGGCGTGACTCATATCTAATTTTGTGAACGAGAGTCCACCACCTGCAAGCTTCGCGAAGAGATCCACTATGCGAGGCATTGGATATCGGTCGAGTCGGGAAGCCGTATTCACTGTAAGTTTATAGTCGCCACACAAGCGAACTGTGGCATCTGGCTTCATTACAGGTACAATTGGTGCTGCCCAGTCAGCAAAACGGTCGGGCCTGATAATACCCAAACTCTCCAAACGAGTGAGGTCCCCTTCTACCTTCGAGCAAGGTGTAAGGCACCGGGCGCGCCGAACGGAAATAGCGCGGCGTGGCTCCTGGTTCGACTTGGATACGGGCTACGGCCCCTTTTATTTTCCCCAAACGGGGCTGGAATACATCTGGGTATCGTCCTAGCACCTCAGTCAACCCTTCAGAAACTGTTTGGAGGATGTGCTGCCATTGCAACCGCAAATCATAGAATTTACAGTGCAGAAGGAGGCCATTCGGCCCATCGAGTCTGCACCGGCTCTTGGAAAGAGCACCCCACCCAAGGTCCACACCTCCACCCTATCCCCATAACCCAGTAACCCCACCCAACAATTTTGGACACTATGGGCAATTTAGCATGGCCAATCCACCTAACCCGCACATCTTTGGACTGTGGGAGGAAACCGGAGCACCCGGAGGAAACCCACGCACACACGGGGAGGATGTGCAGACTCCGCACAGACAGTGACCCAAGGCAGAATCGAACCTGGGACCCTGGATCTGTGAAGCATTTGTGCTATCCACAATGCTACCGTGCTGCCCATGGCGCAACCAGTCCCGACCCAACAGGCTGGGCCCATGGCCGCGCACCACGATAAGTGGGAAACGCCCCTCCTGGCGTCCATAAACAACAGGGGTCATTGTAGTTCCTGCAATGTCCAGTGATTCCCCCGTGTAGGTGGCCAACCTGGCCTGTGAGTCGGTTAATGTAAGGGTCTGTATACCCTGCTTGATGCGGTCGAATGTCCTCTGGGCGATCATGGAGACCGCTGTGCCAGTGTCCAACTCCATCTCAAGCGGGTGGCCATTGACCCGTACTGTCACCTTAATGGGGGCCACACGGGGAGCTGCCACACAATGCAGCTGCAGGCAGTCGTCCTCCGTCTCCACGTCCTCAGGAGTAGTCGCCGCAGGTTCATCCACATGGAAGGTACGGCCACTGGGCTGGTCCCAGTTACGGCCCCTGGGCTGGTCCCAGTTTCGGTTGGAACGACGGCGCCTCTGGCGCCCCCAGGACCGCCGTCCGCGATGGGGTCGGCACCTACAAGTCTGACACGGACATGGCTCCTCATCCATTGGTTGTGGAGAAGGCTCCCTTTGGGGAGGAATGTCCGATGGCCACTGGTGTCGGTCCGGACGTTGCCTCGCCCAAGGTACCGCAGGTGTGCGGGGGGACGTTTTCGGACGGAAGGGGTTGCGCCCCAAGGCATGCACTTCCATTCCCTGTAGCTCCTGCACTCCTCGTTCTGCGCTCTCTCGGGACAAAACTATTTGAATGGCCTGTTGAAAAGTCAATGTTGGCTCAGCTAACAACTTTCTCTGCGTGGCCGCATTGTTAATACCGCAAACCAAATGGTCGCGTAACATTTCTGACAAGGTCTCACCATAGTCACAGTACTCCGCAATCCTGCGTAGCCTGGATAGAAAATCGGCAAGGGATTCTCCAGGGGTCCTCTCAGCAGTATTAAACCGGTAACGCCGGACTATCGTGGATGGGGTTGGGTTAAAATGTTGCCCCACTATATTCACAAGTTCATCAAACGTTTTGGTGTCCGGCACAGCTGGGTACGTAAGGCTCCTAATCACCCCAAAGTATGCGGGCCGCAGGCGGTGAGCAATATGACCACCTGGCGCTCGTTTTCAGTGATATTGTTTGCCCGGAAATAGTAACGCATCCGTTGTGTGTACTGGTTCCAGCTTTCCAGCGCAGCATCAAAAACGTCCAAACGTCCGTACAGAGGCATGGTATAATAGAAAACAACTTCCAAACTGTATCCAACATAAATCCAGGGAGGTGGCTTCAGCAGTGTAGACAGCTATTCACTTTAACCTTCGTCGCCAGTTTTGTAAGGGCCACGAAGAATCCAGCACGAGTTTTAAGGATACAAAGTAATAACATTTATTTACAATAACAGATATATATAACAGCAGCAACAACTTCCCTTGCTGCACACTCCTTCCTGCTGGTTCCTGAACTGGCCAGCTTTATTTATACATGGAGTTGACTAATGGTTTCTCCGCCACCCCCACCCCCCCCCCCCCCCCCCCCACCCTCATTGGGGGAGCTCATACTCCCACAGGACTGTGGGATTGTCATTAGTCCCCAGCCAATAGTAAGTAGGCAGGTTATAACAGGGATGAAAAAGAGGTTAGAGCCAGAGGAGCAGATTGTTTGGAGTGGCTGTAGATATGGAGGAGGTCGCAGAGCCAGAGTTGGAGGAATGAAAAAGATAGTTGGGATAGGTTGCATGTCTTCTTTCTCAGTCTGTTAAGCAAAATCTACCCCTATTGTACTATTATGTGTGTGATGTGTGCACTGCCTAAAGGCAGGCCCTTGACTCATTATCTGCTGATGCTTTCATCCTGAGGTGTTTTCTGTGGCAGTGGTAGTTAGCCCTTGTGTGGAGGCAGGCCCCGAGTCTGACTCAGCTTCCAGGAACAGGAATCAAACCTGTGCTGTTTGTGTTACTCTGAATCGCATGCTATCCATCTAGCCAACTGAGCTAACCAGCCTCCAATATTGAGAGTTCATGTGACCTGTTCAGAATGGGAATGCAGTTTTGATCTCCGAATTAAACACTTGCCAGTGCAGCTACTTTGCTGTCTCAAATTAGGGATGCTAGAAAACCAAATGGATTCAGTTAGTGGACCACATTTACAGCTATTTTCTAATCTGCATTTTTACCTATTTCTCTTGTATATTGCTATCTTTTAAAACGCTTTCCAAATCAGTACCAATACAAAACCAGAAAGTGCTGGAAAGACTCAGCAGGTCTGGCAGTGTCTGTGGAGAGAGAAACAGAGTTAACGTTTCAATTCCGAATGCTACTTCTTCAGAGCTAAAGAGAGACAGAAATGCAATAGCTATTCTGTCGAAGAGAGGAGCAGTACTTCTTTCTGGAAGAGAAATGGCAGTGAATTAAACACTAAAGTAAAATCAAAATACTCCAGACCCTGGAAATCTGAAATAGGAACAGAAAATGCTGGAAGAACGCAGAACAAATATAAAGACGTTTAACTGTGACAAACACTTAGATATAATAGATATGTTATACTAATATATAACTGCACCAAATACACCATTACTGTCAAATCAGTGAATATTCAAACCAGTTCCATAAAGAGTCACATACCTGTTCCAATGATTTTGTGCAGTGCTACATCTGGTTCAACATAACCATTTGTAATGTGCTGTGCTAGTTAGTATCCACAATGTGCATCATTGGAAACTGAATGAAAAGTCCACCAAGAAAACCTTGCTTGGAAGTAATGCTCCTTTAAGAATGAAATTTAGTCTTGAAGACAAGTTATGACAGCTTGGAGAATGACCATTTCATTCGTGATAAGTGGTCTGCTACAAATGGCGCAAAAATGTGTATGATCTACAAGATGCGCTGCAGCAACTCACTGAGCCTCCCTCAACAGCACCTTCTAAACCCACAATCTCTACCATCTAGAAGGACAAGGTCAGCAGATGCATGGGAACATCGCCACATGCACATTGCCCTTTGAGTCACTCACCATCCTGACTTGGAAATATATCACTGTTCCTTCATTGGGGCTGGATCAACAATCTGGAACTCCTTTCCTAATATCACTGTGTGTGCAGCTACATTAGATGGACTGCAGCAGTTTAAGAAGGCAGCTCACCACCACCTTCCCAAGGGCAGTTCGGGATGGGCAATAAAAGCTGGCTTTTCCAGTGATGCTCACATCCCAAGAACAAAAAAAAATCCCTCCCCCAATTTCCTTGTGGGTAAAGGCTGGTATAGTACTAAGCCGTACAAGCTTGAAGCTTCAATATTTGACGTTATTTAACTGACCTCAGCGTGGGCAAATGTGACGAATGGAGGATTTTAGGAATATTGGCTTCTAAATATTGGGAAATTTTAAAGGTTAAAAGCCTGTGGTTATGGTGTGTTTGACTGCAGTGGTCATGTTTTTTAAACAGGATTTTGTTTTGTAAAGGTCTGGGAGCTTCTGGGAGTTAGAAGGTTAAATTGACCAAATGAATATAGATTTTCAGTCTGGGCTAATACACTGTAGTTTGACTGGGGAATGTTCCCGTGGAGTTAATGTACTTTCAGCCTAGAGAGGTCATTTGTTTTATGGCTTGGAGAGATGATGCCATTGCTGAGTGGAGCCCAGGAATGCAGAGAGTCAGGTTTTGTAGAAGGCTTCAGAGAAAGAAGAGGTGAAGTTGGATCTGTCTCATGCTGAGTCCACAATTCTCTCACAGTAGGATATTTATAAAAGAGTAATAATACTTAAAGCAGAGCAGTCTTGTCTGGGGACAAGGAAGAAGCTGAAACACACCAGGTGAACCAGCTTTTTGAAGATATCCAGCCAGAGTCTGAAGGGGTTCTAACAGGAGCCAAATCTATCTTGTAAAGCAAGTATTACTCTATGCCATGATAAGACAGATTGAGAGCTTATGTTAATTTTCTTGTTGTTTAATGGGAAATTGAGTAGCAGTGTTTCAGGGGTTATTGTAAGCTGTTCTTTTGAGGTGTGAAGTTAAAAAGTTGAATATTGTATTCATAATAAAGTTTTGTTTTAAAAATACCACAGCTTTTATGAAATCACTCCTGGAGCGAATCACTCTTTCCACAGTCATACAAATAAACTAAAATATTGGGGTTTGGGTCCAGTATTCTAACCACTGTTGGGGTCTGGTCTGGGGTTGTAATCCAACAATCTGGGATGTAATTAGAGCTGGATTTCCATTGTAGAGGTGGAAATTGGGAGTCAGGAATTTTCTTGACATTGCAATCCCACCTCTGCCCCGGAAGTGATGACAGGCAGGATTTTCATGGGGGTTGGGGGGGTGGGGGGGGGGGGAGCGGTGCAGAGTGGAGACAGATCTGCTGGTCTGCCGACACAGTCTCCTCACACCAGCATGTTGGTGATAGCAAGTCCCCTATTACAGGTACACACGGATGTAGAAGATGCTCATGCCAGCTCATGTGGGGGTTTTGGTGCTTGTGCTTGGGGGAAATGGTCTTGGTGAGTGTTAGGAGGGGAGATTGGACGGATGATGCTGTAAATGCACCAAAACCTAGTCTGGCAGCATGCCAAGCACAGGCTGGTGTGGAATACTGCATCATTGTGGAACTCTCGGAATCTCCATACCTACCTCTCACGTGTTTCTCTTGTGTCCCACGCAGCCATATCCCATGAGCTGGGATACCCTTGGGACATCGGGAATAAGAAGAGATGTTAGAGGATGCAGTGACACCCAGGCTGCACATCAGGCACCAGTGCACAGATATGCACCTCGTTAGGCCCCTGCCCAAGAGTCGGTGGCACTGGGCAAGGAACACATTACTAATGTGCAGCAGGAACCATCTGAGGCAGAGGTGCCTGTGTACAGTCCTCTTCAGAGGAGGGAGGACAATCACAGAGATGTTCTGTGGGGCAGTGAGGAAGGGGCCAGAGGTCACAGTTTGATGCTCAGTCCTTGTAGCAGCAGCAACATACGTGTGGTCACCTGTCAGAGTTCTCTGAAGTTTTGGGAGCTCATGCTCTGCGATTGAAGGAGTTCATGGAGCAGATGAGTTTGACACCCCCCTCTCCAGGTTTTGAGCGGATGAACCCCTCCCATGAGAGAGTGGCCAACCTCATGGAGAACCACACGCAGCACTTGGAGTGCATGCAGGAACAATGCCATGTCGAATAGAGTCATGTCTCTTTCAGTGGCCTGGACCAATCAGTTCAGACCCTGAGTGCTGATTTTCTTGGGAGTATATGAGGAGCTGAGGACCCTGAACAGGACACTCATTCCAGTGGTTCAATGTCGGGATGTCAGCTGTGTCCCAGCAGCAGACTCCTTCCAGCCGGTGTGAAACACGACCAAGGGCCTTGGATGTTCACATGGAGGATTGAGGGTTCCATCTAGCTTGGGGAGCCTCACCATCCATGGCTTCCCTGGCTCCTCTATGTTGCAGGTTCCAGTGATGACAGTTACTCCTACAAAGATGGAGGCATCACAGTCGCAGGAAGTGCCCCATGGGCCTCTGCAAGATCGGGGTGAGAAAGTGGACAGCCTGTCTCCATCGCCTCCAATGTAACAAGAGTATGTTGTAAGAGTGTCAGTGTTCACAGGGCACAACACTTTTGATCATTGAGAGGGCCACTGTGTTTGTTATGTATATAATTTGTAAATAATTTATCTCACTCATAATGTAATTAAAGTAACTTTATTCATGGTCAGCATTCTCTTTCCATCCCGATGTCAAACACTTTGTACAGTGTACCATCAGGTATCATCAAGTTCTCACCACTCCCCATGGAGACTACAGCCAGTAGTCCATCTCTATTGTCACGGTAGAACTGTGACGGATGCTGGCACGGTTGACCTTGTGCAAGCTCATGTTTGGTGTAGTGCCAGGTCCATCATCTGTGTCCAACTACTCCAGGACCCTCAGCTGAACTGCTGCTGGATTAGTAGGTCCCTCACAATAATGATGTCCTGCATGGACCCCTCTCCGTCTCAGTTGTTCACCTTCGCCATCCAAGTTCTCTTCCTCTGAGTCCCCTGGCCCTTCTCTCCCTTGTCTTGCTTCTCTTCCATCATTGGAATGGTCTGGCCCAAAATGTCACCCCTTGGCTAGTCTGGCCTATATGTTGCCCTTGGCTAGTCTGGCCGATATGTTGCCCATGGCTAGTCTGGTCTAAACGTTGCCCATGGCTAGTCTGGCCTATATGTTGCCCTTGGCTAGTCTGGCCTATATGTTGCCCTTGGCTAGTCTGGCCTATATGTTGCCCATGGCTAGTCTGGCCGATATGTTGTCCTTGGCTAGTCTGGCCTAAATGTTGCCCATGGTTAGTCTGGCCGATATGTTGCCCTTGGCTAGTCTGGCTATATGTTGCCCTTGGCTAGTCTGGCCGATATGTTGCTCATGGCTAGCCTGGCCTGATACATAGATACATAGAATTTACAGTGCAGAAGGAGGCCATTCGGCCCATCGAGTCTGCACCGGCTCTTGGAAAGAACACCCTACCCAAGTCCACACCTCCACCCTATCCCCATAACCCAGTAACCCCACCCAGCACTAAGGGCAATTTTGGACACTAAGGGCAATTTATCATGGCCAATCCGCCTAACCTGCACATCTTTGGACTGTGGGAGGAAACCGGAGCACTGGGAGGAAACCCACGCACACACGGGGAGAACGTGCAAACTCCGCACAGACAGTGACCCAGCGGGGAATCGAACCTGGGACCCTGGAGTTGTGAAGCAATTGTGCTAACCACCATGCTACCGTGCTGCCCTAAATGTTGCCCTTGGCTAGTCTGGCTATATGTTGCCCTTGGCTAGTCTGGCCGATATGTTACCCATGGCTAGTCTGGCCTAAATGTTGCCCATGGCTAGTCTGGCCTAAATGTTGCCCATGGCTAGTCTGGCTAGATGTTGTCCTTGGCTGCTCTGGCTTATGTGTGACTCCATACCCACAGCAACATGGTTGACTCCTTCCTAGCTGCCCTCTGAAATGACCTAGCAATCCATTCAATTGTATAAGCATCGGCAACTCCCAGAAACTCTCAGACCCCATGGAAAGAAAATCTGCATTTATGGACTTGCCTCACCAACAAGTTAGCACTTTCAGCAAAGACAGTGCAAAATAGTAGGCACATTATTCAGTTTAGTGTTCTCATTAACAAATGTGTTATGGAACTATTGTACAATGAGCATGATCATAACTACATTTTTCTTTACACAAGTACTATCTGTGCAGACTAACAACTCACTACATCTCACAAATATTACTTCATATCCTCTGAGCAGGCCACCGAGCACTATCTGACTGTCCATCTGCTGCTCTGAAAGTGACTATCTTCCTATTTCATGCCCTGTCATAACAAGGTCCTGATGGATTGTCCTGGTGACAGTCTCTCAGGTTTGGTGAGAGGGTAACAAGAGATCCCTACTGTCAAACAGCCCGTATGTTGTCAGCAGGACTTGTGTTCTACAGCGTGGCTGGCAGCCCTCCACATCTGTGCTTCCAGGCTCAGTACTTGAGCCATCTTGTCTTCCTTGGCAATGGAACTTCTATTTTTGGCTTACCATGTTATTGAATACGTTTGAAATAATGGTCAAAGCGGCAGAAACCTCTGAGGAAAGGATTGAAATCAGTGATCTGTACCTTATTATAAAGCTCACCATTATAGATCTCTTTTATGAGGCTATTAGATGTTGGCTTGCAACATTTACAACTTTTATATTTTATACACAGACTGATAAATGGCAGTCAGTCATAAATACTCAATGAAATTTGAAAATGTTTAGCAGAAGAGGCCCAGTTATAAGGAACTCGATTGCTCTCATTTCCTTGTTATTACTTTTACTCTTAAAATGCAAACAGCAAAAATAGTTACTTTGGAACGTGTATATATGTGCAAAACTTGCATTTATATAGTGTCTTATTACCTCAGAAACATCTCAGAGCACTTAATACACAGATAACTCTGCCAACTCTGCTTGAACGTGTTTCCGAAGATTTCATCACATGCCTTATTTTTGACTTTGATGCTTAGGCTGCATTAATACTTCCAAACCCTCTCTCCACTCTCCTGCCAATGGTCGCCGAACACATTAATCCTCAAGGCCACTCACCTTCCCATGCAAATTGGAAAACAAACATTCTTCAGGACCTGATTGGATGATCCTTGACTGTCAGCAAACCAGCCATTTTCACATCTCCAATATTCTTATAACTAATAAATTAAAGTGTTCAAAGAAAATGAAAAAAAAAACCTTTTAAATTTCCCTCTGATATTTCTCTGGCGTTGTTTGTGGCTGAACCTTTTATTGCTGGAGAAGACAGGAAAATCCTATACTTTTGAAGGTTACTGGTATATTGGTTAAAATGGCTGCCATTTTGCTGCACCAGCACCTCACAAAGAGCAATGGTAGGAATGATTTTTTTTCCCAGTGGCATTGGTTGAGAGAGAGGAATGTAGGCTGTTCAACTGTGGAGGGCATCACATTTGAACCATACTCTGTTCTCAGCTGAGGTCCATTAATTATTAGCTCTTTGCATTCGCGTTAACAGGCACTTATCAGAATGTATCCCGAGCCCATTAGTTCTGAGTGCAGAACTACCATTTCCACTTCAGGTTTGAAACGTGCACGGACGTTGTGTCCAGTCTGGTTCTGCTACTTAATGCATGAGCTTGTTGGGACATCAAGGAGGTCTTTGTACAGGTTTCAAAGCTGAAGTGACATGGCTTTGGATTAAGAGTATTATCATTATTCATGACATTGATCCTTAGAATGCATTAACACTGCAACCATTTCCATTTGGAGGTGGGGAGAAAGTGCTAAAGTCATTTGGACTATACATATTATTGGTATACTCACTGTGAATGAGGAGGTACAGTATCTAATCGATATTTGAATGGTGTAATTCTGTGTTTACAAAGCGTCCAAATGGTCCTCTGGACTTTCTGGACACTATTTGTGAGCAAATTCCGAGTTAATAGTGGAAGAATTGAAATCTTGGATGCTCCTGCCTGCATTCTCAGTGTATACAATAGCTGGGTTTGGAGCTATGTGCAATGTAGCCACAAGCCATTGGATATGACAGTGCAAGTCACCAGAGGCTGCGAATGGATACTATGATTACTGATCCAGTATATGGCGGTACCCCTAACATTCTCAATGTCACTTGACAAAATTTCTAGGGGCTGGATTCTCTGTTTTGGGACTATGTCCCCACGACGTTGAAAAAACTGTGGCCTTCCAACGCCAGAAAAACAGACGTGAAAGGGCCACATATTCATAGCCCTGCTGGGGGCTAGCAGTGACCCATCATAAAACTAGCAGCTTTTGCTGCAGATACGGGCCCCCGCACTTCTGGGTCGGAGGCGGCGCATGCGCACGGCGGTGGCCTCCAGCGGCCGTGCTGTGCTCCATGGCGGACTCAGATCGCAAAGCTAGACCTTAAACATAGTGGCCCCGATTGGCCGCGCGCCCGACCCGGAGTGCCTGCTCAAAATTAGCGCGCTGCCGGATATCCCACCCCTCTGCCCTCGGATCGGCCCGCCCCCGACCAGGGCGGCCGCGGACTGAGCTAGTATCCCGACTGGCAGGACCATGTTAGATGAGAATGCCGGGGCAGGCCTCCAGCAATAGCCTCAGGTAGACGATACGCGGTGTACTGGAACCAACACCGGTCCCGATTCCATGCAGGAAACTGGATTCACCACCCTGGCGCTGGCCGCGATTTCGGCATCTGGGTGCAGAGAATCCAGCTCCTGACATTTTGTGACACTTGGTCAGAGGTTTATAAATTACAGTGGATTCTTGTTATATCAGAGATCCTAACCAGAGAGTGGACTTCCCGAGATCAAGATTTTCACGAACTTCATGGACAGAGCCATAGACCTGGCTGGAGAGGACATGGATTGTGCCTGCCCTGATGGTGAGGTCACTGCCGCACACCCAAGTGAGGATCCTGTACTAGAATATCTATCAGACAACCAAGTTGTGAGTGAGTTCTCCTGTTTCAGAGTATGTGCCAAACACTAATTAACTCTTCTTTCTTTCGGAGGCATTTCTGGCAAGCTGCTGAGGGCATCCTCAAGCCAGGCCCTCAACTCCAACCCCAGCGACACCTTGGATGAGGATCCTGAGGACAGCACCTTTGAAGCTCCTTCACCGAGCTCACCCATACACTCCACCAGTGCAGAGACATACACCTCAGTGGCACATAGAACTAGAATAGTTTTGGGTCACAATCTGGTGTGTGAGGCACCAGAAGGTACCACCCCTCAGAGGACTGCTTCAGACCAGGAATCTGTTGAGTCTGAGTCAGGTGACGAGACTCCGGATTCGGTCATAAATTAGTTTAAAAAAAATATATATATATTTATTCAAATTTTTCAACAAATTTTCAACAAACCCCCCCCCCCCCCCCAGCAAAAAGAAAGAAACAAGAACACAACAATCAAAAATTATACATTGGATTTCCCCCATATACAATAACCCCCATATAACATTTAAAAACACAAATAGGGAAAACCCCCGCACGTTCACCCAAATGCCACCCCAAAAGACCCCCCCCCGCCCTTGGGCTGCTGCTGATCTCCTAACTCTCCGCGAGATAGTCTAGGAACGGTTGCCACCGCCTGAGGAGCCCTTGCACGGACCCACGCAAGGCAAACTTTATCATCTCCAGCTTGATGAATCCTGCCATGTCATTGAGCCAAGCTTCCACACTAGGGGGCTTCGCATCTTTCTATAGTAGCAAAATCCTCCGCCGGGCTACCAGGCACGCAAAGGCCAGAATACCGGCCTCTTTCGCCTCCTGCACTCCCGGCTCGTCCTATACCCCAAATAATGCCAATCCCCAGCTCGGCTTGACCCGGGCGTTCACCACCTTGGACATAGTCCTCGCAAAACCCCTCCAAAGCCCATCCAGTGCCGGACACAACCAGAACATATGGACGTGATTCGCCAGGCTCACCGAGCACCTTCCACACCTGTCTTCCACCCCAAAGCACCTACTCAACCTCGCCCCTGTCATATGCGCTCTGTGAGTAACTTTGAACTGTATCAGGCTGAGCCTGGCGCAAGAGGAGGAAGAGTTAACCCTACTCAGGGCATCAGCCCACAGACCCTCATCTATCTCCTCCCCATGCTCCTCCTCCCACTTGCCCTTTAACTCCTCCACCGAGGCCTCCTACTCTTCCTTCAGCTCCGGGTAAATCACCGAAACCTTGCCTTCTCCAACCCACACACCCGAAATCACCCTGTCCTGAATCCCACGTGCCGGAAGCAGCGGGAATTCCCCTCACCTGCCGCCTCACAAACGCCCTCACTTGCATGTACCTGAAAGCGTTTCACGGGGGTAGCCTAAACTTCTCCTCCAGCGCTCCTAGGCTCGCAAACGTCCCATCGATGAACAGGTCCCCATTCTTCTAATCCCTGCCCGATGCCAGCTCCGAAACCCCCCATCCATCCTTCCCGGGACGAACCGATGGTTCTCCCGAATCGGGGACCATAGCGATGCCCCCACCCCGCCCCTGTGTCGCCTCCACTGCCCCCAGATCTTCAGCGTCGCCGCCACCATCGGACTCGTTGTGTACCTTGTCGGCGAGAGCGGCAGCGGTGCTGTCACCAGCGCCCTCAGGCTCGTGCCCACACAGGACGCCATCTCTAGCCTCTTCCACGCCACCCCCTCTCCCTCCATTACCCACTTACGGATCATCGCCACATTGGCTGCCCAATAATAGCCACACAAATTCGGCAGCGCTAGCCCCCCACTGTCCCTGCTAAGCTCCAGAAACACTCTCTTCACCCTCGGGGTCTTACTCGCCGACACAAATCCCATGATGCACCTGCTTACCCATTTGAAAAAGGCTTTGGGGATCATAATGGGAAGGCACTGGAACACAACGAGAAACCTCGGGAGGACCGTCATTTTGACCGACTGCATCCTACCCGCTAGTGAGAGTGGCAGCATATCCCATCTTTTAAAATCCTCCTCCATCTGCTCCACCAACCGCGTCAAATTGAGCTTGTGCAGGGCCCCCCAACTCCTAGCTACTTGGATCCCTCGGTACCGAAAGCTCCTTTCCGCCCTCTTCAGCGGTAGCTCGCCTATCCCTCTTTCCTGGTCCCCTGAATGCACCACATAGAGCTCACTCTTCCCTATGTTGGGTTTATACCCTGAAAAGTCCCCAAACTCCCGAAGGATCCGCATGACCTCCGCCATCCCCTCCACTGGATCCGCCACATACAACAACAGGTCGTTGGCATACAACGACACCCGGTGTTCCTCTCCCCCCCGGACCAGCCCCCTCCATTTCATGAGGCTCTATATAGCAGCCTGCCCCAACTGATGAACCCCTCCCCGAACCCAAACCTCCGCAACACTTCCCAAAGATACTCCCACTCCACCCGATCAAAGGCCTTCTCCGCGTCCATAGCTGCCACTACCTCCGCTTCTCCCTCCACCAAGGGCATCATAATCACATTGAGGAGCCTCCGCACATTTGTATTTAGCTGCCTACCCTTCACAAACCCCGTCTGGTCCTCATGAATCACCCCCGGGACACAGTCCTCAATTCTCATAGCCAGCACCTTCGCCAGCAACTTAGCATCAACATTGAGGAGCGAGATCGGTCTATACGACCCACATTGCAATGGATCCATGTCCCGCTTCAAGATCAAAGAAATCAGCGCCCTGGACATTGTCGGGGGCAAGGTCCCCCCCTCCCTCGCCTGATTAAAAGTCCTCACTAGCAACGGGCCCAGCAGTTCCACGTATTTCCTGTAGAATTCAACCGGGAACCCATCCGGCCCCGGGGCCTTCCCCGCCTGCATGCTCCCCAATCCTTTAACCAGCTCCTCCAGCCCAATCGGCGCCCCCAAACCAGCCACCTCCTTCTCCTCCACGCTCGGGAACCTCAGTTGATCTAGGAACCGTCGCATCCCCTCCTCCCCCGCTGGGGGCTCAGACCTGTACAGATCCCCATAGAAGTCCCTAAATACCTTGTTTATTCTCACTGCACTCCGCACCGTATTCCCCCCTCTATCCTTAACTCCACCAATCTCCCTCGCTGCCTCCCTCTTACGAAGCTGATGTGCCAGCATCCGACTCGCCTTCTCCCCATACTCATACGTCGCCCCCTGCGCTTTCCGTCACTGTGCCTCTGCTTTCCCCGTGGTCAACAGGTTGAATTCCGTCTGGAGGTTCCATCGCTCCCTAAGTAGCCCCTCCTCGGGGGCCTCTGCATACCTCCTGTCCACCCTTAAAATCTCCCCCACTAACCTCTCCCTCCCCTCTCGCTTCTCCCTGTGGGCCCTAATGGAGATTAGCTCTCTCCTGACCACTGCCTTCAACATCTCCCAGGCTACCCCCACCTGCACCTCCCCGTTGTTGTTGGCCTCCAAATATCTTTCAATGCACCCCCGCACCTGCCCGCACATCCCCTCATCCGCCAACAGTCCCACATCAAGGCGCCACAGCGGGCGCTGGTCCCCCTCTCCTCCCCCAACTCCACCCAGTGCGGGGCGTGGTCCGAGATGGCTATGGCCGAATATTCCATTCCCTCCACTTTCGGGATTAGCGCCCTATTCAAAATGAAAAAATCTATCCGGGAGTAGGCTCGATGGACGTGGGAAAAGAAGGAAAATTCCCTGGCCAGCGGCCTGGCAAACCTCCATGGATCCACTCCCCCCACCTGGTCCATAAACCCCCTGAGCACCTTGGCCGCAGCCGGTCCCTTACCCGTCCTGGACCTAGAACGGTCCAGTGCTGGGTCCAGCACCATGTTGAAGTCCCCCCCCCCCCCATTATGAAGCTTCCTACCTCCAGATCCGGAATCCGACCCAGCATGCGTTTCATAAATCCGGCAACATCCCAAATCGGGGCATATACGTTCACCAGTACCACCCGCACCCCCTGCAACCTATCACTCACCATCACATATCAGCCTCCATTATCCACATCAATATTCAGTGCCTCAAACGACACCCGCTTCCCCACCAGTATTGCAACCCCTCTGTTCTTCGGAACCAGCCCTGAATGAAAGACCTGCCCGACCCATCCCTTTCTCAGCCTAACCTGATCTGCCACCTTCAGATGTGTCTCCTGGAGCATAATCACGTCTGCCTTCAGTCCCTTTAAGTGCGCGAACACCTGGGCCCTCTTGACCGGCCCGTTCAGACCCCTCACATTCCAAGTTATCAGACGGATCGGGGGGCTACACCCCTCCCCCCTCCCTCCCTGCCGACTAGCCATCTCCTTTTCTAGGCCAGCCACGTGCCCGCGCCTCCCGCATCCTCCAGTCCCCCAGGCGGCGGACCCCCGCCCCGACTACCTCTCCTACTTCCAGCTCCCCTTTGGCCAATGCAGCAGCAACCCAGTCCCCCCCCCCCCCCCCCCCCCCACCCTCCCCCCCGCTAGATCCTCATCTAGCCATTTTGCTCCCCCATGACACTCCCGTAAGTCAGCTGACTCCTGCTGACCCCGGCCTCTCCCGCCATTCCATTGACCCCCCAGTGTGAAAATCCCCCGACCCCTTGGCAGTCAGAGTGCGCTCCTCTCCAGCACCGCCCTTCCCCCCCGGCCCCGCCCCCATCCTTCCCTAACGCGGGAAAAAGCCCACGCTTTCCTGAGCCGGCCCGCCCCCTCTGGCGTAGCTCCTTTTAGCGGCCTTACCCCAATTCCCCATCCCCGGGCCTCCACCCCCCCCTTCCTCCGTGGGGCCCTGCCCCTCCAACACCGACACCCACACTCTCCCACAGCCCCCACATCAAATCCATTCACCCATCCCCACCCAGCACTCAAACAAAAAGAGCATTCCCCAAACGCAGTAAAAACAGTAAACATCCCCCCACGACAAACCCTCAATTTGAGTCCAACTTTTCAGTCTGTATAAAGTTCCATGCCTCATCAGCCGTTTCAAAATAGCGGTGCCGATCTTGGAACGTGACCCACAATCGCGCTGGCTGCAGCATCCCGAACTTCACCCCCTTCCGATAGAGCACCGCCTTAGCCCGGTTGAAGCCAGCCCTCTTCTTGGCCACCTCCACACTCAAGTCCTGGTAAATTCGGATCTCCGTGTTCTCCCACCTGCTGCTCCGCTCTTCTTTGCCCATCTCAGGACACACTCTCTGTCCATAAAGCGGTGGAACCTCACCACTACAGCCCTTGGCGGCTCATTGGCTTTGGCTCTCCTTGCCAGGACCCGATGAGCCCCATCCAGCTCCAGGGGCATCGGGAAAGCTCCCGCGCCCATCAGCGAATTGAGCATCGTGCTCATATATGCCCCGGCATCGTGCCCCTCCACTCCTTCAGGGAGACCCAGAATCCGAAGATTCTTCCTCCTCGACCTATTCTCCAGGTCCTCAAATTTTTCCGCCCACCTCTTGTGCAGCGCCTTGTGCGCCTCCACCTTCACTGCCAGGCCCAAGATCTCGTCCTCGTTCTCTGAGGCTTTTTGCCGCACCTCCCGGATCGCTGCCCCTTGGGTCTTCTGGGTCTCCACCAGCTTCTCAATCGCCGCCTTCATTGGCGCCAGCATTTCTGTCCTCAGCTCCTCAAAGCAGCGTTTAAGAAACTCCTGCTGCTCATGCTCCCACTGCGCCCACGCTGCTTGGTCTCCACCCGCCGCCATCTTGCTTTTCCTCCCTCATACGTTTCGCTGCACCAGGATCAGTTTTTTAACTGCTCCACTCCTGGTCCAATCCATATAATGTCGGGGGGGGGCCTTGCTGTCACCTTCCCACACTGGAAGCCGTCGAACAATTGCCGTTGGGGCCCTCTGAAGAGCCCAAAAGTCCGTTCACCGCGGGAGCTGCTGTACGTGAGGTCTACCTAGGCATTGCTGCAACCAGAAGTCCGGTCATAAATTAGTTGTTGGTACTGCAGACACAATCAAGGGAACAGCAGGAAAGGATGACACACAATGGAGGAGTCCAACTACCTCCAGGCTGAGCTGATTGCGCTTGCATCCCAACATACCAAGGTCACACTGCTAGGATGGTGACCACCATGGAGACCTTGGCCCAGGACATTGTCCCTTCATAGCTGCAGGAGCTGCACTCCATCGCCATAGCCGTTAGTGGCATCCATCAGTATAAATGGGGCAGTAAAAAACGGGCTGGTTTAGCACAGGAGTAAATCGCTGGCTTTGAAAGCAGACCAAGGCAGGCCAGCAGCACAGTTCAATTCCTGTACCAGCCTCCCCGAACAGGCGCTGGAATGTGGCGACTAGGGGCTTTTCACAGTAACTTCATTTGAAGCCTACTTGTGACAATAAGCAATTTTCATTTCTTTTCAAATGCAAGAGGGCTGCGAGGGATTTCAATCTCACTCCAGCTGCATCTTCTCCTCAAGGAGTCAGCCATGGCTCTTGGAACCCTTCCTCAGGGAGCAGGACCTGCAGCTCGACACCCCGGGGCCATTCACCAGCCAATCTAAATTCCCTATTCCTGTGACACCATCAGCTCCAGCTCCACAGGCCGAAGAGGGTGCATCAGTTTTGTAGCGCAGCAAGCCACGATGACTAGTGATACCCTCTGGGGAGTGGATTGAAACGCTCCAGCCTATGGTGTGTTCCACCCATGCCCGGATTTCAGCAGATGCCTCATTATATCTTCTCTCAGCAGGAGTCATCAGCCATAGCCTTTGTGGTAACCCTTGTCCCCAATGAACCAACCATGCATCTTGTGTGGTTCCTCGAAGATGTCAGGGATCTGAGACCTACTCAGGATGTATGGGTTGCGCATGCTTCCTGAGTATCTGATACATTTGTTATGTGGCCCTTTGCAAAAATCGATTCTGTGGCCTTCTGGATGCCTTTGTGGGTAGGCGCTTGGGAGACCCTGCAGAGAGGTCCTTAGCAGAGTCCTGAAAGGAACCACTGCTGTGGAAGATGACTGCGGCGGTTATTTCACAATCACTGGCTATGGATGCCCTCCAAGTCCCCGTTGCTCCAAATCTTGCAGAACGTGGCAAATGAAAGTCACCAGATCCTTTGACAAGGAGGCGTCTGCGACAGAAGTGCTTGCCCATCCACAGATGACGCATGTGATGTCCATATAAATCCTGAGTCTAGTGAGGTACCTATGAATGACGGCTCTCTGCGGATCATTCTTTGCACCTGCAGTAACCCCAGCTGTCCCTTATTCTTGAGGGTTCTTTGGTGAGCCAGATGTCTCTGTTTGATTCTCCCCCTTCTCTCCTGCCTGTCTGCAATAATACATGATGTGGAGATGCCGGCGTTGGACTGGGGTGAGCACAGTAAGAAGCCTTACAACACCAGGTTAAAGTCCAACAGGTTTGTTTCAATCACTAGCTTTCAGAGCACTGCTCCTTCTTCAGGTGAATCCTCACTGCTCCTTTACCTGAAATTGCATATTTCATTTTAATTCTTGTTATAAATAAAAAGTAACTGTGTTTAAATTTACAAACCTGGTGACTGTAATTATTGGGCAGCCAAATGCCAAAGACTCAGGATATTTTTCTAAGAATAATTGGTTAATTCAATCGTGTTGCGACTTGGGGTCAAGGAGAGCTGGAATTTATTGTGCCTTAGCCCAGGCTGACATAACATAATTTGGAGGCTCAGTTCTGGGATCTTTGGAACGGTACACAGTGAAGTTTGGGTTACAGTGTAAATTAAAAAGAGATATCAGTATATGTATCAATATAACAAGATGGCTTTGGAAGCTGCTAAGAGTTCTCTTCAGGTGGATGACATATATCTGGTTTCTTTAAAAGTGTTGGAAAAGACAAGCTAGTGTAGTTGGCAAATGAATTAATAATGGAGGTACCAGCTAAAGATAGGAAGGTAGAGATAACTGAAGCAATGGCTCAACATTTAAATTTGAAACAGGTGCCAGAAACACATTCAGTAGAATGTGCTAAAATCCAGTTACAAATGAAACAATTAGAGATGCAGCAAAAAGAAATGGAGATGCAGCAAAAAGAAAAACAAAATAGGGATGGAAATGAGGAGGTTGGAATTAAAGCGAGAGAGGAAAAAGCAAAGAGAGAACATTCCAGCTTAAAGCATTGGAAATTAGAGGGGAGCTGCCAGGAGCTAGAAGGGCGCTTAATCTTAGAATGGAACCCAGTGGCGATATGTTTAAATTTATACAGGCCCACCCAAACCTCGAAGAGAAGGAGGTAGAAACCTTTTTTAGGGCTTTTGAGAAAATAGCAACCCAAATGGAGTGGCCAAAAGAAAAGTGGAGATTACCCATGCAGAGTAAATCGAGGGGGCCGGCACAGGAGGTTTATGCTTCCCTGTCAGTGGGGGTGTCTAAGAATTATGACGAGGTAAAAAAGGCTCTTCTGGGTGCATATGAATTTGTCCCTGAAGCATGTAGGCAAATGTTTCAGAATCGTAAAAAGACAGACGGGACAGATGTATGCTGAATTTGAAAGGGTGAAGCAGAAGCATTTTGATCGATGGGTACGAGAATTGGGAGTTGAACCTACCTATGAGGCCCTGAGAGAAGTCATTCTCTTAAAACAATTTAAGAGTTCCCTACCATCTGTGATTAAAAACCCATGTTGAAGACCAAAGGGTGAAGACTGCTAGACAAACAGCAATGATGGCTGATGATTATGAGCTGATCCATAAATTTAAACCTTTGTTCCATCACCCCCATAATTTGAAAAAGGATAGGAAGTGGGCAAGCAAAAGGAAGGCAGCTAGCCAAAATAAAGAATGGATAGCTGGGAATGCTCTGAGATCTCCTCTTCAGTTCAGGAAGGAAGGTACTGAGGGTGTAGGTGAGACTCAAAATCCAAGGTCTTACCAATGTAATAATGTGGGACACGTTCATTCAGCATGTTGGAAGTTGCATGGAAGGCCCATGGGACTTGTGGGAATTCATAAGAAAGATTTTGAAAAGAGAACAAAATTGGAGGGCAGAATGTAGCTCTAACTGGACTTAGGAGACCTAAGGTAAACACTGCTGTGGGAGCAGATATGATGAATGAGGTAGATGAGACACATGCAGGACTTTTGTCGAAGGGGAAGATCACCCCAATTTCCTCAACTGAGGTAGCCAAACCCTAACTATTTTATGGGACACGGGTGCCACGCAGACTCTCTTACTGGAGAAGGATTTGGTTTCCCCTCCAGAGAGTTCAATGAAAGCTGAGGTATTAACGAAGGGGATAAGTGAAGATTATATCCCGGTTCCATTGTATAAAGTACAATTGAAGTGTGATTTTGTGTCAGGTCCAGTAGTTGTTAGAGTGGTTAAGGATTTACCAATAGACTTACTTTTGGGGAATGATTTGGCAGGAGTGAAGGTTGTAGCTTCACCTATAATTACAGAGCGTCCGAGGGAACTACTGCAGATAGCGCATGAGAGACCAATGGCAGGACATGTGGGAATTAGGAAAACTCAATGGGCATTAAATGACTCAAAGAAAAAATGTTGGAAGACATTAATCACATATCAAATGGCAATGGTCATGAATCTTATTTTGCTGATATTGATGAAATTATCTCCACAAGAATAATTCCTCATAGAAATTTGTCAAAGATAAAATCTAGTCGCGAACCAGACTTTCAGAACTCCAAGACTGAAGGTGATCCTAAGAAAGAGGAGTCAAAATCTAGTAATAACAGTGATGAAGATTCAGATGAAAGTTCTGAATGCGATTTGGATTCTGATTATGAAGAAAAGATAAACAACTGCTACTGAACAGACCTGTCACTAACTGATCTTGAACAGATGGCAAGTAATTCTTCCAAAGCTAGGAAAGAAGGCAGCAAATTGGAAGAAGAAAGTGAGTTGGACTTTTCTAAAAGCAATTTGTTACAGCTATGTGCAGAAATCCATTGTCATTCACTGCAATGCAAATATTTCCCAGTGAATACCTGTTTGAAGGAAAATATACATAGTAGCATGGCATCAGCAATTCAGGATGAGGACAGCAATGACAGTGAAATGACACCAAGCAAACCGCTGATTAACTCATATTCTGTTCAAAGATCACGGTGCCTCTTCAAGGTAAAGGAAACAAATAGCCAAGGAGAATAGGTAATTAGTGATCAATTCCTTTTTGAGAATGTAAAGCAAGGACCATGGAGCTATTCTGCAACCACATCGGTTAACATTAAACAGAAAGTTCTTGGAACCAATAAGGCGCTATCCTCTGATTCTGATATAAAAAGTTGTTGCAGGCCACCACCATTTAAAGGAACAATGTCTATTCAATTTGACACATCCACCATGGACACTTTCTAGCCTCAGGCTTCACCTTGGTATATCTGAAAATAAAGAAGGAAATTTGAAATCTGGAAAGCACAAATTGTATAAGTCCGTAATACTAAGTAGAAATAAAATCTGTGATTATGTAGTGTCCGAGGAGGTGGTAAAAGCTGGAAAACAAGGAATAGTGCATATAAAGCCAACCACCTTTGCGAAGATTGAACATTCAGCTTTACTTGTTGAAAGTAACCAGCTGAAGGAAAAGAGAGAGTGTAAAGCTGGAGGATTTGAAGAGTGTTTATTGATTAAAAATGAACCAAAGAGAACATAGAACATACAGTGCAGAAGGAGGCCATTTGGCCCATCGAGTCTGCACCTACCCACTTAAGCCCTGACTTCCACCCTATCCCCGTAACCCAATAACCCCTCCTACCCTTTTTGGTCACTTCAGGGATATTTATCATGGCCAATCCACTTGCATGTCTTTGGACTGTGGAAGAAAACCGGAGCACCCGGAGGAAATCCACGCAGACATGGGGAGAACGTGCAAACTCCGCACAGACAGTGACCCAGTGGGGAATTGAACCTGGGACCCTGGCGCTGTGAAGCCACAGTGCTATCCACTTGTGCTACTGTGCTGGCCGGTATATTTCCCTCAGCATTCAGTGCTTGTAGTTTGGCTGCAGAAGATCTGCAAAATTTGGATGAACATTTATTGGACAATTAAAAAAGACTGGCTGCATTACATGACAGACAGAAATGCAGAAGAAACTCATTCAGGGGTCCCTCTCTAATTTGGGCAATCCCTGACAAAGGAAAGCACATTGTCTTTAATTTTGAAGAGAGTGAAAACAAGACACTATTTGAAGATATCAGAGGGAGTTCTAAACCCAAAGATGCAAACCTATCAGCAGAAGAACAAAGGAAAGATCTAATGAAGATACTTAATGAATATACACAGAGTTGTAGGGAAACACCAGGGGGCACTCCATTAACTAATCATGATGTTGACATAAGAAATTCTAAACTAATAAAGCCACATCCATCTCGACTAAAACCATGGAGACTGGCTAAGTTAGAGACTGAAATACATTGCATGTTGATAATTTTGTAGGAACAAGTGAACACACTGTGGTCCACCGAACACCAAGCGGATGTTTGGGAGATTGAAGGCCATGTTGGTGTGCGAACAGTGCTGGCCGCACCGGACTAATCTAGACCATAAAAATGGCCACAGATGCCAGTGACTTGGGGGTAGAGGCAGTGCTACTGGCCCTTCAGCACTTTGAAGTATATGTCCAACATGATGTTAAACAAAATGTAGTTTATACAGACCATCATCCCATCCGTTTATAGAAACGTTTAAAACTCGGAACGCAAGATTATTATATTAGAGTTTATTATTACAGCAGTTCAATGTTAAAATTGTACACATTCCCGGAAAGGATAATGTTATTGTAGATGCTTCGTCATGGGTTTAAGGACTGACGAGTCACCAAGGTAGAGACTGGGAAGGGAACTTATATACTCGGGATGAGTCAATGGATATGTGATAGTGATTTATGTCCTGCATACCTCATAAAGAAACGTCCATGCCCTGATATTTCATTCACTTTAGGGGGGGAGGTATGTAAGGGTCCTTCCTGATTATCCCCTTTTTTTGCCCGTTATCATTTTGATCCGTGGATGCTTAATGGACATATACCTTTAAATCGAGCAGGGGAATAAAGGAATTAAAAGTTACAAAAGAAAACATTCTGCTAGCTTTCGAGGAACAGAACTCAGACTTTTTGGCACACAAGAGGTGGGGTGGGACTCAGTTCGATTGGTAGGCTGGTGGCCAATGAATTGGCAAAAAAGCCACATTCTGGCCGGTAACGGGTGGTGATTGGAATGATTTTTAGAAAAGCAGAAGTTGAATCCTGGATGCTAAAAGGAAAGGCCCTGCTCTCTCCCTCATGTCCTCTCCAGAAAAGCTTGCTGTATTACTGAAACTGCAGAGATCAGAATCAATCTATTGTGAAAACCTCAAACAGAAAGCAAAGTTTGAAGAGAAGGTGCTAGAAACAACCATCAGAAACAAAGACTCTTTATCTTTTTACTTTCACGCTTATTATTTTCACCCCTTTTCCCCTGTGTGTGTGTGTGTGTGTGTGTGTATAGAGGTTGGGGGCAGATTAAAGTGGGGGATTAAGAATTTGATGTTAGTTAACCAATTGTATTTGCTGCATATTTCATTGTTGCCTAATTCTTGTTATGAATAAAAGGTAATTGTGCTTAAATTTACAAACCTGGGGCGGGATTCGCCGACCCCCCTGCCGGGTCAGAGAATCGCCGGGGGGGCGGCGTGAATCCCGCCCCGCTGGGCGCCGAATTCTCCGGCACCGAAAATTCGGCGGCGGGGGCGGGGGTGGTGGGGTCGGCCGGCGGGCCCCCCCCTTGCGATTCTCCGTCCCGCGATGGGGGCCGAAGTCCCGCTGCTGTAATTTTGCTTCCGCCGGCGTGAATCAAACCACCTACCTTACCGGCAGGTTGGCGGCGCGGGCGGGCTCAGGGTCCTTGGGGGGGGGGGGGGGGGGGAGCGAGGGGCGATCTGGCCCCGGGGGGTGCCCCCACGGTGACCTGGCCCATGATCGGGGCCTACCGATCCGCGGGTGGGCCTGTGCCGTGGGGGCACTCTTTTCCTTCTGCCTTGGCCATATCCTCCGCGATGGCCGGCGCAGAAGTGAACCCCCCCTGCGCATGCGCGGGGTTGGCGTCAGCAGCCGCTGACGCTCCTGCGCATGCGCGGACTTCTGCCGGCCGGCGAAGTCCCTTCGGCCCCGGCTGTCGTGGCGCCAAAGGCCTTTCCCATCGGCCGGCGGTGCGCCAACCACTCTGGCACGGGCCTAGCCCCTCAAGGTGAGGTCTTGGCCCCTAAAGGTGCGGTTCTCCGCACCTTTGGGGCGGCCCGACGCCAGAATGGTTCCCGCCACGCCAACCCGCTGGGCAGGGGAGAATCACGGCCCTGGTGACTGTAATTATTGGGCAGCTGAGGGCCAAAGACATAGGGGGCGAGATTATCCACTCCCGCGCCAGTTGTGAGAATCGCCTGGGCCGCCTAAATTTCCAGGGATGCCGGTCCGATGCCCTCCCGCGACTCTCCCAAGCGGCGGGAACGACCCCGTCGAGTTCTGCGGGCCGCAGGCCGGAGATTCGCCGGAGACACCCAAAATGGCGATTCTCCGGCACCCCCGCTATTCTCAGGCCCGGATGGGCCGAGCGGCCAGGCCAAAACGGCGGGTTCCCCCCGGCGCCCTCCACACCTGGTCGCTGCCGTCGGGAACAGCGCGCGAACGCTGGGGGGGCGGCCTGAGGGGGGGCGAGGGGATTTCCTTCACCGGGGGGTACCTCAAATGTGGGGTGGCCCGCGATCGGTGCCCACCGATCGTCGGGCCGTCCTCTCTGAAGGAGGACCTCCTTCCTTCCGCGGCCCCGCACGATCCGTCCACCATCTTTTTGCGGGGCGGACTTGGAGAGGACGGCAACCACGATCCTAGCCCATTGTCAGGGCCTGAATCGGTCAGGACCGGGGCCATTTCACGCCGTCGTGAACCTCAACGGCGTTCACGACGGCGCGGCCACTTCGGCGCGGGAGTGGAGAATCCCGCCCAGGGTATTTTTTTTAAAGAATTATTTGTTCATTCAATTGTGTTGCGACTCTGGGTTAAGGAGGCTGGAATTACCGCAACCTAGCCCAGGGTGTTGTAACAAACATAATCCTACTTTTTGGAAAACAAGAGCCTAATTTGGAGTCAATGCCATCCTCTGCAGTACAGAAACCCCTCTCTTCAATGGAAGAGACCCAATTTTAATAGAGCACCAGCAGATTTAAGACGGGGCTTTCACTAAAGCTATCGGTACCAGTTCAGGGATAGATTCAGCTCCACTTCATGATCTTGCTTTCACTCAGCTGTAGCTATATTGCATCACATGACTCAAACTGCGCTTGTACTAACTTTATTTGAATGATACAATGAAGTAACATACCTGATAATAAAATATCGCTTTTTAAACATAAATGTATTTAGTGCTTTGTGTGTGTTCGGCACTGGGACCTCATAATACCAGGAGCTGGTAATACCTTGTATTTGCTGTGTACAACATAGGTGCATCTGAATAAGGCTGATTTCACCTGGGAGTGCAAACATCACATTTATTAATTCTGTATTAAGAATTTTGGAGACTGAAAATCACATAGAATCTGTCTAAACAAATATATTAGGATTTGTACATTATTTCGATTACACTGGCATTCCTATACAAATCTATTTTACAACTTTTTCCAGTGTTTAATTGTTCTATCCTTATTAGAATAGAACTGTTACCACTACTTCTTTCCTCTCAAATGCTCTCTGGTCTCCTAATGGGGTTTCTCTTTTTAAAGCTCCCTCTTTTAGTCCGAAAAATGGTATGACTTTATTCTGTGTCCCTGTTCAAACATTATTGCCTTTGCTGCATGATTGGCCAACTGTGGGCATGGATGTGGTCAGATGAGAGGACGGTGATATTTACTTCTCCCATCTAGCGCATTCCCTTTCTATCCAACTCTCCCGTTTGTGGGGAAATCAGTTATGGAGAACATCAGAGCTGAGCCCGATCGTTTTGTGTCTGCGCCCCACTGCCACACGCATACAATCTCCTGGATATAATCAGGAGTGGGGGAAGCACAGGTTGATTTTGATCTTTCTTTTCCCATTGCATTGAGGCCAATGCCGAGCTGTGATCAACTACCGTTTCTGTTTGAACTGTATTGTTCATGAACTTTGAGTAGGGGAAGGTTTAGGCTCAAAAATGAACAAGTTTTAATATGCTCTCAAAAATGTCAGAAAATGCTTTGTATAAAACAAGACAACACCATGTAACATCCATTTGCAATGTTGCATCTCATAAGGCCAATATACTCTGTAGCAACCCCCCATTGAAACATCACAACCAAAGGGTCCAGGGTACAATTGGAGCTGTTGCATGCAAAGGCTCCACACAAATGCATTGTACATGTGAACACTTCGGAAAGGAACCGGTCACAATTGAACCTAGTAAGGTCTCAGTGCACTCAGGAGATCAAAGAACAGTACAGCACAGGAGCAGGCCCTTCGGCCCTCCATCTCTGCGCCATCATGATGCCTGTCTAAACTAAATCCTTCTGCACTTCCGGGGTCCGTATCCCTCTATTCCCATCCTTTTCATGTATTCGTCAAGATGCCTCTTAAACGAGAGAGGGAAGGCAGAAGAGAAAATTGACAGTGTGGGGAGAGGTGTGGTAAATAATATTTTAGGAACAGGGAAAATGCTATTAGGTTCAACAAACTACGAGTTTGCCTCTTGAACCTATTTATACTGCCTGTAGCAATGGTCTTCCCTGGTAATTTATTCTACACCTTTATTACCCTTTCAGTGAACAATTTCAGCTTAACTTTCCTTCTTGCCAACAACGTCCTGATTTTAATTTGCATTCCCCTGGCTTCAGCTTTCTACATAAGGAACCACCTACAGGATCATCTTGTGGGTCACTGAGTAAATTGTGAATCATGCAAACTGTAATTAAGGCACCTTGAAATGTGCTCCTTCACAGGGAGAACTAGCCCAGCTCCTTTAGAAGAGGATGGAGTTAATCAAATTCACAAAAGGTTTGCCATGATAGTACTGATGTCTTAATTCCAATCACCATTAAATCTGAATCCCACTACAACTGGTATTGAACTACAATTGGTGAAAATAATTCCTTTTGTTTTATAACAATGCTTTTGGTACTTGCCTGGAACATCCCATTCGTGTTCATTCTTGGTAAATGAAAGATGCCTGTTTATTTCTCGTACACACAAAATTACACCTAACACTAAGAAACAATTCTTTGTTGTTGCAAAGAACATTGGAAATATGAGATGAGGTAATATAGGATTAATATTAAAGAGCAGCTGAGGGCAGCACGGTGACGCAGTGGTTAGCACTGCCGCCGAGGACCCGGGTTCGATCCCGGCTCCAGGTCACTCTCTGTGTGGAGTTTGCACATTCTCCCCATGGGTAGGTGAATTGTCCACGCTAAATTGCCCCCTAATTGGGAAATAAAAGAACTGGGTACTCTAAATTTATTTTAAAAATATTAAAGAGCAGCCTATACTTTACAAAACAATATACTGGAATCTTGGGAAAAAAAACACAGTTCAAGATAGCAGCATTGAAGTCAACACATTAATATTTTTACGAGTCTCGCCCATCCACCGGACAGTCTTTAAGAAGTTAGGGACGTTATAAATAGGGAATAGTACATTTTTTTTCATTTGAATTATTGAGTGTCAGTATCAAGCCCTTTCAGGAAACGTATAGCCATTGGATGCAGTGCAAAGTCCCCCATTTTGCCCTTTAATCAGGCTGAGCAAAACCTCCGCACCAGTGGGTTTTCTATTAGCCTAATTAGTCATCCAGTGGTTATTGAGAAGTATTGCCAATTTGATGCAACATTGTGCCAAATGGGGAGTTTTGTGCTGTAGGCCTATGCTGACAAGCATCTCCATTGAAAGTGGCCAAACTCGTTTGGTACAATCACAGTCAGCAGTTAACCTGGGTTGAATTTAGACCCAGCTCAATGTCAAATTCCTAGCAGCCCTCACTCCCCTTGGGTGTTCATTTCTACCGGGTCTGAAGTGATGCTCATGTATACACAAAGGAAAGAATAAGAATTTAACTCCAGCACAAGAACAACTGCGAAAGATCAGAGTTAGGATTCTAGATCTTTAACATCTGTAGCACAAATTTCTGTCCAGATAACATGGTCAACAATACATGAACACTAGGATCATTGTACAGGCTAAACTGTACTGTGCATTACATTGTACTAGAAGCATTATTTGAGATAGAATCTTCTAGGATTCATTTCACCTTGACATAGTCTCTTTGTAACTGAAATATTCAGAATACTGTTATAATACATTCTGTTAGTCTGTCCAGCGTGCATATTCATCCCATAAAGGGTTTTTCTCTGTATTTGGTCTTTTTCTGATTCACCGACTCTATACATTATGTTACAATTGGTACCATCTAAATTATTTATTGACGGTATAGTGCTGTGTTCTCTGTTACAAAATAAAATTACGCACACTCGTATTGTGGGGGAAGTCATGAAATGCCAGTCACTCTGTAAGCTGTCCGGAGTTGTGTGAAAGTTTGTAATGACAAGTTTGGAATGTATGCAATTTGGAGGTATTGATATATTGAGTTATCCGGAGACCACTGGAGCACTGTGAGAGGCGTCCTTATGTAACGGCAGACAATCATAAGGCTGTTGGTTGGATGGAGAGATTTCAGCACAAGCCAGATTGCCTGGACTGGATGATCATCGGAAGGGGCTGCTGGCAACTGGAGGTTAGGGTAACTTTTTTGTGATCAGAGAACAGCCGGAGAATTGGAGATACTGATGTGAGTTCTAAACTGGATATGGCTGTAAGAAAGCAGTGTACAACTGAAGAGGTATCAATACCAGAAAAGGTCTGTGCAACAATACCAGTGTCAAACCAGACCATCTTTCACCCCCATGTTCCACTTAAGCAGCATCAGTAACAGAGAGGTAAGTTCAACCGGAGCAATAACAGTCCATGGAGAAGTACCTCCAGATCTTTGTTAGTCAGCAATAAATAAAAAATAATAAAACAAGGATCCTTTGGGACATTTTAAATAATGTTTTCTCTCTATCTGTCTTCTTGGAATTGCTGGAGTGTTCTAGTCCCCTGTAGTGTAGGGCATTGACCTGGGTTTGCCTGGGCTGACCTGGGACAGGCCTCATCACCGACATGTGTGCATCTCCACCACTTTGTGGCACTGCTTGCATTTGACAAAGCAGCACCAGTGGAATTTACAACTGCACCTCTCCACGATCTCCACCTCCTCCGTGTTGAAGCTGCGACCACAACACATGAGCTCGCAACCGTCAATCGCCTTGGACGTCTTATTGCACTGCCGCCCAGAGGTTCCGAGGACCCCGTTTCTAATGTCATGATCACAGAAATCTGGGCTTGAGTCGAGGTATACAAGGTCCTCGTCCGTGTGGGGCTTGAACTGTGAATTCTTGGGCACCAAGACTTTTGTGGAACCGACTTTCCTTTGTTCGACTTCCGTGGCTCCATCAAATTTCTCTTTCAGCACATTGCCGACTTTCCTGAATGGAGGCATGGCCTTCCAGCAAGTTTTCACTTCACACGATCCAGAAACCCCATGACATTTACATTCCACCCTCATGTTGTTCAAAATGGCCTGGAAAAAGAATACACAGTTAGATGTTGTGGAAAATAACTTGGCTGTTTTAATACGTGATGTGATGCAGTGCACAATATTGTTCATCTGTCACAGTTATAGTTGAGGAGGTAAGGGTCACGTTTTGAACTGTTTGTTTTAATAGTGCAATTGTGACTGACTCTGGAAACAGCTGCATCCTTGAAGGGGTGGTGCTGCTTTGATGGGGAGTTTATGGTGCAGCTTAGTTCCTGGAACATCCTGCTGTCGCGGAACATTTACGTGATAACAGACGCCTTGTCTGCTTACAATGTGTTTTTGATCTTATATTTTTTAACATTGAAATTAAGATAACAAATAATTTTGTAACAGTAATTCCAAACTGTCACAGCATTGCCCAATTACATAACCGTGTTTAGCTGAACTGGTTAGAGACTTGGAAACTAGAGTCAGCTTTGGGACAGACTAGAGGATTGAGGAGGATTTGTGCAGGTAGCTGGAGTAGAAATGTCAGAGTCATATTGAGAGGGTAACAGGGATGATGGTGACCATGACAGAGCAGTGAAGTTATGGTGGGGCAAATAGCTTGGGCAGCGCTGTGGGAAAAATAAAATGGGCCAGGGAGGAAAGGGAGTATAATCACAAAGGAAAGGGGAAAGTGTTAAAGAAGCTTGGGTAAAGGAGCAAATGTAATGGATGAGTAAGAGTAAAATAAGGTTGGGAAAAATAGCAAATGTGGTTGAGGAAGAGTTGAAGAGACTTGTAGGGGAGCAGTAACATGTATCGGGCAACATGTGTAAAAGAGGAGGCTTGGCAGCTACAAGATGGCATGTCGGAAGACTGTGTAGCCTTTGTAGGATTTACTGTCTCAGCTACTATTATCACTCTGAAGCTTCCAGAAGACCTTTCGGTAAAAGTGTTAGACTGCAGCAACACAAGCCAAGTGATTTCTATGTGTGACATTCGCATTGAGAGTCAACCACTCAACTGTCGGAGCTAATAGAGCGGGAATAAATGATGGTTTAAGCAAGCTTCTGCAAACTCCACACACTGGTCCATTAAAAACAGTCCATTCAGTTAGTTGGTTGATGCAATGTTCACAGTTTTCTTTGGGGTAAACAGATTTGGTTTATGCCACCTTTGTACACAATGAGATTCATAAAAGGCCGGCTGCATCCCCTTTGGCTGGACACAAACCAGGGGGTAGAAATTCATCTCTGGTGGTGACGCAATACGGCAGTTCTGGATCAGTCTCTCATTCTACAAAACCCTTCAGTTCCAGTGTGGTAAATGGAAGTATATTTCAGGCATTGCATATAATAGGCAACTGATCCGATACTGCCAACATCAGAGACAAATTTCTCTCCCTGGGAATAATGCTAGATTGAATAGGATTGACCCCTCCATTTCATTGGGTTGGTTGTGAGGTACACCATGACTAACGTTTGACAAAACCTTCCTCTGCAGATTGAAGATGGTCAATGGCGCCTGATGCCAAAGCAAGGTGAAGATCTTTCCAAGATCAGAATGTAAAATAGTGACATAAAGGTCGCCGATGTTAGAACATAATCACATCTGGTCAACTATTTTTTAAATCACCGTTGGAGTCAAACCTGCCACCAGTCAACGATAACCACAAAAGAGCTGTTTGACAATTAATCAATAATTTAGCTGAACAAATTTGCTAATCGGCAGATCACCCATTCTGTTTTGACAGTATTGCAAAATAACCAACTGGTTACCAAATCAATCCACAGATTTTCTTTTTGACAGATATAGGGGGCGATTCTCCGATATTGAGGCCAAGTGTTCGCGCCGTCGTGAACGCCGTCGCGTTTCACGACGGCGCAAACAGGGCCCAGACACGACCTATTCTGGCCCCCACAGGGGGCCAGCACGGCGCTGAAGCGGATCACGCCGCTCCAGCGTCCTTACGCAGCACCAAATGGGCACCGCGCCAACCCGCGCATGCGCAGTTGGGGCAGCCCAATCCTGCGCATGCGCAGTTGGGCCGCGCCATCCTGCGCATGCGCGGGGAACGTCTTACGCACGCCAGCCCCTCAGCAACATGGAGCCGGTGTTCTGGGGCCGCGCGCGGAAGGCCGCAAAATATTGTGAGAGGCCAAAAATGGGATTTACACCAGTGAGAACAAAGAACAAAGAAAAGTACAGCACAGGAACAGGCCCTTCGGCCCTCCAAACCTGCGCCGACCATGCTGCCCGTCTGAACTAAAATCTACACTTTTGGGGTCCGTATCCCTCTATTCCCATCCATTAGGGCAGCATGGTAGCATTGTGGATAGCACAATTGCTTCACAGCTCCAGGGTCCCAGGTTCGATTCCGGCTTGGGTCACTGTCTGTGCGGAGTCTGCACATCCTCCCCGTGTATGCATGGGTTTCCTCCGGGTGCTCCGGTTTCCTCCCACAGTCCAAAGATGTGCAGGTTAGGTGGATTGGCCATCATAAATTGCCCTTAGTGTCCACAATTGCCCTTCGTGTTGGGTGGGGTTACTGGGTTATGGGGATAGGGATAGGGTGGAGGTGTTGACCTTGGGTAGGGTGCTCTTTCCAAGAGCCAGTGCAGACTCGATGGGTTGAATGGCCTCCTTCTGCACTGTAAATTCTATGATATCTATGATTCATGTATTTGTCAAGATGCCCCTTAAACGTCACTATCGTCCCTGCTTCCACCACCTCCTCCGGCAGCGAGTTCCAGGCACCCACTACCCTCTGTGTAAAAAACTTACCTCGTACATCTCCTCTAAACCTTGCCCTCGCACCTTAAACCTATGCCCCCTAGTAATTGACCCCTCTACCCTGGGAAAAAGTCTCTGACTATCCACTCTGTCTATGCCCCTCATAATTTTGTAGACCTCTATCAGGTCGCCCCTCAACCTCCTTCATTCCAGCGAGAACAAACCAAGTTTATTCAACCTCTCCTCATAGTTAAAGCCTTCCATACCAGGCAACATCCTGGTAAATCTCTTCTGCACCCTCTCTAAAGCCTCCACATCCTTCTGGTAGTGTGGCGACCAGAATTGAACACTATACTCCAAGTGTGGCCTAACTAAGGTTCTATACATCTGCAACATGAGTCGCCACTTTTATGCTCAATGCCCCGGCCAATGAAGGCAAGCATGCCGTATGCCTTCTTGATTACCTTCTCCACCTGTGTTGCCCCTTTCAGTGACCTGTGGACCTGTACACCAAGATCTCTCTGACTGTCAATACTCTTGAGGATTCTACCATTCGCTGTATAATCCCTACCTGTATTATACCTTTCAAAATGCATTACCTCACATTTGTCCGGATTAAACTCCATCTGCCATCTCTCTGCCCAAGTCTCCAAACGATCTAAATCCTGTTGTATCCTCTGACAGTCCTCATCGCTATCCGCAATTCCACCAACCTTTGTGTCGTCCGCAAACTTACTAATCAGACCAGTTACATTTTCCTCCAAATAATTCACATATACTACGAACAGCACTGATCACTGCGAAACACCACTGGTCACAGCCCTCCAATCAGAAAAGCACCCTTCCATTACTACTCTCTGCCTTCTATGACCTAGCCAGTTCTGTATCCATCTTGCCAGCTCACCTTTGATCCCGTGTGACTTCACCTTTTGTACCAGACTGCCATGAGGGACCTTGTCAAAGGCCTTACTGAAGTCCATATAGACAACATCGACTGCCCTACCTGCATCAATCATCTTTGTGACCTCCTCGAAAAACTCTATCAAGTTAGTGAGACACAACCTCCCCTTCACAAAACCGTGCTGCCTCTCCCTAATACAACCACTTGCTTCCAAATGGGAGTAGATCCTGTCTCGAAGAATTCTCTCCAGTAATTTCCCTACCACTGACGTAAGGCTCACCAGTCTGTAGTTCCCTGGATTATCCTTGCTACCCTTCTTAAACAAAGCAACAACATTGGCTATTCTCCAGTCCTCTGGCACATCACCTGAAGACAGTGAGGATCCAAAGATTTCTGTCAAGGCCTCAGCAATTTCCTCTCTTGCCCCCTTCAGTATTCTGGGGTAGACCCCATCAGGCCCTGGGGACTTATCCACCTTAATATTTTTTGAAGACGCCCAATACCTCGTCGTTTTGGACCTCAATGTGACCCAGGCTACCAACACACCCTTCTCCAGACTCAGCATCCACCAATTCCTTCTCTTTGGTGAATTTGGATCGCGATGTTTCCGGGTCTTCCCTGATGATGTGATCAGGTTCATGCCCAGGAAGGGTACAAAACTTATTTGCATAAATTTGAATGCATTATAATGTACTCAGCAAGGTTAAAGTTGAATCTTCAGACCTCATTGAATCTTCCCAGCTATCAGGCGTGATGTTACAAGCATGCAAGTTACTACTGGTTTTTAAAAACAGGAATCAGGTGCCATGACTTCTGAGAGGGAGGAAGGAGGTGAGCACCTCCTGCGCCTGGTACCAGAGTCCAAGGAGACAAGAGCCCGCTGCCCAGCTCCAGTAATGGGTTCAAGGGTGGGGTGTCGGGGGCTTCCAGGATGGGGGCCATATGATGTGTGTTGCCCTGAAGCCTGCTGCCTTTGTCACTTAAACATATTATAAAGCACTGTGTCAGTTTGCAGCCCATGTAATTCAGAAAGTTTTGAGAGCACTGTGTCAAGTCTGCTGCCTGTGATGTCAGTAAAGTTTAATGAGCGTTGACATAGGGCAGGATTTTCCTACCCCTCCGTGGCGCGTTCTGCAGCAGTGGAGGGTGGCTCATCGGCGGCAGGATCTCCTGGTCCTGGCGTTGAACACACCCCTCGTCATCGCGAAACCCACGGCCAGGGTGCACCAATGCTGGGACTGTAAGATCCTGCCAGCGCGAATGGCCAGAAAATCCTACCCGTTGTCAGCTGTTCGTGGTGTGGGGATATGGGGCACCTGTGGGTGCAGGGAAGGGTATGTTGAGACTGAAGGAGGCGGACCTAAGGGGCTGGATGGATGAGACCCCGAAAGAGAAGGCAGCATGATGCCCATCCTGGGATGGGGCCTAGTGATTGGCGGGTGCGGGGGCTGCAGGAGTGAGGGGGGGGGGGGGTGCGGGAGGGGGGTAATCATTAAAAAATTATTGGAGTGGCTGTCCAGGAGTCTTAAATGTAAAGGCCTGACAGTAATGAGATCTCGGGAGGTTGCAGCCTGAGTGAGAGGGTTGCCTATTAGTCTTTCCTATCCCTGATTCAGGAAGTAATTGTGGTCTCTAACATTTCTGAGAATCATGTTCGTTAAACTAATTGGCCCCCGTGAGCTAAACCTTAACAACATTAGCTGCCCAGCAAAGTCAAGACAAGGGGTGATAACTCATGGTTCAAGGATAAACTCTTGGGTGCACGGGATCAAGAGGGACTGAGTCTGCATAAGTGCCGGACCCCTGTGCTTGCTATTGAAGATCCATTAGCCCTCAAGATGGTCGGAACTGTCCAGTTGACCATGCCCATGAGGGATGGGGAACAATTGAAACTTCCTGTCAGAGCCACTAGTGATATAGAGATTAAGGTAGGGGACAATCAGCCTGGAGGCCAGAGGCAACATTGAATTGGCAAGGGCATGGACCAGGGCCGGCGCAGCAATTGAGATGGATAATGTGTAGGATTGGCTTCTTCCAGAACTGGGAGGACACTGGGTGAAAGCAGCTACTAAAGTTTGGCAGCTGCGACACCAACCTGTCTCTCACCCTCTCTCTCTCTCTCTCTCGTCCCTCGCTGCTTACCATTCGAGATCTGTATGGAGGCAGTGGAGTTGGCAATTCTGCAAATTACAGCGCTGGAGAAGCATAGACTCCAGCAACAACAAGCGGCGCACCCAGGGAAAACCCAGTACCAGGCAACCAGTGGGCCGTAAGACAGGCTCAAGAGCCAGAGGTAGCAGCAGCCGAACAAGGGGCACAAAGGCAAAGGAGGAGAGCAAGGCTAGATGGACCTGTGTGTCCTTCATGGAGCTGTGGGACACCATGTACCGCAAAAGACTCCGCCTCACCAGGGAGACAGTGCGGTACCTGTATCATATTCTGTCCAACTTGGCGCAATGTGGAGGCGTAGGGCACCCCCTGCCTGTGGCCGTGATGTCACGGCAGCCCTCAACTTCTATGCAACGGGTTCATTCCAGGGCTCCCCAGGTGACCTCTGTGACATTTCACAGTCCGCCCATAAATACATCCGTGTGGATACGTATGCACTCTATGCGAGGGCATCGGACCTCATCCATTTCGAACCAAACCCAACAAGACGAGAGAGCTGTGGGATTCGTCACCATAGCTGGCCTGCCACAGATGCTGAGCAGTCGACTGCACTTATATTGCTCTACGTGCCTCGTGGCATCAGGGAGTCCCATTCATCAGCAGGAAGGAGTTCCATGCCCTTAATGTCCAGCTAGTGTATTACCACCAGATAAGATTCATGCATGTTTTCCAGAGAGTGCGCATGACAGCTACATCCTTGTGCAATCACAAATCCCTGGACTATTCGAAGGGCAAACAAGCTGCAGGGATGGCTTATTGGGGACAAATAATATCCGCTGAGGTCTTGGCTGATGACCCCAGCGTGGAGGCCAAAGACTGAAGCAGAGGCCCGCTAAGCCGAAGCTCACAGTGCCACCCAGTTTGTGATTGAACGGTGTATCGGACTCCTTGAGATGCATTTCCGCTGCCTCAACGCGTCTTATGAAGCCCTACAGTACAGTCCCCAGATGAGGAGGAGGACCAAGAGAAAGTGGAGGAAGAGGCTGGAGAGAAGCCGGAGGATGGCAAACAGGCAGGGTGAAGGTTTGCATGGGCAGAAGGACCAGGCTGCTTTCATCGCTTCCCGTTTCACCCTATCGGAGCACCATGTTGTCTGACAGCTCAAGAAGCTCCTCACTCCAAGACTATGCTAATGACTCCGCGACCATGGAAAGGAAGGTCACAGTAAACCTTCGTCATCAGGGTGCTGGGCCTGGGGATCCTTATGCCTGCTGATCAGAACATGCAGGAGGGTGTTGACGACTCACAGTGAGGAAAGCTCTGTGTTGCACTTCAGCTTTTGCTTATGTCTGATTCCTGCCTGTCTTTTGCCAGCATGCTGACTCCCCAGCTCATGTGCAAGTGAGTTTATGCCCTCGATCATTTTGTTGCATAGCACTAGAGGAGGATGAGGAGCGAGACTCTAGGGCTCACTGATTAATGTCCAAGTCCTTGCAGGAATTATGTTATTTTCACTTTGACTGGGCCTAACCATTTGCCTCACTTTGAAGGCCTGTGGGAAGAGCTGTATCCAGATGGGGTGGAACGCTATCCCACTGGTAGGAGGATTAACAACATGAGATGTTAAGGTTGTGAATAACAAGAGTTTTTAATGTGGTAACAAGTGCATTTGTGAGATTTGATAAAGATCCCCAGATATCTGTGCCTACCTTCACCCATGCCTACTCTGTGCCCCTACAATTCCTTAGCCTTACGAACGCGATTTCTCAGTGTATTCCTTGGATGCCACATCAGAAGTGGAGGAACCCTGCTACCTTCCACACCTTGGTGGGCATCCTCTGTAGGACTGGGACCTGGAGGGCCCCGGCCTACTCTTGGGTGGCATTGGGTGTTGCCACATCACCTTGTTCAGCTCTCTGTCCCTGAGGTGCGCTGGTATCAGGAGGGGGAGATTCAGAATGGCTGGTAACTCCCAGACTCTCCTGTGTGGAAAGCCCCGGGAGGGTCTGCAGCACTTCCTCTTCCCTCTTGGTGTTCTTGGGCCCCTGGGCTACTCCATGGGGTGGAGGGTCAGCTAAAGTGAGCTCCAGAAGCCTCAACATTATCTGGTGCTGCCAGTCCTGGAGGCCCGCAATTGTCCACACCATGGTGTTGAACCATTCAACCATGGTTCTCAAGGATTGAGCCATGCCTCTGAGTTCAGCAGTCATGGATCTGACATCTTGCCTAGCTTTCCACTGCGGCCGCCACCCTTACGGTGTTGGCCTGTGTACCACGCATTGTCGGCAATATCCCCTACGACAGGAGGCTTTGAGACTCCTCCATTCGGCCTTGCAGTCACAGGAATGTCGCTGACAACCTCTCCTGGCATTCCGAGCTCTGCTGTTGCATCTCAAGCAGATGAGGGACGAATCTGTCCAGAGGCACGGCACCTGACTGGACACAGCTGAGTCCTGGGATCCAGCAGACCCCTGACTGTCTGAACCCTGGGACATTCCTGCCTCCACCTGATGTTCATCAGAAGCAGTATGGTGCTCACCAGAAAGTGTTCCAGAAGCCTGCCTGCTAAGTTAGCCCACTGAGGTGTGTGTCTTGACGATGATGGATAGTGCGGGTGATAGCTGTGACGCTTCATCCATGTTCTTCGCCTGGATATACTCCAAGGTGCTTTCGAAGTTGGGTGGTGAGGCACTGCTAGTTGACCGGCCAAGCTCTTCGGTAAACAACAAAGCACTCACTTGAGACTGATCATCTGGATGAAGGTGCAGTGGCTCCTCACTTTTCTCCATCAGGCCAACCTCGTTCTCAATGCAGGCCCACTCCTGCTCCTCCCCTGCGAGCTCCATGGCTCCATGACCCTCTCCTCGAATGGTGTCACGATCCTCAGCTCAGACATTCCGCCGCCTATTTTCTCTCTCGCTCTCTGGTTGTGGGCTATATTACCCTGCAGGGGCAGAAAAGGGGCTGATGTGAGCTGGACGCTTGGTGGGTCAGAGGTCGATGGCAACTGCCATGTTTGGGCACTGCGCCTAAGCAGGGAGCGGTTCTGATGAGGAATGCTGAGAGGAGAGGAGTGTGGTTGAAGATGGTGCTGGGAGGTTGGGTGCTGGGAATCGGTGAGGCGGTGGCTTGTGGGTTCCAGGTGACATTACGGGGGTGACGGAAGGGCGGAGTGCCAAGAGGATACAGAGAGCACTTACCCTTGCTGATTATAGCAGGTCATTCATCTTCTTCCGACACTGCATTCCTGTCCTCTTGATCAGGCTGCTGGCACTGACCAGTGCTGCCACCGTTTCCCAGATGGGATTCGTTACCTTGCTGGAGGGCCTCCTGCTAACCCGAGCTCATATTGTTGCCCACCTCTCTTCCATGGCATCCACCGCATGGGTGAGAGCCCCCTCCATAAATCCAGGAGCTGGTTTCCTTGCTGCCATCCCCTCCTGGCTTGACTCAGATTAAGTGCTGCAGAATCATTTAAATGCAGCACCCCTTGATTGAAGTGGTCAGATGGCCCCAGGGCGGGTTAATCAGACACTACGCGGCTTATGCGTGGCATTTTTCACATGGGAAATTTCCCCCCCCAAAGTACCTAAAGATAGTGACCAAGAGCATGCTGCCAGGGCTGGCAGGAATCGCACCGATTTTCTCGCCAAAAATGACACTTTGTCATTTTTTTTTGGAAAAGTTCATAGAGTGAACTTCTTCAATTGACCGGTAAAAAAGAACATTATTAAGAAATAGATAATATTGAAAAAGCAAAATTACATGCTGCCGTATATGACACACAGGGAAGATAACAAAACTAAAGGAGAGAAGATGACGAAATAAATGTCACTTGGCTATCCTCTGAAGATCTCATAAAACATGTGGCTCACATTTCTTCACAAATTAGCACTTCACGTACATGATATGGAGATTGTACATCTACAATTTACTTAAGGTCCTGTCTGGGAAAATGCAGAATGGTGTGTCTCAGCAATCAGTATTGCCACACAAGTGCCAGGCAATGACCATTTCCAGCAAGAGAGGCTCTAGCCATCGCTCCTTGACATTCAATGGCATTAGCATCACTGAAGCCCCCACTATCACTGGGGTTACCACTGACTAGAAACTGAACTGGATTAGTCATATAAATACTGTGGCTACCACAGCAGGTCAAAGGCTAGGAATCCTATTGTAACTAACTCACCTTCTGACTCTCCAAAAGCCTGCCTACAAGGCCTAAGTCAGGATTGTGATGGAATACTCTCCACTAGCCTGGATGAGAGCTCCAAAAACACTCAAGAAGCTCAACACCATCCAGGACAAAGCAGCCCACTTGATTGGCACCCCTTCCACAAACATTCACTTCCTCCATCACCGACAGATAGTGGCAGCTGTGTGTGCCATCTACAAGATGCACTGCAGGGAGTGACCAGTTTTCCTTAGGCTGCAGCTTCCAAACCTACGGCCACTACCACCTAGAAGGACAAGGGCAGCAGATACCTGAGAACACCACCACCTAGAAAATTCCCTCCAAGTCACTCATACCCATGTTCCTTCACTGTCGTTGGGAAAAAATCCTGCAATTCTGTCCCTAACAGCACTTTGGGTGTATCTACATCTCAGGGACTGCAGCAGTTCAAGAAGGCAGCTTACCGCCACCTTCTCAAGGACAATATGGGACAGGCAGTAAATGCTGCGCTAGCCAGTGACGCCCACATCCCGTAAATTAATTTTTTAAAAAACCTTACTATTTCTATTTTGTATCAATGACTTTGATTCAGATAGTAGGAGGGGTCATGGACCCTGAATAAACAATTCAAGAAATAGACTCAACGCTTAACATGTCCACCCAATGTAGTGTAGCAATCAACAAAGCACACGGGATGTTGAACTATTTGCAAAAACAGCAGAATGAAAGTCATGTGCAAACTGCAAAATGCCATGGCCAAACCCGAGTGACATGTTCAGTTCAAGATGTACGAGGGAGACCATCAAGCACCAGCATAAGTTCACAGAAGAGCTGCAAGGCTGATCAGTGGAGATGTCGCGGCCTCGAGATCTGCTACCTGGCTGGAGGGAAAGGACGGAGAATTTGGGCATGAGGGAGCTGTTAGTGGAGACTTATGAGAAGAGATCTGGGGGAATGGTCCCTAGGTGGTGGTAGGGGTGCAGGGAGTGATTGCGATGAGGGAGTTGGGAAGGGGGCGAAACCCAGGGCAAGGTTTTGATTTGGGCTGGGGGAAATTGAATTATTGGGAAAGACTGAAGAACCATGGCCTTGTCCGTCTGGAACAGATGGGATTGCCAATACACCAGTCAGCAGTAATCAACCATTGATAAACACACTTGATAGAACCTATTTTTACCTAGAATTAAGCTGTTGAACTAAGAAAATCAATATTGAGCTAGAGAAGCTTTTTTAACATTTGAATTAAAGTTGTGAAGTTTAAGATTAGGAACGGGGTTGTAGTTGTCGGATTAAAAACCACATACCTTTCTTCCGGCCTCGTTGTTATGCAGATTCATTAACGGCCTGCTCGAGGAGGCGCCTTTGCTTCTTTCCCTTACATCCACAAAAGATTGGGAAAAGGCAACGCCATATGCAATATTATCTGAACAGCCTGACCACTGGAATCCTAAACCCAACAGGGAAAAAAAAAAATGCGACAATCAGAACAAAAAGCCTGTTTAATTCGGGAAGTAGCAATCCAGATACTCCCAAGGCCAAGTCAAGCCTGGGCCAAACCAGGAATTAATTCAAATTCTAGGAATTACAGTGTACCCTTTCACATAAACATAGCCTGACAGGCTTAATAATAACGGTATATTAGGTTTTTATCAATACTTTCCCCATTTCAGCTCCTGAAGGTACTGATCTTGCAGTGAGGGTGAACATACAAAGGGAAAGCTGAGAAAACACCATCAACCCATCAAGTTAATCCGATCCAGCAGACTCTACACGCTGTCCTCCTAATTCCTAGTAGTGTTGTCTCTTGGAGTTCAAAACAAATAGAAAAAGTCGAGCTAATAAAGGGCAAATTTCTCTCAGACCCCCTCAGACAGACAAGCAAGCATCAGAAAATTGTAATTGCCCATTTTTTATCATGATCTAAATTAACTGACTGGGTATCCCCTGCCACAGGGGACATCCCCTTCTTTCAGAAGCCTGTCAAGTTCCCGTTTAAAAGACTGCAATGATTTCAAACCTGAAATTGCGAAAGCCTTTTCCAGAGGCCGATGTCTCTCTGCAAAGAGAGGGTATTCCTATCATCTGACTATAAGGACTATATAGGCAACATCTCTTTGCCACCACATATGATTGTACGTTCCTATAAACCTCCGAGGAAACTTCAATCTGAGACCCAGGCCATTTTAACCTTTGGTTCTAATTTAAATGAAGTAGCACGGTTTCCCTTCAGTGAAAGATTCAATTGACATCAACAGACATGAACTGAAATTGATTCATCACTCCAAAGATGCCAGAACTCAGGAGACGGTTCCGGGTAAGAAGTTAGTGCCAGGCAAGGATTTTGGCAGTAAGTTACAGTGATGGGAGGCAAAGGTCAGGTCAAGACTGGGAAGGTCCTTTCAGAGTCCAGGTGAGCACTCCTGTTCCACAAGGATTCCATAGAAAAGTAAAATTAACTTTCTGCCGCTCTACTGACTTCTTTAGTGATATAGCTGTTGGTTTTGGTCCTATGTGAGCTTCTAAATCTGTGAGCACAAATTGCTGCACCGCTGACAATATGGGGCCGTGACATTTGCTTTTCAAGTAGTTTCCTGCCAGTTTGGGCTGTGTAGCCCTTCCCGTGCCTGATCTGAGGTCAGTTAAGATGGTCTCCACCAGGAACGTGGCGCAAACATCCCTCCACGTTCCTGCCATCTTAAACTACTGTTCCCATTGGGCAGAGGAAGGTTAAAACTGATCTCAAAATTTTTGTGAGTGTTCCAGGAATTGCTGATGGGCCTTCCACACAAAACCACTCCAATAGTAGTAGTGGTAGAACATTGGGGGCGGGATTCTCTCAGCCCGGGGCTGGGCCTCAGAATTCCCGCAACCGGCGCGAATAGCGCCACGCCGCCCCGACGCCGGCACACGATTTTCCACAGAGCGGAGAATCGCGCCATTGGCGCCGGCGTGGTTGGCGCGGTGCTGGTCGGGGGCCGCTCTACGCGGCCGGCCTGCCAATTCGCGGCCCGGAATGGGCAGAGCGGCCGTCGTAAAAATGCCGAGTCCCATCGGCGCCGTCCACACCTGCTCTCAGCTGGCAGGAACTCGGCGTGGAAGGGTCGGGGGGGGGCGACCCTGGGGAGGGGGGGGCCTCCAATGTGGCCTGGCCTCCTTTCTTCTGCGCTGACCCCTGTAGTCCTGTGCCACGTTGCGTCGGGGCCGGCGCGTTGAAGGAAGCCACTGTGCATGCGCGCGTTGGTGCCAGCGCCACTGCGCATGCGCAGATCCCGCGGCGCCCAGTTCACGCCGGGATCAGCAGCTGGAGCAGTGTGGGCCGCCCCAGTGCAGGGGGCCAGAATTGCTGATCCTGAGATCGTGTTGATGCCGTCGAGAAACACAACGGCGTTTCCGGAGGCGTCAACACTTAGCCTCAGGATCACAGAATCCCGCCCTGGATTCCAAACAGTACTTAACAATTTCAAATTGCCATAATTATGCTCATATTACAATAAGAAAATGCTTGCAATATTCAGCAGGTCAGGCAGCATATCTGAGGAAAAAGACACAGAATCAACATTAAAGGTCAATGATGTGCAATGTAAATTCTGTTTCTCACCACAGATGCTGCCTGATCTGCTGACTATTTCCTGCATTATCTGTTCATATTTTAGATTTGCAGCACCTGCAGTATTTTGCTTTTATATTAAATTGCTTTTGGGGTGCATTTACATTGTTCATCCCAAACTGAAATGGTGTTTTCTGTCAATATGAATTTCTGCATTTTGGGATTAGCAGTTTGATTTTCAAACCCGCACAGAGGGCAGAATTCTCCCATCTGGGGATTATGTCCTGTGGCGGGGGCAGGAACATGGAGTGTTTCCACTGCGTACGCCAAATCTTCCAGTCCCAACCTCATAATTATGCAACTGGATGCTTTGCGCCATATCCCGTGGTGGGGCAGGCCTGATGGTGTGTAGTCTTCCGTCCTATTGGGGCACCATATTGGAAAGGCGCCCAACATTACTGACCCGCTATTGAAGAAAGGAAATAAACCTCCCAAAAATTAAGGTGGATCTCAAGGAGCACTCTGAGGCCAGAAGATGGTTTTCCTGAGAAAGAAGATGGCTGTCGAGGAATATCCTGTGGCTGGATTTTGGACCCCCTCCAGGACACTGAATCTGGAAGCTCCACCTGTAGATGCTCCTACTGCTGTGGTGTTCTAGGATGCAGGGTTGCCATCGGCCTCCATCCTGAATTCTGGAGACAGCCCCCACCACTGCCCGTCATTGAACCCGCCAGCAGAGGTTTGGGAGAATTCCGCCTTCAATTTTACTTTCCAGTTTCTAATACGATGGGCAGTCAGATCAAACTTGTGTTTAGACATCGGCTCCAGCACTGTAGCAAAGCAGAAATCATAGCTCCACGTTTTTGGTTTCTTTCGTTTTCTTTACTCTCGATGACTTACTTCCAAGAATTTTTTTTTAAATGCCCACATAGCTAGGTTAGAGGGGTCAATTACTAGGGGGCATAGGTTTAAGGTGAGAGGGGCAAGGTTTAGAGTAGATGTATGAGGCAAGTTTTTTACGCAGAGGGTAATGGGTGCCTGGAACTCGCTACCGGAGGAGGTGGTGGAAGCAGGGACGATAGGGACATTTAAGGGGCATCTTGACAAATACATGAATAGGATGGGAATAGAGAGATACGGACCCAGGAAGTGTAGAAGATTGTAGTTTAGTCGGGCAGCATGGTCGGCATGGGCTTGGAGGGCCGAAGGGTCTGTTCCTGTGCTGTACATTTCTTTGTTCTTTGTTAATTTGTCGGCTGCCAGGAAATGAACCGTTTATTTCGGCAAGAGCTTCTATCCATGATCTCGTGACATTTCTCATTTTGGAAGGCGGGCTTTGACTTAGCTCTTGACTGACAAAGAGGTTAATTAAACATTAAAGCAACAAATACTCATGGCGACAACCTTTTTATAGTATCTATTAAACATAGCTCACTCTTCAAATATTATAAAATAAGTTCATCAATATTATGGTAAACTATTATGCAGTAAATCCTTTTTTCTCATTATCTGTGGAAGTTATCTGGCCTGACTGCCTTTGAAGTAATCAAGGAGATCTGAACAAGACAGGTTATTTAAATACCTTTCAAAAAACGTGACCAGGAATGTACAGAATTAATTTAAGTTGAGAAGAGTGGCCAAAAAAATACTTTCACAAATTTTGCAGGATGCTTGTATTTGAATTAAATCACTTGTTTACTCCCTCTGACAGGCACAGAAAACATGATTTGAATCTGCAGCGATTGTTTGTTTGTCCGTAACTTTGTGAAGCTGTTTTTTACCTCCTATGTACTATGGAAAGAGTGGTTCCAGCACACCAGGAATTAAGAAAAGAAGGCAAGGAAATGGCAACGCTTTTCCTGCCCTTAAAGGTGTCCTAAATGTAACTTAAATACTGAGGCTGCTGTATCGACATTCATAATGGAATAAAACCTTAGTCTTAGAGAAAACAGGGGTTAGAAAGGGGTGTAAAAAGGGCCTTTGAAGACTACTACTGGCCACTATGAAGTTCTTCCATTATCAAAAGTGGTCTCCTTCTATTTAATGGTTGAATATGAATTAAATGGGGGCACTGTGGGTAGTACTGCTGCCTCACGCGCCGACATCCCAGTTCGATCCTGGCTCTGGGTCACTGTCCGTGTGGAGTTTGCACATTCTCTCTCTGTTTGCGTGGGTTTCGCCCCCACAACCCAAAGATGTGCAGGTTAAGTGGATTGGCCACACCAGAACTGTCCCTTAATTGGAAATAAAAATGAATTGGGTACTCTAAATTTATTTTAAAAATGAATATGTATTAAATGGGATTTTCTTTTGTGTATTCATCGATGATACTACTAGAAGATATCATCTTCTCTGAGGCACCTGGTATCAGAGTCAAGCATTCCAAAGTTGTATAGTTAGATGCACATAGGCTCAACCCCAAGAATTGGGCCCCACTCCAACCTCAAGAAGGGACCTACTACATTAGTGATTTTTGTCTTCATTTTTCACACCAGCCATTCTGTGGTCTCTCAACCTGATTGCCAGTTAACGTCAGATTATAGGCGAATTGCACTGCACACAAGGAATTGCTGAATCTCAATTCACATAGGACCTATACGGGTGAAGAAGAATTTCAGGCCATTGTTCTGGGCTAATTTCCAAAAAATATTTCAGAGTAGAAAGGACAATGGTTAATTCAGTGCACCATCAAGCCCCCTGATGGAGCAACAGTTTTTAGACTTACCGTCAGGGCTTACTCCATGGACTGTGCGATCGCAGCCACACTTCTCCAGCTCTCCACTGCTGCAGGCACGAGTAACTGCAAAGGCCACTCCAGCAGATGAGATTGCATAAACAAAGGCTGCTTCTCGTGTTCCTGCATTTTAAAAAATGCGAATGGTTACGCAGTCACATCAAGGTCACGCTGGCATGTAACAACAGAGCAGACCCAATTACATTGCCAGTTAATATGTTGTCCGCTCAACACCTGACATAGATTCTATGCTTATGCATGCTAGCTAGTTAGGGTTCAATGTTAGGAGCAAGCTGATGAGTGCATGGGATGTGACGTTTACGCAGAAACACATGGGAGCTAAGTTTGTCACGGTTATGTTGAGAATCATTTCTGATTTATTTTCCACACCAATTGGTCTTTTCTTGTGTTGCGCCAAAGTGGTGATGGTTACGTCGCGACACAAATCTGAGAGTCAGAATGTTGTTCGGTCTGTAGATTGCACTAAAGTCAGAAATGTAAGACCACCACCAAGAAATAGTGTAAAACCACTTTGACTTTTTAAATGATGTTGTATAACTTTATTCCCTGGCCAGGGCAGTCCTTTTGATGCACCAGTTTCTACATGGTCTTTGACTCTCCTCCAGCATTAAAACCTAAATTGGCAGGTGCACACTTGCAAAAACAATATATTGATACAGGACAGAAAGTATACTGCAGGGGTGGGACCAGCTGAATGTCCCCCCCCCCGCCCCCCGGACTACTCTGAGACCATTACTGGTAACAAAACTAACCCCTAAAATAAAGCCAAGAACTCTCCTCTCTGAGCATTAACTGATGGGCCAACAAAGATTATTAGTGTTTTGGATCATGTTACTTTAATGGCCGGTGGGTAGGAATGTAAAGCTGATTAAGCCATGAGATGATAGCCGAGAATGAAGCAATTCCCTGCTGATATAGAGAACAGTAATCTTATTAAAACAGAACTGAGGTTTCTTATTACCAAATTTAAGACTGTGTTTCTGCTCTGAGCATTGCAAATAGATTTATTTTAACCCTCATATTTCCTCCCCTTCTCTCTGAAAGGTGCTAAGGTTATCTGGGATACAGCTCAAAAGAGCATCTCTTGCTCGGTGGCACTTCACCCGATGAGCATTCTTCATGTGAGGCTAGAAAGTGCCTGATTGAGTATTATAGCATGTGGGCACCAGAGCTAGGACCTACCCTGTCCACGGCCGGTATCCACATATATATATTTCTCCCCAGGACACACAGAAAACCTGGGGTGCTGAAGCCAACTACAGCAGTCGTACCATCATCAGAATTAAGGTCAGCTTACTCAATACGGACTCAATGGGGTTGAGTTTTTAACCTCTAAATTTCATGTAAGTATCTTAGATTTTCACAATGTGGGGCCACTTGAACAGTGTTTCATATTAAAATTGTGTTCTATGAATTGAGACTTTCGAACTGGAATTAGTGCCAATTGGCAGTACCAATTGGATTGCTCCATTTTAATTAAGTATCTGCTAACACACAATCGTATTATTTGCTGCAAGAGGGAATTTCTCTGATATTAAAAGTGGCCCCCAGCCTCACTCAGTCAATGCTCAAGTGAATTTTTACCATGCTAAAAATGCATTTACAAATAAAACTATTTCCTGTTAATAAGCAGCTGACATTAAAATGTACCAATGCTATTAATAATAGTAATATATTATCGGAATATGGTGCAATTTTTCCTTACATTGATGGAGTGTCCCCCCTCTTGAATGTGCAAATCATTCCCTCTCCACAAACATTTTTCTCTAGTTTCCTCCTCTTGTTTCCTTTCCTCTCCTGAAGTTACAAACTGCAGGAATACTGTTTCTTGGACTCTGACAGCTCTCTATTATCTTGCTTGAGTGGTCATTCTTCAGTTAAGAGTGTTGCCATCTCGTATCAGCTGGTCATTCAACTATTGGGGTGGGACATTTTCACATGCTAACTCAGTGTCCATTTTTCAACCCAAGCCAACTGGTGAATGATCACGGGAAGGTACTCTGGCTAGTTCTTCCCTTTCTCTAGTCCTAGGAAAGTGAGGACAATTGCAGGGTCACAACTGCTGCACAAGATAGTGCCTGTGAGAGACATTTCCCGCACGGTCTGTGCAAAGGGCTGAAAACTGCATTGGCTTGGACTGCACTTGGTCCTTTGTGTACTGCTGCAGCTGTTCCCTGCTGCGCTAACTTGAGCTATATTTACTTCACTGTGAAGCCACTGACAGCAGGCCCGACGCCAACAGAAAAGCAGTCACGTGAAGCAGATATCTCGGCTACCTCTAAAAGCTTTGAGCCCCACCAAAACAAGTAGTACTGATGGACATCTCAGGACGTAACACTGCCCCAATGATTAACATAGACTTTGCCATGAGAGGTGGAAGCAATGATGTTCTCTGGCCATTCACTGGCTGTGTACCCTAGCCTACCTGTAAAGGACAGCAAAATGTTTTGCCCTCTCTTGCCTGAGTAAACCCTCCTTGCCCCTTGGCCCCTAGAGAGTACAGCAGCCAGAAAAGGAATTAATAAATGCAGATTTTTAGCTCTTCTATCTGGCTGTGTGAAATCGATGCCACACTCTAAATATGCTGATTTCTGCAACAGTAGGACTTTGTCACACTGATGAAGGAAGACCAGGAACTCAACTCTATGCCAAAGGCACATTTTAGTCTTTTTAAGGATTAAAAAAATATTAACGCTTTCCATTTTGATTTAATAGCTACACTTACTGAGTTTCAGTTAACATTTTCTCAGTAACATTTTTATTGTGACGTTTTGTCCTTGTTTTGATAATAGACATTAATACTCGCTCATGGAATGCTTCCCTATTTATGGCACTCAAGTGTCAACATCAAGAATCTCAAGTCAGACGCAGAACAAATTTGCTTATACTCTGTCCCCAAAATGTACCTCGATCCCAAAGGAGCAAAAACCACCGAGGTGTTTTGCCATTTCAAGCTTGAGTAATCAGACTCAAGCTTTGCACTGTGGGTCCATGGCCACCAAGAACTGAAAGGGAAACTGCACAAACACATTTTACACAGACCATGACAATTGGCAAATAGGAGAATATTCATCCCATCTTTTGGGCTAGATTCAAATTCATAGGGGTAAAAAATGCTGTTAATCCACTGCACCACTGCACCTTGTGGGTAACACTTAAAAATATTTCCCCAACAATATGCATAAATTTCCAAGTACAAATGTATAAAACGCACTGTAGTACATAAATGTTGGTTTATTTTAAAGAATGACATTACTTTTTTGTCTTTACAACTAGAGGTTACAGAGCACTACTTACAGTGGCTGGATTGTGATAGTGAATTATGAAGTGTTAAAGTGACCCACTTATACAAGTCATTAACAGATCAACGTATGGAAATGTGAGACAGGAGGCCAGGCATCTATTGCTTAAGTGTGTACTCTGAATGTGGGTTACCGCACAGTTTGCTTTTATGATAATTATAATTCAGTTAGATATGAATCAGACCCCAGTTTATAAATGCAAAGGATAGACCAGGGTATCACATATTTGATACCCAGTCTGCACTGAATTGGTTGAACCATCCAGGATACCTATAGAGGTGCTGCAAATGGCCTCAGCATCCCAGGCAACAGAAGGTTCCCTCGGTTGCTATCATGAATCTGGTAAAAAGTCACTGGATTTTGGGCAAAAGGTGGGGCTCAGCAGTGAGGTCCCCATTGTTCAACGACACACACGAGTACTATGGATCCACATCTTAAGAAAAAAAATCCCACCCTGAGTCAGCCACCTAAGATGAGGAAAACAATAATTGAATGGGGTAAAGAAACGTGTCAAGGAGGTCAGTGCTACATCTTCCACCACAGTAACAGGTCATGACTGAGTGTGCATTTAGTTAAGTTCATTCCCTTGGCAATGGTGCAGTGGGAGCTGCATGAATGGAAGTAAGGATTTACCACACCAGTAGGGAGGAGGGCAGATCCAGAGTGAACCAACCTAGAGTGGGTCATACACCTTTATAATGTGTTGTAGATGGCTACCTGAACGCCAGCTGCAAAAAGCAGACATTTGGAGCAGTTGCTCCAAAGGTACATTCCTAACCTTTCCATTCTGACAGCACACCATCCCTGATCAGATGGGGAAATCCATAGAAACTGCACTACCATCCTATACAAAAGGGATTAAAGTTGACCCCTACCTCCCTGGAAAACAAACCGATTGGCCCAATATTGGGGAAGGCTATTAGCAGCCCATGTGTGGCATTTCTCATTGTGGCATTTGCTTCTGAGAGCAGAGAGTGAAATTATTTCTTGAGGTGTTGGTGCCTAACTTATTTATTCATACCTGTGTTCTTTTGAACAATATCTGGGTGGCATCATTTTATAATCATCAGCTAAAGAATGAAGGGAGGGATTTTATATAATTTTTTAAGCAGGCAAATATACAACAGTGGCAAAATCAGAATCCGTAACAGCTTTGAAAAGGAAAATGGATCGTTATTTGATGAAATGAATATTGTAAGATGGAAAAGAGCAATGGGACGAAATGGATAGTACTTTCATAGACTTGACACAGACATGATGGGCCGAATGTCTACTTCAGTGTGTGAAATTCTGAGTGCTGAAATATAACTGGCTTACAAAATGTGTGTGCAATTGGTTGCTTTTGTCAGTGGTTTGTGAGGCTCAAGTAACATGACAATGGCTTTATTGCTGATTTGTTTGATACAGGGCCTGAATGGATTCAATATCGCACAAGATCTATGATTACATGTTTTTTAAAGAATAAAGACTGCGAGAGAGCATAGTTTACTCTTTTTATTGTATCATTCAAAATATCAATTGAAAGGGTAGTTTTAATGGAGGATTCTGAGTGGTGAGAACCCAGGATAGATATAAAGCACTGGAAACACCCAATGTCCTTATATCTGAGTCAATGTTGTACTGAGAGACCTACAAATGGAAATGGAAAATAAATATAAACACTTTATCAAAAGAAATCCTCACACCCCAATTGGATGGTAATAATGAACTCAAAAGGTGCAGACTAATCTTGGTCTTGCATAGCAGGGCCTGACTACTGCCAAAATGGCCCATGCTGCGTTGAAACACAGGATAAACACACCCCTTCCCCTTCATTGTTGCTTTAATATTGGACAGCAGTGTTGTCACTAGGCTTTCAGCAAAGTATAAGAGTGGGGTGTGTGAAATTGTTGTATTATGTCCACTTGAACTGTGAAAACACAGAGGTTTCATTTGACCAAACCTGATGGGTTGCTTCAGCAGGGTGAACTACCAGGACTGGCAGTAATAGTGGATGTGACGATTTGACGAAGAGTATAATGCATTAAAGTGCAAACTTTGGTACCCATAAAATAAATAAACTTCAAGTTGTTTTGATCTGGAATACACTCCCCGAAAGCAAAATCTTTCAAAAGGGAACTGGATTTATTTTTGAAAATAAACTGTTTCCTGGACAATGGGGACTGAGCAGGGGAGAATGGGAATGATTGGATAGCTCTTTCAAAGATCTAGCACAGGCACGATGTGCTGAATGGCCTCCTTTGTTGGACAATGAGCAAATAGACCATCTAGTTTGTTATCAATCCATCAGACCAGGGAACGTATCCAGTGTTCAGTTTAGGAACAGAGAATAAAATTGATTTCAGGGTTCCCTAGAGTCGGGTGGAAAACTTGCTTGGAATCCCTACAGTGCAGAAAGATTCCATTCAGCCCATCAAGTCTGCACTTTACCCAGGTCCACTCTTCCATCCACCTCGCCCTATCCCCATAACCTAACCTGCATATCCCTGGACAATTTAACATGGACAATCCACCTATGTTGCACATCTTTGGACTATGGGAGGATGCCCACACAGACACGGGGAGAATGTGCAAACTCTACACAGACAGTCAACCAAGGTGGGAATCGAACCCAGGTCCCTGGTGCTATGTGGCAGCAGTGCTAACCACTAATGCTAACCAATACCATGCTTCTGATGGCTATCATTAAGATTTTAATTAGCTAAAGGTATGGAGGAACATGGAATTAAGGGAGGCAAAATAAGCTAGGTTGCAATTCAGTTGTGATCTAGATTCTAGATGAATGTGTTGGCAGGCTGGGGGTGGGGCAGGGTGGGCTAACTGGCCTCCTGTTCCTATGTTCCCAGTGACCCTTGATGGAAAATGCTTTGTGAGTCCATGTTCGACAGTGATACATTTGGGTATTATCACTGGCCAAAACAGCCTGTTTTGACACCTATCAGCATTGACATTAGAGTGCAACATGCAGGAAGGAGCAGAGGATATTTCTCACTGTGAAACTGCACCCTAGTAACTGTTACAGCATTCATAGGAGTGGACAACAGTGGGGAAACGTGAAGTGGTACATATCATTTTGAAACATAAATTAAATGCACAGAAAACCGTTTCCCCGTGTACTTGGCACCATGCACAAAACATTAATGCCTATCCAAGTTCCAATATGTAATTGATGTTCAGTATTGGTAGATTTTGTACAATTCTCAGCTGAGAAGTGAGCTAATTCCCCGAGTGCAAGGGGCTGGAGCGGCTCCAGCGCATGTGTGTCAAAATAGATTTTTAGAAAAAGAATTTGTGCGACAGCCTGAGCTCCATTCGCGGTCCTAAAATAATATTAAATTATTTAATCGCCTCCGGAAAACGACGGCGATGGAAGAAGCTCCCGAGAAAGCACGCTGGGCTGGGCTGGAGGGGTGGCTTATCTTGCAGGGTAAAGTAGCGACAGTGGAGGTCGCTCTAATCCACAGAAAGCCCTCAAATACCCCACTTCCAACGTGTGCTTCTGTCTCACTGTTTAAAACAAGCTCCATCACATCGACTGTTAGGTCTTTCACACAGGTTCTACTTTAATTGATCAAAATCGACATAGAAAAGCGGTAAAAGGGACTGCCTCAGATCATCTGAGGCTAAAGTGTTTAAAACAGTGTCGAGTCCTACTTTGCACCCGATCAATTATTGTTTAGGTTATACCTGGGCTCGTTTCCCCCCTAATTCTGGTGGCCTGGCTTTATCTGGTTGTAATTTGCAACAATGGGCACTCTAAGCTCCCCGCTCGCCACTCTGAATCAAATTTACCTAAGGGTATATCTGATCGCGCTCTATAAATAGGAGCCCCTGACTGCCCCTCCCCTATAACTTCTTGCCTGTCCTGAAGTCTCAGACTCCTGTTAGAGTTCCACCAGCGATGCCTGCTGCCTACCACCTCAACCGAGCCCCACTTTCCAGGTGAGCTGAGACCACTGTGCAGCTCAGATTTTCGGACTGGGGTTATTTCAGCACCAGTCTGCATTAAAATAACACCAATGGGAACATTTTAAAAAACAGACTGCTGAAAATACTCAGCAGGTCAGGCTCCATGAAGAGAGAAACCGTGTTAAAGTTTAATGACCTTTTCGTCTCAACTTTGGTAAAATCTCGATTGAGGCGTGGACTGTAGGGGGGCCATCTGATTATTGGGACATCCCTTTTCACGTTCACTCCCGCACAGGAACCACGAGATAATGATCTGTAACGAGCTTCTTTTCTTCCTTTGCCCATCAATGTCAAGGTCAAATGCAAGACTTCAAGGCTGGGTTTAAATAGCTACTTTTATATAAGTGCAAAATGATTGGGGGTTCACTGTGCTCCAGTCATCTACCTGAATTAGAATCCCTGATATATATCTGCCCCCAGCAGAGGCTATGGTTAGAATCTGTCTTAATCTATGTGGTTCAGTCCTACACTGGTCAGTGTATATAATGTTTCATTAGGTGAAGGAAGCACAAATTATTTCATAGATTTTTTATAAAGCTGGGCTGGATGCCAGTTAAGCTATAGAGCTGGTAGTTTGGCACATGCACACTTAAATATATGAGTAGAACTCCATCCACCGGGGTATGAAGCTGATGAAATAATCGGTCTTGGTGAAAACAGACCGTCTTACCATAAATTATAGATGAGGAGAAATGCCTTCACCCAGTGAGTGATCGGCCTGTGGAATTCGTTACCACAGGAAGTAATTGAGCCCAAAACATTGCATGTTTTCAAGAAGCAGTTAAATATAGCATTTATGGGCTATTGAACTGGATGATCAGCCATGGTCATAATGAAAGGCCTCCTCCTGCTCCTGTTTTCTATGTTTCTATGTCTACGCTGGTATTAAAAGTGTAAAGATGTTTCGGGTCACTACCGGGATTATTTAAAACTCTAAATAGGTTTACATCAGTTGTAGTTATGCTGCATGTTAAGCAATGTCCAGGTGGTGTGAAATTACCTCTTTAAAATGGCCTCACGTTGTGTGTCAAAATACAGATTACACTGAAATTGGGACTTTGAACCTCAGTTAAACATCACAAAGACATAATTTGTGTGGTGCAGAGGAGACTATTTTGGCACATCTTGTTTGCACTAGCTTGAAAAATGAGCAACTCACCTAGTCCCATTCTCCCTGTAACCCTGCACATTCTTTCTTTTCAGATAGCAGTTGAATTTTCTTTTGAATGCTTCAAATGAACCTACCTCCATCAGATTCTCTCAGGCAGAGCATGCCTGACTGACTGCGTGAAAACGTTTTTCCTCATATCACTATTGCTTCTTTCACTGATGACTTTACATTTGTGCTCTCTCATTCTCACTTTTTCACAAGTGGGAACATTTTCTCCCTGTCTATTCTGTCCAGACCCCTTCATGATTTTGGCATAATATATATTTACGTAATATATAATACAATATATATTGACATAAATCACTGTGCTGCATCAATGCAGAAACTTAGATCTAACTTGCCTTTCATATAATCTCAATAGAAATTTGAATAAAAGTCACCAAAATAAATTGCTGCCAGTGAAATTTTAACTTCTTTGTTTAAAGTCATTATATGGTGTGTAGCATACGTAGCAGTGTCCCTGGGGCTAATTCTGCCCATTTCTGCTCAAGTTGAATCTTTTACCAGCAGCCTTGAGTTTAATGTAAAGTAATGTATACCCCATCACAGTCCCAAGAGTTCAAAGTTCTCTCTCTCTGTATATATACATGTAATTATATAGTGTCCTCGTTATCTGAAGGTCGCTAACCATGGCTATGCCACAATATCATTACGGGGCAAGGTGAGAATCAAGAATTACCGCAGCTGCTACAGGGAACCATCGCTGTTGGCATAATTCTGCACCACACTTCAGCCATCTAACCAACCAAGTTAATCAACTTTTTGCTGTTAAGTTTCCTAAATGCGAACCATGCACACTTTCCTTTATTTGATTCCCAATATCTACATATGTTGTTTGTTTACTACTGTATATTAATGTATCTATTACATTGCTATCTCTGCTGATCTAGTTAGCCTGTTCAAACCCACGATTCTCCAACAAATCAGATTATAGTGTTACTCCAATACACTGTACATTCCGAAGTATCTCCTTTGATCTCCACAGATCCCAAGTCCTTGCAGCCATCTCTATCTTGGCATTGTGTTGTGGGCTGGGTTAATTTACTTGGGATATTTTAAACTAGTTCTTACTTAAGTAATTCTAAAAGGGATGGCTCTGATGGGCAATAATTGCTGGTTTTGCCAGTGACACCTACATCCTATGAATGAATACATTAATATCAATTTAACTCTGAATGCAATCTTTCTTTTATTTAGAACTGATCTTGATTTCCTGGCCTGTCCTTGATGAATTTACACCAGCTCGGTAAGTCTATGAAGTACAGGTACAGTACCTTAAATCTGGCTACCTGAAAACCCGAGATGTCCAAAAAAACTGGGCGTTTTGAGTTTTGCACACTGGCTTTTGTCAGCTTGAAAAATGCTTGCCAAAGTGGATATCCACAAAGAAAACAATAAATCAATTTGAGTAACAGGACATTTTTTGAAAGGGTGCCACTGGTCAGGAACAGCATAGATTTAGCCCCACTCTGGAATGGTTCTAATGTAAAGCTCAAGGAGCTTATTGTTGATGACTTGTTTTTATCCTATTTTGCAACACACCCTCAAAATGTAATAGCCCGGACACAAGCTGCTAACTGAAGATCGATATTGTACGGGAACTAGATGTAAGCCTGAGATATTGAACTCTGTGACTGAACGTATTGCATGATAACTAAACGGGTTAGTTTGAACCCAGGTTGCCAGGTTGGACGTCCAAAATCCTAGAAAATCCAAAGTCGGGCATGGTCTTGGTTCCGAAGGTGCCGGATTTGCGGGATTGAACCTATATGTCCTCCTATTACTGGGCAAGGCAGCATTGTGGTGATCCGACCAGATTAGTAATCCAGAAGTTTGGACTGATAATTGGAAACATGAAGTCAAATTCACATGATACCCGGAGAACTTAAAATCAGGTAATTTTTTAAATCTGGAATAACAAAAACTAGTAATGGTGACCATTAAACTGATGGATTGTCATTAAAAACCCAACCGGCGGGCAGCACGGTGGCACAAGTGGTTAGCCGTGGTCCCAGGTTTGATCCCGGCTCTGGGTCACTGTGCGTGTGGAGTTTGCACATTCTCCCCGTGTTTGCGTGGGTTTTGACCCCACAGCCCAAAAGATGTGCAGTGTAGGTGGATTGGCCATATCTTTTTATAAAAACAGTAAAAAATATATACAAGGCCAAATGGTACAAACACTAATTTTGTGTTGGAGAAACAGGGTACCCTCCCCTCAGTACCAATGTATGGGCAGGGGGGGGGGGGGTGGCGGTGCTGGATACTCTGATTATTAAAACAGTTCACAACACATTTCTACAAAAAACAAATGGTACAAACACTGATCTTTGCGCTGGAGAGACCAGATACCCCCCCCTCTGTACCAATAGAAGGGAAGGGAAGGTGGGTGGTGGGGAGGGAGGGAGTTGGGGGTGTTTGTGGAGGGGAGGGCCCAATAGGACACTGCCTGAACTATCTACAGAGGCAGAAAAACAAAAGAACCTTCAATTATGATGTGCCAGAATACGGGAGTGCCATGCTAAATTGCCCTTAATTGGAAAAAAAATGAATTGGATACTCGAAATTTAAAAAAATAGAAAATCCCAACCGGTTTACTAATGTCCTTTTGAATAGGCAATCTGCTGTCCTTACCTAGCTGGTTTGGAAACTATAGGATTTTTGTAATTCCGAGTTAAACAACTGGATTGCCATAAAAGTCCGACTAGTTTACTAATGTCTTTGTGAAGGCAACCTGATTCGGATCGGTCTATCAGTGTCTCTAGATTCACAGCAATGTGGTTGACTCTTAACTGCCCTCTGAATTGACCCTAAACACGTCCCAGTTATATCCAAATTGCTCATTGGACTTCAGTTCAAAGAAGTGACCCACCACCACCTTTTAAAGGCAATAATTGCTGGTTTTGTCAGTGACACCTGCATTGTGTGATTGATAAAATTTGTATCAATTGAATTCTGAATGTAATCCCTATTTATTTAGAACTGATCCAGTGTTATTTTCTCACACAATCAATGTTTGGTTTAAGTTATGCAGTCAAAATGACCATGTGCAACTGTCCCGACATTGCTTTCACGGCTCTGTGCATGTTTGCCCTTGGGTTATTGTCACCGCTCTGTGAATGCCCTGTGAGTACAACAACTTGCATTTATAGAGTACTTCGACTGTCGGGAAACCTTCGATAATTGCCAGAGTTGAAGAAGGACCCATTAAGACATGTGAATAAAGAAGTGACTAAAATTTTTGTCACATTTATGGAGGGTCTTAAAGGAGAAGAGGTGGAGAGACAGACAGTTTTGTTCCAGAGCTTAGAGCCTGAATAGTTGACAGCACAACTATTAATGGCAGGGGAAAATCTGGGGACGCAGGAGTCTAGAGTTGGAGGAATGTGACGTGATTGGAGGGTTAAAGGGCTGCAGGAGGTTAGAGAAATAGGGAACAGTGAGGCCGACGAGGGATTTGAATATGGGAATGGGAACTTTAAAATTGAATCATTGATGGATTGGGAGCCACTGTTGGGTGATGAATGGACAGGACTTGGTGTGAGTTAGAATAGGGGCAGCAGATTTCTGGATAAGCTCAAGTTTATGGGGAATGAAAGGCGAGGATTTCAGCAGCAGGTAGGCTGTGGCAGAATAGGAGACAGGCGATGTTGCAGAGGTCAGATTTTTGTGAGAGTGATGCCTTTTTGTGACATTTCCAATACCGTAACTGCTGTGTGTGAATGCCCTTAGATTATTGTCATTGTTATGTGTATGATTGCCCTAGGATTTCAGTTACAAATTTGTATGTGATTGTTTTTGAGATTACCATAGCTGTCCTGATTTCACCACTATTTGTGGCACCACTGGGACTACTGTCTGCCCTGTATGTGTGTTATTCCCAATACCATTTTCTCTATTTGTACATCTCAGTTGCATTAATCCTATGCATTTTATTTGCCAATACATGAATGATTATAGATATAAATAAATACTGAGAAATGTGAAATAAACACATGACAGATGGATCAGGATTTGAAATAGAAAGACGGAGGTGGAAATGTCATGTTCAGTTGGGGCAGGGATGGGTAAACCAGCTCGTAGAAGATTGGCCACCTGTTATACACCCTACCAATATTCCTTAGATCAGTTTCAATAGCAATGAAAGCTGTACAAAAAGTGCCAATCCACTTTGATCTATTCTACAACCGCATGGAAATTGAGTATTCTGTTCAGGTTTTTTATCTTATTTCTTGAATTACTGATATTCGACATGTTTATATCACTATATTCTAGTTTTAGGGGCTGTGCCATTATCAGTTGCCTTAATTATTTTTCTTCTCTCCCAGTCTCCTGAATTTATTGGCTCTTTGGTTCTGGAAGTCCTTTGGTATTTCCATATTGGTCATTATTGATGTGTGAGCTCTAACAATCGGCAGCCCGTTTAAGCCATACAGGGCATCAAAGCCCAACCTTGCCCTTGCCCTAATGATCACAGTCCACAATGAGGGTTGCTGGAAGTGAGCAGTGAAACCTGGTTAGTTGTTTCATCCTTGAGTGCTGACCATGATCTGGGATCGAATGTAGGTCATCCACATTTGTAAGGCTTGACTATTCACTGGATAAACTCACTGAGCCATCAGGGTGGCTGTCTAACTGGTGTTCTCCTAGATTATGATCAGTGTGTAACCCATCCCAGTATTAATGTAATTAATTATATCATGCATTGGACTTATCAGCGATTTCAGAATCCATTGAACCACAGTGGAAGCAAGTCATCCTTCATCCGAAGGAACTGGCTAAGAGCAGTGCTATTTCTAATCCATACCTGTGTATTATACATCTCTGGATTACAACCTACATAGGAACGGAGATCATGGCTAATCTGTGGTTTAACTCCATATACCTGCCAACAATCTGTACCTGACCCTTGCTATTCCAGATTCAAGTTTTGCCTTCTGATTGCTTTCACTGACATTCACTTTGTGGTTCTGGATTATTAAAACAATACATCCTCTTTGGGTTTAATTATTGATTATCTACACCTGTCCATGATATGTTTCCAGTTTACCACAGAACATTGTTTTGTATTCTACAAAAATCCAAGCGGCAGGGTGGCACAGTGGTTAGCACTGCTGCCTCACAGCGCCAGAGAGCCAGGTTCAATTCTGGCCCTGAGTGACTGTCTGTGTGGAGTTTGCACATTCTCCCTGCGTCTGTGTGGGTTTCCTCCGAGTGCTCTGGTTTCCTCCCACAGTCTAAAAATGAGCAGGTTAGGTGGTGATATGGGATCATGGGGGGAGTGGGCCTGGGTGTTCTGTCAGAGGGTTGGTGCATACTTGATGGGCTGAATGACCTTTTTCAACACTGTAAGGATTCTATTTCAAATGAAGGGTAAAAGCCAGAGGTGAAATATACCCCCTTCCCCCATAGGGTGAAAAGAGTAAGGGAGAAGACAAGTTACCACCTGATTCTTAGCCTGGGTTTTAGACCAAGTAGCTTAGGGCCAACGAAGGGAGATAAAATGTTCTACCATTTTGAAGCCTTGGGAAAGTGTGGGTTAGAGTGGGAGATCATGTAATGAATCATGGCTTCAACACAGTGAAGAGGACAATATATTTGTAGCTTAGGAGCTGCAAGAGGAAAATAGTGTTGATAAATTAGAAAGAGGCAAGAGACCTATCATCATAGGTCAGCCTTTATTAACTTTCCAAGAATTAGTTCTTCATTCCGGGAACAGAGTATCCAGAACCTGCCACCCTTTATTGACATTCCAATTATTAATTCTTCTTTCTAGGTACAGAGAATCCTGATCCTCCCAGTATTCTATCTGGAGATTGTTGTCACAAATGTGTTTGTGCATCTGTCCTCTCAGTCTTTGTATCAATGTATTTAATTTATGTGTATTCATTGTTCCTTTCTCAATATATTGAGCGTTGGGTTATTATTCCTGACCGATGTATATTAAATCCCAAGATTGCAATGATAGATGTATGCCTTCTGTAGGAATGACTCGTTCTGATAAATGCAAGTTATTTTCTCTCTTATCTTTGACTTTGTGTGCCTTTGGTTTGTGATAACTCCGAACATATTCCTGGAGTATATGACAATGTCAGCATTTCTAGGAGAATAATCTGTATCGTGGAGGACAGCAAGTCCCCTTTTCATAAACCAATTCTCTAACCTCAATTGTTTCTTGAACCCAAAAAAAATCACCAACGTCTGCAATTTCACTTAGCCTCCTCTCTCACCGTTTTAACTGCGCATTGCCCACCCCCGATGCATCTCCTGCGGGTCTGTTATCTCTGATCTGTGTACCTTGTGCGCAATAACCCGGGATTATTGGCCTACGCTCTCCTGTGTGTACCTTGAGTGACCACTTTGCCGAAGACGGGCAGCGTGTCGACCGTGGAGCAGTTCCAGCGGCGGTTCCTGAACTGGTGTTGACACTCCTCGATAGCCAGCTCCGCTCCCCTCCGCACCGAGTCCATCACCTCGACGTTGCGCTTGCAGATCTGGATCTGTCGGTTTATCAAACCCTTCAATCTCTCGCACGTCTCCTCGTCCTGGATGCTGGCGATCGAAGACAGCTTGGCCAAATACCTGTTAAAACACCCAGAAAGGCAGCGGGTTAGCAGGAGCAAAGGGGGGCGGGGTGGCTGGTGGAAGGATCCATCAGTGTAAAAACTAAAAGGCTGTATTAAAATGACTGGGGGGGGGGGGGGGGGTCATCACAGTGTAACAAAGCAGGTCCACCACATTTCAAAACACTGGTGGTGGGTTTTTACCAGCATGAAATAATAAGCGATCGATCTCAGTCCATAACAGAAAATCTACTGCAATAACAACCCGAGATATCATAGCTTCAGAAGCCGAGAGACATTCCCTGGGCCAGTGCCAAACAGTGTCTTAACTATCTGTTTTGTCTGGAAGCTTATTTAATGTTTAACGTTTTATGCTCAAATGTTTGTAATCACAAGAGGTGAAACACACGACGGAGGTTCCAAACAGAAGAAATAAAAAAGACACGCGGAACGAACGCTGTTTGTCAATTCCAACTTGCCCAATTTGATCCTTAATTCAGTTTTTCAACAACAACAAAAAACCCGAGTTAAAGAGCCTGAGGGGGCTTTAGATAAACTCATGACAACTGTTAAACAAGGAGGACCGGAGAATGAGGGCTCATTAAACAGATCGAGCCCAGATTTGCACGGTCAGTTTAGACACTGCAAACGCTGCTCTTTTCTTTACCATCTTTGCATTGAAGTTTGCAATATTTTATTAATTTAATTGTCTTATTTTAAGCGGCTTGTTTTTTTAAAATTTTGACAAGAGGAACATTTTTACCTCGGAGATGAGCAGGTTTTAAAAGCAAAAATAATCACCTTCAGTGTATTTAAAAGAGGTGTACACAACATTGTGAGTGTGTTTGAGGGAGGGGTGTGGGAACAATTCTGCTTTAAATTTTGGGGGGAGCAGAATTATGACTGAAGATGGTCAGAAAGTGGATTGTGTGAATCGTGTAGGCCACACATTTTGTGATTCATCGTTATGTCTCGTCTAGTCCGAAAACACGAAATGCTACTTGTCTGAGGGCTGATGTATATCAATCCCAAAATTTGACTTGCTCCGAATCCAGAATTTGGAAAACAATTTCTCAAATTAATCTTCAGATGAGTTATTGTTTTTGCCCGATTTTTTTTTTAAGGGAGAAACTATTTATCAAACAAGTTGTACAATCATCTGAGCCTCGCTGTGTGTTGTGCAGTTTATCTGCATAACGGGGAACTAGCGACTAAATTTCACATCGGAAAGAGGACCTGCGCTTTAGTATGGGCACCCGCCACTTGCCTCGCGGTTAATGAGCTCTCTCTCTGGCCATATACCAGCGTGAAGTCTGCCAGGTCAGTCAATATCGCTCTGGCCGTGGTAACAATGCAGACTCCGGCGAACCAGAACACTCCGGGTATCACAGCTTTCTCAAATTCTGAATGTTATTGGAAATGAACGCACTTCGTCATCCGATGAGTTCGAAGTTGCAACAACAACAAAATCACTTTCTGTAATTAAAGGGTTATAAGGGGCAACTGATTTGTCTTTTCCCGCCTACAGTGTGGTGCACCTTTATTTAACTTTATTATCCCCTCTGGAATAACTTGCTCAGTTTGGAGGCTGCCCTGCCCACCCTCTCTGTTCGGTTAGGGTCGCCCACAGCAAGTACAATCAGACTGGCGAGGTTTGCAGCACTGTGACAGTGTACGAGACTGTTGTTGTGCAAAGCTGACCTTCAGCCCCCCCCCCCCCCTCCTCCGATGTGCCTAGTATCGTTTGGAAAACAAATACTTTCTTTAATCAGACATGGGAAATGCACAGGTCCTCCTCTCTCACACTCCTATCTCTGTTCCTGGCGGATTTCGGACGAAACTTCTGTTTTTTCCAAAACAAGAGGACGGGACGATTGCATTTAATTCCGCCCGTTCTATAAATCACACGAAATGTTAATTGTGCACAAGCAGCATCGCGCTCCCGTTTAATTACTTTGTGTTTTTTTAGAGAAAATCGCCACATGCTAGCCATTTAAATGCGCGGTTATTATGGATGTAGGGGGCTTTAAAGAAAAACAATTCTACAATTCTAAAACAAAGCATTTCCCTCTGTTGGATATAAGTCTGATAATTAACTTTTATTTTAGTTGATTTGGGTCTATATTGAAGAGCCATAGGCTGGTGCAGAGGGAGGCTATATTCCAGGTACCATCCAGCTATTATCCCCCCTCCAATTATATCAACATTTTCAACACGAACGACATATTTGACTCGGTTCTTTCTTTCCCCCACCAAAAAATAAAATCCTTCAAATAAAGCAGCGGGGGGGGGGGGGAGGGGTGATCCCACAATTTAAATAACACGCCTGTCATTTTGCTGGCACCTTCCCTCACAGTATGAATGAAAAAATGAGTATTAATTGAAAGCACATATCTGCTGAAGTCTAGAACACGTCTGTACAAGTCTATTTTTTTTCTTCTTCTCCCCCCCCTCTCTCCGATCACCCCACCTAACCAATCAACAAAAATAATGAATTGAAATAAATAAATAATCATTGACATTCCCCCGGCCGAGGATTGTTGGCAGACAGAAATGTGTGGAAAAGTTTGGAATTAAACAAAAAACCCACGTTCAAATGTTATAAATATAAATGTAACTCCGCTGTATTATCAATGAATTTTATATTGGGGCTCAGTTTAAATTGCCCAATATGTTTAATGTTTTAATCGGGTGGCACTCCCCCCCCCCCCCCATCCCCGGGACATCTTTCAGAGTCTGAATGACAACATTGAGGGGAGTCGAGGGGGTTTAAAACAATTTAAATCACCCCAAAAAAACACTTACTGTAAGGGCAAAAAAGAGGGTATTTTTGTTTTGGAAAGAGAACGAAACTCGGATCCCCCCTCCAATCCCCCTCACACATTCTACCTGTTGCACCAGCTCACCCTCAGCTGCGAGAATCAGAACATTTTTTCTTTTGCAGATAATTTACAAATGCAAGAAATCACAATCGTCAACACTTACAGCCAGTTACTAGCATTGGTCGCGAACAGAGCCAAGACCAGGACGAGAAGCGAACGCAGGACGGAGACCGGAGTCATCGCGAAGTTCAGGAAACCTAAGATCCAGGCAAAAAAATATTTGATCCCTTAATTGCAGATGATTTTTTTTTGTTTGAAAAGAGGAAGTGTTTCAGAATCTCACCCTCGTTAAAAAAAATCGCATAAAGTGCAACAAGTCTTTTGTAGTTTTCCAGGTTGTTTGTTACAGGTTTGGGAAAAAAAATCTTCGCCCAAAGAAAGATCCACTCAATTTCTTTTTTCTCCAAAACAAAGTTATAATCGAGGATGTCGCCAACATATATAAATACACCCGGACGGACAGATCGTCTTTTTTTTTTTAAGTGCTGTTTTGAGTGTGGTTGTAAAGTGATTGCTGGTGGAAATAGCACAAGCCTTCTGCGGTCGAGGGATGTATGATGTGAGAGGTTTTTTTTTTTGGGGGGGGGGGGGCGGTGGTTGGAGCTCCAGCCGGGTCCGGGGCGAGCTCTGGTTGGGTTGTAGAGAGAGGCAAAGGGAGAAGAAGGAGGAGGGATGAGCGTTTGCCGAGTCTGCGGTGCGGCGCCCAAGGCTTGTCTCCGTGGGATGTGGCGCCCAGGCTGTGTTGAGCAGGAGAATGCGAGGTGGCGAGTCGAACCCCACTCGGATCCCCGATCGGGCGCTGAGCCCCTCCACCCCCTCCCGGGGTGGGAGAGAGAGAGAGAGAGGAGGGGGGAGGTTCTCGGCAGCTCAGGGTTGGACCGGCCACCGTGTCAATCAGCCCCACGGGCTGCTTCCATTCGCCGCTGGTTGCAGAGGCGCTGGTGACTCGCAGATCCACTGACAGCAGCAGCATCTGACAGCGAATTTGCACGGGAGGAAGCGCTGGGCAGAGAAGGCACTCAAACAGCCGGTAGAGGGAGAGACGCGAAGGAGAATTGACAATTTCTCACCTCCCCCTTTTACACAGAGCCTTTCTCATTTCAAGACTGCTTTCAAACTGAGCCCCCCTCCAAAAAAAACGTAAGTCTCACCAAAACGAAATGTCCTTTCCCCTCACAAATCACCCACCCCACTCGCACTTTCTCTGTGGCAGGTGATGGTTCGTGTCGTTTTACAGTCACACTGGCACCAACACCATGGGCACATCAACCCCTTTATTGGGATGAGATAGTTTCACAGGGCATCAAAGCCTGTTCTCAACCAACATTCACCCTCTCCCGACCTACCAAAGAGCGACGGGGGCAGCAGCACCAGTGGCTCCTTTTCCTGTTTCCCAGGCTCCCGGACGCGGAATCATAGAATCCCGACAGTGCAGAAGGAGGCCATTCGGTCCATCGAGTCTGTACCGACACTCTGAAAGAGCACCCTGCCAGGCCCACTCCCCTTACCCTATCCTGTAACCCCACCTCACCTGCACAGCTTTAGGACTGTGGGAGGAAACTCACGCAGACACGGGGAGAAAGTGCAGACTCCACACACGTAGTCACCCAAGGCAGGGATCGAACCCAGGTCCCTGGCTCTGTGAGGCAGCAGTGCTAAACCTCTGTGTAACCGTGCCGCCACCGAGGTCATTTGTAGCACTTTGTATGTCTCCCTGGCCGAGGTCACTTCCCACAGGGCAGCCTGTAAGCCGGAAACCCACTCAACTCCTCAAACTGGAACGACTGAGGTATAGTAATTAAAAAAAATATAACAAAATGCTGGATAAACTCAGCAGGTCTGGCAGCGTGTGTGGAGGGAAAAAACAGTTAACGTTTCGAGTTGGAATGAAATGAAAAATCGCTTATTGTCACAAGTAGGCTTCAAATGAAGTTACTGTGAAAAGCCCCTAGTCGCCACATTCCGGCGCCTGTTCGGGGAGGCTGTTAGGGGAATCAAACCGTTGCTGCTGGCCTGCCTCGGTCTGCTTTCAAAGCCAGCGATTTAGCCCCAGTGGAATGACCCTTCCGCAGACAGTTCTGAGTTTTTGCAGCATTTATGTTTTTATGTCAGATTTCCAGCATGGGCAGTATTTTGCTCCCATTAAGGTATTTCACTTCAGCTGGCATGAGCAGCAGATGATCATTCTTAGCCTCTTTATTGAGTCTCCCCCCCCCCCCCCTTAAAAGACCATGGCATGAGCAGCATTGTGAGGGGGAATGCCCTCCCGTGTCCCATGTGTAACAAAATCATTTTTTATAAACAGGTTTATGATTTAATTACGCATGGCACAAAGAATAAACATTCTCCCAAGGTTAATACTGATGGCCACAATGAGAGTGAGGATGAGGATAGAAATCATATGACATGTTGATAGATCAGAATATCTCCAGTTAAAAAATTGAAGTTTCCGGATAGAATCTGGTCACAAAACAACACTCAAAACGCTAATGTACTCACTAAGTTCAGCTCAACTGAGGGTCAGTTTGGGGTGTTCACCAGGGTGACCGACTGTATTTCAAGGGATTGCCCCTTATTTTAACAGATTGCCCCGTGTCTCTTATGGGATTGCTTTATCCCATAATTCTAGGGCCAGCCCATGGGAGTCTGTGAGTCTCCATGGTGAGTTTGAGTGCTTTGACCGGGTCTACAAATGAGCGAGTCTGCCTTGAGAGATGATAAGGTTGTGACTCAACAAGACAGGTTGAAAGTTTTAGTTGATTTTAAACACCCCACCGCCACTGCCACTCCCCCCCCCCCCATGCTATTATGGCATCAAGGTTATCAAATACACCCCCCCTCCCTCCCTCCCACTGGTCACTGGCCTGCCTGCTTGTTCCACGGTTGAAGCGTCCATTCCTCCATTTTATAAAATTTGGTCACCCCTGTGTTCCCAGGGCCTCATCTCCTGACACACAAAAAAAATTGGTCTCATCTCCTGACACATAAAGATCAATCCTGTAGGTGTACAAAAGTAATTGATCCCCAATACTTTGGAAGGGTAGTTCATGGGGGGGGGGGGGGGGGGGGGGGGAGAGAGACAAAGGGCTATTTCAGCCTGCAATACAATTTACTTTTCACTCTGTTTATAAGTACCATGGTGACAAATAAATTGATGCCATGTCATCACAACCACTGTGCCAGATCCATTCGCATTTTTAACATATCAGCTATTAAAGGAATTCAGCTAAGGCACTGTAGTTTTTAAACTTCTGTCCATCGCACCCATAATTCAGCATACATTACCATTGAATTAGTCTCAAAGGTACCATAAGTGTTGTTGCCATGAGGAATGGAAGTGTCACACTGATTCAGCAGCAGATGCTATTCTGAAATTTCATTGAAGGAACATTGGTTTTGTGAAATAGAGGGAGTTTACTGTAAATCTAACACAGGCGATACCTGGTTCTTGAAAGTTAATATTTGGCAAAACTGGGCAAATATTCCATTCTTTCTCTTTAATACCACACATTGCTCTTTTGTTAAAAGATAAATTATCTGTTGCCCTAGCTATTGCTGGATTTGAGCTCTGCTTGCAACACCCCTGAAAACGAATGATCAAACTCCTTTATGAGACAGTTCCTGTTTGGCCGGACTTGTAGAAGGGATTTCGCTTTTTTTTGTGATCATCTGAAGGTTTCATGATGAAAACACTTTATAGGATGCAGTATTACTGTCCTGTCAATTGATCATTTGGCAATACGGAGCTGATGCTATCGGATTATATTGGACTGGATTCAAACACTGAAGCCTGAGAAAAATCGGAGGAATGCGAGTTCAAGCATCGCATTATTCCACCGAACGGGTTTGCACCTTGTTGAAAACTGGCGATAGTTATTGTTTTCATTGAAATAAAAAATGGGCCCAGGTTCAAATCCAACCCAAACTGATGAGCTGAACGTTTCATTTTTCTGTTGGTTGCAAAGATGCTAGGCGAAATTAGTTGAGCGGGCTTAATTCAAATCCCAGTGGGCCCATCAATCCAGTGTGCCCTCCCTTAGGGTCGGTCCTAATTCAAATCTCACACAGAAACTTCTTAATCCAGTTACTAGGGAAGAATAGCAGAGGAGGTTTCATGTTGCTTTCCTCGTGGTGTTTCGATTCTGAGTACCTTCGCCTTGAGTGACTTGCCAACAAGACATTTTACTGTTGGGAGTGGGACAGCTGGACCCATCAGAGCCATTTTCCTCCTCCCTGTTTTCCTGGGCTGTCTGGAATGGGGGTTATACCAACGCTTCTTTCTCAGAATACTACTGTTCGTTCCTCACAGTGGCAATGGCTCCCATTTGGTACCCATTTGCAAAACACACTACCAAAAGTGATACGGTGCCTAGTTTGGGAAAGGGGAAATGTCCCGCTCGTGCTGGAGCAAGCACTCCTCCGGTGTTTGGACTGAAAAACATTGTTGGGCCAGATTGATGAGATTCTTATTTTGCATCTCACCAAGCCAACATCTTTAATAGAGTAACATGTCGCAAGGAGCATGATGAATTTGACACCTAAGCACATACTGCGCTATTTCGAAAGCAATAGCAGAAAGTGATGGAAATACTCAGCAGGTCCGGCAGCATCTGTGGGGAGAGAAACAGAACTGTATTGCAGTTCGATGGCTTTTTTTCTTCGAACTGGAAAAATATAGAGACGTAGCAGTTTTTGATCAAGTACAGAGGCAGGGGAAGTTAGGGGAAGGGGAGGAAAGAACAAATTGGGTGGAAAGCAGTAACGATTAAAAGACAAAAGGGGTGATGGTGCAAAGCAAACCCGGGTGGTCATAGAGCAAGTATAGGAAGAACGTGCTATAACTGATCCTGCTATTTGTGACCCGGGAGTGCCTGAAATTAGAATGTGTTCTATTCTCAGCAATCATATTCCTCACCTTTGTGGAATGAAACATCTCATAAAATTTAATTTTATAGTGAGATGAATCTCTAACACGAGTCTTGAATCATTAGGACCAGGCGACTAGGTGGCATTAAACACAGTAGATGTCAGGAGCAATTGGGAGTAGTGTGGGAGAAATATATGATCCAGTAAAAAATGGTGTAATATTCACAAAACATACACCAAACGAAGAAAGGACACAAGAATGGATTAAACAGAAAGGATCTTAGGTTGGTTTAATATGGGAGGGATTTTGAGATAGTGGGGTGCAATGTACTGGGGTGAAATATCTCCTGCTGATGTAAGTTTGGCTACTTTAACATTGATTTAAGCCTGTTTATTTTCAATGGGTTAAGAACCGCATTAAAATAGTACAGACAGGAATTTCGCACAAATGCATTAATCATTATGCTAAAAATACATAGCATGCAGGAAATTAAACTTACCATCATCTTTTTGATGTTCGTCTAACGGCATTGCTGACATTGATCTGCTTTTGGGCAGCATTTTGCAATCAGGAGGACATGGCTATTTCGGATTGGATTTTCTCGCTATTTTTTGTCATAGCAGAATTGAACGCTGTGCTTTTGTCAATAGTATTTTTGATCATTTTATCTCCGTTTAGATCACTTGGTGAGAACACTCAGACGATTTGTCCAAAGTAAATTCTGAAAGGTTACTCCTCGGCTCATAGTCTATATCTTTCGGACGCGCGTTTTACCTGTTCTGCATTTCCAGCGTTTTCTATCTAAGATTTACAGATGTACCTTTAACCCTTTGTAAGCTGAGTTTGCCATTTGTTGCTTGCTAACTCTTCCCTGCATCATCTTTACTCGTCAATCATCCAAATAGCTTACACACGGAATAAAATAAAGTGAAAATGGGAAATATCAATGCTATAATGTCAAGGAATAACAGCACAGGTATTGTCTCGGCTGTTATTGTACAAAGATTAGTTAAACAATCCCTTTGTTTGCTATGTTAACTATGATGTTAACCTACCATGTAACAAGCTATTTTCTATCTACCATTCTAATGGAGACATTAATCTAGCAAAAGTAAATTAACCTCTCCATTAAAATAGTGGACTGATAATACGATACAGCATAGTTTGCAAACTAATACAGTGGGGTTGTCCTTTGCTTTGTATGATGTCTTCGGGCTCAACATAAAGTTTGAGCAGAAGCCCGATTTAAAAAAAATTCTGGGCACTTGTACAAATGATAACGCTACATATTTCATGGCTAACTTTACCCTTGTTCTTACCTCCCAGACTCAAGGTAGGAGTAAAGATGAGTGATGACCTTTTGGTCGGCTGTAAGACATTTCTTCGGAGTAACCAATCAGCTCTTCACTAGAAACCACTTTCCAAGTTTCATTTGTCTTAATCTTTTGTGCTGTCCTTTCCCACTCCCCAATCTGAGGAAGTGCAGGGCTCCTGTTATCACTTTATGAAGAACTGACTCGGCACCCACATTAATCAAATCTACAGACACTGGAAAGCAACTGATTTACTAGTGAACACTGGGCCACATGCCAAACACAGAGTGGCAAAGAGAGGGGAAAATGTACACAGTTAAATTAACAATAAAGCAGCTCCATTTAGCAAATCTTTATTGAACTCTCCTCCGAACATCTCAGCAATGTTCTAGTGGGAAGGTATCATGTTTAACTTTACAGAAGTCAATCGCAGGATATTTGCCTCATAATTAATTGTACTGATCGAAAGGGCTTGAGAAAATATTACAGTGAAATCTTACTAAATACAATAACACACATCATCAAATTAAATTGCATTTGGCAGTCGAGATTACGGTCACTGAGTCATGAAGTCGGAGCAAATTTCCATATTCATGTTGGTTGATTTCAGGCAGGACATTACATAGAACATACAGTACAGAATGAGGTCATTCGGCCCATCGAGTCTGCACCGACCCATTTAAGCCCTCACTTCCACCCTATCCCCGTAACCCAATAACCGCTCCTAACCTTTTTGGACACGGAGGGCGATTTAGCATGGCCAATCCACCCAATTTGTACGTCTTTGGACATTGCAAGGGGAAGATCTGCCTTAATTGCGTCCAGTGCTCCTTGTTAGGTTTGTGAAAACAGACCTAGATTTATGTTGCTGGCAGCTATCCAGTAATGCCAACTGGAGTGTACATATATGTTGGATAGGTTAGGAACAAACTTTGTTGCGATGCCTCTCACGCTGATCACCAACAGACGGTGCATTCAACCACTTCTTCTTCCCAGGCAGTTCCTCAGGATCGAGGATGACTGCTTCGATGGGGTCTGGGGCTGCTTTCAGGGGGAATCGGGGATATTTGAAACATCAGCTCGTGTATTGTTTGTGTCCGCTGCCCAGCTCGTGTAGTTTCATTGGGACCAAGCACATCATTATGACACTGCCGTCACTCATTGTCTCAGCTTGCCCATGGAGAATGCTTCTTCACTAATACACTGAAGGTCATGTGACACTCCTGAAATCACATGTAGCAAGGAGGTGAGCTGGATGGGACAAAAACCGTCCCAGCCTCTTACCCGGTTACCAGTGAGCAGATATAGCCAAACCAGCCGAGAAAGTGAGGATAGATTATTTTTATTGTGGAGGGAAGGCACGTAATGCAGGGAGGTTCAAAATAAATCTCGTCGAAGACTTTAGGGTGGGGTTGAAAAGCCCATTTTCAAGAGGAAGAGGGGAGGGAAAGGGGTGTTTCGTTGTAGGTTTTGGGTTAGAATAAAGCAAAGTTGGCTTTCAGCACGATAGAGATAGAGGAGCAATAGCATGTTGGCTGGAATAGTCAGAGCTTGGCAAGGGAAAATATGCAAAGATCAGAGGGACAATAACCTAAGATCATTGAGAAAGTTAAGAGACCAGAAAGGTAGTGATGAAGACCACTAGAAGGAATATATGATGGATGTATTCCCATGGATTCATTTTGTAGCACACTGGTCAGCACTGTTGCTTCTCAGCGCCAGGGTCCCAGGTTTGATCCCTGCTTGGGTCACTGTCTGTGTGGAGTCTGCACATTCTCCCCGTGTCTGCGTGGGTTTCCTCTGGTTGCTCTGGTTTCCTCCCACAAGTCCCAAAACATGGGCAGGATTCTCTCAGCCCAGGGCTGGGCCGGAGAATCCCCGTGACTGGGCCACGCCGCCCCGATGCCAGCATGCGATTTTCCGCGGAGTGGAGAATCGGCACCATTGGCGCTGGTGTGGTTGGCGCGGCGCCGGTCGTGGGCCGCTCTATGCGGCTGGTCTGCCGATTCTCGGCCCGGAATGGGCCGAGCGGCCGCAGTTAATACACTGAGTCCCGCCGGCACTGTCCACACCTGCTTGCAGCCGGCGGGAACTCTGCGTGCAAGGGTTGAGTGGCGGCCTGTGGGGGGGGGGGGCTCCAACCCCGGGGAGGGGGGGCCCCTCCGATGCGGCCTGGCCCGTGATTGGGGCCCACCGATTGGCGGGCTGGCCTCTTTGTCCCCCGGCCTCTTCTTATGCGCTGGCCCCTGTACTCTTGTGCCATGTTGCGCCGGGGCCGGTGCGTTGAAGGAGGCCTGCGCGCATGCGCGCGTTGGTGCCGGCACCACTGTGCATGCGCGGATCCCGCGGCGCACATTTTGCAGCAGGATCGGCAGATGGAGCGGCGTGAACCGCTCCAGCGCCGTGCTGGCCCCCTGTAGGGGCCAGAATTACTCCTGGCAGTGGCCTGTTCACGCTGTCGTAAAATGCGACGGCGTTTACGATGGCGTGGACACTGTGCCGCGGGATGGGAGAATCCCGCCCTATGTGTCTGTTAGGTGAATTGGAGATTCTGAATTCTCCATCTGTGTACAGGAACAGACGCTGGAATGTGGCGACTGGGGGATTTTAACTTAATTGCAGTGTTAATGTAAGCCTACTTGTGACAGTAATAAAGATTATTATTATTATTAATAAATAGAATTTGAGGTTTGACACTTTAAAAAATAATTGTTACCTACTAGTTCTTCCTCCTTTTCCCAGACCTCATCACAAGTTGCTCCAATGTCTGCTGTTGAATGTTGCATAAGGATGGCCTGTTGAGTTTTGTTCCTCAGATTCCTCTCCCTGTCTTTATGGCGGCTACTCATCACTTCCGTCGCAAAATGAATTGCAGCGCACACAACCCAAAGGAGTGTAACATCCAACTTGCAGTCCATCTACTCTATGGTGCAACTAGCTGACTCTCTGATGCGCACTGCCACAATTTAAAACAAAGGTTGTCAAATTAAAACAAGAAACATAAGCAAAATTTTTTTCACAAGTGGGTGCTAGAAATATGGAACACATTATCAGCAGAGATGGTGGAATGGTAAATCATGGCAGGTTTAGCAGATGGCCTCCTATTAGTAAAGAAAATTCAAGGTTCGATTAGTAACCTGGGCCAGTGTTCTCCATCTGGGGGACCATGGGCTGGATTCTCCGTCCCGCGACGCCGACAAGCGGATTGTGATTGGGCAGAGAATCGAGCGTCCGGCCGAAATCAAGGTTCATGTCAGAAGTCAAACCGACCACTATGCGCCGGCACCTCGCTGGCGGCAGGTTCAGGGTTCATGCCCATGTACTTATGGGAGGATGCTAATGGATGCAAATGGTTCACTTACATCATTAAGGGGCAGCACGGCAGCACAAGTGGATAGCACTGTGGCTTCACAGCACCAGGGTCCCAGGTTCGATTCCCTGCTGGGTCACTGTCTGTGCGGAGTCTGCACGTTCTCGCCATGTCTGCGTGGGTTTCCTCCGGGCGCTCCAGTTTCCTCTCACAAAGATGTGCAGGTTAAGTGGATTGGCCATGATAAATTGTCCTTAGTGACCAAAAAGGTTAGGAGGGGTTATTGGGTTACGGGGATAGGGTGGAAGTGAGGGCTTAAGTGGGTCACTGCAGACTCGATGGGCTGAATGGCCTCCTTCTGCACTGTATGTTTTATGTTCTATTAGTGAGCTGGGCACCAGAGTCTCTGGTGTTGCGTGATTCTCTGGTCCTCTGGGCCTGGAATTACATGGACGGGAGTCACTGCTGGTATTTACCAGCATGGCCCTGATGTGGTGAAACTCGCCGTGGGCCAAGGGGGTAACCTCTTAAGGGAATTGCCCTCAAAGTCCACTCGGGGGCAATCCCCATCCCACAATGCATGCCCTGCCCACCCTGCCCCTACCAGGCCCCCTCACCACCTCCCAGAGACTCCCTAAAATTGGCGACACCCCCAGAGGCCCCCTAGATGGGGACACTCCTGTCAGAGACTCCCTAAAATGGGAGATACCCCAGAGACCCACTAGATAGGGACCCCTAAAGCAGTGACCTGTTTTTCAACCTCTTCCAACCTTTAGCTGGAAGTTCTTCATTAATTCCTCTTAGTGGACTGTGATTGACAGCTTTCATAAAACATAGCTGTGAGCCTTGCTTCATTCATCTCCCTTCATGGATGAGTAACTCTGGTGCTATTACCACAATGTTTACAAACCCCTAGATAGAGAGGCCCCACAGAGACCCCCTAATTAGTGAGACCCCAATAAAGACCCCCAAGTTGGGGAGATCCTCCAGAGACTTCCTAGATAGGGAGAACCCCCAGAAACCCCCTGAATAGACCCCCAAAGAGACACCTGAATACAGAGACTCCCACAGAGACCCCCTGAACAGAGGGATACCCACAAAGACACCTTAACCAAAGGAACACCCCCATTGATCCTCCAGAAAGGAGACCCCTGTCTGGAAGCTAGAGAGTAGACTAGACAGGGGCAGTGAAAAAGATTACTGTTGTATCACTCACCTGGGCGTGCATCTGCTGGCTCAGACAGGGGAAGCACAACATTCCCATTTCTGGAAAGAGGAAGAAGTGACCTGTGCTTAAACCCTTTCGATCCTTTAGTTAGAAGTAATTCATTAATTTCTCTTAGTGGGCTGTGATTCACAGCTTTCATAAAACACAGCTCATCTCCCTTCATGGATGAGTAGCTCTGAAGTGCTATAACCACAATGTTTTCAAACATCAACCACTTTAAAGAGAGTTAAATGCATTCCAACCCCCCCTTCACGCATGAGTGATTTTGAAGTGCTCAGCTGGAAATTGACAGGGCAAATTCATAACAGGGAACAAAGAAATGGCTGAGGAATTAAATTCATGTTTTGCTTCTGTCGTCACAAAGGAAGACATTAATAATGTACTGGAAGTTCGGAGAAACACAAGTTTTAGTGAGGAGCTGAAAGAAATTAGTATTAGTCAAGAAATGGTTTTGGGGAAATTAGTGGGTTTCAAGGTGGACCAATTTCCAGGGCCTGATAATCTTCATCCTAGAATACTTAAGGAAGTGACCCTAGAAATAGTAGATCCATTGGTGATCATTTTCCAAAATTCTTTGGACTCTGAATGTTTCCTACAAATTGGAGAGTGGCAAATGTAACCCCGCTATTCAAAATGGGAGGTAGAGAGAAAACATAGAACTATAGACCAGCGAGCCTAACGTCGGTAGTAGGGAAGTTGCTGGAGTCCATTATCAAGGATTTCATAGCACAGCATTTGGAAAACAGTGGTATAATCAAACAAAGTCAGCATGGATTTAAGAAAGGAAAATCATGCTTGACAAATCTATTAGAATTCTTTGAAGATGCAACTAGTGGCTTGACCAGGGAGAACTGGTGGATGTGGTTTATTTAGACTTTCAGAAAGCATTCAACAAGGTCTCACCGATTAATATGTAAAGTTAAAGCACATGGAATTATGGGCAATGTCTTGAGATGGACAGAAAGCTGGTTAGCAGACAGGAAGCAAAAAGTTGGAATAAATGGGTCTTTTCTCTGATTGGCAGGCAGTGACTAATGAGGTACTGCAGGGATCTGTTTTAGGACCCCAACTGTTCACTTTATATATTAATGATCTGATTGAGGGAACTAAATGTATTATCTCCAAATTTGCAGATGATAAAAAATTGGGTGGGAGGGTGAGCTGTGAGGAGGATGCAGAGATGCTTCAGAGGGATTTGGACAGGCTGAGTGAGTGGGCAAATACATGGCAGATGCAGTATAATGTGGATAAATGTGAGGTTATCCACATTGGTAGAAAAATAGGAAGGCAGATTATTATTTGAATGGGTGTAAATTGAGAGAGGCGGATACTCAGCGAGACTTTGGTGTCCTCGTGCATCATTCGCTGAAAGTAAGCGTGCAGGTACAGCAGCAGTAAAGAAGGTAAATGGTATGTTGGCCTTCATAGTGAGAGGATTTGAGTATAGGAATAGAGATGTTTTACTGCAATTGTATAGGGCATTGATGAGGCTGTTTCTGGAGTTTTGTGTGCAGTTTTAGTGTCCTTATCTGAGAAAGGATGCTCTTGCTATGGAGGGAGTGTAGCGAAGGTTTACTAGACTGATTCCCAGGATGGCAGGACTGTCATGAGGAGAGACTAAGTTGGTTAGGATTATATTCTTTGGAGTTTAGAAGAGTGAGAGGGGATCTCATACAAACTTATAAAATTCCACCAAGATTAGACAGGGCAGATTCAGAACTATTGTTACTGATGATGGGGGGAGTCCAAAGCGAGAGGCCGTAGTTTTATGATTAGGTGTAAATCTTTTAGGACTGAGGTGAGGAGAAATGTCTTCACCCAGAGAGTGTTGAATCTGTGGAATTCACTGTCACAGAAAGTAGTTGAGGCCAAAACATGTAATTTCAAGAAGGAATTAGATATAGCCCATGGGGTTAAAGGGATCAAGGGATATGGGGGAAGGCGGGATCAGGGTATTGAACTTGATGATCAGCCATAATCATAATGAATGGTGGAGCAGGCTCGAAGGGCCGAATGGCCTCCTCCTGCTCCGATTTTCTATGTTTCTATGTTAACTCTCGTAACTCCGCCACATTGGTACTCCACTACCGCTGGCATGCAGTGGAGAATCTAACCCCTAATGTGAGGCTTTGGAATAGAAGACGAGGTAGACCAGTGGTTTTCTCTCACTCAGCACTTGGATAGATTTCATTTCAATGCATTAAAACATTACATCAGTAATTTGAAGTCATGGTGAATTATCTAAAATGTTTGGGAGAAGAAGTATTCATTTGACAAATGTACAATGTAAATTGGTAGATTCAATACTGGTTATAAAGCTGACCCTCAGTGTTCATACCCATTTGCTGAACTCTACAATACTTCAAAAAATATCCTAGCTCACGTTTATCCTTGGTGCAGGAAGCTTCATTCCACATTTCAGTGGCTCACCTTAAACTCTGGCGACAAGACAGAACAGCTTGCTGAATTCATGTTCGAGCTTGATGAATTTTCATTTGAACCAACATAACTCAGAGTGTCTGCACTAGCTAAATTTACATGTATATATAAACTTTGACAAATGACTTCAAACAGGATGTCCAAAGAAATATGAGAAATTAACGCAGGTAAGTCATTTTAAAACTTTGTCGAGGCTTCCTGGTTGGGATTTGCTTCATGTTAATTGCCTGCTTTTGGGTGGATTCTGTGTGTGTGTGTGTGTGTGGGGGGGGGGGGGGGGCGGGTGCCTGCAGAGTTAACTGTGTTTGGGTGTTGTAATGTCGAATCTTTTCCCTTAAATAATGCTTTGAAGTTCTGTTTTGTAGGTTGAGAGGAGATTTAATCGAGGTGTTCAATATCATGAGGGATCTGGAAGAGTAGACAGGGAGAAACTGCTCACGTTGGAGGAAGGATCATGAACCAGAGGGACCCGGAATTATGATGATTGGCAAAAGGACCAACAGGAAAATGAATAAATCCTTTTTTCTGCAACGAGTGGGTGAGATATAGAATGCACTGCATGACAGTGTAGTTGAGGCACATTAAATCGAGGTCTTCAATCGAGAATTGGATAATTATTTGAAGAGAAACATTTTTTTTAGGATTATGGGGAAAAGGTCGGGGAGTGGGGCTCGGTGAGTTGCTCTCGCAGGGAGCTGGCACAGAAATAATGGGCTGAATAGCCTCCTTCTGTATGGCAGGCATCTATGATTCTGTTCAGTAAGTATTCTTTGGACTGCAATATGAATGGTGGTTGCCTACAGATCAGACTTAAATGTAGCTTCAATGTCCCAAGTTATTATTTTCTTCCCTCATTTATTTGGTTTACTTTCTGAAGGGGAGACGGGCACAGAAGAGGCAGTTGGCATTGTGAAGCAGCTGTAGACTTGCAAAAGTGTTTAGGTACTGTTTCGCCATCTCCACCTTTGCAAATTGTTTCAGTGGCTGGTTTAGCACAGGGCTAAATCGCTGGCTTTTAAAACAGATCAAGGCAGGCCAGCAGCACGTTTCAATTCCCGTACCAGCCTCTCTGAACAGGCGCCGGAATGTGGTGACTAGGGGCTTTTCACAGTAACTTCATTTGAAGCCTACTTGTGACAATAAGCGGTTTTCATTTTTTTTTTTCATTTCAGTGTTGCTTTAGCCACTGTGGTCTTTACTTTTTTCAACTTACTCCATTCACTACATGAAGTAATGTTCCTCCCCAAAGATTCTCAATTATATGAAGTGGTATAACAGAAGGTTCATAAAGAACTGTACAGGGAACAAGACTTATTGGGCACCATGGGCAGAGTCTAGCACCCAAAGGCCTCTGTGCATGCAGACCAAAGTGACCGAATTTCAACCTCCCCTTTGCTTGTAGAGACTGCACTTCTATTGTGTGGCAATACCAAAGTTATGCCACTTGCCTGGTCCAGACCTGCAGACTACCAGAGGCATAGCAATGCCAATGTCCATCAAAGTGACTAGGACACTGAAACTTTGCACCCTTGGCTGCTTTCAGCTTGAACCGGGGCATTTGTAACATCAACCTACTGACAATCCACCGCAAGCAACTAAGTAACTAAGCAAGCTGGCCGGCTTATAGTTTCCTTTGGGCCTAACATGTCAATGTGCTTGTGCTGTTAACATTTAGCAATGCCAATAGCTGTAAGGTGCAATTAAATGTACCCACATTGTCACACTTGTTCTTTTTGAAAATGCAAACCGCCTTGTCAACAGGAAAGGATTTCACTTAATCATCCTGAAACTGGTGTGCAATCAAAATTAACTCACTCTGCAACTTAACACTCACTAAGGTTAGCTACCATAAATCATCATTTGATGACAGTATAATGACCAACGCTTTTCATAGTTCCCAGGTCGGGTGGACGATTGGGGATGAGAGGTCGTCTTTTGGCAGTAATGGATGCCTTAGTTTATATCTATGGACTCCTGCTTAGCTGTGAAGCTCATCGTAACTTAAGGATTGTAATTAAACAATCATAAACCTTCTAAAGGCATACTTCATGTGCCTTAAAGATTGCTCCAGTACAACCCCGTCAAGGTGTTTCACACTGTGCGCTTTGCAGCATCCTGCACAATTTTGCCAATCACACAGGACACCCTGGTTAATGTCCTTGAAGTGGTAGAGGGAAGTGAACAAAGCCAGCAGGGTGACCAGGCAGACAAGACCCTACTGGAGGAAAAATCTCCTTGTCATCTGCGAGACATCCATGGATAGCTGATGACAAAACTTCCAATTGTGCCTTCTGAGAAATCTCTTCTGCCACTGCCCCGCCACCACCTGCAAATTCGTACGTAAGCATTTCGCTCACCTGAACAGCCATCAATGCCCCAACTTTGGATCTTCCTGCAGCTCAGTATCTTCACTTGCTACCAATCAACCTGTGCATTCCATCGGTGGAATTATTGCATGCTTCACATGATGTCCGCTATTATCCAACTGCCTCTCCTCCATGCTTGAAATTATGGGATTATGTTAATCTAACCTGCCTGATAGACTTCGATCAAGCACCCGATTTATACTCTGCCTTATCTCGCACTCAATTGAAATGGAAAGTAACATCACTCAGAGTGTGAAACAGGCGTACGATCTAATTCTGTGAAACAGAATCGATTAAACTTTTGCACTATGAAGCACTTCAAACCTTGCCTCCTGTAGCCATCTGGGATGGCCACTTCCAGAATACAAAATGGATGTTTGCAAAGATTTCAGGGAACTATGGACAATGCTAAGAAAGCAGGCAGGCACAGAGCCTGTACGTGTATTGGGACCGCAGCTCCCAGACGAGACTGAAACTGTAGGTCCATTAGCATATTGATGGCCCATCTCCGGGAGCAAAGGGAGAAACTCAAGTAACCGATCTGGCTCCAGACCTCACGGTGCCAGTTCCCCAAACCGAAAGCACAAACAAAGTCAGGCCAACGGCCACCTAGGACACGCACAGTCATCAGTGCACCCACCCCTTTATTGGTCAAGATCAATACGAGTGATTAAGATATGGCCCAATTTATTGGGGCCAAGTACAAGGCCCGCCCAAAAGCGCGCGAAGCCCCCTTCGGGTATAAGAAAAAGGCCCCAAGAGAGAATCGCTCTCTTGGAATCGGCTCTCAAAGCGGCGAGACCCTTCCACCAGCTACACCAGAAGCAAGTAAGTCCAAAGTCAACGCTCGCTACCAGACAGACGACCTTAGCAGTTCCCCTTCGCCACTTCGACCCAGCAGCCTCATATCCGAACAACGGCCATTGTTCCTCTGACTGAGTGGGCACCCGAAGCCAAGTATAGGCTATAGCAGTAGTGATAGTTTAGTCTGTAGTATTTCGTGCATGAGTAGATATTGCTGTGTATGTAAATAAATAGTATTGACTTTGAACTAACTAACTGGTGTACCGGCTCTTTGATCAGTATTTGAGTTTGAACCTTGTGGCCGTATCGAAAGATACCTGGCGGCTCTAAAGCAAACGTAATTAGAATTAAGGAAGGCGACCATATTGACCGCCATATTTAGAGCCAAATAAACAGAGCAACACTCCGAACTGAGTCAGGAAGATGTGATGATTCAAAGACGGCACACCCACCATTAGAAGTGCCACCCAGACACATTTTCAATGGCAAGCCTGGCACAGGCCAACATTCAGCATCCCTATGTTAGGCACAATGTCTTCCTCAGTTGCTTACCAACAATCGGAAGTGACATCAGACTCTGTTCTCATTTTAACCAGTTTATGGCTAACCAGTATACCCTTGTTCGTTTAACAGATATTATAACTGTCATGTGAGAGTACCTTTAAGAAATGGGTGTTTATCAAAGAGCTGTAATGGGTGTACCTTTAAGAAATGGGTGTCTGTCAAATAGCTTCAGTGATGTCTGAGTGTGGGTGGAGCTGGGCTGTCTGTCTGCATTTACATTCGCTTTGAACAAAGGCTGGTGTGTGTCTGTGAGTTTTAGTTTTGTTTTGAGAGTGAAGAGCTGCAGTGAAAGCCAGCAGATGTGCATGGATATCTCTACAAGTACAAGAGTGTTCATTTGGGTGATTCCAAAGTGATAACTGCTCTCAGTAGAGAATTTAAACCTGATCTCTGTCTTAAAGAGGGTATTTGTCTGATGGATGTTGCTAGGAAAGATTAAGGGTTACTTATAGAGTGCTGTATTCTTTTTTTAAATTTAGAGTACCCAATTCATTTTTTCCAATTAAGGGGCAATTTAGCGTGGCCAATCCACCTAGCCTGCACATATTTGGGTTGTGAGGGCAAAACCCACACAGACATGGGGAGAATGTGCAAACTCCACACGGACAGTGACCTAGAGCCGGAAGCGAACCTGGGACCTCGGCGCGGAGTATTTTAGTTGATGGTTGCTAAGATGTTTACTGTGTGTGTTTAAAAATGTTAATGGGATTCATAGAATAAACATTGTGTTTTTGTTAAAAATACTTTTAGCTCTCTGTTGCCCCACATCTGTAAAGTGGGCCTTTGTGCTCCCCATAACCAAAATCTATTCAAAGTTAGGGGTCAGGTGAACTCCATGGTACACTTTGGGGTTCCCTGGCCCGTAATACAACTGATGTCTGCGGTAATTATCTTTGCACAGAGGCTCCTCAGATAATCGAGTATCATGACTGATTTACCTCCATACTATAATAAAAATAGAGAATGTTGGGAATATTCAGCAGGTCAGGCAGCATCTGTGGTGAGAGACAGTTTCAGGCTGAAGGCCTTTTGCCCGGACTCATCTCCACATTTTACTTTGTTTTCCACATTTACTTCAGGCACTTTTCTTAACATGCATTGAAGATTTGGATGTCCACCCCTCAGTGTCTGCAGGTAAGGAATTGTTTATTATGAATATTAGAAACATAGCCACAATTTAATGTAGATGCATTGATGTTTTTTAAGTGGGGTAATGCCAATGAAGGTCTATAGTGCAGAATCTAAGTGTGCTTAGAAGAGAAGAGGAGGGTAGACAAAGTACTGAAGAAGTGATTCAGTTATGCCAAGTTTCAGTGTTAAAAGCTTGTAGATTGTTAAAAAATGAAAGAAGATGAAAAGTTTGACACTGCGGTCTTGAAATTGCTGAATATTATAGTTAATGGTTGGCAGTTTGTTGTTGCTTTAAATGTCTGAATATCCCTTCACTCTGACCATGAGTCAGAGGTCAACTCTCAGAGCTTTGATGAATAAGATTTGCCCACAGTTCACAGCTCTACTTTGGACCATAGTAAAAAATTGACCCGGCGTGGTTGGCGCGGTGCCGGTTGGGCGCCGCTCTATGCGGCTGGCCTGCTGATTCTCGGCCCGGGATGGGCCGAGTGGCGTCTTAAAAACGCTGAGTCCTGCCGGCGCCGTCCACACCTACTCTCAGCCAGCGGGAACTCGACGTGAAAGGGTCGGGGGGCGGCCTGTGGGGAGGGAGGGGGGGTTCCGACCCGGGGGGGGGGCTCCGATGTGGCCTGGCCCGCGATCGTGTCCCACCAATCGGTGGGCTGGCCTCTCTGGCTGGGTGCCTAGTTTCCTCCGCGCTGGCCCCTGTAGTCCTGCGCCATGTTGCGTCGAGGCCGGCGCGTTGAAGGAAGCCACTGCGCATGTGTGCGTTGGCGCCGGCGCCACTGCGCATGCGCGGATCCCGCGGTGCCCAGTTCACGCTGGGATCAGCAGCTGGAGCGGCGTGAACTGCTCCATTGCCGTGCTGGCCCCTTTTGCGGGCCAGAATTAGTCGTCGGGTTGGCCCGTTCATGCAGGAGTAAAACGCGACGGCATTTATGACGGCATGGACACTCTGCCGCGGGATTAGAGAATCCCGACCAATATCTTTGAGCACGTCAAACATGTACTGGAACACGCTCCTGTCTATCGACGACGCCTTGTTGTATGCTCTCTCCATGGGGGAGATGCAATTGAAGCAAACTTTAGCATCCCTAACACCATCCCGGGAAAACGCACCAGGAAGCAAAAATCCTTTTTATATAAATACATTTTGATGCATTCTGAAAGTCAAATATAAGGTGCTGCAAAATGTTTTTTCAGTCAAATGAACCCTGTGGAGTCCGTTTGACCTTTAACTATCTTAAAGACATTTTATAAATGCAAGTTATTCAATGTTTTTCTCCTGAACAAATTCAGCGAGTTATTTCAAAGACCCAAAAGAAGCCGTAATGTACCTATGTTGTCAGGATGGCGGTAGTTTATGAATGTGTAAGAGCCTTCTCCCCGCTGATGCAAATTAAATCTTCACAAATGGATCAAATGAATGGATTGACAAGAGCCATCTCCGGTTGTGACTTCACAAACTGAAACGGCAAATGTGAACGATACGGGCACCTCAACGGTGCCTAATTTGTCCAAAAAATTCTAAACTGTTAAATGGTCCATACAGGTAATGACAAGAATCCTTCAACACCTTATCTGTAGCACTAAGGAGCAGAAGGCAGCTTCCAGCAGAAGCTCAGTATTGAACAAAAGTGGCATGCAGCACGCAGCAGTGAGAACATTTCTGGAATGTTGGACAGAGAGGAGCTTAATAAGGCAAGGGGGGCGATCTATGAGTACGGGGAAAAGGCAAGCAGAATGTTGGCGCACCAGCTCAGGAAAAGAGAGACGGCCAGGGAGATAGGTAAAGTAAAGAGTAGGGACGGGAATACTGTCCTAGACCCAGCGGGGGTGAACGAGGTGTTTAAGGACTTTTAGAGTAAATTATATGAGTCGGAACCCCCGGCTGGAGTGGAGGGGATGAGGCAATTTCTGGATCAGTTGAGGTTCCCGAGGATGGAGGAGGACCTGGTGGAGGGGCTGGGAGCCCCAATTGAGATTGAGAAAATAATCAAGGGTCTGGAGGGCACGCAGTCGGGTAAGGCTCCGGGGCCTGACGGCTACCCGGTGGAATTCTATGAGAAGTTTTCAGAGATATTGAGCCCATTGCTGGTGAGGACATTTAACTAAACAAGAGAGAAGGGAGTCCTCCCCCCAATAATGTCGCAGGCCTCGATTTCATTGATCCTGACCATTGATCCTGAAACGGGAGGAATATCCGGAGCAATGCGGGTCATACAGACCGATTTCTCTACTGAATGCGGACGCCAAACTGCTGGCTAAGATATTGGCCACAAGGATAGAGGACTGTGTCCCGGGGGTGATAGGGGAAGACCAGACAGAATTTGTTAAGGGCAGGCAACTCAAGGCCAATGTTTGAAGGCTTCTAAATGTTATTATGATGCCCTCAGAAGGGGAGGAGGTGGAGGTGGTGGTAGTGATGGATGCGGAGAAGGCTTTTGATCGGGTGGAGTAGGAATTACCTGTGGGAGGTGCTGGGAAGGTTTGGGTTTGGTGAGGGCTTTATTTGAACTATACTGAGGGACGAGGCAAGGGTGCCCCCTTTCCCCGTTACTGTTTGCTCTGGCCATCGAGCCATTGGCCAAGGCGTTAAGAGCCTCTAGGAACTGGAAAGGGCTGGTTCGGGGGGGGGGGGGGGGGGGGGGTGGAGCACTGGGCCTCGCTATACACAGATGACCTGCTCTTGTACATTTCAGACCGGTTGGAGGGGATGGGGGAAGTAATGCGAAGCTTGGGGGAATTTGGCAAATTTTCGGGGTATAAATTGAACATGGGGAAAAGCGTGATGTTTGCGATCCAGGCAAGAGGACAGGAGGAGAGACTGGGAGAGCTGCCGCTTAGAATGGTAGGGAAGAGCATTTGATATCTGGGAATCCAGGTGGCCCGGAAATGGGAGGTACTCCACAAGTTAAACCTATCCCGATTGGTAGAACAAATGGAAGGGGACTTTAAGAGATGGGACATGCTCCTGCTATCACTGGCGGGGAGGGTACAGACTGTGAAAATGACGGTCCTCCCCAGATTTCTGTTTATCTTTCGGTGCCTCCCCATCTTCATCCCTAAGGCCTTTTTCAAGCGGGTGAATAAAATTATTTTGGGCTTTGTGTGGGCGAGTAAAACCCCGTGAGTGAAGAAAGTGTTGCTGGAGCGCAGTCGGGGGGAAGGTGGGTTGGCGCTGCTGAACTTCTGCAATTACTACTGGGCAGCTAATATAGCCATGATTAGGAAGTGGGTAGTGGGGGAGGGGTCGGCATGGGAGCGGATGGAGGTGGCGTCATGTAAAGGCACCAGTCTGGGAGCATTGGTACTGGCACCTCTGCCGTTCTCGCTGGCCCGATACTCCACAAGTCCGGTGGTAGTAGCGACTCTGAGGATCTGGGGGCAATGGAGGAGATATAAGAGAGTGGAGGGAGAACGCTTTGGACCCCGATTTATAATAACCACAGGTTTGTACCAGGTAGGCTAGATGGCAGGTCCTGGAGTTGGCAGAGGGCAGGAATTGGAAGGATGGAGGATCTATTTATAGACGGGAGCTTTCCCAGCTTGAAAGCTTTGGAGGATAAATTTAAATTGCCAGCAGGGAATGGTTTTAGGTATTTGCAGGTGCGAGATTCTTGAGAAAACAGGTGCCAGCCTTTCCGCTGCTGCCGCCATGGGGGATACAGGATGGAGTAGTTTCCAGCCCCTGGGTGGGAGAGGGGAAGGTATCGGATATTTACCAGGAGCTTCCGGAGGCGGAGGAAACTTCGGTGGCGGAGCTTAAGGGCAAGTGGGAGGACGAGCTAGGTGGAGAGATAGAGGCGGGGCTATGGGCGGATGCCCTGAGCAGGGTTAATACTTCATCATCATGCGCCAGGCTTAACCTGATACAATTTAAGGTAGTCCACCGGGCACACATGACAGCAGCTAGGATGAGTAAGTTCTTTGGGGTTGAGGATAGGTGTGCGAGGTGCGCGGGAAGCCCAGCAAATCATGTCCACGTGTTTTGGGCATGCGCAAAGCTTAGAGGGTTTTGGCAGGATTTTGCTAAGGCAATGTCCACGGTACTAAAAACACGGGTGGTGCCGAGTCCGGAGGTAGCGATCTTTGGAGTGTTGGAAGATCCGGGAGTTCAGGGGGCGAAAGAGGTCGACGTCTTGGCCTTTGCCTCCCTGGTAGCCCGGAGACGGATCTTGTTAATGTGGAGGGACTCGAAGCCCCTGAGTGTAGAGACCTGGGTTAGTGACATGGCTGGGTTTCTCAGTCTCGAGAAAATAATGTTTGCCTTAAGAGGGTCAATGTTAGGGTTCTCCCGGAGGTGGCAGCCGTTCGTCGACTTTCTCGGGGAAAATTAAAATGTCAGCAGATGCAGAATTCCAAAGTGGGGGGGGCAGCTTGTTGTTGTGTGGTTGAGGTGCGTGAAGATTGGGCTGGGGGGGAAATGTTCATTTTATGTCATTGTTTATGTTACTGTTATAAAATTTTTCAAACACCTTAATAAAATATTATTTTTTTAAAAAGAGGAGCTTAATGCAAAGATTTTTGGACGAATGACATTTCACTCTCACACATATATTTAATATTCGTTTTTTTTTGTCATTACACCTCGATCTTGCTCCACCCTACTTTTCTTTGTTGCAAATACCTCCAGTTTTATATACTCTCCGAGATATTATGCCCCTTTAGCTCTCACCATCTGATAACTCCCCGCTTTGTGTCTTTAACCCTGCTTTTGGTGGTAGAACCTTTTCACTTGCATTATTCCCGCCCAATCTCCCTGTTGCTACTTCTTGCAGCCAGCGTCTGGGCTCAACCTCAACAGAATCTGCTCCAATGACAGGCTTTCTAACCGAATGAGCAGGTTATTTTTTTGGATCCTACAAGCTTATGGGGCTTTTAGCAAGGTTAATGAAATAGTTTCTGCAAAAAAAAAATCAGAGCAAGCAAAAAAAAAGTAATTGTTTGGACTTGCTAGATTTCTCAGACACTGTTTAGACACACTGGGGTTGAAATCATATTGTGGTTGCAAATGCGATAACGTGTGTCTTGATCTATTTATGCAAAGGCATTAGCCCAGTTGTCTTAAATCTTTAGTAAAATAGGAGGGGAAGCGATTTCATGCAAATATATTAACATGTGTTACTAATATCGCACAGCATGCTTCAACTTCATTTCACTCGATTCTCTTGGAAACAGTTAGAGAGGAAGAGAAAGTAAACATTCTTCTGATTTCTTTGGGTAAGAGCAGTTTTTCCATGACCTGCCTTTCGGGGAAATTGGGAGGTTTTTTTTTGTCCTTTAAAGTGAAGTTACATAAAATGTCGAGTGGATGCCTGTGACGTCCCTACATGCTCTCTGTGCAAGATTTTCAACTCTGAATTGCGGAATCCCTCCTCAGATTTTAAATCCAATTTCCACATTTGTAAGAAAATTGGGTCACTGTCTGTGCGGAGTCTGCACATTCTCCCCGTGTCTGCGTCGGTTTCCTCCGGGTGTTCCGGTTTCCTCCCACAGTGCAAAAATGCGCAGGTTAGGTGGATTGGCTATGCTAAATTGGCCCTTAGGGAGGTGCTGTTAGGCTTAGCTTGGGGTGGGTGAGGGAGTGGACCTGGGTGGAGTGCTCTTTCGGAGTGTGGGTGCAGAATCAATGGGCCGAATGGGCTCCTTTATGCTGTAGACATTCTATGAAAAGCACCGTATGTCATTACATATCACCATACTTCAATTTTGAAATGATGACCTTGCGTGCCAACCTGGACTCAGAGGTTAAAGAAGTTGTGTGCAATAAAAAGCTGTAAACTTTCCAGCATCGCAGTCCCTAACCACTGTTTGAGACTGTGGCGCAGTCCTTTAATGAAAACAGAAAATGCTGAGAATACTCAGCAGGCCAATCAACATCTGTGGAGAAAGAAATTGAGTCAATGTTTTGGGTTTCATGATCTACACTATCTCTGTTCAAGGGTCGCTTACCTCTTTCTCTCTGCACAGTTGCTGCCAGACCTGTTGAGCATTTCCAATGCTTCCCCTTTCTGTAGGAGTGAAAATAACGCCTTTCATCTGCCCTCCAAAAATGATCAGATTTCTTGTGAACCTTTTAGTCCCCATCAGCAAGAAACTCAGCAGCAGTTGCCTGAGATCTGGTTTGGTTCAACCTTAAACAGGAATTTAAAAAAAGTTAAGGTATGAAGGAAACATACACAGGCTGCTGGACCAAAAGAAGAAAAAAAATCAACGTTAAGGCAATAAATTGATAATTTTAAAAATGAGTAATTCATAAAAATGACCAATTATCAAGCTAGATAATTATAGCTAACTAATAAAGCTATTTCACTTAAGAAGCAGAGCTAGAAAGAAACAGATTAGACCCCAAGATTTGATTACCAAGGAAAGGGGAGGGGACAGGGGCTGAGCTAAGGCTGGTTAAGTAGTGTCCACCTTGTGTTCACCTCTGTTGAGGCAGACTCCAAGCTGACCTCAGCAGAAAGTTGGGGCAAGAAGCAGGTTGTCTTTCAGCCTGGGTTTTCTTCCTCTTCCTGCCTGGTGTGCGGATAGGTTTTGTAGGAGCGAGGAGGAGGAGGGGGGTGGGGTGGAAGGTGTGTGTTCCCACACTAAGCAGCATGTTCATGTATGTATGTGTGTGTGTGTCCGTCTGTCTGTTCATCCCCAGTCTCAGGGTTCTCTCTCACTCACTATCGAGGGAGGACTGAGGTCGGAAAGGAACGTAGGAGATAGGACCTATGGAAGAACAGATTCAGAACCAGAACCAGAGTCATTAGAGGATGAAATAAACCCTGAGCCGGTGTTGGAGGAGGTAGTGGCCGTGGTAAACTCTCTATCCCCACCACCTGCCAATCCAACACCCGTTCTGGTTGAGGATTCCGGGATGTTCACCTGGTCTTCAGTAACAAGTGTTTGTCTCCACCAATGGAATCCCACCTCATGCTGTCAAAGCCCCAATGCCACAGCCCTGACCAGAAAAGAAACCAGAAATCTATGGATTCCACCCCAAGGCCTTGTGATGAGCGAATTAGAGAATGGCAAAACTGGGCCCCAGTCCAAGTCACAGTGAAAATGAACAGGGGAGGAATATGGAATCATAGAGCACAATCTGATACCCAGACAGTCACCAGTTATTTGTCAGGTACCTGCCTCACGGTATTGATGAGACGGATCTGAAAGAAATTTTCACAGAATACAGAAATTTGGCAGAACTCTGTATTAACACCAAGAGTAGTAGTGCGAGGGGGTAAGTAAGGGCCTAGTACAAGGCCCACACACCATTGAGGGATGGTGGTCAGGAAGGGCCGGAGATGTGAGGCACGCCGCGCTTTAGTTCTTACAGAATCACGGGCCTTACTCTGCCCCATGGCATGTACTTTCCCATTTCTATCTTGAAGAACAACCTCCAAGTAATTCCAAGAGCTTTCACAGCTTCTTTGAACTTTGATGGCATTTCTGTGTAACTGAATGGGTATCAACAGCTGCTCCACTCTATGTATTCTTTTTTCCAAATCTTTAAACATTTATTCGTACATGAGATGAGGACTTCGCTGGCGTGGCCAACATTTATTGCCCGTCTCTAATTGCCCTTGAGAAGGTGGTGGTGAGCTGCCCTCTTGAACGACTGCAGGCCATGTTGTGGAGGTACACCCACTGTGCTGTTATGGAGGGTGTTCTAGGATTTTTACCCAGCGACAGCAAAGGAACAACAATATATTTCCAAGTCAAGACGGTGAGTGACTTGGAAGGGAGTTTGAAAGTGCTGAAGTTCCCATGCACCTGCTGCTCTTGCCCTTCTAGGTGATGGACGTCGTATATTTGGAATCTGTCGAAGGAGCCTTGGTGAGTTACTGCAGTGCATCTCGTTGATGTTTCACACTGCTGCCATTGTGCTTTGGTGTGGAAGAAATTAATGTTGAAGGTGATGGGTGGGGTGCCAATCAAGGTGGGCTGATTTGTCCTGGATGGTGTTGAGTTCCTTGAGTGTTGTTGGAGTTGCACTCATCTGGGAAAGTAGAGAGTATTCTCTCACATTTCTGACTTGTGCCTTGTAGATGGTGGACAGGCTTTGGGGAGTCAGGAGGTGAATTACTCTCCTCAGGATTCCTAGCCTTTCACCTGCTCCTGCGGCCACAGTATTTATATGGCTGGTCAAGTTCAGTTTCTGGTCTATGGTAACCCCAGGGTGTTGATAGTGCAGGATCCAGTGATGGTAATGCCATTGAATGTCAAGGGAGATGGTCATATTCGCTCTTGCTGGAGATGGTCATTGCCTGCTACATATGTGGTGAGAATGTTGATTGCAACTTATGAGCACAAGCCAGAATGTTGTCCAGGTCTCGTTTTATATGGACACAGATGGTTTCAGTATCTGAGTTGTAGATGGTGCTGAACATTGTGCAATCATTAGCGAACATCCCCACTTCTGACCTAATGATGGAGGGAAGGACATTGATGTGACAGCAGATGATGGTTGGGCCTAGGACACAACCCTGTGGAACTCCTGCAGTGATATTTCGGGGTTGAGATGATTGACCCTCAACAACCATAGCCATCTTCCTTTGTGCTAAGTATGACTCCAACCAGCTTTCCCCTGGATTTCCATTGACCTAAGTTTTTCAAGGGCTGTTGATGCCACACTCAGTTCAATGCTGTCTAGATGTCAATAGCAGTCACTCACAACTCATCTCCTGAATTCAGCTTATTTGTCCATGTTTGGACCAAGGCTGTAATGGGTTCAGGAGCTGACCAAACGGAACACCAATGAGCAGGCTATTGCTGTGGTAAGTGCCGTTTCTTAGCACTATTGACGAACCCTTCCATCAATTTTCTGATGGTCGGGAATAGGCTGATGGGGCAGCATTTGGCAGAGTTGGATTTGTCCTGCTTTTTATGTACAGGACATACCTGGGCAATTTTCCACATTGCTGGGTAAATGCCAGTATAGAGCTATATTGGAGTCAGTTCTGAAGCACAAGTATTGATGGAATATTGTCAGTGCCCATAGCCTTTGCAGTATCCAGTGGCTTCAGTCGTTTCTTGATATCATGTGGGGTGAATCAAATTGGTTGAAGTCTGGCATCTGTGATCCTGGGGACCTCCGGAGGATGTCAAAATGGATCATCCACTCGGCTCTTTTGGCTGAAAATAGTTGCAGATGCTTCAATCTTGTCTTTGCACTAATGTTCTGGGCTACCCCATCATTAGGAAAGGGGATATATATGGCTCTTCATACTGCTGGCTGTTTAATTGTTTATCACCATTCATGACAGGATGTGGCTGGACTACAGATCTTAGATCACTTAGTTCTGTCCATCACTTGCTGCTCCAGCTGTTTGGCATGCAAGCAGTCCTGTGCTGTAGCTTCACCAGATTGACACAGGTGGCTGGATTCTCTGATTTGGAGATTATGTCCTGACGCCGGTGTGGCAACGGTGGTGTTTTACGACCCAAAAAATGGTGCAAAACGGGCACCGATCCTCCGTCTGGTGGGGGGGGGGGGGGGGGGGGCGAGCAGGCATACAGCGTAGAGCACCTGACTGTAGCATGCCAAATAGTGTCCCCCTTTGACCAGGCCCGCCACTCCCAGACCATCCCCACCAGGGCCCGCAGCCCCCGCCAAAGCCCCCCTGCCCATGGATCGGCGCTCCCCGACTGTGGTGGCACTGGACTTAGTCTGCAGCCGCCACGCTGAGTTCCCAAAAATAAATACCACACACGGCCGACGCCGTTGGGAACTCGGTCCATCGGAGGCGGAGCACGGGGGAAGGGCCTCAGATAACGTCCTGAGGCCGTCCTGATGGCCTGCGGCGTACTCCTAGAGTACGCTGTTTTAGAGGGGGCGGAGCATCGCAAAAGCGCGCTGCCCCCGATATCAGCACCAACATGGATTCTCCGGGAGATCGCCGAACGTGATTTCGGCGTCGGAGACCGGAGAGTCCCGCCCCTCATTTTTAGTTATGTTTGGTGCTGCTCCTGGTATGCCCTCCTCTCTCTTCATCGAACCAGGGTTGATACCTTAGCTTGGTGATAATGAATAGAATGGAGGATGTGCCGGGCCATGAGGTTACAAATGTGTTTGAATACAATTCTGCTGCTGCTAATGGCCCACAGCGCCTCATGGATGGCCAGTTTTGAATTGCTAGATCTGTTTGAAACCTAACCCAACTACAACAGTGGTGGTGCCAAATAACATGATGGGGAGGGCATTCACACTATGAAGGTGGGACTTTGTCTCCACAAGGGTTGTGTGACAGCCACTCCTACTGATACTGTCATGGACAGATGCATCTGCGGCAGGCAGGTTGATGTGGATGAGGTCAAGTATGCTTTTCCTTCTTGTTGATTCCCTCACCAACCGCCGTAGACCCAGTTCTTTAGGGCTTGGCCAGCTCAGTCAGTAGTGATAGTTCACAGCCACCCTTGGTTATAGACATTGAAGTACACCACCCAGATTGCATTCTGTGTCTTTCCATTCTCAGTGCTTCTTCTCATTGGTTTTCAACATGGAGGAATCTTGATTCATCAGCTGTGGGGTGGGGGTGTAGTGAGTTATAATCAGTAGCAGGTTTCCTTTGACCTTTGAAAAGAAACTACTGAGAGCCGTGAACGCAGCCTACTCCATCGCTCAAATCCGTCTCTCATCCATTGACTCTGTCTACATCTCCCGCTGCCTTGGGAAAGTGGGCAGCATAATCAAAGACCCCCCCCACCCGGGTTATTCTTCCTTCCAACTTGTTCCATCAAGCAGGAGATACAAAAGTCTGAGAACATGCACTAACAAGTTCAAAAACACTTCTTCCCTGCTGTTACTAGACTCCTGAATGACCCTCTTATGGACTCAACTGATCTCTTCACACATCATCTCTACTGAGTAGTACCACCCTATATGCATCACCCATTGTCTATTCACATTGTGTATTTACATTGTGTATTTATGTATGTCCTATGATTTGTTTTCATGTGTGAATGATCTGTCTGGTCTGTACGCAGAACAATACTTTCACGGTACCTCGGTACACTTGATAATAAAACAAATCCAATCAAACTCTGTGAAATCTCATGGCGTCTGGAAACAATGTTGAGGATTCCCTCCTGACTGCCATTTCTGGTGCATCTGTCCCATCTCTGAGACAGGCCACACCCAGGTATGGTGATTGTGGTGTCTGGGACATTGTCTCTAAGGTATGATTCGGTGAGGATAACAATGTCAGGTTGTGACTTGACTGTGCTGGCCTTGGAAAGGGTCCGAGGAGGTTCACAAGAATGAACCCTGGAATGAAGAGCTTGTCGTATGAGGAACGGTTGGGGACTCTGGGTCTGTACTCGTTGGAGTTTCGAAGGATGAGGGGGGATCTTATTGAAACTTACAGGATACTGCGAGGCCTGGATAGAGTGGACGTGGAGAGGATGTTTCCACTCGTAGGAAAAACTAGAAGCAGAGGACAGAATCTCAGACTAAAGGGAAGATCCTTTAAAACAGAGATGACGAGGAATTTCTTCTGCCAGAGGGTGGTGAATCTATGGAACTCTTTGCCGCAGAAGGCTGTGGAGGCTAAATCACTGAGTGTCTTTAAGACAGAGATAGATAGGTTCTTTATTAATAAGGGGATCAGGGGTTATGGGAGGAGGCAGGAGAATGGGGATGAGAAAAATATCAGCCATGATTGAATGGCGGAGCAGACTCGATGGGCCGAGTGGCCTAATTCTGCTTCTATGTCTTATAGTCTTATGGTAGTCTGTGGGACAACTCTCCCAATTTTGCCACAAGCTTCCAGATGCAAGAAGGAGAATTCTTCAAGGTCGACCAAGTTCATTGTTGTTGTCTTCGGTGCGGAGGTCAATGCTGCGTGGTCTGTCCAGTTTCATTCCTCCTCGACTTTCTAGTGGTTTGATAGAACTGAGTGGCTTGCTAGTCCGTTTCAGAGGGCATTTAAAGTCAACCACATTGCTGTGGGTCTGGAGTCACATGTAGACCAGACCAGGGTGAGGACGGCAGATTTCCATCCCTAAAAGACAAAATCCTGCAGGACTGTCCTGTATTGAAGTTCTACTCAGTTTCTCAGTAGCTATGTTTACAACCTTGGTCCTGTTTTGCCAAATTAAATTGTCATTGGACACCTGGTGGACATACTTGCTGACACAGGCAGCGCTCAACACGGATCATGCTTTTCTGTCAGAAAAGATTTGCAGTAGAACAGCCCATTTTCAGCTCTTGAGGATGATCAAACTTCTAGATCTCAATTTACCAAAAGCAACTTTTTCTCCACCTATCTGGAAGGACCTTGAAGGTGGATTTGAATAATATTTATGTCCAAAACCGGCGGCTTCCAGGTGCCCAGGCCGGCACCATGTGCTGCCATTGCTCTCTTACCCACCGCTGCCCAACTGCCACCTATTGCTATCAGAACCGACCAGACATATAGAGCCAGGGTAAGGAGAGGTCGATGGAGCCCGGCTTAGATTTCAAAACAACCTCGGAGTTGGCTCCAGTGGGAATCAACTGTCACCAAGCTGCTTGCAGACCAACAGCCTCTAGCTAGGTCTGAAGAAAGAATAGTGAAGAGTAAGGAAACCGCACTCCATGGTGACAAGAGTCAAACAGAAGTCCACGAGGTAATTAAGGAATCTGGTGCGGCCTACTACTCAACCAAAGATTGTCCTTGTTCAGAACTATAGCAACCATTGGCCAATCAGCCTATTATTCAGGATGGTCTGTGGACCAGATTGGCTTCTTTGGACACTGACTGTCCAGATTGACAGGCTATTTGGCCAATGAACCTGGACACTCCTTTCCCCGTGCCCTCAAAGAGCCCCGATTCCCAGTGATCAGCATTTGTCTGCAGCCCGCTCCCAGGCCCCAGGTGGAAGGCCGGGTTCAGGATGCCAGCAGGAGGATTAAATGGAGAGGTGACCATTGAGAGAGGGAATTTTCTCCAATTGGGCCCTGGGGACCCTCCCGCATCCTCGACCTAGGTGTCCCACATGGTGTGGGCCTTCCCCACCAGCGCAAGTTAAATACTAACGGGTAGGGTGTGGCCCTTAATGTGGCCATTATTTGGGTTGGTGGCATGCCCAACACCTCTCCTGCTCGTTCATAAAATTTCAGACAAGTTGGGTGCAGACAACTGGACAGCGGGAAGGTTACCCAGTAGATTTTATAAAATACAGCCCCAGGTGTATCAAAGGAAAGCACAGAAAGAAAAAGGCACATCAACCTCATTAACAATCATATAGAACGTATCATGCATCATGTACCTTGTGACATTTATACACTTTATTTTACTGATACGGCTTTTTATTAAAAGGTTTGCTAATTAGTCAAACACCAGAATCTGACATTCAATGTGAACAAATTCATAATTTCCATCTGGTCGTGTAATACTTTGATTGTCCTGATGGCCACTTTGAATATTCAAGCAGAATAATATCAGTTTCAGATCATTGTAATTCAAAACCTGGAGGGAACCATTGTGACAAATCATCCTGTTGTTCTGCTCTTCCTCCCAGCTCAATGTGACTTTGCTGCTTCCATAACGCCACAACACCAAGTAGAATATGAGTATCGTTAAATCAGTTGCGATTAAGCTAACTTGCATTGATTAGGCAACACTGTCAGTACTGGATTTAATTCTGGTCAAAGGGATTGACCAGAAATTCTGGTCAAAGGGATTGACCAGAAATTTGACCATGGCGACCGTGTGGTGGAAGTCTACAGGACTGATTCCCGGGCTGAGAAATTCAGTCACTCCTGACTTTAGATAGCCTGCTGCAAATGGAAAGCACCGCAGCAAAACTGATGGTCAAGAGGACCATGCAAGATTGGTTCCCTTGCACATTATGCTGGGGACACCACATGGGAGTGTAGAGATTATCTAAACAATCAGAGAGCCAGCACTGGAGCACTGGTGATAGGTATGTTGTGGGTAGGAGATGAGGAGGGGAGTAGGTGATGGCTGGCAGTGACTGACTGTCTTCTGGCCCCACTTCAAGGAATGTAAAGCATTTATTACGTACCATTTTGTTCATAGCCTCCAGTGCTTAACACACATTAACCGTACATTTTGCCTAAACAATTACCATTTCAGTGTTAGCATATGAATCATTTGTAACTCTGAGTAACAGGATTGTTTCTCGGTACACCGTGCAGTTTTATGTTGTGACAGCACTTGCACGTTGTGTGGGCATTGTTCAAAGTATAAGATGTTCTATGTATTTTAAAACTGCTTTTGGGGTTTTATCTGTCTCAATTGAAAGAGTAGCAAAAGCAGAGGGAAACTGCAGGGTACAGTGATAAATTGTGGGTTATACCCTTGACAAAGGAGCATGTTTCTCAGTTTTAAAAAACTCTGACGTATAGTACTGCATACAAAGCCACTTTCAGTCCTTCAATGGTCTACAATTCTGGACGATCGCGATATAGACTAATAAATTAATCTTGCAACAATGGTAATCCGAATGGTTTAGGAACTTAATTGGCTCTTTCCTTTTTCTCTGGTAGGAAATAGCAATTCTGCAACGCCACAGTTAAATGCTCAGTCTGTGAACCATTCAACCGAAAGGCATCTGCATGTTTTTTAACCTGTCTAGGTACTAGATACCAGACTTTATGCCATGTATAGCTCCTTCTCTGCCTCTCTCTCCTCCTTTGAGATGTTTCCTAAAATCTACATCCAGGCTTTTGGTCACCTGTCATCTCTATATGTGACTGGTTGTTAGATTTTTTTGCCTGTCATATTCCTGTGAAGCCATGTGATCATTTTATTACTTTAAAAGGTGCGACACGTGTGTTGTTATTATAGCAGGGAGGTCTGTGGCGTGCTCTCTGATATCTCACCTCAGGTCTCGTTTCTTGTCTAGCCCAGACTGGTGGGATATATAAAAAGCCTGCCCGTTAGTAAGGGTCATTAACAAAATGAACTTAGGTGGACTCAATGCATTTCTTAGAGATCATCAGCTCATATCACAAAACTGGCATTAGATTCATACACTAAGGATAACACCATGACATGAACGGTTATCTTCGGAGTTTGAAACTGAGGCAATGTCTTGGGACAGAGTAGTTTGAGCTTTATTCTACATCGAACCTGTATTATACCTGAGCTCGGCATGCTTTTTGCTGACAAGATAAAATATCCCGTATCTCAACTCAAGCATCCCTCACTTAAGGAGTATGAAAATTCTGACAGAAATAGCTTTTTAAACACATTGCATGTGCCTCTATTTGCAATGGAATCACAATATTAGTGTGTATGCACGCATCAGCGCCAAATGAAGTCATCTAATTCCTTTAAATACCGAGCAGGAAACCCTTACATAGCACAGCGCATGTGGCTGGGGAATTGCAAAGTTTATTTTCTTTTATTAGTTTTTCCATTACTTGGTTGCTGTCCAGAAATTACTGTACAAATATTGATTTCTGGTAAGGTGAAAATGAGGTGAAACTGTGACTATATCGTCTCAGCTGGCAAATGTTGCTTTCCTATGGAGTTGTATTTTGTATTGATTTTCCCTCTGTTTTTTCGCAAGTGCTAGAATAATGTTTTATTCCGGCTGGTAACCTCCCAAGTGACCATACTGCATGTCTGAGCCTGGGTTCAATGAATGTTAACAGGCTATTCAGCCAAAAGGGGCATCTTGGCCAAACCCTTTCTTGTCCTCACCTCATACCTGTACATGCTCATTTCCAATGTGAGAACAAGGGCACATGGCCTGCAGGTCAGCAATGAGGGCACGCTGATTCTCCTTCTGATGCAAGCCTAGGGTAATGCCCTTATTAAGAGTTATTTCCAGTCATAAATATGTCCACCACCAGTACTGTAATCCCCCTATACCGTAACTGCTGCCAATTGCTACAGTTGTAGGCAGCAATTCTGTGGAGTAAAGAAGGCAGCACTAATCTTTCCAATGGTTCGGAATACCATCTCAAGAGGAATGCTTTGCCCCTTGGCAATGCCCAACCATTGAGAACCATTAGGTTTGCTGGATGCCAAAGGCCACTCTTTTTTCTGGTTTAGTTTTAGGTGCTGGCTTGTGTGGACCTTTCATGGCCAATGGTGAAGGTCCTCATCCAGAAAACAAGTCAAAATCTCACAGGAATCAAGAAAAGTTTAAAAATAAATTGAGGCCCGAATTATACACCATGCAGAATTCAGCATACAGCCCTTAATTTATTCCTGTTAAATTCCATTTATGTGCAATTATCATTTAATATTGGCATCAACCCATGTAAAATAAATGGGTTAATGATGCCGCAGCCATAGGGTATTTAGTGCAAATACATTAAATCATTCACTTATTTCACAGCATAATCCTAAGGTCTGAAAGTTTTGAAAAATTACAAAATATATGCATTTTTTATTGGAGCCTTTTCGCTTCCCAGGGATGATCCTAAACGTTTTTTGCGCAATGGATTACCTCTGAAGTGTTGTTATAGACAGACACATCAGTCAATCTGCACCCAGAAAATGAATGAATGACTGCAAGATCTGTCCTTGATTGTGGTTATGGAAAGAATGATGGTTTGAAACTAGGAACATTCTTGGTCATTAGAATCATGGTGGTCATCATAGGGACCCGGGTGTAATTGACCTTGGGTTACTGTCTGTGTGGAGTCTGCACATTCTCCCCTGTCTACGTGGGTTTCCTCCGGGAGCTCCAGTTTCCTCCCACAGTCTAAAGATGTACAGGTTAGACCATGCTAAATTGCCACTTTGTGCCCAAAAGGTTAGAAGGGGTTACTGGGTTACGGGGACAGCCTGGGCCTAGGTACGGTGTTCTTTCGGAGGGTCAGTGTAGACTTGATGGGCCGAATGGCTTGCTTCTGCACTATAAGGTACTATAATGTCCGGAAAGGAGTCCACACCGAGCCGAACAGGTTGAGTTAAAGGAAAAAGGTTTAATGCAACAGAACTTTTAGCTTTTATTGGTAGAGGGATTGAGTTTAGGAGCCATGAGGTCATGTTGCAGCTATACAACACTCTGGTGCGGCCGCATTTGGAGTATTGCGTGCAATTCTGGTCGCCGCATTATAGGAAGGATGTGGAAGCATTGGAAAGGGTGCAGAGGAGATTTACCAGAATGTTGCCTGGTATGGAGGGAAGATCTTATGAGGAAAGGCTTCCTCATAAGGACTTGAGGCTGTTTTTGTTAGAGAGAAGAAGGTTAAGAGGTGACTTAATTGAGGCATACAAGATGATCAGAGGATTGGATAGGGTGGACAGTGAGAGCCTTTCCTCGGATGGTGATGTCTAGCACGAGGATAAATACCTTTAAATTGAGGGGAGATAGATATAAGACAGATGTCAGAGGTAGGTTCTTTACTCAGAGAGTAGTAAGGGCGTGGAATGCCCTGCCTGCAACAGTAGTGGACTCGCCAACACTAAGGACATTCAAATGGTCATTGGATAGACATATGGACAATAAGGGAATAGTGTAGATGGGCTTTAGAGTGGTTTCACAGGTTGGCGCAACATCAAGGGCCGAAGGACCTGTACTGCGCTGTAATTTTCTATGTTCTATGTTCTATGTTCTAACTAGAGTACAGAGCAGTTACTCTACTACAGGGGCCAGCTCACAGTTCATGGCCCTCCAGTTTTACATAGGATGTTGAAGGGGGGCGGCGGCGGCGGCGGGGGAGGGGGGGGGGCACCCCTCAGTGGAGAAGTGTGTATTCCCCATATTTGGGAATATCAATCCATCAGTCGCATTAGTGTTCCATGACCAGCTTAAGGATTCATTAGTGTACCATGACCTGCTTTATTGCATTATGACATAGGGATGCTATGATTCTATGATAATTATGTTGCCCAGGGAAATTGATATTAGTGGAGTGATTCTGCACTTTGAGAACAGATTGAAGGGCACTGCAAGGAGGTTCCACTAGGAGGTGTTAATTACAACTGATATTCAGTAAAGCTAAACAGTGCAATCATAAAATGACTTTAGAGGGCCATTGACTTCATGATAACAGTTTGTGGCCTACTGTTTTTGCAAAGCAGTAATGAAAATTAAATTGAAATGTTTCTTCAATTGCGAAAAGGTAAATGTGGGAGTGAGGCAGGACACGGCAGTGAAAGTGGCATGCAGCAAATCCTCCCAGCCCCACGGGTGGAAGAATGGTGCTGGTGTGAATATTTATAGCAGTTAGCTTGTAGGATCTTAGGAAATGGACAGACAGATAAAAAATTGAAAATCTGTTTTTTGTCTGAGAAAACCATAATGTGATATTTCACAATGAATAGGTTCGTACATAAATGAAGAGCTCTGTTGAAGACCTATTTCCATTATATACGGTACAATTTAAAAGAGCCATTCCTCGCTTTCTACCCATTTCCTAGTTTCATTTCCCATTCCTTCTTTACAGTTTGTCACTCGCTTTCTCTCTTAACTTCCCACTCTACGTTTCCATCCACTTTTTCTTTTTCTTTCTTCAATGATGCAGAGGTAAACAAACATAGATTTATTTACACTATTTACATAACACAGCATATCGCTCCCAGTACAATTGTAGCTGGGAAGACTAACCACAGCAGGCCCTGTTTTGGGCCTGCTTTTATGTTAGCTCATAATGAGCCCCAGGTGGTTGGCCTTCGCCCCTACCTGGGAAGCTCGTACTTCATGAGTCCCGTGGGGAGATGAATGATGGTTTCCCCGTGGTCTTCGTGAGGGGTTATGACACTTGCTTTATTGTTTTCTCTTTCTTGTTCTTTAACCTATTTTTCTCTCTGCTGCTTCTGCCTTTCCTTTTTCCTTTCAGTCTTTACTTTTCTCTTCTTCAAGTCCTTTCTCTTTTTTCCTCTTATGACCATTTGACTGTCTCCACGATATACAGCAGCTTTTTCCATAATGTAACTGGAAGGTACGAATGCCTTCAATTAATCATGTTTGGTATTCTTCCACACACACTCCCTGCTAGCACCAGTTATTCAGTAACTCATAGTGATGGTCACACTATATAACTTGACTCCCAACTCTGACCCTGAGGTGCCCTCTTGGGATGCAAACAAACTGATTTCCTAACTGTGTGCAATAAAATGATTTGTATTGACCCTGGTTTTGGTACGTGTGCGTTGGGGAGATTGTTTCCAAACCATGAATATTTAAGTTCCAGCAATTAAACAGCAGTCTGAGGCTAAACTCCACATCTGTACATTAAAGCTGTTATGGTATTGTTAACAGTGCTAGAAAGTACATGTCATTTTGGTTGTTTTTATTTTATAAGTTCTCCAATCATCTCCCCATCTCTCCTAACCGAGCTGACGGGCAGCTGGGTGCTGACCTTGGGTGCTGTCCAGTACACTTCCCGAGTAGTCATTCTTAGTGGTTTGCCTGGACGGTGGATGTTGGCAAACAATTTGACAGTGGCCAACTTGCCATGGCCAAGTTTGAGATCCTTAGCTGGAGTAAAGCCTTGGCTGCATTGAGCTGGGTGTGAGATGAAAGAATAGATGACTGCTATCCATTGAGCTCTTCTGTAAAGTGTGGTGAGAACAGGATTAATGGCCCCTGATTTTGAAACTCTCCAGAATCACTGAGCCTGACAATACTTACTGTTATAGTGAGAGAAAGTCAGAATGTAGTTCACTATATGTATTTTCCTTTAATAGCTTTTAACATATACCTTCTGAGTGCTTTCATAGAAAATTAATATATGTATACACATAATATTAATATATATATACTCATAAATCTTGTGTATATCCCTTACAGTGAAGCTCTTTGACAGGAAAGAATGCATGCATAGTTACATTCTGAATCACATCCTCCATGGCACTGCATGGTCTTTTGACCATAAAAAATTAAGTTGCTAGGTTGTTAAGACATGTGAAGCTTTATTGGTCTCCTGATTAATGACCATGCTCATCGTGCAGTGGGAGAAAAAGCATAATTTGAAAATTCTCCAACAAACTCCATTTATTTCAGTCTGAGACGCTGAAATGTGCCTAAAGCCATGACTTTAGCCATACTCCACAACCCCAACCATTAACAATAATCATTTTGGCTGTAACTTAAAAAAAAAATTTACTCTTTGACTTTTACATCAATTTTTTCTTGTCGGGAACATTCAAGTTAATAAACCTTTCTCAGCAAATAGAAAGCGAAGCTGGGGAGGATAGAACTTTTAACAATACATATCGGAGAGATGGATCAATAGTGCATCACTTTGACTGGGACAGGGAGTTTAGGAACCGGTGAAGAGTTTTTAGGAACCTACTGGCTGACCCTACTGTTGAAATCAATTCTGTCCATATTCCTCATATATTTCCTGTGCAGAAATACATTTAATAGTCTTTTGAACCCAATTATACTGTCTACTTCAATGCCATTTTCCAGGAAAGTACTCCACAATTTCCTTTGCCCTTAAGTTCATAATTTTTTTTTAACCTGTGCCCACCAATATTTAAACTATTCTGCCTTAAAGAAATGAAAGAATTTGCATTTAAATGTCATCTTATCAAATGTATAAAATATTTCACATTTAATAGCATATTTTTCACCTGTGTTTGTTACGGGGGCAAAACGGCAACTAAATATGTACATAAACAATTCTCACAGACAGCAAATATGTAGCATGAACAGAATATGTTTTTGCTTAATAGGAGAACTAATGTCCAGGATTCCAGGAGAACTTCCTGTTCTTCTTTAAATGGTGCCATGAAATGCCTAATCAGGCAAGCCTCTGTTTAACTTCTCATTCAAAGTACAGCACCCCCTAAATTATAGGGTTTCCTCGGTGCTGTATTGCATGTCAATTTATATTACGCACTTCCTTCCGGGAGTGGAGGTTGGGTTCACAACCTCCTGGCTTACAGGCACATGTGTTATCAGCTGAGCCAAGCTGACTCTTTGTTATCAGCTGAGCCAAGCTGACTCTTAACAAGTAAAACTTGTCTGGATCAGCTTCATCAAACCCCATAATAATTTTGAAAGTTTCAATTTTTTAATGAAAGGAACACTGCAACATTAGAAGCAACATTAGGAACAGGACTAGGCCATTCAATCTGCTCCATCATTCAGTTAGGCCATGACTGATTGATACCTTAATTTGCCCATTTCTCCACTTCGTTTGCTAACTTCACCTGACAAAAGATGTATCAATCTCAAACTTGAAAACTCTAATTGTCCCTTTGTGTGAAAAAGAGCTTCTTGATTTTGTCTTTCAGAATTCTTCTATAGTTGCAGTTTCCTTCAAGTTTAGGCCCTCCTCTGTAGGCACTGACTGGTATGGTTCCAAAGATGCTGGACAGCACTCTCCTTGAGTGAGCCTGGCTAATATGTGACCACGATGGACTATGCAGCAAAGCCAAATCTTTATGGCCTAATGTCAACCTGGACAGTTTGCAACAGGAAAGGGATCAGGAACCTTGGTTTATTTCCCCTTTCTCGCCAGTTGTAACAACACTGCCACAACCCTGGAGGAGGTCGGCTATATGGCCACAGATCGAACCTAAACGTTTTCAACCTGTGTGGAATTGCTTCCGATATAATGGGTTCCCTGATTCCCCTACAATCGATGCCAAACTAACGGCTCTATAATTTCTCGAATCACAGCTCTGACTTTAGGGAACAAAAATTCCAATCTCTTGACATTATCCCGATGACCTGTGAAACATTTCTACAAGAGTGCTCTGCCTCTGCCCTCATTTACTTAAGTATTTTTGGACTCAGTCCATTGCGTGATGCTTTATGAATATTCAAGATTCAGATTTTACTGACAGGTTCATTAGTAACCATTTTTCGTTACTTGGTTATTTTCTCTGTTCATTTATCAGGCAGTAACACCACCAATGTTTATCTTGTAAGAACTGTTAGAAAGAAATTATTTTAAACTCTTGCCCTATTTCTATTTCAGCTAACTCACCTGCCTTCGGGGGACTCAATTGCTCTTTAATAATTTACCTGCTATCAACATATTACTGATACATTTATTTTATGTCCATCTAAATTATAATTCCTGCTACCCTTTGAATAAAGTTCAGTCTTTTTCATTTCCACATCTCCTTAAATCGTTAACATCGTTGTTTCCCCACTATATCAGGAAAATGGCTAAAACCCCTGCCACAAACAAATTTGATTAACAAAGTTCCATTCATGTCTTCGGGCTTCTCAGAGTGCTCCACAATCAACTAAGTACACTTGGGGTGTAGTCACTGATATTTCAGAGGCAAAGGTAGTAGCCAGTTAGTTTGTCTATGTTACCCCAGTAGAACACCTTTAAAAGCACATTACCTATGATACCAGCATAATAGATGTAATGGATGCCTGTGCATTACTTGTATTGTCAACACATTACCAGAGATGCCACCACATTACCCACAGTGCCAACATTTTATCCATGTTATTAGGCCATTGTCTGTTATGAAACAGATGGAGGAGTCTGCACAGACTTGACACTAATCATAACCAACCAGTATACAGCAACAATAAACCAGCCTGTGGATATTGATCTACATTGCCACAAATCTAAAATGTAAGTCCAAGTAAGAGATACCCAAGATGTATAGCGTGCTGGTCAAAGCCATACCTTACATTTTGCAATCCCAATTGTAATCACTGCACCTAAGGGATACATTCAAGGGCCAAAGTCAGTAAATTCAACACTTAAGTCAGGAAGTTTGTCTTCATACAAAGAGTGATTAATGTATGGAATACATTTTCAGGAGGAGGGCAGAGATAAAAAAACCTGGAATCTTTTTAATAAACGAGCATCACGGTGACGCAGTGGTTAGCACTGATGCCTCACAGCACTAGGGACCCGGGTTCACTTCTGGACTTGGGTGAACTGTCTGTGTGGAGTTTGCACTTTCTCCTGGTGTCTGCGCGGGTTTCCTCCAGGTGCTCCAGTTTCCTCCCAAAGTCCAAAGATGTGAAGGTTAGGTGGCTTGGCCATGCTAAATTGGCCCTTAGTGTCCAGGGGTGTGTAGGTTAGGTGGGGTTATGGAGTTATAGGGATAGGTCAGGAGAGTGGACCTATTTAGGGTGCTCTTTCAGAGGGTTAGTGCAGACTCAATGGGCCGAATGACCTTCTTCTCCACTGTAGCAGTTCTAAACAATCAGATGCTGCAATGGGGGAGTTTTAATATCTTTCTCAGTGGATGAACAAAGGTGGCTAAATAGTGTTCATCATCCAAGAGTATCTCACTGTGACCTTATAGCACAGTAAATGACTTGTTATAAAGATCATAAGACCATAAAACATAGGAGCAGAATTAGGCCATTTGACCCATTGTGTCTGCTCCACGATTCAATCATGGCTGGTATGTTTCTCATCCCCATTCACCTGCCTTCTCCCCACAGCCCCTGATCCCCAAGAGGCCTCAGCAGGGAATGCAAGGCCAAGGTCGCACAGAGCCCCATTTTCTACCCTGGAGAATGCCGAGGCCTACGAAGCGATCCCCGACCCCCCCCCCGCCTGAACGCACTATGGGAGGGCCCCCGGCCCGGCCCCCCTCGCTGGCCCCCCTCCCTCTCCCCCAACATCCATGCAGGGCACTCCCGGCCCGATCGCACGCGCACACAAAATGCCAACTTGGCACCGTGGTGGTGCCAGGTTGGCATGGCCAGTGTGTCCAGGTGGCACCAGACATGCCAGGGCACCACTCCTGCCCAAAGGTAATGCCGCTGGGGATCTTCAAGCCCCTAGGAGACCCCCACAAGTGCCATTCCGTCTGGTACCTGTTTGTGGGGGCCAATGCTGAATGGCGCTCACCCAAGTTCTCCGAAGTGAAGGGCATGAGTCCCAAAGCCTCAAGTACCTCAGGAGTCTGCACGTTAGAGTGAAACTAGCTGTCTCGCTGTAATATTCAGATTTGCCAAAAATTGATCCCATCCATAATGGGCTACACGTTTAATATCTATTGATGGTGTATTTACTCCTTGGGCCCTGGTTGTACATGTACCAAATACTAAGGTTGGCAGGACAATTCAATGAGAGAACATAAATCTGAATGAGAGAAACACCATTTTAAAATCATTGTGGATAAAATATCGTTACTCACGATGTCTGTGATAGCTCGTCCATGTGTTCATTGGATCAATAATGGCTGAATACCCAAAGTTTTTCTGTACGGCAAATTGGCCACTGGGCACAACCTGGTGGACATGCCTCTGCTACAAGGACAGATGTGAGCAAGATACGAAGATGGTCAACATCAATACCGACAACTGAAAGACAGCCGCCAATGACTGAGTGAGATAGTGGCTGCGATGAGATGGGCGTTGGGTTGGGTGGATGGGTGCTGGGATGGTTGTGATGGGTGCTGGGCTGTGAGATGGGCACTGGGCTGGGTGAGACTGTGCTGGGATGGGTGATATGGACACTGGGTGAGATTGTGCTGGGCTGGGTGAGATGGATGTGACAGGGACAAGTCCTAAGGGGACAAAAACCTTTACTCAACCATTGTTTCTTAAGAAAACAATACACAGGAATTTAATAAATATTTTTACAACAAATACACTGAAAGAGAAAATGATAAATGTTTCTGATACTTGGAATGACTAAGTGAAATATTGAGTTCAAGAACAAAATGGAGCCGAGTAATAAAGCCATGAAAGAACTAGAGTGTATGAATATTCATAAGACAACAGGAACAGATGGAATGCATCCAAAAATGCTTGTAGAGGTAGAGGAGCTGTGACTGAAATTTTTTATAGCTCATTAAGTAACAAGTTAGAATCAAAAGATTAGAGAATGTCCAATGTTGCTCAAACTCAGTTGAAAGGGTCAAAAGCATGATGCTGATTTTAATGTGCTTTCATGGACAAACCTAGGTGAGAGGTCAAGGCCCATCGTGCAGGACTCCATCAAGGTTGAAAAGGGTTGTAAAGACGATGAGGTAAATCATGTATTGGTTAGGGGATGACAAGCGTGGTTTTAAAAGGCTAGATTGTAGGAGGAAGGGAACGTTTGATGATTAGCATAACATTAAAACTGTGTGAACAGCATATGCGAGACAGAGTTATAAGTGATCCCACAACCAAAAGATCAGCTTCCAGCTCTGCCACATCCAGTCATGAATGATGGTGGGCAATTTGGCAACTAACAGCAGGAAGAGGCTCTGCAATCATTTCCACCCTCAATGGTGGCCTCAGCCCATCGTGTCAGGTTAAAGGGACAAGGATGAAGCATCTATAACCATCTCCCGAGGACCAATTTGATTCACTACAGTGATGCCAGGAAACAGCTCAGATCTTTGAATTCAGCAAAGGCACCACCCGCCCTCCCCGTTGGAGTGCTGAAGATTTGTGCACCAGAAATGGCTGCACCGTCAACCGCGCTGTTTCAGTGCAGCTACAACAATGAGCTGACAAAGTGGAAAAAAATGCCCACTTATTTCCCGTGCAAAAAAAATCAGGACAAATTCAGGGTGGCTAGATATCGCCTCATTAACCTACTCTTAATCATCAGCAATGTGATGCAAGGTGTCATTGACAGTGCAACCTAGTGGCACTTACACAGCAATAACCTGGTCACCGATGCTCAGCTTTGGTGCTGCCACGCATGGACAAAAGAGCTGAAATCCGGAGGAGAGGTGTGAGTGACTGCCTTTGACTTCAAGGCAACATTTGAGTGAGTGTGTCATCAAGGACCCTTAGTAAAATTGCAGCCAATGGGAATCTGGAGGAAAACATGCGAATAGCTGGATACCTGGCACTTAAGAGCTCCTCAGGGCAGTGTCCTGGGCTCACCCACCTTCAGCTGCTTTATCAGTGACCTTCCCTCCTTCAAAAGGTCAGAAGGAGGAATGTGCGCTGTTAACTACACAATGTTCAGTACCATTCACAACTCCTCAGATGCTGAAGCACACTGGGCGGGTTTCTCCGTCCCGCCGCACCAGTGCGGCACGCCGTCGGGGTTTCTCCGTTTCACCGGCTGGTCAATGGGGTTTCCTATTGTGGGGCAGCCCCACGCCGTTGAGTAATCCCTGGGCTGCCGGCAAAATGGAGAATCCCGATGGCGGACAATTCAGCCCTCTGTGTCTGCACGCAGCAAGATGTGGGCATCGTTCAGGAGTGGGCTGTTAAATGGCAACTAACATTTCCATCACACAAGTGCCAGGCAAAGGCCATCTCTACCAAGAGGGAATCTAACCATCTCCCCTGGGCAGTATTACCATGACTGAATCCAGCACCATCAACAGCCTTGGGGGTGACTCATGAGCAGAAATCTAACTGCACCAACCACATAAATATTATAGCAACAAAAGTGGGTAAGAGACTTGGAATTTTATCACGAGTAACTCACCTTCAGACTTCCCAAATTCTTGCCCATTTACAAGGCACAAGTCAGAAGTGTGTTGGAATGTTCCCTACTTGCTTGGATAAGTACAAGTCTACAGGCAAGTCGTCAACGCCTTCCAGGGTAAAACATCCCACTAAATCCACGGCCCATGCACCAACTTAAGCATTCGTTCCCTCCACCATTGGCGCACAGTGGCAACAGTCTGTGCCACCTACAATATTTACTGCAGCAATTCACCCGGGCTCTTTTGACAGGTTCTTCCTAACTTGCAATCTCTTATCGCCTAGAAGAAAAGATAACTGGGAGATTTTCCGCTACATGACAATGTGGCAGTGCAGTGGGGAAGTGCCGAGGACAGTGCCGGTGAATGTTACGTGTGTGGGGGTGGGAGGGGGGTGGGAGGGCGCTATTCAATGGGTGGGGGTTTTGTGGGGACGTGCCAGAGAGGGGTGTTCTGTGGGGGGAAGGTTCCATGGTTGAGGGGTGGAGTTCAGGGGTTTGGGTGTTGGAGTTCCATGGTGAGGGGTGGAGGGCTCTCTGTTGTGTGTGTGTGTGTGGGGGGGGGGGCGGGGGGGGAGAGGAGTTTCTACTTCTTTTTCACATAGGGGCATCCTTTTAAAACGGCCCTCCAATCTTTTAAAAAGCCCAAGTTGCTGGTGGGACAGGCTCAATCTTTTGCTATCAGACTAAAAATATTTGATTTGATTTGATTTAGATTTATTGTCATGTGCACCAAGGTACAATGAAAGTATAGTTCTGCGTACAGTCCAGGCAGATTGTTCCGTACATGAAAAAAATAGGACACGATAAATATACAATGTAAATACATAGACAGAGACATCGGGTGAGGCATACAAAGTGCAATGCTACTCAGTAGAGAAAATGCGTGGAAAGATCAGTTCAGTCCATAAAAGGGTCGTTCAGGAGTCTAGTAACAGTGGGGAAGAAGTTGTTTTTGAATCTGTTAGCGCATGTATTCATTTTGTATCTCCTGCCTGATGGAAGAAGTTGGAAGGGAGAATAATCAAGGCGGAAGGGGTCTTTGATTATGCTGCCCACTTTCCCAAGGCAGTGTGCGCAGACAGAGTCAAGGAATGAGAAATGAATTCACGTGAAGGACTGGGCTGTGTTCATGACTCTCTGTAGTTGCCGAGCAGTTGCCATACCAGTCGATGATGCAGCCAGATAGGATGCTTTCAATAGTGCATCTGTAAACATTGGTAAGAGTCAATGTGGACATGTCAATTTTCCTTAGTTTCCTGAGGAAGTATGGCGGAGGAAGCTGCCCTTGGGGCTGATGACTTCCACCCCATTATTCCCGGTTTAGCTCTCTTGGCTAGACAGCTGGTTCGTGATGCAGAGCAAGGCCAGCAGTGCGGGTTCAATTCCCGTACCGGGTGAGGTTATTCGCGAAGGCCCCGACTTCTCAACCTTGTCTCTCGCCTGAGATTTGGTGATCCTCAGGTTAAATCACCACCAGTCAGCTCTCCCCCTCAAAGGGGGAAGCAGCCTATGGATCATTTGGGACTATGGCGACTTTACATTCCCATTATTCCCGTCCACTCCTTCACTCTGCCAAATAATGAGAAAATTCCACCCAAGAGGGATATGGGAACACCATCATCTGCAAGTTCCCTTCTAAGTCACACATAATATCCTGACTTGGAACAATATTAACAATACTTCTTTGTCACTGGGCCAAATCTTGGAACTATCTTCCCAAAAGCACTACACCAACTCCACGTGGTGTGTCATCACAGTAGAGTAAGGGGTTAACTCTAATCATAGCTACTGAGCATATGCGTAAGGAGCAATGTCATAGTGTTATCCTCACTGAGGGAAGATCAGTGAGAAGAAGCTCAGAGAGGTGTTGCAGCAATGTTCAGATGTTCGATAAGCCTGTGAATAGTTAGTGATGTAAATAATGGTATTTCGAACAAAAGACTGTTGCCTCCAGCAAGATCTCTTCTGGAATAAGAAACCAATGAATCCCAAGACAAACCTACATTAACAGATGGTGGCAGCAGTGAGTGTACCCACAGAGAGACAGTAGAAAAGAGGGGGAGAAGCTGAAAGATAAACCCAGCATTTCAGAACAATGAGTGAAGGATATTGAGACCAACCCAGAAAAAAACACAAGGACAGCCCAGTAACTAGTAAGACAAAGCAGCATGGGAAAAGGGAATCTCGACTCAGGATGAGAAATGTCTAATGCCTTCCCTCTCCCAAAATTGTGCAAAAACAATTATCCAGACAGGCTAAGCAATGGCAATATTGGTGACGGTGTTCCACTCTGTACTGCACCACTTCAGGTCATGCGAGTAAAAATAACAAAGACCATGTTAGCGCTTCACTATATGCTGTCAGGAGCATTGCGGATGATGTACTGGGCAGATAGGGTGAGCGAAGAGACAGCCTTCTACGAAGATATCATTGGAAACTTTAACTCATACATCAGTCTCCACAGAAATATTGTGACAATTGTGAGTAGGAAACAATCAAAGACGATCTGATCAGAGATTGAATAGTCCTAGATGATGTGGATTAAAATCTCTGGCTATTTGCAATGTTGGGAAAATTTAACTTTAAGTGAAGCTGTACAATTGGATAGATAGGCCACAGGGTGAATGCAGGATACAGACAGTGGGGGGAGTGGGGGGGGGGGGGGGTTTGGAAGGTGTGGTCAGGAGGGAAATCCTGCCAGAACAACCCAATGAGACTGAATAGACTCGGACTGTTTTCATTAGAACGACTGAGGTTGAGGGGTGACCTGATAAAATTATGATGGGCATGGGTAGAGTGGATGGGCAGGCACTCTTTCCCAGGGTGGAGGGATCAGTCACTAGGGGGCATAGGTTTAAGGTCCGTGGGGCAAAGTTTAGAGGAGATGTGCGCGGCAGTTTTTTTTATACGGAGGGTGGTGAGTACCTGGACCGCGTTGCCAGGGGAAGTTGTGGAAGCAGATACATTAACGGCGTTCAAAAGGCATCTCGACAAATACATGGATAGGATGGGTATAGAGGAATACACCACTAGGAAGTGCTGTTTTTACAATGTCCCCACTGTGACAGAAAGAAGGTCCATCGGTGTGAAGAATGAATGCCCTGCCTGAATTGTGCAGCTATGGGTGTGGCAAGATAAGCCATTTTAAAGTGGTCTGTTGTTCCAGGTAAAGTGTGTTTACAAGACAGAAGGAGAAATCTATTACATGAAGCTCCATTCAAGAAATTCAAGACACTGACAACCTGGAAATCACCTTCCTGGGAGAAATAATGGAAAATAAAAGCTAATATAGCTAACATTGAAGTCAATCGACATCCTACTGAATTCATATTTTTACAGGAGTTGGAGTCTCAGTTTTGGCTTACAGTTTCATGACTGAACAAAGTAACTCTGCCATTCCCTCTATTCAACTCCAAGATTGAAGAGGAATCAAGCTAAATGTTAAAGATCAGCTTGATGCAAGACTAAAGTACAAAGGTGGGCAGATTTTTAAAACATTACGGGGGAATTCTCCGCCGCCCACCCTCGCTAGCGGAGTTCCCGATGCGGCGGAGAATCTCATGTCATGGAAATTGGAATTGCCGCCTGGTGCGAAGAATGCCCTGGCTGAACTGCGCAGCGCTATGGCCCTTCTTCCTGCCAGGGACAGGAGGGTGTGACTGCGAGTGCGGCAGGCAAGTGGATCATGAAGGTAGAAGTGGAGGGGACAGTATAGTCAAGCAGATATACACAGTTCACTGTAGCCAAGAGTGAGAGTCCAGGGGCGTCATTCTCCGCCGGCGGGAGTCTCCGTTTTGCCGGCGCCCGGGGGTTTCCCGACGGCGTGGGGCTGCCCCACAATGGGAAACCCCATTGACCGGCCGGTGTTACGGAGACTCCCGCCGGCCGGTCGGAGCAGAAATGTGACGGGGCGGGTAGGAGAATTTCGCCCCTGGTTTCAGGACATCTGGGGCTGGATTCTCCAGTCCCCAGCTGCGTGTTTCTCAGTGGTGGGATTATATACTTCACCGCTTGTCAATGGGATTTCCCATTGAAGCTCCCCCACGCTGTCGGGAAACCCACGGGCGGGGGTGTGCTGCCGGCGGGAAAAGTGAATTGCAATTCCAGCCCTGCTCTGGTCTGGAGAGGAACCTCTAGTGGAAGGGGGAGGATCCAGTGCTCATGGTCCACAGTGGTACCAATGACATAGGTGGAACTAAGAAAGAGGTACTGCTGAGGGTGTGTGAGCAGCAAAAGGACTAAATTAATAAACAGAGCTTGAACGGTAATAATCTCTGGATTACGACCTGAGCCACAAGGAAATTTGCGCATGGTAATTCAGGTCAAATAGTTAAATGCATTGCTCAAAGATTGGTGTGGAGAAATGGGTTTTGATTCATGGGGCACTGGCATCAGTACTGGGAAAAGTCGGTGATGTACTACTGGGATAGTCTTCATCTGAACCGCACTGAAGACCAGTGTTTTGATAAGTCGTATAATGAGGGTGGTAGAGAAAGTTTTAAATTAATTAGTGGGGGCGAGAGAAGTTGGGAAGATGTGACAAATTAAATAGAGCAGCCACGACGAGAATTCAAGGTAGCAATTAAAGGAAATATTGATCAGAATGTGGCAGGAAGGTACAGAGTGTACAAACTTTAAGTGTGTATCCACGGATAAGGTTAGAGGTTACAAAAATGGTTAAAACAAAAAACCCAGAAATAATGGCTCAGTATTTGAAGGCATGCAGCATTTGTAAAAAAAATAGATGAATCAACAGTGCAAATAGAAATAAATATGTATGATCTGATAGCCATTGCAGGGACATGGCTGTAAGATTGCAATGACTGGGACCTGAATATTTAAGGTGACATGGGATTTAGGAAGGACAGGAAACTTAAAAAGATGGAGGGGTAACTCTGTAATTAAGGGTGACATTGGTTCAATAGAGAGAGATGACTTTAGTTCTGGAGATCAAGTTGCCAAAACAGTTTGGTAGAGTTGAGAAATAGGAAAGGTAAGAAGTCACTTGTGAAAGTGTTTTATAGGCCCCCCTAAGAGTAACAATGCTGTAGGATGGGGTATAGAGAAAGTAATAATTGGAACCTATGAGAAAGGTACTGTAATAATTGTGTATGATTTCAATCTACATATAGATTGGACAAATCAGATTAGCAATGGCAGTCCGGAAGATGAGTTCATAGAGTGTGTTTGGGACAGTTTGCTAGAGCAACATGTTCTAGAGCCAACCAGAGAGCAGACTATACTAGATCTGGTAACGTGCAATGAGACAGGGGATTAACTAATAATCTCATAGTGAAGGTGCCAATAGATATCAGTGATCATGATTGGATTTCACATTCAGTTTGAGGGGGGGTGGGGAGGAGTGGATCTAAGACTATTGTTTCAAATGTAAATGAGGGCAATTATGAGAGCATGAAGACAGAGCTGGCTAAAATGAACTGGGAAATCAGGTTGAAATGAAATGAAGTGAAAATCACTTTTTGTCACAAGTAGGCTTCAAATGAAGTTACTGTGAAAAGCTCCTAGTCGCCACATTCCGACGCCTGTTCAGGAAGGCTGGTACGTGAATTGAACCCGCGCTGCTGGCCTGCCTTGGTCTGCTTTAAAAGCCAGCTATTTAGCCCTGGGCTAAACCAGCCCCAGTGAGACATAGTTCAGTAGAAATGCAATGGTTGACATTTAAGGAGATATTTCAGAATACTCAGAAAAGTTATATTCCAAAGAGAAAGAAAGACTCCAAGGGAAGGACACACCATCCATGGCTAACTAAGGCAGTAAAAGATAATATCAAATTGAAAAAAAACAAGTGTATAATACCACAAAGATGAATGGCAGGTCATAAGACTGGGCAGAATATAAAGATCAGCAAAGGGTAATGACTGGTAGAGAGGGCCGACACTGTACTGGACGCGATGAGGAAGAAATGGGAGGAAGACCTGAGGCTGAAATAGGGTGGGACTCTGGAGCGAAGCACTACATAGAGTCAACTCCACCTCCACGTGCGCAAGATTCAACCTAACGCAACTAAAGGTGGTACATAGAGCCCACTTAACAAGAACCCGAATGATCCCGGAGATGGAGGACAGATGTGAACGGTGCCAAGGAGGCACGCCCACCAGTTCTGATCTTGCCCCAGACTTGCTGGGTACTGGACAGCCTTCTTCGAGACAATGTCCAAAGTGGGGTTGAGGGTGGAGCATTGCCCGAAAGTGGCGGTCTTTGGGGTATCAGATCAGCCACATCTTTTCATGGGGATGAGGGCAGTCGCCCTTGCCTTTGCCTCCCTGATCGCCCGTCGTAGAATCCTGCTCGGTTGGCGGTCAGCAGCACCACCCAAAGCTGCAGACTGGCTGTCTGACCTATTGGAATTTCTCCAAGTGGAGAAAATCAAATTCACCATCTGGGGATCGAAAGATGGCTTCTTCAGAACATGGGAGCTGTTCATCCAAATGTTCTGGGACCAGTTTGTGGCCAATGAACAAACAAATAAATTATCAAGTAGTCAAGAGCCAGGGAAAGTAGCCAAGACATGAGAAAAGAGAAGGAAGGGAGGGAGGACCCGGGGCAGTGCAAAAGGGGATAGCCAAACACAACAGAAAGGAAAGGGGAGCTGCAGAGCAGAAGAGGGGCAGGGAAGTGGGGGGCAGGGAAGAAGGAAGGCCAGGGGACAAAGAATAATAGAGGGGAGCCAGAGGGGAGGAAAGACGGGAGAACTCAAACTGGAAGGAGAACATAGGAAACGACAACGACCATAACGAGCACAGCAGGGCAACAGAGAGTAGGAAAGTACAGGAGGAAGGAACGACAGACGGCCGAAGCGGAGGCAAAGACACAACAGCGCCGAAAACCGACCGGGTGAAGCAAGCAACATCAGCGCCCTGCCCACCCAGTTTTCTTTTATTTTGCTTGTGCTGTATGTATTTTCTTTAAAAAAAAAACAGAAGAAAAGAATTATCTCTCCGTTGCTTCTATCTATGTATGTACACTTCCCCAGTTTTTACTTTCCCACCCCTTGGTTTTTTTTCATTTATGTGTTTTTTAAATTTATGTAGTGTTTTTGTTATCTCTTTTTGGTTTCTCTTTGTGTACACCTGTAACAATACCATGTGCAAAAAACCCAATAAAAAACATTTAATAAAAAGAACAGCAAAGATAACTAAAAGATTACTTAGAACAGAGAAATTAGAGTATGAGAGAAAGCTAGCTAGAAATATAAAAACAGAGAGTAAAAGTTTCTACATGTATTTAAAAGGAAAATGGTAAGTGGATTGAACGTTAATCCTCTGCAGAGCAAGTTTGGGCAATTAATAATGGGAAATAGGGAAACAGCAGACGAACCAAACAGAAATTTTGCGTCTGCCTTCACTGTAAAGGACGCAAATAACATCCCAGAAATAATTGTGAATCAGGAGGGGAAAGAGAGTGAGGAACTTAAAACAACTTCAATCACCAGGGAAAGGGTACTGAGAAAATTATTAGAACTAAAAGTTGACAAGTCCTCAGGTCCTGATGGACTTCATCCATTGTCTCAAAATAGGTGGCTGCTGAAATATTTGATGCATTGGTCTTAACTTTCCAAAATTCCCTGGATTCTAGAAGGCTCCCATTGGGTTGGAAAATTAGAAATGAGACTTCCCTATTCAAGAAAGGAGGGAGACAGGATGCAGGAAACTACAGGCCAGTTAACTTAATATCTGCCATAGGGAAAATGCTGAAATCTATAATTAAGGAGGTTATAAAATAAGGAGGTCCACTTATTAAATCTTAATACAATCAGGCCGAGTCAACATGGTTTTGTGAAACCATGTTTGACTAATTTTTTGGAGTTCTTAAAGGAAGTAACAAACAACATGGACCAAGGGGAACCTGTGGATGTGCTGAATTTAGATTTCCAGAAGGCATTCGACAAGGTGCCATGCCAAAGCTCACAATGCAAAATAAGAGCTTATGGTGTAGGGGTAACATAGTAAATAGGATAAAGTATTGGTTAGCTAACAGGATACAGAGAGTAAGCATGCATGCATCATTTTTGGATTGACAAGCTGTGATGGGTGGAGTGACACAAGGGTGAGTATTGAGGCATCAAATATTTCCAAATAATATCAATGATTTGGATTAAGAGACCGAATGTCTGGTTGCCAAATTTGCTGATGGCACACAGATAGGTAGGAAGGTAAGTTGTGAAGATATTCCAGGAGCCTGGAAAGGGATATAGATAGGTTAAGTACGTGGGTAAAAAATTGGCAAATGGAATATAGTGTGGGAAAATGTGAACTTGTCCACTTTGGCAGGAAGAATAGGGAAAAAATTGCAGAAGTCTGAGGGATATGGGTGCCCTGATTCAAGAATCAGAAAAAGTTAGTCTGCAGGTACAGCAAGTGATAGGAAGGCAAAGAGAATGTTGTTGTTTATTGCAAGGGGAATGGAAAACAAAAGTAAGGATGTTTTACGACAGCTGCACTAGAAAAGCGCAATATGATTAGAATAAGTCAACATGGTTTTACTGAGGGGAAATCTTGTTTGACAAATCCTGTCATCCCAGGAACCAATCTGATAAACCTTTGCCGCATTCCCTCTATGGCAAGTACAGCCTCCTTTCTTGGATAAGGAGACCAAAACTATCCACATTACTCCAGACATGGCCTCACCAAGGCCCTGTACAGATGCAGTAAGACATCCTCGCTCCTGTACTCAAATCCTTTTGCAAGAAGGCCAACATACCATTTGCCTTCCTAACTGCTTTCTGTACTTGCATGCTTGCTTTCAGTGACCAGTGTACAAGGATCTCCAGGCCTCTTTGTATATCAACATTTCCCAATCTACTACCATTTAAATAATACTCTGGAGTTCTGTTTTTCCTTCCGAAGTGGATAACTTCACATCTATCCACATTATACTGCATCTGCCACGTATTTGCCCACTCACTCAATTTGTCCAAATCACCTTGAAACCTCTTAACATCCTTCTCACCACACACATTCCCACCAAGTTTTGTGTCATCAGCAAAAATATTAAATTTGGTCCCCTCATCCAATTCATTAATGTGTATTTGAATAGCTGGGACAAAAGTACTGATGCCTGCAGGACACCACTAGTCACTGCCTGCCACAAAAAAATCCATTCAATCCTCCTCTCTGTATTCTGTCTGCTAACCAATTCTCAATCCATACCAATGTATTACCCCAAATCCCATGTTCTTTAATTTTCCACACTAAACATTGATGTGAGACGTCATCGAAAGCTTTCTAAAAATGTAAATGTACCACATTCGCTGATTCACCCTTGTCTATTCTGCTGGACTCGTTTTAAAAATTCTAGTAGGCTTGTCAAACATGATTTCCTCTTTATAAATCCATGTTGGTTTTGTCTAATCCTGTATCAATTATCCTGTTATCACATGTTATGGGTAGCACGGTAGCATTGTGGATAGCACAATTGCTTCACAGCTCCAGGGTCCCAGGTTCGATTCGCGGCTTGGGTCACTGTCTGTGCGGAGCCTGCACATCCTCCCCGTGTGTGCGTGGGTTTCCTCCGGGTGCTCCGGTTTACTCCCACAGTCCAAAGATGTGCAGGTTAGGTGGATTGGCCATCATAAATTGCCCTTAGTGTCCAAAATTGCCCTTAGTGGGGTTGCTGGGTTATGGGGATAGGGTGGAGGTGTTGACCTTGGCTGGGTGCTCTTTCCAGGAGCCGGTGCGGACCTGATGGGCCGAATGGCCTCCTTCTGCACTGTAAATTCTATGATAATCTCTGATAATCTATGACATCTTTTATATTAAATTCGAGCATTTTCTTCACAACTGACATTAGGCTAATTGGTCTGCAATTCCTTTTATTTCTACCTCCCTCTTTTTTAAAGTAGTGAGGTTATATTTGCCACTTTATTTTCTGCAGGGATTGACCCAAAATCAACAGAAATTTGAAGATGATAACCGACGCAGCCATTATTTCCACGGTGACCTCCTTTAGTACTCTGGGATGTACATTATCAGGCCCTGGGGATTTATCGGCTTTCAACCCTATTAATTTAGAACATAGATCATAGAACAGTACAGCACAGTACAGGCCATTGGGCCACAATGTTGTGCCTACCACTTATGAAATGAAATGAAAATCGCTTATTGTCACAAGTAGGCTTCAAATGAAGTTACTGTGAAAAGCCCCTAGTCGCCACATTCTGGCGCCTGTTCGGGGAGGCTGTTACGGGAATCGAACCGTGCTGCTGGCCTGCCTTGGTCTGCTTTCAAAGCCAGCGATTTAGCCCTGTGCTAAACAGCCCCTGATCTAAGATCAACCTAACCTACACCCACCCCTTCAATGTACTGCTGTCCATGTACCTGTCCAAGAGTCGCTTAAATGTCCCTAATGACTCTGACTCCACCACCTTCGCTGGCAGTGCATTCCATGCACCCACCACTCTCTGTGTAAAGAACCAACTTCTGACATCTCTCCTATACCTTCCTCCAATCGTCTTAAAATTATGTCCCCTTATGACAGCCATTTCCGCCCTGGGGAAAAGTCTCTGGCTTTCCACTCTATCCATGCCTCTCATCACCTTGTACACCTCTGTCAAGTCACCTCTCTTCCTTCTGCGCTCCAGTGAGAAAAGCCCTAGCTCCCTCAACCTTTCTTTTTAGACATGCCCTCCAGTCCAGGCAGCATGCTGGTAAATCTCCTCTGCATCCTCTCCAAAGCTTCCACATCCTTCCTATAATGAGGCGACCAGAACTGGACACAATGGGCGCTATTCTCCCCCCCCACGCCGGGTGGGAGAATCGCCGGGGCGCCATGTGAATCGCGCCACGCCACCCCGACCCCCGCACGCGATTCTCCCACCCCCCGGAAACCAGCCGCGCGATTTGCACCGGGCCGCTCGGAGAACCGGCGAGCAGCCGCTACGACACGACAGGTTCCCGCCGGCGCCGTCCACCCCTGGTCGCTGCCGGCGGAAACTCTGCGGGAACACTGGGGGGATTGGCCTGTGGGGGAGGGAGGGGGGCTCCTTCACCGGGGTGGCCTCCGATGTGCTCTGGCCCGCGATCGGGGCCCACCGATCAGCAGGCCGGCCTCTTCCCCCCCCCCCCCCCACCCCGGGCCTACCTCCTTCCACGCGCGGCCCCAGAACACCGGCGCCATGTTGGTGAGGGATCGGCATGCGTAAGACGTTTGCCACGCATGCACAGGATGGCGCGGCCCAACTGCACATGCGCAGGATTGGACTGCCCCAACTGCGCATGCGCGGGTTGGCGCAGCGCCCATTTGGCGCCGCATAAGGACACTGGAGCAGTGTGAACCACTCCAGCGCCGTGCTGGCCCCCTGTGGGGGCCAGAATAGGTTGTGCCCGGGCCCTGTTCGCGCCGTCGTGAAATGCGACGGCGTTCACGATGGCACGAACACTTGGCCTCCATATCGGAGCATCGCCCCCAATATTCCAAGTGTGGTCTAACCAGGGTTTTATAAAGCTGCAGCAAAAACCCGCGGCTCTTAAACTCAATCCTCCTGTTAAAGAAAGCCAACACACCATATACCTTATTAACAACCCTATCACCCTGGGTGGCAACTTTGAGGGATCTATGTACATGGATCCCAAGATCCCTCTGTTCCTCCACACTTCCAAGAATCCTGCCTTTAACCCTGTCGTACAGGGTTTTGGTGAGACTGGATCTGGAATATTGTGTGCATTTTTGGTCTGCACATTTAAGAAAAGATATATTCGCATTGGAGGCAGCACAGAGATTTACCAGATTGGTCCCTGGGATGAGGGAGTTGTCCTCTGATGAGAGGCTAAGTAAATTGGGCTTATATTCTCTGGAGTTTAAAGAATGAGATGCGATCTCATTGAAACTCGCAAAATTCTGAAGGGGCTTGATAGGGGAGACTCTGCAAAAATGTTTCCACTGGTTGGCAAGTCTGAAACATGTGGTACAGTCTCAGGACAAGGAGCCCATTATTTGGGCTTGGGTTGAGGCGAAATGACTTCACTCAAAGAGTTGTGAGTCTTTGGAATTCCCTACCCCAGATGATTGTGGATGGTCCATCTTTGAATACATTTAAGGCCGGGGTAGATAGATTTTTGATCTCTCAGAGAATTATGGAATCTGGGGCGTGGACAGGAAAATGGAGTTGAAGCCCAGGATCAGCCATGATCGTATTGAATGGCAGAGCAGGCTCGGCGGGGCTTATTGGCCTACTCCTAGAAGTTAGAGCAACCACAATTGTACCTGGTGCAGACACAGTCAGGCATCAGTTGAAGGAACAGCACTGCCCTGATCCGAATGGACAGAAAACCATTGGCTGGATGGATTCCTTCCCATGACCCTTGGCAGAATCACAAATCAGGGAAATCAGGCGTGACAACCCCCAGGAATTGACTTCAGAGTGAACACCTGTTCAGGAAGATTGGTGAAACCACCAAGGAAACTATTCCTTTAACAGCAAACACTTTAGGGGGACGTGTAGGAGGATGTGAACAGAATAGCATGGAGATAAAGAGTCAGTGGATGGGGAGCTAGAGATGGAGAGTAAAGGGTTAACTGCTAATAGCTACTGAGCATGTGTGCTTTAGGGGCTGTGTCATAGTGCTGTCACTCACTGAGTGAGAAGCATCTTAGAGAGGAGCTATGGCTACGTCCTGGTTTTCTATAACCTTATAAAGAGTGATGTAAATACTGGCACTTTGAACGAAAGACCATTGCCTTCAGCAAGATGCCCTGTAGAGAAAGAAACTAAGCAATCCTAAGGCAAACACAAAATAACAAAACTGCCCCTATCTCAAGGCGAAGTGCTATAAATGCTGGCATTACAAATGATCCCCACATCCCTTGGACAAATATATAATTTTAAAATTGCTGTGTTTTAACAGGAGCACATGGCAGGTTTCAGACCTGGAGGTTGGCAGATCTCACATGAATTTCTATCCATTAAAAATCATCGATGAAAATATGTAGGGGGTATTCCGACCTCCATGTGTGATTTCTTCAAACATACTTCTGTCTGCGGAAACTAATCCGTAAAATCTCCTCCAACAGTCACTACCTGAGGCACAAATAAATTACCTATGACGCACCTTATTACCTGCGATAGGAATGTAACACCCACAATGCAAATCCATTACCTGTAATGCAAGTCCATTACCAATGATACATATCCATTACCTGTGATGTTAACACATTACCTGTTATAATAGTCTGTTACAGTGGCTTACTGGTAGCATGGCAAACTAGCTCTTTACCTGCAGAAATTGCCTGTGATCTCACCCCATTATCTGTGACACTAGTTGATTACCTTCAATGCTATCCGATATTTCAGATACAATTCCTACGATACTATTTGCTGAAATTTCTTTCACTCTGCTTATTGCAGGGTTTTATGTGAAATGATTTTGGACAGACTCAAACCAGTTCTCAGTGTCCATGGCAGCTTCAAGCCTAGCATTTGTTGGCGCCACGTTTGACAATTTTACTTTTAATTGGGCACTGGACGGCTGGGATGTGATACAAAGGGATCATGATGTAGCGGTAGGGGGTGCCCTTCAGAGGTTAGACTTAAGCATGTTGTTGAGGCAGAACAGAGGGCGATCTACTTCTTGTTAGGCTCTACTACAGTGAACTGGGAATGTCATGGAATCATAGAGTTTTCGTAGAATCCCTACAGTGCAGAAGGAGGCCATTTGGCCCATCGAGTCTGCACCCACCCTCTGAAAGAGCGCCCCACCTAAGCCCACTCCCCCTCCATATCCCCGTAACCCCACCTAATGTTCGGACACTAAGAGACAATCTATCACAGCCAATTCACCTGGAGGAAACCCACGCAGACACGGGGAGCATATGCAAACTCCACACAGTCACCCAAGGTCAGAATCGAACCCGGGTCCCTGGCGCTGTGAGGCAGCAGTGCTATCCACTGTGCCACCATGCCGTCTCTTTTTTACAGTGTAGAAAGAGGCTCATCATGTCTATGCTGGCCATCGAATACCTATCTATTATAATCCCATTTTTCAGCACTTGGTCCATAGCCTCGTATGCAATGGCATTTCAAGTGAGCATCGAAATGCTTCTTAAATGTTGTGAGGGCTCCCGCCTCTACCACGCTTTCAGTCAGTGAGATCCAGATTCCCACCACCCTCTGGGTGAAAATGATTTTCCTCAAGTCTCCTTTAATCTGCTGCCCCTTACCTTAAATGTGTCCCCCTAGTTATTGACCACTCTACTAATGGGGTCATTTCTGTCCACCCCACCTATGTCCCTCATGATTTGGTACGCTTTGATGAGGTCCCCCCTCAGTCTTCCCTGCTCAAAGGAAAACAACCCCGGCCTAACCAGCCTCTCTTGATAGCTGAAACACTCCAGCCCAGGCAACATCTCAGTCCGTCTCCACTGCACCCTCCCCAGTGCAATCATATCCTTCCTATAACGTGGTGACCAGAACTGCACACAGTACTCTAGCTGTGGCCTAACGAACATTTTATACAGCTCCATCATAAACTCCTTGCTTTTATATTCTATGCCTTGGTTAATAAAGGCAAGTATCCCATTGCCTTCTTAATCACCTTTTCTACCTGTCCTGCCGCCTTCAGGGATCTTTGGACAAGCACCCCAAGGTCCCTCTGGTCCTCTGTACTTCCTAGCATCCTACCATTCATTATGTATTCCCTTGCCTTGTTAGCCCTCCCAATAGGCACCATCTCACACTTTTAAACTCACAGCTTGATAAAGCTACAGTGGATGCCTATAATAGCAAATGTCCCATTCCCCAACATTCCTCAGTTCGATGACCATAAAACATTGATGCAAAAAACCCCCCATCATTCTGATTACCATTTTGATACCTGCATTTCATTAGTTTTGATGCGAATAAGTCACTGGTAATGTGTCATATGTTTCATAATTTATGCTCCATTCCCTTTTAATGGCTATGTAAGGATTCTGGTGGCTGTGGAGTAGCTTTGATAGTTTTACCTCAGAAACACCCCACATTTTACCATAAATCTATACTTCACCCTCATCCCCAGATCCCATCTGCACCCTTCTGCAAGAGATGTTTATCACTGCACTAGGTGGCAGCTTATTCCACAAGTTAACAAACCGTATGGAATTTCCACAGACATCAGAAGATTCTCCCAAACTCTCAGCCATGTCACGATAAGTTCAGGAGTAAGCTCAAGTCCAGATTCAATTCAAAAACTTTGATCAGCTTTCTTTTTTTCCTTCGTTCCTCTTATTATTTTAATAATTTGGCCCATATTTATCCCCCTGTACGTTTTTCAAAAAGGGACAATTTTCCCTCTTTTTTTGGCGGCAGCAAAAACGGTGGTAAAGCTTTCCGCTCCCCTCCTGCTGCTGAGAGCTGCCCTGACGTCGGCAGCTGCGACATGAATGAGGGGCCGCCACTGCTGCCAGAGGAACAGTCATAGCATTGCAAAGCATCCCTACAGTGCAGAAGGAAACCATTCGGCCCATCGTGTCTGCACCGACCCTTCGAAAGAGTACTTTCAACCATGTCCATACCTCTTCCACCTCGCCCTATTCCCCTAACCCCACCTAACCTGCACATTCCCTGACACTAAGGGGCAATTTAGCATGCCAATCCACCTGACCCACACATTTTTGGATTGTGGGAGGAAACCAGAGCACCCAGAGTAAACCCACGCAGCCACGAGGCGAGCGTACAAAATCTGCACAAGAATTGAACCCGGGTACCGGGTGCTGTGAGCCAGCAGTGCTAACCACTGTGCCACCCCAGTCAAATGAGGAACTTAAAAGAGGATGTTTTTGCAGAACCCTCCCGAGGCAACAGTGCTGGCGGTCACAGTTCAAACACTGCCTCTGCCAGGTACAGCGCCAGGCACATTGCCCGGAAGGTGTATGTGGGGCTGAGTACTTGGTTTCTCAGTATCAGGCCAGCAGTCTTGACTTCGCAGCTGCTAATGACTGTATGGAATTTTTACCAGCAGCAACCAGATGTTAAAAGTTAGGCCCAACCAGGTACAGTGATGTTGTGCTCAGTGATACCGGCAATCCAGAAATCAGACAATCATGGCATGTTGTGGAATTGGATTTCATGGTCCTGGCCATATGTGGACAGGCTCCAAAAATCTAACAGCCATGCAAAATGTCAGGATGCCACAACAGCTCGATTGAGTCACTCATATTGTGCAGAGAGTGAACCTGCTAACGCCTACCTGACCTGACTCTAGTCTACACTATATAGTTGGTCCTAGAGGTTGTCCAGGAAGGCACTGTGTTGCGTCAACAATTGTTTGGGAGAAGGTCAACGGACAACGTCTCAGGGGGAACCAACAACGGGCGACGAATGCAGCCTTTGCCCACGCCGCCTACATTTCAAAAACACAGCATGCCAAAAAAAATGTGGATTGGCAGTTTTATTTGGCAGCTGGCGCTGTGCAATTGACTCCACGGAGTAAACGAGGCACACTTCTTGACACTGTGGGCTCTAACATGATTCTGATCTACCCCTTGTTCAGCAGTACAAATCCAGCATAAACCCTGAAATCATCCTTGTTGTGATATCAAGATTTTATGTCTGGAACGACACAAACATTGGGTTTGTTGTTATGTGCTGTCATGAACCAGGGTAGTTAGTGCTCATGTCATAGTTGAAGAAAGTTGTGCTTCAACTGGGCTGATTGTGAGAAGGAATCCTGCCTATTTTAGTCAGCGGTCCCTTTGGTTGCCGTTTATTTCCCTGCCTGACTTTACAGTGAGTTGGTGCTATTACTTCATTCTGCCCTCTGTCTTGCCCTTTTGTCTCCTGGGAGGTATTTTGAATATTGAAAATGGGACTACGTTGAGTGGAGCTCCGTAAACAGGCTCAAGCCTGCCTGGAATTTTCCCAGTTCCTGATAGAGGGCAAGCATCACTTATTCTGATTGAAATATCTGCCTTGGGTGGTTGACATCGATTGTATATTAATTGCTTGCAGATGGTCGGTGTTAACTATGATTCATTTGTGCCCCTATAAAGGGTAACAAATTTGAAACTTTGGTTGCTGGTTCGGGGGTGTGTTATTTTAACTTGTATCTCTACAAATACATGTGTATGGGAGTGTGTAAAGGTTGGTTCTAGTTGTACCCTTTGCCACCTAACTTTCTGGAATATAACGGTGATAATAGAGGCTATGTGCCTAACTGTACCACCAACTGAGTGAACTGCCTAAAAATTACAGTTAGAGATATGAACACTTAAGGTTTTGTCATGTAAGTTTTCTCCATCCATTATTTTAATGCATGTGTTAACCCAATTATTTTTCAAGTGGACTAAAGCCGGCACTAAAGGAATATCCGATAATCAAACTGGCCTGGAGTTTGTGGGTTTTTTGATGGGGAACCATCAGAATTCATCGCCATTATTCCTCTGAAATGGACCAGAACTTCAGGATTTAGCGCAAGCACGGATTAACCCAGAAGTCCTAGACTTGCGGTCTGACACTCACTGCTCCACCATAGACTGGGCCAAAGACAGCATTCCCCCACTGCCCCAAAGCACCGACTCCCCCCCCCCACTCCTAGCACCGCACCCTGCCCCCCATCCCCAGCAATGCCCCCTGCCCCCCAGCACTGCCCCCTTCCCCGCACACCAACAGCACTGCATCCCCCAACCCCAGCACCGCACTCTGCCCCCACCCCCAGCAATGCCCCCTGTCTCCCATCCCCAGCGCCGCACCCTGCCCCCACCCCCCCTAACACCGGACCTCCCACCCCAGCATCGTCCCCTGCCTCCACTTCCAGCATCACCTCCCCCACCCCCAGCACCACACCATGCCCCCGCCCCAACACCGCACCCCCCACCCCAGCACCACTCCCTACCCCCACCCCAGAACCACACCCCCATCACCAGAGCCAACAATGATTAAAATGCACTGATAAGGCGAGAACGTTCCTCTTTCACTTTCACGTTGCGGCTAGAAATGTTATACCTTGTTCAATCAGGTTTGCCTGGATTTCTAACAGGGATGTTGGTAATGAACTATTTCTGAACAATTGTCCTGGCCTGAAAAATTGAGGAATGTTGTTAAATGTTCCCATTAAGGTTAATTACTAGGGTGGCACAGTAGCGCAGTGGTTAGCACTGCTGCCTCACGGCGCTGAGGATTTGGGTTTGATCCCAGCCCCAGGTCACTGTCCGTGTGGAGTTTGCACATTCTCTCCGTGTCTGCGTTGGCCTCACCCCCACAACCCAAAAAGATGTGCAGGGGAGGTAGATTGGCCATATCTTTTTATTAAAACAGTAAGAAATATATACAAGGACAAATGGTACAAACGCAAATTTTGAGTTGGCGAAACAGGGTACCCTCCCCTCAGTACCAACGTACCGGAGGTGGGATAGGATACTCTGATTATTAAAACAGTTCACAACACAGTTGTACAAAAAACAAACGGTACAAGCACTAAACTTTACGCTGGAGAGACCAGATACCCTCGCCTCTGTACCAACGGAAGTGAAAGGAATAATAATAATCGCTTATTGTCACAAGTAGGCTTCAATGAAGTTACTGTGAAAAGCCGCTAGTGTCCACATTCCGGCGCCTGTTTGGGGAGGCCGGTACGGGAATTGAACCTGCGCTGCTGCCTTGTTCTGCATTACAAACCAGCTGTTTAGCCCACTGTGCTAAACCAGCCCCTGGGCTGTGGTGTGGGGGTGTGGTGGGGAGAGAGGGGAAAGGAGGGTGGTGGGGAGTGTCCAATAGGACACTGCCTGAACTATATGAGAGGCAGGAAAACAAAAGAACCTTCAATTACGATGTGCCAGATTCCTGGAGCCCCCCTTGAGGGGGTGAGGGGTGACACAGTGTCAGGCACGAGTGAGCCCTGCACCCCACTGCAGAGAGCCTCATGTGCACCCTCCGCTCCTGACACTGGGCGGCTGACAGCCTTCGGACAGTCACCCTCCGGCCCGAATCCTCCACCACACTGAGTGCGGCGGGCGACACGGGCCCACCAACCAACCCAGGGCCTGCCTTGATGCTAAATTGGCTCTTAATTGGAAAAAAAGATGAATTACTAGATTTTGCTAAACTAAAGTTTTTAAATGATTTTTTTCATGATAGTTCAGCTTCTATCCTTAGCCCAGGTACAGTTCCCAATTATTATTTTGCTGTATATGTATAGTTTTTAAGTTTAAAGATTATGATAAAGATGAAATATTTTAGTACTTTACATTTTCAGGTTTGAGAATTCTGCAATGTAATTGGCTGCTCGAGAACTTGATGACATCACTGCAACCCCATGCTGGGAAACCCCATTAAAAATGGATTGCAGGAGGAGGTAAAGGTAAAGTGATCAGAAATCCCACAAAGTTTTTTAAAGTTTGTTTTTGATATTTTAGCTCCTACATTAATCCCATGTGTATGTCCTAATCATTTATATCACTATCTGTTAAAGATGAAGGGATTCAGTGATCTATATTTTCTTGTTTGCTGTCTCTGAGAATACTCCTGCGTGATTGATTGCTTAAGCTGCTTGATGATGTCGCTGGATGCCTGGAGATCCCTTAACTTGGTGCCAGATTCAAACGAAAGGGGAAATCTGTACCTGAGAGATCACTAGATCATTGGATGCAGATTTCTTCAAGATCAGTAGCGAGTGCCGTTGATTCTCTGGTGACCAGAAAATCAAGCCCAAGTAAAGGGGACGGGATTCTCTCAGCCCGAGGCCGGGCCGGAAAATCCCCACGACCGGCATGAATCGCGCCACGCCACCTTGACGCCAGCACGCGATTCTCCGCAGAGAATTGGCTCCATTTGCGCCGGCGTGGTTGGTGCGGCGCCGGTCGGGGGCCGCTCTACATGGCCGGCCTGCAATTCTCGGCCTGGGATGGGCCGAGCGGCTGTCGTAAAGGAGCCGAGTCCTGCAGGCGCCGTCCACACCTGCTCTCAGCCGGCGGGAACTCCCGGGCCGAGAATCGCGGGCCAGCCGGTGGAAGGGTCGGGGGGACGGCCTGTGGGGGGGGGGGGGGGTCTGATCCCAGGGGGGGGGGGTCTCCGGAGGGGGGGGGGGTCCAACCCCAGGGGGGGTCTCCGGTGTGGCCTGGCCCACGATTGGGGCCCACCGATCGGCAGGCCGGCCTCTCTGGCTGGCGGCCTCCTTTCTTCCGCGCCGGCCCCTGTAGTCTTGCGCCATGTTGCGCGGGGCCGATGCGTTGAAGGAAGCCACTGTGCATGCGCGCGTTGGCGCTGGTGCCATTGTGCATGCGCGGCTCCCGCGGTACCCATTTGATGCCGGGATCTGCAGCTGGAGTGGCGTGAACTGCTCCAGTGACGTGCTGACCCCCTGTCGGGACCAAAATTGCTGATCCTGAGGCTGATGCTGATTGCGACGGCGTTTCCGACGGTGTCAATACTTAGCCTCAGGATCACAAAATCCCGCCCAGGGTATCCCTTTAACACAGTGTTATCCCTGTTCATGGTGTAGTGGAAAGTGCAGGTATCTCTCACATTGTAGGGGAAGGGGAGCTCAGTGCAAAATCTCTCTTCCAAGAACTCTCCTGTTTCAGTCTCATGCTTGTAAGCTTAAATCGAAAAGGCAAGGGAGAATACAGAGGGGAAGTGTATGGAATTCTTCATTAATAATACTTGGGATTCGGGGCCAAGTCAGAGGAATGCACACTCTCATTTCATACTGTTGCAAAACAAAGGGCGGTACTCTTTAATTTCTTCCAGTTGTCTTCCCTTTAATTCTGGAAGCACTAATACCCAATGAAACGTGATTGTCTTGTCAGTTACATTCTTAAGGTTTGTTAGTGTCTTGTCAATTAAATTGTTAATGTGAAGAGGAATGGGTGATGGATATTAATGGTCTTTGAGCACTTACAAATAGGAGATTGCTTTAGACTAGTGGGCGCTGTGGGGGCGAGGCTGCATCATCACCCCTGGTAATGACAGTTTGGTTTAATTAGCTAAGCTTCTTTTTGACATTTCATTTTAGCCACAATTTTTTTGTTTAATTTATTGATTATTATTTTATTAAAACAGTATAAGTAGGGTATCCCCACCAGGAGCTCACCCCCTTCTCATTTGCGTTTAATTTATTGATTTTTGTTTCAGTTTAAAAAGTATATAAATAGGTAACAGCTGGGACACTGGGCTGAGTGGGAGGTGAGCTGTGAGATTGAACAAGTCCATAAACTCTCTCAATAAAGAAAAGTGCCGTGTCTTGATGTCATCTTCATCAGGTGGCTTAGATTCTATTAACATGGAATATTGGACCATCTCCAATGTTTGGCTTTTGTAAATTGTATTTGGTCTGCACAAACTTGTTTATTTTGTATTGTATAAAATGAAAAACCTGAATAAAAACATTTAAAAAAAATGTAATATTGTCCACGGAATCAGCAGTTCTTTCACTCTGTGCTCAAAACAGGCCTAGACAGTGAGTGCGGGAGGCTATTTGATTATGGAAGGCAGCACAGCCTAACTCATTCTTGTGCATGTAAAACAAAGGTCACGATAACCATTGGGAGCAGAAGCTTTGACTGACTTTCCTTCCCCAGGCCAGAGGCCCTGAGCCCAATTGTAATCCCTCAAGCACCAACCCCAGTTGAGATCAGCAGAAGCAGCAGACTGGCTACATACCTATCTGGAGTGGAACTATTCTGAGTTGGACTTAGTTTTGCACAAGCCAGAATTTATATGGAAGGTCTAAAGCCGGAGTCACAGACTGAATGATCTAATGCTGTGTGTAATGTTGAGCTTGTGCACAAGACGTCAGCAGCTATTTTCTTATCATAGAAATAGGGATATGCTAACTTATCAGGATGAGCTTCAGGTTCCAAACTGTCCGACTCACAGCATTTGCAAGTATAGTGACCGGGCAATGCATACTATCTGCCCTGTCAATCTAATGAATGACAACTTCTAATTTCCTTTGGGAGGCCATAAAAATAGATTGCTGATGGCAAGAAAGATAGAGATAACCAGGAGATGGGGCGGGATTCTCCGACCCCCCGCCGGGTTGGAGAATCGCCGGGGGCTGGCGTGAATCCCGCCCCTGCCGGTTGCCGAATTCTCCGGCACCGGATATTCGGCGGGGGTGGGAATCGCGGCGCGCTGGTTGGCGGGCCCCCCCCCGGTGATTCTCTGGCCCGCGATGGGCCGAAGTCCCGCAGTTGGAATGCCTGTCCCGCCGGCGAGAATCAAACCACCTCTCTTACCGGCGGGACAAGGCGGCGCGGGCGGGCTCCGGGGTCCTGGGGTGGGGGGGGGCGCGGGGCGGTCTGGCCCTGGGGTGTGCCACCATGGTGGCCTGGCCCGCGATCGGGGCCCACCGATCCGCGGGCGGGCCTGTGCCGTGGGGGCACTCTTTTCCTTCCGCCTTCGCCATGGTCTCTACTATGGCGGAGGTGGAAGAGACCCCCTCCACTCCGCATGCGCGGGGATGCCGTGAGCGGCCGCTGATGCTCTCGCGCATGTGCCGCACGGCAAAGTCATTTCCGCGCCAGCTGGCGAGGCACCAAAGGCCTTTCCCGCCAGCCGGCGGGGCGGAAATCAGTCCGGCGCGGGCCCAGCCCCTCAAGGTCAGGGCTCGGCTGCTCAAGATGCGGAGAATTCCGCACCTTTGGGGTGGCGCGATGCCGGACTGATTCGCTCCGTTTTTGGCGCCGGTCGGCGGACATCACACCGATTGCAGAGAATCCCGCCCCATGATCTTTAAAAAAAGATAGAGATAATACAGCCTTAACAAAGCAGGTCATGTATGCCAGAGCACCAGGAGGATGATGCAGTTTATATCCTGAGCTTGGAATTGAGGATGACCGGGCTTCCAATTTCTCCTTTCCCCTTCTCCCTTGAAGATCGGACTATTTGCTTGGGTGCAGCATCACTAGCTCTCTGGTAAGTCAACGAAGTAACCAATGTTCAATTCATTGCCAAATTGTTCAGTACGTGAACACCTTCCAGCAGGGAATCACTGGATAATGACTCAGCACGGTGGCACATTGGTTAGCACAGCTGCCTCACAGCGCCAGGGACCTGGGTTCAATTCCGGCCTTGGGTGACTGTCTGTGTGGAGTTTGCACTTTCCCCCTGTGTCTGCGTACGTTTCCTCCGGGTGCTCCGGTTTCCTCTTACAGTCCAAAGATGTGCAGGTTAGGTGGATTGGCCATAATAAAATGGCGCCTCAGTGTCCAGGGATGTGCAGGTTAGGTGTGGCTGTGGGGATAGGGTAGCGAAGTGGACCTCTTTTGGAGGGTTGGTACATAAATGATGGGCCGAATGGCCTCCTTCTGCACCGCAGCAATTCTATGATCAGGAGGCATGTTTGATTTTGGAAAATCTGCCTTAAGGGGGACTGATACATTCACTGCGCCGGCGCAACTGAGCATGTGTGGATCCTGTGGTGCACAGTTCGCACTGGGATCTGCAGCTGGAGTGGCGCGAACCGCTCCAGCGGTGTGCTGGCCCCCTATAGGGGCCAGAATTAGTCGTGGGAGCGGCCTGTTCACACCATCGTAAAACGCGATGGTGTGTACGACGGCGTGGACACGCTGCTGCGGGATTGGAGAATCCCGCCCATGGTAAGGAATTTCAGAGGAATGTAAAACAGAACAAGTGATCATCAATGATGGAGTGAAGGGGGACTGGTGGAAGATGTGGCGTTAGAGGAGAGAAAAGAATTTAAGACAGAAGCTGGACGGATTGCATCCCAGCAGGACTAGGACCAATATCCTCGCAGGAGGTTTTGCTAGTTTTATTGGGGAGGGTTTAAACTAGAGTGGTAGGGTAATGGGAACTTGTGCGGAAAGACACAAAAGAGGGAAGCAAAGCTAGAAATGAAAGACAGAAAAATAGAGAGTTAAAGTGGAAGGTGGAGGAAATGAGGGCTAGAAGCAAACTGGGCAACTATGTGCAAAAAATGTTAAAAAAGGAAAGTCTAAAGGTACTGTAACCGAATGCATGGATGATTCGCAATAAGGTAGACAAATTAATATAAATGGGTACACTATGATTGTGATTATGGAGACATTGCAGGGACACCAAAGCTGGGAACTGAATACCTAAGATACTCAATATTTAGGAAGGACAGGGAAAAAGGAAAAAGTGATGGGCTAGCGCTGTTAGTTAAGGAAGAAGTCAGTGCAATAGTGAGAGAGGATATTGGCTCAAAAGCCTGGATGTAGAATTGGTCTGGGAGGAACTAAGAACCAACAAGGGGCGGAAAACATTAATGGGAGTTTCCATAGGCCTTCAAACAGAAGTGATAAGTTCAGGGATGGCATTAAACAGGAAATTAGAGATGCTTGTAACAAGGGTCCCACAGTAATCATGGGTCACTTTAATTTACATATAGACTGGGCAAAATAGATGAGCAATAATACTATGGTGAATGAATTCCTGTAATGTGTACGAGATGGTTTTTTGGACCAGTATGTTGAATGACCATCTAGGGAACATGCAATCCTAGATTTGGTATTATGCAATGAGAAAGGGTTAATTAATAATCTTGTGTGCGGGTCCTTTAGGGAACAGTGATAAAAACATGACAGAGTTCTTCATTAGGATGGAAAGTGAAGAAGTCTGATCTGAAACTAGGGTCCTAAATCGAAATAAAGAAAACTACCAAGGTGTGAGGTGCAAGTTGGCTAAGATAGGTTGTGGAACTTCATTAAAAGACATGACAGTGGCTAGGCAATAGCTAATAATGAAAGAACTAATGTATGTGTTGCAACGGTTATTCATTCCTTTCTGTTGCAATAACATAAAAAGAAAAATAGCTCAACTATAGCTAACAAAACAAAATGAAGGATGGTATTAGATCCAAAGAGGAGTCATATAAAGTTGCTCGAAAACGTAGAAGCTTGTGGATTGGGAGCAGATCAGAATTCAGCAAAGATGGACCGAGAGGTTGATTAAGAGGTAAAAAAAAAAACTAGTATGAGAGTAAACTTGAAAGTAACATAAAAGTGGACTAAAAGTTTTCAGACGTATGCAAAAAGAAAACAATTAATGAAGACAAATGTTACATATCAAATCCGGAGAAATTCTAACTGAGAAGAAGGAAATGGCAGAGCAATTAAACAATTCATTTAGTTTGGTCTTCATGGCGGAAGACACATATAACTTTCCAGAAATGCGAGGGAACCAAGGATCTAGTAAGAAGGAAGAATCAAAGTAAATTAGTAGTACTGAGAAAATAGTGCTGGAGAAATTAATGGGGCTGAAAGCCGATAAATCCCCAGGGCCTGATAATGTACATCCCAGGATACTAAAGGAGGTCACCATGGGAATAGTGGCTGCGTCGGTTAACATCTTCCAAATTTCTGTAGATTTTGGGTCAGTCCCTGCAGAAAATAGAGTGGCAAATATAACCTCGCTATTTTAAAAAGGAGGGAGGGAGAAAAAAGGGATTACAGACCAATTAGCCTAACGTCAGTTGTGAAGAAAATGCTAGAATCTATTATAAAGAATGTGATAACAGGATAATTGATATAGGATTAGACAAAATCAACATGGATTTATGAACGGGAAATCATGTTTGACAAGCCACTGGAAGTTTTAAAACGTATCCAGCAGAATAGATAAGGGCAAATCAACGAGTGTGGTGTATTTAGATTTTTAGAAAACTTTTGATGAAGTCCCACATAAGAGTTTAGTGTGGAAAATTTCGCCCCCACAACCCAAAGATGTGCAGGGTAGGTGGATTGGTCACGCTAAATTCCTCCTTAATTGGAAAAAAGGAATTGGGCACTCTAAATTTAAAAAAAGAAGAAGGGCAAACGGTATGTTGGCCTTCATTGCGAAAGGATTTGAGTGCAGTAAGCTGCATGTCTTACTGCAGCTGTACAGGGCCTTGGTTAGGCCACATCTGGAGTAATGTGTACAGTTTTGGTCTCCTTATTTTAGAAAGGAGGCAGTACTTGCCATAGAGGGAATGCAGCAAAGGTTTATCAGACTGGTTCCTGGGATGGCAGGACTGTCGTATGAGGAGAGATTGGGTTGACTAGGCCTGCATTCACTAAAATGTGGAAGAATGAGAGGATTTAATTGAAGTGTCTAAAATTCTGACAGGGCTGGACAGACTGGATACAGGGATGTTGTTTCCTCTGATTGAGGGGATCTACAACAAGGGGTCACAGTTCCAGGATATGGGGTAGATATTTATGACTGAGATGAGGAGAAACCTCTTCACTCAGAGGGTGGTGAATCTGTGGAAGTCTCTACCACAAAAGGCTGCTGAGGCCAAGTCACCGAATATATTTAAGAAGGAAATAGGTAGACTTTTAGGCTTTGAAGGTGACAAGGTGTATGGGGAGAACATGAGAGTACAGTGTTGAAATAGAGGATCAGCCATCAGCAGGTTGATCGGAGAAGCAGGGTTGAAGGACAGAACAACCTACTCTAGCTCCTATTTTCTATGTTTCTAGGTGAAATTCCCAGAGATTGACCAAAATGCAGTCAAGGAGAGGTCTGCAAACCAGGATAAACATAGGGGAGTTGAAAGTAAAAGCAGAGAGAGCCACTGGAGCTGAGAGAGAATAGGGGTGAACTGAGTGTAGGGGAGAACATTGCCAGTGAGATTTTGAATGGGTTCAGGAGGCTGTCCAACAGGGAATTGGAAGATTCAAGTTTGAGGTGTTGAGGGAATGGACTAGAATTTGGTGACAGGAATCAAAAGGAGTGTAGGTAATTGAGCAATATGCCTCTGTTTTTCGCTTCTTGACAATTCAAGATGGCTGTTGATAGATTGGTAGACTTTAGTCTAACGCCTCAGAGGTTCTGAAAAGAATGGCCTCAAATTTCTTGACTTTCATTTATTGGCTTTTCCAGCTCCTGGGGCGTCATTCTCCGACCCCCCGCCGGGTCGGAGAATGGCCGTTGGCCACCGTGAATCCCGCCCCCGCCCCCGCCGAAGTCTCCGGTACCGGAGATTGGGCGGGGGCGGGAATCGGGCCGCGCCGGTTGACGGGACCCCCCGCTGGATTCTCCGGCCCGGATGGGCCGAAGTCCCGCCCAGAAACTGCCTGTCCCGCCGACGTAAATCAAACCTGGTATTTACCGGCGGGACCAGGCGGCGTGGGCGGGCTCCGGGGTCCTGGGGGGGGGCGCGGGGCGATCTAGCCCTGGGGGGCGCCCCCACGGTGGCCTGGCCCGCGATCGGGGCCCACCGATCCGCGGGCGGGCCTGTGCCGTGGGGGCACTCTTTCCCTTCCGCCTCCGCTACGGCCTCCACCATGGCGGAGGCAGAAGAGACTCTCCCCACTGCGCATGCGCGGGAAACTGACAGCGGCCGCTGATGCTCCCGCGCATGCGCCGCATTTCCGCGCCAGCTGGCGGGGCAACAAACGCCATTTCCGCCAGCTGGCGGGGCGGAAATCCCTCCGGCGTCAGCCTAGCCCCTCAATGTTGGGGCTAGGCTGCCAAAGATGCGGAGCATTCCGCACCTTTGGGCCGGCGCGATGCCCGTCTGATTGGCGCCGTCTTTGGCACCAGTCGGCGGACATCCTGCCGTTGGGGGCGAATTTCGCCCCATATATCAGACAACCTGGCCGCAACGACCTTCAAAACAATGGTGGGGGCAAGTAGGTGCAGTGGGTATTATCAGTCTACAGATAGAAACTGATTGACTTTTTACTTCAGGAGTAGCTTACAGATTGGAGAGGAGTGGGTCAAAGAAACATTTGAAGGGAGGGACACAAATAAGAAGTGAAGAGATAAATAGGAACACAGTTGCATAGCAATCACATGTTTAAGGACTTTGAAGAGGAAGAGAAGATTTGAATTTGGATCATCATCGAATCATAGAATCCCTATAGTGCAGATGGAGGCCATTCAGCCCATCGAGTCTGCACCAACCCTCCAAAAGAGCATTCTACCCAGGTCTACTCCCCTGTACACCCTGCCCTATCCCATAGCCCCGTAACCTAACCTGCACATCCCCAGACATGAAGTGGCAATTGATCATGGCCAATCCAGCTAACCATCATCTTTGCGCTGTGGGACGAAACCAGAGCACCAGGAGGAAATCCATGCAAACTGCACACAGTCACCTGAGGCTGGTATCAAACTGGACCCCTGGCGCTGTGAGGCAGCAGTGCTAACCACTGTGCCACCGTGCCATACAAAGATATCAAACATAAACTTTTCGGAATCTTTGGGAGATAAGTATGAAGTTTGCTGACTGGTCAAGTCTTTCAACGGACAAGTCCAATTTAGAAATCGCCCTGCCTTTCTTCCTGCCTCCAATCCAGCTCTTTCAAACAGCTGCAGAAGAATCTTAAACCTGAATTGCTGGTACAGGGCTTGAGAGGTTGTCCTTTTTTTTGTAAGCTAGCCAAGACTGGAACATCTACACATTGATGTTTTCCTAGGAAATGCATGGGCCGAATATTGGGAGAACCAAGGACAACTAACTGATTGATTGGTGTCTCTGCATGAACCATTTTCAATTTTCTTTTTCATAGGATGTGGACTGTAATATCCCACACGGGACCTCTGAAGCGGGAATGATTATCTTCCCTGTGGTCCTTGCGGAGCATGAACTTCCCCGCTAGGGATGGGGATCTTTATTAACCTTTGTATAAAAGGTCAGCCAGTAAGCCACCGACCAGAGAGGAACCTGGTAGGGCACTGTATACAAAGTATTGTAAATTAAATGAAGTTCTTTACTTTTCTCAGTGTGGACTTTGTGTCTTTATTAAACGGGCATCACTGACAAGGCCAACATTTGTTGTCCATCTTTAATTGCTTTTGAACCGGAGTGGCTTGTCCAACCATTTCAGAGGGCAGTTAATAACCAACTACTTTGCTGGGTCTGGAGTCACCTAGGCCAGACCAGGTAAGGACGGCAGATTTCCTTCCTTAAAGGTCATTCGTGAACCAGATGGTTTTTTACAACAATCAATAACAGTTTGATGGTTACCATTACTGAGGCTAGCTTTCAATTCCAGATATTATGAGCTGAATTTAAACTCCACCAGTCACCCGTGATGGGATTTGAACTCATGTATTCAGAGCATAGGCCTCTGGAATTCTACTCCATCTCCCCCTAAATTGTTGTCGAGGGAGTTATGTCCATCCTGATGTTGCCTCTTCAGTCCATCTGCATTCAAACTTTTCAGTGGTCCCCAGAATATTTTGCCTGGTAGAAGTGATGCCCTGGCTTATGAGGAGAAAAAAACAGATCGAACACCCGAATGATTTCTGCGCCAGCTTGAAAACACTACAATTCAGCAATTTGGTACTTCAGACCTGAGGGACAGTTTATCATCAAGGAGGGGGACCTGGACAAACGTATTCACAATTGATATGAGTCTCGTCTGATCGACAGGGGCCAATCAGCTCAGATTTGAATGCCCTGCACCCCCAGCATTAACATTGGAGGTACAATTTCCCCTTTTGTTCTTTTTGCATCAGGATCTATTTATACACACGTTGGAAAAGGAGAAGGCCTTTCAGTCCTTTGAGCTATTTCCACTATTTAACAAGATCATTGGCTGATCTGTACCTTAATTACATTCATCCATCTTGCCCGTACGAAAATCTATGAATCTCAGTTTTAAACTATCCTATTGACCCCCAACGCCCCCCACAAGTTTCAGCAACTTACCTGGTGCAGGTCCAGATTTCCACTACCCTTTGTCTAAAGAATTGCTCCCTCACACCACCCTGAGTGCATTAGTTATAAATTCAAGCTTATGTCACTTGGGCTGAATTTTCCAGCCACTGGCACTGCTGCCCCCCCCCCCCCCCGCCCCCCCCCCCCCCCCCCACCCCCACCCCCCCACATCCCCCGCCGTGGCAGAGGTGGCTTGCCCAGGTCGATGACAATTTACATTGCTCTCCTCTGCCACCATTGGCGAACCCGTGGCTGGTGTTGACTTCAGTGGGACCGGACGATCCCGCGGGCGGGAAGGGCTGGAGAATTGCGCCCCTGGTTATGGACTCTCCCCACAGAGGAAACTAGTTTCTCGCCACCTTACCAACTCCTTTAACTATGTTAAGCCCCTTAATTCGACCTCTTAAATTTCTAAATTCAAAGGAGTACAAGTTGTGTCAATGCAACCCGTCATCATAATTTAGTCCCAATATCGTTCTTGGGAACCTGCGCTGGACTCTCTCCAAGGTTAACAAATTCTTCCTGTGATGTGGTGCTCAGAACTGGATGCAGTTCTCCACATGGAGTCTGAACAGAGTTTGTATAACTGTGATATAACTTCTAATCTTTGTATCCCAGCCCACTTGAGATAAAAGCAGCATTTATCCTTTTAATTTTTATTTTCCAGCTGTCCATGAGCTTCTAGGCATTTCTATACTTGGACCCCTGAATTGCAATGCTTCTCTATCGTTCTTAGCTTTAGAAAGTCATTTCTTTCGGAGGTCCAAAGAGATTGAGCTCAATCTTTTCCATTTTGAACTGCATCTGCCACAGATTTTCTCACTCACTTAATCTGCTAATATCCCTTTGCAACTTTCTTCTTCCAGTTACACTACTTATTGTGCTACTTGGCTTGGTGTTGTTGCATGTATACAGCTCTCTATTTCATAAATGTAGTGAAACGTTGAGGTCCCAGTATAGATCACTGGGGGACACCATTAGTGATTGCCAATTTGAGTTCATTTTGGGGACAGCATGGTGGCACAGTAGTTAGCACTGCTGCCTCACAGCACCAAGGACCCGGGTTCAATTCCGGCATGTGTGACTGTGTGCGCTTCACACATTCTCCCCGTGTCTGTGTGGGTTTCCTTTGGGTGCTCCGGTTTCCACCTACAGTTGAAAGATTTGCATGTTAGATGAATTAGCCATGATAATGTGCCCATTAGTTTGGGGACTAGGGCGGAGTTACAGGGAGAGGGCATAGTAAGGGTGTGTTTTCAGAAGGTCGTGCAGACTCGATGGGCCAAGTGGCCTCCTTCTGCACTGTGGGGATTCTATGATCCTGTGGATCTCTGAAACCAACTCACTATCCATGTTCATTGGTTGCATCCAATTCCGGGTGCTCTCATTTTGGTTGGTGAGTGGAGTTAATTAGAAACATTTAGCAATTTATTACGTGATAGTAAGTTATGAAACATGTTATGGTGGGATGGTGCAGACGGGAGGGATTCAGATTTCTGGATAACTGGGGCTCTTTCTGGGGAAGGTGGGACCTCTACAGACAGGATGGTCTACATCTGAACCTGAGGGGCACAAATATCCTGGGGGGGAGATTTGTTAGTGCTCTTTGGGGGAGTTTAAACTAATGCAGCAGGGGCATGGGAACCTGGATTGTAGTTTTGGGGTAAGGGAGAATGAGAGTATAGAGGTCAGGAGCACAGATTTGACTTTGCAGGAGGGGGCCAGTGTTCAGGTAGGTGGTTTGAAGTGTGTCTACTTCAATGCCAGGAGTATACGAAATAAGGTAGGGGAACTGGCAGCATGGGTTGGTACCTGGGACTTCGATGTTGTAGCCATTTCGGAGACATGGGGCGAAATTCTCCTACCCGCCCCGCCACATTTCTGCGCCGACCGGCCGGCGGGAGACTCCGTAACACCGGCCGGTCAATGGGGTTTCCCAGTGTGGGGCAGCCCCACGCCGTCGGGAAACCCCCCGGTGCCGGCAAAACGGAGACTCCCGTCGGCGGAGAATGACGCCCATGGATAGAGCAGGGACAGGAATGGATGTTGCAGCTTCCGGGGTTTAGGTGTTTTAGTAAGCTCAGAGAAGGAGGCAAGAGGGGGGGAGGTGTGGCGCTGCTAGTCAAGAGCAATATTACGGTGGCGGAGAGGATGCTAGGTGGGGACTCATCTTCCGAGGTAGTATGGGCTGAGGTTAGAAACAGGAAAGGAGAGGTCACACTGTTGGGAGTCTTCTATAGGCCTTCAAATAGTTCGAGGGATGTAGAGGAAAGGATGGCGAGGATGATCCTGGATAAGAGCGAAAGTAACAGGGTAGTTATTATGGGAGACTTTAACTTTCCAAATATTGACTGGAAAAGATATAGTTCGAGTACATTAGATGGGTCGTTTTTTGTACAGTGTGTGCAGGAGGGTTTCCTGACACAATATGTTGACAGGCCAACAAGAGGCGAGGCCATGTTGGATTTGGTTTTGGGTAATGAACCAGGCCAGGTGTTGGATTTGGAGGTAGGAGAGCACTTTGGGGACAGTGACCACAATTCGGTGACGTTTACGTTAATGATGGAAAGGGATAAGTATACACCGCAGGGCAAGAGTTATAGCTGGGGGAAGGGCAATTATGATGCCATTAGACGTGACTTGGGGGGGATAAGGTGGAGAAAGAAGTAGGCTGCAAGTGTTGGGCACACTGGATAAATGGAGCTTGTTCAAGGATCAGCTACTGCGTGTTCTTGATAAGTATGTACCGGTCAGGCAGGGAGGAAGGTGTCGAGCGAGGGAACCGTGGTTTACCAAAGAAGTGGAATCTCTCGTTAAGAGGAAGAAGGAGGCCTATGTGAAGATGAGGTGTGAAGTTTCAGTTGGGGCGATGGATAGTTACAGGGTAGCGAGGAAGGATCTAAAGAGAGAGCTAAGACGAGCAAGGAGGGGACATGAGAAGTATTTGGCAGGTAGGATCAAGGAAAACCCAAAAGCTTTCTATAGGTATGTCAGGAATAAGCGAATGACTAGGGAAAGAGTAGGACCAGTCAAGGACAGGGATGGGAAGTTGTGTGTGGTGTCTGAAGAGATAGGCGAGATACTAAATGAATATTTTTCGTCAGTATTCACTCAGGAAAAAGATAATGTTGTGGAGGAGAATGCTGAGACCCAGGCTAATAGAATAGATGGAATTGAGGTGCGTAGGGAAGAGGTGTTGGCAATTCTGGACAGGCTGAAAATAGATAAGTCCCCGGGTCCTGATGGGATTTATCCTAGGATTCTCTGGGAGGCCAGGGAAGAGATTGCTGGACCTTTGGCTTTGATTTTTATGTCATCATTGGCTACAGGAATAGTGCCAGAGGACTGGAGGATAGCAAATGTGGTCCCTTTGTTCAAAAAGGGGAGCAGAGACAACCCCGGCAACTATAGACCGGTGAACCTCACGTCTGTAGTGGGTAAAGTCTTGGAGGGGATTATAAGAGACAAGATTTATAATCATCTAGATAGGAATAATATGATCAGGGATAGTCAGCATGGCTTTGTGAAGGGTAGGTCATGCCTCACAAACCTTATCGAGTTCTTTGAGACGGTGACTGAACAGGTAGACGAGGGTAGAGCAGTTGATGTGGTGTATATGGATTTCAGCAAAGCGTTTGATAAGGTTCCCCACGGTAGGCTATTGCAGAAAATACGGAGGCTGGGGATTGAGGGTGATTTAGAGATGTGGATCAGAAATTGGCTAGCTGAAAGAAGACAGAGGGTGGTGGTTGATGGGAAATGTTCAGAATGGAGTTCAGTTACAAGTGGAGTACCACAAGGATCTGTTCTGGGGCCGTTGCTGTTTGTCACTTTTATCAATGACCTAGAGGAAGGTGCAGAAGGGTGGGTGAGTAAATTTGCAGACGATACTAAAGTCGGTGGTGTTGTCGATAGTGTGGAAGGATGTAGCAGGTTACAGAGGGATATAGATAAGCTGCAGAGCTGGGCTGAGAGGTGGCAAATGGAGTTTAATGTAGAGAAGTGTGAGGTGATTCACTTTGGAAGGAATAACAGGAATGCGGAATATTTGGCTAATGGTAAAGTTCTTGGAAATGTGGATGAGCAGAGGGATCTAGGTGTCCATGTACATAGATCCCTGAAAGTTGCCACCCAGGTTGATAGGGTTGTGAAGAAGGCCTATGGAGTGTTGGCCTTTATTGGTAGAGGGATTGAGTTCGGGAGTCAGGAGGTCATGTTGCAGCTGTACAGAACTCTGGTACGGCCGCATTTGGAGTATTGCGTACAGTTCTGGTCACCGCATTATAGGAAGGATGTGGAGGCTTTGGAGCGGGTGCAGAGGAGATTTACCAGGATGTTGCCTGGTATGGAGGGAAAATCTTATGAGGAAAGGCTGATGGACTTGAGGTTGTTTTAGTTGGAGAGAAGAAGGTTAAGAGGAGACTTAATAGAGGCATACAAAATGATCAGGGGGTTAGATAGGGTGGACAGTGAGAGCCTTCTCCCGCGGATGGAAATGGCTGGCACGAGGGGACATAGCTTTAAACTGAGGGGTAATAGATATAGGACAGAGGTCAGAGGTAGGTTCTTTACGCAAAGAGTAGTGAGGCCGTGGAATGCCCTACCTGCTACAGTAGTGAACTCGCCAACATTGAGGGCATTTAAAAGTTTATTGGATAAACATATGGATGATAATGGCATAGTGTAGGTTAGATGGCTTTTGTTTCGGTGCAACATCGTGGGCCGAAGGGCCTGTACTGCGCTGTATCGTTCTATGTTCTATGTTAGTAACTGTGACTTGGCTTTTCTGGATAGATTCTTTTGTGTTTGTCTTTTATAATAATTTTTTGTGTCTCACATACCAAGATTCATTTTTAAAGAATTAATTTCAAGAAATACAAAAGCATTTTTAAAATTCTACTGACGGCCAATTAAAAATTTACAATATCCCAATTGACCCTCACTCTTTTTCTAGTGACCACTGACCTAGCAGGACAAGGATGCTACCACATACAATTTCCATTTGAAGCCACAAACCATCCTGACTTGGAACTATATCGCCATTCTTTTGCTGTCACTGGATGAAAATCGTGGAACCTCCTTCCTAACAGCACTGTGGGTGTACCTACACCCCATGGACTGCAGTGGCTTAAAAAGGCACTCCACCACCTTCTCAAGCACTATTAGGGATTGCAACAAACCCTGACATTGCAGGTGACACCCGCAACCTATGAAAGAATAAATAAAAAGTCACTCTGCTTAGTGATTAACCCAAGAAAAGTCCTCTCCTGCTCGGGATAGCAGTACCTATTGGGAGTCTTCTTCCTCAGATATCTTTGTGTGACTGACTCTGAGAGTCCGAGAATTTGGACATAACAAGGCCAGCTGCCTCCTCCATTGTGCCCAGGTGTTAAGACGTGCACCTTACTTTCAAGACTTTCTGACCTGAACCCCTGTCCCCATGACAACCAGATCATATGGTCTTGTCTCCGAGAAGATTCCATACGATGTCATATCCCCCTCTCAAGCTACTCCATCTTACCTCGAATTAATGATGTGGAGATATCGGCGTTGGACTAGGGTGAGCACAGTAAGAAGTCTTACAACACCAGGTTAAAGTCCAACACGCTTGTTTCAAATCACCAGCTTCCTCAGGTGAGGAAGGAGCAGTGCTCCGAAAGCTAGTGATTTGAAACAAACCTGTTGGACTTTAACCTGGTGTTGTAAGACTTGTTACCTTGAATTAAAGAAGACAGTTTAAGCCATAACCTTTTCCCCTCTTTATTCTTTTATTAATGTTGGGATCACTGCACCAGTATTATTATCCCATCCCTAATTACCCTTGAACTGAATGGCTTGCTAGCCAATTTCAGAGAGCAATTAAAAGGCAAACACACTGCTGTGGGCTGGACTTACATGTGGGCCAAAGCCAGGTAAGGACAGCACATTTTTTCCCAACAATGAACCGGATGGGTTATTTGCAATAACTACTGATAGTTTCATGGTTACTATTACTGAGACTAGCTTTCAATGCCAGATTTATTATTTGAATTTAAATTCTACCAGCTATTTTGATGGGATTTGAACTTACGTCCACAGAGCATTAGCCTGGGCCTCTGGATCCACCGAAAATGCCATTACACCACTGTCTCCCCCTAATATGTGCACATCGAGACTCACAGCCTATCGTAATAATATAGACCATCAACTGTTGAACTTCCACTTATATTAAGGTAAAATGGAGTTTGAATGCTGATGACATGAACTATGAGGGCAAAGTTTGAGTAGTTTTTGAAAGGAACAACATTCCTTTATTTTCACTGCTGACTAATTCCACTGACCCACATTAAACTATCTTCTGAATGCTGTTCGGACGTGCATGTTTGGTGCCCACCACAAAAACCACAGAGTCCAGCCTCTGAAACCAACTGTTCTTGTGGTGAATCGTCATCCATTTGTTTAAGACTTTTCACTGAGAGGATCTACCCTTTGAAGTTTGATAGCAAGGAGTGTTCAGAAGCTGTTAGATCCATACATGGAAGGAAGTGAACCCCGGTGAAAGTGGAAGGTGGAAGTCCTTAGTCTCATAACAGCACAGGCAACTAGACCTCGCTTGAAATTTCATATACTTCACAGAGTGTGGAAATGATAGCCAGCGCTAACTGCGTGAACACTGATTGCGGTTCTGCCAAATTCATCTTTCAACTCTTTTCAACTCCGATTGGGTTGAAGTAATGCGATGATGAATTTGATTTGTGCACACCAGGGTTTGTACAAGGTTAGCAGTGATCATAATTTCCACTCCTTAATCATATATTCTTGTATGACATTGTCAACTAGCAGTGGATGACTCACAAGTCACTGACTTGAAGTTGCACTATGTTCTGTAGCTGGTATGTGTATTGGTGTTTTAGGGGTGAATATATATATTTTTTATTGGCTTTTGCATTTATTTGTAACAACATTGCAAGGAAAAAAAAAGAAAGGAAAGGAAAAATATAAACAGAAATGAATACATAGGAAACTTATATACAGAACATTGGGCTCCCAGTAATCGGTTACCGTCATGCTTAACTATCTACATGTTGCCCATGGTATTAAAACATACCAGGAGCGTGTCTGAGGGCACCAAGGCGTACCCGGTTATGGTTGCCGTGGCCGCACCCATGGGTCTTTCTTTCCCTCGGTAACCTTTGGTTCCTCTGCCCTACTTCCCCTGTACTCTGGGTGGTGTCTCCCCACCCTCCTTTTCCTATTCCAAGCACCCCCCCCCCCCCCCCCCACCACTGCTGCTGCTACCTCTTTTCTTCTTTTTTTGTCAGTTTTGGCGTTCCCCGCCCTTATTAGTCGCTGGTCACGGACAGGTCCTCAAACAGGTTGGTAAATTGCGTGCGTGTATTGAGGAAGCCTTCCTCCGATCTTCTGACGGCAAATTTTATCTTTTCCAATTTGAGGAATTCTGCTCAGCCAGGCAGCCAGTCTGCGGCCGTGAGTGGCGCTGCTGAACACCGGCCAATCAGGAGTCTCCGGTGGGCAGTCAGCGAGACAAAGGCAAGGGTGTCTGCCTCTCTCACCGTAAAGAACTCTGGCTGTTCTGATACCCCGAAGACCGCCACTAGTGGGCATGGCTCCATCCTCACTATCACAACGTTGGACATTGCCTCGAAAAAGGCAGTCCAGTACCTGCCAAGTCTGGGACAGGAGCAGAACATGTGGGTGTGGTTGGCCGGGCCTACCTGGCATTACTCACATTTGTCTTCCACCTCCGGGAAGAACCCGCCCATGCGTATTCTAGTCATGTGCACTCTGTGCGCTACCTTTAGAACTTGAGGGTTATCGGGTTAACTGAAGGCACAGAGGCAGAAACCTGACAGAGTATATCGCGAGGATGCTGGTCAGATGGGAAGGTTTCACCAAAGCCCCAGAGGTGGACTGGGCCCACAGGTTGCTCCAGCAAAGGCCAAATTATCGGAACCTCCGTGGGCGATAATAGTGATACTACATACATTGCAGGACAATGAGTGTGTGCTGAACTGGGCGAGGAGCACGCGGTCGTGTAGATGGAAGGGATGGACCTGTTCTCCTGATCGTTAACGTTCCACTTGATCGCTTTCTGTGTTGTTACCTCGGCCTTGAGCGAGGCGATCTACTTGCTCTGGCCAAAGGCTGCATTCTTCAGGTCCCGCGCACCGTCACTTCCTGGGCCTCCACTCTCCTCTCCATTCTGTACAACGCCTTTGACGGGGGCAGAACGGTTTCTATGGCCGACCTCATGGCTGACATGATGTCCTCCTTTAGAGAGTCCCTGGGCTGGATTCTCCAGTCGGCAATGCCGAAATCCCATTCGGTGATCGGTCGGAGAATCAAAGTTTCTGACCAAATCGGGGGCTGGGGGCACTGTGGGGGGTGGTCCAGGGTGCGCAAGCCAGCCAAAAGGGGGGGCACTATTTTGCGGGGAAGGTGGCTCATCATTGGCCGCTGGTAGGATCTTCCGGTCCCGCTGACATCGATGGCGTTTTGTGTGGCTCACCCGTTCCGCCGCTAGGGGTCGCCTTTGGTGGGACTGAAAGTTCCTGCTGGTGGGAAACGCCATATCGGTGGCCGTTTGCACCATTTTGTCTGGTGTAAAACGCCACCATTCCCATGCCGGTGGGGCCATAGCCCCAGAATCAGAGAATACAGCCCCCTGTGTTTCTGGGGCTCTATTGAAAAACGCTACATCAACTTCTCAATCAAAGGGTGGGCCATCATTTGCATTGGTGACCCTGTTCGCTCCGCCATGTTCCACCCTGCTTCGCGTGTCCCCTCGCTCTTAGGTTGACAGATAGGATGCTTTCTATGATGCATCTGTAAAATTGGTAGGTATCAATATGGACATGCCGAATCTCCTTAAATTCCTGAGGAAGTATAGACGCTGTTGTGCTTTCCTGGTCGTAGCGTCGATGTGGGTGGCCCAGGACAGATTGTTGGTGATGTGCACCGCTAGGAATTTGAATCTATCAACCATCTCCACCTCGGCACCATTGATGCAGACAGGGATGTGTGTGATACTTTGCTTCCTGAAGTCAAATACCAGCTCCTTAGTTTTGCTGATGTTGAGGGAGAAATTATTGTCATTACAGCACACCACTAGGTTCTCTATCTCCCTCCTGCATTCTGACACATCGTTGTTTGAGATCCGACCCACTATAGTCGTGTCATCAGCAAACTTGTAGATGGAGTTGGAGCCAAACATTGTCACACAGTCATGGTGGGATTTGAACCCATGCCCCCGGAGGATTAACCTGGGCCGCTGGAGCACTATACCCTCAGAGTCGATTTCAGCGGGTGCGGAGCAGGTTAGTCAATTTCAGCGGGAGCAGTGCGGAAGTGATTTCTGGGAGGTAAGTCTCTCCTTTAAAAACACTTGTCTTTGCAGGAGCAGGCCAGTCGATTTCAGCGGGAGCGAAGCAGGTTAGTCAATTTCAGCAGGAGCAGTGCGGAAGTGATTTCTGGGAGGTAAGTCTCTCCTTTAAAAACACTTGTCTTTGCAGGAGCAGGCCAGTCGATTTCAGCGGGAGCGGAGCAGGTTAGTCAATTTCAGTGGGAGCAGTGCGGAAGTGATTTCTGGGAGGTAAGTCTCTCCTTTAAAAACACTTGTCTTTGCAGGAGCAGGCCAGTCGATTTCAGCGGGAGCGGAGCAGGTTAGTCAATTTCAGTGGGAGCAGTGCGGAAGTGATTTCTGGGAGGTAAGTCTCTCCTTTAAAAACACTTGTCTTTGCAGGAGCAGGCCAGTCGATTTCAGCGGGAGCGGTGCGCTAGTGATTTCTGGGAGACCTTCACAGGAGCAGGCTAGTCAATTTCAGCGGTAAACACTTACCTGGTCCCGTTTTCGATCCCTCTTTGCTGTTTTAAAAAATTTTTTTAGTGTTTAAGGCGGGAACAGGTAAGTTCGACCCGCGGACTTCTGGGAAGACCCTCACCAATAAATTCTGGTGGAGAGGAAACCCAAGACACTACACGTGTAGTGTCTCCCACCCGCCTCCTCCTCTAACCTAATAATAAAACCCATTGGTGTGAGGTAAGTACCATATTTTATTATTATTATTACTTTTTTAAAAATTTAATTTAGTTGTTAGCCAGATCTTGGTAGAAAGTTAGAGGGATGGCAGGGAAGGGAGTGCAATGTTCCTCCTGCAGGATGTTTGAGGTGAGGGATGCCGTTAGTGTCCCTGCTGATTTTACCTGCAGGATGTGCTGCCATCTCCAGCTCCTCCAAGACCGAGTTAGGGAACTGGAGCTGGAGTTGGAAGAACTTCGGATCATTCGGGAGGCAGAAGGGGTCATAGATAGCAGCTTCAGGGAATTAGTTACACCGAAGATTGGAGATAGATGGGTAACTGTAAGAGGGACTGGGAAAAAACAGTCAGTGCAGGGATCCCCTGCGGTCGTTCCCCTGAGAAACAAGTATACCGCTTTGGATACTTGTGGGGGGGACGACTTACCAGGGGTAAGCCATGGGGTACGGGCCTCTGGCACGGAGTCTGTCCCTGTTGCTCAGAAGGGAAGGGGGGAGAGGAGCAGAGCATTAGTAATTGGGGACTCGATAGTCAGGGGCACAGATAGGAGATTTTGTGGGAGCGTGAGAGACTCACGTTTGGTATGTTGCCTCCCAGGTGCAAGGGTACGTGATGTCTCGGATCGTGTTTTCCGGGTCCTTAGGGGGAGGGGGAGCAGCCCCAAGTCGTGGTCCACATTGGCAATAACGACAGTGGTAGGAAAGGGGACAAAGATGTCAGGCAGGCTTTCAGGGAGCTAGGATGGAAGCTCAGAACTAGAACAAACAGAGTTGTTATCTCTGGGTTGTTGCCCGTGCCAAGTGATAGTGAGATGAGGAATAGGGAGAGAGAGCAATTAAACACGTGGCTACAGGGATGGTGCAGGCAGGAGGGATTCAGATTTCTGGATAACTGGGGCTCTTTCTGGGGAAGGTGGGACCTCTACAGACAGGATGGTCTACATCTGAACCTGAGGGGCACAAATATCCTGGGGGGTAGATTTGTTAGTGCTCTTTGGGGGGTTTTAAACTAATGCAGCAGGGGCATGGGAACCTGGATTGTAGTTTTAGGGTAAGGGAGAATGAGAGTATAGAGGTCAGGAGCACAGATTTGACGTCGCAGGAGGGGGCCAGTGTTCAGGTAGGTGGTTTGAAGTGTGTCTACTTCAATGCCAGGAGTATACGAAATAAGGTAGGGGAACTGGCAGCATGGGTTGGTACCTGGGACTTCGATGTTGTGGCCATTTCGGAGACATGGATAGAGCAGGGACAGGAATGGATGTTGCAGGTTCCGGGGTTTAGGTGTTTTAGTAAGCTCAGAGAAGGAGGCAAAAGAGGGGGAGGTGTGGCGCTGCTAGTCAAGAGCAGTATTACGGTGGCAGAGAGGATGCTAGATGGGGACTCATCTTCCGAGGTAGTATGGGCTGAGGTTAGAAACATGAAAGGAGAGGTCACAATGTTGGGAGTCTTCTATAGGCCTCCAAATAGTTCTAGGGATGTAGAGGAAAGGATGGCGAGGATGATCCTGGATAAGAGCGAAAGTAACAGGGTAGTTATTATGGGAGACTTTAATTTTCCAAATATTGACTGGAAAAGATATAGTTTGAGTACGTTAGATGGGTCGTTTTGTGTACAGTGTGTGCAGGAGGGTTTCCTGACACAATGTGTTGACAGGCCAACAAGAGGCGAGGCCACGTTGGATTTGGTTTTGGGTAATGAACCAGGCCAGGTGTTGGATTTGGAGGTAGGAGAGCACTTTGGGGACAGTGACCACAATTCGGTGACGTTTACGTTAATGATGGAAAGGGATAAGTATACACCGCAGGGCAAGAGTTATAGCTGGGGGAAGGGCAATTATGATGCCATTAGACGTGACTTGGGGGGGATAAGGTGGAGAAGTAGGCTGCAAGTGTTGGGCACACTGGATAAGTGGAGCTTGTTCAAGGATCAGCGACTGCGTGTTCTTGATAAGTATGTACCGGTCAGGCAGGGAGGAAGGCGTCAAGCGAGGGGACCGTGGTTTACCAAAGAAGTGGAATCTCTTGTTAAGAGGAAGAAGGAGGCCTATGTGAAGATGAGGTGTGAAGTTTCAGTTGGGGCGATGGAGAGTTACAAGGTAGCGAGGAAGGATCTAAAGAGAGAGCTAAGACGAGCAAGGAGGGGACATGAGAAGTATTTGGCAGGTAGGATCAAGGAAAACCCAAAAGCTTTCTATAGGTATGTCAGGAATAAGCGAATGACTAGGGAAAGAGTAGGACCAGTCAAGGACAGGGATGGGAAGTTGTGTGTGGAGTCTGAAGAGATAGGCGAGATACTAAATGAATATTTTTCGTCAGTATTCACTCAGGAAAAAGATAATGTTGTGGAGGAGAATGCTGAGACCCAGGCTAATAGAATAGATGGCATTGAGGTACGTAGGGAAGAGGTGTTGGCAATTATGGACAGGCTGAAAATAGATAAGTCCCCGGGTCCTGATGGGATTTATCCTAGGATTCTCTGGGAGGCCAGGGAAGAGATTGCTGGACCTTTGGCTTTGATTTTTATGTCATCATTGGCTACAGGAATAGTGCCAGAGGACTGGAGGATAGCAAATGTGGTCCCTTTGTTCAAAAAGGGGAGCAGAGACAACCCCGGCAACTATAGACCGGTGAGCCTCACGTCTGTAGTGGGTAAAGTCTTGGAGGGGATTATAAGAGACAAGATTTATAATCATCTAGATAGGAATAATATGATCAGGGATAGTCAGCATGGCTTTGTGAAGGGTAGGTCATGCCTCACAAACCTTATCGAGTTCTTTGAGAAGGTGACTGAACAGGTAGACGAGGGTAGAGCAGTTGATGTGGTGTATATGGATTTCAGCAAAGCGTTTGATAAGGTTCCCCACGGTAGGCTATTGCAGAAAATACGGAGGCTGGGGATTGAGGGTGATTTAGAGATGTGGATCAGAAATTGGCTAGCTGAAAGAAGACAGAGGGTGGTGGTTGATGGGAAATATTCAGAATGGAGTTCAGTTACAAGTGGAGTACCACAAGGATCTGTTCTGGGGCCGTTGCTGTTTGTCATTTTTATCAATGACCTAGAGGAAGGCGCAGAAGGGTGGGTGAGTAAATTTGCAGACGATACTAAAGTCGGTGGTGTTGTCGATAGTGTGGAAGGATGTAGCAGGTTACAGAGGGATATAGATAAGCTGCAGAGCTGGGCTGAGAGGTGGCAAATGGAGTTTAATGTAGAGAAGTGTGAGGTGATTCACTTTGGAAGGAATAACAGGAATGCGGAATATTTGGCTAATGGTAAAGTTCTTGGAAGTGTGGATGAGCAGAGGGATCTAGGTGACCATGTACATAGATCCCTGAAAGTTGCCACCCAGGTTGATAGGGTTGTGAAGAAGGCCTATGGAGTGTTGGCCTTTATTGGTAGAGGGATTGAGTTCCGGAGTCAGGAGGTCATGTTGCAGCTGTACAGAACTCTGGTACGGCCGCATTTGGAGTATTGCGTACAGTTCTGGTCACCGCATTATAGGAAGGACGTGGAGGCTTTGGAGCGGGTGCAGAGGAGATTTACCAGGTGTTGCCTGGTATGGAGGGAAAATCTTATGAGGAAAGGCTGATGGACTTGAGGTTGTTTTCGTTGGAGAGAAGAAGGTTAAGAGGAGACTTAATAGAGGCATACAAAATGATCAGGGAGTTGGATAGGGTGGACAGTGAGAGCCTTCTCCCGCGGATGGAAATGGCTGGCACGAGGGGACATAGCTTTAAACTGAGGGGTAATAGATATAGGACAGAGGTCAGAGGTAGGTTCTTTACGCAAAGAGTAGTGAGGCTGTGGAATGCCCTACCTGCTACAGTAGTGAACTCGCCAACATTGAGGGCATTTAAAAGTTTATTGGATAAACATATGGATGATAATGGCATAGTGTAGGTTAGATGGCTTTTGTTTCGGTGCAACATCGTGGGCCGAAGGGCCTGTACTGCGCTGTATCGTTCTATGTTCTATGTTCTATGTTCATCTTATCCTGGTTATAATAAGGTGTAAATAGGGTGTGTTATAATTTATTACTATAATAAGTTCTAATTTATTATAGGAGAGAGTGAGCATTGGTGAATGCATACTGAAAAGGACAGCCTGTAGAGCATCTCCTTGTTGCTACGATGACATGCTAAGAAGCAGAAGAAACAAAGTGTAAGCAAGGTGGGGAGGTGGCAAATGGATGGATTGTCAAGAAAGGAAGCAGGCTTCAGATGAGTTCATGGTTCTGCAAAAGTTTTCAAACGAGAACACAGTGCAAATGTTATGAAGGCGACAAACAAGTGGAGCGCTTTCCTGCCCCCTTCCCCCACCCTGTGGCCTGTTTTCTGGCAGGGAAGATGGCTCATCATTGGCCGCTGGTAGGATCTTCCGGTCCCGCTGACGTCGATGGCGTTTTGTGTGGCTCACCCGTCCTGCCGCTAGGGCTCGCCTTTGATGGGACTGAAAGTTCCTGCTGGTGGGAAACGCCATGAAATCTCACCACATTTGATGCAGGGGAGGAAGTAGTTCAGTGTGTTGTGGGGGAGAATGATTGTTGCCAAGAGTTACTGAGAGAGATGGCTGTACTCACCCTCACTGCTCTTATCAGGTCATTGAAAAGTTTCTTGCCTTAAACTTAGGCCCTTGAGCAGGGGTAAGACTCCTGGAGCTTGTGACTTTCGCCATCTTTCTGCAGGCTCGGCCAATGGCCATTTTTGACATCATCCCGCCATTGGTCAGAAATGAGAACTTCCCTCCTCTCTTCGAACTGCAGCTCCATGGGAAACCTGGATGGCTTGCTCCTGCCTCATTGCTGTGGAAAACCTTTCAGCAGTCACATGGAGCAATCTTACAGAAGGAAATACCACCCCCATGTTTCAAACAGGCCTGCTGGAAATTACATGCTGAAAATTGTCAGGTTTTCTGTTCCCAAAGCAATCGGGTAGAAAAGACACCAGCCAAATTTAAATGAGGCCTAGGAGGCAAAATATTCCAAAATGTAAGCGAGCAGGTGCCAGTCGCAAAATCGAACCCAGTATTACAGAGATAAGAAAGGATGCTTCACAATTGATCAGAAAGCAAAGACGTGGCATGGATAATTAGAAATTAATACGATCCAAAGGAACGTCTGCTGAAAGCACTGGAATGCCACAGTTTCAGGGTTTAGTTAAGCAAATGGAGGATTAAGAGGACTGCGAGTGGCAGCTTATAACTTCTGATTAACCGACCCATCTAACTGAAAGCGGTAACACTGGACACATCTAAAGGTGAGCATTGCACATTCGTGTACTCGGCTATTTTATTATTTTGTGTTCCTTCGCAATGTTCCGTGTTTTCATCAGATATGGCAATGAAGTATCCTTCAGATCAGTATCACTGCATTGTTTTATGTCATATTACGCCACAATAGTGGAGATAAAAAAAATGTCAGCTCAATTAACTTGTCATTGTTTAATCTGTTAAAATGGCATGGAATTCTACTTCAGTTCTGATGAAGTAGACTCATTCAAGTGGTGTAAGAAAGAGATGAATTTCTGGGTTTCAGTACTGTCGAACCTTTTACTCTTTCAGTCTTTCCTTCATCCTAAAGCTACAGATTTTCCAAGCTCCTGCCTGACCTAACTTAATTTATCCAGGCTTCTCTCTTACTTTATCAAGCATGGTGGTAACCATCACAATTGTCCTTCCATTCTCAATTTAAAAAAAAAACCTTTGATATAATAATATTATTTAAATCTCTTAATGTATACAGGAATCTTAGCAAGAGTTCTCTGGGAAACTCTGCTCATGTAGCTAACTGTTTGCACAGCTCCCAGAGACAGGCTCGAAGAGAGAGCTTTATCAACGAACTGACAAATATTCAACAATCATTTTCTAAATTCACTTATTCCCATTTTAATGTCAATGGTTTGGTTGGCAAAGAAGGCATGCAACATAAGTTCTAAGGATGAATGGCACAGCTTTTCTTCTGCAGTAGGTTAGGGGGATGCCAATGGATAATTAGTCAAAGAACTGAGGGATACAAGGCACAGAATTGAGCAGCTGAAATATGGTATTTAGCGGACACAAAGCAACCCAACTGGTGGTATTTGAATTGCAGAACACAAAGCGAAGGACACCTAGTGAGCTAAGAGCAACAGAGTTGGTCTAACAATGGTCTGCAAAGGGACTCTATTGAATGTTTCTTTTATTATTGTTCAAGTTAAGAAAAGGGTCTCAGAGCGGGAACTTCACATCCAAAATCAACTAATCTCCATTTCGCCGCTCCATGAGCCCAAGATACACTTTAACTTAAAGAGAGAACTTCTGTGAGTTCTGCTGAATCCCACCTCAATGCTGTCTCAAAAGGTATTAAAATACTTTCACCTTTTGAAATCTCTGTTGATTGTTTTGAATTGAAATCCCATTAGCTTTGAATTAATTGGCTTTTATTAAGGCGCAACTGGATGGAAATACAGGATTAGGCTTGTAATAATTAGCACCAAGAGACAGCATTGATGTGGTGCTTGCCTCACACTGGGCTATAGTTTGGGGATTCAGAGGCACCATTCAGCTCTTCTCTGACAGGGGTGAGCTGATCATTTATTTATCTATAGCAGGGAGGAGGAGACAGAAAACGCTCGGGGGCCTTTGTGCTTGAAGCCTGAATAAGACACAATTGCATCTGAAGGGGAGGAGAGAAGTTTGGCATCTCAAAGCTTGGTAAAGAGGGTTAAAGGGATTTTGTCCCAGACGGTGGTCATCCACAGGGTGATGACTTGAAGATGGCCAAAGAATTTGGGGTGTGGATGGCTGTACCTGTGAGATTGCGTAAGAGGCAGTCCCTCGCCATTCAATGAAATGGCTCCCCTTGCCTTCGTGTGTGTATATGTTAAGGACTTTTTTTAACACTTTTAGGTTAGCAAGTGTTTCAGTGCTAATGTGAATGAAACCGACTATTATTAAAAAATTGATTATCGTGGAATATTAGAAAGATTGCCTCTGATCATTAAACCTTAACAAAATTGAGAACATAGTGGGAAATATGCCCTACAATCAGTTTATATTGTAAATGTGCAAACATATTCTTTTGGAATAGTCTTAAATTAAGAAACCATAGGAAATATTCCTTCTACAATAACACATGGTCACTGGAGGGAGACTTTAACTACGGTGCATTATTGTTCTTTGGCGATGTGTTTGTCACAAAAAGCATGCTACCACTTCGGCAACAAGCGCACTTTGCTGATATCAACAGCCCTGGTCAAGAGCAAAGTACATAACTGCTGGGAGTTGAACTTATCTAGATTGTTAGTGGCACATTCTAGTGGCTTTCCCCAGTGTTTTCCAGTTAGCTAGCCTGCCTGAAAATATTGGAAAACAGAGGTCATTAGGAAACATCCTATTCGTCTTTTCACTTCTTTAACTCTGCTTCCAATGTTTATTGTTGGTGTCTACAGAATTTGTATTTTGTGAGTACAGTATCTAAGATTTCCATGGGCTATGCTTTGGTAAAAGTGTCCCAGCACTCACGGATTACACTTTATGTTTTGCTTCCCTCTGGATACACATTTGCCCATTTACAATGTCGCTCTGTGTCAGTTTGGGGTGCTGATGTGCTGGCGCATTTACTTGCATTCTAAAAAGCCCAAAGATAGGACAAGTCCATTGATGTCGCCACTGTACGCATCTATCTGCCAGGCTAGTTTAGCGCCACCCTCATTATGGTAGGAAGTTAATTTGGGCGAACAATTTCCCATGTGCCAAGTTCCTAGTCCTGGTTTGATAGTAGCACTAGGTGGTATTTCAACTCAAGTGCCCAATGCTAGAGCATCTCAGTGGGATGCTTGCTCACCGTTCTTACTGCCAGAGCAATTTCCCAAAAGCATCAGGGGAAATTCAGGAAAGCATTCAACCGTAAGATGTCCTGGAGAAGTTAATGCATAACAACAGACTAGTCCATGGGAACATCACCATTGCAAGTTCACTCTCAAATTAAGCTGCAACCGATACCTGTGCAACTACAATTGACTGAGCCAATTTGTACTAGACTATAATACGTTCAAAAATATATTTTTGTTCAAGTGAGAAATCCCACCCACAGTGTCGTCAACCTGTCTATTAATTTTTGGTGGGTATTAGCGGACCTGTGAACGTATGCCTGGATTACAATGGCCGTGCATAGCGGCCCTCACATGCTGTAGGGGACAGCGGTGTGTACCTATAAGGGATTGTATGTTTTATGTCGATGTCCTGCTTTAAATATATAGGTGAGTCAGCAGGGCGAGTGTCGCACCATTCTGAATATAGTTCATGTTAGACAGTGATTCTATACGGACTGTTCAGAGTTATATTAGGCGAGGTTTGTAAAGTCTATTTCTGCAGCCTGACCTCAGAACATGGAAAAAAGTATACAAAAAAAAAATCAATTGGCTTTGCTGACAAAAGCCCCGTCCAACTATAGCAGGATTTACACCCTAATCCCGATTTAAAATTAGAAGACATTGCCTCGCTGTTTCACGTCGATGGTATGGCACTAAATGAATGGCAATGCCCCTGGCGACAGAGCCAGGCTGCTGCTGATTCCCTCTTTAATCCTTGCATGCTGGGAGTCTCTGAAAAATGCAGGGCTCGAGCTGACCTGCTCATTGTGTCACCACAATACATATTCATATTAGGAATTATATTCACAATCGCAGCACAGACCTGTTTCATGGGAGGTTTTTTCCTCTCTGTTTCTTGTTTCCTCCCCTGCAAAGTGTCACTCAGTGCTGCAGCAAAGCAAAAAATAAAATCTCCAATGTGCAAAATTGTTAAATTGCAGTCTCGTCGAGGGCTGCAGATGCTGGGTTTATAAACCAAATGGATACCTGGCAATGCACAGCAGGCTGGGACCTAACTGGGGGTTTTGACCGGTTTGTGTGCTGAATACTGGACACCCAGGTGTGAGTTGCTGCATCCAGAGGTTGAGGTATTGCATTGGTAGAAGGGAAATAAAGTTCATTCTGATCTTTGATGCAAAGATAAATATCAGAAATCCGTACATATTTTCTCGTAAATAATTGATTGATATATATGGATTAACAATATTGCAAAGGGACGTAAGTCTGTATAAATTATATAGGGACAATGGAAGTGAATGAGAGTGTATATTTATTAGAGAATGGCTGAAGAGATGGCTGAGATACTGAAGATAATGATAATTGATTTTATATTGGGAATTACAGAGGAGAGCCATATATCATATAAGGCAGAACCGAGGATGGCGATGGCTAGCACGAGGGGACATGAAATGAAATGAAATAAAATGAAAATCGCTTATTGTCACAAGTAGGCTTCAAATGAAGTTACTGTGAAAAGCCCCTAGTCGCCACATTCCGGCGCCAGTACATAGCTTTAAATTAAGGGGAGATAGATATAGGACAGATGTCAGAGGTAAGTTTTTTACTCGGAGATTAGTAAGGGTGTGGAATGCCCTACCTGCAACAGTAGTGGACTTGCCAACATTAGGGGCATTTAAATGGTCATTGGATAAACATATGGACAATAAGGGAATAGTGTAGATGGGCTTTAGATTGGTTTCACAGGTCGGCGCAACATCGAGGGCCGAAGGGCCTGTACTGCGCTGTAATGTTCTATGTTCTATGTTCTGTGAACAATATTGCATATTGTAGAGAATTACTGGATGAAGGGCATGTTGCATTATATAAGGAGAAGATGAATGGATGATAATTAAAAGATAACAGGAAGGTACTGGTGCATAAACAGGCCTCAAACTCTTTGTGCGCTGGACACAAGTTTCTGCTATGATTCTGACTGTTCAGCTCCATTGTTTGAATCATTCTTTATCCATTTTGTGTTCTAACAGTTGCTGTTGGTGTAGTATTCTGAATGAGTTTACATGGGCCAAATGGGCCTTCTTTTATTGAAATCGATCCAATGAGCCTGCAATAATTTTCCATCATCAGTGTTGAAAATGTAGATAACGAAACTAGTACTTAAGCATTATGAATTCACAATGTGTCAAGTGTCAACATAGAGTTTACAGAATGCACAAGGTAGACAGCGCTTGGTAGGTGTCATAAATTAAGGGGAATAGTATTCTTTGTACGTATAACTGATCAATACATTCCTTTCATGGGGAAATTATGCTGGAGGACAGGACGGTTGCTAATGTTCAAAAAAGGAGAAAAAAATAAATCAGACAACGATACACATGTTCGCCCAATTTTGAAAATGGGCATTTTGTAGTTGCCGTGATGTGGGAAAACATCGGTAATCATTCAAAAAGATGCAGATTAATGAAAAGCAGCCACCGTGAACTTGTAAAAGACAAGTCACGTCTCATTAAATTAAAGAAGGGTATTTGAGGAAATACGAGAATGTGTTGATAGAGGAAATCGAAAAGTGTAAAGCTTTCTGGCACTTGTGGACACCAGGTAAGGAGTCCAGCAGCAAGGATTGCAATTCAGTTAAAACCCAGCAACAGCGAGACTGGCTGTTCAAGGGCATTTTGCAAAATGGAGGGACTGATGCTGTGACTCGGGGTCAGCTTTGGTAGCATTGTTCTCCCTCTGAATGTGGGAAAAGAAACTATGATATCAACATTTACAGAGATACAGATTATATGAAACTGGGAAAGCGTGTTAACTGTGAAGGGGACTGAGTGCAACTTGAGGACATGGGCAGGCTCATCAATTGGAAAACTAGATTTTAAATCTTATGTACTTTGGAAATTTATACTTTATGATATAACTTAAAATGAGGAGAGGAACAGAAAGATGTAGGGATTCAGATACATACATCTTTAAAAATAGGAATACAAATTGATAAAGCTGTAAAAGAAAAGGTGCATAGTATCCTAGATTTAGTAAATTGGGCTATTAGCTACAAAGACAATGCTAAACATAGACAAATCATTACCAGGCTTTATTCTGAATATTGTGTACAGTTTTGGACATCCTACATTAGGAAGGATGTCCAGACTATGGAGAGGATGAGGGAGAATTTAGTAAGGTGCAACTTTAGTTATAGAGATTATGGGATTCTCCTCATGACACTAGAGTAGTTTAATAGGTGATTTGATGAAGATATTCAACATTATGAAAGGATTTGCTAAAGTGAATTGGTGAGGTTAAATTGTCTCCATGGGCTGCTATGTTGGTACCCAGGACAGAATCTTCCGATCACACCAGCAGCAGATGTTGTGGGAACTGAATTTGACATGAGGCCAAAAATCAGTCTCCTGACATTGAACTGTAGGAATTTTGTTTTCGAGATTTTATAGGCATTTAGAAGTGGACTCAGCTTCCTAACGAACAATGAAGGGAAGCCCTTTTGCATGCCATACATGCTCATTAAAATGCCACCTCACTGGTTGATGCACTAAGCGTCAAGAACCACAAAGACATGTGAGACTTTAACCAAGGCTTTAATACACTACATAGGAAGCTTACCCGACACAGACGACCCCAGACAAAGTGGGTCCGGTCTCAGAAGCTGGGTCTTATACTTAACTCCCGGGGGAGTGGCCAAGGCGGAGCTCTCCATGGCCAGGTCAGGTTACATACAGGTGACCGAACCTCTACAGAGCTACAGTACAATACACAGTACCATACACAGGATTACAGGGCCACGTTACACACAACTATTATATAACTATGTACAATGCTAGGGAAGTACAGTGGTGTATCACCACACTGGTATTAAGTTCTACTGTCAAATTAAGTTCCCCGTCAGCGAGAAAGTAGAACATTGGGCTGGATTCTCCATTATTGGGACTACGTCCCCAAGCCATCGTAGAAACTGTGGACTTTCACTCCAGAAAAACTGCTGTGAAAGGGCCACATATTCCTAGCACTGCAGTGGACTAGTAGGGACCGTCGGGAAGCTTGCAGCTTTTGCAGATACGGGCCCCGCTCTTCCGGGTCAGAGGCCGCGCATGCGCACGGCGGTGGCCTCCAGTGGCCGTGCCGTGCTCCATGGCGGACTCAGACCGCGGAGCTGAATCTTAAATATAATGCCCCTGAACGGCCGCGCGCCTGACCCGGACGGCCCGCCCACCCAAAAATTGCCCGGTCCCGTATAAGGCCCCCCCCCTCCCTCCGATTGGCCCTCCCCCGATCAGGACGGCCGCAGACTCACGCTAGTATCCCGACCGGCAGGACCATGTTAGATCCACGCCGTTGGGACTTCAGCCAGTCGGGGGCAAGAATGGGGGGCAGGCCTGCAGCAATGGCCGCTGGTAGGGAATATGCGCCGGGAGAGTACGCCGCTTTGCGGGGCCTGGAGAATCGGGGAACCGGCGCCGGTCCCGATTCCATGCAGGGAAATGGATTCTCCGCCCCGGCATTGGCCGCGATTTTGCCGTCGGGGTGCGGAGAATCCAGCCCATTCACTTTTATGACTATATAAGTGACGTGCACTCGGCAAGATTGACATCTCCCATGATTAACGGTGGGTTGCTGCTGCATTGTCCTCTTTGCGGAGCATTTGTAAAAGCCAGCTTACGCTTGAGACCGCGCAGGGATGGTGGCATTAGAAATTGAATGGAGGGTCACCAAGGAAAGGAGGAAGGATTCTCCAGGAAGCATAGAGCAGCGGCCAGGCAGAGGTGGAAGGGAGAGTGCAGGCGGCCCGGGTGCTGTTCAGATACGGTACCCGGACCTTCACCCCCACGAGGAAGTGATAGGGAATGGTGACTTGCTGCTTGCCCTGCCTTGAGAATCGGAGAGCTCCTCGCCGGTGCATATTTAATGAGCTGAACAGCACAAGACCAATCCTGGTCAGCCATCCCGCTCCCCCACAGCGCGATCCACTCTCACTTCCCCACCCACCACCGAATTTAGACTTTAGAGTGGAAAATTCCACTAAGTGCATAAATTTTAAATGATTAACAAAAGGAGAGCTCAGGAGAAATCTTTATTTTGCAATGTTGTATTGCTAGCACATGAAATTTCCGATTAGAAACAGTGGTTGAAGCAGAATCAAAAATAGACTTTCAAAAGAGAAATGGATAAAGATAAATGCCAACATGCTAGGTGGAAAAGATCAGGGAATGGGAGTAAATTACATAACACTTTCACGGCGCTACCCAGGCAAATTGGGAAAGACGGTCTCACGTGTACTGAAAATGTATATATTTGCACATTATAGATGGTGATGATGTGCATGAACCCAAATAAGATAAGATTGGATAACATCACAGGATAGATTTAATTCAAGGTGCAATGTAAACCATTAGAGATGACAAGTATTATTTGCATCACATATGGCTTACAAAAATCATTCACCAGTCAGCCATAGTACATAGAATCCCTACAATGCATAAGGAGGCTATCTCCCTCTGAAGGAGTACCCTACCTCAGCCCACTTCCCCGCCCTATCCCCGTAATCACACCGAACCATCTTTGGACATGGTGGGGCAACTTAGCATGGCCAATCCACTTAACCTGCACGTCTTTGGATTGTGGGAGGAAACTGGAGCACCCAGAGGAAACCAACGCAGACACGGGGAGATCGTGCAAACTCCACACAGTCACCCAATGTCGAAATTGAACCCGGGTCCCGGCGCTGTGAGGCAGCAGTTACTAACCACTGTGGCACCATGCCGCCCATGTTTGATCACATGTTTGATGATAGTTTTATTGGAACCGTTGGAGAATCCCAGATGATGGCAATAGGTCCAAAACCAGGTTTAGAAATATATATGGAGACTATAATTTATGAGGACATTAATGTAAATTTAACAAATCTTTCATGTGTAACTTGTTTTTAAATTAAGATACACAGATGATTGGCCCAATCATCCAAAACTTTGCTGCCTGTACCTTAACTTGAACCAAGTCACCTTCATTGATTGCCGCTCTGTTCGCTGGCCAACATTGGCCCCAGCTCAAACAAAGCCGCGAGTTTAAAAACTCACTCTTGTTTTCAATCTCTCCATGGCCTTGCCTCTCCTACTTTTGCAATTTCCTCAAGTGCAACAACCCTCCGCAATATATGCGCCCATCTAATTCTGGCCTCTCGTACATACATCATTGATTTAAATCGCTCCACCACAGACGGATGTGTCTTCCAATGCCCAGGCCCACAGTCTGGAATTCCTTCTCTCAACCTCTCCACCTTTTTACCTCGTTTTCCTCCAGTGAGACTCTCTGTTAAATCCTTCCCCTTTGACCAAGCGTTTGGCCGTCCACTCTAATGTCTGTGGCTCATTCCAAAGTTTGTCTTGTAACACCCGTGTGAGGTTTCTTGGGGCATTTCAGTGCTTTAAAAAGGAACAAGATGAATACAGGTTATTGTTGTTTGTGGTACATAAAAGACCAGAGGCTGGGATTTCCCCATCCTGTGGCACCGGAAATCCCCGCCCAAAGTCAACGGACCTTTGGCTGGTCCGTCAAATGTTCTGACCTGCCTGTGACGATTCCTGCCACAGGTGGGACTGGTGAATCCTGGCCGTTATGCTACACCTTCAGTACTGTGCCCTCCCAAAAACATATCACGTAATCCTTACAGTTTCTGGAGCTCTTTGCATGGAATTATTGCACCAAAAATAATTTGTGGTAAACATTAAAATGTGAGAAAGTTGCCAATTTACAGGAATAAAGGTTTATCGTAAATTCATCTAATCTTCTGGCAATTGAGAAAACTGCTGATGGGAAAATAAAACCTTTTTTTAGCATGGTTCCAGGTAACGACCCAGGAGTTTAAAGATTGATTCGGGGCAGCGATGATTCCAACTGTATTCAGGATATTTGGGCTGACTTCCATTTTGCTTTGCTTTTCCATCAAGTTTTTTCACTTCCTCTTCAAGGTTTAGTAACATGACAAGTTTGACACCCCTGAGGTGGGGGTGGACGTGAAACTCGAGATCACATTGTAAACGGGACATTACGCTGACTGGACCATTAACGACCATCCAGTGTGAACAATGCTCTGTGAAAGGCTGCTGGGCAGGCTGGGAGAAGGCGGGGGTTGAGAAAAGGGAGCGTGTGGGCTTGTGCTTCCCATTGTGCCCTCAGGGGGACAGCCATTGCAAAGCTACCTGAGGGAGCTGCTGACCCGTCAATAATAAATATCAGCAGAACAACTACGCCACGAGTGCCCGGGCAACACAATCATGCACAGACCTCTGTCCCCAGACACATTTGTTAATTTTATTTGAACCCTGATCTTTCACCCCGCGCTGGATCAAGGTTCCAACTTAAACGTAAAGGCCGCCTTGCCAATCGGCTTGCCCTCCGACCGTAAAAACAAACAGCCAATGTAAAATCCCAGTCAATTGCTCCCTAATTAATTTAAATTGGCTTCTTGTTTGTTTGTGGGCACGTTTCCGATTCGCACGTGCGTCTGCCGCCCAAAATATTGTGTGAGGGCGCGATGATGTTGGGATGCACGCCCGACCAAGCAATGTGAAATTCTTTTTTTTTTTAATTTAGAGTACCCAATTCATTCTTTGCATTGAAGGGGCAATTTAGCGTGGCCAATCCACCTAGCCTGCACATCTTTGGATTGTGGGGGTGAAACCCACGCAACATGGGGAGAGTGTGCAAACTCCACACGGACAGTGACCCAGAGCCGGGATCGAACCTGGGACCTCGGTGCTGTGCTAACCACTGCACCAGCATGCTGCCCTGCTGTGTGAAATTCTGGCCCTACCAAAGGGTAGAGTGTGAATGTGGAGTTACAGACCGACCTGACTCCACAATGAAATGTAGCAAAGTATTCTCATCAGGTTGGAACCTAAGCATAAACCTAGTGGGCAGCACGGTAGCATTGTGGATAGCACAATTGCTTCACAGCTCCAGGGTCCCAGGTTCGATTCCAGCTTGGACCACTGTCTGTGCGGAATCTGCACATCCTCCCCGTGTGTGCGTGGGTTTTCTCCGGGTGCTCCGGTTTCCTCCCACAGTCCAAAGATATGCAGGTTACGTGGATTGGCCATGATAAATTGCCCTTAGTGTCCAAAATTGCCCTTAGTGTCGGGTGGAGTTACTGGGTTATGGGGATAGGGTGGAGGTGTTGACATTGGGTGGGGTGCTCTTTCCAAGAGCCGGTGCGGACTCGATGGGCTGAATGGCCTCCTTCTGCACTGTAAATTCTATGATAATCTATGATAAACCTAGGTCCACATTTGTGGGGGTGGGGAATCTCTTGAATGTTCTGCAACCATTTTGGTAGCAGATCAGCAGCAATAAACAGCCATCTACACTGCAATGTGCAGGTGCGGCACGGTGGCACAGTGGTTAGCACTGCTGCCTCCCAGCTCCAGGGTCCTGGGTTCAATTCCGGCCTCGGGTGACTGTCTGTGTGGAGTTTGCACTTTCTCCCCGTGTCTGCGTGGGTTTCCTCCGGGTGCTCCGGTTTCCTCCCACAGTTCAAAAATGTGCAGGTTAGGTGGATTGGCCATACTAAATTGCCCCTTAGTGTCCAAAAGGTTAGGTGGGGTACTGGATTGCGGGGATGGGGTGCATGCATGTGATGTGCTGGGTGTTCTGGATCACATACAGGTCACCAACACTTGAAGTAGTGCAACACTATTTTATTAAAAGGTTAACTATTTAAACATACTTGAACTGTGGGTAAATACGATACCAGCTTTAACTAAAGACCTTTGCCTTGTCCTAACCAGTTGATGCACTCAGCACATTGTGAATGTCTGTGTTGCAGGCTGTGAGCTCTGCGCTCCTAGCTAGCTGCTACTCGAATGAGCGGGAACTCTGATGTCCCCTGTCTTTATAGTGTATGTGCTCTCACTGGTGATTGGCTGCGGTGTTGTGTATGTTGATTGGTCCCACTGTGTGTCCATCAGTGTGTGTCTGCACCATGATATACTGGTGTATATTATGACATCCCCCCTTTTTATATAAAAAAATGTGCCTGCGTGACAATAAATAGTGTGTGGTGATTGTTCCTGACTACGTGTGTGTGAAATATTTACAGGACTATGTACATAAAACTAAGCTATTTACATGGGAAGGTGCCTGGTGCAGAAAAAGACAGTGTGTCACACAAATAACGAGATGAATACTATATACAAACCACTTGAACGATTAAACAGAAGAACAGAACAGATCAGAGAGACCATTAGTGCAAAGTTCACAAATTAAGTCTCTGAGGTGGGTGACGAATTCTGGTTGACTGCCTCAAGGGTAGATCAGGAGCCACCAGCTGAGGAGCGGGCTGGACTGCGTCAGAGTGAGGAGGATGCAGAGTAACCGGAATCTCTGCATAGTCCAGGTCAGGGACAACAGGAGGGCGTGGCACTGGCGGAGGATCACATAGTGAGCGCGGAACGAGACGAAGGGCACGCCGATTACGGCGCAGAATGGAACCATCTAGTTTGAAAAATAGTCTACAATCAGAACATAGTCCCTGCCCAGCGCGTGGAACAGGTCGATGTCGACCTTGGACCAAGGCGACGTGACCAACTCATGGGGCTGTAGGGTCTCACATGGTTGGGCCGGCTGGAACGGCTGACAGGTGGGGCAGTTGAGCACTGTGTTGGCGATGTCGTCATTGATGCCGGACCAGTACACTGCCTCTTGGGCCCGTCGGCGGCACTTCTCCATGCCAAGATGGCCCTCATGTAGCTGTTCCAAGATGAGCTGGCGCATGCTGTACGGGATAACAATGTGGTCCAGCTTCAGGAGGACATCATCGACTACCGCCATATCATCTCTGATGTTGTAGAACAACGGGCATTGGCCCTTGAACCACCCGTCTGTTAGGTGGCGCATGACACGCTGTAGAAGGGGGGCAGCCGCAGTCTCGCGGCGAATTTGGACGAGGCGTTCATCCGTGGCCGGTAGATTGGAGGCCACCAAGGCCACATGGGTGTCAACCTGGCAGACAAATCCCGCTGGGGTGTTGACTGCCCTGGACAGAGCGTCGGCTATGATCAGGTCTTTGCCCGGGGTGTATACGAGCTGGAAGTCGTATCGCCGGAGTTTGAGCAGAATGCGCTGGAGGCGGGGCGTCATGTCATTCAAGTCTTTTTGTATTATATTGACCAGCGGGCGATGGTCGGTCTCGACGGTGAATTGGGGAAGGCCGTACACATAATCATGAAATTTGACGACACCGGTTAACAGGCCCAGGCACTCCTTTTCTATCTGTGTGTAGCGCTGTTCCGTGGGGGTCATGGCGCGTGACGCATATGCAACGGGGGCCCATGATGAGGCCTCATCGCATTGCAGGAGCACTGCCCCAACGCCAGATTGGCTGGCATCGGTCAAAATTTTTGTCTCTTTCGCTGGATCAAAAAAGGCCAATACCGGGGCCGTGGTAAGTTTGATTTTAAGTTCTGCCCATTCGCTCTCGTGGGCAGGAAGCCATTGGAAGTCTGTCTTCTTGACCAGGTTCCTGAGAGCTGTGGCATGAGAGGCGAGGTTAGGGATGAACTTCCCGAGGAAGTTGACCATGCCCAGAAATCGGAGGACCGCCTTCTTGTCCTCTGGCTTTTTCATGGCTGTGATGGCAGCCACCTTGTCCGCATCCGGCCGCACACTCAACTGGGAGATGTGGGCCCCTAGGAACTTGAGTTCCGTCTGGCTGAAGGAGCATTTGGCTCTGTTGAGGCGTAGGCCCTGCTCCCGTATGCGTTTGAACACGCGCTGGAGGCGACTGATATGCTCCTGCGGGATGGTGGACCAAATGATTATGTCGTCAACATAGACGCGAACACCTTCAATGCCTTTCAGCATTTGTTCCATGATCCTGTGGAATACGTCTGACGCTGATATGATCCCAAACGGCATCCTGTTGTAACAATATCTGCCAAAAGGGGTGTTAAAGGTACACAGTTTCCTGCTGGATCTGTCTAGTTGAATTTGCCAGAATCCTTTTGAGGCGTCAAGTTTGGTGAAGAGCTTGGCCCGAGCCATCTCGCATGTGATCTCTTCGCGCTTGGGGATTGGGTAATGCTCCCTCATTATGTTGCGATTCAGATCCTTTGGATCAATGCAGATTCTGAGCTCACCGGAAGGCTTCTTTACGCACACCATGGAACTGACCCAGTCGGTTGGTTCCGTAACTCTGGAGATCACTCCTTGGTCTTGGCGGTCCTGCAGCTGCTGCTTGAGGCGGTCCTTGAGGGGTGCTGGGACTCTGCGAGGTGCATGCTCCAAAGGCGTGGCGTTCTGTTTGAGTAGGATCTTGTAAGTATATGGGAGTGTGCCCATGCCTTCGAAGACGTCGCGGTGCTAGTCGATGATGGCGTTGAGTTGCAGCCTGAAGTCAGCATCCTGGAAGGCAGACGTGTCATCAGGAGAGAGAGAGTGAACTCTTTGAACGAGGTTTAGCAGCTTGCATACCTATGCGCCAAACAGAGAGTCCTTCGAGGAGCCCACGATCTCAAAAGAAAGGCTTTTCGTGACTTGTGCGTCACTTCGAGTTCGCATGAGCCGGTAGCAGGAATGATGTTGCCATTGTAGTCCAATAGCTGGCAGGCCGATGGGAGAATGGTTGGTTTGACACGGAGGCTTTGGAAAGCAGACCACGCCATGAGATTGGCGGAGGCACCAGTGTCAAAGCGGAATCGTATTTGGGACCGGTTGACCGTCAGGGTGGCACACCAATCATCATCTGGATCGATGCTGTATACCGACAGCGGCTGGTGTCTTTGCTTCGGGGACAGCCTGTTTTTCGTTACGACACCGACTCGAAAAGGCGCCTTCGGGTCCTTGGTGTCACTGCTGTGTGGGAGGTTGAAATCGGACTCGGTGACCGTGGGTTGAATTGCCCGAACATGGCTGAAGCGATATGAATTGGAAGGCTGAGCTGCTCGACAGCAGGCAGCATAGTGGCCACGTCTTCCACATCGTAGGCATTGTTGAGATTTTGCGGGGCATTGCCGCTTTAAATGGGCGGAGCCACAGTTATCGCACGTTGTGACGTCAGCACATTCGCTGCACCACCGCGCATGCGCGTTGCGGTCCTGCGTGGTGCGCGCCTGCGCATTACGTTCCTCCATGTCGCCGTCCCCTCGTTTGGTGCATACAAGCGCGGGAGCCACGAAAAGCGCACAAAATGGCCTCCCTCATCCAGGCTGAGGCCCTGGAGGTGTTCAATCACTTGGATCCGTTCCGCCTCATGGGGACCTTGCCGCGCTGTTTCAGCCGCTTGTATATGGGAGTACCGACTGGTGGCATTTTCATGTAGGACACAGGTCTCGACGGCGGTCGCTCGGGTGTGTTGCTTTACTTTGAGGAGCTGCTGACGTAGGGGGTCCGACTGAACACCGAAAACGATCTGGTTGCGTATCATGGAGTTGGAGGTGGGCCTGTAGCTGCAAGATTGCGCAAAGATGTGGAGGTGCGTTAAAAAGGATTGGAAAGGTTCGTCCTTACCCTGCAAACGCTGCTGGAACACGTAGCGTTCAAAACTTTCATTCACCTCTACGCTGCAGTGAGTGTCAAATTTGAGGAGAACCGTCTTGAACTTCGTCTTGGCTTCGTCATCTGCAAAGGTGAGAGAGTTGAAAATATGGATGGCATGGTCCCCGGCCGTGGAGAGGAGAAGAGCAATCTTTCTGGTGTCTGAGAGGCCCTCCCTGTCCGTGGCTTCGAGGTAGAGCTGGAAGTGCTGTTTGAAAATCTTCCAGTTGGCCCCGATGTTGCTGGCGATGCGGAGCGGCGGTGGCGGGCTGATGTTGTCCATGTTGCAGAATGACGGAATGCTGGCAGAAGGCAGATCACTTGCAGGTAGGTCTAAGAAGTGCTAGTATGCAACCACTCCTGGTATCATGATGTGTTGGGTGTTTTGGATCACATACAGGTCACCAACACTTGAAGTAGTGCAACATTATTTTATTAAAAGGTTAACTATTTAAACATACTTGAACTGTGGGTAAATACGATACCAGCTTTAACTAAAGACCTTTGTTTTGTCCTAACCAGTTGATGCACTGGTTATGTCTGTGAATTGTGAATGTCTGTGTTGCAGCCTGTGAGCTCTGTGCTCCTATCTAGCTGCTACTCGAATGAGCGGGAACTCTGATGTCCCCTATTTTTATAGTGCGTGTGCTCTCACTGGTGATTGGCTTCGGTGTTGTGTATGTTGATTGGTCCCACTGTGTGTCCATCAGTGTGTGTCTGCACCATGATATACTGGTGTATATTATGACAGCGTGGGCACCTTCCAAGGGCCAGTGCAGACTCGATGGACCGAATGGCTGTACATTCTATGATTCTATAACTTCAGGGTGCCATCATCTGCCAGAGAAACCCCATGGGAAATTCAAAATGAGTAGATTGCAATCGTACTGTCAAATGTACAATTCTTCCTTTTTGGATGTTAGTCTGGAGCAAAGAATCATTGAGAAAAGGCAAAAACTGAAGGTACTGGAAATCTGAAATTAAAAATAACAGAAATGCTGGAAAAAGCTGGTCTGGCAGCATCAACAAGAATGAGACCATTCTGATGAAAGGCCACTGATCTGAAACCTGTATTTTTCTCCACAGATGCTGTCTGACCTGCTGAGTATTTCCATCATTTTCTATTTTTATTCTTGCGCTAAATATTAATTTAGCTCCCATCAAATTTCTCTGTGCTCTATTTGAGCTCTATTTGTTCATTTTCAGTAGAAGACAAAGGAATTTGAAATTTCTACACTCTGCAGAGTACGTTACAGTGGGACCACGTGGCGCTAATGAAAGGTGTTGTCTATTGGACATGCTGCCTAGATTTCTTTCCCATTGAAGTCATTCAACAGGATATTCCAGCAGGGCCATTGCCCAATGTGAAAAATATCCACGCTGTTCGATATTATTGCATGAAAGCTTTGTTTGCTCACCTGACAATGTTACACAGTTTACCAATCTTACGACTGCACTCATGCCACTTGCAAGGGAATATGCATGATCGATTGGGTGTATTTGGATATAGTTGTGACATATGCAACACTTTTGAAAATGGCAAGCCTTTCAGCTGCCAGTGAGGCTGGCAACAGCACACGGATGTGCTGTACCTCGGCAGCCTTCGCAATCCAGCCTTCGCCTGTACCGCTGCGAGGACTTTCTTCATCCTGCCTACATAAGAGCAGCACCGTTCTCAGTGAGCGGTGAACATGTGTATCCGTAGAATTGCTAAACTGAGGGGAACAAAGCAGGGGAAAAAAACTTCAGGACACGCTACGCCAAAACTGCGCAGATATCTCGGAGGATTGTGGTGCTTGATGAAATTGCAATGATTGGTGGAGGTGAGGAGCATGGAGAGTGAGAATTTCAAATTCAGGCATTGTTTGAGTTGGGAACAAGTGTAGGTCAGTGAGCGCAAGGGTGATCGGCGAATGGGGCTCGGCACGAGCTAAGGCGTGGGCAGCAGAGTTTTGATGCAGAGCTGTCGATGATGGAGGTCAATCTGGCCCCTAGTTCAGCTGCATTAATCGAACAAATCTTCCTCTCTCAGGGCTTGTGATTTAGTCTCGCTGTCCTGGGCAGGGAGTATGTTCGGAGCTCAGGCACAGAGTTTGTTTTGGTATGCAGGCTGGCTTCCTTGCATCACATTTCTGAATGTTGGCTGGGCACAGTTTACTTGTCAGATTAGCTCTCCTGTCAACTTGCTGACTGCACTAGTCTGCCACCTGCCAGCACTTTCCAAGCAGCTCATAAACAATGCCAATCAGCCTTTCTGTCAATCAATATGGTTGGATTAAGTAGCCTCGAGTATCATCATAGCTGAATCACTGCTCCTCCCAATGGCTGGCATTGTGGAGAGTCCTAGTATCACTGATTCTCTTCGACATTGTGCATCAGTCATGCTTAGAATGTTTCTCTCAAGAAAAATATTGAATTTTACGGAATAGATAGCACAAAAACAGGCCATTCAGCCCAACAGTTCTATGCCAGTGTTTATGCTTAGTGTGAGCCTCCCTCACCTTACCACATTTTAGCCCATTCCTTTTCTTCCTCATGTATTAAGCTTCCCCTTAAATGCATCAGCGCTAATTCACCTTAAGTGTTCCTCAGGGCAGTGAGTTCCACGACCTCATCACACTCTGAGGAAAGAATTTTCTCTGAAATTCCTTCCTGGATTAATTTGATATTTTCTCTCTCTGATGTCTTGTTTTGGACTCGCCCCTCCAGAAGTGGAAACATCTTTTCCACGTCCACCCCAATGAGCCTCTTCATAATTTTTAAGGATCTCTTGGTCAGTCTTCTCTTTTCTGGAGAAGAAAACCTGAGCGTGTTGAATCTTTCAATCAAGGTGAAATGGTGAGGTTTTACTGCTGCCTCCGAACTTTGCTGGCCACATGAAATATGAGTTTGAGTTAGAGAGTGCGGCCTTGCAACCTCCACCTTGATAAGTTTTTAACTATTGAGAGCTAATGTGATGAACTTGTGCCCTTGGTGTAATCCACTCTTGGCTGTGAAAGCTGCTGTGAAATTTGTCAGTGGAGATCCACAACCTCTGCCCCCAAGAAGTGATGATATCCTCAGACAGGTAAGGCAATGAATTTTACTCCAGGTGCAAGGATTTATCGACATAAAGGAAATTAAAGCACTTAGCAGAGTTCAAAATGTTATTCCCAACAAGTAAAGCTCCAAACTGAGAAAATTACCCCCACTGATTTCAAAGATACAAATGTGCCTTTCCTGCGATAAACTGGTCATAGAATCGATACAATGCAGAGGAGGCCATTCGACCCATCGAATCTGCACATGCCCTCTGAATGAGCACCCTACCTAGGCACAATCCCCCGCCCTATCCCCACAACTCCACCTAACCTTTAGGCATTAAGGGACAATCTAGCAAGGCCAATCCACCTAACGTGCACAACTTTGAATCATGGGAGGAAACCGGAGGAAACCCACACAGACTCGGGGAGAATGTGCAAACTCCACTTTTTTAACTTTGTTAAATACAAAATTGTTTGTTGAATTATTCTGTATTCCGACCTTTTTTTCAATGTTGTAAAACAACTTCTTGCACATATATAACACCTTTAAGGAGATAGAATTGTCTGAAGGTGCTGCACAGAGACCAACTTTGTCGTCCAAATTAAAATATATATGGTGCTTGATTCGCCGCTTCCCGACTTCGTCAGTGAGATTCGCATCAAATGGAGAATGACATGTGGAACATAAAATGGGATTCGTGCCCGGCGCCAATTCCATGTCCCCGGCTGGCAGAGGCACAAGGTTCATGCCCCGCACTGTCGTCCCATGCAAATCTGCAATTTGTATTGATTTTCCTATGATTAACGGCTGGACACCAGATGCTCCACCCCTCCACAGTGATTCCCTCCTCTCAGGCTGGAGTCACACGGGTGTGAGTTGGTGCAAGTATTTAGCAACACAGAGAAAGCTGTTGACGGAACTTACGCTGGACTTGAAAAGAGCCTTTGAGCTAGCCCTGTTTCGTGAGAATGCTGAGAAGGGGGTTCAGGAGTTCCAGGGCTCTGTTACCTACAGCGTCCATAGTACTGGTTGATGCCCAGGAATATAGTGCCCTCTCAGGGCAGTGCTTGTATGATCAGATTGACACCAAAATAGCAACCAACTGCGCAATGCTGTGTCCGGACTCAATGGTCAAGGACCACCACAGGCCAACATGACACCTTCCCAGAGGACGACGGGGAATACCAGCAACATTGCCAAACCTGCAGTCGCAGAACGCACGGCAACCAAGGCTGTCAGAATTGGCAAAGAATATGTTGCCCTGGGTAGGCGATAAGGTCGCCTCGACCCAGGGCGTTGCACGTGGCCTACACTAAGGAGGATGACTTGATGCAGCTGAATTGCATCATGGCCTCTAAACTGGTACCGATTTGGATCAAACTACAGGTCAATGGACACCCCCGAGTAATAGGGATAGTCACTGGGGCTGCTGTCTCCATTACTGGTCAGCATACCTACCGCTGGCTTTGCACGGGAATCCTGCCATTGACCTTGCATGATACCAAGGCCAGATTGGTGACATATACTGCAGAACTTTGGGACTTGGAGAGGGGGTTGTAATAACCCTCATGAGGCCCACAGGGATACCCTAATAGATCTCCCCATGGGAATGTCGAGTAGGAGCATCCCCGCTAACGGGCAGAAGCCCACCCAGCTGGATTTCATAATTAATCTGCATAAAAACGGGCCTGGAGGGCATGTTGGTAGTCCTGACTGGGACTGATAGTGTGTGTATTTGCCCCCTGCAGCTCGACCTCCAGGATCTTTATAGTAAATATGTTTGAATTCCTTCCCTGTAAATAGTATTGGTGAATTGCGCGTTTTTATAACAATCTGATAATTTCATGGTCACCTTCACAATACAAACTTTTTGTTAATTTCCATATCTTATTGAATTTGGGATCTGAACTCATATCACCAAGTTATTAGTGGGGGTATCTTGATACTGGTCCAGTAACATAACGACAATATCACCATCCATCCTTTCTTCTTTAGTACATTGATGTGTTACAAAGCTTCATGAAGGGCATAAATGATTTTGATCATAAAAGTCAATTTTTTGGCCAGGGGTGTGGTGGGGGGTAAGTGGGGTGTTGCTGATGGCAGTTGGAGGGAAATAAACTGTGTGTAATGGCAATGGTGCTGCGCCTGCCTTCACTATGATCTTATCCATGGTGGGCAGGGTGTTTGTGGCCTGGCCAAAGGTAGGTGGTTTAATCTACGCCGGCGGGGCAGGCATTTTAGCGGCGGGACTTCGGCCCATCCGGGCCGGAGAATCGCAATGGGGGGGCCGCCAACCGGCGCGGCGCGATTCCCGCCCCCGCCGAATATCCGGTGCCGGAGAATTCGGCAACCGGCTTGAGCGGGATTCACGCCAGCCCCCGGCGATTCTCCGACCCGGCGGGGGGTCGGAGAATCTCGCCCCACAAGTGAACCTCGCCGTCGGTAATTCCACCTGGCGGAGGCGGGGCATCGCGTGGGCCCTGGAGAAAACTGAGTAAGGCCCGTTAATGATACGCCAACGGTGCTTACTGTACGTGCAGAGTAGAATGCATTGACGCCGCTGTCGAGGCACCGGAGCATGGCATTCTGGTGGGTGCCTGCCTCCGGCCATGATTTTCAGTTCAAGAACGATTCTCCGCCCAATCGCATTTTGCGATTCCAGCATCGCTGGATGGAGAATCATACCCAGTACTGTTCCTTGCTTCCATTAATATAAGAGAATTATTTCCAGGCTACTCTGGGGGAATATGAAGTGCTGCTGTTGAGAATCATTTCCCTCCTCATTCACCCTCTTTGAGTAGCATGTCCTCCTCCGTGCCAACCTCTGCTCATGCTGCAGGCCCCAAGGGGAATAGTAAGTACTACACCCAGGGTGAGCAGCAACTGGCCTGAACAGAATCCTTGAAATCAGAACGAAGTTCTTCACCACGTATCTCACCACTTCCACAAATTTAGATGGCTGGCCAAAATTGCAAACACTTCTACTAACACAGCAAGAACAAATAGAAATCAATCAGCAACTAACCTGAAAGTGGTTCATGATCCCTTTTAAATGGCACTGCCAGGAAGAAGGGATGGTTTCCTTCCCATTGCTTCCCCCTTGTTCAGCTCCGTGATACTAACAGAGGGTGTTAGCTGAAGCATTCAGGTCACAAATGGTGCTGCTGCCATCAAATCAATATTGCAAGCTGATTGAGATCTTGATCCACCTACAGTGCATATACATCTGGTGCACACCCATGCGTCACACTCGCACCCTGCTTTGAGATGGCTCCAGCGCTACTCGCACAGAGAGGATGCCAATTTGACACCAACATGGCACCCGTGGTGTTGAAAAGGTCGTACCTTTGCAGCCCCAATCCAGTGAGTTTCAAGGATCCTGCAGAGAATTAAGTGTGGATTCCTCACAGAGATACAGGGTTGAGAATCACAACACACTGCAAATGCTTTCCTTGTATCTTCTTCTTTCCTGTCACAAAACAAGGCGAATTAGCGCCTGCAAAGAATGTTCATCCAACTATAACATTAAAGCAGAGATTCCTGTAGCGATTTACAGAAATATGCAGCTCATACAGAAACAACAGTTTTATTTGATTCTGGTCCCAAGTAGATTCTACAGACACAATCTCTTGGCCCAGGCTACTGCACAGACAAGGGATTTTCATTTGGGACGAGTTCTGTAAACACCGATTCCTGTTCAAGTCCAGTTCCACAATCAATGGCAGCTCATTCTGGTGTCTATTCTCTGTGCGTGTGTTAACTAGCTCTGTAACTATGCAGCTGAATCTTCTTCTCACCCAACCGGAGTTACTGAATCACCATTAGGAGGAGCACACTATATTGACTTGTCTCCTCCTAACGTGGGGTCCTGGACCAGCTGCATTGCCATATGATGGATCTAGGCATGATCAGCTATTTCCCCTCAGTTAGGGAGTGTTGGAAGAGACAATAACGTTAGAGGTTCTTTGTGTTTGTGGCTGAGTCTGGCTGAGATGAAGGGTGACAACATCAACATTGATTGGATGGTGGTCCACCGTATAGACTGTACCCAATCCTTTAAGGGTTTGCCAATCTAGCCTTCTCTCACCTTGCTCTTCTGGGCATTGATGGATGCCAGTCAGAAGATTACCTGATGCCCTTTCATCTGGAGAATATTATGTTGTGAATTAATGCCAAAGGAAGAGAATTAACTGTAATCCTGAAGAGCCCACAGTCAATCGGTGGAACTGCTGAAAAGATGAGAGGAGGAGAGGCGTTAAAGCATGAGGGAGAGGTTAAGTGACAGCAAGTTTCAGTTCTGAAATCTAGTTTGCTGGAATGAGTTTCACAGTTTTGAGATTTGGGGGAAGAATGGGAGCTGAAGGGGTGAATGGTGATTTTAACATTGAGGATACAGGGATGGAGAAAATGATGCAGGGTGGAATATTTGGAAATTCCGAAGAAAGAGGAGGAGGATATCAAAACAGCACTGACAATAGTAATAATTCTGAAATTGGTAACACAAAAGGCTGAGGTGAAGAGAGGATTAGTTCAGGCGATTGTCTGTTAAGTTCTAGTACAGAGATGTCTGACATAGCTTGGTTCCATGAGTCTGTAGTGTTTACCACAGTTGCACTGCACTGCGTACAGCCCAGATAGCTACAAATGTGGTTGACAGCTGTCACGTAATCTTGAGCTAGTGAAGACTGTACAAAGCACCTTTGCCTTTTGGTCATGACATGTTTATTGAACACCATAGCCTTGTGACACCCACCCACCCATCTGTTATTCTCTAATTAAGGTTTTTAAAACAAAAATTTAACTTCAACGGGAAGATGAAGGCCAGTTCCCTGGATTCCAGATGTTTCTTCTACTCCCAGCTGAGCTGCTGTTTGTGTCCAAAGGCTGGCATTTGGAGTAAGTTGTTGTGATGTGAGTGCTGTGAAATTCCATGTCTGTCACCTTTGTTCCAAGTTAGATTTTAACACCATTGAAAGTTGAAGCAACATTCAGAAAATTTGTGGGCTGCAAGCAGAATGTCCTGTCTTGCAATGTAATATTAGTTTCTCTGGATTCTCCTCAGGAGTATCTACGTGAGTTAGGGCTAGGCCCCTTAGCTCATAGACATAAATGATATTGTCTGCTGCTGGTAAATCATAATGCTGCAGAGTTTTCAACTTTTCAAGACATATCAATTAGAATTATGAATGAACCAGCCGGCTTCAAACTTGGTGGCCTTGTTCCAAAAGGACTCGGTGCCAGAACTAGGCTTCAAAGCTATTCTGCTGCCCCATTCAACTACTCAGCCTCCGACACAGCTCATTTGGCTGGCCGGCTAGTTTGTGATGAAGAGCGAGGCCAACAGTGTGGATTTAATCCCCGTACCAGCTGAGGAAATTCATGAAGGCCCCGCCTTCTCAACCTTGTCCCTCGCCTGAGGTGTGGTGACCCTCAGGTTAAATGACCACCAGTCAGCTCTCTCTGAACAAAGGGGCGCACGCACGGCCTATGGTTATCTGGGACAATGGCGACTTTTCACAGCTTAGGAATTGATCAAGCGAGGAACAAAGGAATATTTCAGGAAGTTTTTAATCCAGGTTTTTAAAAAGATTCCATGGGGTAATAGTATATTTGCGGTACAGTGTATGGTGTTGATCCATGGGATAGCAGATAATGGGATTTTATCTACTTTTATCCCATGGTGCCATTGGGAAGCTGAATCAAGATGAGAAAAATGATTGGGGGAGACAGGCTGGGTCATGATAACAAATCTCTCTGACTTGTGAAAAGGCTAGGAACAGGCCATTATGAACCCACACATGGTATCTCCCCCCAACCCCCCACCCGGCGAATGCGCCGGGCCAATTAAATTGCCAGCTACTTCAGTGGGACTGAAATATCCCACTCGACGAGGGGGCATTAAATCCTAGTCTAAGTTTCCTCTTAAACTGAAAATGGTAGGGATATGTTTGAGATCCTAAAAAGGAACATAAATATATAATAGCTGGAGAGTCCATTTAACAGAATCCAACCATCGTCTTCATCTATGCTGCTCTGATCACGATTTCATCATTTTTGGGGGATTTAATTTTGACTGTAAAATCTTTGGTAAGGAAATACAGTAAGTACTGACAACACTAGGGTTGCACCAGTTGCCAGAGCAGATGAGGTAAATCACGAATGACAACACCCCATAGTTTGTATATTGTTGGGGAAAGAAAGATCCAGGGAAGTATGGTGTTCCCTGGCTGTGAGGTCTGAGAAAAGAAGGAACTACAGAAGAAGATGGCATGATGCGTAGGGTTTTCAATAGAACAGAAAAGCAGACAGGAGCCATAGAATATAGGATGATATGTTCGTTTTGGGGGTTACTTTTAAAAGAAATCTTATTTCTTAGCATTTTTCGCAACCCATAGGAACAAACTGTGTGAAATGCAGCAGTACTGGGTTCTCAATTCAAAGGACCAGAGTGTTTATAATCCCAAGACTAACAATCAAATTCATACTTTCATTTATTTGTCCATTGTGCGTTCAGTGGTTCTGTAAAGAGGAGAAGACATGTTAAGATCTAGCCTATCCTGTCAGAGGAGATTGGTTGGGGTGTGGATTCGACCTTTCGCCTTGACAGCCTCTCCTGACTGATGGGTGAAGGTGTTCTCTGCCTCATCAATGTAGGAAACCCAAATGACTTTGGGAAGTTTCCATCCAGTACCTAAAGAGCACAGACCCAAGGCATCTACAGGTTGCTCTCTTGAAAATAGGGAAAAACAATCATTGTTGAGGTACAAAAGAGGCAGCTTTACTTTGCATCTAACTGTGCTATTCATGGCCCGGGAGTGATTGATGCTGACAGAAGGTGCCTAAAATGGAAAGTATTCCATTTGCATCTTTCATCTTGATGAGCACATAAAAGGCCATAATGGATTCCATGTCAATGAATCATGGAAAAGCATTGACAGGGGTAATGGAGAAGTCAATGGCCTAGGGATTCTTGCCAAAAGCAGGTAGGATGTTGTATGTGTGTGTGCGCATGCTCATGCATATGAGGAACGAGAAACTAGACTAATTTTCAAAATTATATTGCCATTCAATCATTTCCATGCAACGCTGTACTGATATATATGTTTTTAATGTCGGTTTTAGAGCTCCCAATGTAATTAACATGAACTAACAATACCTAGCATTAAAGAATCATTTCTCATCTAAGTATCCCTTCAGGATCAAGGCTACCCATTTGTCAAATAACAGGACCAGTTCTAATCATTCCCTGCAGTCAAAAGCATAATGTTTACAAAATTACAAAACTGTTTTCTAACCCACCTCCTTCTTACTTTCCAGAATTGGTTTTGGCATGGACAGGGTTGACAGGACAGGGGAGAAGTAGTCGTATTACTAACACAGCCATATCGACATCAACCACGCAGCTAAGCAATATCATCCCCGATGGCAGAGCGGGTCACCACCTGGGTACAGTCCACTGCATGTTGAAAGGTGACACCTATCCGTGTTGGTGGTCTTAAATACCAGTTATCAGAGCATCTGGGCATGGGGCTGTCAACATCTCCAATCCTTTGGAGTCCAACAGCAGAAAACATGCACATGGTTTAATCATTGTTTGAACTATCCTGTATTTTATCAAGAGCACTGCAGGAATATGGAACCATTTTTATTTCACCCACATAATATATTCAATTGCGTTTAATACCCTCAAGGACCAGGTATTAGTGGTCACTTTATTACCACCAATATGGAACATCTGGAGGCATTTCGTTGTTCTGCTAATATTGCCAAACAGCTGAGAGAATTCCAGAAGGAACATAAAGTGCCAGAACTTCACCACACACAAGATGTAACAAAATAACTGGATAGCATCTTCCTTATAACAGTTATTATGAGAAAAGGGGGCAATGTAGTTTTGGCAGCAAAAGCAGTCAGTAGATTTGTGATTTTGAACCTCTGAAGTTTGTTTTTAACAAAGAACCTATTTGCTTGCAGGATTAAAATAACCTGTTATCAGATCTGGGATTTACATCAAGACCTTTTTAGATGTCTATGAAACAGCCCGTAACAGCCTCCCCGAACAGGCGCCGGAATGTGGCGACTAGGGGCTTTTCACAGTAACTTCATTGAAGCCTACTTGTGACAATAAGCGATTTTCATTTTCATTCATTTCAAAATAAAGCCATCAATTCAGAAACTGGGGAGTCCCCAAGCATCTCTACACTGAACAATAGGTTGAAAGCTATGTGCATGCAATTGATGAAAGACTTGGCACCCTGGTGCACAAACTCCATGAACCAAGTTTATTCCACGTACATTTGGCGTGATGGAATGAGTCAGAAAGAAAGAAGAAGATTGGATCTGATCTGTGGTATCAGCAATTGCATGAATGCAGAAAGCATTTTCAGTATATGACTCCAGCTTGGTCTAATGATGAGAGCAATTTGAGGTGATGAATTAGGATTGTACAAGCAGCATATTGCCACATCATTTCAGAAGATTCATTTACAGGCTAATTTAAGGGTTCATAAGGGCAGCATGGTAGCACAGTGGTTAGCACAGTTGCTTCACAGCTCCAGGGTCCCAGGTTCGATTACTGGATTGGGTCACTGGCTGTGTGGAGTTTGCACGTTTTCCCCGGTTTGCGTGGGCTTACTCCTGGGACTCCAGTTTCCTCCCATAGTCCAGAGGTGTGCAGGTTAGGTGGATTGACAATGCTAAATTGGTCTTAGTATCCAAAAAAGATTAGGTGGGTTACGGGTGGGTTATAGGGTGGAGATGTGGGGATAGGGTGGAGGTATGGGCTTAGGTAGGGTGCTCTTTCCAAGGGCTGGTACAGACTCGATGGGCCGAATGGTCTCCTTCTGCTCTGTAAATTCTATGATAAGGAATCATGAGGATTCATTTAAGATTCATTGTAGCTTTGACAAAAAGTCATCCAGGCTCAAAACGTAAGCTCCCTTTTCTTTACACAGATGCTGCCAGACCTCCTGGGATTGTCCAGTATTTTCTGTTTTTGTTTTAGATTCCAGCATCCGCAGTAATTTGCTTGTATCTTCATTTAAGGATGATAGCATTTCTGAACAGGTCAAGATTGACTTTATTTTGAGGATTGGGAGACAAAAGGCTGGATTCTCCGATTCTGGGGCGATGTCAGCGTGGGAACGGTGGCATTTTACCAAGAAAACTGGCACAAAACGGTCACCGTTTCCCTGTGTTGCTAGGGGATAGCAGGATGGCAGCGTAGAGCACCTGGTTCTAGCTGCCGATACGCCCCGGAGAATTGCTGGGTCCTTGGCCGCGCAAGCGCACAACGGCGGCCTGCAGTGGTTGCGCCGTGCTTCATGGCGGAGGCCGTTCTTGTAAACCGCCTCCGATTTGGTCGTAAACTTGGATTTTACGACCGTTTGCCGAACGTGATTTCGTCCTGGTGACCGGAGAATCCAGCCCCAGGTATCTTGGATATTCAAATTATCTTTGCTCTCATTTGAATTTTCTCTCTTTTTTCCTCTCTTTTTCTTTGTGTCTCTTTTCCTCTTTCTCTATTATCTTCCTACTTTTTCCAGTACATCGCCTTGATCATTTCTGAATCATACGTTTATGGCTTCAAGCTCCATCTCTGAATTTAATTTGACACTGGTATTTCAGGGCAGTACTGAGTGTAAGCTAGAATGTCAGGGGCGCTGTCTTGCAGATGAAATGCTAAAGCCTGGCCACATCCATTTCTTCAGGTGGATTAAAGATCCTGGTGTCAAGGCCAACTTTTACTCTTCAAAGAACAAAGAAAAGTACAGCACAGGAACAGGCCCTTCAGCCCTCCAAGCCTGTGCCGACCATGCTGCCCGTCTAAACTAAAATCTTCTACACTTCATGGGTCCATATCCCTCTATTCCCATCCTATTCATATATTTGTCAAGATGCCCCTTTAATGTCACTATCGTCCCTTCTTCCACTACCTCCTCCGGCAGCGAGTTCCAGGCACCCACTACACTCTGTGTAAAAAAACTTGCCTCGTACATCTCCTCTCAACCTTGCCCCTCGCACCTTAAACCTATGCCCCCAAGTAATTGACGCCTCTACCCTGGGAAAAAGCCTCTGACTATCCACTCTGTCTATGCCCCTCATAATTTTGTAGACCTCTATCAGGTCACCCCCAACCTCCGTCGTTCCAGTGAGAACAAACCGAGTTTATTCAACCACCCCTCATAGCTAATGCCCTCCATACCAGGCAACATCCTGGTAAATCTCTTCGGCACCCTCTCTAAAGCCTCCACATCCTTCTGGTAGTGTGGCCACCAGAATTGAACACTGTACCCCAAGTGTGGCCTAACTAAGGTTCTATACAGCTGCAACATGACTTGCCAATTCTTATACTCAATGCCTCGGCCAATGAAGGCAAGAATGCTGTATGCCTTCTTGACTACCTTCTCCACCTGTGTTGCCCCTTTCAGTGACCTGTGGACCTGTACACCTAGATCTCTCTGACTGTCAATACTCTTGAGGGTTTTACCATTCACTGTATATTCCCTACTTCCAAAATACATTACCTCACATTTGTCCGGATTAAACTTCATCTGCCATCTCTCCGCCCAAGTCTCCAAACAATCTAAATCCCGCTCTAACCTCTGACAGTCCTCATCGCTATCCGCAATTCCCCCAACCTTTGTGTCGTCTGCAAACTTACTAATCAGACCAGTTACATTTTCCTCCAAATCATTTATATATACTACGAACAGCAAAGGTCCCAGCACCGATCCCTGCGGAACACCACTAGTCACAGCCGTCCAATCAGAAAAGCACCCTTCCATTGCTACTCTCTGCCTTCTATGACCTAGCCAGTTCTGTATCTATCTTGCCAGCTCACCCCTGATCCCGTGTGACTTCACCTTTTGTACCAGTCTGCCATGAGGGACCTTGTCAAAGGCCTTACTGAAGTCCATATAGACAACATCCACTGCCCTACCTGCATCAATCATCTTTGTGACCTCTTCGAAAAACTCTATCAAGTTAGTGAGACACGATCTCCCCTTTACAAAACCGTTCTGCCTCTCGTTAATACGTCCATTTGCTTCCAAATGGGAGTAGATCCTGTCTCAAAGAATTCTCTCCAGTAATTTCCCTATCACTGACGTAAGGCTCACGGGCCTGGAGTTCCCTGAAACCTTCATCCAATATTCTGAAAGAATACAACAATTTGATTGTCTGTTGGTTTGCTCCTTGTTAGGCTTCATGAAGTGGAAATTGTTGCTGCATTCTCTTGCAAAACAACAGTGACTGCTCTTCACGAGGAACACATAGGCAGTTAAGCATTTTGAGATACTGAGGATTCAGATATTTAATAAGTGGATGACTTTCTTTCTTTGCTCGCTTGTCTCTTTCCTTCCTCCTCCACCCTAACATGTAGAACTCCAGCAAAATATGGCAAGTCCAAAGTTGGAAGCAGATTGATGCTAGATGTAACTGGAGGAATTTTTTTGCCAGAAAACAATGTTAACATTAGTAGAAAATTGTACATACGAGCCCTGATTGATTCAAGTCGGCTTCACCATAATCTTAAACATGAGCTACACTTGCCCATTATGGGCAGCACAGTGGTTAGCACTGCTGCCTTATAGCGCCAGGGATCCAGGTTCAGTTCCGACCTTGGATGACTGTGTGGAGTTTGCACATTCCCTCTGTGTCTGCGTGAGTTTCCTCCAGGTGATCCGGTTTCCTCCTACAATCCAAAGATGTGCAGGTTAGGTGGATAGGCCATGCTAAATTGCCCCTTAGTGTCCAAAGATGTGCAGATTAGGTGGGGTTATGGGGATAAGGTGTGGGAGTGGACCTAGGTAGTTTGTTCATTCAGAGGGTTAGTGCAGACTAAATGGGCTGAACAACCTCCTTCTGCATTGTAGGGATTCTACGGTTCTATGAAAGGAACCCAATGACCAGCAAAATCCAGCAAAAATTGAACTTTGGTGTGCTGCCATTGCAGATGGGAAAAAATAAACTATAGTAAATGTTTCACATTTTGCTTATCTTCTAATCCATATAGGCCCATTGGAAAGGCACATCAGGGGCCTCCCTCACCATGTGTTGCTTGAACAGGTTCTTCCGGGCTACAATAAAATGCCTACCATGTCCTATCAGACATGTAGAGTTAATGGGTAATATATTTTAAGGCAAAGCCTGAACATCGTAGCATGCATTCAGACGAAATAATAAAGCGGACAAGACTAAATCTAAAAATAACCTTTCAAAAATGAGGAAAGAACAACAAAAGATTGCACAGCCAAATTAATCTTTTTTTTAAGATAGAAGATGGGGCACAGATGTGAACTGTGAATCTGAGGATTGGTAATGAAATTGGAGGAGAGGAGAGGTATTCCCGCAAACTACCCAATGGTGCGCGCGTACTGCTTCCAAGGTGCATTGATCCCACTCTATCTCAGAAGGTGAGATTATTATGGTTTAAAGTTTGCACCCACAACATTTTGAATTGTTCTTTTATTTTGAACATTGTTGCTAACCAGTATAGTTTCAATGGAAAGTAGACAAAATATTAACTGCTATTAGCAATGATGTGTATGAATAACTTTTAGGATTACCTATTCGATCTACCAGGTTCCTAATTGCCAGTATCCAAATTGCAGAGAAGGAGACTTGGCAACTATTTACATCGTTCATAGAATCCTTATAGTGCAGAAGGAGGCCATTCGTCCCATCGAGTCTGCACCGACCCTTCAAAAGACCACCCCACCTCGGCCCAATCTGCTGCCCTATTTCTGCAACCCCACCCTAAGGGGCAATTTAGCATGACCATCCACCTAACCTGCACATCTTTGGCCTGTGGGAGGAAACCAGAGCACTCGGAAGAAACCCAAGGAGAATGTGCAAACTCCACACCGGCAGTCACCTAAGGTTGCAATTGAACCTGGGTCTTTGGTGCTGTGAGGCAGCAATGCTAACCACTGTGCCGCCCATAATTGCACGTAATTTAGACGCGAGACCTGAGTTTTTAGAGTTTGGACTACATCAACAAGCAATGTGCCGTTGATAACACTAACTTTATTTTGTATGAGCCAGCACTACAGTGTAATACCTGCTGTAGAATCATACATAATAGTGTGCAATTGAAATCATACAGCCTATTATTCTGTAGTCGAACATCACTCAACAGCCATCTTGGCTAGCTCTGTAAATCCTATTATAAGATTACATCAATAAGGTCATATAGTCATGAGAGTATTGGAGTTGTGTTACAACTGCATTCCCATGAGCTTACAACCCGTAAGTCACTTGAATGGCTGAAACCCTCGGAAACAGTTTGTGCGGTTAATTTCCCAACTCTGGTGAAAATGACCAAAACAACTGGACAAAGGTGGACAATGTGACAAAGAACAATATGGTCAATAGCTGAACTGGAACTGCACTGATTCGATGAATTAATGCTCAGTTGCTTAATATTTGCTTCTTTCACTTTATTTCAGTTTTCTGTTCATTTATAATTGGAAACATCTTTGAGATCCATTTCATATTCTTAGGCTTTGCTAACATTCTTTCATATTGTTTTTGTTATGCAAAAAGTAAAAGCAATTTCCCCTTGAGATTCATATGTTTCCTATCTGTTTATCTGTGCAGTCTGGTCACGATGCCCCCTTTGAATTTGTTTGAGAGGAGAGTTATGGGGAGAGAAGATTTCAGTACCAGTGACCAGCACAGAGACAAACACTGATAGTCCAGTGAATCAACTGAGAAATTTATGCAGGTCATTTGCCTAACTCCTCTTTTAATTATTCACCACTCCCTATCTCTGTATCTTCCTTCAGCCCTCCAACCCTCCGATCTCTGTACTCCTCCAATCCGATCTCATGTATGTCACTGATTTTAATTGCTCCACCATTGGCTCCTTTGCCTTTAGCTGCCTCGACCTTGAGTGCTGGAACTTCCTGACTAAACCTTTTCACTTCTCTACCTCTGTCCCCTCTTTTAAGATGCCGCTTTTCACCAAACTCTTTCACCAAGCTGTCGGTACTCTGTCTTAACGGCCTGGTGCCAAATTTTGTCTGATAACGCTCCAATGAAGTATTCAAGGTATTATGACAATATTACCCACACTTGCCCAATCATTACACTCATGGACAGATTACAGGATAAGTACTGGTTCCTTGAAATCAGTAGCGCTCATTATTTTAAAATATATTTTCATGGGATGTGAGGGCGTTGGCAAGGCCAGCATTTGTTGTCCATCTCTAATTGCTCTTGAGAAGGAGGTAATAAGTCACCTGCAGTCCATGTGGTGCAGGAACACCCACTGCGCTGCTAGGAAAGGAGTTCCTTGTGACAGTGGGAGGGGAACTCACAGATGGTGATGTCCCCATGTTTCTGTGATCTTTGTCCTGCTAGGTGGTAGAGGTGGCAGGTTCAGAATGCGCTGTCAAAGGAGGCTTGGTGAATTGTGTGCAAATAGAAAAGCAGGTTCCTTATTACAATGTGTGTTTTAGACAACTTTTGTTTTCTTGAATAGACTTACTTGGGGCTCCTTCAGTGGCTCAGTATCAATTGTGGAATTTGATTACATGGAGCATTAAAGTCAGAGGCTAAATCTCCAGTCTGTACTGAGTTCGCTGATTTTTACTGTCAAGTGGTGCAAATGGCCTAAATGACCTAAAGCAGGAAGAGGGAGAATCAGCAAAAAGTTCCCATTTCTGTTCCAATAGTGGCCATTTCTGGAAAAGTGTGCGCATGCGGGTATAGGATGAGGACATGATTGTGTATGGCTGTGATATTTGCCCTCTTCAACCTAAATGTGATAGCTTGCCGATGTTCAGTACTCTGGGTTCACACGTGAGATACTTCAGGGTGGCTGTGGTGTGAATTGTAGGAACGTAGTAACAGGAGTTAGACATTTAGTCTGTTCTGCCATTCACGTATTTCATGGCCGATCTTCAATCTCAAATTCACTTTTCCACCCGAGCTCTATATCCCTTGATAGCCTTGCCTGACAAAAATCTCCAGATCTCAATAGTGAATCAGCATTTTCAGGAGTAAGAAAACTGGAACAAGAAAGGTTCTGCAGCCTCTGAAACAGACCAAAGTTTGTACTGTGATCGTACAAAGCGTGATGGGATGCTCATACAACTTCTGAACAGACTGCTACTTGGATGCAACAATTTATTTTTTGGCCTCTGAGTTCAAGAATTCCCCAGGACAATATCAGTAATTTAATATTTAATCATTATTCAGTGCAGATAAACATTGCTCAGTTTGAACGTTGTTTATTTTGGTGACTTCTGCACCCCTTAGCCACAACTCTTGTAAACTGCAACTTATCACCATGCCGTGCATGACAGGGCTGTCTCTGAAGACCATATTACTTCTGCACATTTGATCTTTTGGGGCCAAACATTAGGACTCAGTGTTTCCTGTGGTAATGTTTTTTTGGAAGTAACAGAACTTGGCAAGGTTTTCCTTGTCTCACAGGTATATTTTTTGGGCAATTGTCCAACGACCATTGCCAGACCCAGCAAAATTAGTAATTTCAGTCAAATTAAAGGGGCCATTCCACTGAATAACAATGTCCTTCGAGACAAAATCTGACATGTTGAGGAGGGAGGGTAGATTTCAGTAGATATCTGACATGGTCACTGGTGGTCAGGTTATGAATGTTGCTTTTGCGGCGAAAATGTCATTCGACAGTTGCAGAGACCGATAAGGAATCCATCAAGGACATGCTGGGTAAAAATTGTGTGAAAGTCAGGGAAGAGAAACAGAACTGAGGCAGACTTAACATAGACTGATATAATGTGGTGAGTAATCAGAACATAGGAAAGTGTGGCCTGAGAAAAGGCCATTCAGTTTTCAGATCATATACAATTTACTCTGATTGAATATTGTGTACAGTTTTGATCTCCCTACCAAAGAAAGCGTATATTTGTCAGAGAGGGAGTGCAGCGGAGGTTCACTCGGCTGATTCTGGGGTTGGCGAGACTGTCCTGTGAGGAAAGATTGGTTCAACTTGGCCTGTATTCACTAGAGCTTAGGAGGAAGAGAGGAGAACTGGTTAAAACGTATAAAATTCTAACAGGGCTGGATAGACGAGATGCAGGGAGGAATCTAGAACCACAGGACACAGTCTCAGGATATGGGGGTAGACCATTTAGGACTGAAATGAGGAAACATTTCTTCACTCCGAGGGAGTTGGAATTCTTTACCACAGAAGGCTGTGGAGACCAAGCCACTGAATGTATTCAAGAAAGAAATAGATAATTAGCGGGAGTCACCGCCGGCGGGATGCTCCATTTTGCCGGCAGCCCAGGGGTTTCCCGATGGCGTGGGGCTGCCCCACAATGGGAAAGCCCATTGACCGGCCGGCGTAACGGAGAATCCCGCCGGCAGGGTGAGGCAAAAATGTGGCGTGGCGGGCCGGAGCACCCCGCTGAATGTTTTTAGATTTTAATGGGATCAAGGGGTATGGGAGAAAGCAGAAATATGGCATTGATAGAGGATCAGCCATGGTCCTATTGAAAGACGGTGCAGGCTTGAAGGGCCGAATGGCCTACTCCCCCGAGTTTCTGTGTTATTCTATTGTGGTTTCTATCCTGCATTTTTAATCTCTTCAAGGGGCACTCAATACTAACACCATTTAAATACCAAAATGTCACAACTATAAAATAGTTGTCCAACTTTACATCATCTTACTTAAACCCTGGTCTGCTGTCTTCTGGTTTACAACCCTCCATTCCATCAGGTAGCACAGGAACGATTCTATCTCACTGGGTGTCTGACGATCCGCTTCTCCTGATCCATACAGCCTCCAGCCCTTTACTCAATCACATACCTTTCTACAAAAGCAGAATATTGCAGATGCTGGAAACCTGAAGTAAAATACATTTCTGAAAATACTCAATAAGCCGGGCAGTATCTATGTTGAGCAAAACAGAGTTAATGTTTCAGGTTGTTGACTTGACATCAAAACTGGAACCAAAATTGAGATGTAACATGGAATTTATCTGGATCCCTTTTGAAGAAGTTAACAGAAGTATCAGTTCATTTTACTGTTAGGCTGTTCGACATATCCACCATTTTGTAAATCCACTTCAAATGGGGTTGGTTCAAAATCAGTTCAGATACCGTTTGCTAATACTGAATTTGAGTTTTACTGAAAACAGAAACATGCTGTCAAAGATTTTGATCTTACACTCAACAGGACAAATTCACAAGAATACTAAATCTCAAAAGGAAATGCAATTTATACTGCTTGAGAAGAGCGTGCTGATTGGTTGGCAAGTGGACTCTGATTGGTAGAGGTATTGCCACATGGAGACTGCACCAGGAAACAGTTAACTACCAAGCTTTTTTTAAAATTCAAACCAGGCAGGTCAACTCTGATTGGTCAAGACATTGTCATGGGGAATGAACCAAGCAATAGAGTGGGGATAAATGGGTGTTTCTCTAGTTGGCAACCTGTAACTAGTGGGGTCCCTCAAGGATCAGTGTTGTCCCTCAAGCTTTTGTTTCTTTGAAAATTGCGTAATGCATGGACATGTTCAATCTGTTTGCAAAGGATAGGCCCCTGTGTTTGATTATATATGTAGCTTCTAGCACGCATAAGTGAGTCTGACTGAGAACCTTAAATTGATTGTCAGTGTAATTCTTAGCACAGTCAGGATTGTTTAACAAGTGTTGTCCAACTGTGGAATCATACCTAATTTGGACACTATGTTCTATGTTTTGGGAGCATGGACTTATTGAGTACAGTCAATACTTTGTCTGTTATGATCAGCCGAATAGACAGACTGATACAATCCCTCAGCCATTGTGACATAAAGCCTCCATAGCTGGCACCACACTGGCACTGAAATTTAGATATGTGGAATATATATATCAGTGCTAGTGTGATGCCATGTATTTAGGCTGTACATCCCAATAACTGGGGGATCGTATCAAACACACATCTTTTCAGCTGATCACAACAGGCAAAGTATATAGTCAGACATAAAAGCAGATAGTAAAAGCTTCTACAAATATATAAGACAAAAAAGAGTGGCTAAGGTAAATATTGGTCCTTTGGAAGATGAGAAGGGAGATTTAATAATAGGAGACGGGGAAATGGCTGAGGAGCTGAACAGGTTTTTGGGGTCAGTCTTCACAGTGGAAGACACAAATAACATGCCAGTGACTGATGGAAATAAAGATATGATAGGTGAGGACCTTGAGATGATTGTAATCACTAAGGAGGCAGTATTGGGCAAGCTAATGGGGCTAAAGGTAGACAAGTCTCCTGGCACTGATGGGATGCATCCCAGAGTGTTAAAAGAGATGGCTAGGGAAATTTTAAACGCACTAGTGGTAATTTATCAAAATTCACTAGACTCTGGGGTGGTCCCAGAGGATTGGAAAGTAGCAAACGTGACACCACTGTTTAAAAAAGGAGGTCGGCAGAAAGCGGATAATTATAGGCCGGTAAGCTTAACTTCGGTTGTAGGGAAAATGCTGGAATCTATCATTAAGGAGGAAATAGCGGGGCACCTGGAGGGAAATTGTCCCATTGGGCAGACGCAGTAGGTCGTGTCAGACTAATTTGGTAGAATCTTTTGAGGACGTTACCAGTGCAGTAGATAACGGGGAGCCAATGGATGTGGTATATCTGGATTTCCAGAAAGCTTTTGACAAGGTGCCACACAAAAGGTTGCTGCATAAACTAAAGATGCATGGCATTGAGGGTAAAGTGGTAGCATGGGTAGAGGATTGGTTAACTAACAGAAAGCAGAGAGTGGGGATAAATGGGTGTTTCTCTAGTTGGCAACCTGTAACTAGTGGGGTCCCTCAAGGATCAGTGTTGGGCCCGCAGTTGTTCACAATTTACATAGATGATTTGGAGTTGGGGACCAAGTGCAATGTGCAAAGTTTGCAGACGACACTGAGATGAGTGGTAAAGCAAAAAGTGCAGAGGATACCGGAAGTCTGCAGAAGGATTTGGATAGGTTAGGTGAATGGGCTAGGGTCTGGCAGATGGAATTCAATGTTGCCAAGTGTGAGGCCATCCATTTTGGGAGGAATAACAGCAGAATGGATTATTATTTAAACGGTAAGATGTTAAAACATGCTGCTGTGCAGAGGGACCTGGGTGTGCTGGTGCACGAGTCGCAAAACGTTGGTGTGCAGGTGCAATAGGTGATTAAGAAGGCTAATCGAGTTTTGTCTTTCATTGCTAGAGGGATGGAGTTCAAGACTAGGGAGGTTATGCTGCAATTGTATAAGGTGTTGGTGAGGCCACATCTGGAGTATTGTGTTCAGTTTTGGTCTCCTTACCTGAGAAAGGACATATTGGCACTGGAGGGAGTGCAGAGGAGATTCATTAGGTTGATCCCACAGTTGTGGGGATTAGATTATGACGAGAGGTTGAGTAGACTGGGACTGTGCTCATTGGAGTTTAGAAGGATGCGGGGGGGATCTTATTGAAACATATAAAATTATGAAGGGAATAGATAGGATAGATGCGGGCAGGTTGTTTCCACTGGTCGGGGAAAGCAGAACTAGGGGGCATAGCCTCAAAATAAGGGGAAGTAGATTTAGGACGGAGTGTAGGAGGAACTTCTTCACCCAAAGGGTTGTGAATCTCTGGAATTCCTTGCCCAGTGAAGCAGTTGAGGCTCCTTCTTTAAACGTTTTTAAGAAAAAGATAGATGCCTTTCTAAAGAATAAAGGGATTCGGGGATATGGTGTACGGGCCGGAGAGTGGAGCTGAGTCCACAAAGATCAGCCATGATCTCATTGAATGGCGGAGCAGGCTCGAGGGGCCAGATGGCCTACTCCTGTTCCTAGTTCTTATGTTCTTATGTACTGATCGTACTCAACCAGCTTGCAAAACACAGAACATAGTATTCAACATTAGTTGTGATTCTGCAATTGGGCAACACTTACTAAAACAATCCTGACTGTGTTTAGAATGACACTGACAACCAATTTAAGATTATCAGTCAGGTGCGGTATGCGGCTCTCTTATGGATGTTATACATATATACACACACGAGGTCATGCAAACAAAAAAAACGTGCCGCTGAATTACACATTTCTCAACTAAACAAAGGGTTGGAGGACAGCCAATCCCTGGTTCTTTCCTCATGGCAATGCCTTGACCAATCAAAGTGGACCTGCCCGGTTTGAATTTAAACAGGAGCTTGGTAGCTAACTGTTCCCTGGTGCATTCTCCATGGCAATGCCTCCACCAATCAGAGTCTACTTGCCGACCAATCACTGCAGCTTTTCTCATGCGATATAAATTGTTCTTCCCTTTGATATTTGCTATTCTTCTGAATCCATTCTGATGAGTACAAGAAGAAAAGCTTCACCAGCATATCTTTTTTTTCAGCATTACTCAATTCCAGATGTTGAGAACATAATCTGGGCTGACATTTCAATGTAGCACTAAGGGTATATTTAATAATTGATGGTGTCATCTTCAGGACGCAGTATTAAACTGAATCCTCATTTGATTGTTCTGGAGAAGACAATGATCCATTGGTGACCTATGGACCCCATGGGGGCTGAGGTGTGTCATCACCACTGGTAGTGACATTTTAGTTTAGCTTTCGTTGACATTCTGTTATAGTTACAGTGCTCCACTAGGAGCTGTCACCCCCTGTCATTTTTGTTTAATTCACTGATCATTTGTTTATCATAAAGACTGTAAATAGGGATTAGCTGGTGCACTGGGTAAGGGGGAGGAGAGCTGTGGGCATAACCAAGCCACTGTTGCTCCAGAGAGAGAGGAGAGAGAAGAAGGAGCTGGTGGCATTACAGGACTTATTTCACCACAAACTAACTGTATTACTCGAGACTTTTTAAAACTCATTTAGGTTGAGAAGCCTTTTCAATCAAAAATTAACTGCGGAAGAACAATTTTCTTTTTCTTTTTTCTGTTCATTTCCACTGAAAGGTTCCAGACATACATGAGCTTCCATAAAAAGGCCTCTGGCTACACCTGGAACCCAGGGCCGAGGGCCTGGACCCAGCCAGCAGAAAGATTTAAAAATCCATTGGACCTACTGGAAGAAGAACAAGAGGACTTGGCTGTGATTCCTCCCTCAGTCAAAAACACAACTGGCCATTTATTTAATTTTCCAGCGTGGTTTCTTGCTGTGCGAAAATCGTCCGTCGCTTATGTGTCATTGGAATTTCCTGAGGATATAAGATCATGTATAACAAGTTTTTTCTTTACTCTTTTCACACTCTGCTTTAAGGTGTAGTGCCCCAGACAGCTTCTCATCAAACAATATCAGAGGAAACGATTTAAATTACTATCCTTTTACTAAGATTTTGAGATGTTATTCTTGATATGTGGACAACACGGGCAAGCAAGACCCATATGTATTTTCCCTGCTGGTTCTAATGGTCAATCACATGTTGGAAAGCCGCAGTCATACGTAGGCTGCAGAAAGTAGGAGTCCTATGTAAAGGACGTGATTGAACCAGTTCCTTACAGGACTCCCACAGCGCTTCCTGTGAGGATGACATCCCATTCTTCCAGTGTCTCCACCTCTGTCGCATCTGTTTCGATGATATTACCTTCAGAAATGCCGCTTCTGACAGGTCTGCCTTTTTCCTTAACCGAAGTCCACCCCCCCCACCCTGTGATTGACCCGGCATTCAATCAGGTTCGACCCAGTTCCCATCACGCTGCCCTCACCTCTTCCCTTCCCTCCCAGAAGCATAATAGGGTCCCCCTGGTCCTCACCTTTCTCTAAACCAAAATGTCACTCCCAGCGGAGATGATGCACCCCAGCCCCCACGGGGCCCATCGCCCACCAATGGGTCATTGTCTTCTCCAGAACAATCAAAAGAGGATTCAGTTTAATACTGCGTCCTGAAGATGACACCATCGATTATCAAATATACCTTTAGTGCTACATTGAAATGCCAGCCTCCGCATTCAAAGGATCATCCTTCACCATTTCCACCAACTCCATCATGATGCCACCAGGAAACACATCTTCCCCTCACCCCTCGACTAGTTGTAATTTCCTCTGCTTTAATTTAAATGGGCTACATCTAACTTCTGTAAGAGCCCAGGTAAATCAAAAAGGTAAGTACAGCGCAACTTTCAGTGCTGCTAATGGAAAGGGTGTATTTACATTGTGTATTTATGTATGTCCGACATTTTTTCATGTGAGGAAAGATCTGGCTGGATTATACACAGAACAGTACTTTCCACTGTACCTCGGTACACGTGACAATAAATCCAAATCCAAATCCATGGAGCTGTTGGACAACATTTGCTGCAGGAGACTCCTCCCCACCTGGGACACTGGGCAGTACCAGTGCCACATTCTTCCCAACTTGGCACCACATGGAGGTGGAGGGCACCCGCTCCCTGTGGCCGTGAAGGACATGACAGCTCTCAACTTTTATGACAGGGTCATTCAAGGGCTCAACGGGTGGCCTGTGTGGCATTTTGCAGTCATCCACCCATAAATGCATCTGTGAGTGACGGATTCACTCTATGCAAGGGCTGTGGACTTCATTAATTTCGACCTGGACCAGGCCCAGCAGGATGAGAGGGCTGCGGCATTCGTCACCACAGCTGGTCTGCCACCAGTGCAGTGGGCCATCGATGCTCTATGCTGCTCTATGCGCCCCGTGGCATCAGGGAGTCCTGTTCATCAACAGCAAAGGGTGCAACTCCCTCAATGTACAGCATTGTACAATGTACAATGTGTGATCACCAGATGAGGTACATGCAAGTTTGTGCATGTTTACCAGGGAGCGTGCATGACAACCACATCGCCAGGAGTCCCGCCATTATCTACACCATGGTATTGTACCTCTCAGCCATGATCCTCAGGGGTAGAGCCATGCTTCGGAGTTCTCCTGCGATTGATCTGGCTTCTTGTCCCAGCCTTTCCTCTGTGGCCGCCAGCCTTGCAATGGATGCTTCACATCGCCGGCACCAACTCCTAAGTCTTGGAGACTCCTCCATTTGGTCTTGCAGTCGCAGGAATATCCTAACAAACCCTGCTGGTATTCTCGGCTCTGCCTCAGCTGAGGGATGAGCGTGTCCAGTAGCACAGCCACAAGACTCCCTGGGATCCAGCAGACCTCAGACTGTCTGATCCCTGGGATGCTCCTGCCTCCACCTGATGTGTTTCAGAAGCTGTGTTGTGCTCACCAGAAAGTGACCCTGAAGCTTGCCTGCTATGTTCGCCCAATGCGGTGTGTGTCTCCGCTTTGGTGGATTGTCCACGTGACACTTCATCTGTCTCCTCCTCTGAGGTCTCCTCCGAGGTGGTGTTGAGGATGGGCAGTGCGACACTGCTGGTGATGGGCCAGGCTTTTCGACTGATGTTCCTGCAAGGCAAGAGACATGTTTTTAGTGCATGGCCTGGTCAGGTGTTTGGACTACAAAGAACTCACTTGAGGCTGGTCATCTGGATGACGGTGCAGTGGTTCCTCACCTTTCTGTCCCCAGCCAACCTCATTCTCAGCACAGGCCAACTCCTGCTCCTCACTTGCGACCTCCATGCCCTCTCCTCGTACGGGTGCAGGATCTGCAGTTCGGCCTGTCTTCTCTCGCTCGTGGCGGTTGTCGGTAATCTTTTCCTGCAAGAGCACAAATGGGGATCATGTGAGCTGGGTGCCTGTTGGGTCAAAGTTCAATGACACCTGGCATGTGTGGTCACTGTGCCTAAGCAGGGGTGGGGGGTGGGGGGGGGGTGGGGAGGGGGGTGTTCTGACGAGGAATGCTGGGGGCTATGGTTTGAGGATGCTGGTTGGGAGGGAGGGTTGGGGCTCTAAGAGATGGTGCCAAAAGGGATCCAAGTGACTATCAGGTGGTGATGGAAGGCTGTAGTGCAGAGAGGAATCGTGAGCACTTACCCTGGATGATCGTCGTCAGTCATTCATCTTTTTCCGACATTGCACAGCACACCCGTCCTTTCTGTCAGGCTGCTGGCACTGGCCAGTGCTGCCACCGTGTCCCAGGTGGGTTTGTCACCTTGCTGGAGAGCTTCTTGCCAACCTGAGGGTGCATTGTCACCCGCCTCTCCTCCATGGTATCCAGCAAACGGCTGAAGGCTCCCTCCGTAAATCTAGGAGCTGGTTTCCGAGCAGCTATCCTCCTGGCTTGAAGGCGAACAATTGCTGTGGAGCCATTTAAACGTAGAACCCCTTCATTAAAGTTGTTTTCGTTGGAGAGAAGAAGGTTAAGAGGAGACTTAATAGAGGCATACAAAATGATCAGGGGGTTAGATAGGTTGGACAGTGAGAGCCTTCTCCCGCGGATGGAAATGGCTGGCACGAGGGGACATAGCTTTAAACTGAGTGGTAATAGATATAGGACAGAGGTCAGAGGTAGGTTCTTTACGCAAAGAGTAGTGAGGCCGTGGAATGCCCTACCTGCTACAGTAGTGAACTCGCCAACATTGAGGGCATTTAAAAGTTTATTGGATAAACATATGGATGATAATGGCATAGTGTAGGTTAGATGGCTTTTGTTTCGGTGCAACATCGTGGGCTGAAGGGCCTGTACTGCGCTGTATTGTTCTATGTTCTAAAGTGCTCAGTTGACCCCCCCCAGGACCGGTGAATCAGACGTTTCGCACCTCAGGCGCAGCGTTTTTTGCATGGGGGAGGGGGGAGAAATTCAAAGTGCCTGAAACTTGCGGTCCAGATCACGCCGCTGGGGCCAAGGGGAATCGCATCGATTCTCTTGTCAAAGATGACACTTTGCCCTGGCGATCAGCCGCACCACCCACAGCTGCAGACTGGCTGGCAGACCTGGCGGAATTTCTCCATTTGGAGAAGATCAAATACACCATCCGAGGATCAGAAGGAGGCTTTCTCAAAGCATGTGGACAATTCGTCAGCCTGTTCCAAGACCTGTCTGAAGCCAACAGCGAGTAGGGGAAAAAGGGAGAGATGGGAGAAGACAGACAGGGATACACTCTTGGGGGAGAGGGGGAGGAAGAGAAGAGGGAACTGCAGGGAGAAACACGGGGGATGGGGGGGGGGTCTCTCCACGGATGCTGACAGTCCTGCTGAATCGATTCAGCATTTTCTGTTTATATTTCAGAGTTCCAGCAAAGTAATTTGCTTTTATTCTGAGATGCTGTTCAGCAAACACTGCTCAGTTCCTGCGGTCTCTTCATTTTTGGCTATGTCCTGCGGCATTGCACTGATGGTATGTGTTCCAAAAGGCCGAAAGCCTGAATGACTAATGGTTCAAACCCAGAACTGCCTGGGCCCTGAGCCTGATGCTCAACCAGTCCGTGTTTGGAGGTGTGGGTTACATATTTCACTCATGTCCTCTCTCTTCTCAGCTTTAATAGTGTAACTGCATTTTGTTACTTTGCCCTTCACAAAAGTTTCTTAATAAAGCGAACACCTTCAGCAAATGTATTATATGTGGAATAATAGAGTGAATTTTAATGGAGGGCCGAGCTCACATGGTAAATCAGAAGAGTGCAGTTTGTAAGTTCCTTCTAAACTCTGGTGGTGCGATTGAACAAAAGTGAGACATTCAAATAGCAGTGGAAACTGCAATGGGGAGACACATGATGATGCAATGGGTAGAAGGGCGTCCTTAAATCTTTGGAGCTTGCGCACAAATATAGTTAAGACAGATGTCATGGACATCTCTCATTTCGTTCCAAAGATTCAACATGAATTTGCAGAGTGTCAACTGATTCTTAATGGGTATTGGCATATGTATGAAAATTGTCCGTAGCTTGACATTGATGTTAAATGATTTATTGGTTAAAGAAAGAGAAAGAATCACATTGTTGCTGTAGCTAAGGGGCATCCAAGCTTTTATAGTCATGTGATGTGTTCACTAGTTGTATACAATGAGGTTGTGGCCCATACGTAAAGCTGAAATTAATTGAATCGTTCTGCACTGTAAGGATTCTATGATACTCACAGATGTTCTGAATAAGGACTTATCTACTCCTGAAACAACGGCGCAAAAGTCCTTTCCAGTCTTCAAGCCCTCAATTTAAATAAGGCTAATCTGCAAAGAAGAAAAGTAAGGGTAAAAAGTATTGAGATATCTGGACTTTAAGGCCCAAGCTTCACAAGGGTCAAGTCGATGTGGGGCATTTTCCCCTGCTTAGCCGGGACAGAGAATGTGAAATGCGACGTTAGAATTGTACGAAACACTATTTGGACAAACATTGGTGCACTGCATACTGTCGTGTTCTCTGCCTTCGAGGAGGGGTGTGATCACACACGAGTGGGTACAGAGAAGGTTGACGAGAATTTTGCCAGGACTGGAAAATTTTAGCAATCAGGAATGATGGGATAGACTGGGATTGTCTTCCTCTTGGAATAGAGGTATCTGAGAAGAGGTTGAATGAGTTGTGTAGAAGTATGAGGAGCCTAGACAGAGCAGAAAGGAAACATCAATTTCCCCCAGCAGAGAAGTCGTTGACCACGGAGACTGGATTTAAAATAAAATGGCAGGGTTACAGAAGAGTTGGGGAGAAATATTTGGAACCAAAGGGTGGGGGGGGGGGGGGGGGGGGGGAATCTGGATCTACTTTCCCGAAAGGATGGTGGAGGCAGAAACTCTTGCTACATTTAAAAAGTAATTGAGTATACACTTGAAGTGTTGTAACCTGATTGCAGCTTGATGCCTCAGGCTGTATATAATACTCTTCTGAAATTGAGGATGAGGTAGCGTGTTGAGGCAGAATTGAGGAAGCTTTGTTTAGAAGAGTAAGAGGCGACTCGATTGAAATAATCCTGAGGGGTATTGAGAGGATAGATGTGGAAAGAATGTTTCCCTATTGTGGGAGAATCTAGAACTAGGGGTCACTGCTTAAAAATGAGGGCTTACTTATTTCGGACAAAAATGAGGAAAAATGTTTTCTCTTAGAGGGTCACAAACCTTTTTCCTCAAAAGGCGGGAGAAGCAGAGGTAGATGCAAGTAGGATGTTACAGATGGTGGGGCATCCAGAACTAGAGGTTACAGTCTTAGGATATGGGTGAGACCATTTGGGACAGAGATGATGAGAACTTTCACCACCCAGAGAGTGGTGAGCCTGTGGAATTCACTACCACAGAAAGTAGTTGAGGTCAAAACATTGTATGTTTTCAAGAAGCAGTTAGATATAGCACTTGGGGCGAAGGAGATTAAAGGATATGGGAGAAAGCGGGAAAAGCATGTTTTCAAGAAACAGATTGTATAGCACTTGGGGTGAAGGGGATCAACGTATATGGGGGAAAGCAGGAACACTGGGTGGGATTCTCCGCTGGCGGGATTCTCCATTTTGCCAGCGCCCGGGGATTACTCAACGGCGTGGGACTGCCCCTCAATGGGAAACTGCATTGACTGGCCGGCGTGACGGAGAATCCCCCTGGCGGGTGGGGGCAGAAACATATGACATTACACCAGCCAATGGTGTTACTCTGATACATAACAGACATCCTGGGCGAAATTCTCCGTTATCGGCGGAAAGTCCGCCGATTGGCGCAAAAAACGGCGCAAATCCGACTTGTGTCACGTCGGAAAAATGGGTCGATAGTCTCCGACCCGAAATGGGCTAGCAGCGACGTAACGGGATCCGCGCTTGCGCAGTGGTTCACGCCGTGCAGCGTCATACGCGCCGCACGGCGTGACGGCTCATAAGGCCGCGCTGCTCCCCCCCACCCGACCGGAACACCCGACCAGAACACCCGACTGGATGGCTGGCCGCCGCTCAGCCCCGAGGTTCGAGTCACGGGATGTGGAGGCGCTCCTGGACGCGGTGGAGCAGAGGAGGGACGCCCTGTATCCCGGGCACGGCCGCAGAGTTGCCCCACGCCACAGCCGGCGTCTGTGGAGGGAAGTGGCAGAGGCCGTCACCGCTGCGGCCCTGACACCACGGACAGGCACCCAGTGCCACAAGAAGGTGAACGACCTCGTCAGAGCAGGCAGGGTGAGCCTCCCCATATCCCCCCTCCCCCATATCCCCCCTCCCCCATATCCCCCCCTCCCCCATATCACCCCTCCCTCATATCCCCCTTCCCCCATATCCCCCCTCCCCCATATCCCCATCCCCCATATCCCCCCTCCCCCATATCCCCCCACCCCCATATCCCCCATATCCCCCTCCCCCATACCCCCCTCCCCCAAATCCCCCATATCCCCAAGTGAATCCAGCCCTAACCTTAACCTCTGCAATGCACGCGCAACCGATGGCGTGCATTCATATACCTGCCTAACAGTGTTGCCTTTTACCCCTGCCTCCCCCCACCCCCCCCCCCCCCACCCCCACAGGAGAAGCGCGCACACAACAATAGGGAGTATGTGAGGACTGGAGGAGGCCCCGCTGATGAGAGGCCATTGACCGAACACGAGGAAAGGGCCCTGGAACTGGCTGGCGGACCTGAGGACCGGGAGGTTGCTGATGCAGAGGTCGGGGGCGTACTAGCAAGTGAGCCACCGACAGCCCGTCCCCATATCCCCCCTCCCCTATATCCCCCTCCCCCATGTCACCTGATCACTGCCTGATGTCTAACCATGCATGCTTCATTGTGTATCGCAGGACCAAACATCCAGGCACCCATCCCCGCAGATGCAGACCGCCCGCAGGATGCCCCTCGGAGGCCACGGGAGACAGAGAGACCCGGACCCTCCAGCATGCGACGCCCGCAGGATGCCCCTCGGAGGCCACAGGAGACGGAGAGACGCGGACCCTCCAGCATGCGACGCCCGCAGGATGCCCCTCGGAGGCCACGGGAGACGGAGAGACCCGCACCCTCCAGCATGCGACGCCCGCAGGATGCCCTCGCACACCACGGGAGACGGAGAGACCTGGAGCAACAGGGAGACGACACCCCCGTCACGTGCGGGAGCGACCACCCAGCAACGAGGGGGGCAGCCACAGGCCCCCGTCACATCCGAGCCAGGACACCACTACCCAGGACACCACTACCCAGGACACCACTACCCGGGACACCACTACCCGGGACACCACTACCCTAGACAGCACTGCCCGGGACAGCACTGCCCGGGACAGCACTGCCCAGGACACCCCTACCCAGGACACCACTACCCAGGAAGACGAAATACCGGACAGTGACTCAGAGTGGATGGGTGGAGACGAACCCCCACCCCAAAGTGCCATGGACTCAGAGTGGGACGAAGAGCACGACACAACGCCACTGCTGTCACCAACACCCTCCACCATCGCAGAAACACTCACCACGGTTGGGCACTTTAGTGATGAGGCGTCTGGTACACTCACTGGTGCGCACAACACAGCCGTCCCGGTACAGCAGGTGGAGGTAGGAGCAGCAGAGGGGCCGGGCGGTTGGAGGGCAGCCCAGCCCAAGCGAACATCTGCCGCCCAGATGGATCCCGGGTTCCTGCAGTTACCACATCCACACATAGATCCGATGCAACCACCGACCCGGAGACGAGCGAAGAGGGTGACGGGCAGCTTGCGGCGGCTGCAGTCGCAGGTGGAGGAGTCCACCCGCGTCCAGCAGCTGGGAGTGGTGCCGGTCATGCGTGCCACCCAGGCCGACACCGCACGGGTGGCGTCCGCGGTGGAGGCAATGGGTGCGACGGTGTCAGACATGGGGAACGGTTTGCGAGGCCTGGGGCTTTCCGTGCAGGCGGCGTCTGTGGCCCAGGAAATGGCTGCCCTCTCACAGGAGGCCATGAGCCAGTGCCAGCGCCAGATGGCAGAGGCGCTCAACGCCATAGCCCAGTCTCAGCAGGCCATGGCCCAGTCTCTGCAGGCCATAGCCCAGTCTCAGCAGGCCATGGCCCAGTCTCAGCAGGCCATGGCCCAGTCTCAGCAGGCCATGGCCCAATCTCTGCAGGCCATCGCTGAGGGCATCGGCGCCAGTGGCCATGTGCGAGCCGGCGTCGCACTGTCACAGACAGGGTTTGCCAACCCCCTGGGCTCCATGGCTGCAAACCTGCAGACCCCTGTCGATACCAGCACGGGCCTCCAGGACTGGCAGCGCCAGATGTTGGGGGGGCGTTGGATGGCCAGTCCGTTCGCATCCCCCACCCATGTAGAGGCCTGGGGGCCATCGGGCACCCCGAGGGAGGAGGAGGTGGTGTGGTCCGTCCCGGCTCCCCCGTAGGGGAGGTCCCGGTACACCGCGACACCTCGGACTCCCCCCCCCTTCCGTCCCAGGTGCATCGGGTGGGCAACGGGCAGGACAGGCTGGCAGCTCGCCATCCCAGTCGCCCGGGCCGCAGACTGGCCCATCTAGGCCAGGACGCCCCCGCCTGTGTTTACCCCGTCTGCCCTGACCATTACCCCCATCCCCCTCATCTGGGGAGGACTGCGCCTCTTCCTGCTGCTCCTCCACTCCGCCCTCCTCTGCCTGCGGCACATCGCCCCTCTGCTGGGCTATGTTGTGCAGGACGCAGCACACCACAATGATGCGGCCGACCCTATCTGACCGATACTGGAGGGCGCCCCCAGAGAGGTCCAGGCACCTGAAACGCATCTTCAGCACGCCAAAGCACCTCTCTATCACTCCCCTTGTCGCTACATGGGCATCATTGTAGCGGTTCTCCGCCTCATTGCGTGGCCTCCGTATAGGCGTCATCAGCCACGATCGCAATGGGTAGCCCCTGTCGCCCAGCAACCAGCCCCTCAGCCGGGGATGGCGTCCCTCGTACATGCCGGGGATGGATGACCGCGACAACACGTATGAGTCGTGTACACTGCCTGGGTGACGGGCGCAGACGTGCAGGGTCATCATGCGGTGGTCGCAGACCACATGTACGTTCATCGAATAGGTCCCCTTCCTATTGGTGAACACGGCCCTGTTATCTGCAGGTGGCCGCACGGTGACGTGCATCCCATCGATCGCGCCCTGGACCATGGGGAACCCGGCCACGGCAGAGAAGCCCACGGCCCGGGCATCTTGGCTGGCCCGGTCCACGGGGAAGCGGATGTAGCGGTGCGCCATGGCATATAGCGCATCTGTCGCTGCCCGGATGCACCGGTGCACCGATGTCTGCGATATGCCGGACAGGTCCCCACTCGGTGCCTGGAATGACCCCGTTGCATAAAAGTTCAGGGCCACCGTAACCTTGACGGACACGGGGAGAGGGTGTCCCCCGCCAGTGCCACGCGGTGACAGGTGTGCCAGCAGGTGGCAGATGTGTGCCACGGTTTCCCGGCTCATCCGGAGTCTCCTCCTGCATTCCCGGTCCGTGAGGTCCTGGTATGACTGCCAGGGCCGGTACACACGGGGCGCCCTCGGGTGCCTCCGTTGCCGTGGGGCCGCGACGTCCTCCTCCCCCTCCTCGTCCTGTCGGTCAGGTGTCCCTCCAGCCTGGGCGGCTGCCGCTTGTCCCTCTGCGGCAGCCTGCGCCGCCTCTCTGGCACGCTCCTCCTCCTCCTCATCCAGGGCAACATAGACATGAGCGGCTGCCGCCACGGCGGCCAACATCGCTGGATGATCTGAAAACATGACCGCCTGGTGGGGGGAGGGGAACAACGACATGTCATCATTGCCCATATCCCCTCCTCCCCCCAGCCAGGTGGCATGGACCGCATGGGTCCAACTGTTGGAGGCTGGCACCTGGCCAGGTGGACCAACTCACTTGCCCTCGCATCCCCCCTCCCCGGCATGGACCCCCCCCCCAACCTCCACCCCGGCACGGACCCCCCACCCCCCTCCCCGGCACGGACCCCCCCCCAACCTCCACCCCGGCAGGGACCCCCCCCCCCCCCCAACCTCCACCCCGGCACGGACCCCCCCATCCCCCTCCCCGGCACGGACCACCCCCCCCAACCTCCACCCCGGCACGGACCCCCCCATCCCCCTCCCCGGCACGGACCGCCCCCCCAACCTCCACCCCGGCACGGACCACCCCCAACCTCCACCCCGGCAGGGACCCCCCCCCCAACCTCCACCCCGGCACGGACCCCCCCATCCCCCTCCCCGGCACGGACCACCCCCCCCCAACCTCCACCCCGGCACGGACCCCCCCATCCCCCTCCCCGGCACGGACCGCCCCCCCAACCTCCACCCCGGCACGGACCACCCCCAACCTCCACCCTGGCATGGACCCCCCCCCAACCTCCACCCCGGCACGGACCCCCCATCCCCCTCCCCGGCACGGACCCCCCCCCCCAACCTCCACCCCGGCACGGACCCCCCCATCCCCCTCCCCGGCACGGACCGCCCCCCCAACCTCCACCCCGGCACGGACCACCCCCAACCTCCACCCTGGCATGGACCCCCCCCCAACCTCCACCCCGGCACGGACCCCCCATCCCCCTCCCCGGCACGGACCCCCCCCCAACCTCCACCCCAGCACGGACCCCCCCATCCCCCTCCCCGGCACGGACCCCCACCCAACCTCCACCCCGGCACGGACCCCCCATCCCCCTCACCGGCACGGACCCCCCCCCAACCTCCACCCCGGCACGGACCCCCCATCCCCCTCCCCGGCACGGACCCCCCCCCCCAACCTCCACCCCGGCACGGACCCCCCCCCAACCTCCACCCCGGCACGGACCCCCCATCCCCCTCCCCGGCACGGACCCCCCCTCCAACCTCCACCCCGGCACGGACCCCTCCCGGCACTTCCCCGGAGCCCAGCCAACATCGCTGGATGATCTGAAAACATGACGGCCTGGTGGGGGGAGGGGAACGACGACATGTCATCATTGCCCATATCCCCTCCTCCCCCCAGCCAGGTGGCATGGACCGCATGGGTCCAACTGTTGGAGGCTGGCACCTGGCCAGGTGGACCAACTCACTTGCCCTCGCATCCCCCCTCCCCGGCACGGACCCCCCCCCCAACCTCCACCCCGGCACGGACCCCCCCCCAACCTCCACCCTGGCACGGACCCCCATCCCCCTCCCCGGCACGGACCCCCCCTCCAACCTCCACCCCGGCACGGACCCCCTCCCGGCCCTCCCCCGGAGCCCAGCCTACTCTAACCTCCCCCCCCCCCCCCCCCCCCCGCCGCACACACACACACACACACACAACCCGAGACACACCTCTCCTCACATTCAGACTGCGGCCACGCCATTGCCTGCCCAGAGCCAACCCCCCAGGCCGTCACTCACCTCCACGCTGGTCGGCGTGAGCCTGGAGCACAGGGTCACGCCGATGAAAAGGAGGTTTAATTTACGTCGACCGTTCACGTCGACGGGACTTCGGCCCATCCGGAAGGGAGAATATCGGCAGGCCGAAAATCGGCTGCCTTGCGCAGACCCGTGCCATTCTCCGACGGCAGCGGCGACATTAACGCCCCAACGACTTTTCTCCCTTCGAAGACTTCGGCAACCGGCGGGGGCGCGATTCACGGCGGCCAACGGCCATTCTCCGACCCTTTGGGGAGTCGGAGAATGACGCCCCAGATTAGCCAAAATCAGATCAGCCTGAAGACAGCTGCATATTTAACAGGTTTACATGGCTCCCTGAACCATGGATGCGCAAATGCAAACCTCCCACACTCCCCCCACACTCCCCCTGTCAGGAAAGTGGTGGGAGCCGGGTTCAGGGGTGGGATTTCGGATCTGGGCCTTCATCACCATTTTTACTAAGACTGTTTGCATTAAGATTCAGGTCATAATGTCTAACATTAAATGAAATTCCGCAATTGGGAAGCGTTTGCTATACAATTCGAGGAATTACGTTAACAAGCAATTTAGGATTATCAGTCAGGATTGCAGTGTAGTTCTTTTACACTTGCTAGAAAAGACATATATTCATGTGCAGTGGCCTGTCTCTGCAGCCAAAAGGAATATGTCCAGGTAGTGAACCTTTTTTGAATAAACAAAAGTGCGAGGGTCAATTGTTTCCTAGTGCATTCGCTATGGCAACATCTTGACCAATTATAGTTGGCTTGCCAACCAATTAGCAGCCAACTTGCCAGCCAATTAGCATCCCTGTTCTCATGCAGCATAAATTGCTGTTCCTTTTGAAATTTGAGAAGTTAGAGCAGTACAGAGAGAGAGGCCAGGCCATGAAAGCATTAAATATAGACACGAGAGGTCCACCTTTCAATGGAAGCCTATAAAATCCAGCATCTACTTGAATGGATCCAAAAATATATATTTATTCTTCACTGCCAGTCGAGTTATTGACCACTCTTCAAATGAAAAATTGTTTCTTGAAACAAATAGCAAGTTGCCGTTTCCAAATTTCTACTGAGTCCAAATGTCCTGTTACCACAGTGTTCTAAACGTCACAAAAAAGATTTCCCTGCAGAAAGAGATCATTTCACTCCTTTATCTTCATTTAAAATAGAACTAAATGTGCACATTGTAAAAATACGAGAAAGTTCTCAGAGGGGACTGCGATGATAAAGCGCAGTCTGACAATTCAGCTGTCTTTGACAAATTACTGGAGATTATCTCCCATGATTTATCCTTTTTTAATGGATTTGTATTTTGTTGTGCTTTTTTTAATATTGAGGATTTTGGCGTCAAGAAGTTGAAAACTATCCATGTTGCATCAACTCTCAGCTCAGTTATAGTTTTGATTAGAGGCGAAGGAAAGTCTTCTGGTACTTTACACCAGTAGACATGCTCAGCTCAGCTGTTGACACAAAGCGTGTACAGAGCATGCAGACATACGAATTAGGAGCAGGAGTAGGCTGCTCGGCCCTTGAGCCTGCTCCACCATTCAATAAGTTCATGGCTGATGTGATTGTAACTCAATTTCACATTCCCACCTACCCCCATAACCTTTTACCCCATTGCTGAATCTATCTTTCTCTGCATATAAGTATTTAAATATAGAAAATAGGAGCAGGAGGAGGCCATTCGTCCCTTCAAGCCTGCTCTTGCCATTCATAATGGTCATGGCTGATCATAATAATAATCATAATCGCTTATTGTCACAAGTAGGCTTCAATGAAGTTACTGTGAAAAGCCCCTAGTCGCCACATTCCGGCGCCTGTTCGGGGAGGCCTGGTACAGGAATTGAACCCGCGCTGCTGCCTTATAAGCCAGCTGTTTAGCCCACAATGCTAAACCAGCCCCTACTCAGTAAGTCATCCAACTCAGTAACCTGTTCCTGCTTTCCCCCATAGCCTTTGATCCCCTTCACCCCAAGTGCTATATCTAACTGCTTCTTGAAAACATACTGGGCTGGATTCTCCGCCCCGGGGCGGCGGGAAATCTTCTGGTCGATCGCGACAGCTGCTCGTGCAAGTAAAAGGGTTCTTTTTCAAAAAAACAATCGGACAATTGCGAGTTACTGGGGGCTTACCTCAACTGGAGGATCAAATTTTCGGTACACCTACCGTTGTAGTGCGTGGAACTGCGGAGACCGCGCATGAGGCACTGAAATGGGCCGCAGGAACATGTACCTACGGGACTGCGACTCTGCCACTGCCCGGGAATCGCTAGTGAAGCACAGGAACAGCTAGTCTGCTTGTGCGCTGTGCGTTTGTACGCTTTAAACTGAGAGAAAGTAAACGGCAGGGAAGGCAGGCTGAAGGGCGGCACAATAGCACAGTGGATAGCACTGTTGCTTCACAGCGCCAGGGACCAGGGTTGGATTCCTGCCTTGAGTCACTGTCTGTGCGGAGTCTGCACGTTCTCCCCGTGTCTGCGTGGGTTTCCTCCGGGTGCACTGGTTTCCTCCCACAGTCCAAAGATGTGCCGGTTAGGTGGATTGGCCATGCTAAATTGCCCAATGGTTAGGTGGGGTTATTGGGTTAGTTGGGGTTATTGGGTTACAGGGAAAGGGTGGAGATGTGGGCTTAAGTAGAGTGCTCTTTCAATGGTTGGTGTAGACTCGATGGGCCGAATGGCCTCCTTCTGCAATGCAAATTCTATGAAGGCTGTGTACCACAGATCAGGGAGCTGCAATCCAAAAATGGCAGGAATTAGAGATGTCATGGACACATTTGATGAGGAGGAGGAGACATGGAGCTCTTATGAGGAAAGGTTCCCGTCATTCCTTAAAGCCAATCAGACATCAGCAGACTTGCACACAGTTAGGTTTATCAAATCAGTTAAGAGTAAAACATTCATGAATTTAGCACACCCGGCTAAATTTGGAGACAAGTCATATGATGAGTTAATGACTGTCCTGCAAGAATATTTCTCTCCACGTCCACTATTAACAGCTAAAGGATTCCGCTTTCACCGTCGAGCGCAGGAGGAAGCTCGCAAAGTACTGCGAATTTGGTCAGACTTTGATTTATACACTTCGCAACCGATTAGTTTGTGGCCTCAAGAATTAAGCCATCTAAAGGAAATTGTTGACTGTAGGTGCATGAACCTTAAAATCTGCCATAGAAATTGCAATGTCAATGGAACTTGCTGCAAGAGAAGCTTTGCTGATTGGAGTTCGAGGTAAAGTCCATAAATGGAGTCTGTGTGAAGCAGGTCCACCAAGAACCTACCATGTCGTTGTGGCAACCAAGTGGGACATACGGCTGGAGATTGTTGGAGCAAGGAGAAAAAAATGCAAAAATTGTGGTAAAGTTGGTCATATTACCAAGGCATGTTGGTCACACCAATCTTCATCAGCACAAATGAAGTGTACCAAGAAAAATATTACCAAGTCTACACAGCAAATTTATCAGTTAAGTGATCCAAATGAAGACTCACAGAGTACCAAAGTGTCAAGTCAGCTGAAGCAATGTAATCTCGGGTTCTAGCAGTGCAAGGAGACTAACAACGCTTTTGGGTCTATTGAAAATTAAATGGTAACACTATTAAGATGGAAGAGGATATGGGTGCTGCAGTATCACTTGTACCTGAATCGATATACCTTCAGAAATTGAAGTATCTGCCATCGATGTAGTCTTGAGGACATAAACTGAGTAGTTTGTGCTGCTGAAGGGCTTCATCAAGGTGATTGTGGAAGCTAATGAGCAGAATGTGGAGTTACCTCTTCACATTGTTCAAGGAACCTTTCCAGCATTGTTTGGGAGATCTTGGTTAAGGAAGATTAAGCTAAACTAGGCCATCATGAGTCAACTTGTTGATTCTACGAAAGATCTTCAACCATTTCTGAGAAAGTGTGTAAAGGTATTCATTTGGATGCATGACTGGGTTTGAAATTAAACTTAAGATAAAGGCAGACAGTGTGCCCAAATGTACCCTATGCCGTTCGACCTAAAGTGGAAGAACAGTAGCATTGTGGATAGCACAATTGCTTCACAGCTCCAGGGTTCCAGGTTCGATTCTGGCTTGGGTCATTGTCTGTGCGGAGTCTGCGCATCCTCCCCGTGTGTGCGTGGGTTTCCTCCGGGTGCTCCGGTTTCCTCCCACAGTCCAAAGATGTGCAGGTTAGGTGGATTGGCCATGATAAATTGCCCTTAGTGTCCAAAATTGCCCTTAGTGTTGGGTGGGGTTTCTGGGTTATGGGGATAGGGTGGAGGTGTTGACCTTGGGTAGGGTGCTCTTTCCAAGAGCCGGTGTTGACTCGATGGGCCGAATGGCCTCCTTCTGCACTGTAAATTCTATGAAAACTCGAGTGGTTACTGAAGCTAGCAGTCATTGAGTCTATTATCACCTGCGATTGGTCAACACCCATTGTCTCTGTCTTGAAGAAGGATACAGTAAGAAGTCTTACAACACCAGGTTAAAGTCCAACAGATTTGTTTCGAATCACTAGCTTTCGGAGTGCTGCTCCTTCCTCAGGTGAATCCTGAGGAATCCTGAGGAAGGAGCTGCGCTCCGAAAGCTGGTGACTCGAAACAAACCAGTCGGATTTAACCTGGTGTCGTAAGACTTCTTGCTGTGCTCACACCAGTCCAACGCCGGCATCTCCACATCTTGAAGAAGGATAGTTCAGTATGAATATGCGGTAATTTCAAAACGATGATCAACCCTGTATTATGTGCTGATCAATACCCTCTACCACTTATCAAAAATATTTTTGCGGGATTCTCAGGCGGCCAGAAATTTAGCAAAATTGATCTCTCCCAAGCCTGTCTGCAAATGAACGTAACTATTGAGACTCACCTGCTACTGACCATAGTAACACACAAGGATCTGTTTCGGTATTGGAAGCTTCCCTTCCGGATAACCTCAGCACCGGCTCTACTCCAATGATCTATGGATCAGATCTTGAGTGGGCTATTGGATATGCTGTGCTACTTGGATGATATTTTGATCAGAGGTTCGAACGATGAAAGAACCTAGAAGCAACTCTTGCAAGGTTGCAACTTCATAATCTCAGGGTCAAGAAAGAGAAGTGTGAATTTTTAAAATCTTCTACTGACTATCTTGGACACATCATCGACTAAGACCGTCTTCATAAAGAACCTAAGAAGATGTCGGAGATCCTGGATGCTCCACGGCCGCAGACCCTGACTCAGTTAAGACCATTTCTTGGATGATTGAATTTATGGAAAGTAACAAACAAGTTTGGCTCTGGATGAACGATTGTGGGAATGTTAACCAAAATGTCATTAACAATGACAGGAATCGGGGTTATCAGTCCATTATAACCCAAAACTGAAGCTGCAGCTTGCTTGCGATGCACCACCCTTTGCGGCTGGAGCAGTTGCCTCGCATATAATGACTTCAGGCGAAGAGCGTCCAATAGCATTTACTTTGTAACGGGCGGCACGGTAGCACATTGGTTAGCACTGTTGTTTCACAGCGCCAGGGTCCCAGGTTCAATTCCGGACTTGGGTCACTGTCTGTGCGGAGTCTGCACGTCCTCCCCGTGTCTGCGTGGGTTTCCACCGAGTGCTCCGGTTTCCTCCCATAATCCAAAGATGTGCAGGTTAGGTGGATTGGCCATGCCAAATTACCCCTTAGTGTCGAGAAAGGTAAGGTGGGGTTACTGGGTTATTGGGGTAGGGTGGAGGTGTAGGTTTAAGTAGGGTGCTCTTTCCAAGGGCCGGTGCAGATGCGATGGGCCGAATGGCCTCCTTCTGCACTGTAAATTCTATGATTCTATGAGTTCAACTATGCCCAACTTGAGAAAGAATCCCTCAGCATTATCTTTGGTATTCAAAGGTTCCACCATTATTTACTCGGCCTTCAATTTATTGACCGACCATCATCCTTTAACAACAATGTTTGGGCTGCATAAGGGGATCCCTTTGCTCTTTAGTAGTCGATTCCAATGTTGGGTGTTAGTCTTGTCAGCACACAATTATGTAATCAAATATCGTAGGTCTGAATGCGGACAATTTTTCTAAACTGCCGCTGCAAGATCAACAAGACCAGAAAGACAAGCACGAATCTGATGAACACTTCAATGACATTTTCTATCTGTCTCATGTGGAAAATGTCCGGTAACATCTTCTCAGTGTAAAAATTTACCCAAACAGATCTGGTGATGGGGAACGTATTGGACATGATTCAAAAAGGCACTCTTATACAAGACCACAGGAAGATTTAAAACCCTATCTTACCAGGCATCTTGAGTTGACAGTACAAAATGGAGTATTGTTGTGGGATATTAGAATAATCTTTCCGCTGTATCTACGAAGTCGAATCCTGGATCAGCTGCACGAGGGCCATCCTGGTGTAGTTAGAATGAAGGAGTTGGTGAGAAGCTACATCTGGTGGCCCGGGTTGGATGCCCACATAGAGAAGAAGGTGGGGTTATGCCAATCCTGTGCTGTGTTGAGAAACATACCTCCGCTACAACCTTTGCATCCATGGGAATGGTCTTCCAGGCAATGGCAAAGAATCCATGTTGATTATGTGGAACCATTCGAAGGACACATGTTTTTGGTCATGGTTGACGTGCATTCCAAGTGGCTGGAGGTTGCCACAATGAAATCGACAACTATGGAACAGACCATAGAAAGGCTTGACGAGGTATTTGCAAGATTCGGGCGACCTGAACAACTCATGAGCGATAACGGTATGTAGTTCACAGCTGTTTATTTCAAGGACTGTCTGAAAGGGTGTGGCACCCACCATATCAAATCTGCCCGTACCATGCAGCTACCAACGGCCTAGCTGGATGTTTTGTACAATTGCTTGAGCGTGCAGTGAGGTTTTGAGGCATAAAGACTCTCTACCTAAACGTGTCAATAGCTTTCTAACCACATACAGAAACATTGTGCATGCAACAACACAGAGCTCACAGGCTATACCGATATTAAAAAGGAAATTATGCACACAGTTCGACCTTTTGACTCCCCCTTAAACTTCAGAGATAGTCAGGCAACAACATCAGTGCAAGTGGCTAGCAGGGAACAACATTCCAAAAGCAGCGTCTTTGACCGTGGGGAACGTGTTCTAATGAGAAACTCCGCCTCAGGTAAAAATGGACTCCAGCAATTGTACCAGCCAAATGAGTCCAATTTTATATACTGTACAAACCAACGGTGAATGAATTTGGCATCAGCACATTGACCAATTATTGTCTGCACTTAGTGCGAGTACAGACTCTGTACCAAACGTTTACACCACAGAGAGTATGGACAGTGACATTCCCAACTTGACGACTGCAACTGTCGAGATTATGGAACCTGCTATGACAGAGTCATCCACACAACTAGAGACAGCTTCTGAGTTGGTTTTGCCAGATGTAACACCGACCAGTGTACAGGAAGACACTCCTAGTACGCCGAAGAGCCAATTCCTGAATGTCGTATTCTGCCAAAACGAGGCAGACGTCCACCCAAGACACTGTCTTACTAATGTACATATGTATCCGTAACATAACAATGTGAGTTATGGCATTATGTGTTAGATCTATGTTAAAGTGCTTGATTTAAAGGCAGCACGGTGGCGCAGTGGTTAGCACTGCTGTCTCATGGAGCCGAGGTCCCAGGTTCGATCTGTGCTCTGGCTCACTGTCCGTGTGGAGTTTGCACATTCTCCCCGTGTTTGCATGGATTTCGCCCCCACAAACCAAAGATGTGCATGTTAGGTGGATTGGCCACGATAAATTGCCCCTTAATTGGGAAAAATGAATTGGGCACTCTAAATTTAAAAAAAAAGTGTTTGATTAAGTAAAAATGCCGGGAACACTAAAGGAGGAAAGAGGGAGGATGTGATGTATTGGAGTAACACCACTGGGTGGTGTAATGTCACGTGCTATGCAATGAGCGTTCCGTGGTTTTTTGCTGAGTTCACCATTGTCCCCTGTTTGAGCAGCATCTTGTAAATAAACCCCTTGCACTCTGTTTGACGTGTGCCACCTCTGATTCTTTCTCTTTGTGGTTACAACAAAGACCATAACAATGTCCAAAACATGACATGTGGGCTTTAGGCCCAGTATGAAAAAGTCTAAAGTTAGCAGAGTTAATTGGGGAGGTAGGGAAGTCTTTTGGAGAGGTAGGGTAGACGTTTGGATCACACCCACACTGTAATTCACACACCACATTACTCATTTGTAGAAGGCAGAATGCCTCTTTGGTTGCATTCTGTTTGTGGAAAATACCCACTCTTTTGCCACTGCATAATAACAGCGTGAAACGGCTAGCTTCACCTATTACTCAACTTACCCTTCCAGGGTTATTTGAGCTAGACTGAGTAATTTCAGCCCAAACGTTGTGGTCATAGACCCATTTGTGAATATGCATAATACATATTGAGGAATAAGTTGATGGGCCCTGAAGGAAAAAACAGCAAAGGTGGGGATTTAAGAATGCTTACAAAAACACAGAATCACAGAATTGTTATGGCTCAGAAGGAGGTCATTTGGCGCATCATATCTATGCCAGCTCTCCAAACAAGCATCATGACTTTGTGCCATTCCCCTGTCTTTTCCCTTACCCCTGCACATTGTTTATATTTAAATAATGATCTAATGCCCCCTTGAATGTCTCGATTGAACATGCTTCCACCATACTTCCTCACAGTGCATTCCAGACCCCAACCACTCGTTGGGTAAAATAGTTTTCTCTCACTGCACATTTGCTTCTTATGCAAATCATTTTACATCTGTGCCCTCTTGTTCTTGATCCTTTTACAAGAGGGAACAATTTCTCCCAATCTACTCTGTCCAGTCCCTCATGATTTTGAACATTTCTACCAAATCTCCTTTCAGCCTGCTTCTCTCCAAAGAGAACAGACTCAATCTCTGCAAGCTATACTTATAATTGAATTTTCTCATCTCTGGAACCATTCTTATAAACTTCACCTGCACTCTCCCCAATGTGTTCACATCCTGCCTGCAGTGTGGCCCCAAGAACTGGGCACAATATTACAGCTGAGGTCTAACTACTGTCTTGTATAAGTTCAGCACAACCTCCTTGAAGACTCTTGTACCCTCTGCCCCTATGATTAAAGCCCAGAATACTATGAGCTTTATTAACTGCTCTCTCTACCTGTCCTGAAACCTTCGATGATCTGAGATCTGAACTGGTCTAGTGTACCTCAGAATGGAACACTAGTAAAAATCGGGAAATGGAATACTGGTCCAAACTGTTTTTCCCCTTGGCTGGTTTTGTGACGGCCATGAAGAATCCAGCACCAGTTTACAGAGTCAAACAGAAAGTAACTTTATCGAGAAACAATATGTACACAACAGCAGTAGTTTACCACAGAGCCCTTCTCTCGCCGGTACCACACTGGCCAGCTCTATTTATCACAGCTGCAACTACTAGTGATTGCCCTACCCCCATCATTGGGGGAGCTCATATTCCCCGAGAGTTGTGGGATAACTAATTGTCCCCAGCCAATAGGATTTGGGCAGGTTATAACACTGGGTGGGGGGGAGAGAGTTGGTATTGCCATGTTGTAGCATGTGGAGCTGTAGAAATTCCCAACACATTTATTGAACAATGAAGGTAAGCTTGAGGTAGATATTAGCGGATTCCTCAGTTAGCACGTTGAGAAAGAGAGCTGGTTAGACTGCTCCATTCCAGAGGTGAATTTGAGCAGGATTGAAACACATTATGGAGGGGACCTAGGGTTTTGGTCACCTGTCCTTGTGTCTCTTTATATGGTTTGTTGTCAAACTTTGTCTGTGAAGCACCTCGGGATATGTTACCACATTAAAGTTGCTATATGAATACAGGGGTGTTGTGATCTGTACGATTAATGGATGCACTAAATGTAATCAAAAGGAGGGTGTTACAAGGATAATCTTACAGAATTTTTATCTGAATATTTCCTTACTCTATCTTGTTCATGTAACATTTGCTGAAATGAACGAGCGAAGCCAGTACATTATGAACTTCATGATTTACAATCATTTCTTTAATGTCCAAAAGTGGTTGACTAGTTAATCATTTTGTCTGTAGCTTCTTTTGATAATACAGGGCTGGTGCTAACTGCTTTGAGGAAACTTCAAAAAAATAAATTCTGACAGTCATCCTAGTAAACATTCTAGATGAACATATTCTACTCTTAGTGATCTTTGATCCAGTGTACTCCCAGATGATACATGGTTTCCTTTGCTGGTTTAGAACTCTTTGAGATGCAGGTACTGCTGTATCAAAGGCATAAGAGCAACAGCATAAATACTCCAAAACTGTCTTAAAGAAAATTACCAGTGTCAAATCCACGCCAAAACCCTACCGACTGATGCTGTTCCAAGCCAATTCCACAAATGGATATTTTGATGCAGAGACACAGATCTAAGGACACAGATAAAATATGTTGTCATCATCTGGTACAAAGAGCCAACTGACTTCTTTAGAAAGGAGTACTTCTCCAGTTTTCTGAAGACATCGGACTGGTGTTCTGTTTAGTGAATGGACCCCATCTTTGAATAAGACTCCAGTGGGTTCTGCTTCTTACTAAGGACTTGTACCAAAGAGCATTATAGATTTCATAGAATTTACAGTGCAGAAGGAGGCCATTCAGCCCATCGAGTCTGCACCGGCTCTTGGAAAGAGCACCCTACCCAAGATCCACACCTCCACCCTATCCCCATAACCCAGTAACCCCACCCAACACTAAGGGCAATTTTGGGCACTAAGGGCAATTTAGAATGGCCAATCCACCTAACCTGCACATCTTTGGACTGTAGGAGGAAACCGGAGCACCCGGAGGAAACCCACGCACACACGGGGAGGATGTGCAGACTCCACACAGACAGTGACCCAAGCCGGAATCGAACCTGGGACATTGGAGCTGTGAAGCAATTGTGCTATCCACAATGCTTCCCTTGCTGCCCTTGGCGTACTTAGTTCCAAGCCAGCACTGTGTTGCCTCTGCAAGTTTAAAATTTCTGGAAGAATTAGGTGGACTTATCAGAACGTTAAGTGCGTATGGGCCTCACTGCGAGCAATTAGTGGGGAGAAGCTGTCACTTTTCTTGGGAGTCAGCTGATCAAGTAAACAGAGTGTGACTGATGGAATTACAATACAGACCAGGACATTTGTGAAGGTTGCTCAAAATTACAAGAGGAATTTTGGATTATGTCCACTACCACTTTGCACAGGCACCACAGGGGTAGTGACTCAAACCAATGGCCCTTTAGACAACATAATGAAATTTATATACGCCAAGAGTAGCCACTCCTTGCCTGTGGCTACACCTAACTTGATTAATTTGCATGATTATACGATGCACTCATTATACTTGAGTACTTTAACCTGGTGTTGTCAGACTTCTTACTGATGACACAGACCGATTAGCTCCTGACACCTGCAGGATCTCCTTCCTGTTTCTACGTGCTCCAACTAGGAATATGACAACTGGGCTTTTATCTGCCTTTCCAAATTCCTCTCTAGTCCCCAAGATATCCCTTCAGGAAATATATCCTTTGGGACTTCCATTCATGGCTGCAGTGGACAGTATTTATTCCCCTTAGTTATAGAAACCCCTATCACTACTATACTAGGGCAGCACCGTGGCACAGTGGTCAGCACTGCTGCCTCATAGTGCCAGGGACCCGGGTTTGATTCTGACCTTGGGTGACTGTCTGCACATCCCCCTCCCCCCCCCCCCCAAACCCGGGAGCTCCGGCCCCCTCCCACAGTTCAAAAACGTGCAGGTTAGGTGGACCGGCCATGCTAAATTGCCCCTTTACTGTCCAAAGGTGAGGTGGGGTTATGGGGATAGGGCAGAGCTGCGACCCTCTTACAGAGGGTTGGTGCAGACTCGATGGAATACGAAGAATGAAAGATGAATGAAAATCTATAAAGCATTTGACATTCTTAAGGGTCTTACCAAGGTAGGTACTGTGATGTTGCTTCCCTGGTTGGGAAGGCTAGGGCTAGTGATCACAGTGTCAAAATAAGAATTCGGCCATTTTCTGACTGAGATTAGGAGATGTTTCTTCATTCAAAGACTTGTGACCCTTCGGAATTTTCTATCACAAGGGTCAGAAGATCACCGATGATTGCACAATGTTCAGCACCATTTGCGACTCCTCAGATACTGAAGAAGTCCATGTTCAGGTGCAGCAAGATCTGGGCAATATCCTGGTTTGGGCTGACAAAAGGCAAGTAACATTTACGCCAAAAGAGTAGCAGGCAATGACCATCTCCAACAAGTCAGAATTGTCATTCAATAGCACTCCCATCGCCAAATCCCCCGCTATTAACATCCTGGGGGTTACCAGTGTCCAGAAACTCACCGTATAAATACTGTGGCTACAGGGGAAGGTCAGAGGCTAGGAATCCAGTAATGTGTAACTCCCCAAAGCCTGCCACCGTCTACAAGGCACAAGTCAGGACTGTGATGAAATACTCTCCAATTGCCTGGATGAGTGCAGCTCCAAGTACAGTCAAGAAGCTCGACACATCCAGGACAAAACATCCCGCTTGATTGGTACCCCATCCACAAACATTCAATCCCTCCACCACTGATGCACAGTATCAGCAATGTGTACCATCGACAAGATGCACTGCAGGAACTCACTAAGGCTCCTGATACAGCACCTTCCAAATGTACAAACACTACCATCTGGAAGTACAAGGACAGCAGATACATGGGAACACTACCACCTGGAAGTTCCCTGCCAGGTCACTCATCGTCCTGACATGGAAATATATCGATGTTCCTTCACTTTCGCTGGGTTAAAATCCTGGAACACCCTCCTTAACAGTACAGTGGGTGTACCTACACCACATGGACTGCAGCAGTTCAAGAAGGCAACTTGCCACTGCATTTCTCAAGAGAAGGTAGGGATGGGCAACAAATGTTCGTCTAACCAGCGATTCCCACATCCCATGAATGAAAAAAAACTGTGGATGCTCAGCCATAAAGTGTATTCAAGACATTCTGGATAGAGTTTTGAATAGAGAATGAAAGGATTGGGGGATAGTGCAGGAATATGGAGTTAGGAAGAAGATCAGCCATGATCTTACTGAATGGTGGAGCATGAATGCTCTCCTTCTGCGTCAATTTCTTATGCCCTTATGTTTTAATGCACTACATCTGGGGTGACACAGTGGCACAGTGGTTAGCACTGCTGCCTCACAGCATCAGGAACCGGGGTTCAATTCCAGCCTTGGGTGACTGTCTATGTGGAGTTTTCTCCCCGCGTCTGCATGGGTTTCCTCCGGATGCTCCGGTTTCCTCCCACAGTCCAAAGATGTGCAGGTTAGGTTACGGGGATAGGCCGGGAAGAGCGGGCCAAGGTAGGGTGCTCTTTCAGAGGATTGGTGCAGACTCGATGGGCTGAATTGCCTTCTTCTGCACTGTGGGAGTTCTATGACTCTATCTGGATAATCAGGATAACTCGCTCTCTAAATATATAAGAACACTGGGGTTCAATATTTTATCTTACATGAAGACAATAATAGTCACTTTAACTTAAATAAGTTCTTATATTGCTGATCATATGACACAATATTACTTCCTTGCAAAATGATTTAGCTAAGAGAGCTGGCTATTGCTGTCCAGATACTTATGTGGCAACCTGTGGGGTTTTGCTTTTAAGGTGTAGATCATCTCACCCTTCACTATCTTACAGTTCATAACCTATGCTGCATTGTCCCAGATACCTTTAGAATACTTACTCAGTAAATTTTCTCTGGTGAACTCAATAGAGTAAAGCTCCTTTTGCAGGTGACTTGTGGACCAAATCTCTTGAATTGGAAAAATAAGAGAGCCTATGTACTGGAGGCAGAGATTGCATGTAGTGCCGTTTTTGTACAGAGAGTAATGCCGAGTGCTTGTAATTTCCTGAGGGACATCTTTGTTGTATCTGTCAATTTACATTTCATTTATGTTGATTTTGATTTGTTTTAAAGTACAAATTACATAAAGTAAAAGTTTGTTTGCTAAATTTCTCAGGGATAGTTCGGGGTGAATGTGGTTCTTTTTGGTTTCCAGATTCTCGCGGGGATTGTAGAAAGCTAATATTTATACTTCAACCAACATCTATAAAAGCAGATGAGCTGAACATTATGGCATTGCTGATTGTGGGATCTTGCTGTGCACAAGTCAGTGACTACACTTCAAAGGTGCTTCATTGACACTAAAGTGTTCAGCGCATCCTGAAGCCACGACAAGCACTATATAAATGAAGTATTTCTTTTTAACATGTGATCCCAGTTCAACATTTTGAGAACACTGTGGGCAAACCAAAGATCTTTCTTTTCTAATAGAAACTTACAAGATAATGAATGGCTTAGATAGGGTGGATGTAGGGAAGTTGTTTCCATTAGCAGGGGAGACTAGGACCCGGGGGCACACCTTAGAATAAAAGGGAGTCACTTTAGAACAGAGATGAGGAGAAATTTCTTCAGCCAGAGAGTGGTGGGTCTGTGGAATTCATTGCCACAGAGGGCAGTGGAGGCCGGGGCGTTGAGTGTCTTTAAGACAGAAGTTGATAAATTCTTGATTTCTCGAGGAATTAAGGGCTATGGAGAGAGAGCGGGTAAATGGAGTTGAAATCAGCCATGATTGAATGGTGGAGTGGACTCGATGGGCCGAATGGCCTTACTTCCGCTCCTATGTCTTATGGTCTTTCTATGAATATGTTACTAAGAGAGATACCGGAAATGGGCAAAAAAGTACTGAAGAAGTAGTGCAAATAGGGTAATCCAGAATATACGCATTCCTCTTGTGGCAGTCACCACAGAGTTTCTGCTGCTCCCATGCTGAGTCAACATACAAAAGAAATCCTGGTGCAAAAAAAGGCAAGGTTGAGGCGTGTTCACTTAAGCATCTTTGTATCAAATCTAATCCCATGCTGAAACCAAGGTACGAAATGGGTCCACATCGGCTGGTGAATTACACCCCTGTAAGAAGTGGGGAACGAGCCCACTCTTCCGATTTTGCGAGCCTCCTGTTGCCCTTTTGCACCTGCAGTCCCTACTGACTCGATCCTTATAGCCCAGGGCTGCTTCCTGCGCATCACATTCTACAGCGACCCATCTCAGCATACAAAGTACCTCTGGAATAGCAACAGGATTAACTCTCCCTTGTTCCTCGGCATTTGGAGCACTGGGATAGTTTTCAGGAGGTTTGCATTTCCTCTGGCCTTTGACAGGAACTGGACATCTCCACTAAGACGTTAATTCCAGCCCGAGTGTTACAGGCCTCCTAATCTGATTAAGTGCTAGCTCGGTTACAGTTTGCTTACTGTGATCCTTTAGCCAGTCTTAGTTTCATTGTTAAGTAATTGGATTCAGTCTCTGAGCGGTTAGAGGCTGGCTGATCCCACAGAGGAGGGACTTTGAGACTCCCCTTCAGTTATAGTTCTGTAGTTTGTGAATCTGATTTTTTTTTTGAGCTTGCTGGAGTAATGTGGCTCACATCAAGGCAGTTCAGTTCTCCAGTGTGTAATTCATCCTGTCAGATGGGTTGAGGTTCTGTTGAAGATAGCAGAGGTATATGTAACACCAACAACTTCCTTTACTGTAATGGAACATCCTTTATCAGAGTGTTATGAAGCAAGGGCGGGCGGCAAGGCGACACAGTAGTTAGCACTGCTGCATCAGAGTGCAAGGGACCCGGGTTTGATTCCGACTTTGGTGACTGTGTGGAGTTTGATAGTTCTCTCCGTGTCTGCGTGGGTTTCCTCCGGCTGCTCCGGTTTCCTCCCACAGTCCAAAGATGTGCAGGTTAGGTGGATTGGTGGATTGGCTATGCTAAATTGCCCGTAGTGTCCAAAGATTAGGTGGGGTTACAGGGTCTGTGTAGGGCGTCTTTCAACAATGGTCAGTGCAGACTAGATGTGCTGAATGACCTCCTTCTGCACTGTAGGTTCTATGATTCTAGGAAGGATGATACGACGCCGCATCAGGAGATATTAGGGAACGTGACGAAAAGCTTTATCAAAGATGTACGTTTTAAAGAGTATCTCAAAGGAGAAATGTGAAGTAGAGAGGCAGAAATGTATGGAGCGGGTATTCCAGAGCTTAGGACCGAGGCTCCAATGATGGAATTATTAATATCGGGACTGCTGAAGAGGGCCAGTGTTACAAGAACACAGATAACTCTGAGCTTTGTAGATTTGGAAGAGGGTTGAGAGATTTGAAAGGGTTTTAGAAAAATGTGAGAGCTTGCAAATAGAGGTGTTGCTTAAGCGGGAGCAAATGCAGGTGTGCTTGAAGAGGGCTGATGGGTGAATGGAACTTGCTGCGAGTTAGGACGTGGGCAGCAGAGCCTTGCATAATGTCAGGTTTAGGGAGGGTAGGGCATAGGAGGCCAGCCAAGAGTGCAATAGAATTGCCAAGTCGAGAGGTAAGAAAGTTGTGGATTAGGGTTTAAACATCAAATGCGCTGAGGCAGGGTCAGCGTCGAATGATGTCACAGAAATAAATTGTTGTAGTGATGGTGCTCATTGCGGAGATTTCCAGACCACCTGTGGTGGGTTTAAGGGTAGGCGTGGTTGTGGCGAGTGGGGGAGGTTCATATGTGTGTTTGTGTTTTTGTGTATGTATATGTGTATTCGGGCACAATCTATCAGCGTCGTTAAGCCCCGGGGTCGGTAGGTCTCGCGGGATTTACTGGCCTCGTCACACCTCGCAAGCTCTAACGAGATTTCTCGAGGTCTTGCGATCTGGGTCCCGCCCCAGATTTGCGTATTCAATTGAGCAGTTAGTCTCATTTGAATATGTCTACGCTGGATCTACCCAGGTCTGGGATCGAATGGCCTCAGCTCGAAGACCCCAAGTGGGCGCCATTTAGCATTGGTTTCTACAAATGTGGACCAGGCTACCCGGCTTGTTGGAGGGGGGGTCTCCCAGATGATTGGGAGTCCCAGGGTGGTCGGACTCTGGCCAAGGTGATACCCTGGCACTCCCAATGCCACCTGGGTGCCCTGGTCACTGACAATGCCAGCGTGCCAATGTGACACAGCCAGGCTGGCAGGGACACTGCTGCCAGGGTTCCAGGCTGGCAGTGGCTAGGTGCCCAGGTGGCATCTTGCCCGTGCCGGGGATCGGGCCGAGGTGTGCCCTGCCCTTGTGGGATGTGGTGGGCTTGATGATCCTGTATTGGTTATATGGGGCGTTAGGGGGGTCCGGAGGCCGCGGTGGGGTACGAGAGATCGGGGTGCCAATTAAAAATGGCGCTCTGATCTCTTCCTGCACTGGCGAGCAGAGCTCATTAGTGCAGGATAGAGGACTAAGATGGCCTCGGGCGTGCGCGCCTCGCCGAGGCCCAGAAATTAAGCAGTGTTCCGTTTAATAACGGGTGATTCTCGCCATTGCCAGCACCAGAAGACACCCAGCTTAATGCGTCCGATGTGTGATTCTATTTCATTTCTGTTAAATCACGCCCTATATGTGTGTATTTTTGTGTGCGCATGTGTGTTTGTGTGCATATGTGTGTACATATGTTTGTGTATATGTGTATGTGTGTTTGTGTGTACATATGTGTGTGTGCTTGTGGGTACGTGTGTGTGTTTGTGTGTGCATGTGCTTGTGGGTAGGGTGCGTGTTTGTGTGTACATATTTGTGTGTTTGTGGGTACGTGTGTGTGTGTATGTGCACCTGTATGTATGTGTACTTGTTTTTAAGTGGACTGTAGAATGTTCTGGGTTCCTTAAATCACTGACATCAAGGACTTCCAATAAAGGTAGTTTATTCCTGAGCTCAACAGCTTTATACAACATAAAGATAAAAGCAAATTACTATGGATGCTGGAATCTGAAACAAAAACAGAAAATGCTGGACAATCTCAACAGGCCAGACAACATCTGAATGGAGACAAAATGGAGCCAACGTTTTGAGTCTGTCAAAGCTTTATGCAACACTTGTACTTAGCCCGTGCTCCTGCCACATGGCCTCTTCTGTAGGTGCATCATCAAACTGTCACGTGACCACTTGGTCTACATGGAGAAAGAGGATTTGTGATGGTGGGATAGCTACTCCTTTCACTGGAGCAACACAAATGAAATATCATGGACGGGATTCTCCGTTTCTGAAACTAAGCGTTGACACAGGCGCAGAATTCGTGGACTTTCATGACAGCAAAGCTGGCGCCGACCGTGGATCGAAGGTTTAGAGGAGAGATGCGAGGGATGTTTTTTATACAGAGGGTAGTGGGTGCCTGGAACTCGCTGCCGGAGGCAGGGACGATAGTGACGTTTAAGGGGCGTCTTGACAAATACATGAATAGGATGGGAATAGAGGGATACAGACCCTGGAAGTGTAGAAGGTTTTAGGTTAGACGGGCAGCATGGCCAGCGCAGGCATTGAGGGCTGAAGGGCCTGTTCCTGTGCTGTACTTTTCTTTGTTCTTTATTCTTTGATTCAGCACAAGTGAACTGTCGGGAACTCGGCCCATCAGAGGCGGAGAATCACAGAGGCCCAGTAATGACATGCGTGTTTACTGTACATGCGTTCCGGACCACCTTGATACTGCTGTCGAGTTGGCGGAGAATAGCGATTTGGCATGAGGGTTGTGTCACATGATGAAACACTCCTCAGGGTAGGACCCAGCGCACTTCCAAGTAGATTGAAACTCTCCACTGCCCTCAGTATTTCCATTATTCCAAACTGAGAGGTCTCATTCTCAGGCCCCAAATGGGCAGGAGCTGTTCTACTCAGGGTGTGTTTTGGGCACTGTAAGCACATGCAGGAAGCATGTGTTAACAATCTCCACATATAAAGGCTGGTTTTCCCCTGGACGGACTGGTCTACAAATTGGGCCACGCATCTCTCATTTGCCATGCATTAACCAGCCTACTAAAACAGGCAGGAAGCGGGTCTGCACATTTCTGAGCTCTGCCCCCCCCCCTCCCCCCCCGCCATATTGGTAAAGGAAAAAATTCTGACACAGTGCCCATGCTTAAAAGTACCATTCATCTCTTTGAGGCTCCCATTGCAAGATTGGTTTGGCCTGAGTTAGCCGCAACATGCAAAACCAGACCCTTAGCTTGCCTGATTATCAGAAATACAAATTTAGAAATGACCTGAACATGGAGCCAGAGGAGCTGAAGTGTTGCTCCTGACCTCAAACTTTAAGAAGCTGATGCACCTTGCCGATCCCCGAGGCTGGCTTCCAAGTCTCCTCCCTGGCTTCCTACCTCCTAATCCACAGTCTCATCTCAGCCGATCCACAGCCTCCAATTTCCCGATCCACAGAATCTAACCCCCTGATCCCTGCCTCCTATCTTCCGACTGGCATGGGTCCAAAGTAGTTTCTGACACCGACCCACCCTCTGGGGCCTAGGCAATGAGTCGGTTACTAGGCCATTTCAACTTCGCATAATATCTGCATATTCTACTCCAGTTCATTTGATAATGATCAGAAGCAGGGCCCCTGCCTGATCCCCACCCACCCACACCTCTCCTGCGACCCCATCTGAGATCAGCTAACTAAACGCAGGGCTCAAATTGAGACTCAGACCTTTTCACACCACATAGCTTACCATACCAGGCCTACTCAACCTACTCTACTTGGACATTCAAAATAATACGTAAAAATACATCTGGCAGAAAAGCATGTTAATATTGTGACACAAAGTTCGGCGCCAAGCTTTCTGGTTGTGTTTGGTGTTGGCTTATTCTTGTATAATGAAGCTCTGTGGTTCTTTCCAAGCCCTTCGCGCTGAAGAAAGCTGCATTTGGTCCTCCCTCTGTACTTGTAAAACCGTTTCAGGAGGATTTTATTTTTCAATTTACAGTCTGATCCCTCATTAAACATCCCACAAAACAGTCGGCTCCACTGTAAGGGAAAAACAGAGGGCATTTTACACAATAGTCAGAATTGAAGCTCTTCCTACCTGTTGCTGGATGCTTCTGACGAAACCAGTAAAAAGCATCTATTCAAAAGGAATTGGAGGCCTTGGGCTGCATTCAATCGGTTTTAGATTAGAATTCAACATTTCTCAGCTTCTTGAAAGGTTTGGGAACGTTGCCTTGTATTGTTACCTTCCTTTGCACTGGTTTCTCTCTTCCCTTATTCCTGCCCTCCAGTTCCCTCTCCTTGTCCTCAATAGCTTTCGAGCAGATGGAGAGCGACCATCTGGTACCTGACCCGAAGTACTCATTCTTCCTGCGTGAGCCCATATAGCTGGATGTTGGCATTCTGGGCATCATAAATGAGCCTGGCACAGTGCTCAGTGAACATACTTTGCAAGCGCTTTCCATCAGGGCAGCCATTGGGTAGGGATCCAGATGGGGCACACTGGCGAATTTCGCACTTTTGCGGTAAAGGATGTGTTAGAGTCCATGGGCGTCATTCTCCGACCCCCCGCCGGGTCGGAGAATGGCCGTTGGCCGCCGTGAATCCCGCCCCCGCCGAAGTCTCCGGTACCGGAGATTCGGCGGGGGCGGGAATCGGGCCGTGCCGGTTGGCAGGACCCCCCGCTCAATTCTCCGGCCCGGATGGGCCGAAGTCCCGCCCAGAAATTGCCTGTCCCGCCGGCGTAAATTAAACCTGGTATTTACCGGCGGACCCAGGCGGCGTGGGCGGGCTCCAGGGACCTGGGGGGGGCGCGGGGAGATCTGACCCCGGTGGCCTGGCCCCCGATCGGGGCCCACCGATCTGCGGGCGGGCCTGTGCCGTGGGGGCACTCTTTCCCTTCCGCCTCCGCCACGGCCTCCACCATGGCGGAGGCGGAAGAGACTCTCCCCACTGTGCATGCGTGGGAAACTTTTAGCGGCCGCTGACGCTCCCGCGCATACGCCGGGAAACTGTCAGCGGCCGCTGACGCTCCCACGCATGCGCCGCATTTCCGCGCCAGCTGGCGGGGCAACAAACGCCATTTCCGCCAGCTGGCGGGGCGGAAATCCCTCCGGCGCCGGCCTAGCCCCTCAATGTTGGGGCTCGGCCCCCAAAGATGCGGAGCATTCCGCACCTTTGGGCCGGCGCAATGCCCGTCTGATTGGCGCCGTTTTTGGCGCCAGTCGGCGGACATCGCGCCGTTGGGGGAGAATTTCACCTCATATTGGTGAAATAGGTTTCAATGCAAATGCATTGAAGATGGTGGGAGAAGGATGAACAGGCACGGGTGGCACACATGGAGCTGAGGTAGAGCAAGAGAAACATTTAAAGGAGCAATGATTGTAGCAGTTTCAGTAAAATATCGAGGTAGTGAATTTCGAGAAGAGTTTCCTGCTTGACCCTTGTAGCTTGTTGGAGGTGATGGCAAGTTCTAAGAAGATGACGTAAACATCAGTTGTGCCTTTTTTCCAGGGTTTCTGCAGCTCTTTCACTAAAGTTATGATGGACATATAGCATAAACCTTGGAGAAATTCAAACCCCAGAGGAAATAAGCAAGATTGGAACTGGTAGAAAGTGTTTTTAAATCGATTCATGAGCTGTGGGTGTTGCTGGCAAGGCCAGTGTTTATCGCCCTTGCTACCTGTCCAATGTTTATAAGATTTAGGACTGTTTTTAATGTACCCGAACAGGCGCTGTAGTGTGGCGATGAGGGGATTTTCACAGTAACTTTATTGCATTGTTGATGTAAGCCTACTCGTAACACTAAAGATTATTATTACTATTTTAATATAGGACAAAATGGAGGTGAGGGAGTCATGTGACCTGCTCCACTTCCAGACAATAACGAACTTGAGTGGTTTGGTTGTTAAAAGTTAAAAGGAGGCCCAGGTTGTTTAACTAGGGGCAACATGGTAGCATAGTGGTTAGCACTATGGTTTTACAGCACCAGGGTCCCAGGTTCGATTCCCACTTGGGTCACTGTCTGTGCGGAGTCTGCACGTTTCTGTGTGGGTTTCCTCCGGGTGCTCTTGTTTCCTCCCACAGTCCAAGGATGTGCAGGTTAGGTGGATTAGCCATGCTAAATTGCCCTTAGGTTAGATGGGGTTGCTGGGTTATGGGGATAGGGTGGAGGTGTGGGCTTAAGTAGGGTGTTCTTTCCAAGAGCCGATGCAGACTCGATGGGCCGAATGGCCTCCTTCTGCACTGTAAATTCTATGAACTATGAACTAAGAAGAAGGTGCAAGGTGTCTGGACCTGCAGACAATGGCAAGATCATCTGTGCTGCCTATTGGTAGACAACCTTCAGGTTTCAGAGGGAGGTGTTTGGAATGTCACATTTTATAAGTGGTTATACTATAAGCTATCTATTTAATTAGAAGCTAGAATGAAGTTGTGTCCAGAGGACAAATAATTAGCATCTCTACCTGGACACAAGGCCCATGTAATTCATGTTGACATGGGATGTTCTTTAGGAGGGAATAGTCCAGAGAAAGCAATTGTAGGATTAAACTTTCGTAAGATATAGATGTGAACCTCACAGATGCAGTCAGTCTTCAAGACTCTAGGAAAGAGAGTGAGAGACAGCCAGTCTCTATTGTTTACCATGCAGAATGTGGGTGGGAGTTCAAGCTCAGATTGAAGAGACTAAGTTTGTGCAGATTTAAATGAAGCTGGAAGATTCATCTAGCTTTGGCTAGATGGAGGAATCTCAAAGGTAGTGCTCACCACAAAGTCAGTTCAGGGACTTAAAATTAACCAGCTTGAAAAGAAAAAAAGAAGCTGGCCAATTGGAACTGAGAATAGCTTTGGACTGATTCCTTCAAAATGAAATGTACGCGTAAGGGACAGAGTTGAATATAATTGTGGTGGTGGATCTTTTGGTCATTTAAAAAATTAAAGTAGTTTAGAGTATAAGTTGCCTACTGAATCGTGTTTAGATAAAGTTGCATTTAGCTTGTTTCTTACAGTAAAAGTTTGAATACTTGAAATACTGTCATGTGATCCTTTCAGTCAGTCACTCGAAATTCAGATATCTTTTTAAAAGTTATCTGTCTTCATAGGAATTGAAATGTCCATCTCTATTTGCCTTTGAAAATATGGGCCAGGATTCTGCGAGCCTCCGTGCTGAAATCGTGCCTTGGCTCGGGGGTGGAGAATGGGGCGTCAGACACCGGTCGGCGGGCCATTGAAAGAGGCCACCGCGGCGATTCTCCGTGGTCGACAGGCTAAGTTCCCACCGGCGTGGTTCCCGTATGGTTCCACCCGGTGGGAGCTCGGCGTCGCGGCTGCGGTGGCCGTCCTGGTGGGGGGCAGGGGGATCAGTCTCCGAGGGGGCCTCCAAGATGGGCAGGCCTGCAATCGGGAGCCTCAGATCGGTGGATGCGCGCGATCCGGGGGGGGGGGGCTACCTTCTTCCGCTCCGGCCCGCTGCAGCGGCCGCCGCGTGCATGTGTGGACCCGTGGCTGGAAGTGGACGGCCCTATATCGGCAGCAGGAGCTGCGTGGCTCACGCCGGGGCCCTGCTATTCCTCTTAAAACCGGAGAATCACTCCAGACTTTTTTCAAAGGTCCGGAGTGATTCACGCCCGTTTTCTGGCAGGCGGGGGGGGGGGGGGGACATAGCCCCATTATCGGAGAATCCCGGCCATGGTCCTTTTGAACTACTGTCGTCTATATGGTGAAGTTACTCCCACAGTGGTGTTTGAGAGTTCCAAGCTTTTGACCCGGTGTCTACATGCCCAAGTTAGGATGATGTGTGACTTGAAGGGGAACTTGCACGTGATAGTAGAACTCGGTAGAACTGTGAAGCATTTATGTTACCTATAATTTTCAGCCTTCCAAAAATAAACTCTGCTTTGGCAGTTGTAATATCTGTTTCCTACATTATGCTCAGGCTCCCTACAAATGCTTTGTTGTTTTGCACAACCTATAATTATCTCAGCAGGGGGCAGCTCAAATAGGTTATTAAAGTATTGATGATTGTGAATAGGAGTTTATTTATTTATTTTCAGTCCATTATGCAATAAAGATTGTACCATTCAGAAATGGATTCTCCTGAGGCTTGTGAGGCGAGCTGGCAAATTTCCCCACTCGCCCTACCTGCCTTGGGAACGAACCTCTAAGCAGTCATGTTAACTCCCCATCCCAGAGCCTGTTTCCAGCCACTGACAGCACCTCGCCCTCCCAGGCCACTTGGCTGAGTTGCTCGCAACCTCCAGATCCCACTGAAGCTGAACCACTATGCCCTCTCAATTAACAAGACTTCCCACTTCTACTCCCATAATATAGCCTTCTATTCTTCTGCCTCAGCTCATTCGGTGCAGAAACCCTCATCCATGCCATATCTATTCCAATACTCTCCTGGCAGGTCTGTTCATTGGATGCAGTTATCACTGACTAGACCAGCATTTATGGCCCATTGCTGGTTGCTCTTGAGAAGGTATTGGTGAGCTGCCTTCCTGAACTGCCACAGTCCACGAGTTGTAGGAACACCCACAGCGCTGTTGGAGTTCGATGATTTTGACTCAGTGGCAATGGAAGGAACGGCGATGGATTTCCAAGTCAGGATGGTATGGGGCTTGGAGGGAAACCATCAGGTTTCCTGCTGTCCTTGTCCTTCCAGGTCCAGGAGGTCAGGGGTTTGGAAGGTACTGTTGAAGCAGAAGTGCTCTCTCTAATGTCCCCCAGCTCTATAACACTCAGATCACTGCGCCAGCTCCTTCAATTCTGACTTTTCACTGATTTTCAATGTTGCACCATTACTGGCTATTCCTTGAGCTGCCTAGATCTTAAGCACTGGAATCTCATCACTAAATTACTCCACCCATCTACTTTCCTCTCCTTTAACCTTATCACCTTGACCATCTGCCTTAATATCTCTTTATGGTCTTGACTATCATATTCTCTCTGGTGATACACCTGTGAAGCATCTTGGGATAGTATTGCTACATTGACGATGCTGTCTAAATTGTTGTCATTCCCCTTGTTGTTGTTTCTGTTCAAGTCCCATTCCAGAGACTTGAGGACAAAATCCATACTGACCCATCAGTGAAGAGCTGGACGATTGTTGCACTGCTGGAGTTACCACCTTTTGGATCTGTTTGCCCCTCGCAGGTGCATGTTAACGTCCCATTGCACTATCTCAAAGAAGAGCGGGGGCTTTATCCTCAGTTTCCTGGTCAATATTTATCTGTCACCCACCATCACTAAACAAAACAGATTATATGGTCATTATTACATTGCAGTTTGTGAGGACGTTTTCTGTGTGCAAACTCACAACCCATATTTCCTACATCACAACAATGATTAATTACACTTCAAAAATACCCATAGAGTCAGAGTCATAGAGCAATGACAGCGAAGAAGGAAGCCATTTGGCCCACTGAGCTCATGCTGGCTCTTTTTAGAGCAATTCAGTCAGTCCCATTCATTACGCTATGTCCCCATAATTCTGTCAGGTAATTTCCCTCAAGTAGCCAACCAATTTTTTGAACTTGTTGATCATCTCTGATTCCATCACCCTCACAGGCAGTGAGTTGCAGATCATTGTCACTCACTGCGCAATGAAGTTCTTCGTCATAGAGGATCTCTTGTTCAAAATGTTATAGTCCTAGGATCCTTCCTAACGTGCGGTGAACATAGAACATAGAACATAGAAAAATACAGCACACAACAGGCCCTTCGGCCCACGATGTGTGCCGAACTTTTGTCCTAGATTAAGAACAAATTAATCTACACCCCATCATTCCACCGTAATTCATGTACCTATCCAATAGCCGCTTGAAGGTCCCTAATGTTTCCGACTCAACTATTTCCACAGGCAGTGCATTCCATGCCCCCACTACTCTCTGGATAAAGAACCTACCTCTGGCATCCCCCCTATAACTTCCACCATTCACCTTAAATCTATGTCCCCTTGTAATGGTTTGTTCCACCCAGGGAAAAAGTCTCTGACTGTCTACTCTAACTATTCCCCTGATCATCTTATAAACCTCTATCAAGTCACCCCTCATCCTTCTCCGTTCTAATGAGAAAAGGCCTAGCACCCTCAACCTTTCCTCGTAAGACCTACTCTCCATTCCAGGCAACATCCTGGTAAATCTCCTTTGCACCTTTTCCAAAGCTTCCACATCCTTCCTAAAATGAGGTGACCAGAACTGCACACAGTACTCCAAATGTGGCCTTACCAAGGTTTTGTACAGTTGCATCATCACCTCATGGCTCTTAAATTCAATCCCTCTGCTAATGAGCGCTAGCACACCATAGGCCTTCTTCACAGCTCTATCCACTTGAGTGACAACTTTCAAAGATCTATGAACATAGACCCCAAGATCTCTCTGCTCCTCCACATTGCGAAGAACCCTACCGTTAACCCTGTATTCCGCATTCATATTTGTCCTTCCAAAATGGACACCCTCACACTTTTCAGGGTTAAACTCCATCTGCCACTTCTCAGCCCAGCTCTGCATCCTATCGATGTCTCTTTGCAGCCGACAACAGCCCTTCTCACTATCCACAACACCACCAATCTTCGTATTGTCTGCAAATTTACTGACCCACCCTTCAACTCCCTCATCCAAGTCATTAATGAAAATCACAAACAGCAGAGGACCCAGAACTGATCCCTGTGGTATGCCACTGGTAACTGGGCTCCAGACTGAATATTTGCCATCCACCACCACTCTCTGACTTCTATCGGTTAGCCAGTTTGTTATCCAACTGGCCAAATTTCCCACTATCCCATGCCTCCTTACGTTCTGCATAAGCCTACCATGGGGAACCTTATCAAATGCCTTACTAAAATCCATGTACATTACATCCACTGCTTTACCTTCATCCATGTGCTTGGTCACCTCCTCAAAGAATTCAATAAGACTTGTGAGGCAAGACCTACTCCTCACAAATCCATGCTGACTATCCCTAATCAAGCAGTGTTTTTCCAGATGCTCAGAAATCCTATCCCTCAGTACCCTTTCCATTACTTTGCCTACCACCGAAGTAAGACTAACTGGCCTGTAATTCCCGGGGTTATCCCTATTCCCTTTTTTGAACAGGGGCACAACATTCGCCACTCACCAATCCCCGATACAACCCCTGTTGACAGTGAGGATGAAAAGATCATTGCCAACGGCTCTGCAATTTCATCTCTTGCTTCCCATAGAATCCTTGGATATATCCCGTCAGGCCCGGAAGACTTGTCTATCCTCAAGTTTTTCAAAATGCCCAACACATCTCCCTTCCTAACAAGTATCTCCTCGAGCTTACGAGTCTGTTTCACACTGTCCTCTCCAACAATATGGCCCCTCTCATTCGTAAATACTGAAGAAAAGTACTCGTTCAAGACCTCTCCCATCTCTTCAGACTCAATACACAATCTCCCACTACTGTCCTTGATCAGACCTACCCTCGCTCTAGCCATTCTCATATTTCTCACATATGTGTAAAAGGTCTTGGCGTTTTCCTTGATCCGTCCCGCCAAAGATTTCTTATGCCCTCTCTTAGCTCTCCTAATCCCTTTCTTCAGTTCCCTCCTGGCTATCTTGTATCCCTCCAGCACCCTGTCTGAACCTTGTTTCCTCAGCCTTACATAAGTATCCTTCTTCCTCTTCAAGACATTCAACCTCTCTTGTCAACCATGGTTCCCTCACTTGACCATCTCTTCCCTGCCTGACAGGGACATACATATCAAGGACACGTAGTATCTGTTCCTTGAACAAGTTCTACATTTCAATTGTGTCTTTCCCTGACAGCCTATGTTCCCAACTTATGCACTTCAATTCTTGTCTGACAGCATCGTATTTACCCTTCCCCCAATTGTAAACCTTGCCCTGTTACACGCACCTATCCCTCTCCATTACTAAAGTGAAAGTCACAGAATTGTGGTCACTATCTCCAAAATGCTCCCTCACTAACAAATCTATCACTTGCCCTGATTCATTAACAAGTACCAAATCCAATATGGCCTCCCCTCTGGTCTGACAATCTACATACTGTGTTAGAAAAGCTTCCTGGATACACTGCACAAACACCACCCCATCCAAACTATTTGATGTAAAGAGTTTCCACTCAATATTTGGGAAGTTGAAGTCACCCATGACTACTACCCTGTGACTTCTGCACCTTTCCAAAACCTGTTTCCCAATCTGTTCCTCCAAATTTCTGCTGCTATTGGGGGGCGTATAGAAAACTCCCAACAAGGTGACTGCTCCTTTCCTATTTCTGACATCAACCCATACGACCTCAGTAGGCGGATCCTCCTCGAACTGCCTTTCTGCAGCTGTTATACTATCTCTAATTAACAATCCAACCCCCCCCCCCCACCTCTTTTACCACCCTCCCTAATCTTATTGACACATCTATAACCAGGAACCTCCAACACCCATTTCTGCCCCTCTTCTAACCAAGTTTACGTGATGGCCGCCACATCGTAGTCCCAAGTACCGATCCATGCTTTAAGTTCACCCACCTTATTCCTGATGCTTCTTGCGTTGAAGTATACACACTTCAACCCATCTCCGTGCCTGCAAGTACTCTCCTTTGTCAGTGTTACCTTCCCCACTGCCTCACTACACGCTTTGACGTCCTGAACATCGGCTACCTTGGTTGCTGGACTACAAATCCGGTTCCCATTCCCCTGCCAAATTAGTTTTAACCCTCCCGAAGAGTAATAGAAAGCCTCCCTCCCAGGATATTGGTGCCCCTCTGGCTCGGATGCAACCCGTCCTGCTTGTACAGGTCCCACCTTCCCCAGAATGCGCTTCAATTATCCAAATAGACCTGGATGTGATACTCTGGTTGTGGATTAACCAGAGCTTTCGAAAGTTTCAGCATAACATCTCTGCCTTTGTCATTAATAACTCCATTTATGAAACTCAAGATCCTGTGGGCGCGTTTCTCTGGCCTCCCCGTGGCGTGTTTCACGATAGCGGAAGGTGACCTGCCATTTGCCGGCGACGGGATCTTCTCATCTTGCTGCTGTTAATGGGATTTCCCATTGAATCTACCCCACACCAACGGGAAACCCGCAGCGAGGGTACACCATCTGCGGGGCCAGAAGATCCCGCCGGGGCAAACAGCCAGAAGATCTCACCTTTATGTCCTGCCATGTTCAAAGATGATGCACATGAACCCTCAGGTCCACCTGGCCCTGCATTCTCTTTCAAACTGTGTCACCATGTCTAGATTGCACTTGCTTGCCCTTTTTACCAAACTGCATCACCCTCACACTGAAGAACATAGAACATACAGTGCAGAAGGATGCCATTCGGCCCATTGAGTCTGCACCGACCCACTTAAGCCCTCACTTCCTCCCTATCCCCGCAATCCAATAACCCCTCCTAACCTGTGCGTCTTTGGACTGTGGGAGGAAACCGGAGGAAACCCACGCAGACACGGGGAGAACGTGCAGCCTACGCACAGACAGTGACCCAGCGGGGAATCGAACCTGGGACACTGGCGCTGTGAAGCAAGTGCTGGTTAACTATACAACTGACCCCCTACCCCACTGATTCCCCACTGACGCCTCTCTTTTTCTTTCTCTATCGCTCTCTCTATCTCTCTTTCGCTTTCTCTACATCTCTTGCTCTCTTTCTCTCTCACTCTTTCTCTCTCTAGTGCTTCGCCTTATCTCTCTTTCTGTCTCTTTCTCACTCTCTTTCTCTCTCTACCTCTTGCTCTCACTCTCTTTCTGTCTCTATCGCTCTCTTTCTCCATCTTTCTTTCTCTCTCTCTCTCACACCTCTTGCTCTCTTCCTCTTTCGCTCTGTTTTTCTCTCTCTCTCTGTTTCTCTCTCACTCTTTTTCTCTCTCTTTATGGGCATGATCTACCGGTATTGGAGTGAGTCGTGGTTGATAAATGCTGGGAGAGGCCGCCCAATGGTCACAACCTCTCGCATTGTGGGCGGGACCAGTCTCGCACGGTTAAGTGGGTGCCACTGCTAGGGTGTGTGGGTAACAGTGCCAGGGTGTCCATGTGCCAGTGTGGCACTGCCAAAGGTCAGGGCTAAGGGGGGGGCATGCCCATGAAAAGAGGGATGGGGGGGTTGAAGGGTGAGGGGTGAAGGGCAGGTATGAAGGGGCATCCGAAATGTTGGGGGTGAAGGGCGGGGGGTCGTGATAAGGGAGGCCATAAGAGGGCATGGGAAGGTCTGAAAAGGAGGGTGCCTCAGCAATCCTATAGCAGGGTGTCCTCACTTTGGGCGGTGTGGGGTAATTCCCATGTGTGGGGGATGGTGGTTGTGGGGGACCCTAAATCTCACTTAGAGATCCAGGTACCCTTTCAAAATGGTGGCCTGATCACTGAGGAGCCAGTCTGTCCAGCAACAAGAAGTGCGGAGAAGGACCATGAGAAGGTGAAAGGTTGGAAACTGGAAGCAAATTTGACAGCATTTCCAGTTCCAGGCGCGAACAGGAAGCAGCACCGATGTAATCATTGATGCGCCAGAAAAGAGTGGGAGAAGGGACCTGAGCCAGACTGGAACAAAGAATGTTCCATATTGATGCACTATCAATCACGACGAGACGAGAGTAGAGAGTAATCGAGGCTTTATTACACAGAGATGTGTGGCCTCCTACAGCTGCTGCTGAAACGGCTGCTGTTCGGAGAGCCCACACATTTATACTCCGCCTACTGGGTGGAGCCAGCAGGCAGGGATCTACCCCCGTACCTGTAGTACAGGGGCATTACCGTAATACCCTCGTATGCAGTGCAGTACATACAATATAATACAACACTGGTGACTACCACATTCACCCCCCGTTAAAATGAGTCCAGCGGGGGGTGGTGGAAAACTATTTACATACAGGTTGTCATTAAAATTACAGAGAAGGTTACAAATTTCGACGGTCGGGCGCCTTGATCCTTTGTTGAGAGCGCCGCAGTGCTGGTGGTGAATCAGGCGTCGGCTCGGTCGTCGGTGACTCCGGGAGCGCGTCGACATCCTCTTCATCCCCGGGTGGGACCAAGAGGAGGACGGATTGTCCTGGAGCGGGGGCTGTGGTGGGGTGCGCTGGGGGAAGGGAGGGTGGCGCCGGGGCAGAGGGGGAGGGGTGTGTGGGGACCCAGCTGGTGCCAGGTTCCTGAGGGAGACTGTGTCTTGGTGGCCGTCGGGGTACGCTACATAGGCGTACGGTGGGTTTGCGTGGAGTAGCTGTACCCTCTCAACCAACGGGTCCACCTTGTGTAGCCACACGTGCTTGCGAAGGAGAATGGGTCCTGGTGCTGCCAGCCACGTTGGGAGCGAAACCCCGGAGGTGGACTTCCTGGGGAAAGCCAAGAGACGTTCATGGGGGGTTTCGTTAGTCGGCGTGCACAGGAGCGACCGAATGGAGTGAAGTGCGTCGGGGTGGGCCGCCTGCCAGCGGGAGGCCGGGAGATTTCTGGACCGTAGGGCCAGCTGGACGACCTTCCAGACCGTCCCATTCTCCCGCTCCACCTGCCCTTTTCCCCGGGGGTTGTAGCTGGTCGTCCTGCTCGAGGCAATGCCTCTGCTGAGCAGGTACTGGCGCAGCTCATCGCTCATAAATGAGGATCCCCGGTCGCTGTGGACGTAGGCGGGGAAACCAAACAGAGCGAAGATGGTGTTGAGGGCTTTGATGACGGTGGCAGACGTCATATCGAGACATGTGATGGCGAAGGGGAATCTGGAATATTCGTCGACCACATTGAGAAAATACGTGTTGCGGTTGGTGGAGGGGAGGGGACCTTTGAAGTCCACGCTGAGGTGTTCAAAGGGGCGGGAGGCCTTCACCAGGCGCGCACTGTCTGGCCAGTAGAAGTGCGGTTTACACTCCGCGCAGACCTGGCTGTCTCTGGTGATAGCCCTGACTTCCTCGATAGAGTAGGGCAGATTGCGGGCCTTAATGAAGTGATAAAAGCGGGTGACCCTTGGGTGACAGAGATCGTCGTGCAGGGTCTGGAGTCGGTCCACCTTTGCGCTGGCACATGTACCTCGGGACAGGGCATCGGGGCGATACAAAATCTCATAATTAACGCCTTTTGGGTGTTGTCTGCTTGAGGATGCAGCTGCAGATGGTCCGGCTTGATGCGCAGATCCATCTTTGTAAAATCTCTGTGTAATAAATTGATGCACTATCAATTACAATGAGTAGAGAGTAATCAAGGCTTTATTACACAGAGATGTGTGGCCTCCTACAGCTGCTGCCAAAATGGCTGCAGTTCGGAGAGCACACACATTTATACTCCACCTACTGGGCGGAGCCAGCAGGCAGGGATCTACCCCCGTACCTGTAGTACAGGGGCCTTACCATAATACCCTCGTATGCTGTGCAGTACATACACTATAATACAACAGTGGTGACCACCACACATATATCTCCCAAAAGACAGGCAAAACTGGGGCCCACTCAGGTACCCATAGCCACACCTTTTGTTTGGAGGAAGTGAGGCAAGTTAAAGGAGAAATTGTTCAATGAGAGAACAGGTTCAGCCAGCTGGAGGAGGGTGGTGGTGGATGGGAACTGGTTGTTAATGCTTTATTGCAGAGCTATCCCATCTTACTACTGAGGCAGATCCTTGAAAGCTGATAGCTTTTCTATTCTACAACAGTAATCAGATCTGATGAAAGCACCAGCACAGCACAGTTCTCCATCTCCCAGCCTCAATAGCAGGTTAATAAATTGGAGTATCCAGATGCCTAAACAATGTAAAATCACAACAAAGTTACTCACATCGCCAGTCCAAGATGCAAATCAACAATGAAACACTACATACCAGTGATCGACTAATGGACCGCACCCAGCAACCTCTGAAGCCTTGCCTCAGGCCAGATTTGATCATTAGGTACAAGTTAGCAGAAACTAATTCACAGCTACGACCCCACAACAGGACACTCTAACTATCCTTCTCCCATCCCCCTCCTCACCACACACCAAGAGACACGTACACAGACAGAGAAACTAGCCACACTCTTCTCTGTCGATTTTGGGAAATTGTTTAACCAAACTGATACGATACTTATTGTTCCATGAGGTAAGAAAACTGGGCCCAACCAAAAGTATGAATAAACGTGTGCTGCCCAATATTTCAAAGAACTCATCCAAATGTTTTGCATGGAGCAATTTCATTAATTTGTGCTCCCATAGCAGAAATATATATTACAAACTTGAGTTCACGCTCGCTCATATCTATTAACAAGGAATAAAATATTCACTCGTGGCATTGGTTTGCACTAGGACTGTAAGTTTGAGAATGTCGTGTTCAGGTGACTAATCGTGACACACAAACATCTTGCTAGAAAATTCACAGAGCCACTTTGGACATCAACTTGAAATTTCTCATCATGGCTCCAATTAATAAATACATCCATTGCTCAGTTTCTAAGGAAGACACCAGAAGCGAAAAGTTATGACGACCATCAGAGTTTGAGCAGGCTTGATCTCTTTTCTGTAGAAATGGGAAGGCGGAGGGGAGGGGGAGGGTGACCCAATAAAGGTCTTGATAATTTTGTCAGGGTTTTACAGAGTAGATATAGAGAAAGTGGGGCAGTCCAGAACCCGGAGACAGAAATCTTAAATAGCCACTGCCAAATATGGAATTCAGAAGAAATATCTGGTTACTCCATGTTACGTGGAGCGGTTGAGGAATAGACAGACTTAAGGGGAAGCTGGGTGAGTACATGAGGTGGAGATGAATTGGAATATATGCTGATGGGATTAGTTAAGTTTGGAAGTTTCTTTTCCCACTTGCCTCCATTCAAGGCTTTCCCTTTTTTCTATTCTTTTCTTTAAAATAAAAACAACTTACATGTCGGTAAGATTTTAATGTATTAAAACATTTCCAGGAACTCTGACAAAAGTCATCCAGACTCAATCATTAACACCAGAACAGTCCCAGTCTGGCCCTGATCTGTGCGGGTTCATTTAATGTTGATGGAGGGATTTGGGGCGGGGGGAGATTACTTTGGTCTCAGGGAGGAACAGGAGGAAGTGAGCTGTTCCCATTCTCGCTCATTGTTCTGTGACTCCTGCTGGACAGAATGGACTTGAACTAGAATGTCCTGACAATGGTTATGTGACACTTTTTGTCTCTGACACTTGAGAACATGAATGATCTTGAGTATGCCATATGTTTCCAGTTATGTAAATGATTCATACACACCAGTGTTGTGTGATCTTACATGCAGTATATGTACGTGTATGTAAGAGAGTTTATCCACAGAGGTGGTCCCAAGTAGGCAGAAAATGCTATTTGGCGCCTTGAATTGCAAATAGCCAGAAGATGCAATAGCTGAGACTGTTTTCTATTCATTTGATGCATGCTCCAGCAGTGCTAAACTGTAAAACTGACCCCCATAGTGATTAATGACCTAAAGATGTTTCAAAACCTTTCACAGAAGGAATAACATTTTGGAATGCAGTAGATGTTTTATGTGAGCAATGCTGCTTCATTTTTTTCCTTCTCCTTTCTCTACTCATCCTTGGATATGAGTTTAATTTTATTCAACTAAGGCAGGCACAAGCTTAACATCCTTGGAAGTGGCACAATGGTGAGCTATGAGCTGATTCAGCACGGTGGCACAGTAGTTAGCACTGCTGCCTCACAGCGCCAGGGACCCGGGTCCGATTCTGGCCTCGGGTGACTGTCTGCGTAGAGTTTGCACTTTCTCCCCGTGTCTGCGTGGGTTTCCTCCGGGTGCTCTGGTTTCCTCCCATAGCCCAAGGTGGATTGGCCATGCTAAAATTGTTCCTTAGTGTCAAAAGATGTGCAGCTTAGGTGGGGTTACGGGGATAGGGTGGGGGAGTGGGCCTAGGTAGGGTGCTCTTTCAGAGGGTCCGTGCAGATACAATGGGCCGAATGGCCTCCGCAGTGCTAACCACTGTGCCACCCTGAAACAAAGTCAGACAATGCTGGAAAATCTGAGCAGGTCTGACAGCATCTGTGGAGAGAGAAGAGAGCTAACATTTCGAGTCTGGATGACTTTTCGTCAGAGCTCGTGGGAATGTTTTAATACATTAAAATCTTACCGACATGTAAGTTGTTTTTATTTTAAAGAAAAGAATAGAAAAAAGGGAAAGCCTTGAATGGAGGCAAGTGGGAAAAGAAACTTCCATAGATATATGAATTCCTGAGCACCATTTGACAATAATTTATGATTGTGAGACAAGGGGATACAGGGTACAAACTGGTAAGGGATTAAGTTAATGATTGATATCCGAAAGGTTTCTTTCCGGAGATTTGGACCTTCAGAGAAAAATCCTGCTGGATGTATGTTGGGAAGAGTACTGTTCATGCTTGTCCCACTGCTGCCATCCCAGCAGATCTTTACAGGCTCAAATTACTTACTGAATTGTGACGTGCTCTCCGGTTCCACCATGCTGCCTGTTTCGACTGGTGTCGGCGTGAGGAGAGAAGTGGTCGGAGGAAGGAAATACCTGTGGCACTTGAAACAGAAAAGTGTAGTTCATGGCCAAGATATTTTACTACCCTCTTCATTGTTTAATAAAGATCTTACAGGGCCATTGTCCTTTGGAATCCAGCCCCTTAAGTTTAAAATGGTCCAGTATCACCTTGGTAACGCTGGACCTCGGGAAGCTAGCACAGAGCATTGCTAATACGTCAGTGACAGAAAATACATCAGATGACACTTAACTTAGTAGGAAGTCCTGCTAAAACTAAACAAGGCACTAGTTAAACCACACCCGGAATACTGTGAACAGTTTTGGTTTCCTTATCTGAGGAAAGATATACTGGCATTGGAGGCTTTTGTAAGGGCCACAAAGAATCCAGCATGAGTTTTAAGGATACAAAGTAATAACATTTATTTACTATAACATATATACATAACAGTAGCAGTAACTTCCCTTGCTACATACTCCTTCCTCCTGGTTCCTGAACTGGCCAGCTTATTTATACTAGGAGTTTACTAGTGGTTTCTCCGCCCCCTTCATTGGGGAAGCTCATATTCCCACAGGATTGTGGGATAGTCATTAGTCCCCAGCCAATGGTAAGTAGGCAGGTTATAACATCCCTCCCCTGCGAAGTCCAAGGAATCCACCAAAGACCCTGGCGAAGGAGGGCGTCGGACTCATTTGGCCGCAGGCCGGACGCCATTTGCACACGGCGCTGGATCAGGCGGCGTGTAACGAGACGGAGACCGGCGTTTCCGTGATGAATGGCGCGGTTGTACATCCACGGCCCGTGGACCCGAGGATTCCCCCTCTGATGCATCCTGTGTCTCCATCTCGGAGTCAGAGTCTGCTGCCTCCGTCATGTCAGTGTCTCTATCTCCATTCGGTCCCGTAACGACCTGCGCAGGCTTCGAGTGAGGTACCAGTGGAAGATTGTGAGGACTACCTTCCCTTGTCTCTGGTCTCTGCGGCTGTTGAAATGAGCTCCGGGGGCGGGGAATCTTTTGAGGGGATGATCTTCTGGACCGAACGTGGTCTACATGTTTTCGCTGGAGACGACCCTGGGCTTGCACTTGGTAAGATATAGGGCCCGTTTGGTGAAAGATTACACCAGGAACCCATTGGGCACCACCAGCAAAATTCCGAACGAATACTGGGTCACCGGGCGCAAACTGCCGAATCGGACGATGCCGAGAAAATCCCTGTCCCTGCCGTTCTTGTGTGCGGCGTACTTTTGCGCCAATGTCCAGGAAAACCATACTAAGGCGGGTGCGAAGTCTCCGGCCCATTAGGAGTTCTGCGGGAGCTACCCCAGTCACTGCATGGGGGTGGTCCTGTACGTAAACAAAAAGCGAGCCAGTCTCGTGTCCATTGATCCGGAAGACTGCTTCTTTAGGCCTCTTTTGAATGTCTGCATTGCGCGCTCTGCCAACCCATTTGAAGCCGGGTGGTAAGGGGCAGTGCAGATATGGCGGATGCCGTTCATCTTTGTGAACCTAGCAAACTCCTCACTCGTGAATGGAGTGCCATTATCCATGACCAGCACCTCGGGGAGGCCATGCGTACTAAACGATAAACGCATCTTTTCAATTGTTGCGCAGGACGTTGTCCCCTGCATCTTATGCACCTCTAGCCATTTGGACTGGGCGTCAATTAGTAGAAGGAACATGGATCCTTGAAAAGGGCCTGCGAAATCTGCATGCAAGCGTGCCCAAGGCCGCCCTGGTCATTCCCAGTGATGTAGGGGCGCGGCCAGCGGAAGCTTCTGATGCTCCTGGCAAATGGAGCTGTTTTGGGCCACCTTCTCAATGTCGATGTCGAGGCCAGGCCACCAGACATAACTCCAGGCCAACATTTTCATTTTGGTCACGCCTGGATGCCCATTGTGCAAGTCTGATAGTATCAGCTCCTGGCCTTTTTCCGGGACAATCACACGCGTCCCCCACAAGAGGATGCCGTCTTCCACGCAAAATTCTGACAGCTTGGAGGAAAATGCTCGCAACTCGCCTGGGAGCTGTCTATGCTGCCCACCATACAGGACTATGTGCCGAACCTTTGACAGGACTGGCTCCGTCTGGGTCCACTCACGGATCTGTGATGCCGTGACAGGCAAAGTGTCCATAAAATTTAGGGTTGCAACCACCTCACCGGTCGTGGGGGTCGACATGGGGCCGGTCGATAAAGGCAATCGGCTCAGTGCGTCGGCATTTGCTATCTGCGTACCTGGTTTGTGCTCCAGAGAATACTCGTATGCAGCAAGCAACAAAGCCCAGCGCTGGATCCGTGCAGAAGCAATGGGCGGTATTGGCTTATCCTCTCTGAATAGTCCCAGCAGGGGCTTATGATCAATCACGATAGTGAAATGGCGGCCGTACACGTACTGGTGGCAGCGTTTCACCGCAAAAACCACTGCCAGGCCCTCCTTCTCGATCTGCGCGTACTTTTTCTCCGCTGCAGTCAATGTGCAGGAGGCGAAAGCTATCGGTCGCTCGGCCCCAACTTGTGGGACAGGACGGCCCCAATACCATACGGGGATGCATCACATGTGACGAGCAAAGGCTTTCCAGGATCATAGTGGGTTCGTAACCCAGACGACGACAATTGTTGCTTTGCCCGCCGGAAAGCGGTTTCTTGCGGCTGACCCCAAACCCAGGTGTGATTTTTCTTTAGCAGAAGGTGCAAAGGGGCCAGCGTAGTTGCCAGATTGGGGAGGAACTTCCCGTAATAGTTTACGAGACCGAGAAAAGAACGAAGATGCGAAGTGTCAGTCGGGGCGGGGGCATGTTGAATTGCACGCACCTTCTCTGCGATGGGGTGCAGACCTTCGCGGTCCACCCGATAACCTAGGTAGACTACTTCCTTTGCCTGAAATACGCACTTTGTGCGACGTAAATGGACTCCAGCCTCCGAAAGGCGTCGAAGGACAGCCTCCAGATTTTCTAGATGTTCTTGCTCCGACGTCCCTGTAATCAAAACGTCATCTAGGTAGACAGCCACACGTGGTAAACCTCTCAAAATGCCCTCCATAACACTTTTAAAAATTGCGCAGGCAGAGGATACTCCAAAGGGCAACCGTGTATATTCATACAGGCCCCGGTGTGTATTAATCGTTACATATGGTCGGGAGGCAGGGTCCAGCTCCAACTGCAGGTAGGCGTGACTCATATCTAATTTTGTGAACGAGAGTCCACCTGCAAGTTTCGCGTAGAGATCCTCTATGCGAGGCATTGGATATCGGTCGAGTCGGGAAACTGTATTCACTGTAAGTTTATAGTCGCCACACAAGCGAACTGTGGCATCTGGCTTCATTACAGGTACAATTGGTGCTGCCCAGTCAGCAAAACGGATGGGCCTGATAATACCCAAACTTTCCAAACGAGTGAGCTCCCCTTCTACCTTCTCGAGCAAGGCGTAAGGCACTGGGCGCGCCCGGAAATAGTGCGGCGTGGCTCCTGGTTCAACTTGGATATGGGCTACGGCCCCTTTTATTTTCCCCAAACCAGGCTGGAATACATCTGGGTATCGTCCTAGCACCTCAGTCAACCCTTCAGAAACTGTTTGGAGGATGTGCTGCCATTGCAACCGCAAATGGCGCAACCAGTCCCGACCCAACAGGCTGGGCCCATGGCCGCGCACCACGATAAGTGGGAAACGCCCCTCCTGGCGTCCATAAACAACAGGGGTCATTGTAGTTCCTGCAACGTCCAGTGGTTCCCCCGTGTAGGTGGCCAACCTGGCCTGTGAATCGGTTAATGTAAGGGTCTGTATACCCTGCTTGATGCGGTCGAATGTCCTCTGGGCGATCACGGAGACCGCTGCGCCTGTATCCAACTCCATCTCAAGCGGGTGGCCATTGACCCGTACTGTCACCTTAATGGGGGCCACACGGGGAGCTGCCACACAATGCAGCTGCAGGCAGTCGTCCTCCGTCTCCACGTCCTCAGGAGCAGTCGCCGCAGGTTCATCCACATGGAAGGTACGGCCTCTGGGCTGGTCCCAGTTACGGCCTCTGGGCTGGTCCCAGTTTCGGTCGGAACGACAGCGCCTCTGGCGTCCCCAGGACCGCCATCCGCGACGGGGTCGGCGCCTACAAGTCTGACACGGACATGGCTCCTCATCCATTGGCTCTGGAGAAGGCTCCCTTTGGGGAGGAATGTCCGATGGCCACTGGCGTCGGTCCGGACGTTGCCTCGCCCAAGGTACCGCAGGAGTGCGGGGGGACGTTTTTGGACAGAAAGGGTTGCGCCCCAAGGCATGCACTTCCATTCCCTGTAGCTCCTGTACTCCTCACTCTGCGCTCTCTCGGGACAAGACTATTTGAATGGCCTGTTGAAAAGTCAATGTTGGCTCCGCTAACAATTTTCTCTGGGTGGCTGCATTGTTAATACCGCAAACCAAACGGTCGCGTAACATTTCTGACAAGGTCTCACCATAGTCCCAATACTCCGCAATCCTGCGTTGCCTGGATAGAAAATCGGCAAGGGATTCTCCAGGGGTCCTCTCAGCGGTATTAAACCGGTAACGCTGGACTATCGTGGACGGGGTTGGGTTAAAGTGTTGCCCCACTATATTCACAAGTTCATCAAACGTTTTGGTGTCCGGCGCAGCTGGGTACGTAAGGCTCCTAATCACACCAAACGTATGCGGGCCGCAGGCGGTGAGCAATGTGACCACCTGGCGCTCGTTTTCGGTGATATTGTTTGCCCGGAAATAGTAACGCATCCGTTGTGTGTACTGGTTCCAGCTTTCCAGCGCAGCATCAAAAACATCCAAACGTCCGTACAGAGGCATGGTATAATAGAAAACAACTTCCAACCTGTATCCAACATAAATCCAGGGAGGTGGCTTCAGCAGTGTAGACAGCTATTCACTTTTACCTTCGTCGCCAGTTTTGTAAGGGCCACGAAGAATCCAGCACGAGTTTCAAGGATACAAAGTAATAACATTTATTTACTATAACATATATACATAACAGTAGCAGTAACTTCCCTTGCTACATACTCCTTCCTCCTGGTTCCTGAACTGGCCAGCTTACTTATACTAGGAGTTTACTAGTGGTTTCTCCGCCCCCCTCATTGGGGAAGCTCATATTCCCACAGGATTGTGGGATAGTCATTAGTCACCAGCCAATGGTAAGTAGGCAGGTTATAACAGAGGCAGTCCAGAGAAGGTTCACTTGGTTGATCTTGGGTATGGAGGGATTTTCTTATGAGGAGAGGTTGAGTAGATTGGGCCTGTACTCACTTGGACTTTAGAAGAATGCGAGGCGACCTTATATAGATTCTCAGGGGGCTTGTCAGGGTAGATGCTGAGAGGATGTTTCCTCTTGTGGGCGAGTCTAGGACCAAAGGGCATAATCTCAGAGCAAGTGGTCGCTCGTTTAAGTCAGAGGTGAGGAGCAATTTCTTCTCTCAGAGGGAAGTGAATTGGTGGAATTCTTTACCGCAGAGGGTTATAGAGGCTGGGTTGTTAAGTCTGTTCAAGGCTGAGACAGACAGATTTTTAAAATCAGTAAGTGAATCAAGGGTTCTGGGGATAAGGTGGGAAAGTGGAGTTGAAGATTATCAGATCAGACCGGCCATGATCTCATTGAATACCGGATCAGACTTGATGGGCCGAGTGACCGACATCTGCTCCTTTGTCTCATGGTCTGAATGCGCCCACTGAAATATGCCCTATTATTGAGACCTGGGTTCAAATCAAATACTTTACCCTTACAAGGAAATCATAACCCACATTGTTCAGGAATTTCACCAACCAAACCACATGGTATCTATTTCTGCTCTTAAAAGGTCATCATCGACCTGAAACATTAACTGTTCCGCTCTACAGATGCTGCCTGGCCTGCTGAATTTTTCCAGCACCTTCTGTTTCTACTATTAAAAAAAGCTGCTTTTAAGTGCTCATTTGCTGCACTGTTCAAAAATCAGAGTATAACGCTGCCCTACTGGTCTCCGGTTTCCCTAATTACTGCCCTTGTAAGTCAGCTATGAAGGTGCCTTCTTGTGTAAGCTATTTTAGCCAAGCAACATTTTGAATGTTGACACTGGCAGGCAATGCTCAGCACTCTGGGTTTACATTTGAACACCACACCGACAAACACAGCAAATTAATGCCTTACAGTTTACACTCAACGCTTGATAAATCATTCGTAAAGACCCATGGCCGTTCATTATCCGAGGAAATGTGGGGTAGTAAAAGCCACAAGTGCTGTTGCCTGCATGTAACTGATCATCATAGAAATGGATAGTCAGAGGCTTTTCCCCAGGGTAGAGGGGTCAATTACTAGGGGGCGTAGGTTTAAGGTGAGAGGGGCAAGGTTTAGAGTAGATGTACGAGGCAAGTTTTTTACGCAGAGGGTAGTGGGTGCCTGGAACTCGCTACCGGAGGAGGTAGTGGAAGCAGGGACGATAGGGACATTTAAGGGGCATCTTGACAAATATATGAATAGGATGGGAATAGAAGGATACGGACCCAGGAAGTGTAGAAGATTGTAGTTTAGTCGGGCAGCATGGTCGGCAAATGTTCCTGTGCTGTACATTTCTTTGTTCTTTGTTCTTTGTTTTAAATCATAGAATCCCTGCAGTGCAAAAGGGGGCCATTTGGCTACACCCTCCCTACAAAAGAGCAACCTACCTAACCCCCCCCCCCCCCCCACCCTGTACCTGTAACCCCACCCAATCTGCACATCTTTGGACACTAAGGCAATTTAGCATGGCAAATCCACCTAACCTGCTCATCTTTGGACTGTAGGAGGAAACTGGAGCACACGGAGGAAACCCACGCAGACACGGGGAGAACATGCAAACGCCACACAGTCACCCAAGACCGGAATTGAACCCGGGGCCCTGGTACTGCAGTGGTAATCACTGTGCCACCGTGCCACTCCCCTTCGTGATTCAGAAATGTGCATTCTGTCCTCGCTATGGTACAACCTTTGGCTTCAACCAGCTTATGTGCCAACCAACTGTCCCGATTCGCCGTGCAAAACTCGAAAGAGCTAATATAGAAGAGGGTGTTTGTTATAACTGAGAGCCTCTTAATGAGGGTGGGGTATAACAGAGAGTGGTGGAACTGCCAGTCTGCGAATGAGGGTAGGCTACGAGTGTTGTACCTCCAAGTCTCATTCTAAGATTCTGCCACAACACCTCCCTCTGCAACGCCTCGCCATCGCCGTACATCCCAAGGATGCAATAATGATAAGGACTCTCCGTCTCTTCCTATCTCTGTCAGAACATGCTGCAAAACACAAAGTACCTCAAACCATTAGCAGAAGATTTGGCCTGGGGGGGTTGGGGGGTCAGGGGGTATGAAAGAAGTAAGCTGTCCTCTATCCAAAATCTATAAGATTTCACGGCAAGCTAATCTTCAGCAACTAAACAGGCTTGCATTCTGAGGCACACACTAAAAGGTAAGGGGGGTGGCGAGGGGGTGGAGGGAGAGCTTGATGAGGGATCACTTTATGTTGATGGCTTGCAGAAACTGCTAAGATCAAGAGTTAAGAGGCGGGAGGAAATGGCAGAGGAAAAGGGTGATAAAAGCCAACCGTACTTTGTAGAGTGAAATAAAGAAACGATTCTCTGGGTCACCAACCTTCCATGTTTGTTTACACCGTAAACACATTATGTGGGGTCCCTGAAAAAAAAGCTGCTTCCCTGTTAAGTCTTGTTAAAGTTTTATCATGCTAGCTGAGAGAGTGAGAAAAAAAACCCAAACATTGCCCTGTTAAACTGCTACCTGGCAGCATATACTTTCTTCTGTCAATTAGTTCATGGCAGGTACTTTGATACTCTCTTGTTCCCTGGCCCAAGTAGAATTGCAGCCACGGGGATTTAAACCAATGGTGGAGTGTGTTAAAGGAAATCTGAGGCGGTCAGCCTCGCAAAGCTTCAGCACGGAGCAACGGAGAGAAAAGGAAGTGAGCTGACATAAATCATACGTCACCGTGACAAGGAACCTGCAACTCAAAAAATGCAAAGTCTCAATGCCCGTGACTGGGAGCATTTCAACATAAATTGCCCAATCTCTTTATCATGCTGAATGGTCACTGAGATGAGTTAGAACGCTTTTAGATGAATGGAATTATTATCTTGATGCATGGCATCAGCTGCGGTTACATGAATGTCTGCCGCCACGGCTACTTGGTGATTTATTGAAGGTGAACTTTGCATTCCAGCCACACCCAGGACCTGCACTTCCTTTGGCCCCGAGATCAGTTAGCGAAGGCAGGCTTGCAAAATGCAAGAAATGGCGCTGGGATGTACCGCCCTTTGTTACTCTCAACATCAAAAGCGCCTTGTATCTCCTCCACTCTGGCTCTGTGACTATTCCCCAGCACTGTGGGTACCTGATGGTACAAAGAAGCAGCATTGTGTATCTGTGTTCCTGAGCTCCACCCCTCTGTCCAGTGCTGCACTAACTTGCTATATAGATCAGGGCATCAGCTATGGCTTTTTGCTCCCCCCTGCCCACTTTTGTTAATATAAACCTCCTTCACTCATAGATGTTCTATTCCAGCATTTTATGATCCGCCCCCCTCCCCATCCCTGCTTGTCCAGGTTCTTTGATGTTAACTGCTGTTCTCCATACCTGTCCCTGATATTGTTTATTTTCAAACCAGAGCTGGGTGTGCTAGGACAATTTCCTCATGATACAAATCAATGTCATATTACCCACGCCAAGGTGAAATTCCCTCAAAACATCGCAGGAACCTATTACAGGGTACGGTTTGGACGACAGTTTTATTACATGATCAGTTGAGGTGGTGGGGGGGTTACATTGATGCATTCAACTTTCTTGCTGCTTGCCCTGGGTTCAATTTAGATGGTAAGAAGTTAGTGATTTGGGACCTCACCCGAAATGAAGTATGATAGCAATCTGTTTGTTGCCTGCATTTTGTAAACCTCCCTCCAGCACACCACTTGTCTGGTGTGGAAAAGCAGATATAGGGACTGTGCAATAGGACCCACACAGCACCCCTCATTGCTGATCCATCCCAAAACATGTTTCCGTTGCCTAATATTAAAAGGGGCAAGGAAAGGTCATTAAGCAGATCAAACCCCCTTGTGCTTCTCGCAGCTTATGTAATCTATTAGGCATGGCGAGGACTGTAAGGGGAGAAAGTTCTGTGAAGTTTCTCTTTGACCCTCAGAGGTAATTAAGGTAGCTCCAGCTCACATTATTCAGCCCTGACCAGTTACATTCCACAGCTTCCTCTCTGATGATGTTTCCATGGTTCCAATGGGACTAGAACCAGAGTCGACTGTTTGATCACCTAAGTCTCTTTATAACCTTCAATCCTGTTGGAAACCCCCCGAGTGTTATAATGAATATAAATAGATCTGAACCATGGTATCAGTGAATGACAGCAGTCCCCTTTCTATATTTTACCGAGCTGCCTGTCTTTAATTTCATTGCTAAAATGCAGGTCAGGCAGATTTTCAATAAAGCTTTTGCCTTATGAGTTCTATGTTCTTCCAGGGCAGCAAATTGAATACATTTTAGACTGTCCAGCTTTTAATTTTCATCTAATGTGAGGCAGGATCATCCTAATTCAATATTCAGTGAGATCAGAAACATCAATAATGGGGAGGGGTGACTGGGTTCTAGGATACTGCTACAAGGTTTAAAAGTTTACAGTGACTTAAAGGGGAGAGTATCCAGGAACCCTGATTCGCAGAAGAGCTGTCAGGTTTATTGACAAATATATTTTGGAGTCTGAGGAAGAAAGAGGGATCCTTGGCTCAGTGACGCAATTGTCATACAGTCATAGCGCTTTACAGCATGGAAAGAGGCCCTTTGGCCCGAATTGTCTGTGTTGGCCATCAAGCACCAATTCACTTGAACCCCATTTTCCAGCACTTGGTCCATGGCTTTGCATGCTTTGGCATTTCAAGTGTTCATCTAAATAGTTCTTAAATGTTGTGAGGGTTCCCACCTTGATCATCCTTACTTGCTGTGAGTTCCAGATTCCCACCACCCTCTGAGTCAAAACTTTTTTTTCTCACGTCTCCTCTAAACCTCCTGCCCATTATCTTAAATCCATGACCCCTGGTTATTGACCCCTCCTCTAAGGGGAAATGTTTCTTCCTGTCCACCCTATCTATGCTCTTCATAGTTCTATACACCTCAATTGGGCAGCACGGTAGCATAGTGGTTAGCACAATTGCTTCACAGCTCCAGGGTCCCAGGTTCGATTCCCGTCTTGGGTCACTGTCTGTGTGGAGTCTGCACATTCTCCCCGTGTGTGCGTGGGTTTCCTCTGGGTGCTCCGGTTTCCTCCCACAGTCCAAAGATGTGCAGGTTAGGTGGATTGGCCATGCTAAATTGCCCTTAGTGTCCAAAATTGCCCTTAGTGTTGGGTGGGGTTACTGGGTTATGGGGATAGGGTGGGGGATTGGGCTTGGGTAGGGTGCTCTTTCCAAGAGCCGGTGCAGACTCGATGGGCCGAATGGCCTCCTTCTGCACTGTAAATTCTATGAATTAGGACACCCACCCCCCTCCCCCCGCCTTTTCTGCTTTAAGGAAAACAACCCCAGACTATCCAATCTTTTTTGATAGCTGAAACACTCCCGCCCTGTGGATCATAGAATCATAGAATTTATAGTGGATAAGGAGGCCATTTGGCCCATTGAGTCTGCATCGGCCCTTGTAAAGAGGACCCTACTTAAGCCCACACCTCCACCCTATCTCCGTAACACAGTAACCCCACCTAACCTTTTTGAACACAAAGGGCAATCCACCTAACTAATGCATGGCATCTAGGTGCCAGAAAAAGTATTATGAACCTCATCAGATTAAGAGGATCCTGCCATATATGTAGAAATGGTAGCACAGCGGTAATGTTGCAGGATTAGCACTCCAGGGACCTGAACTAATTCCCCGGTGACATGGGTTCAAATCCCACCATGATAACTAGGGTAATTTCAATTCAATTGATAGGAATCTGAAATATTCATCTGGTCTCAGTAATATTGACTGTGGCAGCTTACTCTGATTGTCGTAAAAACCCATGTGAGTCACTAATGTCCTTCAGGGAAGGAAATCTGCCATCCTTATCCAGTCCGGCCCACATGTGACTCCAGACCTATAGCAATGTGATTTGCTCTTAATTGTCCTCTGAAATGTCCCAGTAAGCCACTCAGTCCAAGGGCAATTAGGGATGGGCAAAAAATGTTGGAATTACCAGCAATGCTCACATTCCGTGAAAAAATATTAAAGAAAAAAAACACTTCCAACGATGCTCTGTACTAAGCATGACCATGTTTTAAAATGCCTTCCTCGCACACTCTGTTAAAGCCCTTACTACCAATGCTCAGGAATAGGTGCAAAGTACTGTACATAATCAAGCCTTCATTTGGAAGCACTCCTCAATCTTACAATGACCCACTAACAGCCTCACATGGCATCTTATTTCTTGATGCACGCACCTGTCACCAAACTTATTCTGGACTTTAGCGCATGTTGTGGGAGCTGTATATCCTTGAACTTGCTGCCTCTTGTCCTCTAATAATGGTCCCACCTGCGTATCCAGGATCAGAGGTGGAAGGTCAACTACACCACCAATTATGTCCTTTTGGATGTTGGTAATATTCCAGTCTTCAGATGGGTGCAACAGGAAGTATCGATTGTGCGAAGCTTTGCATTGGAAGCCATTCTACCAGCCCTGCCTCCTTCTGATATCATAGACCTTCCATGGGTTGGATGGACTTTCCTCTTATTTCGGGTTCCAATAAGAATTGGGATTGTCCCTTCTACAAACCGGCATTTCCCACTTCCACAAACTTTGAGCTTCTTCGATCCTTTTCGCCATGAATTACATCCCAGGCCAGAGACAATTCAGACAAAGTCACCAAAAGTACTTGTCACTTGCTTTATCTTTTAATTAGAGGACCCAGCTCATAGCAGAGACAGCTACCTGGCAAGTGGCAATCCTTCACCATTTCATCTTTCACAATGGGAAAACTGTGGGGTAAGCTGCCACAGGGGAACATCTGTCAGAGATAGGAAAGTAGGAGGATAGTTTTTAGCTGCAGGTCTGTGATGACATTCCAACTACTTTTGGCAAATTATATAATGAACACCTCCTTTCACAAAGTGCCAGGTGAATTTTATCTGTTAGGAGGTTTTCCTGGATGTGCCAGAGGAAGCTGAAACAGACAATACCTGCTATACATATACAGTCACTCTCGTCAATGCTGAGACATTCACCCTGAGTAAATTAGTGAGTGAGTCACACCGCAAGAGTGAGTGACATTGCTGCCGGTGGACCATAAGTACGACAACTTTTCTGGCATGGTGCATTACACTTTGGAGACCGTGGGGATCCAGAACCCAATGGTTTTGCTTTTAAAAGTAAGATTCTTGCAGAGCATATGCACATGTGATGTGCCAAGCAGTGTGCTTACATGGTGGGTTGAGAGCTGTGCCATACTGAATGGCCCTGAGGCACAATAGTCCATTCTGGAGCATGTGGGATGCTCATTAGACATCTCCAGTGAAGGCCCTAATGACAGATTCCCGAAGACTAACTTTGTGCTTCTTTCACACATGTTAATGGTCTTGGGTATCTAGGGTGTCAGCAGAGAGGGCTATCTTTTCTGGCCTTGAATGGATTGGCACTGCATTGCAACAAAGTGCCACACTTCATTGATCTGATTGGAGCTAGTAGGCCTCATTTCCTTCAAATAAAAGCAGATGCAGTGCCCCATATTTGTGGCATAGGGGGAAAGATACACAAGTTGCTGTTGCCATGCTGATAGGCAGCTGATGGAACCCCTTCAAGCAGCACTGCCGACAAGAGGTAAAAGCTGTTCCTGACAGGCTATGAAACAAGAGGCAACTCAGTCCTATCACCTTCCCATTGGAATGCAGCAGCCAACCACCTCCCATACTTTAGCCACTTTGATAGCCTGGGTTACTGTCCACAGCCAAGAGGCGCAGTGATGGAAGGAAGTTAACTCCATTCTAAACATCAGAGGTAAGGCTATTTAAATAGGAGGAACAAAGAAACAGACAAACATCTTAACACTTCATTGTGGAAGAATTAAGGGCTGAAGAAAAGGAGCAAACCTTTTTCAAATTACCACGGAGAGAAAGGTGACCAATACCCAGCATATTTGAGCACTTCAGCAAATGTCTAGCTTCCTGTGGGAAATCCACCTGTCTGCTGCACTCAGGCTCCACCACAATGTTTGGATCTGTACATTTTTGTTAGAATTATGATTGCGTGTAAATTGTGGACCAACTTTTGGATTTCGACAGGTGACATAAATCAACATGGTTTCGGTCCACCCATTCAACCAATCTGTGCTGGTGCTGCCAGCTATGTGGAATTGACACTTTCCAGGGTTTCACCGGGCATGAGTGTTGCTGCCATTCTTAACCTTTACGCCAAGTCAACTGCTGAGCATCATGGGAAAAATATTTTGTCCAGGTTGCCCTGACTGCAGATCCTGGCTGAAAACATCCACCCTGAATCCCAGTGTGATTTCAGAATTGGAAGATCTACAATTTACATGATCTTCTAAGTCTGGTGGCTGCAAGAGAAATGCCGTGATCAAAAGCCACCATTATAAACCGCCTTCATCAATTTTATTTCCAATTAAGGGGCAATTTAGCATGGCCAATCCACCTACATTGTACATCTTTGGGTTGTGGGGTGAGACCCATGCAGACACAGGGAGAATGTGCAAACTCCACACAGACAGTGAACCGGGGCCGGGATCGAACTCGGGTCCTCGGCGCCGTGAGACAGCAGCGCTAACCACTGCGCCACCGTGCCACCCATTGCCCTCATTGATCTCACCAAGGCATTCGACCGTGTGAGCAGAGGGGGTCTTTTAAGCTTTTTCCAGAAAATTGGCTGCCTGCCAATTGATCTCCTCTTTCCATCACAATGTTTAGGGTAAGGTCAATTGTCATAGGGCAACAATGGAACCCTCTGAGCTCCCTAATGCGGTCAAAATGTGATCTGCTGCTGACACCTTTTGGCATATTTGTTTCTTTGCTGTTGTCATATGCCTTCAGGTCATCTACGGAGTGTGTCTATTTACATACCAGAGTTTTTTTGTTTTTTTTTAATAAATATTTTATTGAAAATCTTTGGTCAACCATCACAGTACATTGTGTATCCTTTACACAATAATATAACAGTATAGATAACAATGACCTGTTTCATAAACAAAGAATAAATAATATATAACAAAAACGAAAACTAAAAGGCAACTGCCTTGTCTCAGATAAACACTCTCCCCCCCCCCCCCCCCCCCACCCCGGGCTGCTGCTGCTGCCTTCTTCTTTTCCATTCCCTCTATCTTTCTGTGAGGTATTCAACGAACGGTTGCCACCGCTTGGTGAACCCTTGAGTCGATCCCCTTAGGACGAACTTAATCCGTTCCAGCTTTATAAACCCTGCCATGTCATTTATCCAGGTCTCCACCCCCGGGGGCTTGGCTTCCTTCCACATCAACAGTATCCTGCGCCGGGCTACTAGGGACGCAAAGGCCAAAACATCGGCCTCTCTCGCCTCCTGCACTCCCGGCTCTTGTGCAACCCCAAATATAGCCAACCCCCAGCTTGGTTCGACCTGGACCCCCACTACTTTCGAAAGCACTTTTGTCACCCCCACCCAGAACCCCTGTAGTGCCGGACATGACCAGAACATGTGGGTGTGATTCGCTGGGCTTCTCGAGCATCTCGCACACCTATCCTCTACCCCCAAAAATTTACTGAGCCGTGCTCCAGTCATATGCGCCCTGTGTAACACCTTAAATTGAATCAGGCTTAGCCTGGCACACAAGGACGATGAGTTTACCCTACTTAGGGCATCCGCCCACAGCCCCTCCTCAATCCCCTCCCCCAGCTCTTCTTCCCATTTCCCTATCAGCTCATCTGCCATAATCTCCCCCTCGTCCCTCATTTCCCTATATATATCTGACACCTTACCGTCCCCCACCCATGTCTTTGAGATGACTCTGTCCTGCACCTCATGTGTCGGGAGCTGCGGGAATTCCCTCACCTGCTGCCTCGCAAAAGCCCTCAGTTGCATATACCAGAATGCATTCCCTTGGGGCAACCCATATTTCTCGGTCAGCGCTCCCAGACTTGCGAACTTCCCATCCACAAACAGATCTTTCAGTTGCGTTACTCCTGCTCTTTGCCATATTCCAAATCCCCCATCCATTCTCCCCGGGGCAAACCTATGGTTATTTCTTATCGGGGACCCCACCAAGGCTCCCGTCTTTCCCCTATGCCATCTCCACTGTCCCCAAATTTTCAAAGTCGCCACCACCACCGGGCTTGTGGTGTATTTCTTCGGTGAGAACGGCAGTGGGGCCGTCACCATAGCTTGTAGGCTAGTCCCCCTACAGGACGCCCTCTCCAATCTCTTCCACGCCGCTCCCTCCTCTTCTCCCATCCACTTACTCACCATTGAGATATTGGCGGCCCAGTAGTACTCACTTAGGCTCGGTAGTGCCAGCCCCCCGCTATCCCTACTACGCTGTAAGAATCCCTTCCTCACTCTCGGGGTCTTCCCGGCCCACACAAAACTCATGATACACTTTTCGATCCTTTTGAAAAAAAGCCTTCGTGATCACCACCGGGAGGCACTGAAACACAAAGAGGAATCTCGGGAGGACTACCATTTTAACCGCCTGCACCCTCCCTGCCAGTGACAGGGATACCATGTCCCATCTCTTGAAGTCCTCCTCCATTTGTTCCACCAATCGTGTTAAATTTAACCTATGCAATATACCCCAATTCTTGGCTATCTGGCTCCCCAAGTAACGAAAGTCCCTTGTTACCTTCCTCAGCGGAAAGTCCTCTATTTCTCTGCTCTGCTCCCCTGGATGCACCACAAACAACTCACTTTTCCCCATGTTCAGTTTATATCCTGAGAATTCTCCAAACTCCCGAAGTGTCCGCATTATCTCTGGCATCCCCTCCGCCGGGTCCGCTACATATAACAACAAATCATCCGCATACAGAGATACCCGGTGTTCTTCTCCTCCTCTAAGTACTCCACTCCACTTCTTGGAACCCCTCAATGCTATTGCCAGGGGCTCAATCGCCAGTGCAAACAGTAACGGGGACAGAGGGCATCCCTGCCTTGTCCCTCTATGGAGCCGAAAGTATGCAGATCCCTGTCCATTCATGACCACACTCGCCACTGGGGCCCTATACAACAGCTGCACCCATCCAACATACTCATCTCCAAAACCAAATCTCCTCAGCACCTCCCACAAATAATCCCACTCCACTCTATCAAATGCTTTCTCGGCATCCATCGCCACCACTATCTCCACTTCCCCCTCTGGTGGGGTATCATCATTACCCCTAGCAGCCTCCGTATATTCGTATTCAGCTGTCTCCCCTTCACAAACCCAGTTTGGTCCTCATGGACCACCCTCGGGACACAATCCTCTATCCTCATTGCCATTACCTTGGCCAGAATCTTAGCATCTACATTTAGGAGGGAAATAGGTCTATAGGACCCGCATTGCAGCGGGTCCTTTTCCTTCTTTAGGAGAAGCGATATCGTTGCCTCAGACATAGTCGGGGGCAGCTGTACCCTTTCCTTTGCCTCATTAAAGGCCCTCATCAGTAGCGGGGCGAGCAAGTCCACATATTTCCTGTAAAATTCAACTGGGAATCCATCCGGTCCCGGAGCCTCCCCCGCCTGCATGCTCCTAATTCCTTTCACTACTTCCTCTATTTCAATCTGTGCTCCCAGTCCCACCCTTTCCTGCTCCTCCACCTTGGGAAATTCCAGCCGGTCCAGAAAGCCCATCATTCTCTCCCTCCCATCCGGGGGTTGAGCTTCGTATAATTTTTTGTAAAATGCCTTGAACACTCCATTCACTCTCTCCGCTCCCCGCTCCATCTCTCCTTCCTCATCCCTCACTCCCCCTATTTCCCTCGCTGCTCCCCTTTTCCTCAATTGGTGGGCCAGCAACCTGCTCGCCTTCTCCCCATATTCGTACTATACACCCTGTGCCTTCCTCCACTGTGCCTCTGCAGTACCCGTTGTCAGCAAGTCAAATTCTACGTGTAGCCTTTGCCTTTCCCTGTACAGTCCCTCCTCCGGTGCCTCCGCATATTGCCTGTCCACCCTCAGAAGTTCTTGCAGCAACCGCTCCCGTTCCCTACTCTCCTGCTTTCCTTTATGTGCCCTTATTGATATCAGCTCCCCTCTAACCACTGCCTTCAGCGCCTCCCAGACCACTCCCACCTGGACCTCCCCATTATCATTGAGTTCCAAGTACTTTTCAATGCACCCCCTCACCCTTAGACACACCCCCTCATCTGCCATTAGTCCCATGTCCATTCTCCAGGGTGGGCGCCCTTCTGTTTCCTCCCCTATCTCCAAGTCCACCCAATGTGGAGCGTGATCCGAAATGGCTATAGCCGTATACTCCGTTCCCCTCATCTTCGGGATCAACGCCCTTCCCAAAAGAAAAAAGTCTAATCGCGAATAGACTTTGTGGACATAGGAGAAAAACGAAAACTCCTTACTCCTAGGTCTGCTAAATCTCCACGGGTCTACTCCTCCCATCTGCTCCATAAAATCTTTAAGCACCTTGGCTGCTGCAGGCCTCCTTCCAGTCCTGGACCTCGACCTGTCCAGCCCTGGTTCCAACACCGTATTGAAATCTCCCCCCATTACCAACGTTCCCACCTCTAGGTCTGGGATGCGTCCTAGCATACGCCTCATAAAATTGGCATCATCCCAGTTCGGGGCATATACGTTTACCAAAACCACCGTCTCCCCCTGTAGTTGGCCACTCACCATCACGTATCTGCCCCCACTATCCGCCACTATAGTCTTTGCCTCAAACATTACCCGCTTCCCCACTAATATAGCCACCCCCCTGTTTTTCGCATCTAGCCCCGAATGGAACACCTGCCCCACCCAACCTTTGCGTAGTCTCACCTGGTCTATCAGTTTCAAGTGCGTTTCCTGTAACATAACCACGTCTGCCTTATGTTTCTTAAGGTGCGCGAGTACCCGTGCCATCTTTATCGGCCCGTTCAGCCCTCTCACGTTCGACGTGATCAGCCGGGTTGGGGGGCGTTTTACCTCCCCCCCCTTGTCGATTAGCCATCCCCTTTTTCCAGCTCCTCACCCGGTTCCCATGCAGCTGTGTCCCCCCCAGGCGGTGCCCCCCCGCCCATCCCACCCCATACCAGCTCCCCCCTCTCCCCAGCAGCAGCAGCCCAATAATTCCCCCCTCCCACCCCCCCGCAAGATCCCCCACTAGCGTAGTTACACCCCCCATGTTGCTCCCAGAAGTCAGCAAACTCTGGCCGACCTCGGCTTCCCCCCGTGACCTCGGCTCGCACCGTGCGACGCCCCCTCCTTCCTGCTTCCCTGTTCCCGCCATGTTTATCATAGCGCGGGAACCGAGCCCGCGCTTCCCCCTTGGCCCCGCCCCCAATGGCCAACGCCCCATCTCTTCCACCTCCTTTCCTCCCCCCACCACCTCCTGTGGAAGAGAGAAAAGTTACCACATCGCAGGATTAATAACATAAAACTCCTCTTTCCCCCCTTTTTACCCCCCTCTTCGCCCCCCATACTCGCCCCACCACTTTGTTTCAAACGTTCTTTTTTTTTAATAACCCGCTCATTCCAATTTTTCTTCCACGATAAAAGTCCACGCCTCATCCGCCGTCTCAAAGTAGTGGTGCCTCCCTTGATATGTGACCCACAGTCTTGCCGGTTGCAGCATTCCGAATTTTATCTTCTTTTTGTGAAGCACCGCCTTGGCCCGATTAAAGCTCGCCCCCCTTCTCGCCACCTCCGCACTCCAGTCTTGGTATACGCGGATCACCGCGTTCTCCCACTTACTGCTCCGAGTTTTCTTTGCCCATCTAAGGACCATCTCTCTGTCCTTAAAACGGAGGAATCTCACCACTATGGCTCTAGGAATTTCTCCTGCTCTCGGTCCTCGCGCCATCACTCGGTATGCTCCCTCCACCTCCAGCGGACCCGCCGGGGCCTCCGCTCCCATTAACGAGTGCAGCATCGTGCTCACATATGCCCCAACGTCCGCTCCCTCCGCACCTTCAAGAAGACCAAGAATCCTTAGGTTGTTCCTCCTCGCGTTGTTCTCCAGCGCCTCCAGCCTTTCCACACATCGTTTATGGTGTGCCTCGTGCATCTCCGTCTTCACCACCAGGCCCTGTATGTCGTCCTCATTCTCGGCAGCCTTTGCCTTCACGACCCGAAGCTCCCGCTCCTGGGTCTTTTGCTCCTCCTTTAGCCCTTCGATCGCCTGTAATATCGGGGCCAACAGCTCCTTCTTCATTTCCTTTTTGAGTTCTTCCACGCAGCGTTTCAAAAACTCGTGTTGTTCAGGGCCCCATATTAAACTGCCACCTTCCGACCCCATCTTGGTTTTTGCTTGCCTTCCTTGCCGCTGCTCTAAAGGATCCACCGCAATCCGGCCACCTTCCTCTCCTTTTTTCATCCGTATCCAGGGGGGATTCCCTTCTGGTTCACCGCACAGTACTTTTAGCCATTAAAATTGCCGTTGGGGCTCTTATTAAGAGCCCAAAAGTCCGTTCCACCGGGAGCTGCCGAAACGTGCGACTCAGCTGGTCATCGCCGCACCCGGAAGTCTCTACATACCAGAGTTGACGGAAGCTGTGCAGCCTTACTCGCCTGAGATCCAAGTGTCCAAGATAAAGGTGCACAAAGTCCTCATCAGAGAGTTGCTGACAATGCTGTGCCCACAGACCTTACTGAGGAACACCTGCAGCGGCAAATGGACACACTCTCTCACACCTGTAAAGAGTTTGGTCTGACCATCAACATCAGGAAGATAAATGCCATGGTCCAGGATATTGCCATACCATCATCTATCAGCATTGACAATATGATGTGGAGGTTATTGATAGCTTCATATATCTAGGCTCCACAATCACCAGCAATCTATCACAATGCTGCAATTCATACACGCATCACAAGAATCACATCTGTTGTGTCCGAGCTGAGTAACTGACCGTGGAACAATAGCAACTTAACGGAGAACACCAAATTGCAAGTCTATCAAATCTACATCCTCTGTGCACTCCCCGACAATGGTGAGGTCCGTATAACACATGCTAGGCAGGAGAAAAGACTGAAATGTTTGCACCTTCACTGCATCAGACGTATCCCGGCATCTCTTGGCCATACAAAGTCACCAGCTCAGATGACCTGGAATACTAATTACATCAGCATACACTCATTGCGAAGCCAACATCGCCTGCACTGGCTCAGTCATGTTCATCGGATAAATGACAGCCGTATACCCAACGACATTCTCTCCAGTGAGCTGGCCACTGGGTCAAACCTCTGTTATAACAACACCAGAAAGCGAGATATGAAGATGGCAGACATTGACACCGACAGCTCGGAGATTGTCTCTGATGGGCATGACCTACAGAGGTTGACTGTTTGCAGGGGCATTGAAAGAGGTGAGCACCGTGGGGGCACCCCCCGGGCCAGATTGCTCCGCTGAATCTCTGGTGTCGGAAAATTCGGGACACGGCGGGGGCGGGATTCACACCAGCCCCCGGCGATTCTCCGACCCGGTGGGGTGTCGGAGATTCGCGCCCCTGGATCCTGGCTAATCTTTCCTCAGAATGATGAGGCCAATTGTCATGTGGCTGAGCTCAACAAACTCCAGTGAGACATTGAAACCAGGATCATCTGGCACTGGGTTGCAACAATGAATGTATTTACCAATTGATTCTTCAGGCCGAGCTCTCTAAATAAAGAAGTTGATTGTCATTGGGAACATGACAAGTAGTCAATGCCCATTTAGTTTTGGCTGGAAAAGTGATGTGTGCCAGCCTGTGGCCGCCAGCCTAGATGGTAGCGGACATTGGATGGAGACGCATACTAAGCACAATAAAGCAAATACCATCGGAATTCTGCCTGATAGTCAATCAGACTTATCCAATTCCATTTCTTCACATGAATACAAGTAGCAGTCAGTCCCAGTCCCAGATACACTTGCAACAGGCCTAGGTTACTGGGCCATTGTGACAAAGCTGGAAAGCGATATTTCTGAAAAAAGAGACACCCCGTCAAAGTTTTTCATCTTGCACTCATCAGGACAGATGCAAGAATACCAAATTTCAAAGGGAGCAACAATTTATACAGCATGCTCCCTGGTGCACTCTCATTGGCAATGCCATGATCAAATCAGAGCTGACGAGCCAACCTATCAGCATCCTTTTCTCATGCAGTGTCAGCTGTTGTTCCCTTTAGATTTGGTATTCTATCCTGATGTAGGCAAGATGAAAAACTTTGTCAGCCTATCTGTCTTTTCAGCAATTCTTAAGTTCTGTGCCACCAAACCACTAAAGTAATATTTCTACATTCTGAGGTCAGAGTTCAATTACACAGGGACACTCCGATTAGAAATGAGTTTATGCAAACATTGCCATTGTAAATAGCCATTGAAGCAAATGTTCTGCTTCTATGGTATGACTCAATTTCCTGTCCCCCATGGAGGTGGGTTGGAAGTGAGTGGGTGGCCAGGAAAATAGCAGGAAGCTGGGTCAGGACAGTATCCCAGTACATTCCTGCCCTGAGGGGCACTCCCTGGAGTGAACAGAGAATAATGTCTGCTTCAATGAACTAGGCAACCAATTACACCACTTATAGGCCCAATTAGTGACCATTTCCAATAGATAGGGGATCTTGCTACCATCAGAGTAGTCCCCAGCTGTATGTGGTGCCCACTAGATATCTTGAGGTGGCCTTCTGGCAGTGGGTCAGATGTCATCAATGCGTCCTTTAAATCTCTCTCCTCAGAGCCCCGGGGATCATTGGGCAACAGTTCCAGCCACAGGCCACCCTTTTGGCTTTCCCCCTGACACAATGGTGGCCTGACAGCCACAACCAAATTTACTTTTAACAATTAAGAAGTCTTCAGAGGGCATCGCCTTCTTGGGGCACCCTTGTGATTCCCGACCTACATAGCTGGTGCACACTGTTGTAATGTGCCTTTAAGGGATGGCAGCATGACATTATTAGAAGGGAAGTGAGTCATGCGATCCAGTCTTAGTCTCACTTCCGCTTTTGAGTAGAGCTCACATAACACAGCTCTGTTGCCGATTTCTTCAAGCTTTTGATGTATAAATGTTCCCATGCACATGTTTACCCAGTCCCTCATGATCCCTTTATCAGTAGAACAACATAACACCCACCACAGCCGATGGACCTGCTGGCTGCTCATGGCCTTGGGATTGCTGATTGGTTCTACCACCTATGCAGCCTGCCTGACATCCCTAATTGGACAGAGCTCCCAGAGACGGCCTTTAACTGGCTGCCTCCCGGAAGATCATGCAGGTGGGGGGTACTTGGATACCATTGAGATCAGGAGCAACAGGATGGTGGCAACATTGGGGTCCAGATGCCCATGGGAAAATCCAGCCCACAGACCTGTCTTACCAAAAGTGTGTATTGGAAGATTAAGCCTGGGTTTTCGAATGTGCCCCAATTCTGTGGATAGAAATTCCAAAATAGAAAAGTGACAGGATAATGTCACATCTACAAAGACAGCAGTTATTGGAAGAGCGCGAACTTCAGATTGCATTCAAAAAAAGCGTAACTATTCACCCCTGCCCACTAAAAAACAATATTCAATATTAGTAATCACTGATATCTATTGGTGACTTCAGTTTAGTCAAATGGTGCTGACTTTTAATTATTGCTCTAATTCACAAGAGGAATGCCACATATGAATCAGGTATTAAATGAACTTTCTGAGTTTGTTGACAATGTTTCCTACTGGGTTCAGATGCAGAATAGCACCCATTGTGCTTTGAGCACACGGTAAGCTGCAGACCATACAGTCAGACAAATCCTCTCAGGGTCTTGGGTTAGAGGTAGGGGGGGGCGGGGGTCCTGCGGTTAAAAGCCAAGTGTTCTGTCTACGTGATGAGTCGGGTGGTGCACTTTGAAGTCTCTTCGAGCTAAATCAATCAGGTATACTTGGCAGCTGCCCTACGGCTCCAAAACAAGCCTCAGCCGAAAGGAATTTTTATAATTTATCAGGAGGAATTCCTGGCCCAAGAGGAATTTACCTGGTGCTAGCCTGTTCTTTTGAAATCCCATTCAGAAACAGGCAGGGTAGGAAACGATTATGCAGCATTTAAAACTAGCAAACACTAATCAGTTAAAAGAAAGCCCCTCTTTCCCTTATTTTTCTCCTGGTTTCTAATCTGCGCCATCCATCTCTGGCATACTTTGAGAGTTAATGCTGCACAAAGTCAGAAATGCATTCACTGATGTTTAAGAGGACTAACTAATCATTGGGAACCTTTACAGTGTGCTGTGAGAAGATGGTGCTTTTCGAAAATTCTGCTGTCACTTCAGCGCCAATTCTCAGAGACCGTGTAGTTCTCCCATTCACGAGGCATGACTGGGAGACATTGTAACAGATATTAACCAGGCCAGGGAAAAGGGGCATCGTGGGGTTTAACCCGACTGTTCCTTCCATTACCTGAGAATGACAATCATCAAGCCTGCTACAGGTTATCATTCTAACAAACTTGGATTTCTGATTCAGATTTGGGTTCGAACGTTCTGCTCCTAAGACCACTGTCATTCCTAAAATTCACACGATTTAACATCGTATTCTCAAAGCACAAATTATGGTGCGCAATGAGAGGAACTAATGTACACCTCATCAGATACCAGAGATGGACAGCCTCCTCAACCACCGGAGGCTTAGAACCTGCAATGGAAATACAATGAACGGATAGCATGCCTGGGTAATTGGATATCACAGCCGAATAGACCAACTTGACCATAAACACGGAAATCCAATACCAGAGGTGCACAGATCAACCCGGCAATGGAGATGTATATTTTGGGTATACAAGTTAACTGGACCACCTGGAAGATGCAATTTCATATCGGCCACACCGGGGAAAGCAAACCTAATGAACACCATCGCAAAGCTGAGCTCAAATCCAATAAAACAGTGTGCAGCTTTGTCTTTTAATTTCAGAAAGAATAGTGGGCGCGATTCTCCACTCCCACGCCGGTTGGGAGAATTGCCTGGGCCGCCAAAATTTCCGGGGACGCTGTTCCGACGCCCTCCCGCGATTCTCCCAAGCGGCGGGAACGGCCCGGTCGAGTTTTGCGGGCCGCAGGCCGGAGAATCGTCGGAGATACCGAAAATGGCGATTCTCCGGCACCCCCGCTATTCTGAGGCCCGGATGGGCTGAGCAGCCAGGCCAAAACGGCGGGTTCCCCCCGACGCCGTCCACACCTGGTCGCTGCAGCCGTGGGCGGTGCGTGAACGCTGGGGGGGCAGCCTGTGGGGGGGCGAGGGGGGATCCTGCACCGGGCTTTACCTGGAATGTGGGGTGGCCCGTGGTCGGTGCCCACCGATCGTCGGGCCGTCCTCTCTGAAGGAAGACCTCCTTTCTTCCGCAGCCCCGCAAGATCCGTCCCCCATCTTCTTGCGGGGCGGACTTAGAGAGGACGGCAACCACGCATGCGCGGGTTGGCACCGGCCAACCCGCGCATGCGTGGATGACGCCCGTTATGCGGCGCCGGCCGCATCATCTATGCGGCGCCGCTTTTACGCGGGCGACAAGGCCTGGCGCGTGTAGATGACGCAGCCCCGATCCTGGCCCATTGTCAGGGCCTGAATCTGTCGGGACCGAGGCCGTTCCGTGCAGACGTGAACCTCGACGGCGTTGACGACGGCGCGGCCACTTCGGCGTGGGAGTGGAGAATCCCGCCCATTATTCCCCCCTGAAAGGGTAACTGTTATAGAGCGTTATTATTATGCATCTTCTTATTTAAATCCATTACTGATGTTATCAGTAAGTGCTGTGACATCAATAATTGTTGCTGTTGCTACCTGTGTATATCATATTTAACTGCTGTTAGTTCTAATTCTATTCTATCACTGTTATTTTGATGTTTAGCTAGCTGCTCCCATTTTTGAGTCCATATTGTATTTTAAACATTGTTATTTTTATATATTAAAGAAGATTGACTGATACACATTTTTGACTCCCTTTTTGCGGTCAAATTACCACATTGTTTTTGGTGACGAGAATGGGATAAAACAAATTAGAGTTTTAGCACACTCAACACATAGTTTTGCTGAGTTTACCGATGGATCACAACCTAGCAGCACCGTGGCTATGTTTTGTTATATCAGTGAGTTTGTGGAAGAGAACAAGAATTGGATTGACTTATGTGGAAAGGTTGGAATACATTTCTTGGCAACTGGGATCACTGACAAGGAGAGAAAGCATTAAACCCCTGAGTGTGTGTGGGATGAAGACTTACAAGCTCGTGACAAATTTAGCTGCACCATGAAAACCGGAGGACATTTTATTTCCGGATTTAGTTACATTTGTTCAGACTAACCACTAAGTCCTCAGTAATTGTACAATGTTTCAAATTCCATAGTCATTTTCAAAGACGGGACAGCCTGTAGCTAACTTTGTTGTTGAATTGCACCAATTCTCTGAACAGTACGAGTTTGGGGCAGTTTTGGAAGACATGCTACGGCACAGACAAGTTTGTTTCATTAATGAGGACAGCAATCAGCGGCGTTTGCTGGGGAAGTCACAATTACTTTTAAGAAGGCTCTAGAAATTTCTCAGGGCATGGGAATGGCTGACAATAATGCAAAAGATATTCAGAAGGCCAATGGCGGCATTCGGCAGGTGCACTGCATCAAGTAAAGAAAGAAGCTGCAAATCAAAAGGTGAAGACAGTGGAGTGTTTTAGGTATGGAGGTTCACAGTATGCAAATACTTGTAAGTTTATGAATGCTGTTTGTCACCAGTGCAATAAGAAGGGGCATTTAGCGAAGAAGCACCGGGATCCTAAGAGAATGTCGTAGGCTGAGCAGGGAACATCAAATGCAAGGAGCGCATTGTTTGAGAAGCTCAGACGAGGCAGAGGCATGTTTAATATGAGTGAGGGGTGTGCAGAGCCTATTAATGTTGCAGTGGTGGGTCGATGGAGAGACAATCAAGATGCAGGTGGACGTAGGAGCCTCTGTATCGGTAATCAGTGAGGAGACCTTCAGGCAGATTTGGGGCTCTAAGCAGGCAGGAATCAACATTTGGATGTACACTGCATGAATATACCATTGCTTGGAGCGTTGGAAGTAGACATTGAATATAGCCACCCAAGAAGCAAGAACACAGCTCCTGGTAGGAAAAGAACATGGGCGTGGTCTACTAGGGCACGACTGGCTCACAAAAATTTAGTTGAACTGGGGTGAGATAAAGCACAAAAAAGTGACGGAGGATATCATTCAGAAATATCTTGAGGTGTTGGCGGCACGGTGGCGCAGAGGTTAGCACTGCTGCCTCACGGCACCGAGGACCCGGGTTTGACCCCAGCCCTGGGTCACTGTCCGTGTGGAATTTGCACGTTCTCCCCGCATCTGCATGGGTCTCACCCCCACAACCCAAAAGATGTGCAACTTAGATGGATTAGCCATGCTAAATTGCCCCGTAATTGGGGAAAATGTAATTGGGTACTCTAAAGTTAGAAATTAAAAAAAAATAAAAAAATATCCTGATGTTTTCAAAGATGAACTGGGTGCATTTAACTACAGTTAAATTGTTCATAGATCCTCAGGCTACTCCTCACTTTTCAACTGAGGACAGTGCCCTACGCCATGAAAGGCAAAGTGGAGGAAGAGTTTGAGCAGCAGCAAAGTCTAGGAATCATTGAGCTCATTCAGTTTTCACGTTGGGCAGCTCCAATTGTCCCTGTTCTTATGTGCGCATATGTGGGGATTACAAACGTACCATTAATCACGTTTTCAAGATGGCCGCTTACCTGTTGATAAGGGAGGGTAGAAGATCTGTTTTCAACCCTTGCAGTCAGCAAGACATTTTCAAAACTGGACATGAGCCAGGCCTATTAACATCTCCTGCTAGAGGAAGATTCAAAGCAGTACGTGACCATCAACAAGCATAAAGGGTTGTTCAAGTTTAATTGTTTGGTTTTTGGCATATCCTCCAGTCCGGCGATCTTCTAAAGGACATGGACAACCTGCTGCTAGCCATTTGTCATGTTGCGGTCTGTTTAGATTACATTATAATATTGGGTCAGACTGAGAAGGAACACTTCAGCAAATTGGGTCGAATTTTGAAAAGGCTTTCAGAGGTGGGACTGGGTCTGAAGTGGCGCAAGTGCATTTTTCCGGCATCGAGCATGGAGTATCTAGGTTACAGAATTCGGTGGAAGGGAAAGTTTGAGAGATTAAGGGAACACCAGAGCCCAGGAATGTGGCTGACCTCAGGTCATTCGTCGGTTTGATAAACTATTATGGAACGTTTTTGCCAGGCCTGTCTACAGTGTAGGCTGCACTGTACCTACTTCTGCTCATTGTCAGCGCATCAGTACAGCATCATGTACCGCAGGGTTTTTAAAAGTGCAAGTTGTGTGTGGCTTTCCCGTTGTGATCCCAATTGTGGGAGAAGTGCCCATGGCCACGACTGCCAATTTTATTGAGAATGGCAGCTACTGCCACCTTTTAAATAATAGGAAAATGAGGCTGTGTGCAATCTTCTGGCTGGAAGCCGCAGCAGTGAGCAGGTCACGTGCCCTGCACATACACTTGACGTCAAGTGCCATGTATATAGGTGCTTTGGCCGCCAAATCATAGAGGAGAGCTTCTTCTATTTTCTGGCTGCTGGCAAGCAAGGTAAGAGGACTGTGCGGATGAATCATTTTCTTACAAGCCAGAGACAGAAATAGGCAATGTACCTACTGGCCAGCAGCTCACAACTGAATCTGCAGGAGCGAGGTGCTCAGGAGAGTCCATGGCAGGGCAGAGCAATGCTAGTGTTAGCTCTGTACAGCGCTCCAGGGCCTCTGTTAACAGCCTGCAAATAGAAAACATAACTCGGGAACAAAGCAGTGTGTTGCTAACTTTTGGTTGGTTCAATTGCTCTGTTTTATAACCTTAGCTCTAGAGTCACCAGGTATCTTTATGATACCGCCACGAGGTTCAAGTTCAAGTAATTATCAATACCTCAGTACATCAATTAGTAAGATTCAAATCAAAGCACATTTATTTACACACAGTCAAATCTACTCATGCATGAACTCTACTTTCTAAGCTATTTCTACAACTAACAGGCCTATACTTAGCTTCGGACTGGCCCAGCAGGTCAGGGGAACAAATGGCCTTTCGTTCGGGTTCTGAGTCTGTGGGATTCGAAAGCTGGTACGGACTGGTAGCTAGGAGCGCCTATCTCGTAGCGAGCGTTGACTTGAGACTTATGTTCTTTGGCGGCAGCTGGACAGGTCACTGTCGAGGGTTGGTTCGCGTTGCTGAGTGACCCTGTCAAGAAGGATGATTTGAACTTGGGGGCTTTACTTTATAGTCCCCAGGGGCTTCCCGCCTTGCGGGGCGGACCCCCTACCTGGTTTCATGTGATTGGACTTTGTTCCAATCGCTTGGTTCGATTTCTCCAATACTGGAGCGGTTCCCTGATCGATGGGCGGTCTTTAGGTGTCCGTTAACCTTTTTTGTGTTGGCTCCTGCTGGCGCCGAGGAGTCTGGCTTGGCCTTGTTTACCTTAAATGTTTCGATTGTTCCCGGGGATCGCTCATTAGTATGTAGATGGCTGCTACATTATTGTGCAGATGGTTGGTGGTATCGATGCTGTCTGGGCTTTTGCAGCGTCTAATACACAGTAAACATGCACCTGCTAGTTTCTGCCTGTGTTGGCTGAATTTCCCTTCAGCCTTTGCTGTTCTCCATTTTACGTCGGGAATTGGCCAACCCAGGTGACTACACTCTCTCCTTGTGATCCTGACGCGAAGTGTGGAGGATCACATAACTGCGTTGTTCTTCATTCCCTGACCCGGCGAGCACTCTTCTATGGCCTCTACACTGACCATAACTATGCAAGAAAATTTAACTGACAATTCTGAGTGGCGCTATGTCAAAACAGGGACATGCATTACAAAATAAGAAAAACGGTACCTCAAACTGTCCTTAATAAACTACACTCACTCAAACATTCAATCATACTAACTTCCTAAATGATACAAACAAAATCATAGCAGCATTATTCACATTTTTCCTGGCTTGGCAGTCAAGCTCAGGATTGTACAGTCGCTCATGAAACATTTCTTTATTCACAAAAAGGAACGCACACGAATGCTCTTTATTATAGATCGCGGGGGTCGGGGGTCTGGTCATATCCAAAAATAGGGGATCTAATCCTATTACCGGTCCGAGCGCGGTAGGCTCTCCTTCTCCATTTCCTCAGATGAATAGTCTGCACGATGCAGCAGAGTATCGCCAATACTAATAGGGATTCTATCAAGTAGGACAGGGAGTACCAGGTTATAAACCTGTCACACCAAGGTGGTGTGGTGTCGCTTGTGACTGGGCTCTGGGTACTATGGGGAAGTGAATCATTAACGGCTGGGGGGGGGTTTGAGGTCAGGGGGTTCGCGTTCGCGCGCAACCAAATGTCCATTATGGTGATGAGCAACACGGAGGATGTCCTCATGGTTCTTCTTCTCTCTTTTCTCTTCTCTTCTCTTCTCTGGAGCTTCTGGACTTCTGTGGGATCAAGCATAGTGTCTGTTACTATCTTGGTTTAATGTCTCTTATGATAGCCTGTCTGTCCTTTAGTGCCAATTACTCCCTTTATAATTGGCCACTATGTGTGACTCCCTCATTTTTTTTTGGAAAAACCGAATTTCAGGACAAGACACACTTACAAATACTGAAACAGTGCGAGCCGTCTCGCAGGCTGTGCGATTTACCATCCAAATGTTTGAGGATGGAAATAGCATGTGGTTGGCAACCTAAGGGTTACCTGAAAACAAAACAAAACTTTTTGAACGAAAATTGCCGAAATGAGGTGCGTATGGGCCGCGACGGGTAAGATTTGGATGGAATTCCCGGGTAGGACGGCGACCAATGTCGTGTGTGCTCTACCCGAGCGTAGCTGACCAGAGGGAGGTTCCCAGGCAGGGCGGGTCCCAATGCCATTTCTCCACTGCCTGAGCAACCGACAAGAACGGGCAAGAAATGTAGTCATCGTGGGGGGTTGCCGTATTGGTTCTTCTTTCGAACCAGAAGGGCAGTTACGAACGGGGGTCTGGCAAGCTCTCAGAGGTTTCTGCCGAAAAATAAGGCGTGGGGCCTTACAAACAACATTTAACAATAACACTAACAGACAACATTAAACATGCTGCAGGTTCCACCAGAAAGAACACCATTTTCTCCCAAGCTGTTCCTTTTTAAAACATCATCTATACACCTCAGTTATCAGTTGTGAACAGGGTCGCAAAGGGGTTCTCATTTTGGGAGTCAGACTCAAAGTCGCCATCTTCTCCCGGATGCCAAACTCTCGAGTGTATCAGGGAGGATAGGGCTGCGTGGTGTGATTTGGGATCCCTCTCGTCATTTCGGACGAGTCTGTATGAGTTATCTCGGTGCCAAAAGCTGGTGTCTAATTCTGTGGGGACGGAATCGGGGTCGTCATTGTAGGTCGGTGGTCGGTGGTGGGGTTTGTGTAGGAAAGTGATCGTGAAGGGATCACTCGAATCTTGGTCAGATTCGCTGGGTGTGGGTCCTGTTGCATGGGGGTAGTAGGGAGGCGTGCTGTGGCTATTGTCCGAGTCGCAGTCGCTGTCGCTGCTGCTGCAGTCTGTGGGCGTTCCGGGGCAGAGTGTATATTTCGTGGGTGGAGTCGGGGTTGAGTCCGTGGCTGGGCTGGATGTGTTGGGGAGGGTAGGGTTACGTTTGCTGTGGGTGGGGCGTGGTCTGCTGCATCGAGCATGATGTGTTGTGCGTGGTTAGACTGTGTTCCATATGCCTTAAGCTGATTGATATGGAACCACGCAGTCTTTCCATTGGGGTACTTTATTTTGTAGACGGAAGGGCTTACTTTGTCTGCAATGGAATATGGACCCGAATATTTAGGTGACAGGAATGTGCTGGGGTTGTATATGGAGAGCATGACTTGCTGTCCTACACTGAACTCAGTCGCATGCACTGTCTTATCGAAACAGGCCTTGCTCTGTTTCTTTCTTGTGCCCAATTTCACTGCGGCTGCTAGCTGAGCCGTTTTACATTTTGTACAAGTTGTTCAACTGCTTTCTCGTGTGTGAGGGCGTCACTTCGGGGCTGGTCAAATCTAATCTTAATAAAAATTCTGTGCCTTTCATGGGGCGTCCGATCATGAGGGTGTGTGGGGTGTAGCCTGTGGAAGTTGAAACTGTATTTCGCAAAAACATCAGCGCAAAAGGGAGGACTGAATCCCAAGTGGTGTTGTTTTGCTGGACCATTTTTCCGAGGGTTGATTTTAGGGTCCGATTCATGCGCTCCACGATACCACTTGACTGGGGTTGGTATGCGATGTGGAATTTTTGGGTAATGCCAAATATCGTGAGGACGTTCTTCATGACACGTCCCGTAAAATGGGAACCTTGGTCGGATTCAATGCTGCGGGAGTCCCCATCTCATAAAGATGTGGTGGGTTAAGATCTTGGCTGTGGTCTTGCCGTGCTTGTTCTGGATGGGAATGCTTCCACCCATTTTGTAAACGTGTCTATCACCACAAGTATATATTTATAACCATTCCTGCAAGGGGGCAAGGGTCCAATATAATCAATCTGGAGGTTAGTCCACTGGCCATTAACGGGTCGGGTGTGACTAAGCTGAGCCTTTTTTGCATATCTGTCCGGATTGTTCTGGGCACAGATAAGGCAATTCTCAACGTAGTGAGTTACATCGTCATTTAAACTCGGCCACCAACAGAGCTGCCTGAGGTGGGCTGTAGTGGGATCAATTCCCTGATGTCCATGACTGTCATGGAACAAACAAATCAGTTGATTCCTGTCCTGTTCAGGAACCACAAAAAGGGTGTCTTTTAACACCACACCGCCATGTGTGGTCAGTGTATTCTTAAATCTATCAAAAGGTGCTGGGAATCTTCCTTTTAAAATCTCCCTGAGATTGCTATCCTGCTTCTGGGCCTGCACTAAATCCTCAATATTAGTCTGCGAGACCTGAACTGCATTCACTGGTGCGCTTTCGGGGGGTGTCCAAAAATATCCGTGCCTGGAATTTGCTTTTGCCAGTGCGTCGGCTTTCACATTTCCAGGTGGGGAGGAATGATGGTGACGGCGGACTTTAACCATTCCAAAGGTCCTGTTCTGTGCTTTTCTAGAATGCAACGGAACAATGGGGCTGAAGGGAGGGGTTTTCCGTCTGCGGAAACAAATCCTCTTGCTTTCCACAGGGGTAGGAATTCCGTAAGGCTGTTGCAGACATAGAGGCTGTCCGAATATATGTCTGCTGGGCTGGGGAAGGAATCTGGGTGTTCCACTATGTGTGCAATGGCCGCAAGTTCCTCTGCCTGTGCGCCTAAGTGTCCTGGAAGTTTTATTGCTATTTCTTCTAGGGCGCGTCCCTGCGCGTTCCTCGACGTAAATGCCGCATCCTGTTCTGCACTTCCCTTCTAATATTGTAGAAGAACCATCCACATATATCCTAATGGGTTTCCACGTGTCTGTGTGCTTGGGGCTCTGGGTTGAACAACCTATCTTTCTGGGGGGTGTTTTAGCAATAAGGGGGCCTGTGTTGTGGTGTGGAGAGATAATTTCACATTCATGGGGGGTTCTGGGGTACTGTAGGTTATCGCCTAAAAAAGTGTGGGTCCTTGTCCTTTTAACAGTGATGTCCCGTCCCTGCAAAAGAAGGGTCCATCTGGCTGCTCTTATCTGACTAACTGTACTGTCCTTGAGTCGTCTGTCAAGTAGAAGTTGGGTGGGGGTGTGTTCCGTGAGGATTGTGATGGGGTTTAGTCCGGTAATGTGAGAAAAATACTGTACTGCCCAAAAAACTGCGAGCAGGTGCCTTTCACAGGCTGAAAATCCCTGATCCACAGCATCTAAAACTCTGGAGGCGTAAGCCACGGGCCTTAACTGGTCGTGCCGTTCCTGGAGGAGCACGGCCGAAAGGGTGCAGTCTGTGCTTGCTACCTCTATCGCATAGGGGGAAAGCGGGTCTGGAACTTGTAGTGCAGGGGCTGCTATGAGTGCTCTTTCCAACGAGTCCACAGCATCCGTATGCTGCGGAAGCCATTCCCAGGGGGCTCCTTTGTTTAGGAGGTCTGAGAGGGGTGCTGCCTTGCTGGCGAAACCGGCAATGTGGTTTCGGCAGTAGCCAACCAGTCCTAAAAATGACCGGAGGGCTGAAACGTTCTGGGGAAGGGGCAATTTAGCAATCGAGTCAATCCTTTTATGCTCGATCTCACGTTTACCCTGCGTGATAATTGTTCCCAAATATATCACCTTGTTTTCCAAAATCTGGGCCTTTTTGGGGTTGACTTTACATCCAATTTTCTGTAGGAGTTCCAGGAGTTCGGACAGAAGCTCGATGTGCTCTTCCTTGGTGTCTGTCTGCAGTAGTAGGTCGTCTATGTACTGGACCAAACATTCGGGGCGAGAAAATTTGGCTAAACCATTTGCCAGCTGTCGGTGGAAAATGGATGGGGAGTTGTGGAATCCTTGTGGCAGGCATGTCCACGTGTACTGTTGGTTTTTAAAGGTGAAGGCAAATTTATACTGGCACGCCTTTGTCAATGGAATGGACCGGAATCCATTACTGATGTCCAAAACCGTAAAATATCAGGAATTGAGTCCCTGCGTGAGCATGGTCTCGGGACTTGTGGCTCCGTGGGGGCTGCTGCGGGGGTGACTTTGTTGAGTTCCCGGAAATCGATGGGCAGTCGCCATGATCCATCGGGCTTTCTCACTAGCCAAATCGGGGCATTATTAGTGGAGGCTACTGATCTAAGTACGCCCTGTTCTAATAAGCTGTCGATAACTTTTGCGATTTCTCCCTCTGCCTCTTGGGGAAATCCATATTGCTTTTGGGGTCTAGGGTCAGGTCATGTGATTTGTACTGAACCAGTTATCCAGCCACAGTCGTGTTTCTAGGTCGTGAATGCTGTCCTGTGCTTCTGTAAAACTGCCCTAACCTGCTTGTCTGTGCTAATTGTGGTCGGGTCAAACCAAAATTTGCCTACTGCTCTAATTTTGTTTGCATATTCTCCTATGGTGAGCGTTGCGGGAGCTCTTGCGGATTTTGCCATTCTCCAGACACATTGGTTGACTGGATCAAAGGATAGGTTGTGGGAATTCATGAAATCAATGCCCAAAATGTGTTCTGCTGTGTGGGGTAGATCGACTAAAACTATGGGGTGCTTGGTGGTGATGTTGCCGATTTGAATGGGTACAGGGGCTGTAATGTGTCCCTGCTGTGAGTGGCCTGTAAAACCGCTGAGGGTGATGGTGGCTGTAGTGGGCCACGTGTCCTTTTGAAACATGGTGGAGGAATTGATTGTGGTGCGGGACCCTCCTGTGTCCCAGCAAAATTCAATGGGCTGTCCCCGAATCTTTGCTGCAACTACTGGTCGTCCGGACCTATCCCAAAGGGTGTCGCAGACCCAACTGGGGGAGCCTGAACACCGTCAGTCCATTCCGTTCAGGTCCGTCTGATCTGAACGAGTGCTAACGCTATGTATTGGCTTTGTCCTGTTCTTATTTAGAATGCCTGTCTGCTGGGCTCTCTGTTGCTTTTGTGGGGCATTGCATTCTCTTGCAAAGTGTCGTAAATGGCCACAGTTGTAACACTCCTGTGGGGGGCTGTTCCTGCCTTCATTTACCCATGCGGGGTTCTGGTGTGCCTTTACTGCGTGTATGTCTGCTTCTGCCTGCTGTTCTTCGGGATTTTTAACTGCGGGTTTGTTTTGTACAGACTGCTCCCAGGTGCGGGACAATCTTTTTGCAACCCATTTCTCATTATGAGCCTCCTCTGAGGGATCATACTTCGCGCAAGCTTTTTGTCCTGCTTCTGTGGCATGGGAGATAAGGGTGTGGGTCCATTTGGCCATGTTGACTGGGCACAAATGGGCGTGGTGTAAGTCTCCAAAAACTGCTGCAAAGTGGATCCACAGGCGTCCAGCAAACGCTGTGGGGTGCTCAGTTTTGTTTTGTCTGCATTTATTGAGGCCATCTACGGGGCCACCCCTGTTATACCCGATCGCGTCTAGGATCGCGGTATGCATTTCTGCAAGGGTGCCTCCTCCTACATTCTGTGGGTCGGGAAGGGCTGCTACGACCGAAGGGTCTAAACTCAAACTGTGAGGTTTACGTGCTCTCGCTCGTCCAAGCCGTACATGGTCGCCTGCTGCTTTACTCTGGTAAAGAAGTGGTGGGGGTCTGAGGTGGGGAGGAACAGTTTGATTTTATCGCACGCGTCCCATAATTGGGTCACTGTTAAGGGGGTGGTGTACAGAAATTCCGTGTCGTCCGATGTGGTTGTGCGGTGGGTGGTGACTGGGTTCATTGGTGCCTGAACCATCTGCTCTGTGAGGGGTTGGGGCGCTTTTTTATCTGGGGCTTTCCCTGCACACATGTTCCCTGAACATATCTCTGCGCTGTCTCATTTAATTCTTCCCAATCAGGGCCATCTTCCTCATCTAGCTGTGATCCAAAGGTTTCCTGGAATCCTTTTTGAACTGAAAGCAGAGATTGCAGTTCTGCAATCTGCTTCCAGCACTTTGCGTGGTCTAATGAGCTTTGTCTTTGCTCCGTGGTGGCAGCATGGAGTGCTCTTAACGCTGCCTTCAGGTCACTACACTGCCTCTGCAATGCCTCTACCTGCTTCTTGGTTTCCTCTCGTACCAGGACTGCACGTTGCGTGTCCTGATAGGCCTTTTCGTACTGGGACTGGAAGCTGCTTAAGTGCGCCAGACAAGACTGGTGTGCCCACTTGGCATCATCCACCTCTCCGTCTTTTGCTGCCAACTTCCTCCTTAACTCTACGTTCTCTCTTTCTACCTCACTGACATCGACCTTGCTCATTCGATGTATGCCTTCTATCTCTTTCCAGAGCGTCCTAACGACATCCTCTGTGCCTTGCAATTGTGCCAAACAGGACATGATTGCCATCGGCTTGCGAGCTTTTCCTCAGCTCTTCTTGTGAATCTCGCTCAGCTTCTCCCACCAAGTATGTTCTATGCTCCCGGGACCTGTTTCCTCACTGTTACAGAATTCGCTCCAAAGGGGCCATCCTTTCCCTTTGAGGTACTTCCTGATTTCCTCTTCCCAAACGGGACACTGTCCTACTCTGCTGCTGCTGGTCGCTGCGACCACAAATTCTTTGGGGTTCATGAGGCGTTGCATTGCCTGCATTGCCATCTTTCCTATCTGAATGCTTTTTAAAATTTGGAACGAGGGGGACTAAGGCGGTGCTGTAATTATGGGTACGGCTTTCGCTATTTTCTGGAATACAAACTCTCGACAGTTTTGTCGCAACAAATATCTATCAGTATTACCTTATCGCCCTGTTAGTTACGCATGCATTTAACTCACTTCCGAATTATGAGGATTGATCAGAACTGCTTGAACACTTGTGGTTTTTCTGTTCCCAATTGGATTTCTATTTCAAATTTTTGGGTTCTCCCGGAGTCGTTAAACCACTTCTAGATCGGGTCCCGTCAGATGTCGGCAGTAATATGTTGCTAACTTTTGGTTGGTTCAATTGCTCTGTTTTATAACCTTTGCTCTAGAGTCGCCAGGTATCTTTATGATACCGCCACGAGGTTCAAGGTCAAGTAATGATCAATAACTCAGTACACCAATTAGTAAGATTCAAATCAAAGCACATTTATTTACACACAGTCAAATCTACTCATGCATAAACTCTACTTTCTAAGCTATTTCTACAACTAACAGGCCTATACTTAGCTTCGGACTGGCCCAGCAGGTCAGGGGAACAAATGGCCTTTCGTTCGGGTCCTGAGTCTGCGGGATTCGAAAGCTAGTATGGACTGGTAGCTAGGAGCGCCTATCTCGTAGCGAGCGTTGACTTGAGACTTACGTTCTTTGGCGGCAGCTGGACAGGTCACTGTCAAGGGTTGGTTTGCATTGCTGAGTGACCATGTCAAGAAGGACGATTTGAACTTGGGGGCTTTACTTTATAGTCCCCAGGGGCTTCCCGCCTTTCGGGGCGGACCCCGTACCTGGTTTCAAGTGATTTGACTTCGTTCCAATCGCTTGGTTCGATTTCTCCAATACTGGAGCGGTTCCCTGATCGATGGGAGGTCTTTACGTGTCCGTTAACCTCTTTTGTGTTGGCTCCTGCTGGCGCCGAGGAGTCTGGCTTGGCCTTGTTTACCTTAAATGTTTTGATTGTTCCCGGGGATCGCTCATTAGTATGTAGATGGCTGCTACATTATTGTGCAGATGGTTGCTGGTATCAATGCTGTCTGGGCTTTTGCAGAGTCTAATACACAGTAAACTTGCACCTGCTAATTTTTGCCTGTGTTGGCTGAATTTCCCTTCAGCCTTTGCTGTTCTCCATTTTACGTCGGGAATTGGCCAACCCAGGTGGCTGCAAGTGTAAAGATGATTTCCTGAGGCATGGATTTAGGCTAAGGTAAGGGTCAAACTGGACCCAAAATTGGGTGTTGTAGAAAAGAAAATATTTAAATTACATGAGTGCATCAAGATTAAGTAAGAAACAGAAGAAATATATTTTTACACTTGTTTTGTGTATTTGTGGATGAGGTAATCCTAAAACAAGTTATAGATGAATCCTCAACCACATTTGGTGAAATATAAAAAGCCATTGACAAATATTTCAAACACCAAGTTGTGAAAAGTTCAGACCTTAAAAGAGTCTAGAACACCCTCAACAAAAACCAAAAGGGCAAGGAGAACCCAGGACAAAGGAGACAGGAGACCCCAGGGTGAAGGGGACAATACCTAAGCAAAACAGAAAATGGTTCCAGACTATGTCAGAGCAATGAAGTGCTCAAGGGTTTAGTGCAGAGGAAAGAAGAGGCTGAGAAGCAGCAAAAGACTTAAAATTAGAACTTTTCAAAAAATGCTCACACATTATCCAAACTCCAACAGCAGGTGGTAGTGCAAAGTTAGCAGATGGCTGTGAATAAAAAAATGCTATCTCTTGTAACATAAAAAAATAAATCCTGCAATATTAAAAAGAAGCTATTCCACTGAAAAATGTTTGCATCAAAGTTGAGTTGGGATAACTCAAGTTGAGTTGGGTACAGCAGAAAAGTTGAGGCTCTGAAAGACTCTTTGAAGAATCAATACATTGCCCTCTAAAAACATGAGGAGTTAAAAAAGGTGTTAAATGCTACTTCAGAAAATATTGCTTTGGAGCTATTAGTAGCGACGCGCTGAAGAACAGTGTGAGTTGGCAAGAGTTCGACAAGAAAATAAAAAGTTGAAGGAATGGCTCATTGTCTTTCAAGGTCAAATGTAAAAGGAGTACCTCACCCTTCAGAATCATGAAGAAATGAAGACTGCCTTGAACAGCAGAATGGGAAGACAGCAGAACAAATTTGAGAAGACACTGTTGATTTACAAGAAAACTCAAAACAGATTAATTGAGCTTCACAAAGAAAAGAAAAACCTGTTGCCGGACCTTCACATGCTACAACGATCCCTCAGGCCACAGCTTGCTCCTCTGGAAAACTGCGAAGAGAAACAAAATGAGTTTAATGTCACTCTGAACAATGTGAAGAAGCAATTGGCAGAGAAGACTCAGCAATGTTCCATATTCCAGGAGTGAACTAAGAGGTACAAGAGAGAGACTGAAGAGTTCAAGAACCAGCTAGATGGAAAAGAGGAGGTATTGAAAGGAAAAGCTGCTGAACTTTCCAAGTTGCGGGCAGATAATTAAGCCAAGAGTAGTATGACTACAGAACAGAAACAAGATTTAGACTTTGCAGGACTCAGACCTGGCCAACAGTAAAACCAAAATGAAGGACATGGACAAAGCTCTACTTGAAAGGAAAGACACAAATAAGATGGGAAAATGTAAATCTGATGCGGAAGATCCAGGATCTGGAATGAAAACAACGGGATTCCTCAAACCTACAGTTAAGTTGCCGAAAATTGGAATGGCGGAAATGAAAATCACGATCCAAGAAGGTCAAGAAAGTGTTGAACAGTTGCAAGAGAAAGTAGAAATTCTCACACTGGAGGGTGAAAAGCCTCAGAAACAATTAGCAAAACGATAACTCAGAAATGACAAGCTTCACTCAAACTTGCACAGCACAAAGTTAATGCTGGAACAGAAGAAGGAATTGCTAATGACTGGGAACAACTGTTTGAATGCAGAAATAACAACCAAAACGGATTAATTCTTGAACTTTGATTCAATCTAAAGAACATGAATAAAGGCGAGATGCTCAGTGTGGAAGAGTAAATCCAGACTTTAAAGGTAGAAAAGCAAAATTCTAAGGAACGGATTGAGGATCTAATGAGGGCATTGAACGAGTCTAAGGAGCAGTCAGTGATCACGGAAGAAAGACTCAGAAAGGAACTGAATGCCCAGATGAAACCGTTAAGCTTTCATAAGGATTCCGCAGATAACTCAAAAACTAAGACTAGTGAACTCACCAGAGTAGTTCCTGAGCCAAATGGAAAGATTCATAAGCTGGGAAAAGAATTGAGAGAGCAAAGAAATATTTGAGTAGAATTGTGAAACAAGTGGAAATGAAGGTTCCATTTTTGAAATGTAAACTTCCAAGGAGAGCATGGTGGACACAGGGAAGAGGAAAACCTGAGTCCACTCCAGAAATGAATGGCCTAAACATTCCCTCCGGAAGGAATGGGTGTAAGCCCAAGGTTTCCAACCAATGAAGAAAGATTGTCCATAAAGAGAAGTGCAACTTGATGGAGTGCAATAAGTGAATCAAATTGAAACACCCAAGTCCCGGAAACACTAGAATACTACAAAATCACCTCCAAACCAACAAATTCTGTCCAAAGCAACTGAGGTGACCAAACTTACAAATGTGACAAAAACAAGATCTGGAAGAATCATATAGCCCCCAGAGTCCGGCCCATCTGAATTTGTGAAGTCAGATATTTGAAGGAGGGAGAAGGTGTGACAAGGAAATCAAGATGGTATTGTAAATAATACTGAGCAAAGACTTTGCGGGGGGGGGGGGGGGGGGGGGGGCTGTAGTATAAAGGTGTTCGGCTTCGCATAGTGTTAATGTGGGACTGAGGGAGAATAGTGGGAGAGATGGAAAGAGATGGCGGCTGCTTAATCCTACAATCCGTCACCACCTCTACCGGCTGACAAGCAATAGCCTCACTGTGGATGAGCCTGTACAGTTAAGCTGGGACTCATAAACCATCTGTGAGGCCCACTGCCAACACTGATCTCACGCATCCACCCAGCCACCCGCCAGGAGCAGTCAATTACAACAGGAGTGATTAGCATGATGATCATTACACTTTCAGTTTTTCTTTAAACTGAGAGACCGAGATTGAAGAGTAAAGATCCACCTTGTGGTGCATCACTTGTTGAAAAGAATAGAACAGAAAATGAGATAAAGAAGGACTTTAATCTTCTCAGGATATCTCAAAGTACCAATGAGCATTTTATTTGAATTCTAGTTGCATATTATTTTGTCGGTAGGTACAGCAGGCAATTTGCGCACAGGAGGTTCAAGGATAAATAATGGTGAGGATACTGAGGAACGCCCTCCACCTCTTTTAATTCTATCATAAAATCCGTCAAAGTCAGCAGACAGGGGCCTTGGTTTAATGTTGCATCTGAAACACAATACTTCCAATCAGCATTACTTTCCAAACCTGTGCCAGCCACTGCTGAGAAGGACTATAAGTCACAGTGTGGTGAACGGATTGTGCTAACCATTCACCATGTATTACACTGTATCACGCTGTTGCCCATGTGGGCTCCACCTATGGACCAGTGTACGATATTACATAGAATGTATCATGTTGGTGCCCTTGTGGGCTCTGCCCCTGGCTCCACCCCTTGAGGGGAGGTATAAGGAGCAGCAGCCCTGTAGGCGGCTCTCACTAGCAGAGCAGTCGCAGGCAGGCACTGTTCTAGTTGATTAAAGCCACTGTTCACTTCAACTCTCTGTCTCACGTGAATTGATGGTCGCATCAATGTAATCGACTACAACACCACAATGGAATCGGCCCTCAAACCTGACCGACTGGAACTCGACCCACAGGCCGCGGAGGCCAAAGGGATTTTTTCACACTGGCTCCACTGTTTCGAGGCCTACCTCGCCGCCTCCTCCTCGCCTTCTGTCACCGACGATCAAAAGCTGAGCCTTCTCCACGCCTGGGTGAGCCATTGAATCTCTGTACAACTCGAGGAAGCCCCCACATACGCGGACGCCCTCGCGATGCTGAGACGCCTACACGTAAGGCCAGTGAACGAGGTATACGTACGGCATCTCCTCACCACTCGCCGCCAACGCCCCGGGGAATCGCTGGAGGAGTACCTAATGCGACCTCAAAGTCCTCGTGCGAAGTTGCAACTACCAGGCCGTTACGGCCTCCCAACATATGGAACTTGCCTTCTGGGATGCCTACGTGGCTGGAGTCAGGTCCAAATACGTGAGACAGCGACTGCTCGAGAAAGGGGCCCTTGACCTAGAAGAGACAGTAAAACTAGCCACCTCCCTAGAAGTTGCGTTGCAAAGCCTCAACGCGTTCCCGTCTGATCACGTGACCTCCTCGTGGACCCCTGACCAGAGAGTACCCCAGGCCTGTGCCAGCGGCTGCCCGCCTAAGCCGGGGGGGGTTACCCTGCTATTTCTGCGGCCAGTACCAGCACCCCAGGCACCGCTGCCAGGCACGGATCGCAAACTGCAGCGACTGCGGCAAAAAGGGACACTTCGCCAAAGTTTGCCTGGCCAGGTCCAAATCCTCCAAGTCGCAGGCCCGACTATTAGACTCACATGCCAGCTCCGCCCCCTCCGGACACGTCATCTGCCTCGTGTTGTCCGTTGGGGCAGCCATCTTCAAGCCCGCACAATATGTGCGACTCATGGGGGCTGCCAACTTGGCCACCGTCTCCCACGCGGCCCGCCACGTGCGACTCATGGGGGCCGCCATCTTGGATGCCATCTTGCTCGCCGCCCGACACGTGCGACCGATGGGGGACGCCATCTTGGCCGCCATCTGCAACGCCGCTCGACACGTGCGACCGACGGGGCAGCCATCTTGGGACCACCCCATCACCTCTGACCACGCCGACTACCCGTAATTCGGCGCCGTCACCCTCGACCAGTCACGGCCAAAACACCTCCAGAGCTCCATGATGATCGTCCGGGTCAATGGACACGAAACGCCTTGCCTGTTCGACTCCGGGAGCACGGAGAGCTTCATTCACCCAGACACGGTAAGGCGCTGCTCGCTCCAAATCTTCCCTGCACTTGAAACAATGTCCCTCGCTTCTGGATCGCACTCAGTGCAGATCCGGGGGTACACTGCTGCAAACCTTGCAATACAGGGCGCCGAATACGCCAATTTTAAACTCTATGTACTCCCCGACCTCTGTGCTCCTCTCCTGTTGGGACTGGACTTCCAGTGCAACCTCAGGAGCCTAACACGGAAGTTCGGCAGGCCCCTATCCCCACTCACCGTATGTAGCCTCGTGACTCTGAAGGTCGACCCTCCCCCGCTCTTCGCAAATCTCACCACCGACTGTAAGCCAGTCGCCACCAGAAGCAGGCGGTACAGCATCCAGGACCGGGCTTTTATCAGGTCCGAGGTCCAGCGCATCTTGCGGGAAGGGATCATCGAGGCCAGCAATCGCCCCTGGAGAGCTCAGGTGGTGGTCGTCAGGACCGGGGAAAAGAACCGGATAGTTGTAGATTACAGCCAAACCATAAACCGGTACACGCACCTCGATGCGTACCCCCTTCCCCAGATAGCAGACATGGTTAATCAGATCGCACACGACCGGGTGTTCTCTACGGTGGATCTGAAGTCTGCATACCACCAGCTCCCAATCCGCCTGGGGGACCGCCACAACACGGCCTTTGAGGCAAATGGCCGCCTCTTCCATTTCCTCCGGGTTCTCTTCGGCGTCACAAATGGGGTCTTGGTCTTCCAAAGAACGATGGACTGAATGGTGGACCAGTACGGGCTGCGGGCCACATTTCCGCACTTGGACAACGTCACCATCTGCGGCCACAACCAGCAGGACCACGACGCTAACCTCCAGAAATTTCTCCAAACCGCCCAAGCCCTCAACCTCACTTATAACAAGGAGAAATGCGGTTTCCGCACAATCAGACTATTTTGGTTATGTCGTGGAAAACGGAGTTCTAGGACCCGACCCCAACCGTATGCAACTCCCTCTCCCCCACTCCCCCAAGGCCCTGAAAAGGTGCCTCGGGTTATTTTCCTATTACGCCCAGTGGGTCCCCAACTATGCAGACAAAGCCCGCCCCCTGATCAAAGCTACCATCCTCCCACTGGCGGCTGAGGCCCACCAGGCCTTCAGCCGCATCAAGGCAGATATTGCCAAAGCTGAGATGCACGCGGTGGACGAGTCCGTCCCCTTCCAGGTGGAAAGCGACGCGTTAGAAGTCGCCCTCGCCGCCACCCTTAACCAGGCGGGCAGGCCAGTAGCATTTATTTCCCGTACTCTCAACGCCTCCGAAATTCGACACTCCTCAGTCGAAAAAGAAGTCCAAGTCATCGTGGAAGCTGTGCGGCACTGGAGGCACTACCTCGCTGGTAGGAGGTTTACCCCTGTCACCGCCCAACGGTCGGTAGCCTTCATGTTTGATAATACACAGCGGGGCAAGATCAAGAATGATAAGATCTTGAGGTGGAGGATCGAACGCTCCACCTATAATTACGATATAGTGTATCGTCCTGGGAAGTTCAACGAGCCCCCAGATGCCCTGTCCCGCGGCCCGTGTGCCAGCGTGCAAGATGACCGACTTCGGGAAATCCACCATGACCTCTGCCACCCGGGGGTCACCCGACTTCTCCACTACTTCAAGGCCCGCAACCTGCCCTACTCCACCGAGGAGGTCAGGGCCATGACCAGGGACTGCCAAATCTGCGCGGAGTGCAAGCTGCACTTCTATCGACCGGTTAAGGCCTACCTGGTGCAGGCATCTCGGCCCTTTGAGTGCCGCAGTATTGACTTCAAAGGGCCCCTCCCCTCTACCAACTGAAGCACGTATTTCCTAAACGTCGTTGACGAGTTCTCCCGCTTCCCCTTTGCAATCCCCTGCCCCGACATGACTGTGGCCACCGTCATTAAGGCCCTGCATAGTGTCTTCACCTTGTTCGGTTTCCCCACTTATGTTCACAGTGACCGGGGCTCCTCGTTTATGAACGATGAACTGCATCAGTACCTGCTCGGTAAGGGCATCGCCTCGAGCAGGATGACCAGCTATAACCCCCGGGGAAACGGGCAGGTGGAGAGGGAGAATGCGACGGTCTGGAAGGCTGACCTCCTGGCCCTACGGTCTAGAAATCTCCCCGTTTCCCACTGGCAGGAGGTCCTCCCCGACGCGCTTCCCTCCATTCGGTCCCTCCTTTGCACGGCCACGAACGAGACCCCTCATGACCGCCTGTTTGTTTTCCCCAGGAAATCCACCTCCGGGGTCTCGCTTCCGACATGGCTGAAGACACTAGGGCCTGTCCTACTCTGCAAACACGTCAGGAGCCATAAATCCGACCCCCTGGTCGAGAGGTCCAGCTCCTTCACACTAACCCCCAGTACGCATACGTAGAACACCCCGACGGCCGACAGGATACGGTTTCCCTCTGGGACCTGGCACCCGCAGGTCCCACTACCACCACCACCCCAACCTACCCCCCCCAACCTACGCCGACCAGTGCCCCCCGCCCCTACATGGCCCCAGCACCCTCTCCTGTCCTCCCTCCCCCCTTCACTGACCCACAGGAACGAAGCTCCAGAAGCCATGCTCCCGGAGTCCACCTCTGTGCCCGCACCGGCGAGTCCACCACCCATGCCCGCACCGATGAGTCGACACCCGGGCCAGCTGCGATACCAGAGCTCCGGCGATCACAGCGCACGATCAGGGCGCCGGGCAGACTCAACCTGTGAACCCTTCACCCCGCCGGGGGCGAATGTGGTGAACAGATTGTGCTAACCATTCACCATGTATTACACTGTATCATGCTGTTGCCCATGTGGGCTCCACCTATGGACCATTGTACGATATTACATAGAATGTATCATGTTGGTGCCCTTGTGGGCTCCTCCCCTTGAGGGGAGGTATAAAGAGCGGCAGCCTTGTAGGCGGCTCTCACTAGCAGAGCAGTCGCAGGCAGGCACTGTTCTCGTCGATTAAAGCCACTGTTCACTTCAACTCTCTGTCTCGCGTGAATTGATGGTCGCATCACACAGGAGCATAAGTAGGCTGTTCTGCCATTCAATGAGATTGTGACTGATCTGATGTGATAATCCTCAGCTCCACTTCACCCGGCAGTGGATGATGCAAACATCACGAAAAGCCTTTGACAGTGGCGGGAAAGAAAGATCCTGAGTGGGATTCTCTGGTTGGCGACGCTGAAATCGTGTTCGCTGATCTGCCAGAGAATCCCCATTTGCGCCAAAATTGGGGGCAGCGCCTCCACCCCCTCAAAAATGACGTACTCGCAGAGTACGCCGTATGGTCAGCCTCAGGACGTAACCTGAGGCCCTCCCCCGATGCTCCGCCCCGATGGGCCGACTTCCCGACGGCGTGGGGCGTGTGTGTCCACACCGTTCGCGAACCTTGGGAGGCGGCTGCGGACTGAGTCCAGCGCTGCCGCAGTCGGGGAGGGCCCGCCGTTCCGCGGTCAGGGGGGGCCTTGGTGGGGCTGGGGGCACTGGTGAGGGGTGGTCCAGGGGTGGCCAGGGGTGTTACAGGAGGGAGTTTTTGGCAGGCCGGCTCCCTGCGCGGCTGGCGCCATGTTGCATTTTTTCTGGCACAAAACGCCACTGTTCCCACGCTGGCGTCAGCACTTAGCCTGCAAATCGGAGAATCCAGCCCGCTTGAGAATCCACCATCCAATGGCAGGTCACCTCCACCACTACAAGACACACCACCTACAATATTTACATCCAGTCCGAGCAAAGAAGAGCCAGAAGCCAGATGACAGATAAGTTTGGTGGAGGTTAGGGGTAAGGTTTGCAGCGGGGCCAGGATAGAAGCCCTGGAAGGGGGGAGGTGGGGGCGAGGTGCACAGACAGAATGAGGAGTGGTGGGAATGGCATCCATTGATAGGGGCAGGGGTGGGGGGAAAGGCCTGGGGGTATTCCTCTGAGCGGAAAAGGGAGCCCTTAGAGGAGATACCAGAGGCCCAAGCAGGCTTATCTGACATTCTTCATCCAATGCCAGCCTCCTCATGCCGACCAAAAGAATTATGGATGGATGGGAAGGAATTAGTGACCTACTTAAGGCCTCCGCCGCCCCATGTTAAATCGCGGTCAGGTCAGGGGTGAGTGGGTGGGTGAGTGGTGGAACGTGCTGCAGGCCTACCCCACCTGTAAACCCACATGTAGTGGACCGTAAAGGTCTGTCCTTTCAATCCACACCTTGTTAACTCAGGAATTAAACAATTACCAACTGATCCAAGCTAACAATCTGATGTAATAAATAGCTGATGATTTAGGTTTTAGATTGCAGGCAAAAGAAGGAAAGAGGTTAGGAGTTCCAGTTTTTGCGATCCTGTGTAAAAATTATGATTTAAGGGTAACAGATAGGGAAATCGTTCTAGCACAGTGTAGGCCTGGAGCAGCAATACATCACGGATGGTGCATCCAGCCAATCGAGTCTGCATTGACCTTCTGAAAATGCACCCTACCTAGGCCCACTCCTCTGCCCTATCCCCGAAATGCCATAACCCCACCTAACCTGCACATCTTTGGACACAAAGGGGCAATTTAGCATGGCAAATCCACCAAACCTGTGCATATTTGGACTGTGGGAGGATACTGGAGCGCCCAGAGGAACCCCACGCAGACACGGAGAGAATGGGTAACTCCACACAGTCACCCGAGGTGGAATCAAAAATGAGTTCCTGACACTGTGAAGCAGCAGTGCTAACCACTGTGCCACCGTAACACCCAGCCAGGAAAGTTCAGAGGCAGGTTTTAATGAAAAGTCAGTATTTACCCAGTTTTGAGAAAGCGTACAAATTAAATATGTCCAACGTCTATCCAGGTTTCTTAACCATAAATATAATTTGCTTCTTCAGTTGCCTCTTGACATCATCAAGAAGGTAGATTTTCAAAACACTGTGAGTGTAGTTTTTATATGTCTTTTAATTCATTATGTTTTTAACTAAATATATAAAATGGGAAAACAACAATCGGCCGAGCTGCCAGTGCAGCACAATCACAGATCCAACATTAGGCCTACCTTTGATAAAAAGGAAAATACCAGCATGCAGTCTGGCAAAAAGGACGTCAAATGCACAGGTGCCTTTATCTGGTCCTTTCACCTTTGGCCTCTGAACCTGGATGGTAAAGATGAAAGGTTTCCCTTTTGTGGAACTGGTAATTGAAGTGTAACTTGGGGATTCTTTCCTTCCAAAAGTGTCAGTGGTTGTGGAGATAGTTCCCTTGAAGGGATGATTCTGCAGACCTCCCAGAATCAGCCTGAAGTCAAATTTCAGCTTGGAGCTCAATTATTTTTTGTTATGAGTTCTGCTTTCGGACTCAGTGTCAATACCCCAACACAAATCAGTTCCCTAACTGAGCACGAGTTAGTACCAAGACTCCAATATGAGTCTATGTCCTATAATCCAGCAGGTACCAGTTCCCTATAGTTCAGCACAGTTATGCCCCATTCCTCCACACAATCAGCACCTTCAGGAGAAAAATGAGGGGGTAAAGTAACATTTTCTAAACCTGGAGATTACAGCTTTGAATCTACATCTGGCTCCTTTTAATGTTATTTTCTTCAAACCCTCCACATTTCCAAATTCTCCATCATTTTGTCTTGAAACATTTTTGGTGTCTTGGTTTACAAACTTGCTCCACCCTACCGCTATGATATTACAGTATGTACCACCCAACAACAATAACTTGCATCTATATACCACCCTTAGCATAAGGTACTTCTCAGGAGTATAATCAGTCAACATTTTGCACTGAGCCACATAAGGAGATGCTAGACTTGGTGATCAAAAGCTGTGCCCAAGAGGTTTGCTTTAAAGAGAGACATAAAGGAGGAGACAGAGATAGAGAGGCTGGGTACTTCAGGAAGGAAACTTCAGAGCGTTGGGCCTAGTTGGCTAAATGCAGAATGTTTAATGGTAGAATGATGGAAATTGGGGATGCACAAAGAACAAAGAACAATACAGCACAGGAACAGGCCCTTCGGCCCTCCAAGCCTGTACCTGTACAAGACGCCAGAATTGAAGGAACACAGTGAACTCAGAGGTTTTGTAAGGCTGGAGGATGTTAAAGAGGTAGGGCAAAGCGGGGTCGTGGAGGGATTTGAACATGAGGATAAAACATTTGCCAGACTGTGCTCTAATGTTGGGTAGCGAGCACAGGGACTTGGTACAGGTGAGGATCCTGGCAGAAGAGCTGGTTGATCTGAGGTTTACTGCCAGGAGACCCTGGCTAAGTCTGGAGGTAACAATAGCGTGGTGCCTTTTGGTGATTCCGGTATTGTTGCTGTGTTTATGAATGATCTCTGAGCGCTTCATGTGCCTCTGAGTGAGATTTGTATTGTTACTTGTGTCTTACAGCAATCCTGCTACTGGCGTTCCTTCTTTACCCCCTTTTACAATGTTATGCACTTTTGGAGTGATCTGTAGCTGGTCTCAGTAAGAAGTCCTCTCCCACCCTATCCCACTGATGTGACATTATAAATAGCAAGGCCAAATATCGCCAATAGTAACAAATGTTCTATGTTCTATGTTCAGTAAGGAGACCAAATCTGCACACAGTACTCCAGGGGTGGCCTCACCAAGACCCCATACAACTGCAGTAAGACATCATTACTCCTGTACTCAAGTCCTCTCGAAATGAAGGCCAACGCACCATTTGCCACCCTAACCATTTGCTGCACCTGCATGCTTGCTTTCAATCACTGGTGTACAAGGACACCCAGGTTCCTTTGTATGTCAACATTTCCAAATCTATCGCCTTTTAAATAACACTCAGCCATTTTGTTTTTCTTACGAAAGTGGATAACGTCACAGTTATCCACTTTAAACTACATCTGCTGTGTATTTTCCCACTCACTCAACTTGTCTAAATCACCTTGAATCCTCTTACTTCCTCCTCACCACTCACAACTAAACCTAGTTTGTGTCATCAGGAAACTTGGAAATATTACATTTGATTCCCTCATCAAGATCATTAATAGATATCGTGAATAACTGGGGACCCAGCACTGACCCCTGTGGCACCCTACTAGTCACTGCCTTCTACTCTGAAAAAGACCTACTTATTCCTACTCTGTTTCCTGCTTGCTAACCAATTCTCAATCCATGCCAGTATATTACCCCCAATCCCGTGCACTTTAATTTTGCACACTAACCTCATATGTGGGACTTTATCAAAAGCTTTGAATATCTAAGTACACCACATCCACTGGTTCACCCTTATCTATTCTACTAGTTACGTCCTCTAAAAACTCCAATAGATTTGTCGAACATGATTTTCCTTTCATAAATCCATGTTGACTTTGTCTAATCCCATTGATATTTTCCAAGTGTGCAGTTATCACATCCTTTATGATAGACTCTAACATTTTCCCTACTCCTGGTGTTAGGCTAACTGGTCTGCAATTCCCTGTTTTCTCCTTCCCTCCTCTTTTAAATAGTGGGGTTACATTTGCCACCTTCCAATCTGCTGGGACTGTTCCAGAATCTACAGAATTTTTGGAAGGTGACAGCCAATGCATCCACTATTTCCATGGCCACCTCCTTTAATACCCTGGGATGTAGATTATCAGACCCTGGGGATTTATCAACTTTCAATCTCAATAATTTCTCCAGCATTTCTTTTTACTAATAGTAATTTCGTTCAATCCCACCTTCTCACAAGTCCCTTGCTTCCCTCACATTTCTGGAAGTTATTCTTTTGTGAATACCCATTTCCTTGTTCTCCATTATCAATTCTCCCCTTTTGGACTGTTCAATGTTGCTCTTTCAGACTGCGCACCAGGGGTGGGAACCCTTGATGATTTTACCTCATACATCTAATGCTGAGCTAAAAATACCAGCCCATTTGTGCCTCAGCACAGATCAATCTTCCTAGTCTGTGCATCAGACCCACAATGGCAATTGTACTCACACACTTAGCCATCAGGCTGATACGTCAATGGCTCTGACAAAGTACAAAAATATTACCGCCTTTCCCTGAGGCAATTGACATTTGATTTCCTTGTTATATCTTTAATACAAGGCAATTTGTTTACTGAAATTTTGATTTATTGTCATTATACTAAATGGGTTCAAACCTGCCTGATATTCAGGAAAGAGCTTGCATTATTAGAGTGCCTTTCAGTATGTCCCAAAGCACCTTACACCCAGTGCAGTAGTTTGTAAAGTATAAAGACTAGTAATGTCGGGAACACGGCCACCAGTGTGAACTGAGATGCCACTCACAGCAATAATGACCAGATAATCTGTTTTTATACATGTTGTTTGAGGGATAAATATTGGCCAGGAGATCAGGGAAAACACATCTGCCCTTTTTCGAAACAGTATCCTGGGACCCTGAGAGGACATCAGGGCCCTGGCTAAATGTGTCATCCAAAAGACAGGACCACCAACAGTGCAGAACTCGTTCAATATTGCATTGGGGAAGGGGGATGGTGTGGGGCAGGGCGGGGGAGGTTAAACCTGGAAGATGTGTTGTTCTTTTTACAATCTGATCTCGGATAAGCAGAGGTTGGATTCAGCAGGTGAAACTCCCAGTTTCTGAGTGCTCTCCAGTGACCCCTGTTAGAAAGTGTGCATGGATGTCACAGAAGGCCATCAAATATCAAGTCCTCCAGTCATGCTGAGAAATATTGCTCATCTCTCCTTTGAGGCTGAAATGGCGAATTTAATAGAAACAGAAGAGTTCAGTAAACCCATGAAACTGAAGCACTGTTAGACTATTACCCAATGTAACTGTGACCCACTGAGAGACTGTGACCCAATGTGAGACAGTGACCCGCAGTGAGACTGTGCCCCAATGTGAGACTGTGACCCAATGTGAGACTGTGACCCAATGAGAGACTGTGACCCACTGTGAGACTGTGACCCAATGTGAGACAGTGACCCAATGTGAGACTGTGACCCAATGAGAGACTGTGACCCAATGAGAGACTGTGACCCAATGAGAGACTGTGACCCACTGTGAGACTGTGATCCAATGTGAGATAGTGACCCGCAGTGAGACTGTGCCCCAATGTGAGACTGTGACCCAATGAGAGACTGTGACCCATTGTGAGACTGCGATCCAATGTGGGAGTGTGACCCACAGTGAGACAGTGACACAAGAAGACTGTCGCCCACGGTGAGACTGTGACACACAGTGAGACTGTATGAGACTGTGACCCACTGTGAGACTGTGACACACTGTGAGACTGTGACCCAATGTGAGACTGAAGTGCACTGTGAGACTGTGATCGACTGTGACCCAATGTGAGACTGAAGAATACAGTGAGACTGTGACCCACTGTGAGACTGTGACACACAACAGTGAGTCTATGAACAACTGAGTCTGTGGCCCATAGAGAGACTGTACCCCAATGTGAGACTGAGGCACACAGTGAGACTTTGATTGACTGTGACCAATGTGACACTGTGATCCACTGTGAAACTGCATCCCAATGTGGAAGTGTGACCCACTGTGAGACTGTGAATCACTGTGAGACGGTGTCCCAGTGAGAGACAGTAACTCAATGAAGACTGTGACCCAATGTGAGACTGTGACGTGATGTGAGACTGTGACACAATGAGAGACTGTGCCCCAATGTGAGACTGTGATCCAATGTGAGAATGTGCCCCAATGTTAGACTATGATGCAATGAGAGACTGTGGTCCAATGTGAGACTGTGATCCAATGTGAGACTGTGACCCAATGTGAGACTGTACCCCAATGTGGGAGGGTGACCCACTGTGAAACTGTGAAACACTGTGAGACGGTGACCCAAAGAGCCTGTAACCCATAGTGAGAGTGTGACACACAGTGAGTCGATGAATGACCCTGTGAGACTGAGACCCAATATAAGACTGTGACCCAATGTGAGACTTTGACTGTCAGTGAGATTGAGGAACAAAGTGAGAATGTGACCGACTGTGATCCAATGTGAGACTATGATCCACTGTGAGATTGTACCCCAATGTGGTAGTGTGACCCACGATGATACTGTGAACCACTGTGAGATGGTGACCCAAGGTGAGACTGTGGTACAATGTGAGAGTGCGACCCATTGAGATACTTACCCCACTATGAGACTATGACCCAATGAGAAACTGTGACCCAATGAAAAACTGTGACACTCTGTGAGACTGTGACCCAATGAGAAACTATGCCCCACTGTGAGACTGTGACCCACTGTGAGACTGTGACCCAATGAGAAACTGTGCCCCACTGTGAGACTGAAAAATTAAATGAATGAAAATGAAAATCGCTTATTGTCACAAGTAGGCTTCAATGATGTTACTGTGAAAAGCCCCTAGCCGCCACATTCTGGCGCCTGTTTCTGGGAGGCTGGTACGGGTATTGATTCTGCGCCGCTGGCCTGCCTTGGTCTGCTTTTAAAAGCCAGCTATTTGCCCACTGTGCTAAACCAGCCCCTGTGTGCCCCACTTGAGACTGTGCCCCAATGAGAAACTGTGACCCACTGTGAGACTGTGACCCACTGAGAAACTGTGACCCACTGTGAGACTGTGACCCAATGTGAGACTGTGACCCAATGAGAAAATGTAACCCACTGTGAGACTGTGCCCCAATGTGAGACTGTGCCCCAATGTGAGACTATGACCCAATGAGAAACTGTGCCCCACTGTGAAACTGTGCCCCAATGAGAAACTGTGACCAAATGAGAAACTGTGACCCAATGTGAAACTGTGCCCCAATGAGAAACTGTACCCCAATGAGAAACTGTGGGCCAATGAGATACTGTGACCCACTGTGAGACTGTGACCCAATGAGAAACTGTGCCCCACTGTGAAACTGTGACCCAATGAGAAACTGTGCCCCAATGAGAAACTGTGACCCACTGTGAGACTGTGCCCCAATGTGAGACTGTGACCCACTGAGAAACTCTGACCCACTGAGAAACTGTGACCCACTGTAAGACTATGACCCAATGTGAAACTGTGACCCAATGAGAAACTATGACCCACTGTGAGTCTGTGACCCAATGAGAAACTGTGACCCACTGTGAGACTGTGACCCAATGAGAAACTGTGCCCCACTGTGAAACTGTGACCCAATGAGAAACTGTGCCCTACTGTGAAACTGTGACACAATGAGAAACTGTGGCCCACTGTGAGACTGTGCCCCAATGTGAGACTGTGACCCAATGAGAAACTGTGACCCACTGTGAGACTGTGCCCCACTGAGAAACTGTGGGCCAATGAGAAACTGTGGCCCAATGTGAGACTGTGACCCAATGAGAAACTGTGACCCAATGTGAAACTGTGACCAATGTGAGACTATGACCCAATGAGAAACTGTGACCCACTGTGAGACTGTGACCCACTGGGAAACTGTGGCCCAATGAGAAACTGTGACCCAATGTGAGACTGTGACCCAATGTGAGACTGTGACCCAATGAGAAACTGTGACCCAATGTGAGACTGTGACCCAATGAGAAACTGTGACCCAATGTGAGACTGTGACCCAATGAGAAACTGTGACCCAATGTGAGACTGTGACCCAATGTGAGACTGTGACCCAATGAGAAACTGTGGCCCAATGAGAAACTGTGCCTCAATGAGAAACTGTACCCCAATGAGAAACTGTGACCCAATGTGAGACAGTGATCCAATGAGAAACTATGGCCCAATGAGAAACTGTGCCCCACTGTGAGACTGTGACCCAATGAGAAACTGTGACCCAATCTGAGACTGTGACCCAATTTGAGACTGTGACACAATGTGGGACTGTGACCCATTGTCAGACTATGACCCAGTGAGAAACTGTGACCCACTGTGAGACTGTGACCCAATGAGAAACTGTGACCCACTGTGAGACTGTGACCCAATGTGAGACTGTGACCCACTGTGAAACGTTGACCCAATGAGGAACTGTGACCCAATGAGAAACTGTGGCCCAATGAGAAACTGTGACCCTCTGTGAGACTGTGACCCACTGTGAGACTGTGACGCAATGAGAAACTGTGGCCCAATGAGAAACTGTGACCCACTGTGAGACTGTGACCCACTGTGAGACTGTGACCCAATGAGAAACTGTTCCCCAATGTGAACCCCTGCCCCAATGTGAGACTGTGACCCACTGAGAAACTGTGACCCACCGTGAGACTGTGACCCAATGAGAAGCTGTGACCCAATGAGAAACTGTGACCCAATGAGAAACTGAACCCCAAAGAGAAATTGTGACCGACTGTGAGACTGTGACCCAATGAGAAACTGTTCTCCAATGTGTGACTGTGATCCAATGGGAAACTGTGTCCCAATGCGAGACTGTGCCCCACTGTGAGACTGTGACCCAATTTAAGACTGTGACACAATGTGGGACTGTGACCCATGAGAAACTGTGCCCCACTGTGAGACTGTGACCCAATCAGAAACTGTGACCCAATCTGAGACTGGGACCCAATCTGAGACTGTGTCCCAATGTGAGACTGTGACCCACTGTGAGGCTGTGACCCACTGTGAGGCTGTGACTCACTGTGAGGCTGTGACCCACTGTGAGACTGTGGCCCAATTTGAGACTGTGACCCAATTTGAGACTGTGACACTGGGCGACATTCTCCGACCCCCCCGCCAGCACCAGATATTCGGCGGGGTCGGGAATTGCGCCGCGGCGGTTGGCGGGCCCCCCCGCTCGATTCTCCGGCCCGGATGGGCCGAAGTCCCACCGATAAATTGCCTGTCCCGCCGGCATAAATTAACTCACCTACCTTACCGGCGGGACAAGGCGGCGTGGGCGAGCTCCGGGGTCCTGGGGGGGGGCGCGGGGTGATCTGGCCCCGGGGGGTGCCCCCACGGTGGCCTGGCCCGCGATCGGGGCCCACCAATCCGCGTGCGGGCCTGTGCCGTGGGGGCACTCTTTCCCTTCCGCCTCCGCCACGGTCTCCACCATGGCGGAGGCGGTAGAGACTCCCTCCACTGCGCATGCGTGGGAAACTGTCAGCGGCCGCTGATGCTCCCACGCATGCGCCGCCCGGAGATGTCATTTCCGCGCCAGCTGGCGGGGCAACAAAGGCCGTTTCCACCAGCTGGCGGGGTGGAAATTCCTCCGGCGTCGGCCTAGCCCACCAATGTTGGGGCTCGGCCCCCAAAGATGCGGAGCATTCCGCACCTTTGGAGCGGCACGATGCCCGTCTGATCGGCGCCGTTTTGGGCGCCAGTCGGCGGACATCGCGCCGTTTCAGGAGAATTTCGCCCACTATGTGGGACTGTGACCCAATGAGAAACTGTGCCCCAATGTGAGACTGTGACCCAATGAGAAAATGTGACCCAATGAGAGACTGTGACCCAATGTGAGACTGTGACCCACTGTGAGACTGTGACCCAATGAGAAACTGTGCCCCAATGTGAGACTGTGACCCAATGAGAAACTGTGACCCAATGAGAGACTGTGACCCAATGAGAGACTGTGACCCAATGTGAGACTGTGACCCACTGTGAGACTGTGACCCACTGTGAGACTGTGACCCAATGAGAAACTGTGACCCACTGTGAGACTGTGACCCAATGTGAGACTGTGACCCACTGTGAAACGTTGACCCAATGAGGAACTGTGACCCAATGAGAAACTGTGGCCCAATGAGAAACTGTGACCCTCTGTGAGACTGTGACCCACTGTGAGACTGTGACGCAATGAGAAACTGTGGCCCAATGAGAAACTGTGACCCACTGTGAGACTGTGACCCACTGTGAGACTGTGACCCAATGAGAAACTGTTCCCCAATGTGAACCTCTGCCCCAATGTGAGACTGTGACCCACTGAGAAACTGTGACCCACTGTGAGACTGTGACCCAATGAGAAACTGTGGCCCAATGAGAAATTGTGACCCAACGAGAAACTGTGACCCACCGTGAGACTGTGACCCAATGAGAAGCTGTGACCCAATGAGAAACTGTGACCCAATGAGAAACTGAACCCCAAAGAGAAATTGTGACCGACTGTGAGACTGTGACCCAATGAGAAACTGTTCTCCAATGTGTGACTGTGATCCAATGGGAAACTGTGTCCCAATGCGAGACTGTGCCCCACTGTGAGACTGTGACCCAATTTAAGACTGTGACACAATGTGGGACTGTGACCCATGAGAAACTGTGCCCCACTGTGAGACTGTGACCCAATCAGAAACTGTGACCCAATCTGAGACTGGGACCCAATCTGAGACTGTGTCCCAATGTGAGACTGTGACCCACTGTGAGGCTGTGACCCACTGTGAGGCTGTGACTCACTGTGAGGCTGTGACCCACTGTGAGACTGTGGCCCAATTTGAGACTGTGACCCAATTTGAGACTGTGACACTGGGCGACATTCTCCGACCCCCCCGCCAGCACCAGATATTCGGCGGGGTCGGGAATTGCGCCGCGGCGGTTGGCGGGCCCCCCCGCTCGATTCTCCGGCCCGGATGGGCCGAAGTCCCACCGATAAATTGCCTGTCCCGCCGGCATAAATTAACTCACCTACCTTACCGGCGGGACAAGGCGGCGTGGGCGAGCTCCGGGGTCCTGGGGGGGGGCGCGGGGTGATCTGGCCCCGGGGGGTGCCCCCACGGTGGCCTGGCCCGCGATCGGGGCCCACCAATCCGCGGGCGGGCCTGTGCCGTGGGGGCACTCTTTCCCTTCCGCCTCCGCCACGGTCTCCACCATGGCGGAGGCGGAAGAGACTCCCTCCACTGCGCATGCGTGGGAAACTGTCAGCGGCCGCTGATGCTCCCATGCATGCGCCGCCCGGAGATGTCATTTCCGCGCCAGCTGGCGGGGCAACAAAGGCCGTTTCCACCAGCTGGCGGGGTGGAAATTCCTCCGGCGTCGGCCTAGCCCACCAATGTTGGGGCTCGGCCCCCAAAGGTGCGGAGCATTCCGCACCTTTGGAGCGTCACGATGCCCGTCTGATCGGCGCGGTTTTGGGCGCCAGTCGGCGGACATCGCGCCGTTTCAGGAGAATTTCGCCCACTATGTGGGACTGTGACCCAATGAGAAACTGTGCCCCAATGTGAGACTGTGACCCAATGAGAAAATGTGACCCAATGAGAGACTGTGACCCAATGTGAGACTGTGACCCACTGTGAGACTGTGACCCAATGAGAAACTGTGCCCCAATGTGAGACTGTGACCCAATGAGAGACTGTGACCCAATGAGAGACTGTGACCCAATGTGAGACTGTGACCCACTGTGAGACTGTGACCCACTGTGAGACTGTGACCCAATTTGAGACTGTGACACAATGTGGGACTGTGACCCAATGAGAAACTGCGACCCATTGTCAGACTGTGACCCAATGAGAAACTGTGACCCAATGTGAGACTGTGACCCACTGAGATTGTGACTCAATGTGAGACTGTGACTCAATGTGAAACTGTGCCCCAATGTGAGACTGTGCCCCACTGTGAGACTGTGACCCAATTTGAGACTGTGACCCAATTAGAGACTGTGGCCCAAGGTGAAATTGTGCTCCACTGTGACCCACTGTGCCCCCCACTGGCACTGTGTGCCCGGATGAGTTGGCAACTGAAGGTGAGAAAGGGAAAAGAAGTGGCACGGAAATACTTCTCTTTCACCTGTGCCTGACTGTCATATGAGCAACCAGAGAAACCAGCAAAGGATCGAAAACATCCTGAAACACTTGGCAGTCCAGAGGCACAAACCACAAATACCGCGTGACAATACCACAACAATGCCACTGAAACCCAAGCCTCTGCCGTTGAGCTTCTTAGAGATCAGGTCGGTAGTATTTCAGGTATTTGCCAGCCGTCAAACAGTGACACACACCAGGGGGTTGAATTCTTTCCTGTCAGGTCTTCTTGTCGCTTGGCAAGTCTCTGTGTTAAACTGAAGGAGGATTAAATTTAAAGGGCAAAAAAAAGAGGTAAATTCTTCAAAAACAATTTGAAGTGTCATTGGGCAATCACATTGGACGTACAATATAATTATGTTTTTTCTCATTGTGCGAGCATGAAAATAAAATTAAAACGATCGGAGGGGTCTGTTCAAGTTGCCTCAGGCGTGCAGAAACATTGGCTGGAAAGTTCTGGAAATCTTGTAGTCGCTGGTGAAGAGGTCAATGTGAAATATGACATGTTAGCTTTATTTATTGTCCCAGTCACAAGTGATTCCGATTCCGGCCCTGTTGTAACTGCCTGGTCTTGAATGGCACTAAAACCTCAAGATATAAACACCTGCATTTTTGAATTAGATGGAGGTCAGTATTTTACGATTGACCTCATTGCCACTGGGCTAGGGAGAGAAAATAAATTTGGCAACTTTTAACTTTCCCCGTTCTTGCAAAATGCACACGTGTGGAAATGAGAAGCGGGACATGGTCAGACCTGTTAGTGGAGATCCTCACGGTCAGATGCCTGTTCATGAAAATGGTCACTTGCCTTGACTCCAGATGGTGATTAGGACAGCAAAACCGAACAAGAGATGTACATGCCATGAGCTCGGACACATCTTTCCTGCCACATCATTATCCGGTGAAGCCCTCTGAATGTTTTGTAGAGTCTCATTCTACAACCAACATAAACTTGCAGTTACATCGCACCTTGAGCATAGTAAAAATGTCCCAAGGTGCTTCACAGATGCATTATCGATCAAAATTTGACGCCAAACCATTTGGAAAAAATATCAGGCCAAGTGACCAAACATTTGTTCAAAGATGTACGTTTTATAGATTGAGTTAAAGGAGGTAGAGTGGAGAGATTTATGGAGGGCATTCCAAAACTTAGGTTCCAGACTGCTGAATGCATGGCCGCCAGTCATGAAGCAATCCAAACCAGGGCTGTTTAAAAGGCTAGAATTAAGTAGATCATAAAATCATCAAAATGTATAGCATGTGGAGAGGTGGTGGTGTCGTGGTATTGTCACTGGACCAGAGACCCAGAGTACTCTTGGGTCCCAGGTTCAAATCCCGCCACTGCAGATGGTGAAATTTGAATTCAATAAAATCTGGAATTAAAAGTCTAATGATGACCATGAAACCATTATCGACTGTTGTGAAAACCCATCTGTTTCGTTAATGTCCTTTGGGGAAGGAAATCTGCCATCCTGACCTGGTCTGGCCTATATGTGACTCCAGACACAGCAAGTGGTTGACTCTTAACTGCCCCTCAAGGGCAATTATGGATGGGCAATAAATGCTGGCTCAGCCATGAATGAATTAAAAAAACAACGAGAGGCCATTTGGGCCATTATGTCGGGTGTCAGCCAACAAGTAGTCATCCTAATCCCACTATCCAGTATTTGGTCCCTTGCCTGAGAGGTTGTAGCAGTTCAATTGCTATATGATATGAACCTGTTCAATTTCTAATATCTATTCTATTTACTGGAGTGCAGAGGTTCTAGGTCCAGGAATAGGATTCAGACCAGAATGATACACCAATAGGGCAGCACGGTAGCACACGTGGCTAGCACTGTGGCTTCACAGCGCCAGGGTTCCAGGTTCGATTCCCGGCTTGGGTCACTGTCTGTACGGAGTCTGCACATTCTCCCCGTGTCTGCGTGGGTTTCCTCCGGGTGCTCCAGTTTCCTCCCACAGTCCAAAGTCTGCAGGTTAGGTGGATTGGCCATACTAAATTGCCCTTAGTGTCCAAAAAGGTTAGGAGGGGTTATTGGGGATAGGGTGGAAGTGATCGCTTAAGTGGGTCAGTGCAGACTCGATAGGGCCGAATGGCCTCCTTCTGCACTGTATGTTCTATATATAAAACATCTTCTCCGTCTGCCATGTAATTCCAACTATGTGTGAAACTGTGCCCCCATGTGTGGCATTAATTAGGGGCAAATGTCCTCATCGGCCTTGAGCTAGAAAATAATTTGGCATGGTTTGTCTCCTAGTCAATACCAAATGTCTGTTGCTTGGAACATATGTGTGTGTTAGGGCAAGTGATGTGGCCAGAAATGAATATTCTGCTGATTTGACAAAATCACAAGATTGCTGCTAACTGTTTCCTACTGTAGTGCACATATTGGGATCTGGGGTGATTGCCTCCCTCAATATAATTTGCAGCCCAATCTTGGGCATGTGCCATCAAGGTACTTGATATTGATTCAGGGTGAACAAGGCTCACACACGGTCTCTTGACTGAGGTGTCAGTGGGCTGTTACCACTGACCCAACAATGACCCAACAGGAGTCATCACCGTCAGAAGTGGAGAAGGACGAACCAGGAGATGTAGTAAAGGTTAGCAATAACACACTAAGAACCTTACGCTGCAAGGACTTTCCATGTAGTCTGCGCAAACTGGTTTGAGTTGGGGTTATATTCATTGTGCAGGGGATTCTTTGTCCAATTCCAATTCTCTTCCAGCACCTAGTGGTGCACTAAATAAGACTCTCATCAGTTTCCAAAGCTAGTAATTCCCAGAACAGGTTGCTAACCTGTCGCCGGAGGCTTATAGCTGGAAGGGACGCCACTCCACATCAAACACAGCTGATCTCTCCCGCCAGCAGGCTGACACTGAACCTGTTGACCATGGTATGAATGCACCTTCTTTGGCCATCAAGTCCTGGAGTGGGATTCAAACCCAGAGTTTCTGGCTCCGAGGCAGGGACTCTACCCACCATGGCACAAGATTCTTCCAGGCAGTACAGATAGTCACTATTAAGTCCAATAAGGAATTCAGGAGAAGCTTGCTTACCTTAAGAATGTGGAATTTCCAACACATGGAGTGGTTGAGGCAGGTTACATAGATGCATTAAGAGGAAGCCACATAATGACACGAGGGTTAAAGGAATAGGAAATTATGCTGTTAAGATGAATAAGGTAGGGGTGGGATGAGGCTTGTGTGGAGCGTAAAGGCCAATGCAGACCAGTTGGTTAGAATGGCCTGCTTCTGTGTTGTAAACTCGATGAAATGCAATGTAATGTCTGAGAGCTATAGATATGACCAGGAATTGAGTTTGGCTTCAAATTCTCAGACAAGGCAGCAGCTGCCCTTTAACTGCCGAGAATGTTTAATTTCTGAATCACATCAAAGGAACATATTTGTTGCTGATAAATTTTAAACTGCTCTAAATGTTTTGCCTGTGGCGTAAACATATTACACAGCGGTCTACCAAGTAGACTTAAGAAATGGTCCCTCTGAGAACTGAGCTCTTGTCGACCGTGGATTTAACTTGGTTCCTTCCATCTTGTATCCTCAGTTTCCTTGCATAGTCACAATAAACTCCATTGCTGCTAGATTTGTTTACTTCCTTTGATAGTACTCCAGACTCTGGGCTCTACATTGGAATTATAATCTAGGCTACCACTTCACTTCAGTATGGAGGAAGCACTCCACCGTTGGAGGCACTGCCTTTTGTTTGAGTTACAGAGGTCCTACCTGCCAGGGACATGTAAACCCAGAAGGTAAAAACAGTTGAACGGGGACTTAGGAATACTGGTCCGAACTGGGGCGAAATTCTCCGGTATCGGCGCGATGTCCGCAGACCGGCGCCTTGTCCCCACGGTGGCCTGGCCCGCGATCGGGGCCCACCGATCCGCGGGCGGGCCTGTGCCGTGGGGGCGCTCTTTTTCTTCCGCCTTCGCCATGGTCTTCACTATGGCGGAGGCGGAAGAGACCCCATCCCCTGCGCATGCGCGGGGCTGCCGTGAGCGGCCGCTGATGATCCGGCGCATGCGTCGCCCGGCGAATTCCTTTCGGCGCCGGCTGGCGTAGGTGGGATGGGGGGGAGGAATAAAACATGAGAAATGACTGTCACTGATCTGAACTGGAGTTCCGTTTTAAGGTATACAAGACCAATTCAGACCAGTACAAGTTATTTCCCAAGTCTTCCTGATTTTCCGTCCTAGTGTTCCTCATCTTCTCACCAGCTCCACTGGTCTTCCCTTCTCTTCATCCCCTCCTCGTTGCTTAATAACATCTACAAATAATTCCACGGAGATTCAAATTCCAAACCAAATGTGACAGAATATGTGAAATTCTCTGCAAATGTGTAATTACATATTTATTGACATAGAGCCATAGAAAGATTACAGCTCAGAAGGAGGCCATTCGGCCCATCTTGTTCATGCCCGTCTGAGGACACCCAGGTGCCCTTTCTAATCCCATCTTCCGACACCTGGTCCATCGCCCTGTAGTTTACAGCACTTAAGGTGCAGGTGCAGGAATTTTTGAAAAGAGTTTAGGGTCTCTGCCTCCACCACCAACTCGGGCAGCGAATCACAGACTCCCACTACCCTCTGCGTAAAAATGTTCTTCCTCATGTCCCCTCTACACCTTCTGCCACTTATCTTTAATCTATGTCCCCTGGTTCTAGAATTCTCCACCAAGGGAAAGAATTTTATCTTGTCCGTTCTATCTCTTCCCTGCTAATTTTCTACACCTCAATTAATTCACCCCTCAGCCTTCTTTGTTCAAAGGAAAATAACCCTAACCCTAAAATAATATAACAATATCTTATGTTGAAGCAAATATTAGTCCCAATTTCAATTTTGATCAGGAATATAGGGGGCTGGATTCTCCCAAAATGACACTATGTCCCCACGCCGGCATATGTCCCCATACTGGCGTTTCACTCTGAAGATTCCTATAAAAAGATCAGCCAATTCACTGACCTACAGGGGGCTAGCAAGGACCCAGAGTAGTTCGCGCAGCTTTAGCTGTGGATATGGGCCCCCGCACCTCCGGGTGTGAGTCCACGCATATGCACGGTGGCGGCCTCCAGCGGCCACGCCGAGCGGCATGGCGGACTCAGACCACGGAGGCAGATGAAGAATGTAGACACCCCCGATCGGCCGCGCGCTTGAAGGTCCGACCGGCCGATCTGTCCCCCGGCTGTCTATAAGCCCCCCCCCCTGGTGAGTCCACAGCCGCCACGTGAGCTTCCTGAATGGCAATAGGTGGTTCGAACCACGCCGTCAGGAACCCGGGCAGTCGGGAGCGGAGGATCGCTGGGCGGGCCTCTGGCAATGGGATCCCTGCCGCCCCGATTACTCCGCGGACACGCCGATTCTCGGGTCCCGGAGAATCGCCGGACTGGCCCCGGGCCTGATTTCGGCATGAAATTGGATTCTCCACCCCCGTGCCAAACGCGATTTTGGCACGGGGCTGCGGAGAATCCAGCCCAGAGTCTGAAATGGTCAGTGGTGTCTAGAGTTTGAGGATCAGGAGATTTGAACTCTGAACAACCATAGATCAGTACCACCATTGACTCTCGCTTGAGATGGTGATTGGAAATTAGACCATTGTCAATGGTGAAGGGTGGAAGTCTGCAAGTGAGTGGTTAGAGGGTCATTACACTTCTGTCAGGGTACCATGGGAATGGTATCCAACACAGTAAGTGGGGAACTGGGATGGTGGGAATGGGGTGTTTTGCATTTGGCAGGTTTCTCAATTGGATCAGAGAAGTAATTGTTTAAATTTTCCACCCCCCTCCCCCACCGCGAAGGAGGCTTTCCTATGCCTGATCTCAGGCAATTCATGATGGTGGGGGAAAGAAACAGACCAGGAACATACCACAATGCCCCCCCCCCCCCATGACATCCTCACCCAATCCCCACCATCTTAAACCTCCATTGCAGCCAGGCAACATGAGTTAAAATTCCACTCTGCCTCCCACCACTCGCCCCACCCCCCAATTGAACCGTATAAATCTGGCAAACAACGTTTGAGATTGATAATGCTGCTAAGCTTTATTTGAGGCCATGAAACCTCCTTTTGGAGAGAGCTGTGGGCCATCAGATGTAACTGATTGTTCAGTGGTTGAAAGCAAGATTCTTAGGAGATGTTCCATAAGTCGGATTATGAGGCCAGTAGGCCAAGGCTGAAGAGTGGCGATGTGGCGATGTATGAATATTCTGTGATTTTGCTTGATTGCCTATGGGCATCTGGGTGTATTTATGTAGAACTTTCCCCCGGCTATTTAAATGGGTGGGATGTATTACAAATGTTGTCAATGAAGGAACTTATTTAATGGACTGAAAGGCGTTTCCATGGTGCAGTGTTCGAACCACTCAGATGTCCAGTGGTCCATTTGATGGTCAGTCTAATTGGCTGTAGTGGAATGAATGAAAAGTGGCCAATTCAAATTTGGCACACTACCCCTGTCCTGGGACGAAGGGTGCATTTTCCACATGCCACTCTGGAGCTGCACACTCTGGGACCACATGTCAGAGAATGGACAGAACAATCATGGGTTCTGTTTGTGTGCAACTGCCCAATATGCAGCCCCAGTGGGTGAAGCTTCTTACTGGGAGCATGTAACCAGAAAATGTTCCTTCTAATTTTTTAACCTTGGATAAAATAGCGACCCACCTCTTTTATTTTTATTCCCCCTTTCGTGCTCCGTGAATATCCTGAATGCTTTAGTTAGCATTTGAGAGAGGCTGTTTTCTGAATTTTCATGAAGTATATGGGACCTTATGCCACCCCAGGATAATTACTGCTCTGAGATGGATGAATAGAAAGCATTGGGATGGGTCTTGTCATAACCCACCGCACGGGACTTACGGGGTGAGGACGATTGGCTTCCCCATGTTCCTTGCAGAGTACAAGCTCGTTAAGGGGGCGGGGTAAGCTCTATTCATATTGTGTATAAGGTCAGCCAGTTTGGCAGCAACTATTAAGTCCCGGTTGGGACCTATCGGGAGCTGTGTATTATATTTTGCCTTGAAAATAAACCTACGTTTCTATGATACAACCCGGTGTGGACTCCCCGTGTCTTCATCAAAGTTTTCATAGCTTGGATGCTTTCAAGATTAATCCACCAACACAAACAAAGGGATTTCATAGAATCACAGAGTTCTTGCAGCTTAAAGAGGGACCATTCGGCCAGTCATGTCCGTGCTTTGTGAGAGCAACTCAGCCAACCCCCCTTTTCTCCACAGCCCTCCACGTCTTTTCTCTTCACGTAATTATCTAACAGCTTTTTGAAAGCCAAGATTTGAAACTTCCTCCAACACGCTCTGAGGCAGTGCTTCCCAGATCCCAACCACTCACCCGGTAACAAAAAAACATTTTCCTCATATTCCCTCTGGTTTTTTTCCCCCGACAACTTTAAATTGGTATTCCCTGGTTCTCGACCATTCTGCCAATGGGAACAGTTGTTCCCTGTCTATTCTGTCCAGATGATCATAATTTTGAATAGCTCTATCAAATCTCCTCCCAACCTTCTCTTCTTTAAATAGGACAGGTCCCACTGTCGCCAAACTATCCACATAACTGAAGTTTCTCGTGCTTGGAATCATTCTTATTAATCTTTATCCTCTCCAATATCTTCACATTTTTTGCCTTAAACTTGAGACCACTTACCTTGCAATTCCATTTTAAGATTGGAATGAACTTCAGCGGTTAAAGATTTAATGGTGGCACATCACCTCTTCACTCACTTTCTCGTCCTCTAACTCTCCATTCCACAGATGCTGTCCATTCCCTGGTACCGTGCCCGAGTACCTGCTCATGTTGCGTATGCTTTGACGCCCAGGTTCGGGATTCCCTCTGCTAAATCGCAGTAAAATTTGTGTGGGTGAGGCCAGAAATTGGGTCAGGATCCAGTAATGCAGGGATCTCATCGCTTTTTCCACCCATCAGAATCTGTGGTGTGTTTGGAGGCTGACATATAATAGCCCTGCCCTCAAACACCTTGGCAGGGGCATGGGGACAGCTTTAATGGGTTTTTATTTCCTATTGCAATCAATTGCTTGGAAACGTAAACATTTGAAATTGTAATTTAAAGAAAGAAGTTTTGAAATTCTTCACGCGATAGACCCAGCATTTTCTGTGGCAATGCGTCAGAAGGAGTTTTCAGCCACAGTCCTTAGTACGGCAAACAATGTGACAGGCTGCTGAAATAAAGTAAATAGCTCCGACAATGGCAATGGGTTGCAGTCAGACACACAAATCATGGGCAGGCATAAATCTTGTCCTCCTGATGTTCCACTGCCATCGCACCATGGGAAATAAGCCTCAGCTTAAATCTGCTAAGGCTGCATAACAGGCTGATCTTCTTATCGTTCCCACACATGTAGTTTCCAGCATCCTTGGTGCCAAATAATGCCAACGCAGAGGCAGTTTTGTGTTCCGTATACTGGCAACAGGATGGGCATCTCCCAAAGTGATTTTGCAGAGGGCACACAGAGCCAACTTTCACCTTGGGTTGGATTTCTGCTGCCTGCAGATTAAAATTCTCTCGCACTCTTCCTAAAGTTAAAATATCAGCGTTTAAAATGGTGCTAGGTTCATTCTATTAACATAAAATCATGGTGATTGCAAACTATAAATAAATGGAGAATGCCGCCTTTGTTGTATAGAAGAGGAACACTCCAGAAATGCTACTGTAAGCCTATGTGTATAGTACGCCTACAACATTCTTTCCTTAACCCCTCTATTGACAAATTTCCCTTGTAAATATTTGCTTTACTGCCATTGGTTATGGTGTGTCAGTGGTTTGTTTTGCTTGGTATTGCAGTGAGTGGGAACAGTTGCCATTTGTGAAGGGGCTGGTGTGCCTTCCGCTGGTGGAATGCAATGAACATTCAGTCTTTCACTCATTATTGGTCAGAATCAATTTGTAATAATTACAACTACTACTGATCCCTGTTTGCATTATGAAGTTCTTCCTTTGCTTTAAACAATTTCTTCTCTTGCCACTTTGCTGGGCTGGGAATGTGGGACTTCTGGTCAGAGCTGTTGAATCTGAGATGATCGACACCTTCAAAAAGGAACTGCATCGATACCCGATTAGGTGTAGATTATTGGAATAGATAGATAAGTATATTTATGATTAATACACTGTAACCTCTCCAGTCTGAGAATGCAAGAATCTATGGGAGACAATGGTGTAGTGGTAACGTCACAGGATTGACTGACAATCTAGAGACCCAGATTCATGCTCTGGTGACACAGGTTCAAATACTGCCATGACAGCTGGGGGAAATTTAAATTCAATCGATTGCTCTTCAAAACTCTGCAATTGGAATTGAAGCCCTAATTCTCCTGCAGTTAGGATTCCCTGTTCCCGCCAGCACCACCCCCCTGCCCATAGGCTTCCGGGTAGTGTGGGGTGGCTTCAATGCAAAATCCCATTGACTAGCGGGGAGAGTAGAGAATCCCTCCGCCAGCGAATGGTGTGTCGCCAAGAAACATGCGGTTGGGAGACTGGGGAGTCCAGCCCCGAGTCTCAGTTATGGTGACTGTGAAACTATCATTAATTGTTGTAAAAACTCATCTGGTTCACTGATGGACTTTTGGAAAGGAAATCTGCTGTATTTTGCCTGGCCTGGCATGAATGTGACTCCAGACCACAGGAATGTGGTTGATTCTTGACGGCGCTCTGAAATGGCCTAGCATGTCATTCAGTCCAAGGTCAATTATGGATAGGCAACAAGTGATCACCAAACCAGCGATGCCCACATCCCATGAATGAATACAGAAAAAAATTTGGAAACACCAGTTGCCTGGGAATGTTTGGAGCCAATCGGAGCACGGCATCATTTCAGCACAAGTACCTTGGGAATGGAAAAATGGAAGACACAATCTGGATAGATAATACAATTTTTATTATGGTGAGAGGTTGAGTAGATAGGGCCTGTACTCACTTGGAGTTTAGACGAATGAGAGGCAACCTTATTGAGACATATAGGATTCTCAGGGGGCTTGATAGGGTAGATTCTGAGAGGTTGTTTCCCCTTGTGAGAGAGTCTAGGACGAGAGGGCTTAATCCCAGAGTAAGGGGTCGCCCATTTAAGACCGAGATGAGGAGGAATTTCTTCTCTCAGAGGGTAGTGAAACTGTGGAATTCTTTACTGCAGAGATGTAGAGGCTGGGCCGTTAAATATGTCCAAGGCAATACTCCGAGGCCCCGACCGTAGAGCTCCTGGCAGAGAGGAAAGAGTTACAAAGGAACTTTAATCTACTCCCCACCAGGAAAGCAGTGCATCAACTCCACCAGGCACGTGGGACCCTATACGAACACAGTGACAAAGCCAGCCGCCTGTTGGCACACCAGCTGAGAAAGCAGGCAGCCAGCAGAGAAATTGCACAAATCAGGGGTACTGGAGGCACATGAGAAACAGAACCAGAAAAGATCAACAAAGTCTTCAGGGCCTTTTACCAAGGGCTGTACACCTCAGAGCCCCCAATGGGGGAGTCCGGGATAGAACGGTTTCGTGATGGACTGGACATACCAGTTGTGGGGGAGGGCAGAAAATGGGGCCTGGAAGCACCACTAGCACTGGGAGAGATCATGGACAGCATTAGCTTCATGCAGGCGGGGAAGGTGCCAGGGCCAGACGGGTTCCCGGCGGACTTCTACAAAAACTTTGCAACAGCACTGGCCCCGCACCTGCGGGAGATGTTCACAGACTCGCTGGCTAAGGGCACACTGCCACCCACGCGAGCACAGGCCTCAATCTCGCAGATACCCAAGAAAGATAAAGACCCAACGGAATGTGGGTCATACAGACCCATCTCACTGCTGAACGCAGATGCCGAAATACTGGCCAAGGTTCTAGCCAAAAGGCTAGAAGACTGCGTGCCACAGGTGGTCGCCGAGAACCAGACGGGCTTTGTCAAAGGTAGACAGCTTACTTCGAACATTAAGCGCCTGCTGAATGTGAAAATGACCCCATCCGGGGAGAGAACACCAGAGGTGATTATTTCCCTAGACGCAGGAAAGTCCTTCGACAGAGTCGAATGGAAATACCTCATAGAGGTACTGGAGCGGTTCGGGCTTGGAACAGGGTTCACCTCCTGGGTAAAGCTCCTATACAACGTTCCCATTGCGGGCGTACGGACCAACAACACCAACTCCCGATACTTCCAGCTGCACAGGGGCACCAGACAAGGATGCCCACTGTCCCCGCTGCTATTCGCTCTAGCGATCGAACCACTAGCAATCACGCTCAAAGCAGCAAAAAGTTGGAGGGGGATCCAAAGGGTCGGCAGAGAGCACAGAGTCTCACTCTATGCTGATGACCTGCTCCTCTACATTTCGGATCCACAGCGCAGCATGGACGGAATCATCGCGCTCCTGAAAGAGTTTGGCGCCTTCTCGGGCTACAAACTCAACCTGAGCAAAAGCGAGATCTTCCTGGTACACCCACCAGTAGGTGGAGCAGCACTAACGGGACTGCTGTTTAAACAAGCCTGACACAAATTCCGCTACCTGGGGATCCAAATAGCCCATGACTGGAAAGGGATCCACAAATGGAACCTCACCAGTCTGACGGAGGAAGTAAAAAAGGACCTGCAAAGATGGAACACACTCCCACTCTCCTTCGTGGGGAGAGTCCAGACGATCAAAATGAACGTACTGTACTGCCCAGGTACCTCTTCCTATTCAGATCCATCCCGATCTACATACCCAAGCCTTTTTCCAAGCACTGGGCAAACTAATCATGGGTTCGTATGGGGGGGGGGGGGGGGGGGGGGGATGTTAGGATCCCAAAGAAGGTCTTACAAAAAACTAAATCCGGGGGGGGCTAGCCCTCCCAAACCTACAACTCTGTCACTGGGCGGCGACGGCCGAGCGAATAAGGGGATGGATCAAGGAGCCAGAAGCCGAATGGGTGCGTGCGGAGGAGGCCCCCTGCAGGGGGACCTTCAGGCCCTTGCCACAGCGGCACTGCCACCCCCACCCAAAAAACACTCCAGCAGCCCGGTGGTGATTGCCACTCTCCAGTCCTGGAACCAATTACGGCAGCAATTTGGCCTGACCAAAATGTCGGACAAAGCTCCCATCTGCAACAACCATAGGTTCACACCAGTGCTGACTGACACCACCTTCAAAAGATGGAGACATACGGGGGGGGACACTGACAGTCAAGGACGTATACAGCGACGGCAGGATCGCAACAATGGACAAACTGACCGAGAAATTCCAGCTAGCCAGGGGGAACGAGCTAAGGTACCTGCAACTCAAAAACATCCTACGAAAGGAGACAAGGACATACCCACAACCACCACGACAGACATTACTGGAAGAGTTACTGGACGCAAGCATATTAGAGAAAGGAAACTGTTGCGACATGTATGACCGACTGGTAGAAGGGGCCGACACCATACTGGACGCAACAAGAATGAAATAGGAGGAGGACCTAGGGATCGAAATAGGGTGGGGACTCTGGAGTGAAGCACTGCATCGGGTCAACTCCGCCTCCACATGCGCAAGGCTCAGCCTGACGCAACTAAAAGTGGTACATGGAGCCCACTTAACAAGAACCCGTATGAGTAGGTTCTTCCCGGAGGTGGAGGATAGATGTGAACAGTGCCAAGGAGGCCCGGCCAACCACGCCCACATGTTCTGGTCTCGCCCCAGACTTGCGGGGTACTGGACAGCCTTCTTCGAGGCAATGTCCTAAGTGGTGGGGATGAGGGTGGAGCCATGCCCGAAAGTGGCGGTCTTCGGGGTTTCAGACCAGCCAGATCTATTCCTGGGGAGGAGGGCGGACGCCCTTGCCTTTGCCTCCCTGATCGCCCGCCGTAGAATCCTGTTCGGCTGGCGGTCAGCAGCACCACCCAAAGCTGCAGACTGGCTGTCCGACCTCTCGGAATCTCTCCAATGGAGAAAATCAAATTCACCATCCGAGGGTCAGACGACGGCTTCCACAGAACGTGGGAGCCATTCTCCCAATTGTTCCGAGACCTGTTTGTGGCCAACAAACAAGCGGAAGAAAAGCCAGGTAGCCAAGAAACAGGGGAGAGTAGTCAAAGCATGAGAGGGAGAGATAGACCGGGAGAGGGGGGGGGGGGAACAGCTAAATCTAAGAGGAAGGAAAGGCGAACCACAGGGGGCGGGGGGGAGGAGGGGGAAGAGACGGAAAAATAGAGGAGAGCCAGGGAGGTGGGGGGGGGGGGGGGGGGGGCGGTGGGGGGAAGAAGCAGGGAAACATTACCAAACTTGGCATCCACAGGAACAGAGGAAAAGGAGAATCCAGGCGGAAGACGGGAGGGCCGGCTGAAGCGGAAGTGAGCACGAGATGGCAGCGAAATCCGTCCGGGAGAAGCAAGGGACAACACCAGCACCAGACCCATTTGAGTAATCCCCTCCGTAATTGTCTCTCCGGCACCCAAATGTGTATCTGCCCCCACCTCCCCCCAGTCTCCGCCCCCCCCTCCCCCAGTCTCCACCCCCCCAGTCTCCACCCCCCCTCCCCAGACTCCGCCCCCCCCCTCCCCCAGTCTCCGCCCCCTCCCCGCCCCCCCCCAAACAGATGCCTACTTATGTGTGTAAATAATTAGTTTTGTATTTCTCTCGTGTTGTTACCTTTTTTTTCCTTTTTCTTTTTTTTCTTTCCCTTTGTGATTTCTGTGTGTGTGCCCTTCTCTTCTTCAAAAAATATACATATATATATATATCATATCCTGTGTACATAATGGCAAATATACTTTGTTCAAAAACCCAATTAAAAACATTTATAAAAAAACCCAATATGTCCAAGGCTGAGGTAGACAGATTTTTAATCAGTGAAGGAATCAAGGATTATGGGGAAAAGGTGGAAAAATGGAGTTGAGAATTATCACATCAGATCAGTGGGCAGCACGGTAGCATAGTGGATAACACAGTTGCTTCACAGCTCCATGGTCCCAGGTTCGATTCCCAGCTTGGGTCACTGTCTGTGCGGAGTCTGCACGTTCTCCGTGTCTGCGTGGGTTTCCTCCGGGTGCTCCGGTTTCCTCCCACAGTCCAAAGATGTGCAGATTAGGTGGATTGGCCATGTTAAATTGCCCATAGTGTCCAAAAATTGCCCTTAGTGTTGGGTGGGGTTACTGGGTTATGGGGATAGGGTGGGTGTGGACCTTGGGTAGGGTGCTCTTTTCAAGAGCCGGTGCAGACTCGATGGGCCGAATGGCCTCCTTCTGCTCCTACATCTTATCATCTTAATTGGTGCTTAAATCAAGATTAGGAACACAGCAATTGCTCGATGTAAAAAGAACATCCAGTTAGCCCTCAAGCATCCTGGCAGTCACATGATACAATAATAATAGCGTTGCGACTAATTATAGCAATCAATCTCTATCAATTACTCAACAATAGGGCCAGAAATGGTATGAGGAAAGCTACAGTGTTGGCAAGTTTTTGGCACCATTGATCCAAATTCACCTGTTTCTCTCAAGCCTGTCATACTTAGCGTGCAACGTCTCAAATGACTCCTATTCTGTATCCCAATATTATTTTCGGCACAAATCTATCTAATTTTCACTTCAATGAATCAATATGACCTGCTTCCATTGTCTTTAGGGAGTCAGTTCCAGAGATTGGCAATTCCCTCACACATAGAAGCATGAAAAATAGGAGCAGGAGGAGGCCATTCGGCCCCTTGAGCCTGCTCCGCCTTTCAGTATGATCATGGTGGGTCCTCTATCATTACACCATACTCCCCCGTGCTCTCTCCATACCCTTTCACCTTCAGTATAGTCCCATAAGTAGGTTTTTGATATTTGAAGGCCAAGATTAAATAATGGAGATATCAGGATGGGTGAATATTCCAGAGTGTAGCTTTGGGGGCTGTGTGTTTTATCAATTAAGTACTTCAAGATTGCACCATCCTCATGAAAGAGTTTATTTAAATGTAGACTATAGTTGAAATGGACTTGGTGGTTGGAATTTTATAATGACTTGGGAGTTGGCTGCCAGGCAGGGTAGGGGTGTAATATTGAGTGGCCAATGCTCATCGTCAACCCACCTCTGCTGGTATTTTACTAATGGTGGCGTAGGCCTTAGACGTCTACCCTTGGGCCTATTGAGGCACTTAAGTGGTCAATTTATGATCACTCCAGGCCTCCTCTAACTGCCGTTAGTATTTTACCACTCACAGGGTGAGGCTGCCAGGTTGTTGCAGGCTGGGGGCAGGTATTCCCTCATGTTTGGCCATGTCTGCCATGGTACTTCTAGCTCCTGCCTGTCACTCTGCCCCCCCCCCCCCCAATCAAGACCCCCTAATTGGCCAATTGGCCCCAGTAAAGTTACTCCACTCATCTTGTTATCTGGCTTTAGTGATGATCTTTCTGGAGGACTGGTTGCAGTTCCAGCAGTGACCACTGGTCTCGGTGGCACTGCTGGAATTGTGGAGTTGCCAGCCATTTCATTGGAGGGCAGCCCTCGGAGGCGAGAGGTGCTCCTATCCTCCTGGGAGCGGCACCACCTCCATGTAGAATTCCAGCAATTGGGTCAAATGACAGTGTTGCATTCTAGATTTAGTTTCTCATGGCTTCAGTTAAGAACATAGGAACATAGAAAGCTTATGGCACAGAAGGAGGCCATTCAGCTCATCATGACTTTGCTGGATGGAAAAGAGTTACTCAGCCCAGTCCCACTTTCCATCTCTTAGTCCATATCTTTTAAGATGTGGATATTCAAAGTGGATATTCAAAGATTTTTTAAATGGGATGAATACTTGTTTCTCCCACCCTTTAGGGCAGTGTGTTCCGGACTTAAGTTTTTTCCCCTCAACTCCCTTCTCCTTCTGCCAATGACCTTAAATCTCTGGTTATTGACCTCTTTGCTAAGTGCGATAGTAGCTTCCTAACCACTCAGGACAGTTGTTCATCGTAGCTGAAGCCACACAAATGCGGTATTTCTGATTTTGGCATTCCCAGCAGGCGGTGCTCGGAGGTAACCCACCATATGAAATCACAGACAAAGAGCCCGTGATTTGCTGTGCATTAATTTGCTATTCCTGCTGGGAGCATTGTATTGTGGATTCACCCTTGTAATATATTCACAGGCTTGGCAAGATGAGCAGAAGTTCACTTATTTCTTTGGTAGCTTAGGAAGCAAACTATACTCAGTTGATCGCACTCCCACTGCGAGACCAGGTTGCTGTGTTTGATCTGACACTTGAGATTGACAACCCTTTGCACAACTGAGGAGGTGGTGCAATGTCAGTGATGCCATCCTTCAGGTGAGACATGGCATTGTGGACCTGTTTGCCTGGTCTAGTCATTTTCTATTGGTCTCACAGCATTAGGAGAAAGAGAGCATTAGGGTTAGGGTTTTCCCAGTGTCTTGGCCAACATTCCTCCTTCAATCAATACCAGCAAAACAAAACAGATTGACTGAATTCCTCTCTTGTGGAATTATTTGTGGAATGTTGCTGGCATAGAATGACTACCAGATTTGTCAGCTTAATAACAGTCACCACACATCAAAAGTAATTATTTACGTGGAAAGCTTTGAGAATGTTTAAACATGATGAAGCCTTTTATAAATGCAATCATGTTATTAGCATTTGGTTTCTCAAGTCATGCTGTACATATGTCAACAAATTCAGTTCTGTGCTCTCCGTAGAGCTGCAGATAGTGATGACCACCAGCTTGTGAGAAAACACTGATACCAGACGGGGGATAATGGGGGCGCCTAGACAGTCACTCAGTCAGATATTTTAACCTGATTCTAGCTCAGCCCATTTTGATCGACAGGGAAGTCAAGGGTTTGAGGGGGGGGGGGGGGGGGGGGCGGCGACAGAAAAGTGGAGGTGAGGCCACAATTAGATCAGCCAAGATCTTATTGAATGGCAGGGCAGATTCGAAGGGTCGAATGGCCAACCCTGCTCCTATTACTTGCATTCTTGTGCTCCTGGTATACTTTTGTCACCTACAGACTCAATGAGGCCAATGATCCCCTGACATCCTTCACCTTCTACAAGGCCTAACTTATCCAAACTCTCCTGCCCACAGCCTTCTCTGCCCCTTCAACCTTCTCCCCAACCCCGTTAATCTGGTGACCAAAGCCTCAAATTTAAAATGCTTGTTTCTATGTTTTAATCCCTCCATGGTCTCACTCATTACCATCTCTTTAATCTTTTCACACTCTGAAGCACTCGGTTTCTCTGCCTCTGGTCCTTTCTGCACCTCCTTCTCCCTTTGCTCCACCAATACTGGCTCCACCATCTTGGCTCCAAGTTCCAGATTTTCTTCCCTAAATGTCTTTGCTTCTCCTACGCATGTTCACCCTTTAAGGCTTTTCTTAAAGCCCACTCGTTAATCAAGCTTTTGATCATTTCTTCTAATATTTCCCTCTTTGGCTTAATGTCTATCTTTTTCCTCTTCCCCGCCCACCAGTTTCACTACTTTGCCAGACTGCTTGTCCAACATTCAGTAATGGATGAGCTGAAATCCTCTCCAATTATATATTGGCAAGAATTAAACCATTGTCTTCGGTCCCCGCCAAAAACTTTGTTCCCTCCAACTCCATCCTTCCCCCTAATCTAATAAACTTCTGACTGGCCTACATTCTACCCTCCCTCTGTAAAACCGGGGTCTCCAAAACTGCTGACGAGTCCTAACACGCATTAAATCCCATTCACCCATCACCCCTGTGCTCCCTACCTAAATTGCCTACCAGTTAAGCAATGCCTCGGTTTAAAATTCTAACCCTGTTTGCCAATCCCTCCACAACCTGGCCCCTCCCTAACTCTGTAATCTCCTCCAGTCCCCTTCAGTGGTATCTGCACCCCTTTAATTCTGGCTTCTTGAGCATCCCCGATTTTATTGCTCCATTGGGTGCACTTTCAACTAAGCTCTGGAATTCTATCCCTTAACCTCGTCACCTCTCTACCTCATTTTCTGGGTGCAATCTAACAAAATGGGAACAGAGTCCCGTAATGAGCGTGTTTAACTGGGTGTTTCTGGCACTCACAGCGCTGAGAAACACCGTGCTATCCACCGAGACTCTGGTTATACTCGGGGCCTCAACGGGGAATTCCCCAAAGAAGCCACACTTAGTCCCATTTCCTGCACAGAGGAGCCCTGCTCACTAGAACTGCCCAGTGCAGGAGGAGATCAGGACGGGTGGTTCAAAAGCCAATACCCTCAGTTCTATAATGTCAGAGATGATCTGGCGGTAGTAGACGGGGTTCTTCTAAAACTGGACCGCATTGTCATCCCGCATAGCATGCGCTAACTTGTCCTGGAACAACTAGACGAGGGCCACCTTGGCGTGGAAAAGTGCCGCCGACGGGCCCGAGAGGCAATGGACTGGCCCGGCATTAATGAGGACATCACCAACACAGTGTTCAACTGCCCCACTTGTCAGCGCTTCCAGCCGGCCCAACCACGTGAAACCCTGCAGCCCCATGAGTTGGTCACTTCACCATGGACCAAGGTAGGCATCGACCTGTTCCACGCGCTGGGTAGAGACCATATCCTGATCGTGGACTACTTTTCGAATTACCTGGAGGTGATACAGTTGCACGACATCACCTCGTCTGCCATCATTCGTGCATGTAAAGAAACATTTGCTCGACACGGCATCCCGCTCACGGTTATGTTGGACAATGGCCCCTGCTTCGCCAGCCAGGAATGGTCCAACTTTGCCAGGCGGTACAATTTTGCCCATGGGACATCCAGTCCCCTGTACCCCCAATCCAACGGCAAAGCGGAGAAGGGAGTACATATAGTCAAACGGCTCCTATGCAAGGCTGCCGATGCTGGGTCCGATTTCCACCTAGCCTTGCTGGCCTATCGCTCCGCCCTGCTGTCCACTTGACTGTCGCCAGCCCAGTTACTCATGGGTCGTACCCTGAGGACGACGGTGCCGTCCATCCATGTCCCAGACCTCGACCACGTTCCGGTCCTTCGCTGGTTGCAGCTGTCTCGTGCACAGCACAAGGTGGCTCATGACTCCCGTGCAGCTGATCTCCCTGCTCTGGCTCCAGATGACAACGTCCGCGTCAATCTTCCGGATGGGGGCTGGTCTGCAACCGCTGTTGTCCTTCGGCAGGTGGCACCCCGCTCGTTCCTGGTTCGTCTACCGGATGGCTCTATTCTGCGCCGCAATGACGTGCCTTTCGTCTCGTTCCATGCTTGCCACGTGATCCTCCTGCTGACCCTGCCACGGACTATGCAGAGCTCCCTGTCACTCTGCCTCCTCCTGACTTTGATGCAGTCCAGCCCACTCCTGAACCGGCAGCTCTCGACCCCCCCTTGAGGCGGTCAACCAGAATTTGTCGCCCACCTCAGAGACTTAATTTATGAACTTTGCGGACTTATAGACTCTCTGAATTGTTTCGTTGCTTTGTTTGATCGTTTCCCTGGTTTGTATATAGTGTTGATCTCATTATTCTTGTTGCATACTGCTTTTCTGCACCAGGCACCTTCCCATGTAAATAGCTTAGTTCTCATGTACGTAGTCCTGTAGATATGTCTTCCCAGCCCACACGTAGTTAGGAACATTCTCACCATACATTATTTATTGCCACACACATACATTCTTTTATAAAAGGGGGGATGTCATAATATACACCAGTGTATCATGGTGCAGATACACACACACTGATGGACACACAGCAAGACCAATCAACGCACACAACACCGCAGCCAATCACCAGTTAGAGCACACTCACTATAAAGACAGGGGGCATCGGAGTTCCCGCTCATTCGGGATGCAGCCTCCTACAAGGACAGAGCTTACAGCTTACAGCACAGATCCTCACCATGTGCTGAGTGCATAGACTGGTTCGGACAGGCATAGGTCTTTAGTTTAATCTAACATCGTGTTAACCCACAGTGAAAGTATGTTCAGTTTCTGACTTAATAAAATAGTGTTGCACTATTTTAAGTGTTGGTGGCCTGTATGTGTTCCACGGATCCAGAGCACCCAACACATCACCGGCCACGCTGCCTTTCGGGTGTAATGTGGCTGGTAGATTGTGCCCTCAATCTTTAAGATGCTCATTAAAACTTACCTCTTTGACTAAGAGAGTCTGTCCTAATACCTCCTTACACACTCAGTGTCACGTTTTACTTTGTCGTAGCTCTGTGAAGCAGCTCAGAGTGTTTTATTCTGATAAAGGTGCTGTATAAACAAATTTGTTGTTTTTGACCTCGGGAAGGGTTTTCCGGGTGATCGCGGTGTATTTTGGCGGCGAACGTGCCCTGCCATTGGCCGCCAGAGGGAGATTCCAGTCCACTCTCAATGGGGTTTGCCATTTTATGCACCCCCTCACTGCCAGCAAACCCACGGCAGTGGCTCACCATCAGCGGGACCGGAAGACTCCGTCGGCAGGAATGGATAGAAAATTCCGGACCAAATTTCTGCCAATTATCCTCGGACATGTTCTGCCTCCGAGTCCGAAGTAAATGCAAATAGTTGCAGTTTATCAGCTTCCAGTTTTTGAAATTGAGCAATCTAATGTTATATTTTGGTCATCCAGAGCTGTTAGTCCATTGTGCATGTTTTCCCTATGTCACTTGTATATCTGAGATACATACTAACTTGCGTGGCTTCATGCTCTGGGAGGGATGAACTGATGCTGTTAAAATTATTTGCATTAAACAGGGATACAGGTGGCATAAGGGGAATTGCTGTAATAAATTATATTTTTGCATCGGTACACTAAGAAATGGTTATTCAGTGAATGGGACACCTGGTTCAAGGGGAGTGGATGGGTCCACTGTATATGAATGAGGGACCCTATTGGGAGGGATTTTCCGTCCCATCCCACCAGAGGAATCTTCCGAAGGCAACACCCAGTGGCCGGTTCCCCAACATTAAGGCAGGCGAGCCACACAAAACGGCGTAAACATTGGCGGCACGGGAAGGACCCACTGGCGGTCATGGCGGCCACCTCTGCCACTTGAAAACATGCCATTGGGGGGGGGGGGGGGGGGGGGGCGGTGGGGGGAGTCAGAAAATCTGCCCAATGGGTGGATACCTCATTGTGATTGGGTTCTTCAGACTTGAGAGAAGACTACGTGCCCACCTTCTTCACTGATGTTGCCACGTGGCATCAGAAGATCAGGAAATGTAGCATTATTTCAAAATAATCCAGCCTGTGTTTCACATTGCATGCAAGGAAACTATTTCTTCATATATACATTAGCCACAACAGGCTCATCGCTTTGTGAACCATTTAATTAAGTTTTTTTTTATGATAGGCACAGGCAAAAGCACAATTAGTCACATTATAGGGTTAACATCGCCACTTACAGCTTTGCATTCAATCATAGAATCCCTACAGTGGAGAAGGAGGCCATTCGGCCCAACAAGTCTGCACGACCCCCCTCTGAAAGAGACCCCGTAACCCCACCTAAGCTGCACATCTTTAGACACTAAGGGGCAATTTTAGCATGGCCAATTCACCTAACCTGCACGTCTTTGGATTGTGGGAGGAAACCGGAGCACCCGGAAGACACCTACGCAGACACGGGGAGAACGCGCAAATTCCACACAGAGAGCCAACCCGAGACCTGAATTGAACCCGGGTCCCTGGCGCTGTGAGGCAGCAATGCTAACCACTGTGCCATCATGCTGCCCCAATCAGACCATCTCTACTGGGATAGCAGCCAGGACGTTAGAATGAGCCTCAGGAATCATAGGCAAACTTAGACAAGGTTCCTGCTCCTAAATTGCCTGCCTGCATTCTCTATTGGAATATATACATGAAAGGGTAACATGAAGCTTCTCTGTAATGGTTCTCCATAATGAATTAGCTTGCCTATATTGTTCAGTCAAACATATGATGGATGAACCTCAGCCAGAAGTGACTGACAACACTTATTCAATATTAGTGCAACATGACCTATGAATGTAGGCACACATTTACAAAGCATCTAATATGGCTGGCACAAGCGTAGGAAATCTCCTGCCGAAAGATCGGCACTCACCATATTGCAAAAAGTAAATAAATGTGCCTCCTTTACCTACATGTGAAGCAGGCATCAGCCTATTTTCCCATGCAAATAGAATCAGAGAATTTACAGTGCAGAAGGAGGCCATTCGGCCCATCGAGTCTGCACCGGCACTGGAAAGAGCACCCCACTCAAGCCCACACCTCCACACTATCCCCGTAAACCAGTAACTCCACCCAACACTAAGGGCAATTTAGTATGGCCAGTCCACCTAACCTGCACATCTTTGGACTGTGAGAGGAAACCGGAGCACCCGGAGGAAACCCACGCACACACGGGGAGAACGTGCAGACTCCGCACAGACAGTGACCCAAACCGGGAATCGAACCTGGGAGAGCCTATTGCCTGTTTGAGACCCCCACTTGCAGTATTGGTTTTTCCCTTCAGACAGCCTACATAATTTCCAGTTGGATTGAAGGAAACCAATCTTAGGGAACACACCTGCCAACTTAGAAAGTAACTTATTTCAATGTGGAGCCAGCAGGAACACCCAATCCCAAAATGGAGGAGTTAATTGCAAAAATGCCACTCCCCTTGCATCTTCTGTCACAAACCTCCACTCTCCCCCATTGCCGTCATTCCCCAACCCAAACCTCTCCTGCTTTCAATCCTCAATCCTGGATCACCTTTGCTCCCAACCTCCAATTGTCCCCTAGCAATTGCTGAAGCCCAAACCCTGGCTCCAATCCCTCACCAACCGTCCGACAGCATGTACCGAGGGCTGCTGAGACCTTGCGAATAATTGCCAGTGTCAGCTGGTTTCGATGTTAGCTGCATTACAGTGAGCCCCAAGGTCTAACTTCTGGGGTTCCTTGGGCCTCACCATTCTGAGAATTCATCCTGACCCACCCACTTTGCCTGGCCAGTAAATGGGAGCGTCCTCATTTCTAGACCCATATGTCCGAGCCTTTAAGAGACGGAGAAAAATAAGCTTAAAATCAGGCCTCTCAAATCCGGAAGGAGTTAACTGCATTTTTGAAGGGATTTTAACGCAGTTTTTTAAACAAACTGTTCTCACACAAAAGCGCCCACTGAGAAAGCAGCAGAGAAAAACTGAAATACATTCATTAAATCTTGCCGTGGCCCTTCGCTCAGGCTGACTATTCATTTGCCATAAGACATAACTCGCATTGTATATTTAAAAGTGCCTCCATTCAGCAGAAAAATAGAGGCCATTCACAATGTGGGTAACATGATAACTTGCACTCAAGGGTTGGGATTAAGGAAAATATTTAGTTTTTTGCGCTGGCTGCAGGTAGGACATGGGTCACAGTGATGGGCTGCTGCTGACTGGGCCTTTTGCCTCAATTCTCAGCACCAGATCTAAGGAGCGAGATTAAAATGGCGGCCGCAAAGCAGCCGGGGATCCGTGCAGACCAGAAAAGATAGAATCGAATTGCATGCCACAAGTGTAAAAAAATCTTACCTCTGCCAAAATTATAGCTACACATTGGGTTTTGTGGGGATTTTAAAAAAGTAATCGAGGCTGCGGTTTGAGTTAACACAGCCAGATTCACATTAGTCTGGGAAGCAAGTGATGCTGACGATCTTAAACAAAAAAGAGATAATCAAAAATACACCTATTTTTCAGTATAGACCTTTGATACTGTAAACAGAAAGAAAGACTTACATTTCTGGCAGGCCTTTAACAGAATCAGTATGCTGCACAGCTGATGAAGTACTTTTTGAAGTGTGGTCCCTGTCCTAACCTAGGAAACGCAGCAGCCTATTTGTGCACAGCAAGATTCCACAAACGGCAGTGAAATGACTGACTAGCTGGTCTGTTTTTGAGCTGTTGGCTGGTGGATTAATGTTGACAAGGAGACGCGGAGAAGCATTCTGCTTTTCTTTGCAACAGCGCCATACGATCTTATACCTGCGTGTGGGGCGGCACGGCGGCGTAATGGTTAGCACTATTGCCTACCCTGCTGAGGACCCGGGTTCGATCCCGGCCTTGGATCACTGTCCGTGTGGAGTTTGCATATTCTTCCTGTGTCTGCATGAGTCTCATCATCACAACCCAAAAAGGATGTGCAGGTGGATTGGCCACGCTAAATTGCCCCTTAATTGGAAAAACGGACTGGGCAATCTAAATGTTTTAAAAAACCTGAGCGTTTGCGCAGACTGGCCTTGGTTTCGTTGTGTCCTTTTGAAAAGTGGCACCTCTGGCAGTGCAGCATTCTCACCGCGCCGGAGCGTCAGCCTGGATTACTTGCTCAGGTCAGTGGGGTGGGATTTGAATCCACAACAACAAAAGCGTTGCCAACCACGACAGGGCTGACACCAATGGTTCAATGTTTGGAGGTTACATTCAGTATTCCACAAAATGGACAGCAAAGGTGGTCTTCTTTCACCATCCTATACTAGTTCATGCTGGAATTCTGCCTTTTCTCTCCCCATGTTTCATTCACACATTCTTTCCCTTCTCAACAATCTTAGTTCACGCTGGTTCTCTAATCCCATTTCATGATGGAAGCCTTTACAAATGTACTGAATTCCATTTTCCAACCTTTCTTTTACACCCCTTATTTAAAGGTGAGTTTCTAGTCACTGAAGGGGTAGGATCTCCATGTTGATGTTTCTGGCATCAGCATGTCAGGAAATTTCTCGACGTTAGCCCAGAGGTTTCTATTTATGAAAATTAACAGTGGCTCACTGTTCAGTTGGACACACTCTTGGTTCTGTCTTCGAAAGTTGTGGGTTCAAGTTCCATTGCAGCGACCTGAGCAACATAATCTAGGTGGTATGTTATTCTCTAAGTCTGAATAAAGATTGTAGACTTCCAGTTAACACAAATACTTTATTCAATGGGTTTGTTCTGTTTCCAGAGCTTAACTAGATATAATACAGTTAAGAGTTATGACCAGTGAAGCTAAGGTAAGCTGCCTATGCTGAGCTGTCTCTGTCTGCTGCTGCTCACTAGCCCTGTGCTTCTGAAAGAGGTGGATCCTCCCTTGGGCTGGACCCTTTATACCCGTGTCTGATGCTGCCCTCTAGTGATGCTGTGGCTGTTACATCTGTCTGTAGTCCCTGCTGTATGTGCAGATGTATGTACAGATGTACAGGTCACTACATCCCCCCCTTTTATTGGACATGTTTTCCAGACTGGCCTCAAGAAAACTGTACATAACAAGTGGTGAGAACATGCAAATCTGCACAGTGTGAAAATGATACAAGTAATTGTTATAACCTGCCTACTTACCATTGGCTGGGGACTAATGACTATCCCACAATCCTGTGGGAGTATGAGCTTCCCCAATGAGGGGGGCGGAGAAACCACTAGTAAACTCCTAGTATAAATAAAGCTGGCCAGTTCAGGAACCAGCAGGAAGGAGTATGTAGCAAGGGAAGTTACTGTTATGTATATATGTTATAAGTAAATAAATGTTATTACTTTGTATCCTTAAAACTCGTGCTGGATTCTTCGTGGCCGTTACAAAAGTAATACAGAAACAATTAACTGTGTTGTGAGTCCATTGTGAGAAATGTCCATATTTGTCTTGTGCGTGTGTTGAAGTGTCGTCACAAATCTAGTTGGTCGGGTGCCTTACGGCTTTGCTGGAGCGTCTTAACGGTGGTAGTAGGGATGATGGTTTGATGTCATCAAGAGTACTGTCTGGCGTTGTGTGGCGAGGAACGTACTGTGGACAAATGGACTCGGTGAAGTCAAGTGTGGGAAATACTGGCGTTGTAGGTCGAATCTCTAATAGATCCCGGCGGTTGCGGCGAAAAAGTACTCCCGCAGACAATTTGACAATGTAGGACCGCGGTGCCGCCTGCCTGATCACCGTGGCTGACTCAGACCATCCGCCTTCTGAATCCCTGATTCTGATGGTGTCACCTATTGTCAGTGGCTTGAGTGGGATCGCATGTTGATCATAGTATAGTTTTTGTTTGGAGCATAGTGCCCGGATGTCGTTGAGAACTGGCGACAGTCCTGAGCTCAGTGGGGTTGCTCGGTACAATAACAGAGCTAGGTTGATGTCGGAACGTGACTCGGCTGCTTTGCTGATGAGCCGTTCAATGATGTGGACATCTTTTTCCCCTGTTCCATTTGGATTGCTGGTAGCGATTCTGTGTCGCACCGTCGTCTGACCTCAATGTTTTTCTGTGTTTGTGATATTGATTCTGTATGTCATCGTTCGTGAAAGCTGTTTTGCTTGTTTGTTCTGGAGCAGATGTGAATTTGTGAGATTCTTTATCATGCCGTGGCATGTTTGCAGTCATGTCACTGTTTCGCAGTGTGCTGTGGCATTGTCCTTCACGTGAAGAATTGTACCATGTTGTCCAGGTAATTGTTTCATTGTTGTTGTTTCTGTCATTTCTGTCTTGGTTGTTTTCGTTGTCGTTCTTGTTGTTGACGTTCTTGTTGTTCTTTTTGTCGCGCTTGTTGATTCTGTTTTCGTTATTTTCGCTTTTATTCTTGTTCATTTTCTTGTTGTGCTTGTTGTTTCTGGGATGTTTCTTGTTGCTTTTGTCGTTCTTGTTGCGCTGCATGTTGTTTTTGTTGTTGCTGTTGTTGTTCGTGTTTCTGCTGTGCTTCTTACGGTTTTTGTTGTTCTTGTTGTGCTCAATGAGTGTGCCATGTGGATGATTCGAGTCATTGTCACAGTTATTGGTGTCAGTGTCCTTTGTGGTATCTGCTTGTAGTGTATCTTCTTGAGAATTGTGAGAATGATCTGATGTTGCATTGATGTTGGTGACATCAGTCATTTGTGGTGGATTCGATTCCTCTTCTTTGCTTGCTTGGCACTAGAGTCATTTCTGGTTCACTTGAATCATCATTGATTTCTAGGTGCTCCCCTTTTGGAGTCATTTCAGGTTCACTTGAATTATCATTGAGTTCTTGGTGTTCCTCTTTTGGAGTCATTTCAGGTTCATTTGAATCATCTGTGATCTCTTTGTCCTCCTTTTCTGTAGTCAAAACCTTCAAGATTTCTATTGACGTGGTCTCTCTGGACTCTTGGTGCTCCTCTTCTGGAGTCAAATTCTTCAAGATTTCAATTGACGTGGTCTTTCTGGACTCATGGGTGGCCGTCCTCTGATTATTGAGTGCTTCTGTGCAGACGAGCTGAGATATGTCAGTCTCACTGTGATCCTGCACATCCTTTATAGGAATTGTGATTTCTTCATCACTTGCCTCACATACAGTGGGCAGACATTCAGTGTCTTCTTCTGGTGGCTCAAATAAGCTTGATAGATCTTCATGGTCTTGTACATGCATGGCGTTCGCTATGGGGTATTTGCTTGCTTCCATTTTTGAGTCTGTCACCGAGCTGACTGTGGAGGCTTGCGTCACTCTCTTTGTGGAGGCTTGCGTCGCTCTCTTTGTGGAGTCCTTCATCGCTCTCTCTGTGGAGTCCTTCATCGCTCTCTCTGTGGAGTCTGTCATCACTCTCTCTGTGGAGTCTGTCATCGCTCTCTCTGTGGAATCTGTCATCGCTCTCTTTGTGGAGTCGTGCAGTGTTCTCGCTGTAGAGTCGATCTGTGCTCTCTCAACTGAGTCGTTCTGTGCTCTCTGTGTGGCGTCGTCTTCGTCTTGGATATTGCTGTCATCCAATGTACCGACAATCTGCCATGGCACCATGGTATTTGATTCATCTACCATGAGAAGAGTCATATTGAGCTTTTTAACCGTGTTGCTGATGCTGTGATCAGGATCTCCAAATAACTCAGCCATGTCTGAGCAGTATTGTGTGTATTGTTTGTTGGACAAATCATCGCTTTTTGTTTCGGAGTTGTGATCATTCTCTTCATGTTCAATGAACAAATCATCTTCTTGTGTGGAGGCTGGGACCCTTTGTGGTGCGTGGACCACTCTCTGTTTCTTGGTGTCAGGCCGCAGCATAATCCTGCACTCACGAGTCGGGATGTCATATATGCTGGGCTGCAGATTCCCCATTCCGAAGAACTCATTTTTGGGGTCTTCATGGTACAACACCTCTACTTGCGGTTCGGATTTGGTACTGGGGTAGCCATCTCCCAAGATGAAATCTTCGTCTGAGTCGTAGTCTACAAGGACCATATCATTTTCTAGGGCAGTGCTAACTGTTTGTTCAAGGGTATTGTGAAAGTTATTTTCAACTGCTGGTGTATGTTCGGGCATTGTTTTGTCTTTTGAGGCAAGAAAATTGGGTTTTGCAGCTTTAAATTTCTTTTTGTTCATTTTCGTGCATTTCCCTTTTAAGTGGGCATGGTCTTGGTCCTCTGACATCATGACGCTTGTGACGTCATGTGTAGGACTCGATTGCCCATGCGCACATCAATTTTCCTGTACTGTGCCCGCTTTTCGCACCTGAGCATGTGCGGCTCCTTTCTCAAGATGGTTGCCGCTCAGAACCTCCGTCTTTCTCCGATTCAACCCTGCCTCTGCCTCGTGGTGAGTGTTCGCGCCACTTTTACCGATTTTGTTTTCTAAATGATGATTCTGTGTTTGTAGAGACTCAAATTACTGATTTAGTTTTTGTTCATAAGCAAAGCATTTTTGTATAGCGATTTCGAGAGTTAGATACTTATTTTGTGAAAGTTCTTCCCTCAAATTTTTATTAGATAGTCCAGAAATTAATTGATGCATTATCACAGTGTCTCTGAAATCAGCATAATCACAGCCTTGTGGTATTAACTTGAGATTTTTAATAAAATCAGAGATGGGCCCTCCGTTTCTCTGACAAGAGTTAAATCTTTCCAGCATCTCACAGGACTGACTGTTACAGCGTTCAGCAAATTTTTTGACTGTGATGTCTACTTTGGTGTTGTCCTCACCTTCTAAGTAATTAAAGCAATTATACATTTCTCTAGTTTCATGCCCTCCTGTTGAGAGTAGTAGGGCTATTTTCATTACGTCAGAGGCAGTGCTTAAATCATTAGCTGTGATAAATATTTGGAACAGCTGTTCAAACATTTTCCAGTTATAACTTAAATTACCGGTTGTTTCCAGCTGCCATGGAGTTCCAACAAGTTCCATCGAATCAGTTAGTCGTCGAGGATCCATTTGCTGCGAAGTCTTCCAAAGTTGAATACCTGGTTTAAGTTTTTCTTCTCTTGCTGGTGTCTAGCTAGCTTTCTGAAATCACTCCTGGTATCATATGTTATTCTCTAAGTCTGAATAAAGATTGTAGACTTCCAGTTAACACAAATACTTTATGCAATGGGTTTGTTCTGTTTCCAGAGCTCAACAAGATATAATACAGTCAAGAGGTATGACCAGTGAAGCTAAGGTAAACTGTCTATGCTGAGCTGTCTCTGTCTGCTGCTGCTCACTAGCCTTGTGCTTCTGAAAGAGGCGGATCCTCCCTTGGGCTGGACCGTTTATACCCCTCTCTGATGCTGCCCTCTAGTGATGCTGTGGCTGTTACATCTGTCTGTAGTCCCTGGTGTATGTGCAGATGTATGTACAGATGTACAGATCACTACAGGTGGATACTCCAGCATTGCACTGAGGGAGTGCAACACTGTTGGAGGTGCTATCTTTCAGATGAGGGGCCTGAATTAATAAAAAACAGAGTCCAGTTTCGAGCGGTTTTAATGGGGTGTTTCCTGGAACTTGCTATGCCGGGAACAGCCCCGCTATCGAATGGGTCTCTGTTACAGTGCTAAACGGTACCACAGTGAGGTCTCCCAGGCACGCGGGCATTCGATCCCGTGCCTTGGGATACACTGCGCCGACATACTTAAGTGAAGCTAACTGATCGCGTAAATATGCAAATCTGGATCACACCCAGTGAGGGAGAGATCCAGATTGCGACGTCTCACCAGTACTCATTAGATCTCGCGAGGTGTCCCGAGTGTCGTAAATGCTGCGAGATTTAACAGCCTCGTCGCATCACTGAGCCGGGCGTGATGCGAACATTTGATCGCACGCTATATGTTTTCAAGAAGCAGTTAGATGTAGCACTTGGGGAGAAGGGGATCAAAGGATATCAGGGGAAGGCGGGATCTAGCTATTGTGTTGGATGATCAGCCATGATCATAATGAATGGCAGAGCAGGCCTGATGGGCTGAATGGCCTCCTCCTGCTCCTAGTTTCTATTTCTATATAGCAAGAAGGGAATTCAGCTGTGTCAACAACTTAAATAACTTTTAATTAAGCTTTTAATGCATATAAATACCATGCAGCTACATTACAGCCAATCACAGGATAACTGTGGCACAGTGGCACAATGGTTAGCACTGCTGCCTCACAGGGCCAGGGACCAGGGTTCGATTCCGGCCTCGGGCGACTGGCTGTGTGGACTTTGCACTTTCTCCCCGTGTCTGCGTGGGTTTCCTCCGGGTGCTCTGGTTTCCTCCCATAGTCCAAAGATGTGCAGGTTAGGTGGATTGGCCATGCTAAATTGCCCCTTAGTGTCCAAAAGGTTAGGTGTAGTTATTGGGTTATGGGGAAAGGGTGGGGGTGTGGGCTGAGGTAGGGTGTTCTTCTGGAGGGTTGGTGACTCAATGGGCAAAATGGCCTCCTTCTGAACTATGGGGGTTTAGTGATTCCATGATTCTAACTATGGAAGAGAAAGCCATTTAGTCCACCTTGATTCACCAAATCAGCGAGAGCCAAATGTCACCGCATTGTGTGCTCCATTTGCTCCTTTATTGATTTCGGGATTTAACCGTCTGCTTCCCAACCTGAATGTTTATCCTACATATTGATAACTCGGGCTGTTACGTTTTTGTAGAGGTCTAAGAGGTTGTCCATGCAGGATCTTCTGATTCCATACTGAACATGCTAACTGGATGACTGGTGTAAAGGCGCTTCGTGTTCTTGTTGTCATTTGGTTCCCAGATCGCACTTGAAGGCTGGAAAGAGCAGAACTCTTTGGCCGGGGTTTTTTGCCCCCTCGCCACCCCTCATCGCAGCATGTTTTCCTGTGACGGAGGTGGCTCGCCGGTGGGATCTTCCAGTCCTGCCAAGGCCTCCAGCGTTTTGCATGGTTTGCCCGTCTTGCCTCTGGGGAACCCACCCATCCCAGGGGCAGGAGGGGGAGGGTTTGCCCTTGTTGGGGCGAGAAGGTCCTGCTGGTGGGAAGGGCCGGGAAAGGCCTGCCGTTTATCTTTAACTTGCCATGCTGCCTTGCCCGATAGAAGAACCAGTTTGAACGGTTAATATCACACCAGTTTTTTGTGCAGCATGAAATGTGGCCTCTGAATTAGATCACTTACCCACAATAATTAGTTCCTAGATAATTAATTCTCAATAATTAGTTCCTAGCTCTTTACAGGTATTTACAGATAACACAACAATATAAAACAAAAGGGGATCTTCAAGTTCGCTCCTAATTAGCAATTAATTTGCATGGAATTAAAGTAAAGTGTCACTAGTTTGTCCCTCTTCGTAACACTCTGCTTCAAGTATGCAACGGTCTCCACCGTAGCTACTCCCTATGGCAAAGAATTCCATTCCCCAACAGCCCGCTTGGTCAAAACAGAAATCTCTCCGAACCTCTCTCCTCATTCCCTGCGACAATTGATGGTCCCTCATCACTGACTGCACACGGAGAGGAAATATCCCTTCCCGCCTCACTCTGCCAGAATGCTCCAGAGCAGAAAACAGCTTTGTTGGAACTGATGATATTTTTATCAACCAAACGTGTCAGGTAAAATGGAGGAAGCGAGGAAAGGAGGGAGGAAAGAATTTAAAGACCCATATGCAGAAAACAATGCAAGGTTTTCTCAAATATTCTTATGATGTGACGAGTGGTGGGCCACAGGGATCAGTGCAGGCTCCTCAACTTTTAAAAATGTACATAAATTACTTGGATCAAGGTGCTGAGGGTGTGGTTAGCAAGGGCATAAGGAGGCTGCAAAAGGACATAGGTAGGTTAAGTGAGTGGCACAACTCTGGCAAATGAAATATAACGTGGGCAAATGTGAAAATTTCTATTTTGGCAGCAAGAATACAAAAGCTTATTATCTAAATGGTGAGAGATTGCAGAACTCTGAAGTGCAGAGGGATCTGAGTGTTGGAGTGCATGAATCACAAAAGGCTAGTACACAGATACAGCAAGTAATTAGGAAAGCTAATAGAATGTTATCATTGATTGTGAGGCGAATTGATTCTGAAAGCAGGGAGGTTATGCTTCCGTTGTACAAGGCATTGGTGAGACCACATCTGGAGTATTTGTACACTACTGGCCTCCTAATCTATGTGCAGGTTAGGTGGATTGGCTATGCTAAATTGTCCCTTAGTGTCCAAAGATGTGCCGGTTAGGTGGGGTTATGGGTCTGGGGGGATAGGACGGGGGAGTGGGCCTAGGTAGGGTGCTCTTTCAGACGGCCGGTGCAGACTTCATGGGCCGAATGGCCTCCTGCACTGTAGGAATTCTATGGTTCTATGATTCTATAAAAGATATAAATGCCTTTTAAACAGTTCAGATAAGGTGTACTAAACTAATATAACGTGATGTGGAGATGCCGGTGTTGGACTGGGGTGAGCACAGTAAGAAGTCTTACAACACCAGGTTAAAGTCCAACAGGTTTGTTTCGATGTCACTAGCTTTCGGAGCACTGCTCCTTCCTCAGGTGAATGAAGGAATACGCTGCAGGAAAGGATGTCCCGAAGCGTGGTACATTGGCGAGACCATGCAGACGCTGCGACAACGAATGAACGGACATCGCGCGACAATCACCAGGCAGGAATGTTCCCTTCCAGTCGGGGAACACTTCAGCAGTCAAGGGCATTCAGCCTCTGATCTCCGGGTAAGCGTTATCCAAGGCGGCCTTCAGGACGCCCGACAACGCAGAATCGCCGAGCAGAACCTTATAGCCAAGTTCTGCACACATGAGTGTGGCCTCAACCGGGACCTGGGATTCATGTTGCATTACATTCATCCCCCACCATCTGGCCTGCGAAATCCTACCAACTGTCCTGGCTTAACACAATTCACACCTCTTTAACCTGGGGTTACCCTATCTCTGGATCTGTAAAGATTTAATCACCTGGTGTTGTAAGACTTCTTAATATAACGTGGGCAAATGTACAACTTTCTATGAGTCTGTGGAATTCCCTTCCTCAAAAGGTAGTGGAAGCAGAGTCTGAATATTTCTAAGGCAGAGCTGGATAAATTCTTGAATATGAAGGTGAAAGGTTATCGGGGGTGGGCAGGAATGTGGGGTTGAGGTTAAAATCAGACCATCTTATTGAATGGCGGAGCAGGTTCGAGGGTCTGGGTGGCCTACTCCTGCTCCTAAGTCGTATATCTGTATGTATATTTTTAAAATCAATTCACAGAAGGTAGTTAATTATAAGAAATTGATCTCATAAAAGAAAATCTAGAATGTTCCTCCCCAAAAGGCTGTTAAGGCTTGTCCAATCGAAAATTTCAAAACTAAGCTTGATAGACTTTGTTTTTCTTTTTAAGGGGTATTAAGGGTTACGGTACCCAGGTGGGTAAATAGAATTCAGGTACAAATCAGCTGAATGCTGGAACACACTCAAGGTTGAAACGAGATTGACTTATTTCTATTCCTCAAAACCTAGAAGAGACACATGGGGCGGGATTATCCCATTCGGCGGCAGATTGTCCACACCGTTGGAAACGCCGTCGCGTTTCACGGCGGCGTGAATGGGCCACTGGGAGTACCGATTCTGGCCCCTACAGGGGATCAGCCAGGCACCGAAGCGGTTCACAACGCTCCAGCCTCCCATCCCGGCGAGAACTGTACACCGTGGGATCCGCGCATGCGCAGTGGCGCCGGACACAACATGGCACGGGAGTTCAGGAGCCGGCGCGGAAGAAAATAGGCCTGGGGAGTGAGAGGCCGGCCCACCGATTGGTGGGCCCCGATCGCGGGCCAGGCCCCATCGGAGGCCCCACCCCCGGGTCGGAGCCCCCCTCCCCCCAGCCCCACAGGCCGCCCCCCGACCCTGAGCGCAGAGTTCCCGCTGGCTGCGACCAGGCGTGGACCGTGCCAGCGGGACTCTGCCTTTTTAGAGCGGTCGCTCGGCCCATCCTGGGCCGAGAATCGGCGGCTCGGCCACGTACAGCGGCCCGCGACTTGAGCCGCGCCAAAAGCGGCAGCGCTAATGGCACCGATTCTCCGCTCCGCAGAGAATCGCGTGCTGGCATCGGGATGCCCTGGCCCAGTTGCGGGGATTCTCCGGCCTGGCCCCGGGCTGGGAGAATCCCACCCATGGAATGTGGTGAACTCAGCCCAACGCATCACACAAGCTTGCCATCCTCCCATTGATTCTGTCGACACCTCCCGCTGCCTCAGAAAGGAAAACGGCATTATCAGAGACCCCTCACACCCAGGCTTTGCCCTCTTCCAGACCCTTCCATCAGGCAGAAGATACAGGGGCGAAATTCTCCATCCCGCCCCGCCACATTTCTGCCCCGACCGGCCGGTGGGAGTCTCCGTAACACCGGCCGGTCAATGGGGTTTCCCATTGTGGGGCAGCCCCACGCCGTCGGGAAACCCCCGGGCGCCGGCAAAACGGAGACTCCCGCCGGCGGAGAATGACGCCCCAGAAGTCTGAAGACCCACACATCCAGACATAGGAACAGCTTCTTCCCACAGCTACTAGACTCCTCAACGACTCTCCCTTGGATTGATCTGTTCCCTGTAAGAACACTATTCACGACACCCTATGCTGCTCTTGATTGGCCCTTGTTCTGCACTGTAACCAATCACTATTTGTTGATGTACCATTTGTCAGTGTACCCTGTCAATTATTCTTTTGTCTACTATGTACATACTGTGTACGTTCCCTTGACTGCAGAAAAATACTTTTCACTGTACTTCGGTACATGTGAAAATAAATATCAATCAATCAAACAATGGAGTAATAAAAAAGCGTTAATAATTTGAAACGACTATGTTGGTAAACAGCCATTGATTGAATTGCACTGTGCCAATTTTAATACCATTTAACAGGTGCCTGAGAGTCCAATTGGTGCAGCACTCATGCTGTTCCTGAAGCATGCCGACCACCATCTTAGTTAGGATTCCTGCATAGGCATCTAGGCCTTGTTTCTCTAATTCTGGCCTCTCGAGCATTCCCGATTTTAATTGCTTCTTGTTTGCTGACAACTCAGTTGATTGGGCTCATAATAATCTTTATTTGTGTCACAAGTAGGCTTACATTAACACTGCAATGAAATTACTGTGAAAATGCCCTGGTCGCCACACTCTGCCCCCTGTTCGGGTACACTGAGGGAGAATTCACCTAACAAGCGCATCTTTTGGGACTTGTGGGAGGAAACCGGAGCACCCGGAAGAAACCCATGCAGAGACGGGGAGGACGTGCAGACTCCACACAGACGGTGACAAACCCATTGTGCTACCATGCTCTATAGGCACTCCCTAAAACTCTCTGCCTCTCTGTGTCACTTTCCTCCATTATAAAATGCCTTAAAACCTGCTTTTTTGATGAAACGTTTGGTTGTTTGACCCAATATCGCCTTCTCTAGCTTGCTATCATGTTTTGTTTTATATTGCGTCTATGAAGTGGCTTGGGAAGTTCTATTATACGTTGTTGTTGATGCATCTGAAATCAGTGTTAGCCTATTTTATTTGCATATAATTGCCAAAATTCTCTGGCCCTTCCTGCCAACGGGGATTTCCGGTATTGGCAATGGTGAACTCCCCCGCAGCGGGAACGTCCAGTCCCACCAATGGCGACCACCCTGCTGCTGCGGTGGTTTCCCGGTGGCGGAATGTGCGAACCACGGAAAAAGCTGTTGATATCGATGGGACCAGAAGATCCCGCTGCCGGCCAATGGCAGGTTGCCGGCCAATAGGGAACCGTCTCCTCCGCTATAAAATATGCCGCCCAATGTTTACGGCTGCCACCCAAACAATAAGTCACTCGCCTTGTCGTGACACCAAGGGGAGCTGGAGTATTTCCCTCAGTTCCGCATTAAAAGTGGAACACAACAGGGCACCGCCATTGTGCTGGTCGCCCTCTGCGTCCCCTCCCACACCTCTAGTCTCCCGGACACTTTGGTCAAGGTCCACGATACCTTCCCTGCTTCCCAGGCCTGGCCAGCTACCTCTGGGGTTGTGGGTTGGCACCTGTACCTCACCAGGACTATTCTAATCAGGTTGGAGGAGCAATATGCCATGAGGTGCAGAGTGCGCAGCACAGGGATCGTTTCCCAATGTCTGGGCCACTGTCTTTTACACTTGTCTCTCACAAGGCAATCATCTTGTTGTTAATATCATCCCTATTACATCTCATGAAGCCGGTCACTTTCACCATCTACTCTTAACACCTTCAATAAAACTCTCCGCACATTCCCTACAGCTGTTGTCTCCTCTGCCCGCTACAGACAAGCCACATCAATCCTTCCAGTAACGGTCGTGCAGTTTTTTAAATTAAATACTTTCTTGGAGTCCAAGATTATTCCCCCAAGAGATAAGCAGCCTGCACTTCCATACCTCAGTAAGGTCGAAAAAACTCCCATTTAATGGAACCAAGACAGCAGCTGAGATACAGATCAGCCATAATCTAATTGGGCAGAGGAATAAGCTCGAGGGGCCTTGTCTCGTTCCTCTACTCCTTCCTGTTTCCTAATTTCATTTCACATCTGACAGGGCTGGAGAATGCAGACCAGCAGCAGTAACAGCACTGAATCTTGTCCATAAACTCAGGGACATAAACATAACCGCCCATGTGAAATCCCAAAGGTGGGGAAGTCGGCAGCATAGGTACTGGAATAAACGTGCAACCAATAAATAACTTTGACAATCTGGGATGAAAGAGTGTGTTACATTTAAATAGCTTCTTGCCACATCGCCCAGAGATATCTCAAAGTGCTTCATATGTAACGAGTTACATTGAAGTGCAGTGACATTTGTTATGTGAGCAAACGCAGCGACCATTTTGAAATCTGAAATTTGCCCCCCAAAAAGGCTATGAATACTGGGTCAACTGGAGCATTGAAGGCAGAAATAGGTGAATGTTAAGGTAAGTTAGTTAAGAGTATCAATGGATAGGGAGCAAAAGCAGGTAAATGGAGTTGAGTTGCAGATCAGTCATAACTTAACGGTAAGGCAGGCTTGAGGCCTACTCCTGCTCTACTTTTCCTCTATTCCACATAGCAAGATCCCAGAAATGACAAAGTGATAATGGCCAGTTAATTTTTTTGTGTTATTGCCTGACAGACAAATGTTAGCCCAAACTCTAAGAGAACTATGTGCCTTTCTTCAAGTGGTGATGTAATTTAGTTAAATGGGGCGGGATTCTCCGACCCCCCCGCCGGGTCAGAGAATCGGCGGGAGGCGGCGTGAATCGCGTCCCCTGCCGGCTGCCGAGTACTCTGGCGCCGGGGATTTGGCGGGGGTGGGAATCGCGCCGCGCCAGTCGGCGGCCGCTGGCAGCAGCCCGCCCACGATTCTCCAGCCTGCGATGGGCCGAGTGGCTGCCCGTTTTCGGCTGGTCCCGCCGGCGTAAATTAGAGTAGGTACTTACCGGCGGGACCTAGCTGCGCGGGCGGCCTCTGGGGTCCTCGGGGGGGGCGTGGGGAGATCTGCCCCCGGGAGGTGCCCCCACGGTGGCCTGGCCCGCCATCGTGGCCCACCGATCTGCAGGCGGGCCTGTGTCGTGGGGGCACTCTATTCTTCCACGTCGGCCACTGTGGTCCTCAGCCATGGCCGGCGCGGAGATGAAGCCCCCTGCGCATGGACTGGGATGGCGCCAGCACACACTGGCGCTCCCGCGCATGCGCCAACTCGTGCCAGCTGGCGGAGCCCCTTCGGCGCCGGTTGGCATGGTGGCAAGCCCCTTCCCCGCCGGCCGGCGCGGCGCAAACCACCCCGGCGCCGGCCTAGCCCCTGAAGGTGCGGAGGATTCCGCACCTTTGAAGCGGCCCGACGCTGGAGTGGTTCACGCCACTCCTCGGCACCGGAGTTGCCCACCCCACCGATTCCCGCAGAATCTGATCTTAATTTGATGTCTCATATGAAGGATGGCATCTTCAGCGATGCATCATTTCCACCATGCTGCACTGGAAAGCCAGCCTGTATTTTGGATCCATGTGATGTGGTGCAAATGTTTAAGTTTTTGACCCAGAGTCAAGAATGATTTCCCCTGGATCAAACTGACAGAAACACCGAGGCACTTTTCCCCCCTCATCTAAGCACACTGAATCATACTCGGTAGTGGAACCAGGGTGCCGAAACCAGGCTTGTCCAACCTTTTCATGTGGGGGGACATTTCAATTTTTCCCACACTCAGTGGGTTGAGAAAATATTGGAAAGATCTGTTTGGCAAACTATGGCTGGTTTAGCACAGTGGGCTAAATAGCTGGCTTGTAATGCAGAACAATGCCAGCAGCGTGGGTTAAATTCCCATACCAGCCTCCACAAACAGGCGACGGAATGTGGCGATTAGGGGCTTTTCACAGTAACTTCATTGAAGCCGACTTATGACAATAAGTGATTATTATTATTACTATTATTATTATTAATAAGCATGATTTCTTTTTAAAAGGTGACATATGTGAAGAAACAACTTGCTGAGCAAAAATAAAATCACACCAATAAACTAAATTTTAAAAATGAGTAATACATAAAGACAGCCATTAGAGTGTGAAGGTGTGTGCGCCCAGCTCACCCCCAATCTCAGGGTGCTCACGCACTGCCCCGCGCTCACTGTGAGAGAGCCTTTTGGTGTGTGGAGCTGAGGGTGAATGAGAACCCTGAGGTTGGAAGTGACCAGACACAACTCTCTCTCCTCCATCTCTCTCCCATACACACTCACCCCTCTCTCCCATACACACTCACCCCCTCTCTCTCTCTATCTCTCGCTCCCACACACACTTACCCACCTCTCTCCCAGATTCATACACTAACCCTCTCACACACACACACACATTCCTCTCTCTTCTACGAACATTCATCCCCTTCTCTTTCTCTCTCACATACACAAACACTTAAAACAAAAAAATTTAGAGTACCCAATTATTTTTTTTTCCAATTAAGGGGCAATTTAGTGTGGTCAATCCACCTAACCTGCACATCTTTGGGCTGTGGAGGTGAAACCCTCGCAGACATGGGGTGAATGTGCAAACTCCACACGGACCACATACACAAACACACATTCCTCTCTTGATACACCATCAATTACGACGAGACGAGAGTAGAGAGTAATCGAGGCTTTATTACGCAGAGATGTGTGGCTTCCTACAGCTGCTGCCGAAATGGCTGCAGCTCGGTGAGCATGCACATTTATACTCCGCCTCCTGGGCGGAGCCAGCAGGCAGGGATCTACCCTCGTACTTGTAGTACAGAAGCCTTACCGTATTACATCTCATACGTGCACTATATACAACAGTGGTGACTACCACATCTCTCTTCTACACACACTCACCCCTCTCTCTCCCACACATTCACCCTCTCTCTCTCACACACACACTCACCTCTCTCTCCCAAACACACACTCACCCTCTCCCTCTCACATACGCATGCACTCACCCTCTCACCACACACATTCATCCATCTCTCTCTCCCACATACACTCACTCCTGTCTCTCCCACATACACACACACTCACCCTCTCCCTCTCACACACATCCACTCCTCTATCTCCCACATACACACATACATTCACATTCCACTTTCTGCTACACACACTCACCCCTTTCTCTCCCTCATATGCACACACTCACCATCTCTCTTTCTCTCTCACACACAGACATATATTGACACACTCACCCTCTCTCTCTCCCACTCACACTCATCCCTCTCACACATACACATACGCTCATCCCCTCTCTCTCCCACACTCACTCCTCCCTCTCTTTCACAAACACACACTCACCCCTTTCTCACACACATGCGCCCCCCTGACCCTCACACACACTCACCCTCTTTATCTCACACACACTCATTCTGCACACACACACTTCTCTCACACAGATGGCTCCCTCTCCCTCACACACACACACACACACACATACTCACTCTCTCACAGACACACACAAACTCCTCTCTCTCACACACACTTACTACTCTCCCTCTCTCTCTTACACACACACACATATACACACACTCACTCCCCCTTCTTTCTCTCTCTCTCTCTCACATACACACACTCACCCCACTCCCACACACACATACCACATACATGCCTCCCCCCTCGAGTGATGCGGGGAGAGCAAAGGGGATGCAAGGGGAACTTGGCTAGAATCAGGGGAATGTGGCCAGAGCCATGGGAAAGCATGGTGAGCGGAGAGCCTGCACGCTCCAGAATCTCACTTTTTCCATCTCCACAACGGACTTGCAGTTGCCGCCATTTTCTGCTCCCCAGTCACAGCTTGTTTCCCCCCCATGTTTGCTGCTGATACATCCCTGCAGAATTCTTCAACCCCACTGAGCCACCTTACCAACATTTCTATCAACAATTGCTCCGGGGGCCACATAGTGGGGGGGGGGGGGTTCAAAAGCCTGGCCTGAACCTTCTCAAAAGAATGAAAATTAGACAAAGGATCTACTATGAGCAGGTAATCCACTCTGCTAGATCGCAAGCCAGGTGGTGAAGATGAGAATTTACCCCATGCTTTAACCGTACACTTTGTCTGAGGCAGGGACAGCACGATGTAATAATCATCTAGATATGACACCTCAGGTGTCAGATAACAGATATCACACAACGGGTGTCACACTCTGTTACAGATGCAAAACATTTTATTTATTAAAAGAGAATAAAGCCAGTCACCGATCATCAGCAAGAAATTTGCAATTAGCTGCAACTCTGCTTCAAATTACCTCAGCAATTTGCAATCAGCAAAAATGACTTGAATTAAAAGTTGAATGGCACAACTGTGCTCAATATCCCAGATTGTGCTGAGCAACATCGAGGAAGAGGCGCTTCTACATTGTGGTAAACCACTGTTAGTGTATTATATGTATTGTGGTAAACTGTTACTGTACTACATGTATTGTGGTAGATCACTGCCTGATGGCTCCGCCTGTGGCTCCTCCCCTCGGGCTCGGTATAAAGGTGGCTGACCTCCGGCCCTGCCCCAGTTCGGGATTAGTGGCCACTAATTAAAGCCACAGTTTCATTCACTACTCGTCTTGTGTTAATTGATGGCACATCATACATATTATATAATGGTACATATTGTATTTGACGCTATATCATTCCATGACACAGTGTATTGAAAGACGTTAACCTGAGTATATCTAGCTTCATTACGGAACCCATTCCCTGTTATACCAATGTGTACAAATAAAATAAATCGATGTAACTGCTTTACAAAAATGCTACCATTTTGTCATTGTTCTCTTCTGCTGCAGAAGCCTCATGGCTTCACCATGTTGGCTGTCTCCAACATCTCAGCCAAGTGGCTGTTTATCTCGTGTGAGCCTAGACTTTGGTTGCCAGTCAGCAATCAAATTAATTGTAACATGTTAATTTTTTTCCCCAGTCAATTGTTAGGAAACTGAATTGCACATCACCAACAGAGCAGTGGTATCAAATCTACTCACTGGGTGAAGATTGTCTTCCTCTCAAACTCCTAATATAGTTTTTCATAGACTCCCGACAGTGCAGAAGGAGCCCATCGAGTCTGCACCGACAATCCAAAAGAGCACCTTAACCTAAGCCCACTCCCCCACTCCATCCCTTTAATCCTGCAACCCCACCTAACCTTTGGCAACTAGGGCACCCTACTTAAGCCCACACCCCCTCCCTATTCCCATAATCCAACCTAACCTGCACATCTTTGGATACTAAGGGGCAATTTAGCATGGTCAATCCAATTAACCTGCACATATTTGGACTGGGGGAGGAAACCGGAGCACCCAGAGGAAACCCATGCAGACACAGGGGGAACGTACAAACTCCACACAGTCACCCAAGGCTGGAATCAAGCACGCATCCCTGGTGCTGTGAGGCAGCACTGCTAACCACTGAGTCACCACACCGTCCATGTATTTGTTAATATTACAAAGCCTACATTCTTCTCTCTCTTCCTGATATGGGAGAAGCTAAGTCAGCCCCTTGAGCCAATCAGTTTGATTATCGCTGATGTGCACTTTAGCTCCCTGCACCCACCTTTGCTCCATGTTCATTGATATGCTTGGTGGTGGTGTTACAGTTCACTCAGGGAGTCAGAGTTGCTGTGGCAACATACACTTTCATGCTGTAGTCTGGAACTTGGATCATGATGCTGGAGACACCGACTTTCTATCCATCACATGGCTGACCAGGAATCTCTCGCACTCTGGCTGCCTGACATGGGTATATAATGGATGGATTTGCAGGTTGATGCTCACCCTGTTTGGTCGCGTTACGGACACCTTCCTTGCTCTGCAGCTCCTGGGCTGGGACCCGAACGCGGAGCACCTGGCTCAGAGGCAGCGAACACTATCCATTGCAGCAAACACTATCCATTGGGCCACAACATTTGACAGGCATACCTAACACAAATCTGATTTCAGTCTTGAAAACTCCAATTGTCTCGGCACCCTCAGCCGATTGGAGGTGGGATTTCCAGATATGGCCATCATTATTCAGGTTCACACATGAAGATTGACTTACTGCTTTTAAAAAAAACCATTCATGGGATGTGGACATCATGGAGGTAAGGCCAGCAATTTATTACCCATCCCTAAACTGAATGGTTTGCTTGGCCATGAGAGATCTGTTGGAGTTGCGTGGCCAGACAAGGTAAAGCCCTTCCCTAAAGGTCATTAGCAAACCAGGTGACTTTTTAATGACAATCTGCTTGTTAAATGATCACTATTACAGATAACATTTTATATCCTGCAGTTTCTGTAATGGGATTTGAACCCAAGTTATTAGTCTATAGTAAAGTCACCACAGTCCCAGATGACCATATGACCTTTCCACTTTAACCCAAGGATCACCACATAGGTTGAGAAGATGGGGCCTTCATGAATAACCTCAACCGGTACGGAAATGGAACCCATGCTGTTGGCCCCGCTCTGCATCATGAACCAGCTGTCCAACCAACTGAGCTAAACCATACCCCTATATAGTAACACAACCACTATACCCCCATATCCATGAAAGGCAAGGGGAGCACCAGATATCCATAGTTCCGGAAGCTAACATGGCTCACTGTCTCATGGAATGAAGGAAGGAGAAAATGAAAAAAAAAACAATTATATCTTCTTGATGTCACCCAATGGGTTAGGTAAGCAGTCCAAGTACGAACAATAGTAAATTAATTTATGGGAAAAAATGCAGCTCAATATTCACAACAATAGGGCGGCTTAAAGCCACTTAAAGGCTTACAGTATGATGTTTCATGAACCAGATTCTGACGGAGATCAACACTTAAAGGAGAAGGCGAGTGATTTTACTGTCTGTGCTGCTGGCTAGCGAAGGCTGGAGCCAGAACACAAAGCAGAAAGCAATGGATGCGACAGCACCTGAAGGAGAAATGTTAGATTAAAGATTTAGGAGGATTTCTCCTTCCTCCTCTCTGTCTTTATTTTTGATGGAGACGCCAAATCTTACTTTAACTTATTCTTGCGCAGGACTTCAAAACTATAGAATGTTTTGCCTCCTCCAGACTTCTAACCCGCAAGAATTCAATCCTCAATCTTGATATTGCTACTTCCTGACTTGCTCGGCCCACCATGGCTGTGTGATGTCACATCTGAGTGGGAGGGGGCAGGTGGGGGGGAGGGGGTTTCAAGATTCACTCCAGGGTCTTGTGCAAAGAAACCTCCAGGTTGACATTCGCAGTGCGGTACTGAGGGAGTGCTGCAGTGTTGGAGGGGCGGGAATCTCCAACCCCCCACTGGGTCGGAGAATTGCCGGAGGGCGGCGAGTATCCCGCCCCGCTGCTCCGAAGCCGGCTGCCGAATTCTCCGGGGCCGCTTTTTTAGCGGGGGCAGGGATCGCGCCCCGCCGGTCGGGGACCGTTGGCAGTGGTCTTCAGGCGATTTTCCAGTCCCCGATGGGCCAAGCGGCCACACGATTTCGGCTAGTCCCACCACCGTGATTTACACAAGGTCTGTACTGGGGGGACCTGGTTCTGAGGGCAGCCTGCGGAGTCCTCGGGCGGGTGTGGGGGTATCCGTCCCCACGGGGGCCCCCACGGTGGCCTGGCCCGCGATCGGGGCCCACCGATCTGCAGGCAGGCCTGTACCGTGGGGGCACTCTTTCCCTCCGCGCCAGCCTCTGTAACGCTCCGCCATGGCCGGCGTGGAGAAAAAAAACCCTGCACATGCACAGGAATCACGCCAGCGGTTCTGGGAACACGCTGGCGCTCCTGCGCATGCGCCAACTCGCGCCGGCCCCTTCGGCACCAGTTGGCGCGGCGCCAATCACTCCAGCACCTTCTGGACGGCCCGATGTTGGAGTGGTTTACGCCACACTTTGGCGCTGGTACCGCCCGCCTGTCGGATACCGGAGAATCCCGCCCATGATCTTTCAGATGTTAAACCGAGGCCCTCTGTATGCACTCTCAGGTGGACATCAAAGCCCGACTGGTATTATTTTAAATAAGAATAGGGAAGCTCTCCCTCGTGTTTTGGACAATATTTAACCCTCAACCGACAACAGTAAAACAGATTATCAGCTCAATATCACACTGCTGTTTGTGGGATCTTGCTGTGCGCAAATAGCTGCTGAATTTCCTACATTGCAGTAGTGACGACACTTCAAAATTACTTCTTTGGGGTGACCTGAGCCGACGAAAAGTGGTGAACAAATGCATGATATTTTTTCTTTTGATCTACCTCATCTTCTCTCCTCGTCAGTTTGATGGCACCCTAGACATCATTGTCTTTACTCATCATTAGGGCAGCATGGTAGCACAGTGGTTAGCACTGTTGCTTCACAGCTCCAGGGTCCCAGGTTCGATTCCCGGCTTGGGTCACTGTCTGTGCGGAGTCTGCATGTTCTCCCTGTGTCTGCGTGGGTTTCTTCCGGGTGCTCCGGTTTCCTCCCACAGTCCAAGGATGTGCCGGCTAGGTGGCCATGATAAATTGCCCTTAGTGTCCAAAAAGGTTAGTTGGGGTTACTGGGCTACAGGGATAGGATGAAGGCGCGGGTTTAAGTAGGGTGCTCTTTCCAAGGGCTGGTGGCGGGGGCAGGGATCGCGCCGCGCCGGTAGGGGACCGTTGGCAGTGGCCTTCCGGCGATTTTCCAGTCCCCGATGGGCCGAATGGCCTCCTTATGCACTGTAAATTCTATGATTCTATCCGGCTGCTGATACCCTGCTGCACATTTACAACAATATTTGTTTTAATTATAAGTAGTAGATAGTAATGGCACTTAATATTTTGCCTGTGGGGAGTGGAACGGCCTGATAATTGATGCTCGGCGGCAATGGGCGGAATCGTCTGGAAGCAACCGGGATCTTGTCCTCTGGCTGGAGAACTGGAGCACTTTGTGCCAATCAGGTACTTCACAGGCCAGTGGCAGGCCTTCCCCTAGGTTCAAGGACTCTGAGGGCCCAAAACTCTGCCTATCGAGAGCTGTCAGCCAATCAGAGGACAGCAGTTCTTCTGTACTCAGCAGCGCCACTGGGAATGCAGTGTCTGCTGCTGGCACTACACCCACCCGACGCCTCAGATCAAGGAGGGAGCCAGGCACAGTTAGTGATAGCAGGGAGTGGGGTTGCAGGAAGAAGGTTGCGGGGGATGGGGCAGCAAGGGCTGGGGGGTGAATCTAAATGGGCTCCCCCTTTGATGCCTGGTCTCTCAACCAGACCCTGTGCCTTTGAATGAGAGGCTACTGGGAACCCGCGAGAAACAAACCAGAGTTTGCTTGTCATATTACCCACAGGGTAAACTCCTCTTCCCACCGTTAGGTTAATACCAATGGTAGGAAGAGATGCTTAATTGCCCACTTAAGGGTCTGAATTGGTAGTGGGAAGGGAAGACCACCCAGGAGCCTGCTTGATGCAGAGTTAATTGGGGTGGGTACAGAAAGGTGGAGGGGTCCCAATGCACTCCTTCCCACCTAATGAAATGCCCCTTTGTCATCAAATTCGCCACATGGCAGGGCACAAGATTCTGCCCTTTATGTGTGTGAGGGTGAAACCAGTCTTTTACATCTCTCTCTGTTTTATTTTCTGAACTCCACCGTCTGTTCCTTCTCCTTGTTTCTCCCTTGCGAATGAGTACTGGTACTGAATAAGGAACTGCCTACTGCTATTGACAGATACTGGGAATGAAACTTGGCCCTCCTGGGCCGGAGGGCATATTTCCAGACTGGATAGTGTGATTAACAGCTAAATCCTTGCGTGAATGTTGTATGGGTTCTTTCCCTTTCACAAAGGAAGTTCCGGTTAGGTCTTTTGACGTAGCCTAATTATCCAATCAGTGAGTAAAGCTTTCCCTCCTCTTGTCACGACCACCAACTGTTTCAAAACTGATCCCAAGTTTTTTTGTCTTCATTACCCTGCCCAGGGATCCACCCACGTGTTCACTGCTCATTGGGTGAAGAACATTCTGATGATCTTCCTAGGTTCCAATAGCCTCAGCCAAACTCGCAGGAAACACCGGGGCATCCATCCTTGCAGACTAAATTGAACACAAGTTGCCAACAGTTAACCATCATTTTCCTTTGCCTACTAGGTGATTGGAATCTTTACAGCAAGGATATTTCACATGATGATTAATTACCCAGACACCACCAAGTATTGGAAATTAACCAACAGTATATCCTTCCCCTGCTGTGGCTGTATTAGGTATTTATTTTTATAATTTACTATTGCTTTCGGTACGACCACAAACATAGGTATCATTTCCTCAGTGTCTGCAGTTATTAGGAGGGAAGTAAATTGAGAGAGCTGTGTCCATACCGACTGCATCCCTGCGCCTTGTCCTCTCGCTACTCTGAACTCGCTACCTATATTGATCCTCTGTCTCTGAATGTTCTGCAATTTTCTTGAGAGCCTGCCAGGTCCAGAGACCCTCTCACCGAATCAAGTGATGCAGTTGGGGTGAGCAAAGACATTCGGGGTTAACCTACCGCCATTTCTTTTCCTTAAAGGGAGAGGCCCTTTTAAAGGAAAGGACTTGCACGGATAGGGCAGAACAGTAGCATTGTGGATAGCACAATTGCTTCACAGCTCCAGGGTCCCAGGTTCGATTCCGGCTTGGGTCACTGTCTGTGCGGAGTCTGCACATCCTCCCCGTGTGTGCGTGGATTTCCTCCGGGTGCTCCGGTTTCCTCCCATAGTCCAAAGATGTGCAGGTTAGGTGGATTCGCCATGATAAATTGCCCTTAGTGTCCAAAATTGCCCTTAGTGTTGGGTGGGGTTACTGGGTTATGGGGATAGGGTGGAGGTGTTGACCTTGGATAGGGTGCTCTTTCCAAGAGCCGGTGTAGACTCGATGGGCTGAATGGCTTCCTTCTGCACTGTAAATTCTATGAAATCTATGAATTCACACAGCGCCTTTCACAATCTCGGGATTGTTGTAACGTGCCTTTAAGGGTTAGCAACATGCTATCACTTGAAGGGAAGTGTGTCATGTAATCCAGCTTCAGTTTCACTTCAGCCTGGAGCAGAACACAGCACACACAGCTCTACAGCTCTGAAGCTTTCAATCCATATGTTCATATGTGCCTAGAATTGTCTTATACCTTTAAAAGATAACAGCATAATGTCACTTTAAGGCAGATTACAACATAAATATTCCAGAGTTCTTTACAGCAAATGAAGTGCAGGTTCTTTTGCAATGAGTGAAAGCACAGCGACCACTTTGCACACAGCAAGGTCCCACAAATGGCAATGAGATACATCCCCAGACAACTTGGTTTAGTGATGTGGTTGATGGATAAAATTGGCTGGAACATTTGGAGCAACTTCCTGCTGTCCCTCAAATTATGCCATGAGATCTTTTACGCCCACCTGAGAAGATAGAAGGAGCCTCAGTTTGATGTCTCATTCGCAAGATGGCATGATTAATAGTGCAGCGCTTCAGTGCTGCACTGTAGTGTTAGCCTGGGTTGTGCATCCAAGGTTTTGGAAAGTGGGAGTTGATCCATGATTTTCAGGCTCAGAGGCAAGAGTCCTATCATTGAGTGAAGGGTGACACCTTGGCTAAACTCTGGGGTGTCTGAAAGGGACCAAATTATTCTGGAACTCGCCCAGTTCATGCCAATCCTCAGTGGTTGAGTAGTGATTCATTAAGGAGTTTGTGTGTACTTGGTGGGAGGGGATTAGTGAATAAGCTCAGACCTATTGTGATCGTCACCACTGATGTATATATTAGGTGATTTGTGGTAAGGCCCTGTATTACAGGTACGGGGGTAGTTCCCTGCCTGCTGGCTCCGCCCGAAGGCGGAGTATAAATACGTGTGCTCCCCGTACAGCAGCCATTTCGCCAGCTGCTGTAGGAGGCCACACATCTTAGTGTAATAAAGCCTCGATTGCATCCAACTCTCGTCTTTGTGTAATTGATCGTGCATCAATTTATTACACTAAAGTTTTCAGAAGGTGGACCTCCGCATCAAGCCGGATCGCCTGCAGCTGGATCTGCAATCAGGCAACGCCAAAAAGGACTTTGAACATTGGCTAGCCTGTTTCGAAGCTTACATCAGGTCTGCACCAGACCCAATTCCGGAAGCTCAGAAGATTCAGATCCTCTACACGCGGCTGAGCTCCAACGTCTTTCCACTTATCCAGGACGCGCTGAACTACGACAAGGCCATGGCGCTACTGAAAGAAAACTACGCTCAGCGGACTAACACGCTTTACGCCAGACACAGCCTCTCCACGCGCAGTCAACTCCCTGGTGAGTCAGTAGAAGATTTCTGGCGTGCTCTAATTCCCCTATTCAGAGTCTGTGAAGGTCAGGCCGTCATGGCCACGGAACACTCGAACTTGCTTATGAGGGACAGTTTTGTTACGGAGATAGGGTAAGATTACATCCGCCAACGCCTTTTAGAAGGGGCCATGCTCGACCTCGCGGCAACCAAAAAGCTTGCGCTCTCGCTGATGGGCGCCCTGCGCAACATCCAGTCCCACACCCCTGGCCGCATGGCCCACCCCTCCTACGCATCGTGGACTCCGCAGACGGCTGCCCCATCGGGGACCCCACTCAGCCAACCCCACGCCTGTGCCGCGCGGTAGCCAACCAACCCCGGGGCACCAAATGTTACTTCTGTGGGCAGCCAAAACACCCCCGACAATGATGCCTGGCCCGGAGCGCCCTTTGCAAGGCCTGCGGCAAGAAGGGGCACTTCGCGGCGGTGTGCCAGGCCCATTCAGTCGCCGCTATTGTTCCGACCCCCCCCCCCCCCCCGTATAGCCAGTGGGCGCCGCCATGTTCCCCTCCTTGGACCACGTGCAGCCCATGGGCGCCGCCATCTTGTTAAACCCCCACCACGTGCGGCCCGTGGGCGCCGCCATCTTGTCCTCCCCAGGAACATCAAGCACCGCCAACTTGTCTCCCCCATGGCACGTGCGGCCCGTGGGCGCCGCCATCTTGCCAGGACCCATGCACCCCGGGCACCCCATCGTCTGCCACCATCGACGATCAGCCACGTCTCGCCTCAGTCACGATTGACCAGTCTCACCCACAACCTAGCAACCGCCTCTACAAACGTGAAAATCGATGGGCACGAGATCTCCTGCCTGCTGGACTCCGGGTGCACCGAGAGCTTCATTCATCCCGATACGGTAAGGCGCTGCTCCCTTGCGGTACACCCCACCAATCAGAGGATCTCCCTGGCCTCCGGGTCCCACTCCGTGGTGATCCGGGGATACTGCATCGCCACTCTCACTGTCCAGGGTGTGGAGTTTACTGGCTTCCGCCTCTGCATCCTCTCCAACCTCTGCGCTTCCTTACTACTCGGCCTGGACTTCCAGTGCAACCCTAACATTGAAATTTGGCAGGCCCCTACCACCCCTTACTGTGTGCGGCCTCGCGACCCTAAAGGTCGACCCACCTTCCCTATTTGGAAACTTAACCCCAGATTGCAAACCCGTCGCCACCAGGAGCAGACGGTACAGCACCCAGGACAGGACCTTCATCAGGTCCGAAGTCCACCGACTGCTTCGGGAAGGCATCATCGAGGCCAGCAACAGCCCCTGGAGAGCCCAAGTGGTAGTGGTGAAAACTGGGGAGAAACACAGAATGGTCGTGGACTACAGCCAGACCATCAATAGGTACACGCAGCTCGACGCGTACCCCCTCCCACGCATATCTGATATGGTCAATCAGATTGCACAATACCGGGTCTTCTCAACTGTGGACCTTAAATCCGTCTACCACCAGCTCCCCATCTGTAAGGCGGACCGCCCATACACTGCCTTCGAGGCAGATGGCCGCCTTTACCACATTCTCAGGGTTCCTTTCGGCGTCACCAATGGGGTCTCGGTTTTCCAACGGGAAATGGACCGAATGGTTGACCGGTACGGGCTGCGGGCCACTTCCCCGTACCTTGACAATGTCACCATCTGCGGCCACGATCAGCAGGACCATGATGCCGACCTTGCCAAATTTCTCCGCACCGCCACTCTCCTCAACCTCACTTACAACAAGGAGAAGTGTGTGTTCAGCACGAACCGCTTAGCCATCCTCGGCTATGTGGTCCAGAACGGGGCCCGATCCCGACCGCATGCGCCCCCTCATGGAACTCCCACTGCCCCAAGGCCCTCAAACGTTGCCTGGGTTCTTTTCTTGCTACGCACAGTGGGTCCCAAATTATGCGGACAAGGCCCGCCCACTCATCCAATCCACTCTTTTTCCCCTAACGGCCGAGGCTCACCAGGCCTTCAACCGTATTAAAGCTGACATCGCCAAGGCCGCGATGCACGCAGTCGACGAGACCCTCCCCTTCCAAGTCGAGAGCGATGCATCGGGCGTCGCTCTGGCCACCACCCTCAACCAGGCAGGCAGGCCCGTGGCATTCTTTTAACAAACCCTTCATGCATCCGAAATTCAGCACTCCTCCGTCGGAAAAGAGGCCTAAACCATCGTTGAAACTGTGCGACATTGGAGGCATTACCTGGCCGTCAGGAGAGTCACTCTCCTCACTGACCAACGGTCGGTAGCTTTCACGTTTAACAACACACAGTGGAGCAAGATCAAAAAGGATAAATTCTTGAGGTCGAGGATCGAGCTCTCCACCTACAACTACGAGATTTTGTATCGCCCCGGTAAGCTCAACGAGCCCCCCGATGCCCTATCCCGAGGCACATGTGCCAGCGCAGGTGGACCGACTCCAGACTCTGCACAACAACCTTTGTCACCCGGGAGTCACACGTTTGTACCACTTCATCAAGGCCCGCAATCTGCCCTACTCTATCGAGGAAGTCAGGGCAATCACCGGAGACTGCCAGGTCTGTGCAGAGTGCAAACCGCACTTCTACCAGCCAGATCGTGCGCACCTGGTGAAGGCCTCCCGCCCCTTTGAACGCCTCAGCGTGGACTTCAAAGGTCCCCTCCCCTCTACCGACCGTAACACGTACTACCTCAGTGTGGTCAATGAGTACTCCAGATTTCCCTTCGCCATCCCATGCCTTGACATGACGTCTGCCACCGTCATCAAAGCCCTCAACACCATCTTAGCTCTGTTCAGCTTCCCCGCTTACGCCCACAGCGACAGGGGATCCTCATTCATGAGCTATGAGCTGCGTCAGTTCCTGCTCAACAAGGATATCGCCTCGAGCAGGACGACCAGCTATAACCCCCGGGGAAACGGGCAGGTGGAGAGGGAGAATGGGACGGTCTGGAGGGCCGTCCAGCTGGCCCTACGATCCAGAAATCCCCTGGCCTCCCGCTGGCAGGAGGTCCTCTCCGGCGCACTGCAATCCATTCGGTCGCTCCTATGCACTGCGACTAATGACACACCCCACGAACGTCTCTTCGCCTTCCCCAGGAAGTCTACCTCTGGGGTGTCGCTCCCGACTTGGCTTGCAGCTCCAGGACCCGTACTCCTCTGTAAGCACGTACGACTCCACAAGGCGGACCTGTTGGTTGAAAGGGCACAGCTACTCCACGCCAACCCACAGAACGCCTACGTAGCGTACCCCGACTGTCTCCCTCAGGGACCTGGCACCAGCAGGTTCCACACACACACACCCCTCCGGCCCGGCGCCACCCTCCCCTCCCCCAGCGCACCCAGCCGCAACCCCCGCCCCAGGACAATCCGTCCTCCCCCTGCCCATGCCTGACGATGAAGAGGATTTCAGCATGCTCCTGGAGTCACCGAGGACCAGACCGGCACCAGAATTGCCGCCACCACTGCGGCGCTCCCAACGGCAGATCAAGGCTCCAGACCGACTGAACCTGTAACTTGATCTGGACTCTTAAAACATCATCCTTCTGTATAATTCTCCTCCACCCCCGCTGGACTCACATTTTTTTTCTCCGTATTTTAAAACATGTACTTGTGTATAGTTCTCCACCACCCACGCCGGACTCAATTTTAACAGGGGGTGAATGTGGTAGTCACCGCTGATGTATATATTAGGTGATTTGTGGTAAGGCCCCTGTACTCCAGGTACGGGGATAGTTCCCTGCCTGCTGGCTCCGCCCAGAAGGCGGAGTATAAATATGTGTGCTCCTGTCCAGCAGCCATTTCGCCAGCTGCTGTAGGAGGCCACACATCTTAATGTAATAAAGCCTCAGTTGCATTCAACTCTCGTCTTTGTGTAATTGATCGTGCATCACCCATAGAGATAGTTTGGTATAACTCTGAGTGCTAACTTCCACTTGCTGTGTCACTTTAATTAAAGCCTCAAGAAGTTCATCAACAGTAAATTCTCCACTCCCTGAAAGTTTCAAAAAACCTGGCATTCGGCAACATTTCAAGAAAAATGAAAAACTATAAATTAGCCAAGAGAGGAAAAAAAGACAGTGGAATGCAGCAAGAACATGTCAAATTCACATTTTGCTGCCCTCTGTGGCTTGATTCTCTGAAGAATGAACTGTTCAGCTGCCATATCATCTCTCCGTGGGTATAATTATTTAATGAGAATTTAAACATTTTACAAACCAAATCCTGATTCCAAACGGTCTTTTATTCGTTGGCTGTGGCTGCCCTTTATTTCCTGAGAATGTTTGAGTTAGGTTGGAAATGCGAGCCACAGCTAAGCAACTCTGACCGCCATTTTGTGACTGTGTTAAGAGGAAGTGGCTGTGCAATGGCGCGGATCGAGAGTTTTGCTCACTCTCTCATTGGCTCGTCAGGTAAGGCGTTGTTTAAAGTAGCCCTGAGCTTGGTAGCTCAGACAGGTTGCTGGTTTAACACCTGTTGTGCGTGGATGAGTTAGGCTATTTCAAAGGTAGCTGAACCTATGTTTGGCCTGATCATTTTTAGGTTTGGGGGTGGGATGAAATCAGTCACATTCCACCTGTTGGTTGCTATTCAGTGCCCTATTCTGGGAAAGTCTGTAGATGTGGTTACAAGATCTACTTGATATCCTTTACAAAGTAATAACCTGCCAACAGTCTGTGAGCAAGTTTGCGTACTTGGACTAGATGCTCAAAGAAATATGTTTAAAAAGACACTCCTGAATATTTGTCCCTTCCTCTTCTGAAGGCACTGACATATTCTGGGATTATGATTAAACAGGAGAGGTGATGATGTCACTGGACTAGTAATCCAGAGATCCAAGGTAATCCATAGAATCCCATAGGATCTCTGCAGTGCAGAAGGAGGCCATTTGGCTCATCGAGTCTGCACCGACCCTCCAAAAGGGCACCATACCGCCCTATTCCCATGTGTTTAAATTCCAGAGCTGTTCAGTTAAATTCAGCTAATTAATAATTCTGGAATGGAAAGCTAGTTTCAGTAACGGTGAGCATAAAACTAATTGTGTAAAAACACATCTAGTTCACTAACATTCTTTAGGGAAGGAAAACTGCCACCCGGTCTGGCCTACATGTGACTCCAGATCCACAACAATGTGGATGACGCCATTAATATCCCAGCAAACTATTCTGTTCGAGGGCAATTACGGATGGGCAACAAATGCTGGCCTTGCCAGCGACGCCCACATCCCGCGAGAGAATAGATTTCAAATCAGAGACCTGGGCTGGAATTCTCCGGCCATTGGGATTTTCTTGTCTCGCCGGTAGTGCACCCACGGGATTCCCGGTGGCATGGGGTGGCTTCAGATGGAAAATCTAATTGACAAGCTTCCTTAGACTGAAGACTCAGTATCACCTCAACATCATGCACCAGAATCCCCCCAAATAACCAAGTTGGTCAGTGACAGGCACGGAACTAAGCCACACAAAGACAGCTCCACGTTGGAACTCCAGGCCAAGTTATCTTTTTAAAATAAAAAAGTACCCAATTCTTTTTCTTTCCAATTCTTTCCATCGGTGCAGACTCGATGGGCTGAAGGGCCTCTTCTGCACTTTAGTGTTCTGTGAATTAAGGGACAATTTAGCATGGCCAATCCACCTATCCTGCACATCTTTGGGTTGTGGGGGTGAGACCCGCACAGACAAGGGGAAAATGTGCAAACTCCACATGGAGAATGACCCAGGGGCCAGGATCAAACTGGGTCCTCGGCGCCATGAGGCAACAATGCTAACCACCGCTCCACCGCGCTGTCCATAGGCCAAGTTATCTGATGGCTGCTGGGTTTGAACCATTACTCCTGGGTTAAAGGGAGGTAAAATCACTACGGATAAAGACTTCCATTGTGAGACCCTCCATGATTGAAAGGTCACTCAAAGCTTGCATTTAAATTACAGTCCCAGGTCAGACCAGCTTCTTATTTCAGCATTTTACTGCTTTTACCTTCTGGGGTGCTGTTGTTTATTCCTTCATGAGGTGTGGGTGCTCATTAGCAATGCCAACATTCATTGCTCATTCCTATAATTCCCCTTGAGAAGGATAGTCAGCTCCTGAGGAGCTGTGCCCCAGTCAGCGGAATTGAGAAAATTAGATGGCCGCTAGATAAAAGTAGCTCTAGGAATTGCTGTACATTACTTCCAATATGACCCAACAATCCATCTTGATTCATAAGTCAAACTCAAAGTTCTGAGAAATTAAGGTCTTATTTCCAATTACCAGAAACCGCCCACGCATCATAAAATATCCACACCTCAATGTCTCATCAAATGACTTTGACATGAAAACAGTTAGTAATAGGTGCATATCACTATCAGAAAGGTTAGAGGATCTGGTGTAGTTTGATCATCAGTGCTACTGTTGTGAAGCTGACCTTGGAGCTAAACTCCCAGTTCCTGTGTGCAATGAGTTGTTTTACTGAGAGAAGTACAATATGATTCCTTTCATATTTTTCTCTCCTGCTCGTCCAGAGGTGTTTGATGATGTGTAAGGCTAAACGCAGCAGGTAGCCCAGACAGTCTCCTCCCCGTTCCCATTCAATGCCAGTTTTTAGCTGGGATCACTAAATAGTGACCAGAAGTCAAGGTCCTGGATGAAATCTCTGTTACATCGGGCAGGAGTTCTTTTGTCACATGTGCTGCATTTGCTGAGATCGTATAATAGAATTCCTACAGCGTAGGGGGCCATTCCGTCCATCGAGAATGTCCGTCGAGAATCGACAAACCCTCTGAAAGAGGACTCCAGGCCCACACCAGATCTGCCCTAACCCCGTAACCCCACCTAACTTGCACACCTTTGGACACTAGGGGACAATTTAACATGACCAATCCACCTAACTTGCAGATCTTTGGGTTGTGGGAGGAAACTGGAGCAACTGGGAGAAACCCACGCCGACACGGGTAGAAAGTGCGAACTCCACACAGATAGTCACCTTAGGTCAGAATTGAACCCAGGTGCTGTGAGGCAGCAGTGCTAACCACTGTACCAACTCCTACAGATCATCTAACATTTGAAATCTCCCTTTCTGTATAGCTGGCTACCATATGTGGCAGTGCGTTCATTCACCGAGCCATCGGGGAGTGTTGTGCAAGAGTAAATTTTGCTTTGTTAGCTGTTGGAGTCACTGTCAATTAATACACAAGTAGGGCATCTGGTTTTACCAAAATAATACATCAGGGACTGGATTCTCCAGCCCCCCAGCCGTGTGTTTCTCGGACGTTCGCTGGAGGCGGGATTCTCAGTTTGTCAATGGGACTTCCCACTGTAGCCACCCCATGCTGCCGGGAAACTGGAGGGTGGGGATGTGCTGCCGGCAGGGAACAGAGAATCCCGATGGCAGGGAATTCTGGCCCAGGATAGTTCATTATTTATCTGGGATGTGATTCTCTGATCCCGCTGGCAGCACACACCTGCCCGCCCATTTTCCAGTGGAGTATGGAATCCTGGCGGCAACGAATGATGCACCAATATTCTCTGCCCTCGTTAGCAGCAGGGGAGGAAATCCCCATGGAGAATCCCAACCCGGATCATATAATCACAGGACAGGAAAGATAAACTCTGCTGTGACTGTCTCTTCTTCCTTTATCTGCCTTCCTCTCCCTGACTTGGCTATCACATGTGGCTGGCAGGGCGGATGGTGCAACCTATTGCTCATAGACGTGTCAATGCCGCTCCCTAGTCATCAGCTCGAGGGTGTATTTGTGAAATGGGGTTTAACTGTTCCTCCTGTCTCCTACAGATTGAGATTGGTGAAATCCACCTACTACAGAGCCATGTTGCATGATTTAATTTAAAATCACTTCGTAAACTGGGTTCAAGTCCAGTTGAGACTGATGGGGCAAGAGTCACTATAGTCTGTTTTCTATCAGGTCCAAAATTAGTTTTGTCACTTTTAATTTTGTCCTTAGTCCAAATCGATCTCAAGTTTGTACTCTTTGGGAACTATTTGGGACGATCTCAAATGGTGCCTTTTCCTTCATAGAACATAGAACATAGAACAAAGAACATTACAGCGCAGTACAGGCCCTTCGGCCCTCGATGTTGCGCCGACCTGTGAAACCACTCTAAAGCCCATTTACACTATTCCCTTATCGTCCATATGTCTATCCAATGACCATTTGAATACCCTTAGTATTGGCGAGTCCACTACTGTTGCAGGCAGGGCATTCCACACCCTTACTACTCTCTGAGTAAAGAACCTACCTCTGACATCTGTCTTATATCTATCTCCCCTCAATTTAAAGCTATGTCCCCTCGTGCTAGACATCACCATCCGAGGACTGGGTGCTTCTTGAATTAAATTAGTTGCAGTAGTCTTCTCTGCCCAGGTTAAATTGGGCACAATTTCATGCAATAGAAATTCCCGTGGCGCCAAATTTGAATCTCTTCAATCAGACTTTCATGTCTGCCACAGTACTGAAATGGCCATGAATGTCATAAATGACAGCTTATTTAAATGTGACCATGCTGCACCATGGTGCCTCCTCCTTTAACTCTCAACAACCTTAGACACGGATGACAACATCATCCCTTTCCAATGCTTCTCCTCCATTGTCCAGAGGGCAAATGTTTCACTGGTAGAGTATGAAGTGCTCAAAAGGCTACGGGACGCAAAATACCATGGGTTCTGGAAATCTGAAGGGAAAACAAAACATGCAGGAAACAATCATCAGGCCTCAGGCCACAATGTTTTTAAGTTTTGTGTGCAAGCGAGGAAGAGGTATGCATATATATTTCCTCATTTCAACTTCTGTTTACCTCATCACTTTCTCATTCTCTCGGTACAAACTCATGATTTGATACAAATTACAGGTCACGACCTACAACTGTAAGACATTAGTGTCTCACCCGCATATCCCAGGTATTGTAGCATTCGTGTCTGGTACATGAGGGATTAATGTGGGACTGAATACAGTACTGCACACACAGCGATGTAAGGAGAAACATGACCCAGAGCCACGGTCTGCCTAGAGATGGACAGAGTTGTGTTATGACCGAGACTAAGGTCAACTCCATACCTGTACCCTTCACCGTAAATATGTATGTAGTTATGAGTTATTAATAAAGATTTGCTGCTAATATAATCCACTTAACAAAATCTACTTCATGGTTAAACAGGATTCTTCAGATATGTCCTTTTCCCTGCTGTTCTGAAGGCAGCCACTTTTGCTGGGAATATTCCCACGGGCACTAGCCAACCTCTTGCATCTTAGCCAAGTGATTATTTTTCAGAGAATATTGGCAGTCTGGTCAACCACCGATGACCTCAGACAAGTTCCATCCTGTCCTCACCCAATACGCACACAACAGATTTACCAGCAGTGACCACTGGATAACAACCAGGATTCGAATACTATCTGATTTAGAATCCCCCCTAAGGTGCTGAAGCCAATTTACTGCTCATGCTGCATCTAAAGGCAGCTAACATAGTGGCCTCCTAATCTGTGTGACACACAAGATAGTGGATTCAGACACCAAACCATCAGGGAGAGAAATCCCTCAGGTATAAATTATATGGACACACTCCTGTAGGAGCAAGTCGCACGCAAAGTGTCTCCCAGTTGGGCCTTTATTTTTGATCCTTTTTACCTGGCTTTTCGGGGGGTTTTGATGACCAAATGCATGTGTTGGGTCTGTTCCTCGATGGTGTCATGTCGAAAACGTCGACAAAGACGCTCGCCTTGAAGAGAGCCCAGGAGGGCAACCCATCGGAAGAAGGTGAAGGAGTGAAGATGACCGCCACGCCCGCTTCTTTAGACACGTTGGCAGTAGTGATGGCGCAGGAGCTGGAGGAGTTTGGCAAGCAAATGGATCGGCAGTTCAAGCGATAGGGCAGGAGGTAAAAGAATCCTTTAAAGCCAGTGTCGAGGACGCTTTGGGCCAGATTCAGGAGCGGTTGGTGAAGACCGCGAACGTGGTTAAAGCACAGGGCATGGAGGAGGCCCTGTCGCTGCACGAGGATTGGCTTGTCTCATTAGAGGCCAAGTTGCTGATGATGGTGGGTAACAACAAAGTCCTGAAGCTGAAGGTGGAGGATCTGGAGAACAGGTCAAAGCGGTTAAACCTCAGGTTGGGGGGGCTGCCGGAGGGAATGGAGGGCTCGAAACCCACCCAGTTCTTTTCAGAGATTCTATTCTTGGTTGGTGGGAGGGGATGAGGAGCTCCCCCTCCAGAACTGGACAGAGTTCACCAGATGCTCAGGCAAAAGCCAAGGCCAAGTGAGCCACCGCAGGCGGAGATTATCCCCTTTCATAATATCTAACGGAAGCAGAGAGTCTTGGAGTGAGTGAAGAGGACTCAGAATATCGACTGGAACGGACTGGAGCGGTGCAGATATATCAGGACATTGGGACTGAGCTGGCGAAGAGGAGTGCGACCGTCAACAGGAAAGGCTGTTTTCTACAGCAAGGGCATGCGATTTTGGGTGGTGTACCCGACAAGGTTGCTGGTCACAATAGACTCAAAAGACCATCAGCGGAATTCTCCGTCGGCGGTGTTGGAGGAGGGCAGTACGTCCGGGTTATATGGTCAGATCATGGGGGAAGTGCAGATTTTAGTGGAGGAGGTGGGAGGAGGAGCTGGGTCCCATTTTGGAGGAGGAGGTACGGAGTGAGTCTCTCTGTAGGTGAATGCAGAATGTTATCCTGCACGAGGCTAAGTTTGATAGAGCTCTAAAGGTGCTGTTCAAGGCACATCTCACCAAGGCCAGAATGTGTTGGTTTTTTGAGGGTGTTGAGGAAAGGTGCAAGTGGTGCTTAAGAGGGTCTACGAATAATGCGCACATGTTCTGACGCTGCCCCAATTTGGCGCATTTTTGGGGGTCTGTATAGAACCTTAGTTAGGCCACACTTGGAATATAGCATTCAATTCTGGTCGCTATACTAACAGAAGAATGTGGAGGCTTTGCAGAGGTTTACCAGGATGTTGACTGGTATGAAGGGCATTAGCTATGAGGAGAGGTTGGATAAACTTGGTTTGTTCTCACTGGAACGACAGAGGTTGAGGGATGACCTGATAGTAGTCTACAAAATTATGAGGGGCATGGACAGAATGGATAGTCAGAAGCTTTTTCCCAGGGTGGAAGAGTCAAATACGAGGGGACATAGTTTTAAGGTGCGAGGCGCAAATTTTAGAGAATTTTGTGAGGCAACCTTTTTACACAGAGGGTAGCGAGTGCCTGCGACTCGCTGCTGGAGGAGGTGGTGGAAACAGGTAAGACAGTGATGTATGAAGTGCATCTTGACAAATACATGAATAGGATGGGAACAGAGGGATATGGACCCTGAATGTGTGAAAGGTTTTAGGTTAGATGGGCAGCATGGTCGGCGGGGACTTTGAGGGCCAAAGGGCCTAAATCATAGAGGCCTAAACCATAGAGTTTACAGTACAGAAGGGGGCCATTCGGCCCATCAAGTCGGCACCGGCCCTTACAAAGAACACCCTACTGAAGCCCACATATCTACCCTATCCCCCTAACCCAGTAGCCCCCCACTTAACATTTTTTGGACACTAAGGGCAATTTAACATGGCCAATCCAACTAACCCGCAATTCTTTGGACTGTGGGAGGAAACCGGAGCACCCGGAGAAAACCTTCGCAGACATGTGCAGACTCCGCACAGACAGTGACCCAGCCGGGAATCGAACCTGGGACCCTGGAGCTGTGAAGCAACTGTGCTAACCACTATGCTACCGTGCTGGCCTGTTCCTGTGCTGCCCATTTCTTTGTTCTTTGTTCTTTTTTCAACACCATATCGGTAATTTTAATTGTGGATTTGGAGCCCTGCTCGTTAATAGCGATATTTGGGGTGTCAGGCCAGCCGGAATTGAGGACTGGGGTGATGGCGGATGCTCTGGCCTTTGCCTCCTTGTTGGCTCGGCGACAGATGCTGCTGAGTTGGAGGCAGGCCACTCCACCTAGTGCCACAGCCTGGTTGGGTGATCTGATGGAGTTCTTGCACCTCGAGAAGGTCAGCTTCACGGTGAGGGGAGTGATTGACGGGTCCTCTCAAAGATGGCGACTGTTTTTTATTGCATTTCAAGGATCTGGATACTGTTGGGGGGTGGTATATGGGGGGGGGGGGGTGGGCTGTAAATATTGGCGTGGTTTTTGTTTTAATGTGTTTATTGAGGTTGCTGATACATGTGTTATTGTTTGATTGATGTTTATGTATAAAATGTTACAGATTTAATAAAAATGTATATTTTAAAAACGTGTAAATTATATTTCCCCAATTATCTCTTGCCTTCAATCATCAACTTCTCATATTCATTGGTTGAAACTGGGACATTGGTTCGGGCAGAATTTGCGAGCCTAGAAATATAGCTTATTACGCTGCAATACCCTCAATAGTGCGCCATTGCGTTCATTCAGATGGGTTCTCTGTTAATCACTCAAGAAAATGTTGCATGTCTTGTGTAACACCTGCCATCCATGCGCTCCTCCAATTCTGCTTTTCATTGCTCCATCACTGGTGGCCTTGCCTTCTAGCTGCCCCAGCCTTAAGGTCTGGAATTCCCTCTCTATTTTACTCTGCCCCTCTATCCTTTATGACTCTGCTCAAAACCTAACACTTTGACCAAGGTTGTGGTCATCTATTCCAGTGTTTTTCAAATTTTTTCCGGGGACCCATTTTTACCAACCGGCCAACCTTCAGGATCCACGCCGGCCGACCTTCGCGACCCACACCGGCCGACCTTCGCGACCCACGCCAGCCACCTTCGCAACTCATATGGGCCAACCTTCGCGACCCACGCCGGCTGACATTCACGCCCCACCATTTTCTCTCACCTTTAATGCGAGAGGTGAGCCTGCTTGGTCCTCATTTACTTGTTTTCTGCTGACAAAATGGAGGATTTGCAATCACGCCCAAAGAACGTGACATCAGCGTTCGGGGCGGGCGACCTGCTCTCTGCCTCGAGGCACTTCAGGCAGGAAGATTGCATGGAATTCAAAAACAAATCTTCTCCTGGGTCAGCGCACTGACGTCAGGAGGAGGTGATGCTTCTCGCTTGGTTCTGCACATGCGCACCGATGAGTGGGCACGCATGCGCGTGCGCCCGCATTTTTTACCTGGTCGCAGCCGTCATTTTCAAAGACGCTCGCAGCTGGCATTGTTAAAAGCCGGCTGCTGTGGCTGCTGCGCGCAAATTCACACGATCGGGAACGCCACGACGGACGGCGCGATCCCCACTTTGAAAATGCCTGATCTATTCTAATATCTTTCTGTGTGACTCAGTGCAAAATGATTTTTGGTAATTGCTCCGATAAAATGGGCTGGGATGTATTGCTATATCAAAGGAGTAGCTTCTTTCTCTTGCTCCCTTTTAAGCCCCAATCAATTGCTGTCGGGCTCCTGATTCAATTTTCCCTGCAAAAGCCCACTGAGCGATACATTGAAGTTCGGATGAGCTTTCGCTGCCATTTCCCAGCCATTATTCAAGTGTTCGTTCCTAAATCCCTGCTGGCTGCAACTGGAGGAACTTGGCAAAGTCCATAACGGAGTGAGAAGATTAGATCAGCTTTCAATTACTTCCTTAACGTGGGAGCTGAACGTCCCTCCGCATGTCAAAAATAAAAAGCGCCAGAGCTCATATTTGAGCTGCTTGAGTGCACACTGCATAGCCACATATTATAGAGCCTATTGTCATTTTCTTAAAGGTATTTAGCAGAAGAATGAAAACAGACACATACATTGCTGACATACCGTGAGAGACTCTTGCTGGCTGCCTGCTCCCAGTGTTATAATTTCTTGGACCCGCACAATGTATGTTCTATGTGTCAGCTCAAAATAATTAATTCAAAAGCATCGAGGTTATACTTGTAAGGCTTATCTTGGCAGCATTTCAAAACTATCACATATTAAAAGCACATAATACTCCATTTACCATACTTTAGCAAGTAGTCCAGTGTGAGTTTCCATTATCCATTGTCACTTGACGTGCAAACCTGGTACATTTATTGTATAAGTGCGTCAAGGCCAATTAATTACAAGTGAAGCAGTTGATGAATGCTCACATTTAACCCTCTTCAGGCTGCGCTTCCTTTGTTGAGATCAAGGGACTTCTTCAATGGATTCCATCCTGGATCCTGCTGAGGAAACAGATGATCTCTGCTGCAACAGTGGCTTGGCGTTAATGTTGAGCTAGGGACAGCAGTAGTCGGACAGGCACCTCAGTCCTGATCATTAATCACCGACACCCCACCACAGGTTCCTGTGAAGCTGTTCCCGGACAAGAAGCTGTGCCGTCATGTCGTGTCATGTCATAGAATCCCGACAGTGCAGAACAAGGCCATTCAGTCCATCGAATCTGCCCCGACCCTCCGAAAGAGCCACCCTACCTACACCCAATCTCCCTCGCCCTATCCCTGTAACCCCACCTAACCTGCACATCCCTAAGCACAAAGGGACAATTTTAACACGGTCAATCCACCTAACATGCACATCGTTGGACTGTGGGAGGAAACCGGAACACCCAGAGGAAACCCACGCAGACACGGCGAGAACATGCAAACTCCACACAGACAGTCACCCAAGGCCGGAATCGAACCCGGATCACTGGGTGCAGTGAGGCAGCAATGCTAACCACTGTGCCATCCCAGGAGGGGGTATTAGACGAGAATACCAGAGAAAAGAAATATCAGTGAGCTTCGTAATCATTGGCAAGAGTTGCCAAAGTGAGCCTCCGTCCCCAGTCAATGTTTTAAAAAATGTATAATTCAGGTTGAATACTCACAGAATGCTGGCCCCATTGTGGATATTTTGTTTTCACTCTCAAGCTTCCTTCCTTTATCTACATATAGTACTGCACTATATTCGTGTCAGCTTCTCATTAACAACTCATCCAAGTGGCCACTCCTCCTGCACGAAGCCTGATGATACATACCTGCAACCTCTTCAACAGCGATGGGAAATAATCTTAGCCCCGGCTTGTCTTCACCCGATATGTAAGGGGTCACCAGATAATCACCAGGTAGTGATGAGGGTGATACTGGTTGGGTTGTTGCCCTCCTTTCTATTGCAGGGTTACTGGGCCATTCTACCATCGGGCAGGTTTCCCCAAGACCCAGCACAAACTAGCAGCTCACAGGAACATCACAATTGTGTTTGCCCAATGGCCGTAACCATCCATGATTGTCTATCCGTTAATGTACATCCAGGAAACAAAGATCGTTTTTGACTGTATCTCAAAATAATCTATGGCATGCACCTAAATCGTACAGCTGTTTTCATGGTGATCATCCTGTATCTGAAGAAAATCTTCCTGTTATTTGCCCAGCTCTGACCCCTCTGCTGCTTTAGCAAGTACCCCTTTGTTATACTGAGAACCAGCAGCAGGTTCTACCACCGAGGAATGCACACAATGAGTCTGAAGTAGGCGGTTTAACAAAATAGATGTTATTTATAATTCGATCCAGGTGTGCGCCAGTCTAGTCTCTTATCACACAGTTTTCCAGTACAAAACGATTTAGAGATATTAAAGATGGGACAGGTGTTTGGAACAGATCCCAAAGGATGTAGAAAAGAAGTTATAAACACCATGAGGTTATGGTTAATGGGCACATTCAGTTACAGGGGGCAGTCTTCTCAATGCTACTTGCTAATATCCTTCTTATTGCATTTCAAACCATACAGGTTTGATTATTTCAGATAACCAGGGATGTGTGGGGTCACAGGAATAGGGCGGGGCAGTGGGCCTAGGTAGGATGCTCTTTCAGAGGGTTGGTATGGACTCGATGGGCTGGATGGACTCTTCTGCACTGTATAATTCTATTCTATTCTCTGGTCTCCAAATTAAAAGGCATATTTAAAATTACATTTTTTTCATTGATGAAAGTTGTTTAGAAATAAATTCCAAAGAATTCCTGATTGCAAAAGTTACATATTGTTGTAGTGGTTTGTTTGATGTCTTACTGAGAGACCTGTGTGGTTGAACAATAAGGGTTTATTAACAACTCATAATGATGTACATATCTAAGGTATAACCCTGACTCGGCACTATCTCCATGCTGGCTTCTGCTGGACCAATATTGTACCCAGTCCACTATCATGTGACTCTCTACATCATAATGTGGGTGGCACTGTTCTCCAGTTCCACATTAACCCTTGCTATGCTGAACATCCTTATGTTACACCTCCCCTCAAGTCTTTATCCAAACATATTTACAATACAATCTTTCCATGCGACCCTTTGTTCCCCTCCCCTCAAGTCTCTGAATTTTTAAATTCAGATGGTCTGGAGCTTTCATTGCTTTTCCAGATCATGGTTTTGTCATGTTAGGAGTGGTAGTCTCAGTTGCTTTGGGAAAGCTTGAGCTTTTTTGGCTTGGAGTTGAAGTCGTAGCATTCTGTGTTTCAGGCAATTGGTTGTCTCCATCTGATTTACTTTTTGCGCTCCTTGGAGTTGAAGTATTCATCATCGACAACCCATCTTCTTTGTTTGGACACCATCATGAGTTTGTCCCATTTCTTCACTCTGTTCATTCATAGACTCAGGTTTTCTTTCTCCCTGGGGTCCACTGTGATCTTGCTGGAAATTGACATTTCAAAAGTGGAACTTGCTTTGCAAATTCACCCAATTATTTGTCTACTCTCTTATTTTCCAATTTGTTATCCATCTTTTCATTCAGCTCGGCAACTACTCTGGTGAGTTCAGTTGTCTTTGTTTCCGAGTTAGCTGCGGAATCCCGAAACTTTCTTGACAAATCTAAGCATCCAGTTGCTTTCAGAATCTTTCTTCCATGGTCACTGACTGCTTCTTAAACTCATTCAATTCACTCACGAGACCCACAACCCGGTCCTTCGAATTCTCTTTTTCTACTTTTAAAGTTTGAATTTGCTCTTCCATACTGCGTATCTCATTTTTAATGTTCTTCAGATTGGACCAAAGTTCAAGAATTTCATCCGTTTTGTTTGTTAATTCTGCATTCAATCAACTGTTCTGAATCATCAGCAAACCCTTCAAGCATTTTACATTATACTTAACAGATACTTCTGATACTTGAAGTTCATCAAGTTCTCATTGAAGAGCTATCTTTGTTGAATTTAACAAGGTTATTATTTAGGTGTTTCAAGTCCTCAGTCAAGTGTTCTACTTCCTGTGAGCGCCACTCTAGTGATTTGATCAGATCTCGTTTATCAATCGCAAACTCATCTTTCGGCCATGAGCGTGGGTTCTCTGCAGTGAAGAGGTTTCCCTTCAAAGAGCCTAATTCTTCTGTGCTATCACTTAAGCTCACATTCTGTAATTGTCGAGCTGCTAATTGTTTCTTTGTGACAACGTTTACTTTCGCGTGGGTATGCCGCGGAAGTGGTAGAGAACTCTTTTTCTGATTGTGGGATTTTCTACTTTTTGTTGCTCCCGTAGTTCCAAAACTGTTGTTCAGTGATGTTTTCATTGCCTCAAACTCTTCAACAGGATTGTACCATAACTGTGATCTCTCTTTCAATACCTTAAGGTCTGGTTGCATCCTGATAATTTCCTCCTGGAATGTAGGACATTGCTGAGACTTCTCTACCAACTGGTTCTTCTTTGATATGTACATCTTCCAATCTTATTTCTGTCTTTTCTTTCTTCATCTACAGCAGAGATTTGTCCTTGTCCTTAATTTTGGTTTCACTGTTAACCAGGTCTGTTTATTGAGAAATAGTTCTAACAGAGCCATATCTTTGACTAAAAGGTTTGCTGCAAAAATCAATTCCTTTGAGGTTGGATTCACTATTTCATTGGGAGCCTGCCAAAACCCAACAAGCCCGGGAATAAGCATTGAAAGAACAGTTACTGCAGCACCATCTTTAAAAGTGAACTAGTATTTAAAGCTGTACTTCCCTGAGCTGAAAAGCAACTATAAAGCAGCCCCACCAGATCCATTTGGGCTAATAGAAAGGCCAACCAGTTGCAAAATTGGGTATCATGGAGATGAAGTTTTTAAAGTTACTGGAGTATATCAATATCAAGTAGCAAATCAAAGAAAGTCCTGTTAATATGTTTTTATATTTATTTGGTGAAATTGCCTTTCTGATCAAATAATCCTAATTCTTTGATGAATCCTCAGCCAGCTTTGATGAGATATTAAAAGCATTTGACAAGTACTTTAATCATCAAGTGGTCAAGCTTGAAAAGATGGAGACAATGGGCCAATAAAGTAACAATAGGGAAAAAGACAAGACTCAAGAAAACCATACAATAGTGGCAAATCATTTCAGCACAATGTTGTGCACAAGCCAAGGAGTTTAGTGCAGAGGAAAGAGGAAGCTTAGAACCAGCTGAATTGCTTAAAAATAGATCTTTTTGAAATGGCTGCCATATTACCCAAATTTTAATAGCAGATGTTAGTAGCACAGTGGTTCGCGTTGTTGCTTTACAGTGCCAGGGTCCCAAGTTCGATTCCCACCTTGGGTCACTGACTGTGCGGGGTCTGCACGTTCTCCCCGTGTCTGCGTGGGTTTCCTCCGGGTGCTCCGGTTTCCACCCACAAGTCCCGTGCTGTTAGGTAATTTGGACATTCTGAATTCTCACTCCGTGTACCCGAACAGGCGCCAGAATGTGGCGACCAGGGTTTTTTCACGGTAACTTCATTGCGGTGTTAATGTAAGCCTACTTGTGACAATAAAGATTATTCTTATTCTTATTATTAGTGTTGAACCAGCTGACTCTGATTGAAGGAAGCTCATAGAGCATTCCAAGCTGCGAATGGATAATAAAGCCACAAGTTGCACGATTACAGGTACCTCTCTTCAGAAGAGTCATTGACATGAAGTCTCAGTCTATTGATACAGTGGGGGTTAAAAATCCCATGGCAGTATTTCAAGAGCAGGACAAATTCCCATTTCACCTGCATCCATCCCTTTGGCCTCTTCCCCTCGTTATATATTCATTGGGGAATGTTGACATCACACCTGCCAACTCTATTTCCCTTCTCCACTCAGTCAGTCTAATCTACCTTCCTCTGAACTTGCAGCACTCCATTCCCTCAGCCTAATGTCATTAAATCTGTTGACAAGAGTGGCCCTGTTGCTGTTTGATGGATTGACCCCAACCTTGAATGTCAACTGTGTGACACCACCTCCCACTTCCTCTCGATCATGGGAAGAAGTGCCCAACGGCCATGACCGTCTTTTAAAAATGCTGCCCGTCCTGCGCCTGCGTGCCCCCTCAGCAGTGCGCAGGCCTGGAGCCCAGCGAGGCAGACTGCCTCCTCCTGCCGTCAGCGCGCTGACCCAGGAGCAGATTGTTTAAAAAAATCAATGGAGTCTTCTCGCCAGAAGTGGCAGCTGAAAGGTACACTGCGTCACATGATCTGGATGCGAGAGAGGTTCCTCCATTTTGTAGCTACCCCAGTGCTGGTGTGAGCTCCAGGGCTTCCAATGAACACCCATCAAGAAGAAACAGAATTCAGGAACAAAGCAGTATGAAGATGATTTCTTGAGGTATGGGTTTATTAATTGTGCCAATGCAAATCAGGATGCAAAGCTCATGTGTGCTATATGCAAACAAATGAAAGACTAAAACCCTCAAAACTTCAAAGGCATTGGAAGACTAAACATGGTGAGTTTGATGACAAGCCTCTTGAATTTTTTCAACGGACGCAGTGAGTACTTAAATTACCTGTTGAAGTCCTCAGCAGAAATGTAGCTTTGAATGACAAAGAAAGTGAGATCATGAGAACCAAACAGGCTCAGCTATCACATTAAAGGTCATTGAAAATGGTGGGTTGTGAAGTCTGGGTGGTGTGGGTCGCGAAGTTCGGGCGATGTGGGTCGCGAAGGTCAGCCGGCATGGGTGGCAAAGATTGGCTGGCGTGGCGAAGGATGGCCGGTTGGTAAAAACTGATCCCAGTCACAAAAATTTGAAAAACACTGACATTTACTACCCATTCAGACCAACCGAACTGTAACCAACACTTTGTAACAGTAATTGAAGATAATGGCGTGATTCAGTGGACATAAGTTAAAGTCCGCTTTGGGGCGCATTTGGCAGGGTGTTTGGCAGCGGCTGCAGTGCAGAGAATCACGCCGCTATTCAATGGCACTATGCTTTTTTGGGGGCCTCAGGGAGTTTCTCCCCGTGGAGGCCACACTCAGAGAGATTTCCTGCTGGAGATCTGATCTCACCAGCAGGAACAGCTCCTCGCAGATAGGGTCGGCATTTTCCCCCTCCCCCTTTCTGGCCCCATCCCTGCTTTATTCGGCCCCCCTTCACCTCCAAAATTTATCGAGGCCCCTGGGATACAACCCTCAGCCCCCCTCTAATGGGAAATGTCCCCCAGACCTGAACCCTGGCAGTGCCAACCTGGTACATGGGCACATTGGCACTATTAGCTTGGAGGTGCCATCCAGGCATTCTGGCAGTGCCAGTGTGGCATTGCCAGGTTGCCCAGGTGGGACTGCCATGCCACCAGGCTGGCAGTGCCAACATGGCCTGGTGCCGGGGGGATATCAGGGTGCTACCCTGTCTTGTCCCCGACAACCAGGTGTTCTCTAACGGCTTGCGAGACCCCCCAATGTGCCATTACGCCTGGTCCACGTTTGTGCTAAACAGCACCCTGTCGAGGTCTCGCCAGCACCAGGTGAATCTGGCGTCCAGGTATTTAACTGAGACTAATGGCTCATTTAAATATGCCCAGCGAGGGCAAGATCCAGATCGCGCCGGGCGGAGCAATACGGGTGACTCACGATTGGCCCAGCATCCAGCGTGGAGCCCAATTTGGGGCTCTCGCATGATTCACCCATTGCTCTCGGAACCACGTCGGGCATAACGAGGGTCGCTGAATTGCATCCAATGAGTATAAAAGCAGGAAAGCTAAGGTTGAACGTTATAAAGCTATGGCTAGGCCACAAATAGATTATTGCTTCCTATTCCGGTCACCACACTTTAGGAAGGATGTGAGGACCCCTGAGTTAGCCAGGAAGAGAATGACCAGAATTACCCAGGGATAAGGGACCAGGAATTTCACTACAAGGTTAGGTTGGAAAAGGTGGAGGTGTTCTCTATGGAACAAAGGTGGTTGAGGAGAGATTTGATAGAGGTGGACAAGTTTCTGAGAGGATTAGATAGATCCACAAAGAAAAATTGTTCCCCGTAGCTGATGGGACATTGACTAGGAGACACAGATTTAAAGGCATGGACAAGCAATAGAGATGATCTGTGAGGAAGAACCTTTAATGCAGCCAGTGAAATGGATAGGATTTTATGGTCCCCCAGCAACGTGTCTCTTGGCGGTGCGCATTCGAGGGCAGCGGATTTCCCTATTCTCGGCACTTGTCATTGAAGCAACCCCATGCTGCTGGGAAACCCATGAGCGGGGCTATGCTGCTGGCGGGAAAAGAGAATCCCAACAACTGGAGAATTCCGGCCAGGATCTAAAATTCGCTGTCCATGCAGGTGGTGGAAGCGGAGATGATGAATGTTTGCAAAAGGAAATTGGATTAGCATCTGAAGGAAACACATTTACAGGGTTACATGGTTAGAGCAGGGAAATGGAACTGGCTAGATTGCTCTACAGAGAGCCAGTATAGATCTGATGGGCTGAATGGCCTCCTTCTGTGACAGAATGCCTCCAAGGGCTAAATATTTTGCCAAGGAGGCTGGGAACAGAAGCTGGGTTGGCCTCTGGTGAAAAACAAATTAAAGTTCAGATTTTAAGGGGAGTAAATCCCTTAATTGGTATGAAGATGGGTGACCTGTCCACTTAGAGCCAATGAGGTGGGGACAGAGGTCAGTCAGATGAAGTGTAGGACTGATTTAACCATCACTGAGGCTGTTGGTTGTCCTGAAGGAGAGACCTAAGGTCTGGTTCAAAGTCTTCCACATGCCAGAGGGAAGTGAGATGTCACAGAAGAGCTGGGGACTTGGCACCCAGTGCAAGGTTTGTCTTTACTTCATTGATGAACTGGTTCTGGATGCTGTGACGGAAAAGAGGGACTCTTTCCCTGTCTTTCCCCAACAGTGGCAGGATAAGCCACCTTGTCATGCAACCGGCACACCTCTTTGTCCAGTCTCACCTCCCTCTGCCTCCTCTTCTACATCCTCTTTCACCTCCTGCTCCTGTTCCTCCCCCATTAAGCTGTCTCGTTCCTGTATACAGTGAACAAACAAAGAACAAAGAAAAGTACAGCACAGGAACAGGCCCTTCGGCCCTCCAAGCCCATGCCAACCATGCTGCCTGACTAAACTACAATCTTCTACACTTCCTGGGTCCGTATCCCTCTATTCCCATCCTATTCATGTATTTGTCAAGATGCCCCTGAAACGTCACTATCGTCCCTGCTTCCAGCACCTCCTCCGGTAGCGAGTTCCAGGCACCCACTACCCTCTGTGTAAAAAAACTTGCCTCGTACATCTACTCTAAACCTTGCCCCTTGCACCTTAAACCTATGCCCCCTAGTAATTGACCCCTCTACCCTGGGGAAAAGCCTCTGACTATCCACTCATAATTTTGTAGACCTCTATCAGGTTGCCCCTCAACCTCTGTCGTTCCAGTGAGAACAAACCGAGTTTATTCAACCGCTCCTCATAGCTAATGCCCTCCATACCAGGCAACATTCTGGTAAATCTCTTCTACACCCTCTCTAAAGCCTCCACATCCTTCTGGTAGTGTGGCGACCAGAATTGAACACCATACTCCAAGGGTGGCCTAACTAAGGTTCTATACAGCTGCAACATGACTTGCCAATTCTTATACTCAATGCCCCAGCCAATGAAGGCAAGCATGCCCTATGCCTTCTTGACTACCTTCTCCACCTGTGTTGCCCCTTTCAGTGACCTGTGGACCTGTACACCTAGATCTCTCTGACTTTCAATACTCTTGATGGCACTACCATTCATTGTATATTCCCTACCTGCATTAGACCTTCCAAAATGCATTACCTCACATTTGTCCGGATTAAACTCCATCTGCCATCTCTCTGCCCAAGTCTCCAAACAATCGAAATCCTGCTGTATCCTCTGACAGTCCTCATCGCTATCCGCAATTCCACCAACCTTTGTGTCATCTGCAAACTTACTAATCAGACCAGTTACATTTTCCTCCAAATCATTTATATATACTACAAACAGCAAAGGTCCCAGCACTGATCCCTGCGGAACAGCACTAGTCACAGCCCTCCAATTAGAAAAGCATCCTTCCATTGCTACTCTCTGCTTTCTGTGACGTAGCCAGTTCTGTATCCACCTTGCCAGCTCACCCCTGATCCCGTGTGACTTCACCTTTTGTACTAGTCTACCATGAGGGACATTGTCAAAGGCCTTACTGAAGTCCATATAGACAACATCCACTGCCCTACCTGCATCAATCATCTTTGTGACCCTCTCAAAAAACTCTATCAAGTTAGTGAGACACGACCTCCCCTTCACAAAACCATGTTGCCTCTCACTAATATGTCCATTTGCTTCCAAATGGGAGTAGATCCTGTCTCGAAGAATTCTCTCCAGTAATTTCCCTACCACTGACGTAAGGCTCACTGGCCTGTAGTTCCCTGGATTATCCTTGCTACCCTTCTTAAACAGAGGAACAACCTTGGCTATTCTCCAGTCCTCCGGGACATCACCTGAAGACAGTGAGGATCCAAATTCAAGGCCTCAGCAATTTCCTCTCTAGCTTCCTTCAGTATTCTGGGGTAGATCCCATCAGGCCCTGGGGACTTATCTACCTTAATATTTTTCAAGACGCCCAACACCTCGTCTTTTTGGATCTCAATGTGACCCAGGTTATCTACACACCCTTCTCCAGACTCAACATGTACCAATTCCTTCCCTTTGGTGAATACTGATGCAAAGTATTCATTTAGTACCTCGCCCATTTCATCTGGCTCCACACATAGATTCCCTTGCCTATCCTTCAGTGCGCCAACCCTTTCCTTGGCTACCCTCTTGCTTTTTATGTACATGTAAAAAGCCTTGGGATTTTCCTTAACCCTATTTGCCAATTACTTTTCGGGACCCCTTCTAGCCCTCCTGACTCCTTGCTTAAGTTCCTTCCTACTTTCCTTATATTCCACACAGGCTTCATCTTTTAGCCCTGACAAATGCCTCCTTTTTCTTTTTGACAAGGCCTACAATATCTCTCGTTGTCCAAGGTTCCCGAAAATTGCCGTATTTATCCTTCTTCCTCACAGGAACATGCCGGACCTGAATTCCTTTCAACTGACACTTGAAAGCCTCCCACATGTCAGATGTTGATTTGCCCTCAAACATCCGCCCCCCATCTAGGTTCTTCAGTTCCCGCCTAATATTGTTATAATTAGCCTTCCCCCAATTTAGTACATTCACCCTAGCACCACTCTTATCCTTGTCCACCAGCACTTTGAAACTTACTGAATTGTGGTCACTGTTCCCCTACTGAAACTTCTACCACCTGGCCAGGCTCATTCCCCAATACCAGGTCCAGTACAGCCCCTTCCCTAGTTGGACTGTCTACAAATTGTTTTAAGAAGCCCTCCTGAATGCTCCTTACAAACTCTGCCCCGCCTAAGCCCCTGGCACTAAGTGAGTCCCAGTCAATATTGGGGAAGTTGAAGTCTCCCATCACCACAACCCTGTTGTTTTTACTCTTTTCCAAAATCTGTCTACCTATCTGCTCCTCTATCTCCTGCTGGCTGTTGGGAGGCCTGTAGTAAACCCCCAATATTGTGACTGCACCCTTCTTATTCCTGATCTCTACCCATATAGTCTCACTGCCCTCTGAGGTGTCCTCCCGTAGTACAGCTGTGATATTCTCCCTAACCAGTAGCGCAACTCCGCCACCCCTTTTACATCCCCCTCTATCCCGCCTGAAACATCTAAACCCTGGAATGTTTAGCTGCCAATCCTGCCCTTCCCTCAACCAGGTCTCTGTAATGGCAACAACATCATAGTTACAATTACTAATCCAAGCTCTAAGTTCATCTGCCTTACCCGAAATACTTCTTGCATTAAAACATATGCACTTCAGGCCACCAGACCCGCTGTGTTCAGCAACTTCACCCTGTCTGCTCTGCCTCAGAGCCATACTGTCCCTATTCCCTAGTGCTCCCTCAATGCTCTCACCTTCTGACCTATTGCTCCCGTGCCCACCCTCCTGCCATACTAGTTTAAACCCTCCCGTGTGACACTAGCAAACCTTGCGGCCAGGATATTTATGCCTCTCCAGTTTAGATGCAACCCGTCCTTATTATATAGGTCACACCTGCCCCGGAAGAGCTCCCAGTGGTCCAGATAACGGAACCACCCCCCCCTCCTACACCAGCTGTTTAGCCACGTGTTTAGCTGCTCTATCTTCCTATTTCTAGCCTCACTGGTATCTGATCATACTTAAGGTCCACACCTCTCTGGAAAGCCGTATCGTCGAGAGCTCACCACAATGACTGATACCCTCACAGGAGGGTTTTGGAGGGTGCCACCTGACTGTCCAGCCACCAGAAGCAATTATTCAGAAGGCCTTTGGCTCTCTCACAGGTAGTCCTACTGAGCCAGTGGCATTGGTTGTGTCACCTCTGTGCCTTTGTCTGGGGCTCCCCTAGAGGGGTGAGTGGCCATGGGCTGGATTCTCTGATCCTGTGGCTATGTCCGCAGGATCCGTCTGGTCTTACGACCAAAATGTTGGCGCCGCCCCCGCACTGATCCTCTGTCCTATAGGGGGCTAGCAGCCGCGCCAGGTACCTGTGGATATGGCCGCAGAATGACCGGATCCGTGGCTGCGCATGCGCGGCGGTGGCCACGCTGTACAATATGGTGCCAGCGGCGCGCAGACCCGGCCTGCCAAAAACTGCCTCCCGTAATCTCCCTTGCCACCCCCGGACCATCTGCCATCAGTCCCCCCAGCTCTCACCGATGCTCACCCTGCCATCAGAACGGCTCCACCCACCCCCCCCCCCCCCCACCCCCACCCCCACCCCCACCCCCCACCCCCCTACTGTGGAGGCGCTGGACACAGTCCGCAGCCACCATGCGAGGTCCGCGAAAGTTGTGAGGACACGCGGCCCATGCCGTCGGGGACTCGGCCTATCGGGGGCGGAGCATCGGGAGAGGGCCTCAGGTGACGTCCTGAGGCCGTCCTGACGGCCTGTGGTGTATTCGAGGGGGCGGGGCATTGGAAAAACACCGCCGCCCCCGATTCCAGCGTAAAAATGGATTTTCTGGCCACTCGCCGAATGCGATATCGGCGTTGGCGATCGGAGAATCCAGCCCCTTGTCTTCAAGTGATGTCCCTTGTCTCCTAGGATCCATTGAAGCACTTAGGGAGTTGGAGTGAAGATCTGAGGGAGACTGAAAGGGCGGAGGATCAAGGATTCATGGCAGCTGCTGGGAAAGAGAGCCCACACGTGGAAGAGGCCCACTCACTTCCTCCAGATGAAAGATTTTGCTACAGGTACCTGCATGGGTTCGAGCTATGCAGGCCTTTGTAAAAGGATGTGGGAAAATGTATTTGTTCCAGTCCTATTCAGTCCCCTCTCTCACCCTTTTTCGTGGTACACTGATGACTGTTCTCGTCCCGAGCTGTACAACTTCATCAACGTTACTTCCAATTTCCACCCTTCCGGCACCTTCACATGCTCACCTCTGATACTTTCTTTTCCTTCCTCAACTTCCCGGTCTCTATTTCTGGCGAAATACAATCAACCAATATCCATTACAGGCCTGCTGACTTCCAAAGCTTCACAGAATACGCTTCCTCTGTTCCATTCTCCGGGAGTCTCCATCCGTTCTAGCCATGCCACCTTCCACTCCAGTTCTTCGGCTTTTTCTGCCTTTTTTCACAACAGGGGATTCCCCCACTCCCACCTAGCCCCCCCCTCCCCCTCTCCCCTGCAGCATGGTTCTGCGACAACGCAGAATCGCCGAGCGTAAACTTATCGCCAATTCCGCACACATGAGTACGGCCTCAACGGGGACCTTGGATTCATGTCGCATTACGTTCATCCCCCATCATCTGGCCTGGGCTTGCAAAATCCTACCAACTGTCCTGGCTTGAGACAATTCGCACCTCTTTAATCTGGGGTTACCCCTCTCTCTGTAAAGACTTAATTACCTGCAAATGCACGCATTCAAAATATCATCTTGCATCTTTGACTTTGTCTATACATATGTTTCTGGAACCTACCTCTTCATTCACCTGAGGAAGGAGCGGTGCTCTGAAAGCTAGTGATTCGAAACAAACCTGTTGGACTTTAACCTGGTGTTGTAAGACTTCGTACTGTGCTCACCCCAGTCCAACGCCGGCATCTCCACATCATGGCAGCCTGGTTGACAGGCCTTTTGACCATGTCTGTCCCATTTCACCAACTTCTACTTACATCCCTTTTCCACCCTTCAGGATCACAAGTAATTCTCCTTGCCCCCACCTTCCACCTCATCACGTGCCACATTCAATGAATGCCACCTCAAACACGATGCCAACAACCACGCATCTTCCCTTCTCCTTCCCATAGTCCATGGGGACCATTCTATCCCCGGCATCCTAGACCACACCTCAATCACTCCCAACACCTCATCCCATTTCCAAATCACCTTTCCAGCCAAGGGGAAGAGATAGACTACCTGTCCTTTTATTTCCTCTCACTCCATCATGCAGTCCATGGTCTCAAACCTTCTTTCCGGGCAAAGCACTGATTCACTTGTGCTTCTTTCAACCCAGTTGACTGTGTTCACTGCTCAGGATCTGGTCCCCTCTACTTTGGGGAGATCAATTGCGATTGGGTGACAACTTTGCAGAACACTTATGATCAGTCCGCAAGCCTGTTAAATTAATTCTCTGTCCCATTCCTATTCTGGCCCCTTTGTTCTCAGCCTCTTGCACTGTTCCAATGATGCTCAAGGTAGACTTGAGGAACATCATCTCCTCTTTTGTTTAGTCACTGTACAGTCTTCTATGCTTAACACTGAGTTCAACAATTCCAGATCTTAACTGATGCCCCTACTTTTGTTTCCAAAGCAGGTTGGTATCGCCATTCTCGCCCATCTATTGTTTCGTTACTTGTCCCATTACGATCCACTTTTGCCATGCACCATCATCCCTTTTGTCATCTAATATCTCGTCTTGCATCCTAATCACAGACTTTCCATTTTGCACTTTCTTCCTCCCTCTGTTTTCCCTGCCCCCGGACTTGCTTAAAATCTCCATCATCTCTTTTTGCTGTTGTGTTGTAAGGTCATTGACCTAAAATGCTAACTCTGTTTCTCTCTCCACACATGCTGCCTGGCCTGCTGAGTATTTCCAGCATTTTCTGTTTCATATGAAAGAATCATGGGCTCCCTCCATTATATGCCTGTGTATTTCATGTAGAGTGGCAGACCTTGGGCATATCATATCATAGAATTTACAGTGCAACAGGAGGCCATTTGGCCCATCGAGTCAGCACCGGCCCTTGGAAAGAGCACCCTACCCAAGCCCACACCTCCACCCTATCCCCACACCTCCATCCTATCCCCATTCCTCCTCCTCATCCCCGTAACCCCACCTAACCCAATCCTTTTGGATACTAAGGGCAATTTAGCGTGGCCAATCCACCTAACCTGCACATCTTTGGACTGTGGGAGGAAACCAGAGCACCCGCAGGAAACCCGCGCAGACACGGGGAGGACGTGCAGACTCCGGACAGACAGTGACCCAGCTGGGAATCGACCCTGGGACCCTGGAGCTGTGAAGCAACTGTGCTAGCCACTGTGCTATTGTACTACCCTAATATAGTTTATCATATCTTGTATATCTTATGTAGATCATGGAATCATCACACAGCACAACAAAGAAAGATGCCATTCAGCCCGTCTACTCTGCACTGGCTCTATTAAAGAACAATCCGGTTCGCCCCATCTCCCTGCTCCTTCTCCCATAGCCCTGCAATTTTTCCTCCTTCAATTTCCCATGTAAGGCTGCCAATGAATTGTACCTCGTGAATCCTAACCACTCCTTACATTTTTCCTCATGTTGCATGTGGTGTTCTTTTGCCAATCACCTTGATTCTGTGTCCTCTGGTTTTTGGCCCTTTAGCCGTTTTTTGGCCCTTTATTTCCTCTTCCTTCAGGTGCCATACCCTAAGAGGATATTGGTGACCATGGGCTTCTATTGGATTGGTACAAGATTACGCTTGGCAAGTACCAGGGTTAGGGGCTGCAGCAAGTGCCAAACACAGGGGCCTGGGAGATGGTTGGAGGTGTGGGGTGGGGGGGGGGGGGGCCGTTGGTCGGGCTCGGGTTCGGGCTTGGGCCCGCTGTTGTAAGCGGAATCCAAACTAAGCAGCAAACCTGAGAGACTAGCTTTAGTTGGCAGCCGGACTTTCGGATCAGTTTTCCTGTCAGTGGCAGCGAATAGGAATGGCTGCTGCTCCCAAACTTCGGGCAGATTTGTGGATCCAATCCCTTTTGAAAAACCAACCAGAAAACCTGCGATGAATTTTCTGTCACCTTGTCGAAAAGGTGCAATGTGCAGAACATATTAATGGGGGCTGAGGCAGTCATTAAAATCAGTCTTACCGTCGGCACAGAGTTGTAAATAACTCATGGGATATTTTCTTGTCAAATTAACAATATTGCACAATGCTGTTAAAGTACAATTTATACTTGTTTTTATAGTCATGGCTGGATCACCTCTGGGTTGCACACAAACTATCACTACATTATAACATTGTTGCTCTTAATATTAATCACCCATGCTGCATATATATTGGACAATATTTCTAACCAGATGCCAAAAATGGCTGTTAAGATTTTACCAGAACCTTTCTGTGATTCTTTGGTGAATTGATTAGTGGTTCTTGAAAGGGGAAAGTTTGATTGAGGGAATATATGCTCTGGAAAGGGGACAAGCATCAGGGCTCGTGGTTCTTCTCTTTAGCCCCCCCCCCCAAAAGTATTGTAATGGTTTGCCATTGCCTTCTGCAGTTTGGTTGACCAGGAAACTCTCACCTCCTGCCATCAGACGTTTTGGAAGGACCTACAGGCTGATAATCAACAGGCGGAATTCTCAGAAACGGAATTCTCTGTTCCCCGACGTTGATCTCGTAATCTCTTTTTATGATGGAATCGGGGGCGGCGCCTGTTTTCGGGTGCTCCGTCCTCTCCAAAATGGCATCATCGAGGAGCATGCGCGTGCCTTTGGGACGGTCTCAGGATGTTACCTGAAGGCCCTCTTCCGATGCTCCGCCCCGATGGGCCGAGTCCCCGACCACGCGGTTGACTCATGGTCTCAGTGATCGGGAACCCAGCACGGCGGCTGCGGACTGTGTCCTGCGCCGCCAACAGTCGGGCGGGAACCATGCTGCTGGCCGGGTGGGCTTCGGCGAGGGCTGGGGGAATCGGTGGGGTGTGGTCCGGGGGTGGCGAAGGGGTGTCCAGGGGGGCACTATCCGACAGGTCGGGTCCATGTTGTACGCCACGACCGCTGCAGGTCGTCGCTGTGCACATGCGTGGCCACAGACCTGGCAATTTTCCAGGCCTTTATATCGGGAAGGCCATGCGTTTTACGTATCATGGCTGCTAGCCCCTCACCTGTTGGAGGATCGATGCTGGGGCCGTGTCGATTTTTCCCACATAAAACGCCACGGATCCTCCGGACATAGCCCCAAAATCGGAGAATCCAGCCCAACTTGTTTGGCCATATTACCTCCTGTGGTCATCAAGTCCTGGAGTGGGACTTAAACCCAGAGCATCTGGCCAAGAGGTAGGGATGCTACCGCTGCAACACAAATGATCCCTCTCTTTATTACTCCAGCTTTGCGATTTAAACGCCCCTCTCAAATCACCTCTTCGCCAACTCTGCTCGGAAGAAAACAATCAAGTTTCTTCAGCCTACTCATACAACTGCAATCCCTCATCCCTCGAACAGTGATTAGCATCCCTGGTGTATATTATATAGATTGATGTGACTTAGAGCATAATAACAGGGCCTCTGATTTACGCTGACTGCAAGTCAAACTTGCTTTTAATTAAATGGTATTTTGAGACTTTTATTGGAGTTTTGGGAGTTACATTTCATGATTGCCCATGATTCTGTGAGTGTCATTAATGAATGGTCTTTAATTTATACATGTTCTTTTGTCCATGCATTCCATTTTTATTAATTATAATTTTATTAAGTTAACAATGCATGTTAAGATGATTTACTTTGCTTCCTGTGCTCTAGCCAAGCCGGTCCAGTACCTGGCAATGTGGAAAATTGCCCAGATGTGTCCTGTACAGGGCAAACTCAACCTAGCCAATTACCACCCATCAGCTGACACTTGATCATCAGTAATGTGACACTAGCTTAGCAATAAATTGACACTTAGTTTGGGATCCGCCAGGTGCACTCAGCTCCTGGCCTCATTACAGCCTTGGTTCAAACATGGATACATGAACTGAACTCCAGAGGTGAGGCGAGAGTGACTGCCCCCAACATCAAGGTAGACTTTGACCGAGTGTGGCGCCAAGGAGCCCGAGCAAAACTGGAGTCAGTGGGAATCGATGAAACCCTTCACATGCTGGAGTCATAGCTAGCACAGAGAAAGATAGTTGTTGCTATTGGATGTCAATCATCTCAGCTCCAAGACATCACAGCAGGAGTTCCTCAAGGTAATATCCTAGGCCCAACCATCAATCAATTACCTTCTGAGGAATACAGGGACAGGAGTAGGCCATTCAGCCTCTTGAGCTTGTCCTGCCATTCAGTGAGACCATGGCTGATTTGTGACCTCACTCCAGATACCTGCCTTTGGCCCATATCCCTTAATACCTTTGCTTAACAAAAATCTATCTATCTCAGATTTAAAATGAACAACTAACCTAGCATCAGTTGCTGTTTGTGGAAGAGAATGCCAAACCTCTACCACCCTTTGTGTGCAGCAGCGCTTCCTAACATCTCTTCTGATAGGGCGGCATGTGGCGCTGTGGTTAGCACTGGGACTGCGGCGCTGAGGACTCGGGTTCGAATCCCAGCCCTGGGTCACTCTCCGTGTGGACATTCTCCCCATGTCTGCGTGGGTTTCAGCCCCACAACCCAAAGATGTGCAGGTTACGTGGATTGGCTATGCTAAATTGCCCCTTAAATGGAAAAAAATAATTGGGTACACTAAATTTAAAAAAAACCCATCTCTTGGTCTGGCCCTAACCTTTAGACTATGCCCTCATAGTTCTAGAATCTCCAATGGGTGGAAACAGTTTATCTTTATCTACCCTTTCTTTTGCACTATAAGATCAGGGGCGACATTTTCCGATCCCCCGCCGGGTCGGAGAATCGTCGGGGGCTGGCGTGAATCCCGCCCCCGCCGGTTGCCGAAGTCTCCATCACCGGAGATTCGGCGGGGGGCGGGAATCGCACCGCGCCGGTTGGCGGCCCCCCCCGCTCGATTCTCCGGCCCGGATGGGCCGAAGTCCCGCCGATAAATTGCCTGTCCCGCCGGCGTAAATTAAATCACCTACCTTACCGGTGGGACAAGGCGGCGTGGGCGGGTTCCGGGGTCCTGGGGGGGGCGATCTGGCCCCGGGGGGTGCCCCCACGGTGGCCTGGCCCGTGATCGGGGCCCACCGATCCGCGGGCGGACCTGTGCCATGGGGGCACTCTTTCCCTTCCGCCTCCGCCACGGTCTCCACCATGGCGGAGGTGGAAGAGACTCCCTCCACTGCGCATGCATGGGAAACTGTCAGCGACCGCTGACGCTCCCGCGCTTGTGCCGCCGGAGATGTCATTTCCGCGCCAGCTGGCGGGGCAACAAAGGCTGTTTCCGCCAGCTGGCGGGGTGGAAATTCCTCCGGCGTCGGCCTAGCCCCTCAATGTTGGGGCTCGGCCCCCAAAGATGCGGAGCATTCCGCACCTTTGGGGCGGCGCGATGCCCGTCTGATTGGTGCCGTTTTGGGCGCCAGTCGGCGGACATCGCGCCGTTTCCGGACAATTTCACCCCAGAAGTGAGGATGTTCGCTGATGACTGCACAATGTTCAGCACCATTCACAGCTCCTCATATACTGAAGCAATTTATGTCCAAATGCAGGACCTGGGCAGTTTTCAGGCTTAGGCTGAGAAGTGACAAGTAACATTCGCGCCACATAAGTGCCAGGCAATGACCATCTCCAACAAGAGCGAATCTAACCATTGCTCCTTGACATTCAATGGCATTACCACTGCTGAATCCCCCAACGCCAAAATTCTGCAGGTTCCATTGACTGGAATAGCTATATAAATACTGTGGCTACAAGAGTAGGTCAGAGGATAGGAATCCTGTGCTGAATAACTCACCTCTTGACTCCCCAAAGACTGACCACCATCTGCAAGACACAAGTCAGGAGTGTAATGGAATACTCTGCACTTGCTTGGATGAGTGAAGCTCCAACAACACTCAAAAAACTCAACAGGATCCAGGATGAAGCAGCCCATTTGATTGGCACCTATTCCACAAATATTCACTCCCTGCAGCACCAAGGTGCACTGAAGGAACTCAGCAACACTCCTTAGGAAGCACCTTCCAAATCCAGGACTGCTACCATCTAGGAGATTAAGGGCAGCAGACACATGGGAATATCACCATCTGGAAGTTCCCCTCCAAGTCACACACCATCCTGACTTGGAAATATATCGGCGATCCTTCACTGTCGCTGGGTCAAAATCAAGGGACTCCCTCCTCACAGCACAGTGGATGTACCTTCACCACATGGACTCTAGCGCTTCAAGAAGGCAGCTCACCACCACCTTCTCAAGGGCAATTAGAATGGTCAATATTTGCTGTCCTCGTCAGTGAGACCTGCATCCTGTAAATGATTTTTTAAAAAGCCTCTCACCCCCCCCCCCCCCCTTAAATAATCTTTCTCCCAACTGCCTTTGTTCCTTATTCAGACATTCTCCTTCCTTTCCTCTCTGAAAATTCTCATTAGTTTCACTCTCTACCTCAACTCCCTTTGCTCTGTCTCCTCTGATTTTACTGCTCTCCTGTTTTCCCAGAACCTCTCCCTCTACGTGACCCCTCCTCTCTTTGGCTGTCTCTGAATCTTGCTCTCTCCCCTGGTCTCTCTGAACTCCTGTGGCATTGATCACAGATGGATCCATCTCGGACCACTTCCATACTGACCTCCGCCTACCCCAGTCCAACTGCATTTTTCTGCGAGCACACATTCTGTGATCGGTGTTGTTCATGAGTATGTTGCTTGAATTAATAAATCTTAAAACTTTTTTTGACCCTGTGAATTCAATATTTTCTGTCATGTGGAGATGGGGTTGGGTGAAGGTAGAATATAAGTCTGAACCACGTTGGCATGGCTACCCAATGCATTCCTGCCTCTGGGAGACTTTCTGGGGTGGCCAGACATCTAGGTTTGTCTTGGACAGTGTTTGTTTTAGCCGGCCTGGCCATTGTCCAGAGCCAGATGGCTTCACATCAGGTATTTTGGCCCGTCGTCTGCTTAACTTAGTGAAACAATGTACGACAAAATGATTTTTTTTGGTGCTCTTGTTATTCTATATATTCCTGTTACGTTCGGAAAACATTATGTGTATCCTTAAAAAGGGAATTTGTTCACAGCAATTTCTAATTTGTTGAATGCTTGTGATAAAGCGGAGGTAAAATTCCACGTTCCTAGATTAAACATGAATTTCACAGCTTGATAATTGTGATGTTCTCTGTTCTCTTGGCAAGGATGGCTTTGATATGTAGCTTTCAACAAAGAACATCAAGCTAAGTTGATTAGCAAAGCTAATTTATTAACACTACTTATAACTAGATTTGCACTGTTTCCTAAGTACAAAAGAATGCTCAATAAACTATGCTATAACTTTATCTACAGAACTCTCAAACACACGGCCACTCTCTCTCATGCCGAAACACCTTCTCCCAGAATCAAGGGTGTTACGTGATCTTACGTGACTGCTCTTGATCACTATCGGGTGGTTAGATTATTTACATGAAATTGTTAACCCTTCATCTCCCATACAATATCCATGTTGTTACAATAATGGTGCAAGATTCTGTCTGCCATTGATCACAAGGGGCCTGTTCTCGCACGCTTTGTGTTGGAGTAGGGTCCTTGAACCATCTGATGTACTTACCTGCGCCTCATGTTCTTGTGCCTGCATTTGCTGCTTCCTCTCCTCTTTTCTAATATGTGGAACACGCTGGCCTGGTAACCGCAACCACTAATGGATCTGATATGTCTTGGACATATGTAATTTAGTCAAGCCGAAAGAGAAAGCTCACCAAGGCAGGTGAGACTGGGAGGGAGGGGCAAATAATTTGAAGTTTTGAGCACTCAGAGTCAGTTTCAAACATTGTCACATCAGGTGCATCAAGAGTCAGTGAATCGTAGTTGAAGCAGGAATCCTGGATGGTTTTCCCTCTCGCTAGCTCCTGGGAGTGTCGCAGCCTAGACCAACCCAGTCCTCATCTGGTTATCCACATGCGTGCTTTCCAGAAGGATCAATGGACAGGGATCGCAGAAGTGAAAATCCTAGCAAGGTGCTATGTACTGTTCTGATTTACATATTACAGAGAGGATATTGAAACACTGGAGAAGGTGTAAGAACATTTCACAAGGAGGATACCAAAGCAGAGAGATTACAAGTAAAGGCTAACCAGACTCAGTTCCTTTTCTTGGGAAACTTAAAGGCTGAGGGAATTACCTCTTTAAATCTATGAAGGAGTTTGATTGCATTGACATTGGGAACATGCTGTTTGCTGTTGGCGGGGTTGGGGGGGGGGGGGGGGTGGGTAATGCAGACCTTGTGTCACAAAAATAAAATTGTTACTAAGATTTCCGATCAGGAATTCAGGAGAAACCTCTTTACCTTGATGTTTTTTCAAATGTTGACCATAGACATAGAATTTACAGTGCAGAAGTAGGCCGTTCGGCCCATCGAGTCTGCACCGGCCCGAGGAAAGAGAACCCTACCTAAGCCCACACCTCCACCCTATTCCCTTAACCCAGTAACCCCACCTAATCTTTTTGGACATTAAGGGCAATTTAGCATGGCCAATCCACCTAACCTGCACATCTTTGGACTGTGGGAGGAAACCGGAGCACCCAGAGGAAACCCACACAGACACGGGGAGAACATGCAGTCTCCGCACAGATAGTGACCCAAACCAGGAATCGAACCTGGGACCCTGGAGCTGGGAAGCAACTGTGCTAACCACTGTGCTGCCATGCTGCCCTGGAGTGGTTGAGGTGAATAACATCGATACATTAAAAAAAAAATTTAGAGTGCCCAATTCATTTTTTCCAATTAAGGGGCAATTTGTAGCATGGCCAATCCACCCAGCCTGCACATCTTTGGATTGTGGGTGCGAAGCCCATGGAAACACGGGGAGAATGTGCAAACTCCACACGGACAGTGACCCAGAGCCGGGATCGAACCTGAGATCTCGGCGCCGTGAGGCAACAGGGCGAACCCACTTCACCACCGTGCTGCCCAACATCGATACATTTAAGGGTAAACGAGATAGGTACATGAGGGAGAAAGGAATAGAAAAATATGGTGACTGAATTTGATTAAGTGGGGTGCGAAGCAACTTCTTTGGAACATAAACATTGGCACAGACCACTTGGGCCAAATAACCTGTTTCCGTGCTGTCCATTTCATTATATATTCTCCATGTGCACTGGATTCTGGAGCAACTATAGGATCTCTACCACCACTACAGCTGAAAGCAGCTATCTTGGCAGAAACAGAGCCAGAAACTGGGACTTATTTTGTCGAGATAGCTCAGTACCGATCTCTTAATCATCAGGGAAATGCAAGTACTGTTCTTAGTTAGCAAGTTTCATTGTCCCAATACTGCCTCTTCAAATTAGTCTGTAGAGCTAAATTAACCATTTAATCTTTAGTTGTCTTCAATAATCTTTCCTTTTATGTGAAGTTTGTGTTGATCAAAGTGAGGGCTGTTACTACCAAAGAACCGATCTTGATCCAACTTTAAGTACCCAGCACTGGGACTGAACCTCTGGGCAAGGAACCCTCTGTGATGAACCAAGGGAGCACATCATCCAACCATGGAAGCTCCCTGCTCCTTGAGTACCCAGTACCCAAGGGATCCTGACCATCATTAAAACTCCTTGGGTCTACACTGCCAGTGATTAATCTTAAATCAAGTGGTGAAACACTCCCAGAGAATCTCAAATGGCTAATAATCCCATAAACACTCACAGAGCAGGTATTACACAATAAATTGTGATATAAATCTCCCTTCAAATTTCTCCATCAACATGCCACAACCCCAATCTCAGAAGAATACTTCCAACTGTATAATTGCTCAATTTTCCACACTGTTCGTATCGATGCCTTGGTGATATGCAGAGATGATCCACTCCAAGTTATACGTTTGAGCAGGCATTTTATTCAATGCTTTAAAATGTCTGCTCCCTCATACTCACAACCTCAGCTTTTAGGTTATTTTTCTTTTGACCACGCCCAGTCTTAACTGATCACGTACAGTGAGCAGTCAAAGGTCAGCAGACACACATAATTGAACACCGAACAACCAAACAATTGAACATGACCCACACCAACCATCCTATCTATCTGGGATTGTGAGCAGCGTTTTTTAATATGAAATGTCCCAGCCTCATTTCATGTGGGATTCTCATAGGCAACAGATGGAGGATATTTTCACCTGGTCGGGTGGAGTTGGGTTGAACCTAGGTCCCAGGTGTGCAAGGACAGCGTCTGAGCCACTGCAGCAGACAACCTCGATAGAATTTCAGGTTTGTGGTCCCTTGCTCAGTTGCACCGTTACTTATATAAAAGGGGAATTCTATAACTGTATGGGCATTTTTGATAAACATCAACTGTTCATCTAATCCAATCGAATGCAGCTCATCACGCTCAATCCCTTGTCAGTAAATACAGAAAAAAATACAAGTGTAAATAAAGGCTTTGACAGTGATCTTTCTCTTGGAGTGTAAACAGTTTATCAAGGTTTTCATTGTTTGATATACTGTACAGGATTCCAAATCTTTCATCTTCTTTGCCCTTTCCCACCTCTGAGGATTTTAGTATAGTTCCTCCCATAGTGGTAGCGCTCCTATATCTTACCCAATGAAGTGGTAATTCTCCACGTCGGAGTCTAGAAAGTGGTTGTCAGCAGGTAGGCCAAAGGTTGGGATGGTAATCTCAATGAAACCAGGTCCTACATCCCCCCCCCCCCCCCCCACTCAACCTTTCATTTCCCACAAAGGATCACTGTGCTGTGATTAAGAGTATGAATCCAGGTTGAAGTTCTTTTCAAGAGGTGGAGATGGCGGCGCTGGACTGGGGTGGGCACAGTAAGAAGTCTCACAAAACCAGGTTGTAGCACGATCAATCACTCACGAGACGAGAAGAGATGGAGTCAATCGATGGCTTTATTATGCAGACTTGTTCCCCAGCAGCACAGTGACAGAATGCGGCTGCTGGGAGAACCCGGGCTCTTATACTCCGCCTTACTGGGTGGAGCCAGTAGATGGCTGATCCAATCGGGATCCAGCGTCTATCCACCAATAGCCTCTCGGCATCACAGGTTACCGTAATACCCCTAATACATACCACCACACAGGTTGAAGTCCAATAGTTTTATTTGAAATCACAAGCTTTCGGAGAATTTCTCCTTCATCAGGTGAAGTGGAGGCAGGTTCACAAACACAGACTTTAACCTGGTGTTGGGAGACTTCTTACTGTTCTTTTGACGAGGCATTGAGGCAAATTGCGAGACCCTAAGTACGGCCCTGATTGAGACCAGCTAATAAATCTGCTGCTTTGTGTGTCTTAATGCTTCACCAGGGAGATCTTTTGCCCAGCTATTGCATGTCAGACACAGTGTTTTCATTGCTCCATCCCTTCCTTTGTATCAGCAGGGCACTCCACATTATGGACGAACATTCTGTATTACAGTGTTTTTCAAACTTTTTTCTCAGGGCCCACTTTTGCCAACTGACCGACCTTCGGGACCCATGCCGGCCAACCTTCATGACACACGCCACGTTCTCTTACCTTTAATGCGAAAGGGGAGTCTGCTTGGTACTCACGATCTCACTCCAGTCAGGTTCACAGGAGGAGAGGGCAATGCGCAAATCAGGTGCAGAGTCCAGCCAGCTCCTTTGTGCTGCCTACATCTGTGTGAGAACGGAAAACCCAACCTCGCACATGTAGGTTTTCGTGAAGGGCAATAGCAACAAAATGCTTGCTTTACTCAGCATTGAATACTCCTGGGAGATGCTACGCTAGAATGCTGACAGCCTTGTGGACTTTTGGCTTATTTTTAATGTTGTACCACAGGTAAGGTACGGCAGTGTAGTCTTTTAATTTGGCGTCAGCTGTAAGTTAATAACTGACTCTGGGGTCCCAACCCCAAACATTTTCATCCACCACTTCTCTTTCAAAATCTGAAACTTCTCTTTTCATTTGCATATAACACACATGGGCTTTGCATCCTTATTTGCATTAGTACAGTTGACAAAACCATACTTCAAGAAGTCATATATACACTGCTTTGTTCCTGAGTTAAGGTTATTCTTTGTAGGCTGTTAACCAGAGGCCCTGAGCTGTGCACACAGCTAACACAAGCACTGCTTTTTCCTGTCGTGGCGACTCCTGAGCAGCTCTCTTCAGCAGATTCAGATGAGAGATCCTGGCCAGTAGGTGCACTGCCTATTTGTGTCTCTGGCTGTCGCTTCCTTGTAACAAAACAATCCATCTTCACAGCCCTCTTGCCTTGTTTGCTGGCAGCTAGAAAATGAAAGAAGTTCTCTTCCGTGATTAAATACCAAAAGCATGTACATACAGGGCGTTTGGTGTCAAGTGCACATGCAGTACGTGCTGACCTGCTCATTGTTGCATCTTATGGCTGGAAGACTGCACACAGCCTAATTTCCTTCTCATTTAAAAGACAGTAGCATCCGCCATTCTCAATTTAAATGCCAGTAGCTTCACCTGCAATCTGAACCACAGCAAGAATGCCGCGATCGATTGCTCTGCGACCTCTCGACACACGCCCGCTACCCACCTGCAATGAAGTGCCAGGCTGTGGTACATTTGTTGGTCCGTGGGTCGAACTAAACTTTTTTGACTCGATAGTGAGAGTGCGGCCAATTCTGCCACGCAGAGATAAGGTCAGTTCTGGCGCTGATCCAGAGTATCAACAAGTAATTAGCTCTACCCAGCACTCAAAGAGTTACAAAAAAAAATCCTTTGCACACACATACAGCCCTCAGTCCAAGCAGTGTCTTTTTTTTAATTCACACATTGTTCCCGAAGACATGTCGAACAAGCGTCCTGGTTGTTTTTCAGCAGTCACATATTTTCACTCAGGAATGTGCTGGCAGAATAATTAAAGATATTATCAAAGTACAGGCTGGAGGTGTTGAAAAGTGCATTGTCGGTCGACGGGGCAGTAAGATAAACTGACAGTGTGCATCTGAGTGCAAGCCAGCAGTCCTCACTGAGCAGGGCACAACATAGGCAGTATCTGGAGATTAGAGTGGACTGGAAGAGATCAGCCTGCTGTTATTTATACACACAAACATGAAATGGGTTATCAATGCGTTTCAAAAGGCCTTGTCTGCACTCCTGCCTGAAGTAGAAGGGACGCTCACTTTGCAGCTGTCTCGAGCCACAGTCATCAGTGTCCAAACTCCACAAACCTGCCTGTGTTGACATTAGGTCTGGGGAAAGTTTCCAGCCCTGTTGTTTAAATAATTTCCTTCGGCCCCTGTTCCTGGCTGTGGTTAGCAGGGATGCAGTTTTGCTTTCAGATTTCTGCTGTAACCGGCTTCCCAATCTCCCAGAATGAGATGGAACCTCTTCCCAGTGACAAATGTAGCTCCCCCATTGCCCCTGAGGATTTTTAAAAATATGACAATTCCTTTTCCTCCCATTTCTATCAACCCTCCCGGAAAGTGCTGACTCATGGCAGCGCAGTTCTCTCCAGCCAATTTTGAGCATGAATGTAGACAGTCTGTAGGCTGTTCAACCTTTGGTACAACATAGCTGGGCTGATCCGGTCCTCACTTACATAGAGAGGTAGGGACAGGTGGGCACCATTCAATCCCCCAGAGCCTGCACCTCCATTCAACTAGATCATCGCCCATCTACAACTGTACTCCAACTATCTGCCATTCCTCCATATCCTTTAATACCTTAACGTAAAATAAATCTCAGCCTTGAAAACTCCAATTTGTGTCAACACCCACAGCCTATAGGGCTTCCAGATTTCTATTAACCTTTGTGAGACAAGAAAATGCTTCCTGATCTCCATTCTAAGTGGCCCAGCTCTCATTTTAACTTTATGGCCCCTTGATATTAGGTGGGGTTCTCCGGTCTGCCAGCCACGTGTTTCTCGGCCGCGTGCTGTTCCCTGGCATTGGGACTCTATCTTCCCGCCGATCGTCAATGTGATTTCCCATTGTAACCACCCCATGCTGTCATAAAACTCACTGCCTGCAGGAAAATTGAATCTCAACGACCGGAGAATTCTGGCCACTGAATTATCCAACAGAGGAAAGAATCGTCGGAGACTCTCTATTTCCGTCGGCAGCGCACCCCCAGCCCGCGCGGGTTTCCTGGCGGCGTGGAGTGGCTTCAATGGGAAATCCCACTGACCAGCGGCTGAAGGGGAGAATCCTGCTCCCAGCGAACGTCGCACCACTGACAAACACATGGCTGGGGGGGACTGGAAAATTCAGCCCAACATCTCCACGTCGGCCCGATTGAACCCTTATAACCTTTCAAACGTTTTGTTGTGAAACAGGTACACACTGCAGCGAGGGTCAAGGGATAGCAATCTGAACTAAGAATATCCCATTACAATTCTACCTCTTTGCAGTTCTGATAATCGGTCATCAAGACATTCAACACTGTTCCTCTCTCCATACATGCTGTATTCCCATGCTTTCCTGGATTATTGTTTGTAAATTTCAGTTTTCCAGTATCCAGGGTGTTTTGTTTACGACGTTAAGTAGTCAAACAGTGGATAGCAGTAACGTCACACGAGAACCCCCACATCAGTAAACATGCCTTGCAGGTCCCACAAACCATTTTGCCGCCTGATCAGGGTATTTTTTTTTGACGGAGGCAAGAAGTTTCATTTTTTTACCTCCTTCACTCCTCTCTTCCTCCTTTAATCCACTGGTTTTCAAACCCCAATTTTGGCAGTGTTGTATGTTTTCTATATCTCAGAGCAATGCAGAGATGATACTAGTTACTGACTGCAACATGCTTATTTACAAAAGTTTTAAAATATCTCTTCAGTCACAAAGTGTCTGCGCCATACTTATCCCAGCTCTCGCAACTTGGAGCCGCTTCTGTGGGGTCTGTTTACTTTGCTCTGAGTCAATACCCAGGCTTAATCAATCAAGCAGAGTGAGCATAGACCAGTTACCAGACTCACATAATCAAACACAGAACAACTGAAAACTGCAGCTCCACACACAAGCTCTTTGCATGGTTCCTTATATAATTTTAAGATAATTGGCTTGGAACTGGGATTGAGGGAGGAGATAAGCAGAATTTATTTTTACACAGCGAGATGTGGTCTGAAACATACTGCCTGAAAGCCGAATCGGTTGCAGCTTTCAAAGGGGTATTGAATATATATTTGAAAAGGAACAAGCATGCGGAACTTTGGGCATACAAGGGCAGAGGGAGTTAGAAAAAGTGTGCAGCTCTTTCAAAAGAGCCTGCACAAGAGTAATTGGCTGAATAGCTTCTTCTGCATTGCATGATGGACACTTCTATGATTTTCCCACTCCATTCCTTTAGGACCTTGGGATTCATCCAGGTTTCTGAATAAAAAGAAGAGCTGGTACGGGGTTCCCCCACTGTTGTTCCGGAGGAGAACTGTGTGGCTGTGGTAATGAAACAAAATAGAGAACAAATCCGATAGAAGCAGAGATTGACTTTGTACGATATTCTCGAGGACTGTTTGTCGACAGAGTGGCGTTATGACATATTTGTGGATTAAAATCAAGACTGAAGGGGACTGGATGACAGATGTAGTTTTCTGGGATCTCTGTTCAAAAGCGCAAAGACAGATAGATGAAAGTCTTCTCCCTCTGACAGCTGTCATAGGTACTTAGTGAAATTAGTCGAGGCATTCTTAATTAAGATTCCAATGGACTTTAGACTACAGCTCAAAATGACCCTCAAATTTGGCATCAGTGGCCACTAAGCCTCCACATTGGATGAAGAGACATTAAGGCTGGAGTGTAGAAGATGAAAATATCATATCTGTGCAGTATGGGTGGTCTGCAGAAATCTGTCGTGAAGACCTTATGCATGTGGTCCATTCTATACCTGACCTGGAAGTACTTGATGCTGTCACAGGGTGCAAAGGAGAGAATACCTTTTGGCAGTGCTCAGCAACATCAACCTGCACCCTGTTAAGTGCATATAAAAGGAATGCAAAATATAGTGCGCGAACAGCGTGTTGCCAAATGCGCTGTCAGTGTGGATCTCAGCCACAGAACCAATAAAGGTCTGATCCAGTAATAAACTTGGTGAATTCAGCTGTCGAGGCAGCAGAGGTGATAGGATTGGCCCAGGCCAAGGACAGAGAAACCAGCCCAGGCTCCCAGACTTGATAACTGCCCGGCAGCTCCTGCTGGTGGGCCTGAGTACATGTGTGTGTGGGTACCTGCCTGTGCATACACGCCTGTACACGTGCAGGTTAGGAAGGCCTTGGAGGGAGGGCAGCATAGATCTGCAACAATGATACCTGGAACTCGGAAGGGTTAATTTACGAGCAGAGATTATACAAAGTAGGCTTGTAGCCCCTGGAACTTAGAAAGAAGAGGGGTGTTTTGATCAAAGCATTCAAGATATTGGGGGACACAGATTGGGTAAATTTGGAGACGCAATTTGTGTTATCTTGGGAGTCTAGGAGGAGGGAGCTCAACCTGTGAATTTAAGCCTTTCCCTTTAGGAGTGAAATTAGGAAACACTTCTTTGCACAAAAGATCGGTGGCAGTTTGGAGCTCTCTTTCACACACTGCAGTTGACTCGATGAGCTATTCATTTCAAATTTGAGATTGATACAACTTTATTCACTAAAGATAAGAGTTACGTGGCAAAGGTGGCCATATGGAATCCGATCACAAATCAGCCATGATCTCATTGAGTGTCAGGGCTGAATGGCCTGTTCCTGTTTCTCTGTAACACTGGGGTGGAAGAGGAATGGCTTTGAGTGCGATGCTCCCCATTGTCAGACGTGATGTGCATGTGAATTATCCGCCCTGCCAGCGCTTTATGACTTTGCACAGAACGTATGGCTACTGAATGAAATACAGGAGGTTGGCTGGCTCCTGTAGCCCAGTGTGAGCCTTTGGGAGTGGAAGGGAGGGAATAACTGATGTGAGTTGACTCGCTGTTAAGTAGTCGTGCTCCTGTCAACAAGTCAGAAGGCCTCGGGGGTTGTGGGTAGTGTTAGCTGAAGCCATCGGCTTTTTGTTTCAGGAAGGGAAGCACTGCACTCATTCGGTGGGTTTTAAGGATCCTGAAAATAAATAATGTCCTTATACATAATGGAGTGTCGGTGAAGAGAGAAAACAGAACCCATGCACAATGAGCTGTCATTATCTCTTGGTACTACAGTAAAGCATGTCCTCTCTTTGTTTACTTAGCTACTCCTCTCTATATTCCCATCAACGCCCTGGGCTCCTGCCCTAACAACAGCTGTAGCACGTGTGTAAAACCTGGAAAAGTGCCATGACCTTACATTAAAATTAAAACAAAAGAAAGGGGTTTGGGAATGGTAAAGGGAATCTGTAACATTCAGTCACTGAATTCCTCTAATTCATCACATCACAGAGCGGACAATTCACATGTACATCATGCGCCAAAGTGACTGACACTTTCATGAGAAACTGGATGCGGACTGGCAGGAAACTGTGTAAATGAGCTCAAATGAGGAAAGAATTATAGCACAAATATGTCCGAGGCTGCGCAGAGGGTAAACATCATTATTCAGGTTAACACAATAGTTGAGTATCGAGTGCAGATTTGCAACAGATGGTACAACTTCTCAACACTTTCGTGACAAGCCTTCTTAAATCAAATTCTTGGAAGCACTCAGGGACCGGGTGGTGCAGTGTGTTAGTAGGCCATCTTCTCACTCCTGGGACCTGGGTAAAAAAGCAAGCCCAGACAGATGGGATGGAGGCCTCCCGATGATGTTTGCTATTAATTCTAAATCAGATAATTTTTTAAAAAAACTTATATTCTGGGCCAGACTCAATGTAAAACATTTTTTCCTCCCTCTCCCAAAGATAAAATTACTCTGAAGTTCAGCGTTCATGTGACACAGATAGAGCATCTGTCGAGGCGACCATGCCATTTAATAGCGCTTCTCATGATGAATTACTTGTTCAAGGGCATCGATTGCTGTTATATTGGTGGTGTAAAGTCAGGCGAGCGAGCACTCGGAAGCGGGGTCTGTAGAAAAATTTGGTTTTATTCAGGTTACTGTACACTCCTCCTGCTCCCTGAAGGGTCTCCCACACCTGGGCCGGGCTATTTATATTCCAGCCATCCTAGGAGCAGTGGGGTTAGCCCAACCCCTCATCTGCATAGATCGTATTCAGGTGAGGCCACATGGATTCTGATGTAGCAGATCCCTGGGCCTCCCGTAGGGCTTTATCATGCGGCCATTTTGCAGCAGCCACAACCAACCACCATGAGGTAAATGATCAGTAGACCTGTTTTAGGGCTCCATGGGATGTTTAAAAGGATTTAGTCTCTCATCTGCTAGTCAGCCGCTCAAAAATTGCAGCACTCTCTTAGTATTTCTGCACAAAGTAAGCCTGGATGATATACTCGAACCCCATGTGCGCAGCTCAAACCTGACCTTCAGACTAAAAGGCAGCTCTGCAGCAAGAGGAGATGACATACCCACTTGCGCGTTGCCTGGACGATGTATGCTGATCTTATGTTAAATAGAAAGAAATGCTTGCATTTATATTGCGCTGTTCATGACATCCCAAAGTGCTTTACAGCTAGTGAAATACTTTTTAAATGTTGCCACTGTTATCATTTAGGATACGCAGCAGCCAATTTGTGCACAGTAAGCTCCCACTTACTGCACTGTGATAATGAGCAGGTAATCGTTTTTAGTGGTGTTGGTTGGGCAACACTGGGGGAAACTCTCCTGCTCTTATTCCACATTGGTTTCTGTCATAATATACACCAGGTTAACACCCATGTGGCCTTCACGGCCCCCAATCTGCCGGCCACGGATGAACGCCTTATCCACATTCGCCGCGAGACTGAGGGCTGACCCGCTACTACAGTGTGTCATGCGCCACATGACGGACGGGTCGCTCAAGGGCCAATGCCCGCAGTTCTACAATATCAGAGACGATCTGGCAGTAGTCGATGGTGTCCGCCTGAAGCTGGACCGCATTGTGATCCTGCACAGCATGCACCAGCTCATTTTGGAACAGCTACACCAGGGCCATCTTGGCGTGGAGAAGTGCCGACGGAAGGCCCGAGAGGCTGGGTACTGGCCCGGCATCAATGAGGACATCGCCAACACAGTGCTCAACTGCCCCACCTGTTAGCGGTTCCACTCGGCCCAACCACGTGAGACCCTACAGCCCCATGAGTTGGTCACGTCCCCTTGGTCTAAGGTAGGCGTTGATCTGTTCCATGCGCTCGGCAGGGACTATGTTCTGATGGTAGACTATTTTTCGAACTACCCGGAGGTCGTATGCCTGCACGACATCACATCATCGGCGGTCATCCATGCCTGCAAGGAGACCTTTGCTCGTCACGGCATCCCACTCACTTTGATGTCGGACAATGGCCCCTGCTTCGCGAGCCAGGAATGGTCCAACTTTGCCAGCAGGTACGACTTTGTGCATGTGACATCCAGTCCCCTACACCCCAATCCAATGGCAAAGCGGAAAAGGGCGTCCACATCGTCAAACGGCTCCTCTCCAAGGCTGCCGATGCAGGATCCGACTTCTACCTCGCCTTGCTGGCCTATTGTTCAGCCCCACTCGCCACGGGCCTGTCGCCAGCCCAGCTGCTCATGGGTCGCACCCTCAGGACCACGATGCCGTCCATTCACGTCCCAGACCTCGACCACGTTCCGGTCCTTCAGCGGATGTAACAGCCTCGTGCACAACACAAGGCGGCGCATGACGCTCGGGTGACTGATCGCCCTGCTCTGGCGCCGGATGACAACGTCCGCATCCATCTTCCGGAGGGTGGCTGGTCTGCAACTGCTGTGGTTCTTCGGCAGGTGTCTCCCCGCTCGTTCCTGGTTCGTCTGCCAGATGGTTCCATTCGCCGCCGCAATCGGCGTGCCCTTCGTTTCGTTCCACGCTCGCTACGTGATCCTCCACCGGTGCCACGCCCTCCTGTTGTCCCTGACCTGGACTATGTGGAGATTCCGGATACTCTGCATCCTGCTCACTCTGCCGAGGCCCAGCCCGTTCCTCAGCCGGTGGCTCCTGACCCACCCTTGAGGCGGTCAACCAGAATTTGTCGCCCACCTCAGAGACTTGACTTATGGGTTTTACAATGTTGGACTCTTTGATCTGCTCTGTTATCCTGTTTCATCGTTCCAGTAGTTTGTATATAATGTTCATTTCGTTGTTGGTGTGATACCCTATTTCTCTGCACCAGGCACCTTCCCGTGTAAATAGATTAGCCTCATGTACATAGTCATGTAAATAACACGCACACACATAGTCAGGTACATTCACTACACAATATTTATTGTCACGCAGGCACATGTTCTTTACATAAATATACCAGTATATTATGGTGCAGACACACACACACACACTGATGGACATGCAGTGGGACCAGTCAGCATACACAACACCGCAGCCAATCACCAGTGAGAGCACACGCACTATAAAGACAGGGGACAGGAGAGTTCCCGCTGATTCTAGTAGCAGCAGGTTGGGCGCACAGAGCTCACAGCCTGCAACACAGACATTCACCATGTGCTGAGTGCATCACCTGGTTAGGACTAGGCAAGGGTCAACAGTTAAAGCTGGTATTGCATTTACCCACCGTTCAAGTATGTTAAGTTAGTTAACCTTATAATAAAATAGAGTTGCACCACTTCCAGTGTTGGTGACCTGTTTGTGATCCAGAACACCCAACACATCCGTTTCTGGTGTCAACATTTTTTATGTGGAAGAGTGGACAGTGGATTTCAGTCGTGTATTAAAATATAGAAGACAAGGTCAACTGTTCCCTTGCCCAAGGCCCACAGGCATACATCTGCCATGAAAGAGAGATAGCAGAAATTTTCTCGCCATTCCCGCTGGTGGGATTTTCCAGTCCCGCCAATGCCGAATGGCATTCCAGCATTCTTAACTGCAATGAACCCCTTCAATTAAAATGATGGTTTCAGCTGAGGTCTCATAGGTATGATACAAGGTGTGGAGGGGGTGGGGTGTTGCCGATTCCTATGAACGGACAGGATTACTTCCAGCTCCATGGTTTCTGTTCCTTTCTGGTGTCAGAAAGTTAAGAGGAATGCAGGGAAACCTGGGAGGGAACACAATGCTCAGGTGTGAGGGCAAGAAATTACACCTACATGTCAGAGCCCCAAAGAATGGTGAAATGGCGTCATGCCTGTGTTTTCAATCAACTGTTGTGCAAGAGTTCCTGTGATTCGAAGCGCAGTTTGCTCAGTGCACAGAATGAAATCCTTCTCACTTGGAACATGTGGGGTTACACTTCCAGGAGCTGTGCTCGAATCCAGCGAGGGCAGGAGTGACTGGAATTTCCATTTTGAGAGTTTCCTTGCTACTTCTGTCCATGGGGAATCGTCATCTATAATTAACATGACTTATTTTCATTTTATGCCCCAAGTATTAAAGTTCAAATATGGAGTGACCAAAATTGTGCAAAGTCGTGCAAAAAGATGTTGGTCGCACACGTCAACGTGCAATATTTCTGCCGCCAGCGCACTTGAGAGTTGGCAGCATGCCGTTGACAATTAATTGGCCGGTTAAGGCTCTGAGGCAGAGCAGACAGGGAGAAGTTGCTGAACACAGTGGGTCTGGTAGCCTGAAGTGCATATGTTTTAATGCAAGAAGTACTACGGGTAAGGCAGATGAACTTAGAGCTTGGATTAGTACTTGGAACTATGATGTTGTTGCCATTGCAGAGACCTGGTTGAGGGAAGGGCAGGATTGGCAGCTAAACATTCCAGGATTTAGATGTTTCAGGCAGGATAGAGGGGGATGTAAAAGGGGTGGCGGAGTTGCGCTACTGGTTAAGGAGGATATCACAGCTGTACTACGGGAAGGCCACCTCAGAGGGCAGTGAGGCTATATGGGTAGAGATCAGGAATAAGAAGGGTGCAGTCACAATGTTGGGGGTTTACTACAGGCCTCCCAACAGCCAGCGGGAGATAGAGGAGCAGATAGGTAGACAGATTTTGGAAAAGAGTAAAAACAACAGGGTTATGGTAATGGGAGACTTCAACTTCCCCAATATTGACTGGGACTCACTTAGTGCCAGGGGCTTAGGCGGGGCAGAGTTTGTAAGGAGCATCCAGGAGGGTTTCTGAAAACAATATGTAGACAGTCCAACTAGGGAAGGGGCGGTACTGGACCTGGTATTGGGGAATGAGCCCGGCCAGGTGGTAGAACTTTCAGTAGGGGAGCATTTCGGGAACAGTGACCACAATTCAGTAAGTTTTAAAGTGCTGGTGAACAAGGATAAGAGTGGTCCATGGGTGAATGTGCTAAATTGGGGGAAGGCTAATTATAACAATATTAGGCGGGAACTGAAGAACCTAGATTGTGGGCGGATGTTTGAGGGCAAATCAACATCTGACATGTGGGAGGCTTTCAAGTGTCAGTTGAAAGGAATTCAGGACCGGCATGTTCCTGTGAGGAAGAAGGATAAATACGGCAATTTTCGGGAGCCTTGGATAACGAGAGATATTGTAGGCCTCGTCAAAAAGAAAAAGGAGGCATTTGTCAGGGCTGAAAGGTTGGGAACAGACGAAGCCTGTGTGGAATATAAGGAAAGTAGGAAGGAACTTAAGCAAGGAGTCAGGAGGGCTAGAAGGGGTCACGAAAAGTCATTGGCAAATAGGGTTAAGGAAAATCCCAAGGCTTTTTACACGTACATAAAAAGCAAGAGGGCAGCCAGGGAAAGGGTTGGCCCATTGAAGGATAGGCAAGGGAATCTATGTGTGGAGCCAGAGGAAATGGGTGAGGTACTAAATGAATACTTTGCATCAGTATTCACCAAAGTGAAGGAATTGGTAGATGTTGAGTCTGGAGAAGGGGGTGTAGATAGCCTGGATCACATTGAGATCCAAAAAGACGAGGTGTTGGGTGTCTTAAAAAATATTAAGGTAGATAAGTCCCCAGGGCCTGATGGGATCTACCCCAGAATACTGAATGAGGCTGGAGAGGAAATTGCTGAGGCCTTGACAGAAATCTTTGGATCCTCACTGTCTTCAGGTGATGTCCCGGAGGACTGGAGAATAGCCAATGTTGTTCCTCTGTTTAAGAAGGGTAGCAAGGATAATCCAGGGAACTACAGGCCGGTGAGCCTTATGTCAGTGGTAGGGAAATTACTGGAGAGAATTCTTCGAGACAGGATCTACTCCCATTTGGAAGCAAATGGACGTACTAGTGAGAGGCAGCATGGTTTTGTGAAGGGGAGGTCGTGTCTCTCTAACTCGATAGAGTTTTTCGAGGAGGTCACAAAGATGATTGATGCAGGTAGGGCAGTGGATGTTGTCTATATGGACTTCAGTAAGGCCTTTGACAAGGTCCTGCATGGTAGACTAGTACAAAAGGTGAAGTCACACGGGATCAGGGGTGAGCTGGCAAGGTGGATACAGAACTGGCTACGTCACAGAAAGCAGAGAGTAGCAATGGAAGGATGCTTTTCTAATTGGAGGGCTGTGACCAGTGGTGTTCCGCAGGGATCAGTGCTGGGACCTTTGCTGTTTGTAGTATATATAAATGATTTGGAGGAAAATGTAACTGATCTGATTAGTAAGTTTGCAGACGACACAAAGGTTGGTGGAATTGCGGATAGCGATGATGACTGTCAGAGGATACAGCAGGATTTCGATTGTTTGGAGACTTGGGCAGAGAGATGGCAGATGGAGTTTAATCCAGACAAATGTGAGGTCATGCATTTTGGAAGGTCTAATGCAGGTAGGGAATATACAGTGAATGGTAGAACCCTCAAGAGTATTGAAAGTCAGAGAGATCTAGGTGTACAGGTCCACAGGTCACTGAAAGGGGCAACACAGGTGGAGAAGGTGGTCAAGAAGGCATACGGCATGCATGCCTTCACTGGCCGGGGCATTGAGTATAAGAATTGGCAGGTCATGTTGCAGCTGTTTAGAACCTTAGTTAGGCCACACTTGGAGTATAGTGTTCAATTCTGGTCGCCACACTACCAGAAGGATGTGGAGGCTTTAGAGAGGGTGCAGAAGAGATTTACCAGAATATTGCCTGGTATGGAGAGCATTAGCTATGAGGAGCGGTTGAATAAACTCGGTATGTTCTCACTGGAACGACGGAGGTTGAGGGGCGACCTGATAGAGGTCTACAAAATTATGAGGGGCATAGACAGAGTGGATAGTCAGAGGCTTTTCCCCAGGGTAGAGGGGTCAATTACTAGGGGGCATAGGTTTAAAGTGAGAGGGGCAATGTACGAGGCAAGTTTTTTACATAGAGGGTAGTGGGTGCCTGGAACGCTACCGGAGGAGGTGGTGGAAGCAGGGACGATAGTGACATTTAAGGGGCATCTTGCCAAAAATGAATAGGATGGGAATAGAGGGATACGGACCCAGGAAGTGTAGAGGATTTTAGTTTAGTCGGGCAGCATGGTCGGCACGGGCTTGGAGGGCCGAAGGGTCTGTTCCTGTGCTGTACTTTTCTTTGTTCTTTGTTCTTTATTAGTAGGGCAATTGAGTGGAATTTTACTTTGCCCGTGTGATGTTTAGATTGCGTGCCTGTTTCCAAAAGGGAAGTGGTTGAGAAGACAATAGGGCTGCGGAAGATGAGGTTCCAGCACTTGGACCTTTCCAGGCGAGCCTTGCAAAACCCTCCTGCGTGAACGCTGCTTATCATCGTGACCTGCTGCACTCTGTATAACCTGGCACTGACACGGGAGGTGGGGCGACCCACTCGAGGATGAGGATGCCGAGGCAGCTCCACGTGCTTCAGACAAGACTCTACATGAATCCGATGAGGATTTGAAGAGGCAGGTACAGGGTGAGGACGAGGAGGCAGGCATGATGAATCTTCAGGTAGGCAGGAATGTGAGTCCATTCAATGCTCCTTCGGCTAGGCTGCCAACGCTGGCCTTCCATCTCAGTGCAAGGGCACTGTCTCCTTCACACCCATTTCTGACAATACAATGCCATGACCCTACTGTCACCTCACCACCTCTGCAGTAAGGTTTGTTACCCCTACTGTCTATTATAATGCACTGATGAAGCCTGTGACAATGGAAAAGATGAAGGATACTCAAGGTATTGAAAGAAAACCTTTTGCCAGTGATTCAAACAAGGAACAAAAAATGAAACGGTTGCCACAGCTACACAAAAGCAATACATTACACTGATAAACTGAACAAATATCACCTGTGAAATCTCCACCTCGTGCTCACGGTGCCTGAAACCCACACGTGTCAATGCTACATCTTGGTGACTCACCCCCTCGCTGGTCAGCGGCATTAGGGGCAGATTGCTGATTCTGCTATCATGTCGACACTGATGACCTTGGCGGTTGTCCTCTAGATGGTGGTTCCTGAGCAGGCTCCACTTCGGAGGCTGCGCCCAGTGACATAGCTCGGCATTCTTTATTGATCACAGCCTTGGAATATGCCACGGTCACTGGCAGAGGGGCAGAGGAGCTGCTGTGCCCGTCTGGAGCTCTGTACGAGGTACACAAAGAGATAACAGGCAGCTCATCCGCGAGCATGAGATCATTGATGGACTTGCACCTAGCAGAGACTAAGTGCCTCATCCATCTCTCAGAGGTCACTGCCAGTATGTGTCCTTGCAGGTCCGAGCACAACCCCAGGTGTGGTGGCCTTCTCTTGCCATCCAGTGCCACGAATATGTCCCACCTGGCATGTCCTCACTGCCACCACTAGAGTGCACAGGCACTCACCTGAAAAGCAGGGGACAGAGTGCGTACCAGCATTGCCCTCCCACCTGGCCTGCTCAGCAGCTGCTGAGGCCATAACACATGCCAATTTTTATAGTCTCTCCTGGACAGCTCTCTCAGTCTCCTCACCAACTCCAGTCGGCCTTAGGGAACTGCCTCTGCTGAATGTAAACCCCCGCCAGGTCTCCATTGGTCAGCCAGTGAGAAATCATGTTTGCGTTCCAATCGCAGCAGTCAGTGGAAATCACCCCCCCCCCCCGCTGGGAGTTTGTCGTTGCGATGGGTGGCCGGCTCCAAGTATCTGGCCTACCAAGTTTGATTGGGCATTCTGGTACCTGTTCAAAGTGGTGGGATGCCCCTTTCCGGGCCCCCCATCTCCATCAGAGGCTGATGCCCAAACGCTTTGCCTGCACTCCCCCCCCCCCCCCGGGCCACTTCTCTCCACCCCCCCCCCCCCCCCGCCCCCCCCCCCCTCCCCCTCCCCCACCGGGGCTGGGCCACTTCTCTCCCCAATTGGGGTGGAAAGCCTCTCTCCATCCAATTAACAGTCAAGCAATGGGGGTTGGGGGTAGGGGGGTTCTTGCCCTTGACACTGACACAAATATGGTCCCTCATGTCTTTACAAAAATGCCTTGGGGTGTTTTTCCAACTTAAAGGTCAGTTCTGTGCCAGTTTTTGTTCTTTGTCCCACTGGAGTTTGAATAGAGTTCCCACCCAGCCCTGTGGATACTGGCAGAGTGCAGTCTCCATAATTGTGAGATTATAATCACAGTGGTGAGGAGGAAGATATAAAAAATAGAAATCGGGGAAAAATATGAGACACAAAATTAGGTGTTGTTTAGGCGCTACTGGGGCTGCTCAGGTACGAAGGTGTTTACACTTCTATCATGCATTGGGCCGAATGCTAGCCTGGTGACAGCATTAGTGCACAGAGCTTGTGTCTGCCAGATGCACGGAGAGCAGGCAGATCCTGATGTTAATCAGTGTGCAATGTTGATTTGACATCGGCGCTGCTATCTTGGAGCTCAATAAGCTCCAGCTGACATCCTTGCTTTAGCCTCACACAGCTGAATATGGGTTAAGTAGCAGGAAGGAAGCCTCCCACCGGTGCCATTTACACTATTTACAGATTACGTGCTGGTTGATTCCTTCTGGCTGTTACAGCGATTCTGCAACTGTTTGGTGCTTTCCTCAGCTCCTTCACGTTGCAAACACCTGCAGGCAGTGGTGTGGCAGGTGCTGAAGGACTTTAAGACTTCTGCACAAATCAGTTTCTTCCAGAGATGGCTGGACTGGTAGACCATCCCCTTGGAATGGAGCAGGGTTAGGAGAATGAGCAGAGGCCTCACAAAGCAGGACAGACTGCTGGAAGAGGGAGGAGGAGAAGGACTGTCAGCAGAAGACCATATACACATGGTGCGTTCAGGGAGAAATCCGTCTGCTTGAACCACAGTGAGGGACAATGTGCAAGATGTCTGAATTTTGATAAGGGCATCCTTATTGAAATCTGCTGCACCCACAGCTTCCACCTCCGAACAGGGCAAGTTCTGGGTGCCATTGATGATTGACCTTCATGCGGCTGGCTCCCACCAGGCCAGAGCTTGAGATCTTGATCTTTCGCATCTACTGTTGTGTAAAATAAATCACCAAGGCTCTTTTCTTCAAAGAGAACTGACTAAAATTTAAGTCTTTCTTGACATAGGTGAAGTGAGTACTTGGCTTCACTCGGATTGCAGCCTTTCCCATGTTGGGTGGCATGGTGACACAGTGGTTATCACTGCTACCTCACTGCACCAGGGACCCGGCGCAATTCCAGCCTTGGCAGCCTGTCTGTGTGGAGTGTGCATGTCCTCCCCGTGTGTGCGTGGGTTTCCTCCGGGTGCTCCGGTTTCCTCTCACAGTCCAAAGATGTGTGGGTTCGGTGGATTGGCCATGCTAAATTGCCCCTTAGTGTCCAAAGATGCGCAGGTTAGGTAGATTGGCTATGCTAAACTTGCCCCTTAGTGTCCAAAGATGTGCAGGTTAGGTGGGTTACAGGGACAAGGCAGGGGAGTGGGTCTAAGTAGAGTACTCTTTCAGAGGGCCGGTGCAAACCGGTGGACCAAATGGCCTCTTTCTGAACTGTAGGGATTCTATGGAAATAGACTATTTTACACATGGATGCCATAAACTGCAATCACATCACTTTCCAGGCACTGGCCTCAAATCTGTCCTATTTCGGAGCCAAAATGGATTCTACTCCCTTCACATCCAGTGTGACCAGCAGGGCAATGTCTGGCATCTGAGCAGCAGTCATGATACCGTTATTCTACGGCAGTCTGTTGTACCAGCTCTATGTGAGTCCTCACAACAAATCAAACCGAGGCTACTGCATAAACAAGAGCCTTCCATGCATGAGGTGGAGGAGGAAAATGGATAGAAGGTGGGGGGGACAACCTGGACAGTCGTTCTCTGCCAGGCTGTCTGCAGGGAGCTCAGCCAAGTGCAATACCAATAACAGCAAATCTAATTTTCTTCACCAAGAGTGGGATCTCTTCCTCTCGCTCCATCACTGACGATTGCTGTGCCTGCTTGTCCACCACAAAACAAACATCTCAACCAATTTTATACATAGAATCAGGCCATAGTGCAAACAAAAGGCAACTAATCGCCTTCTGCGGTTCCCTCGAATCTGTCTGCAGTTCCTCTACCTGTTCTAGTGTCTCCTACACAGTGTTTTCCCAGTAGTTGCAGTGTGGATGGTGGAAGATTGATGGCCTTTAGTGGGAAAGACTACAGCTGGCCTTGCAGGACAATCTCAAGTAAATTCTGTGCTGGAACATAAGGAGATTGAAACATAGGACATAGAAGCATAGGAACATCGAGCCAGAAATCCAGATTCTAGACGGTATGATCTCAGCACAGGCGACTGCAGTTTGGGCTGGCTGGCTGGCAGAGATCACTAGGGGTAGTGGTGGGGTAGCAGGGGTGGGAGGATGGGTGGTGTTATCCTGAGAGAGGAAGGCGGGTTTGTGCTCTGCGGGAGCCACTGCCACTCGTGCAGTACGTGTCTCAGCAGTCAGTTGGAGGACAGATGGCTCCCCTGCTGTGGAGCAGATTGAGCATTGCTCTGCAGCCATGATGGCAACAGACTAAGCTTCCTCTGCAGCACTCAGACATTGAGTGGCTCCTGTTTGTTCTGCAATGGAAGACTTGAGATGGACCATCAGACCCTGCCTCATGTCCAAAGATGTGCAGGTTAGGTGGATTGGCCATGATAAATTGCCCTTAGTGTCCAAAATTGCCCTTCGTGTTGGGTGGAGTTGCTGGGTTATGGGGATGGGGTGGAGGTGTTGACCTTGGGTGGGGTGCTCTTTCCAAGAGCCGGTGCAGACTCGATGGGCCGAATGGCCTCCTTCTGCACTGTAAATTCTATGTTTGGGTCCACATTGTGCGAGCAGAGTGGGCCACCAGTTCTCTACTGAAAGGGATGGGCTTCAATCTGTACCGTGTTGATGCTGGACTCCTTTATGCTGAGACCCTCATTCATGTCTTAGTTACCTCTAGACTTGACTATTCCAATTAACTCCTGGCCAATTTCCCATACCCTAAACATTTTTTTTTAACAAACATTTTATTGAGGTATTTTTGGTATTATAACAACAACAAAATAAACAATGTACATGAAACTATCAACATAGTGCAAAAGCCATCTCCCTCCCTTACAGGTCCCACCTTTATTAACCCCCTACTCTAAGCTAAACTATCCCTCCCCTCTTCTGCTGACGATTAATTTTACGCAAAGAAGTCGACGAACGGTTGCCACCTCCGGGCGAACCCTAACAGTGACCCTCTCAAGGCGAACTTGATTTTCTCCAAACAGAGAAAGCTAGCCATGTCCGATAGCCAGGTCTCCGACTTCGGGGGCTTTGAGTCCCTCCAAGATAATAGTATCCATCTCCGGGCTACCAGGGGAGCAACGGCCAGAACGTCTGCCTCTTTCTCCTCCTGGATTCCAGGGTCTTCCGACACCCCGAAAATCACCACCTCTGGTCTCGGTGCCACCCATGTTTTTAACACCATGGACATGACATCTGCAAACCCCTGCCAAAATCCCCTAAGCTTCGGACATGTCCAGAACATGTGGACATGGTTCGCTGGTCCTCCCGCACATTTTGCACACATGTCTTCCACCCCAAAGAATCTGCTCATCCGGGCCACTGTCATGTGTGCCCGATGAACGACCTTGAATTGTATCAGGCTGAGCCTGGCACATGTTGCGGACGCGTTGACTCTACTCAACGCGTCCGCCCATAGACCATCCTTTGTCTCTCCTCCCAGCTCCTCCTCCCACTTGCGCTTCAGCTCCTCGGTCTGCGTCTCCTCTGACCCCATAGGTTCCTTGTAAATGTCCGAGACACTCCCTTCTCCTACCCACCCTCTGGAAACTACCCTGTCCTGAATCCCCCTTAGCGGTAGGAGCGGGAAGGTTGACACCTGTTTACATAGGATGTTCCACATCTGCAGATACCTGAATTTGTTTCCCCTCGCCAACCCCTAGTTTCTCCTCCAGCGCCCTCATACTCGGAAAGCTCCCCTCTGTAAACATAGCCCCCATCCTCTCAATCCCTGCTCTCTGCCATATCCGGAACCCCCCATCCATACTTCCCGGGGCAAACCGGTGATTATTACAGATTGGGGACCAGACCGATGCTCCCTCTGCTCCCACATGACTCCTCCATTGCCCCCAGACTCGCAGGGCCGCCACCACCACAGAGCTGATGGAGTACCAGCTGGGGGGAACGGCAGAGGCGCAGTTACCAATGCCCCCAAACTGGTGCCCTTGCATTAAGCCGCCTCCATACGCTCCCATGCCGACCCCTCCCCCACCATCCACTTCCTGATCATGGCTATATTCGCCGCCCAGTAAGAGTTACTAAAATTTGGTAGCGCCTGCCCGCCCTCTCCCCGACTCCGCTCAAGCATTACTTTCCTTACTCACGGGATCTTGCCCGCTCAAACGAAGCCAGTGATCACTTTGTTGACCCGTTTAAAAAAGGACCGCGGAATAAAGGTGGGAGACACTGAAACACAAACAGGAATCTTGGGAGGACCGTCATCTTCACCGTCTGCACCCTCCCAGCTAATGACAACGGGAGCGCGTCCCACCTCCGAAAATCATCCTTCATTTGGTCTACTAGCCAGGCCAGATATAATTTATGCAGCCGGTTCCATTCCCGCACCACTTGGATGCCTAGGTACCGAAAGCTTCCCCTTACTAATCTAAACAGCAGCTCCCCCTTTCGCCTCTCCTGTACCCTCGCCTGGACCGCAAACATCTCACTTTTCCCCTCCTTTTAGCTTATATCCTGAAAACCAGCCAAATTCCCCTAGAATCCTTATGATTTCTTCCATCCCCTTTATTGGGTCCGATACATACAGAAGCAGGTCATCTGCATAGAACGAGACTCTGTGCTCCACCCCCCGCCCCCCCCCCCCCACGCCCCCCCCCCCCCAGCTCCCCCTCCCCCCAGAGTAGTCCCTTCCAGTCCCTTCCAGCCCCTTGAGGCTCTCAGAGCAATTGCCAACGGCTCTATGGCAAGCACGAACAACAGTGGGGAGAGGGGGCAACCCTGTCTCGACCCACGGTGCAGTCTAAAATAGTCTGATGTTGTCCTATTCATCCGTGCGCTTGCCACAGGAGCCTGATACAACAACCTGACCCAGTCCATAAAGCCCCGCTCAAATCCGAACCGTCCCAGTGCCTCCCAAAGATAATCCCATTCTACCCGATCAAAAGCCTTTTCTGCATCCATTGCGATCACTATCTCCACCTCCCTAACTTCCGGGGGCATCATGATCACATTAACAACCTTCTTACATTGGCCACCAACTGCCTACCCTTAACAAACCCTGTCTGGTCCTCCCCAATAATGTCCGGAACACAATCCTCAATCCTGGGGGCCAACATTTTGGCCAGCAATTTGGCGTCCACATTCAACAGGGATATCGGCCTGTATGACGCACACAGCTCCGGGTTCTTGTCCCGCTTCAGAATCAGCGAAATCGTGGCCTGTGACATCGTCGGGGGCAGCACCCCTCTTTCCCTTGCCTCATTGAACATTCTCATCAACACCGGCCCCAATATCGCAGGAGAACATTTTATAGAACTCCACTGGGTACCCGTCCGGCCCCGGGGCTTTACCCGACTGCATGGCCTTCAGGCCCTCCACTATCTCTTCCAACCTGATCGGGTCCCCCAGCCCTTCTACCAGCTCCCGTCCACCTTTGGGAAATTCAGCCCCTCCAAGAAGTGCCTCATCTCCTCCGGCCCTGTAGGGGCTTCCGGCCTATACAGCCTACTGTAGAAATCCCTAAAACGCCTGCTGAAACTCCCTCATCCCTTAAACGCCTGCTGAATCTACGACCAGGTTCCCATCTCTGTCATTTACTTTCCCTATCTCCCTGGGTGCCTCCCTCTTTCTAAGCTGCTGTGCAAGCATTCTGCTGGCCTTCTCTCCATACTCATAGATCGCCGCCCCCCCCCCCCCCCCCCTTGCCTTTCTCAGCTGCTCCACTGCCCTCCCTGTGGTTAACAAGCCGAACTCCGCCTGTAGCCTCCGCCGTTCCCTTAAAAGCCCTGCCTCTGGGATCTCCGCATACCTCCTATCGATCTGTAGTATCTCCTTTACCAGTCCGTCTCTCTCTCTGCCCTGTGCACCTTCTCCCTATTGGCCCATATTGAGATCAGCTCCCCTCTGACCACCGTCTTCAGTGCTTCCCAGACCACCGCTGCTGATATTTCCCCTGTGTCGTTGACCTGCAGGTAGTTCTGAATACATTTCCTCAGCCGCTCACACACCCCTTCGTCAACCAAAAACCCCACATCCAACCTCCAGTGCAGGCGCTGGTTACTGTCTTTACTAACCTGCAGGTCAACCCAGTGCGGAGCATGGTCTGAGATTGTGATCGCCGAGTACCCCGTGGCCACCACCCCTGCCAGTAAGGCCCTGCTCAAAATAAAGAAATCAATCCGGGAGTACACTTTATGCACGTGCGAGTAGAAGGAGAACTCCTTCACCCTCGGCTGCCCAAATCTCCATGGGTCCACACCCCCCCACCATCTGCTCCATGCACCCTTTTAGTTCCTTTGCCATTGCTGGCACCCTGCCCATATTTGAGCTTGACCGGTCCAAGCCAGGGTAAATAACTGTGTTGAAGTCCCCTCCCATGACCAACCTGTGCGCGTCCAGGTCCGGTATCTTCCCCAGCATCCTCTTTATAAACTCCACATCATCCCAATTTGGCGCATATACATTTACTAATACCATCTGCACCCCCTCCAGTTTCCCACTGACCATAATGTGCCGACCTTCCACATCCGAGACTATTGTACCCGCCTCAAACACCACCAGCTTATTGATCAGGATCGCGACCCCTCTAGTCTTTGAATCCAGTCCCGAGTGAAAGACCTGACTGACCCAGCCTTTCCTCAATCTAATCTGGTCAGTTACTCTCAGGTGCGTCTCCTGCAACATTACCACGTCCGCCTTCAGTCCCCTAAGACACATGCCCTCTTGACCGGCCCATTTAACCCTCGAACATTCCAGGCGATCAGCCTAGTTGGGGGGCTCATTGCCCCCCCCTCTTCGCCGATCAGCCATCCCCGTTTTTGGGCCCGCCTCCAGCCCATGCTCCGGGCCTCCACCTGCCCACCCCCAGGCAGCCTCCGCCCCCAACCTCCTCTCTGTCCCTTAGCCCAAGTCCCTCCCTCGGCAGCAGAATATTTACCCCCCTCCCCTCCCGAGTACCAACACTCTGTAACCCAACCCCTTTAATAAACCAAACATATGCACACCCCCCACTGCGCTTCCGTGAGCTAGCCTGCCCAGCTAGCTTGGTGGCCCCCATCCCTGGCACCGGATAGTCTCCCACCTATTGTTCCCTCCTCCCCCTCCCCCCCCGCTCATACAAACATACGCCAATATCAAACAATCCCCAAACAATTGTCCGACAGAAAAACACCAAGATCTAAACAAGCACCCCTCCATCCCCCAACAGTGCAAATTAAAACCTTAACTCACTCAGCTATACCGCTGGTCCCAAATCAATGCAAAAGGCATTACAGACAACTTCCATAAAATGAAAAACGAGAAACTTTTTTTAAAAGAACAGAAAAAAACCCAAAAAACAACATGAATGTTGCAGCAAAGTTCAAAAGTTCTCAGTCCGCCACCAGTCCTTTCCTTTTCGTGAAGTCCAGCGCGTCCTCAGGTGACTCAAAATAAAAGTGCTGTTCCTCGTGCATGACCCAGAGACAGGCCGGATATAACAGTCCGAACTTCACCTTTTTCTTAAAAAGGATTGACCTAATCTGGTTGAAGCTTGCTCTTGGTCACCTCCACACTCAGGTCTTCGTAAATCCGCAGGATATTGTTGTCCCACTTACAGCTCCGTGTCTGTTTGGCCCACTGTAGAATGCACTCCTTATCCGAGTACTTGTGGAATCTCACCACCATTGCCCTCGGGGGGTCTCCCATTCGCAGCATCCTCGCGAGTGCTCTGTGAGCCCTGTCCACCTCTAAGGGTCGGGAGAATGCCCCATCTCCCAGCAGCTTCTCAAACATGTCTGCGATGTATGCCCCAGCGTCCACCCCTTCGGACCCCTCTGGAAGCCCAACGATTCTCAAATTCTGCCGGCGGGACCTATTCTCTAGGTTCTCCAGGAGCTTCTTCTGCTGGTCTCTCAGCATCCCCACCTCCAACTCCACCGCAGTTTGATGTTCCTCCTGCTCAGCCAGCGCCTTCTCTACCTTCTGGATCGCCCAATCTTGGGCGTCCAATCTAAGTTCCAGCTGCTCAATCGACTCTTTTATTGGGTCAAAGCAGTCCCGTTTCTGCTTAGCAAAGCCTTCCTGAATAACTTGCATCAGCTGCTCCGTTGACCGCTGGGTCGACAAACCAGAGGCCCGGTCCTCCGCCATGCTGTCTCCTGCTGCAGCTGTCGTGTTGGGTGTTCTGGTTCACAAACAAGCCAATTATGCTGGAAGTGGTGTAACGCTATTTTATTAATTGTTCAACTATGCTAACATACTGTAAACGTGGGTATAAGCAATACCAGCTTAACTGTGGACCCTTTCCTATCACTAGCTATGGTGAGGCATTCAGCACATGGTGAATGTCTGTGATGCAGGCTGTGAGCTCTGTGCTCTGAGCTGGCTGCTGCTAGAATGAGCGGGAACTCTCCTGTCCCCTGTCTTTATAGTGCTTGTGCTCTCACTGGTGATTGGCTGCGGTGTTATGTATGCTGGTTGGTCCCACTGCATGTCCATCAGTGTGTGTATGTGATTGCACCATAATGTACTGATGTATGTTATGACATCCTCCTTTTTTACAAAGAGCATGTGCCTATGTGAGAATAAATAACGTGTAATGAGTGTATCTGACCATGTGTGTGCAGTATTTACATAACTATGTACATGAGGCTATTCTATATACACGGGAAGGTGCCTGGTGCAGAGAAAAGAAAAACAAGGTGTTACACCAACAACAAACTAATAACGAATGCTATAAACAAACTAGTGAAATGCTGAAACAGGATGAAAGAACAAAGCATTGAGTCCAACATTGTAAGGCTCATAAATCAAGTCTCTGAGGTGGGCGACGAATTTGGGTTGACCGCCTCAAGGGTGGGTCAGGAGCCACCGGCTGAGGATCGGGCCGGGCCATGGCCAAGTGAGGAGGATGCAGAGTATCTGGCAGCTCTACAAAGTCCAGGTCGGGGACAACAGGAGGGCGTGGCACTGGTGGAGGATCGCGTAGCGAGCGTGGAACCAGACGAAGGGCACGCCGAATGCGGCGGCGAATGGAGCCATCAGGCAGACGAACCAGGAATCAGCGGGGAGCCACCAGCCGAAGAACTACAGCAGTCGCAGACCAGCCACCCTCCGGAAGATGGATTCGGACATTGTCACCTGGCGCCAGAGCAGGAAGATCAATCGCTCGAGCGTCATGCGCCGCCTTGTGCTGCGCGCGAGACTGTTGCATCCGCTGAAGGACCGGAGCATGGTCGAGGTCTGGGACGTGAATGGACGGTACAGTGGTCCTGAGGGTGCGACCCATCAGCAGCTGGGCTGGTGACAGGCCCATGGACAGTGGAGCCGAGCGATAGGCCAGCAAGGCGAGGCAGAAGTCGGATCCTGCATCAGCAGCCTTGCAGAGGAGCCTCTTTGCGATGTGGACGCCCTTTTCTGCTTTGCCATTTGACTGGGGTGCAGGGGACTGGACGTCACGTGTACAAAGTTGTACCTGCTGGCGAAGTTAGACCATTCCTGTCTCGCCAAGCAGGGGCCATTGTCCGACATCACAGTGAGTGGGATGCCGTGATGAGCAAAGGTCCTTTTGCAGGCACGGATAACAGCCGATGATGTGATGTCGTGCAGGCGTACAACCTCGGGATAGCTGGAAAAATAATCAACTATGAGAACATAGTCCCTGCCGAGCGCATGGAACGTGACCAACTCATGGGGCTGAAGGGTCTCCCGTGGTTGGGCCGGCTGGAACCGCTGACAGGTGGGGCAATTGAGCACAGTGTTGGCAATGTCCTCATTTATGCCAGGCCAGTGGACAGCCTCTCGGGCCCTCAGTCGGCACTTCTCTACGCCGAGATGGCCCTCGTACAGCTGCTCTAAAACCAGATGGTGCATGCTGTGTGGGATTACGATGCGGTCCAGCTTCAGGAGGACGCCATCAACGACAGCCAGATTGTGTCGAATATTATAGAACTGCGGGCATTGTCCCTTGAGCCATCCGTCAGTCATGTGGTGCATCACACGTTGTAGCAGCGGGTGAGCCGCAGTCTCACGGCGAATGTGGGTTAGGCGTTCATCCGTGGCCGGCAGATTGGCAGCCGTGAAGGCCACATGGGTGTCGACTTGGCAAACAAACCCCTCTGGGTTGGATGGAACGGTAACTGCCCTGGACAGAGCGTCGGCTATGATCAGGTCTTTACCCGGTGTGTACACGAGCTGGAAATCGTATCTCCGGAGCTTGAGCAGAATGCGTTGTAGGCGAGGGGTCATGTCATTGAGGTCTTTTTGGATGATGCCGACCAGCGGCGCTGGTCGGTCTACACAGTGAACTGGGGAAGGCCGTACACGTAGACATGGAACTTGTCGACACCGGTCAACAAGCCTAGGCACTCCTTCTCGATTTGTACATAGCGCAGCTCTGTGGCGGTCATGGCCCGTGACGCATAGGCAACAGGGGCCCATGACGAGGCGTCATCTTGTTGCAGGAGCACCGCCCCTATGCCAGATTTTTAAGCGTCCGTTGATATTTTCGTCTCCCTTGCAGGATCGAAAAACGCCAATACCAGGGCAGTGGTCAGCTTGACCTTGAGCTCCTCCCATTCATGCTGGTGGGCGGGAAGCCACTGGAAGTCCGTCGTCTTCCTAACTAGGTTGCGGAGAGCCGTGATGTGGGAAGCGAGGTTAGGGATGAACTTTCCTAGGAAGTTGACCATTCCTAAGAACCGGAGCACCGCCTTCTTATCCACCGGCCTCTACATGGCCGTGATGGCTGCCACCTTGTCCGCATCCTGCCGCACACCCAATCGAGAGATGTGGTCTCCTAAAAACATGAGTTTGGTCTGGCCGAAAGAACATTTGGCTCTGTTGAGGCGCAGGCCTTGATCCCGTATTCGCTTAAAAACGCGTTGGAGGCGACTGATATGCTCCTGCGAGGTGGTGGACCAGATGATGATGTCGTCCACATAGACGCGCACACCCTCAATGCCCTCCATCATCTGCTCCATGATGCGGTGGAACACTTCAGATGCTGATATAATTCCAAATGGCATTCTATTGTAGCAGTACCTGCCAAATGGGGTGTTGAAAGTACACAGCTTTCTGCTGGACTTGTCCAATTGAATCTGCCAGAAGCCCTTTGATGCATCCAGCTTGGTGAATATGTTGGCTCGAGCCATCTCGCACGTGATCTCCTCACGCTTGGGGATAGGGTAATGCTCCCGCATGATGTTACGATTTAAATCCTTCGGGTCGATACAGATCCGGAGCTCGCTGGAAGGCTTCTTGACGCACACCATGGAACTGACCCAGTCGGTTGGTTCCGTCACTCTGGAAAGCACTCCTTGGTCCTGGAGGTCCTGCAGCTGCTGCTTGAGGCGGTCCTTGAGGGATGCTGGGACTCTGCGAGGTGCATGAACCACAGGCGTGGCGTCCTGTTTGAACAGGATTTTGTATGTGTAGGGAAGTGTGCCCATGCCTTCGAAGACATCTCGGTGTTGAGTGATGATGGCACTTAGATGCGCCCTGAAGTCCGCATCTTGGACGTCAGACGTGTCCTCTGGAGAGAGGGAATGTACGCGCTGCACGAGGTTGAGGAGGTTGCACGTCTGTGCGCCTCGCAGGGAGTCCTTTGAGGAGCCCACGATCTCGAAGGGTAGGGTGACTTTTCGCAAGTTGTGCGTCACATCGAGTTGGCATGACCCGGTGGCGGGGATGACGTTACCATTATAGTCGGCCAGTTGGCAATTGGATGGAAGAATTGTTGGTTTGACCCCCAAGGTTTGAAATGCTGACCATGCGAGGAGATTGGCGGAAGCACCAGTGTCCAGACAGAATCTGATCTGGGATCGATTGACCGTCAGGGTGGCACACCACTCGTCGTCTGGATCAATGCTGTGCACCGACGGCGGCTGTTGCTTTCGATTCGGGGACTGCCTGTTCTTGGTTATGACAGCGACTCAAAAAGGCTCCCTCTCCTCGGTGTCACTGGTCTGCATGAAGTCAGGATCGGACTCGGTGAATGTGGGTTGGATTGCCCGAACATTCCTGCGAGGCTGGTTAAATCGTTGCGAGTTGGCAGGCTGGGCTGCTCGACAGCAGGCAGCATAGTGGCCAAGCCTGCCACAGCGTAGGCACTGTCGCGATTTTGCAGGGCATTGCCGCTTTAAGTGAGCGGAGCCACAGTTGCCTCACGTCTTGACATCAGTGCGTTTGTTGCACCACCGCGCATGCGCGGTACGGTCTTGCATGGTGCGGGCCTGCGCATCGTGTTCCTCCACGTCACCGTCCCCTCGTTTGGCGCGTACAAGCGCAGGAGGCCTCGGAAAGTGCGCGAAATGGCCGTCCTCCTCCAGACTGCGGTCCGGGAGGTGTTCGATCGTTTGGACCTGTTCCGCCTCATGGGGCCCTTGCCGCGCCATTTCAAGCTGCCAGTATGTGGGAGTACCGGCTGGTGGCATTCTCATGCAGGACACAGGTCTCGATGGCAGTCGTTAGGGTTAGTTGCTTAACTTTAAGGAGCTGCTGACGCAGGGTGTCCGACATGACCCCAAAAACAATCCAGTCGCGTATCATGGAGTCGGAGGTGGGCCCGTAGCCACAGGATTGCGCGAGGATGCGGAGGTGTGTTAAATAGGATTGGAAAGGCTCGTCCTTACCCTGCAAGCGCTGCTGGAACAGGTACCTTTTGAAGCTTTCGTTGAATTCAGCACTGAAGTGTGTGTCGAATTTGAGGAGCACCGTCTTGTACTTGGTCTTGTCAGGGAGTTAAAGATGTGGATGCATGTTGCCCAGCCGTGGAGAGAAGAAGGGCTATCTTCCTGGTGTCCGATGCATTCTCCCTGTCCGTGGCCTCGAGGAAGAGCTGGAAGCGCTGTTTAAATATCTTCCAATTTACCCCGAGATTGCCAGCGATGCGGTGCGGTGGCGGCGGGTTGATGTTCTCCATGCTGTAGGATGCCGGAATGCTGAGACGTTGCATGTAGGTCTCACAAGTGCTAGATTGCGGCCACTCCTTGTACCTTGTCGTGTTAGGTGTTCTGGTTCACAAACAAGCCAACAATGCTGGAAGTGGTGTAACACTATTTTATTAACTGTTCATCTATGCTAACATACTGTAAACGTGTGTATAAGCAATACCAGCGTAACTGTGGACCCTTTCCTATCACTAGCTATGGTGAGGCACTCAGCACATGGTGAATGTCTGTGATGCAGGCTGTGAGCTCTGTGCTCTGAGCTGGCTGCTGCTAGAATGAGCGGGAACTCTCCTGCCCCCTGTATTTATAGTGCTTGTGCTCTCACTGGTGATTGGCTGCGGTGTTATGTATGCTGGTTGGTCCTACTGCATGTCCATCAGTGTGTGTATGTGATTGCACCATAATGTACTGATGTATATTATGACAGCCGCTTCAGCCCAAGCCTTCTCTGTCTTTCTGTTTCTGCCTTTACGAGCACTTCAAGTCCTTCTCTCCATGCACCGATGTGGGAATTCAGTACACAATTGCCTCTGTCTTCAGTTTTACAGTTCAAGTCCGGTAGAAAATCGAGGGGAAAGGTCCAAAAGTCCGACCCGAGCAGGAGCCACCAAATGTGCGACTCACTCCTTTATAGCCGCCACCGGAAGTCCATACCTTAAACTTTTAATAGCACCACCATTGGTGTCCGTGCCTATCGTTGACTCAGTCCCAAGTTCTGGAATTGCCCCCCTGCACCCCACCCCTGACACTCCCCAACTCACAACCAAAGATCTGACCTAATTGGGGGGGGGGGTTGTCGGTAGAACTCAGGTAAACCTGCCAACTGTTAAATTCTTCCCCTGTGTGACTTTACATCTTCGTATGAAGAGAGATTGAACAGTTTAAGCCTATACTCTCCAGAGTTTAGAAGAATGAGGGGAAATCAAATTGAGGTATACAAGATGCTAAAAGGTAAGGATAAAGAGGAAGCTTCCTCTTGTGGGGCATTCTAGAATGAGAGATATCTTAGGATAAGAGGTAGCAAATTTAAAAGAGTTGAGGAACTACTTTTACCAAAAGATTGTGAATCTGTTGAATTCGCTAGCCCAGAATGTGGTGGTGCAGGGACAGTGAGTAAATTTAAGGAGGTGTTATAGCAGATTTTTAATTGATAATGGGTTGAAGGGTTATGGAGAACGGGCAGGACAGTGGAGCTAAGGCCAGGATGAGATAAGCCATGATCGAATGGCGTAGCAGACTTGACGGGCCAAATTCTGCTCCGATATCTTATGAACTTACTATAAACTTACCCTCTGGCAATGCTTGCACCTGTGTGATCCTTGCTCCCTGCCTGTCTGTAGTGCTCTCATTCTCAGTCTCTCAGCACATGCAGAATCCATCACTAACCACCTAAGATACGTGGAATGGCCCTATTGCAACTGGTTACTGTGAGTGTGAAACCAGGTGACAGTGCTGTGTCTTCACCATTACTATCATCCTACTGTTCCTCTACTGCCTGGCCAGGTTGCACTTCCTGGGTATCTGAAGGGAAAGATGCACAAGGACAAGGTTGTAGGGAGGTGACCTGGGGGCGACGGTACATATTGAGACATATAGGATTCTCAGGGGGCTTAAAGGGTGGAGGCTTAGAGGTTGTTCCCACTTGTGGGACAGTCTAGAACCAGAGGGCATAATCTCTGAGCAGGGGTTTGATTTGTTATGTTGTAGGTGTAACTTCAGCGGCTTCCTTGTGGTGCACTTGACAAAGGAAGGTTCAGACGTGGAGATAACTTCAACACGTTTATTAAACTATTTACACTTCTATTACGCGGGTTCGACACTACTGCTAATCCTACTATAGCTACCCAGACTGACTAACCAGCTGCTGCAATCCACGTGGTAGGAGTGATATTGAATCAACCCTGTGTGTGTACTCACTCACTGTCTCCACTGGAAAGAGGCAGATCATGTGTGTGGTGTCCTTTATATATGGGTTGGTGTAATGCCCCCCTGTGGTGGTGTCACCTCCATGTGCATCGTGATTGTCCATTGGTCGTCTCCTATCTAAATGATCTATTGGATGAGTGTGTGTGTGTGTGATGTTTCTGGTGCTCCCTCCAGTGTCTAGTTAGCCTACATGCATTTACATTGATGCACATCACCACAGGGTTTACCCATTTAAGACAGAGATGAGAAGGAATTTCTTCTCTCAGAGGGTGGTGAGCCTGTTGAATTCTTTACCAAAGAGAGCTGCAGGGGCGAGATCGTTAAGTATGTCCAATGCTGAGATAGACAGATTATTAATCAGTAAGAGAATCAAAGGTTTTGGGATAAGGCAGGAAAGTGGAGCTGAGGATTATCACATCAGATCAGCCATGATCTAATTAAATGATGGAGCAGACTCGATGGACTGCATGGCCTACTTCTGCTCTTACGTCATTAAAAATATGCCCTAGTCCCCGAGGACCATAGGCTGCTTTCCCCTTTGAGGGCCATTTAACCTGAGGATCACCACACCTCAAGCAAGGGGCAAGGTTGAGAAGGCCGTCATGAATGTCATCAACCGGGACAAGAATTGAACCTGCGCAGTTGGTCTTGCTCTGCATCACAAACCAGCTATCCAGCCAACTGCTTTAAACCGGCTGATGTGTTGGGTACTCTGGATCTGTGGAGACTGTGTTTACTGTAGCAGTAACATAGACAGGCTACCAAGTTGTAATAGTACAACTCTATTTTATTTAACTAAGAGCTGTTAAACAAACTAACACTATGTTAGATTGACTGAAGACCGATGCCTAACCTGACCAGCCTATACTGCTAGCACATGGTGGATGTTTGTGCTACTGACTGCGGGCTCTGTCTGTCTCAGAGGCTGCATCCCGAATGAGCGGGAAAACTAGTGCCCTCTGTCTTTATAGTGACCGTGCCCTAACTGGTGATTGGCTGCAGTGTTGTGTGCATTGATAGGTCAGTGTGTGTCTCTGCACCATCATATACTGATGTGTATATTATGACACCGGCCTTCTTCCAACGTCATTATGGCTTTACAGAAGAAGGAAATATTGTTTTTTCCTGTTGAGAATATAGGCTTAACCTTGCAGTAGATGGAGGATAATTCTGCTTGAAAAGTGTAGGATATCCTATTGGAGAAGGAATCTAAACTTTGGACACTAGACAGGATCGGCGTTCATTTGAAATTTATTTGCATATTTACAATGCATGTTGAGGATCCCAACATATATTGACTGGAGGTGGGGCGTTGGTGCAAAATTGGAAGATAATTACTTCACTGGTGCTTCTAAGAACTCTCAAAGCTTACCTCAACTGCAGCTGCCAGGTTTGAGTGACAGGCAGCGTTGGAACTTGACCCGCACATCACCTCAGGCTTTGGGATGCTGTTCTGCTAGGCTCGGTACTTGACTCCTTCAAACCTGCTTCAGACTTCTTGTTATGTAGCATATTTGCTACCTTAAGAACTCAGCTCCAAGTGACAGGCATCTCAGCTCATTTGTCCAGAAATAACCTACTGTCTTTCCATGACAACACATAGCTGCTCGCGAAAGGATTCCATAGTCCGTTATGAAAGTCAAAGTCCACATTGTTGATGACCTCTTTCTCAGTTTGGCCCCATGAAAGCCCTGTTGCCATGGAGCCTAAAGTTTATAGGGTCAAACGGCAATCCAGAACTTGAGCACAAAATCTAAGTATGCACTTTTGATTCAATGCGCAGTATTGAGGGAGTTCTATATTGTCCGAAATGCAGTCTTTTACATAAATGTTAAACAAAGGGGTTACCTGCATGATTGGATGGATGGAAAGGATCCCATGGTACTTTTTTTGAAAAAAGACAGGAAATTGCCCTGCTTTGCTAATCAATGTAAGAAGTCTTACAACACCAGGTTAAAGTCCAACAGGTTTGTTTCGAATCACTAGCTTTCGGAGCGCTGCTCCTTCCTCAGGTGAATGAAGAGGTATGTTCCAGAAACATATATATGGACAGATTCAAAGATGCCAGACAATGCTTGGAATGCGAGCATTAGCAGGTGATTAAATCTTTATTTCCACATCATTGCTAATCAATGCTTACTAAAACAGATATGGCTGGATTCTCCGTTCCTGAGACTAAGGGCGGGATTCTCCGCGAACCGGCGGGGAGGGCCACTCCGGCATCGAGGAGTGGCATGAACCACTCCGGCGTTGGGCCGCCGTGAAGGTGCAGAATCATCCGCGCCTTCAGGGGCTAGGCCGGCGCCGGAGTGTTTGGCACCACGCCAGCCGGCGCTGAAAGGCCTACGTCGGCCGGCGCGAGTTGGCGCATGCGCGGCAGCGCCCGCGTGTGCTGGCGTCATCCCTGCGCAGGGGGGTTCTTCTCCGCACCGGCCATGGCGGAGGTTGACAGCGGCCGTTGCAGAGGGAAAGAGTGCCCCCACGGCACAGGCCCGCCCGCAGATCGGTGGGCCCCGATTGCGGGCCAGGCCACCGTGGGGGCACCCCCCGGGGCCAGATCCTCCCATGCCCCCCCAAGGACTCTGCAGGCTACCCGTGGAGCCAGGTCCCGCCGGTATGGACCACTCAGGCGGCCACTCGGCCCATTCCGGGCCGGAGAATTGCCGGGCGGGACCGCTGCCAACAGCCCCCAACTGGCACGATTCCTGCCCCACCAAAACCCGGCGCCGGAGAATTCTGCAGCCAGCGGGGGCGGGATTCATGCCGCCCCCCGGCGATTCTCTCCAAGGGTTGTTAGTCTTTTGAACTCTCTTCCTTAAAAGGTGGTGGAAGCAGAGTTTTTTAATATCTTTAAGGCAGAGGTAGGTAGATTCTTGGCAAGCAAGGAGGTGAGGCAGGAATATGGAGTTGAGGTTAAAATCAGATCAGCCATGATCTCATTGAATGTTGGAGCAGGCCCGAGGGGCCGAGTGGCCTACTCCCACTCCCAAATCATATGTTTGCATGTTCATAATACTCTCAGGTGCTTTGTTAATATGTGAGAAGCCTGAAGTTCTCAAAACCAGCCTGAATATAACTGTAGCAGTAACCTCAAGAGCAAATCCTGACCGAAAATCCATCTACTAGTAGCATTAGGGATGAAACAATTCACTTTTATTATTTAAGAAAATTCTCTCACAGAGCACAAGATTGCTTGCCTGTTCTAAAATCGGTAATTTCAGCGCCTACCTTCTACCCATCCCTTTCTTTGTCCCTTAGCCATACAGAGCTTGAGTATTGTTTAAAAAAGAGACATGCTGTCAAAGCTTTCCATCTTGCACTCATCAGCGCAGATTCATGAGAATTCCAAATCTCAAAGGGAACAACATTTTATACTGCTTGTGAAGAGGGTGCTGATTTGGTTGGCAAGTGGACTCTGAGTGGTAGAGGTGTTGCCACTGAGAATGCACCAGAGAACAGTTAACTGCCAAGCGTTTTAAAATTCAAACCAGGCAGGTCGTCTCTGATTGGCGGAGGCATTGACATGGGGAATGAATGAACCAGGGAATGGCTGTCCCCAAAACTTTTATTTCGTTGAAAAAGGTGTAATGCGTGGAAATGTTATTTCTGTTTGCAAAGGACAGGGCCCTATGTGTCAATATATGTAGCTTCTAGCATGTGTAAGTGAGTCACACTGCGAACCTGACTGATAATCTTAAATTGGTTGTCATTGTCCTTCTTAGCACAATTAGGATTGTTTAGTAGGCGTTATCCAAATGCGGAATCACATCTAATGTTGGACACTATGTTCTGAGTTTCTCAAGCATGGGCTTGCTGTCTACTTGTATGCTTTTTGCGAACAGCCCATAGGACATGCTGTTTGATACAATCCACCAGTTTTTGGGACATATGGTCTACATACCTGAGGTCACACCATTCATATTCATACATCATATTACTCAGTTGTGTGGTTGGCACAACGTCCTTTGATGGTACCATCCTGTGAATGGAGAGCACAACTCGCGTTGCATTGTAGCAGTGTGAAATGGCTAGCTTCGCCTATTCCTCAAATATTTGAGACTTAAATTGCGCTCAAATTCACCTTTGAAATGGAACAATCAAAGAAGTTCCCTTTCCTCAATGTGCTGGTTGAGAAATATGTTACTGTATTATGATCCTCCATTGCAGGCCTCCCTTCACTGGTCAATATATACGTTGGGATTCCTATTGTTCCAAGTGTTATAAGATTGGTCTTATCAGCAACCTCATTAGTAGGATTTTAGCCATTTGTTCACCATACAAGCTTGATGCCAAAGTACGGCATTTCAAAGTTCTCCTGCCGGATAGCGGCTAGCCTCAGCAGATCATTGCTCGCTGTATATTATGTAATCTCATTAACCTGGTGCCCAGTCTACTTCAGATTACCCTGGAAAGGTAAGGGCAAGGTGTCTCAGAAAGGTGTTTTAGGGTGGGGCGGGTGGGCGTGGCAGAGGAGAGGGACACGGCGTACTGGCAGAGAATTTTATAGTTAGTTGAGGGAACCAGGTGAGTGAGACAGTCTGAGGAATGCACTCACAAGTCAATCAGCTTCTGTTGCTGTTTTAGATGTGTACCTTAGGTCAAAACCTAGTTCTGAAGAAGGGTCTATACATGAATCTTTAATCCAACAGCAGTAGGTACCACCAGTATTTAAACAGTGTCATGGGCAAAGGGAAGTACATGGTTTGAAGTCATGTTTCATGTAAAGGCTCCCACCATATTATGCAGCTTCTGTTAATGGGCTGTCACTATCCACTGTTGCTGAATTATTGTTTTTTTAATTGCCTCCCAATGTCCCAAACCTATTAATGGACAATTGGTGTTAGCTATAATATCAGCTTGGCTCAATAATTGGCACCTTTATCATTGAGTGTTACGGTGCCCATACTGAGGTTTTAGCACATAGTCTAGGTCGATACTTCTGTGAAGCACTTGTATAATGCTGTGGTATAGAAGTCTCTGACCTTTACAAATGAACATAAAGATGGATAAAAATAGACTGCCAGATCAATTAATGCCCATCCTATTCACTAGATAGTGCATTCTTGTTACTAATCTCTTTGGGGAGGAGGGAGGGGGGTTATACCCGAACAGGCGCCGGAATGTGGCGACTAGGGGCTTTTCACAGTAACTTCATTTTTTAGGGGCTGATTTAGCACACTGGGCTAAATCACTGGCTTGTAATGCAGAACACAGCCAGCAGCACGGGTTCAATTCCTGTGCCAGCCTCCCCGAACAGGCGCCGGAATGTGGCGACTAGGGACTTTTCACAGTAACTTCACTGAAGCCTACTTGTGACAATAAGTGATTATTATTATAATCAACAGAGGGAATGAAAACTGTGGCCTTCATTCCTGAAAAATTCATTCCTTAACTTTCCTATGGTTACTCACAATACACCAATTTCCTTAGAAAGACACATATGATACATATGACTGGAGATTGACATCTATTTCCATTGGAACTGTCTCTAAAAGGACAAATTGCACACCCTAATTTACCACTGATACCTTTGAGTAGCTCTTGAGATACTAAACTATAAGCCTCATCTGGCCCTTCTGGAGAGCTTTGAGTTTTCCTGATGTTCCTTCCCTCAATAAATGGCATTGAAAATCAGATTGATCGCTTGCCTGATTACTGCTTTTAGGGCGTTGCTGAGACAGAATAAATATTGCATTTAATATCATAATAATAGCAACTGCACTTGGAAAAAACCCAAAATTCATTGCACTTGTAATAACCTGCAGGGAACACACCGGAGGGGGTCGATTGTTTTCCCCATGTGACTCGAGGAGTATAAGCTCCCTGCTAACTGCAGTGCTTGGAACCATGTTGTATAAAAGGTCGGCCAGTCAGGTACTGACCAACACAGAGACAGGACCCGGTGAGGTAAAACCGTGCCTCGTGTAAATAGATGTTCTTATAAATAAACACCTTCTTTTGTTTACTTGTCGGGCCCCCCTCGCCTTTATTAAACTGGCGATAAGGATTAAACTGGAACGGTTGATGTGCAACTCTGCATGTATGTGACATGCCTCTCAGTGACTTTGCTTCCCCCTTGGACTGAGGTATGGTGATAGGTGCTTCACTATGCCTTTGTTTGGTCGTTTGGCTGTTTTTCACCCTACTGTTGAGTCCGTATGTTGAACGCCGCCTTACTATTTCAGAGCGAACAACAGTACAGAAAATGAGCACCAGTGATCCTATTGACAGCCTGTAGATGCACATGTTCAGAGTAATTAGAGGCCTAGGGCTGGATTCGCCGCACGCCAAAATCACGGCCAGCACCGGGGCGGAGAATCCATTTCGATGCACAATATCGGGTCCGGCACCAGTTCCCTGATTCTCCAGGCCCCGAAAAGCGCCGTATTCGAGGAGTCCGCTGCGCGGCATATCCTCTACCTGCAGCATTGTTAGCCGCCCGCCTCGCCATTATGTGCCCCCGACCGGCTGAAATCCCGACGGCATGGACCACTCATGGTCCTGCTGGTTGGGAAACTAGCGTGGCGGCTGTTGTCTCAGTCCGCGGCCGCCCTGGTCGGGGGCGGGCCGATCGGAATGCAGAGGGGCCCTTATACGCGGCCGGGTAATGTTTGGGCGGGCGGTCAGGGTCGGGCGCGCAGCCGATCGGGGGGGGGGTCTATTTTTAGTGTCCAGCTCCGCGGTCATGGAGCACGGCGTGGCCGCTGGAGGCCAGCGCCATGCACATGCGCGTCCTCAGACCCGGACGTGCAGAGGCCTGTATCTGCAGCAAAAGCTGCCAGATTTGCGCCGGGTCCCTGCTAGCCCTCTGCAGGGCTCAGAGTATGAGGCCTTTTTACCTGATTGTTTTGGTAGTGAAACTCCACCGTTTTTACGACGGCATGGGGATATAGTCCCAAAAACAGAGAATCCAGCCCCTTATGTTTCTGGTGCCACCAGATATCCTATCATTTGACCAGCTTATCACAGTGTTGGGGAACCAATTCAACCTGACTCCGTCCATCATTTAAAAAAAAATTATTTAAAATGTTTTGTTCCAATTAAGGGGCAATTTAGCATTGTCAATCCACGCACCTTGTACATCTTTGGGTTGTGGGGGTGAGACCCACGCAGTCATGGGAAAAATGTGCAAACTCCATCTGGACAGTGACCCGGGGCCGGAATCGAACTTGGGTCCTCGACGCTGTGAGGCAGCAGTCCTAACCACTGCACCACTGTGTCGCCCTAACTCCGTCCATCATTGTGCAAAGGTACAGGTTCAAAACGGCGCAAAGGCCAGAGGGGAGTCAGTTGCCGAGTGTGTTTCCTATTTGCGAACAATCGCTGAATATTGTGAATATGGCGCTATGGCAGATATGGTCCGCAACCGCCTGGTTTGCGGTATTATCAATCTTGAACTCCAAAAGATACTTCTAGGTGAAGGTTCCTTAATTATCAAGCAGGCTTTGCAGTTTTCTCTTTCACAGGAGAGTGCCGCTCGGGGCGTACAGGAAGTCCAGGGATTGGAAGTGAATGTTGTTGGGCGCGTCCCCCTTGCCGCCCTTCTGAAGCTAGAATGGACTGCCGTGAAGCTGCGAGCCCAAGATCTCGCGACTCTGGGCCATGTGCACACCCTCTCCGGATTTGGGAGATATTGACTCTGCCCCCTGAGGGAAGTGTGAACGTCGGGTCGCCGAGGCCTCTGCTGGTGTGATGGACAATGTCCCGGCCCCCTGAAAAGTGGTAGGTGCCGACCCCGTGCTAGGACCCTACATTTTGAAGAGCTTGAAGAAGATTGGGAAGAATCAGAAATGCAGCAGAGGACTCCCCTCGCCTTTATTAAAGCACTGGGTACTTCAAAAACATTTCAGCATGATATAAATGCATGTGTTATTGTTAATGAATACACAGTCTGGTTTAATCATAACATTTCAGTGGACCAAGTATTGCATCTTGTACAGGATTGCCAACATGGGTGAAATCTTGGTTCAATTACAAAATATTCCTCAATTTGTTGATAGTATCGGTCTGCAACATAAACTACTTGCAGTCTTTGTACTGATCTTTTTTCTTTCATTATAATTCTAAACATTTGTTACCATTACAGAAGGAGTAGCTTAATTCATAGGCATTTCACAAATATCCCGATGGATCCATAATCTGTAATAATCATTTCAAGCTCTCCGTATTCAACTCTATGAGCTGCAAATTTGAGTAGTTAGTGGTCACTCTCTGGTTGTGAACACTGACCTTTTGCTGTAACACAGGGGCCTTCTGATCCTTTCCTCCGACTCGAGCTCTTCCTTGAAAGCTTTGACCTTTGGCATTCCAAGTGACCTCTCCGTTGGTCAGGAAAGCCTTGCACTTCAGAATCTGTAAGAGATAAATTGGAAATAATTCAGTTGGCTGTGGCTGAGAGCTCAGAGTATGGAAGGAGCTCATTTGACCCGAAGTATCCCTCTTGTCCATGGCTGCAAGAGATAAGAACGTAATCACTCTGTTTGTTCCAGTTAATTTTCATCAGTGTCTTATCTACTGCAACAATTTCACAAATGCTTTGATAGTTCCAACACACAATGTCATGTCTTTAACTTGCACAGTTGATATGATCTCTCATATTATTAATGTTGATACCTATGTTATTGGATTACAAATCGTCATTGGCCTACATAGCATTCAGAGAAATAAAGACCAGACAGTTGGTTAAATACAATCGGTACAAACCATACATTAGGCAATACATTAATTTGGAAAATAATGTTTGATTCACTGGTCTCAGATTGGAATCTTGTGTCCATTTCCCTTGTGGAATACATACTCTCAAAGTTTGGTACTGTAAATTACATTGAGATAGAGTTTCACAAGATATATATTTTATAATTAAAATATTGAATGCTGTTAAGATCTCATCCTCTATTCCTTCAATGTATCCATAATTCTATCAGGGATCAGATCGGTGGGTGGAATATTGAAATTCCTGAGAACGGGGAGAAATGATTGACGAGAGATTGACATGTCTTTCTAAAATTCTTTCAGTGAGTTGCAAGAATGAGATTAGGGTTTGTCGGACGTATCACTTGTTATGATCCGGCTGATGTTATACCTGGGCGGGAAGATCCCAGAATGGGATCCTGGTTCAAAGGGCCGTGGGAAGGATTCTCCGTTGGCCGAGGCCGGAATCCCGAAATGCGATTAGGTGGAGAATCTGTTCTGACGCCAAGATCACGGCGGGCGCGATTTGAAGCCAAATCGCAATTCTCCGTCGTCTCAACAACGGCGTCAATGCGTTCCAGAACGCATGTACAGTAAACACCATTTGCATATCATTAGCGGGCCTGACCTGGCATTCTCCAGGGCCGCCTCGATTCTCCGCCTCCGATAGGCTGAATTCCCAACGCGAGATTCACTTGTGCTTTTCAAAGTCATGAAACTGGCGTTGTGGCTGATGAAGGAGAGTGAGGGAGTATGGAAAGTGTCCAATATCGCCATAGTTTTCTGACCGGGCCATAGAGGTAGCCCGTAACCCAAACACCCCTCCTAACCTTTTTAGACACTAACGGCAATTTATTATGGCCAATCCACCTAACTTGCACATCTTTGGACCGTGGGAGGAAACCGGAGCACCCGGAGGAAACCCACGCAGACATGGAAGAACGTGCAGTGACCAAGCGGGGAATCAAACCTGGGACCCTTGTGCTGTGAAGCCACAGTGCTATCCACTTGTGCTACCGTGCTGCCCCTTACCCGTGCTTTAACTCAGAACACTTTGTTTACTCTTCCCTGAATTGTCCTGAACAATATCTTGGTCTCTGCTCTCTTAACTCCAGTCATCTTAGACAGTCTTTCTGTCCCAATTCACGGGTTATCTGGACTGTAACCTGTTCCTCAGGAATCTTGCATCTTTGCAATTCCCTTGTCCTGTCCATCTTCTTCTGGCAGAGTTGAGAGAGGATTATTGTCCAGTGTCATGTCTCCAACTTCAATATATCCAGCTAAAACAAAAACTTAAAAAGCTTTCTTTCCCTTAAAAGGGCCTCCAGTTGTTAAGCAACACCCACATGTGTTTTCTTTACACTGTAGCCCACTCTAAGCACAATAGAAACACCTTTGGGCAGCATGAATCCAATAATACTTTTTACCCTTTTAGGCACAGGAACATTAAATTAAACAGACTTATAACTATACCTTATTTCTAATGTTTACCAATACAAATATATATCTCTTAAAGCTTTCCGAACACACTTCAGAGCTGCTTAACTTAAGATGGGAGGAAACGGGAGCAATGGCTGAACGAGATCTTGACGAGAAGACCAATGGAATTTGCAACTTGGAAAAGCTACAATTGGAGTATAAAATTAAAAATGGAGAATACATCTCTGGAGCATTAGGATGATTTGAATATCGGCCATTAATATGACTCAACGCAGAACAAAATAAGATGCGGCTCGCTCTTAATTGGACTTGAAGAGAAGAAATTAGGCTGCCATTTAAGGTGTCAGTGAAACTTTGGTGCTGATGGTCTCTGTGACTGAGACAATCTGATAATGGAAAATTGGTTAGAAAATAAATCACCAGTGGGACCTTTTACTACAAGATGACTGAATTTAGATTTGATTGCGGCTTCTATTTATTAAAATTCATCGTATTAATTCAATTCATTCATATTGTTGAGTTGGATAGATCCAATATGTCTGCCAATTATTTCAATAACTCACTTAATAAAAGAATGTATATATTAAAATGGTATATTTGCACATAGTTCCTCATCCATCACGCTTCATTTTCTGTCTGTCACTGTCCCATTTCAGTGTTCACCACACTTCGTGTCACACTGTGCCCTACCTGTGTAACACTTAAGATTCATTCACTCACTCAAAAATTGTAAGCAATCATAAACCAATAACACGCACAATTAAACAGCTTTTCGGCTTACCGACGAAAATCAGAATTAAAATAACCAAATATAAATCGCTCAACATTTTATCCAAGGTCAAGTCAAAAATCTTGGGCGGGATTCTCTGACCCCCGCTGGAACGGAGAATCACCGGGAGAATCACGTGACGCCGCTCCGATGCTGGTCCTCTGATTCTCTGGTGACTGGTCAGCGCGGCGCCGGTTGGGGGCCGCTCAATGCGCCCCCCCCCCCCCCGGCGATTCTCCCAGCGCGATGTGCCGAGTGCCCACTGCGTTAGGCCAAGTCCCACCAGCGCCGTTCTTATATGGTCCTACCCGGCAGCGGCCATAGCACGCAAGTGCAAACTCGCCCTGGCCATAGCGCGCATGCGCGGACCCGTGGCGCCTGTTCTGACGCCCGTTGCAGCAGCTGGAGCAGCATGAGGCTCTCCAGTGCCGTGCTGGCCCCCTGTGCGGCGCAGGATCGCTGCTCCTAGGGGCCTGTTGACGCCATCGTAAAACACTCCGGCGTTTACGACGGCGTCAACACTTAGCCCCAGGATCAGAGAATCCCGTCCCTCATGTCCAAAGTTTACTAAAAACAGAGCAAAATCACTCAAACCATTTTTCTAAAATTCTTTCAGTGCCATTTACAACAATCCGGCAACTATAATATCAAAATAAGGTTTGTAGAATAAAACAATTTATATTTTACGTGATTAAACTCAAATATGAAATTGCCGTATGTGTGCTTATGATATTTACTTGAAGATCTTAGCCTATTCGAAAAGCCTGGGATTTCACTTAGTATCCCCAATGCGATCATTCCATCAATTCATGGGATATGTCATAATATTGACTGTTGTATAGTGTGGCTGTATGTCATTGTAATGTAAAGGTGCTAGGCAGAGCAAATATTAAAGTGGGATTGGAATTGCATTGTCCACAGTATGATGTATCGAGTCACATGGCAACACAATGAAAGAGAACACTCTGAAAGCAGACTGCATTGAGAAACAGCAACACCATGTATGACATGAACTGTAATTTATAAAGTTACAATTAAGAAGAAATGGTTCATGTTTGAAGATATAAGTCTCAGGACTTCATGAGACACCACCCACAATACAACATGGTGCTCAGCAGCGACACCATTACACAGTATTGACCATTCACCAGCATGCCTCAGTATTATCCTCAGTGCAAGTGGAAGGGCATTTTCCCTTGTGGCACAAAGAGAGTTCTGTGTTTCCTTTCCAATTTGCCCCGGTGATGGTTAAAAACCTTGTGGAATAATATTCTTTTAGGTAAAGCTTTACAATTGTACTCAATTTCTTAAAGTGTGTTTTAGTAGGTTAACTCATCAGACATCAAAAATAGTTTGAATTTATAGGTATATTGAGAATTTGAAAATGAATGGAGTATATTTTTTCATGATATGGACTTTAAAAAGTCAAAAAATAATTTTATAACATAATTGATGATCTCAGACAGCCCAAACACTTTATGGCCAATTGAGTATGTTTTAAGTGTAATCTCTGTGCTAATGTAGGGAAATGTGACAACCAATAGGCATCCAGTGAATTACCACAAATAGTACCATGATGATGACTCGTTAATCTGCCTTTGGGATGTTTGCTGGTATATATATTGGACAGGACATGAGGGAGAACTCTCCTACTCTTCTTCAAATAGTGCCACAAGCCCCTGTGGGAGGTGAACCCACAACCCTCTGACTTTGAATGAGTCTGTAGATGCCCAATTGCTGAGCTGGAAGGTGGGTCCACACTGAGGGTAAGGCACCATTAGCACTTGGAAAGCAGGTGGAAGCTTGCCACCCTGGGCAGTCTGTCAGCCTTCGGCCCAGAAGAAGGGTGGACTATATATGGGTATGTCCATCTTGCCGTGTTGAGCGGTCATGGAGGGGGAGGAGGAGTGGGGTTTGTGTAGGTGGTCGGGGGTGGTCTGAAGTGCAATGCTTCCCTGAGCAGCTGTGGTCCTGGCTGGTTTTATCAAGCTCATAAAGCATTCCTGCTCCCACTGACCCCATTAAAATACAGTAAAACGTATCCTTGGAGTCATCTTTGGCAAGACCGCCTTCTGGTTATACGACCTTACAATAACAAATGGGGGGCAATGGACATCATAAGACCCTAAACTACATCTGGTTAGCACTGTTGCTTCACAGCGCTGTGGTGTTACCTGCGTAGTCGATAACACGTGCTACTCAATCCTTGGCTGATGGTGAGGTCCTCTGAACCTTGTTGAAGAAGACTCAAACTTGTCCAGTAACAACAAAGGTTTATTGAGTAACTATAACTATTAATGCGTGAGTTCTTTACCTTAACATGGGAACTAGGAATTGGATAACAAGATTTAACAATTGTAACTAAATGTAACTCCACTAGTTATCTATGTGATTCTGATGTTTCCTGTTCACAGCACACCCGAGAGAGAGAGAGAGACAGAGACCCCGTGTAGTTGCCCTTTATACCCCTGTTGGTTCAGTCCTATGGTGATCGTGTGATGCTGCTATCTACCCATTAACCCCTTGTGTGCATGCACCTACAGAGATCACCACATCTCCCCGTTTTTAATGCGCTACAGGTTTTCTGTATGGTATAACAAAAACTAAACAAACATAATGAATTAAGTCAACTGGGAACAGATAAAACAAGTAACGCTGTGTACAGAATGGCATGGTATTAATGACTGTACAAAGTCAATCAGCGTTTAAAAAGTCCAATTCTAACGAAAATCTTTGTGAGTCCAGACTGTATGCGTTTGATCAGGTGGGTTGATCCTTTCGCCTGTCGTTGAGGTGGCAGTGTTGATGTCGCCATGTCGTTGTGACCGTCAGTGTTTATGTGTGTCTGTGAGGACATCATGAGATATCGGAATGGTCAAAGTAAGTTGATGTTAGTAGCGGACTTTCTTTTGTGCTTGCAGTGTTGACCCCGTATGTCATCTTTTTTGCAAGCTGGGTTGGGTGATTGCTGCGGCGCAGACACAAATTCGCGAGATCTGTTGTTGTTGTTGTTGTGGTTTTGTTCACTGCTTTGATCAACAGTGGGTAGACATTTAATGTCTGCTGCTGGCTGCTCATACAAGGCCGATAGACCATCATAGTCTTCCTCGTTCACGGCTGTCGCTCTGGAGTCGTCGCTTGTGATGCCTGCCAACGAGCTCCCTGTGGAGGCCGGTATCACTCCCTCAGTGGAGTCAATCTGTGCTCTCTGTGCGGCATCGCCTTCTGCTAGGATATATGACATGTGGTTGTCATCCATTTTGGCGACGAGCTGCCATGTCGTCACGGTACTGGATTCTCCCACCATGAGACTCGTATGGGACTTGGCACCCATGTTGCTGCTGCAATGACCATCAGATCCAGGGAACTGATCCATGGCTGAGTGGCATTCGTCAGCGAGCAAATCATCACTTCTTGTCAAGGATGTGTCATGGTGCTCTATTTGTCCAATGAGGAACTCAACCCCTGAGTAATCATCGTCAATGAACAAATCTTTTGCTATGGATTTGTCATTGTGCTCTTCTCTTTGTGTGTTGCAAAGAGTATGTTTCAGGGTGCTGCGGCAGTGATCTTTAAATGTGAGTGGAGGCTCGAGCTTCATTCTGTCGCTGGGGAAAATAATTTTTTGTTTTGAGACTATAAACCCCTTTTTGTTCACTTTCGGGCATTTTGGATGAGGCGTGGTGATATAAGGTTCCTCCGCGACTGTGACCGTGGCCACACGGTAGGGGTCACCACAGGCAAGGTCATCGTTTTCGGACAGGTAATCACTGAATATTGGTTGGCGGTCCATAGATTCCACGTTCCGAATGTCGCAGGGTCATAGTTGTTGTCCCGTGGAAGTCATCTGTAGCACAGCTCGACATTTGAAGGCATAATGGTTGTACTTTCCATACCTTAGGCACTGTTTGCCATAAGCTGGACATTGCCCTTTTAAGTGGGGGTGTCCACAGTTATGACACGTCATGACGCCGTCCTGACACGTTCGCGCATGCGCAGTAGTGTTCTCAGCCGGTTCCAGTCTCCGTGCGAACTGCGAATGCGTGTGGGCCACTTGCAGATTCACGCGCGCAGGATTGCCGGTGGAGGAGCGCCTTCGAGAAGCCTGGGCCACCATTTTGACTGCTCCAACTACGTGGTGGAGGCCTTGGTCCTGGTAAGTAAACTGTTGATATTGTGCTTCTGTGATTTTATGAGCAGAACATTGTTGTGTAGCCATTTCTAGATCAAGATTTTTGTGCTTAAGGAGAGATTTTCTGAGTCCCTCATCAGAAATGCCACTGACAATCTGGTCTCTGATGAGGGAGTCACGGAGGATCTCATAATTACAGCATTGGGCCAGCAGCTTTAAGTCAGTGAGAAAGCTGCTGAATGATTCTCCTGGTCTTTGTAAACGCCTGGTGAATTTGAAGCGTTCAAATGTTTCATTCACCTCTGATTTGCAATGTGTATCGAATTTTTTTATAATTGTGTCCCACTTATTCTTGTCCTCCCCTTCGGCATAAGTAAATGAGTTATATATCCCCATGGCCTGTTTCCCTGCTGCTGCTAAGAGGTATGCAATTTTTTTTAATCTGGCGCAGCGGTCATGTCCTTAATTGAATTGTTGCAGGAAAATCTTCCAATTATACAGGAGATTACCAGAGATTCTGACGTGTTCTGGAAGTGATTCCATCTTACCGGTTTGTGCCCAAGAGATCCGAGTGTAGCGATGCCTTCCTTGGCCGAATATCTTATCCAGGTTTTTTTCTTTTTCTTTTTCTCTTGTCTGTCGCACCTAAGCTAGCTAGTTTCTATTTTCGTTGTTAAGGCCAACACATTCCGAGGTACCATTTGGTGTTACCTGCGTGGTCGATAACACGTGTTACTCAATCCTTGGTTGATGGCGAGGTCCTCTGAATCTTGTTGAAGAAGACTCGAACTCGTCCAGTAACAACAAAGATTTATTGAGTAACTATAACTATTAATGCGTGAGTTCTTTACCTTAACATGGGAACTAGGAATTGGATAACAAGATTTAACAATTGTAACTAAATGTAACTCCACTAACTATCTATGTGATTCTGATGTTTCCCTCTGCCCTTTAACCCCTGTTGGTCCAGCCCTTTGGTGATCATGTGGTGCTGCTACCTACCCATTAACCCCTTGTGTGCATGCACCTACAGAGATCACCACAAGCGCCAAGATCCCAGGTTCGATTCCCGCTTGGGTCACTGTCTGTGTGGAATCTGCACGTCCCCCCTCCGTATCTGCATGGGTTTCCTCCGAGTGTTCTGGTTTCCTCCCACAAGTCCCGAAAGACATGCTTGTTAGGTGAACTCGACATTATGAATTCTCCCTCAGTGTACCCGAATGTGGCAACTGGGGGATTTTCACAGTAACTTCATTTCAGTATTAATGTAAGCCTACTTGTGACAATAGTAAAGGTTATTATTAAAAGGAAGAAAAACAGAACATACTGGACAATCTCAGCAGGTCTGACAGCATCTGTGGAGAGAGAACGGAGCCTCTTTGTGATACGAGCCATCCAGTCTCGAAATGTTAGCCCCCTTCTCTCTCCACAGTTGCTGTCAGACCTTCTGAGGTTGTCGAGCATTTTATGTTTTTGTTTGAGATTCCAGCATCCACAGTAATTTGCTTTTACATCTTGAAGGGGCCTACTGGCTGATTGAGCGGGCTGCTTTGAGGGATAGGGAGGAATTATGATAGCTATAGCAATATTAGGTATGGGGTAAAACACCCCCCCCTATTTTTGAGGTAATAACACCCTCCATTTCTGCCAGGTGAAAGGCCTCAGAATTCCCGCCAATAAATTTCAACAGAATATTTTAATTCACTGGATATTTTATTTTTCTGTGCCTTTCCTTTTATGTAAACTTATTTCTGAGCTTATTTATTTTTCCCTAATGGAAAGCCAACTTCCGTTTATCTCTGAAACCATTTCAGGGGAATATTTTGAAGACTGGCAACCATGTTTTTGAAAAAATATTTTCAGTTTGTAAACTTTACAATTAATTTGGCAAGGTGGATAAGGGAAGGACTGGGCACACTCTGGTGCTTCTGCTGGTGGCTAAGTTGGAGTCGAGAAGACTTGATCGAGATACTGAACGTTAGGAAAGGGGCTGCGTACTGAAGGCCAACCTCAGCCATTGCTGCTGTCACTTCTGCTTTCAATTCCAGGGCCAGAATTATCATGCCCACCCCCTCCCCTCCCCGCCCCACCCCACTCCACGCTTCACGCCCTCATCCCAGGGGTTTTTGAGGCTAGGGTGGAGGGACCATGAAATTGCATGGATGGGGTTCGCCTCCAGGATCCCGCCCACCCCAAACTGGAAGCAAATTAATGGTGGGTTGGGCAGGACCTAAGGAGTGAAGTCTTACAACACCAGGTTAAAGTCCAACAGGTTTGTTTCGATGTCACTAGCTTTCGGAGCGCTGCTCCTTCCTCCTTCCTCAATTCACCTGAGGAAGGAGCAGCGCTCCGAAAGCTAGTGACATCGAAACAAACCTGTTGGACTTTAACCTGGTGTTGTAAGACTTCGTACTGTGCTCACCCCAGTCCAACGCCGGCATCTCCACATCATGGCTAAGGAGTGAAGCCCGTCCTTGCTAAAAGATTATGGCCCTTAAGTGAACAATCAGTAGCCAATAGATGCGGTGGGGAGCGGGGCGGGGGGGGGGGGGGGGGGGGGGGGGAGGGGGTGGCGATGAGAGCATAAACATACCTAAAACTGTATCTTGGATGGAATGGGGGTGGCACCCCTTCTGACTGGGGTGGGCACAGACACCTCCAGACTTACTCCCACCATCCCCCGCCCCTCATCCCAGCCTATCCCCGCGACCTCTGCCACTTACCTTTGCTCCGGCTCCCCACACTTAGTTCAAGACACATTGCTGCAGTTCCTCTTCCAGCCACTGCAGTGCTGTGCTTGGATGAGCCCAAGTGAGAAAGGCAGTCCTGTCTTCTGCCAATCATGCTGATTTTATTCATTGAATAAAATGCCGTGGTGGGATTTGAACCCATCTCCCCACAAGATCAACCTCCTCCTCTGGATTATTAGGCGAGGGACATTACAACCACCACACCACCGTCTTCCCCCAAAAGATTACACATGCACAGCCAGCTTGGTTTTGCATTGACCTCTCGATCCACCCTGCAGGATAAACACAACAAATTTAGACAAAAGTGAAATCTGAAATAAAAACAGAAAGTTCTGGAAAGTCGCAGCAGGTCTGGCAGCATCTGTGGAGACAGAAGCAGAGTTAATGTTTTGAGCACGTGTGAGTCTTCTTCAGAACTGTGACAACAAAGTTCTGAAGGAGAGCCATATTGCACTCGAAACATTAACCCAGTCTCTCTCTCCACAGATGCTGCCAGACCCGCTGAGATTTTCCAGCATTTTCTGCTTTTATTGTGGGAAAAAAGTTGAACCGGGACACATTTACTCCAGAACTTTCTCCACTGGAGTTTGAAAAGGCGCAGGGCGGGATTTTTGGCTTGATCTTCCGGTCCCACTGTAGGTGACCCCCCTGCGGCGGGATGGGCGAGCCGCACAAAATGCCGGAGACATAGGCAGTACCGGAAGATCCTGCTCGCGGCCAAGGGCGTGCCGCCCCTGCCACCAGAAAACACGAGAAATCTGAGGGCGGGGGTGTGGGGGTGGTGGGGGATGAGAGAATTCCCGCCCACAGTCACGCCAATCATTTAATTCACCTGCCACGGGAATTGTTTGATGCACGATCAATTGGACAAAGACGAAAGTTGAATACAACTGAGGCTTTATTACTCTAAGATGTGAGGCCTCCCGCAGCAGCTGGAGAAATGGCTGCAGCATGGAGGACACACACATTTATACTCCGCCTACTGGGCGGAGCCAGCAGGCAGGGATCATTAACGTACCTGTAGTACAGGTCCTACCATACATCACCTAATAGAGGTGCAACAGTGGTTTACCACATTCACCCTATGTTAAAATTGAGTCCGGCAGGGGTGGTGGAGAACTATATACAACAAATGGGTTTTACATTTACAATCTTTGAGAGGAAAAAAAATGTCTTTTGAAGTACAGTGGACTAGTTAGATATTTAACCGGTCCGGGGCCTTGATGTGCTGCTGGGAGCGATGTAGTGGTGGCGGCGATGCCGATGCTGGTCTGATGTTCGGTGACTCCGGGAGCGTGCCAAAATCCTCTTCACCCTCGGGCATGGGCAGGGGGAGGACGGATGGTCCTGGGGGGGTTGCTGCTGGGAGGGCCGGGGGAGGGGAGGGTGGCACCGGGCCGGAGGGGTGTGTGTGTGTGTGTGGAACCTGCTGGTGCCAGGTCCCTGAGGGAGACAGTGGCCGGGATTCTCCCCGACCCAGCGAGGCGGGGGGTCCCGGCGGGATGGAGTGGCGTTAACCACTCCGGCGCCGGGCCGCCACCAAAGGTGCGGATTTCTCCGCAGCTTTAGGGGCCAAGCTCTCACCTTGAGGGCTAGGCCCGCGCCGGAGTGGTTGGCGCGCCACCGGCCAGCGGGAAAGGCCTTTGGCGCCACGCCAGCCGGGGCCTAAGGGACTCCGCCAGTCGGCGGAAGTCCGCGCATGTGAGGGAGCATCAGCGGCTGCTGATGTCATCCCCGCACATGGGCGGGGGGGGGGTCACTTCCGCATCGGCCATCGCGAAGGCTATGGAAGGAAAAGAGTGCCCCCGCGGCACAGGCCCGCCCATGGATCGGTGGGCCCTGATCGCGGGCCAGGTCACCGTGGGGCAACCCCTGGGGCCAGATCGACCCCCCCCCCCCCCACCCAGGACCCCGGAGCCCACCCGTGCCGCCAGTCCCACCAGTAAGAGAGGTGGTTTGATTCATGCCGGTGGGACTGGCATGACAGCAGCGGGACTTCGGCCCATCGCGGGCCGGAGAATCGTTGGGGGGGGAGGGGCCCGCCAACCGGCGCGGCGCGACTCCTGCCCCCGTCGAATTTTCGGTGCCGGAGAATTCGGCGGCCGGTGGGGGCGGGATTCACACCGCTCCCCGGCGATTCTCCGACCCGGCGGGGGGGTCGGAGAATCCCGCCCAGTATCCTGGCAGCCGTCGGGGTACGCCACGTAGGCATACTGGGGGTTTGCATGGAGAAATTGCACCCTCTCCACCAATGGGTCTGCCTTGTGGGGTCAGACGTGCCTACGGAGCAGGACAGGTCCTGGAGCTGCGAGCCAAGTCGGGAGCGACACCCCCGATTTGGACTTCCTGGGGAAGGCAAAAAGGTGTTCATGGGGTGTGTTGTTAGTGGCGGTGCACAGTAGTGACCGGATGGCGTATAGTGCATCAGGGAGGACCTCCTTCCAGCGAGAGGCTGGGTGGTTCCTGGACCGTAGGGCCAGTTGGACAGCCCTCCATACCGTCCCGTTCTCCCTCTCTACCTGCCTATTTCCCCGTGGGTTATAGCTTGTTGTCCTGCTGGAGGCGATACCCCTGCTGAGCAGGAACTGACGCAGCTCATCACTCATGAATGAGGATCCCCTGTCACTGTGGATGTAGGCGGGGAAGCCAAACAGAGCGAAGATTGTGTTGAGGGCTTTGATGACGGTGGCAGACATCATGTCGGGGCATGGGATGGCGAAGGGGAATCTGGAGTACTCATTGCCCACACTGAGAAAATACGTGTTACGGTCGGTGGAGGGGAGGGGCTCTTTGAAATCCACGCTGAGGTGCTCAAAGGGGCAGGAGGCCTTCACCAGGCGTGCACGGTCCGGCCGGTAGAAGTGCGGCTTGCACTCCGCGCAGACTTGGCAGTCCCTGGTGATTGTCCGTCCTCGACGGAGTCGGGCAGATTGCGGGCCTTTATAAAATGGTACAACCGTGTGACTCCCGGGTGACAAAGGTTGTCATGCAGGGCCCGGAGTCAGTCTACTTGTGCGCTGGCACATGTACCTCGGGATAGGGCGTCTGAGGGCTCGTTGAGCTTACCGGGGCGATACAAAATCTCGCAATTGTAGGTGGAGAGCTCAATCCTCCACCTCAAGATCTTATCATTCTTGATCTTCCCCCGCTGTGTGTTATTGAACATGAAGGCTACCGACCGTTGGTCAGTGAGGAGAAGGCATCTCCTGCCGGCCAGGTAATGCCTCCAATGCCGCACAGCTTCAACGATAGCTTGGGCCTCTTTTTTGACGGATGAGTGCCGAATTACTGAGGCATGAAGGGTGCGGGAAGAGAATGCCACGGGTCTGCCTGCCTGATTGAGGGTGGCGGCTAGGGCGACGTCTGATGCGTCGCTCTCTACTTGAAAGGGCAGTGTCTCATCTACAGCGTGCATCCCGGCCTTGGCGATATCGGCTCTGATACGGGCAAAGGCCTGTTGTGCCTCGGCTGTCAGAGGAAAATGGGTGGACTGTATGAGTGGGCGGGCCTTGTCCGCATAGTTTGGGACCCACTGGGCGTAGTATGAAAAGAACCCCAGACAGCATTTGAGGGCCTTGGGGCAATGGAGAAGGGGAAGTTCCATGAGGGGGCGCATGCGGTCGGGCCCCAGAACTCCATTCTGGACAACATAGCCGAGGATGGCTAAGCGGGCCGTGCTAAACACGCACTTTTCCTTGTTGTAAGTGAGGTTTAGGAGAGTGGCGGTGTGGAGAATTTTGGCAAGGTTGGCATCGTGGTCCTGTTGATCATTGCCGCAGATGGTGACGTTGTCTAGGTACGGAAAGGTGGCCCGCAAACAATACCGGTTGACCATTCGGTCCATCTCCCTTTGGAAGACCGTGACCCCGTTGGTGACGCCGAAAGGAACCCTGAGGAAGTGATAGAGGCGACCGTCTGCCTAGAAAGCAGTGTATGGACGGTCCAATTTACGAATGGGGAGCTGGTGGTAGGCGGATTTGAGGTCTACAGTTGAGAAGACCCGGTACTGCGCAATCTGATTGACCATATCAGATATGCGTGGGAGGGGGTACGCGTTGAGCTGCGTGTACCGATTGGTGGTCTGGTTGTAGTCCTGAAACACAGTGGCTGTGTTTCTCCCCAGTTTTAAGTACTGCCCCTTGGGCTCTCCAGGGGCTGTTGCTGGCCTCGATGATGCCTTCCCGAAGCAGCTGCTGGACTTCGGACCTGATGAAGGTTCTGTCCTGGGTGCAGTACTGTCTGCTCCTGGGTGGTGACGGGTTTGCAATCCGAGGTTAGATTTGCGAAGAGGGAAGGTGGATCGACCTTAAGGGTCACGAGGCCGCACACAGTAAGGGGTGGTAGGGGCCCGCCGAATTAGGCTCTGCAGGTTGCACTGGAAGTCCAGGCCGAGTAATAGGGCAACGCAGAGGTTAGAGAGGACGTAGAGGTGGAAGCCGCTGAATTCTATGCCCTGGACCATGAGTGTGACCGTACAGTACCCCCGGATCGCCACGGAATGGGATCTGGAGGCCTGGGAGATTCTTTGGTTGGCGGGTGTACCGCGAGGGAGCAGCGCCTTACCGTATCTGGGTGTATGAAGCTTTCGGTGCTCCCAGAGTCCAGCAGGCAAGAGGTCACGTGTCCGTTGATTTTAACGCTGGTCGACGCGGTGGCCAGGTTGTGCGGACGAGACTGGCCGATGGTCACTGAGGCGAGTCATGGTTGGTTGTCGCAGGTGTCGGATGATGGGGAGCCTGGGGGGGCACAGGTCCTGAAATGCTGGCGATGCCCATGTGCCATGGGGGAGACAAGATGGCAGCGCCTGAAGATCTTGAGGGGGACAAAATGGCGGCACCCATGGACCGCACGTGGCGGGGGTTGAACAAGATGGCGGTGCCCATGGGCCGCACGTGTTGCGCGGAGGGGAAGATGGTGGCGCCCACTGGCCGCACTTGGTCTGAGGGGGAGAAGATGGCGGCGCCCACTGGCCGCGCGTGGTCCGGGGACGTGAAGGTGGCGGCGCCCATTGTCTGTAAATGAGGGGGGTGGGGGCAATAGCGGCGACTGCACGGGCCTGGCACACCGCGGCGATGTGCCCCTTCTTACCGCAAGCCTTACAAAGGGCAGCGCGGGCCAGGCAGCGCTGGCGGGGATGTTTCTGCTGGCTACAAAAGTAGCATCAGGGGCGCCCGGGGTTCGCTGGCTGGCATGTGGCGCAGGCGTATTGGTTGTGTAAGGCCCCACTGGGGCGGCCGTCTGTGGGGTCCACGATGTGTAGGAGGGGTCGGCCGAGCGGCTGGGGATGTAGGCCTGAATGTTGCGCGAGGCGACCGTCATAGAGAGCGCTAGCTTCTTTGTCTCTGCTAGGTCAAGCGTGGCCCCTTCTAACAGTCGCTGGCGTATGAGATCCGACCCCAATCACCGTAACAAACGTGTCCCGCTTAAGGAGGTTTGAATGTTCCATGGCCGTAACTGCCTGACAGTCACAGTCCCGGACGAGTGGGATTTGGGCCACCAGAAGTCTTCTATGGACTCACCAGGGAGTTGAGAGCGAGTGGCGAGTACGTGCCTGGCGAAGAGCGTGTTCGTCTTCTGAGCGTAATTTTCTTTGAGAAGCGCAATGGCGTCGGCGTAGTTCGGGGCGTCCTGGATCAGCGGAAACACGTTGGAGCTCAACCTTGAGTACAGGATCTGTATTTTCTGAGCCTCCGAGAAAGGGCTGGGCGCCGAGTTGATGTACGCCTCAAAACAAGGTAGCCAGTGCTGGAAGTCCTTTTTGCCGTCGCTTGAATGCGGATCCAGCTGCAGGTGATCCGGTTTGATTCGGAGGTCCATCTTTTGAAAATCGTAGAGCAATAAATTGATGCACGATCAATTGGACAAAGACGAGATTTGAATACAACTGAGGCTTTATTGCTCTAAGATGAGTGGCCTCCCACAGCAGCTGGCAAAATGGCTGCAGTATGGAGGACACACACATTTATACTCCGCCTACTGGGCGGAGTCAGCAAGGAGGGACTACCAATGTACCTGTAGTACAGGTCCTACCATACATCACCTAATAGAGGTGCAACAGTGGTTTACCACATTGTTTGATCAATGCACCACAAGAATAGTGATGCAACCATACAATGCTCCCTAGACAAGCTCTAGGACTTCCTGTACACCCTGCCTGGTAAACCTACTCGCTCCATCAACACCTTCATCCTGAAGAGAGTAACCCATCAAAACCTGTCTGCAAAAGTAGGTTGAGAGACTATTTGTATCAATGTTTGCTCATGTTCCTGCTCAACTAAAAGTTTCACACAAAGCAGCAACATAGAATTCCATTAAAATATAAATTTGTCCAGTAAATGGTGTCTATGAGAATCCAGTGGGGAAAATTCTGCTCTTTTGCAGGAACCGGTTAAATACTGACGAATACAGACTGATGAAGCCATGTCCTCAGGGTGACAGGCGAACCAACCAAAAGGGATAATGCGTCAAAATGGCAGGAGTGTCAATTTGACATGCTTTGGTGTTAATTATTCACCTCCATGACATAAATCTTCTCTAATCCCACCAGTCCATTCCCCCTTCTCCCCAGCAGTGTTGAGCAATGAAAAACTTCCTTCAGACAATTGTTCACCTTGAACAGTCTGCAAGGTTCATGTTTCTTGCTATTCACTTTGTTGTCTCGGAGATTTATTATTTGATATATCAGCAGGATGCAGCTGTGAGGTTGGGCAAGCGTCTCTGGGCATCGAACCTGCAGAAAGATATACTGGCCTCGGAGGGGGTGTAGAGCAGATTCCACCAGAATGATACCAAGGCGTCAAAGAGTTAAATTATGTGGATCACTGGTGAAGTAAAGGTATATTTCTTTTTTTTTTGACTTACCTGAATATGAAGCCAGGAGGAACAGGGGTGCTGCTTTGAAACCTCGAGACCCCCTTACCGTTCATTCACCCACCACCACACTCCCACCTAATTCAGGTGGAACCCAAGGACTCCTGTCAGCTCACTCTCTGATCCCTGCATGTCATCTTACTTCCCTCCATCAAGGTACTGCCCGAGGGCCATTGCTAACGTCAAAGCTTAGTGACCTTCCAAAGGGCAAACTGCATCAGGGTGTTCGATGGGGCCTACATCAGACCTGGTGTAGCCCTCGCGCCAGTTGCCCGGACTGGCAAGCAGAACGTCTCAGGCTCAAATCCCATTCCTAGCCCTGGGTTTCTCAGTCTTCTAGGTAACAATGCTGAAGGCATTTTATTTTCCGGTGTTGTATTTAGGCCGTGGGCGTGTAACGTGATTTACTTCAAAAGTCTGAGGTCTCAGGCTTTCTCGATTCAGCAGAGTTGTGTTCAAATATCGCAGGTTAATCTGTAGCCCTTTAGGCTTTTCTGACAAGACTGAGAAGGGTTACACAGGTATCTGTGTCTGTGAAATTGTGCAACATAAATTTACCCTGATACAAAGTAATTTTATACCGAGTAGAGATTGTAATTCCAGGCTTCAACCCTGGATCTTTACTGCAGAATTTGATCTTCCCACTCTCTTCTCATCTGCTTTTCATCGTTCCACTCTTTTCCCCTGCTCCTTTGAAGGCACCACTCTCATCCAGTTGTGGTTCCATCATTGCCAATAGAAAGTACGATAGCTCACCCAGCAGGGCTGCACAGCTTCTGGGTCGAATGGGAAGATCCCAAACACAATCACCCATCAGGTTAGCTCATTTCAGCTGTTGAGCTGCGTTAGTTTTTTAAAAATAGGTTCCTTGGAGTGATACAAGCATTGGTGGATATGCCCATCCCTAGGTGCACTGGAGAAGGAGGTGGTGGGCCTTGTGCTTGAAAGACTGCATGGCAAAGCTTCTCTCAACATCGGGCTGGGAGTTCCAAGAAGATGACCTAACAATATTAAGGATTGGTGATATATTTAGGCATGATAGTGAGTCTCAGTGTCCCTGAACATGACTCTTAACTGTATCACACACACACACACCCCTGTTTGCGACAATCTCAATATGAACCAAAATAGGGCGAGAGAAAGCTGGGAAGATGGGTTGAGGTGGGATGGGGGGAGGTGCGAGAGCAGGGGGGTGGTGGTGGGGTGGGGGGGGGGGGGGGGAGATTGTGGGGGGGGTGAGTGGAGGGTGGATAGAACCAAAATAACCTTACTGGCTAGGCGTACTTTGAAGTATACATTCAGAGTATCTGAAACCAGACAAATTGATTATACAGTTTTGCAAACTCCGTGTCTAATCCTATCAGGCAACCCAGAGTTCAGAATCACCTGCTGTCTCCACGCTGTGACCCCAGAGAGAAAGGAGAAAAATGTGAACCTGCTTGTGCTCGCACTAAAAAATCCTCACAATAGAAAAGTATGACCTTTTGCTCCCGTGCAAATCCTGAATTAATTAATCAGGGAAATCCTCGTCTCCCGAGAATAAACAGATTTACTGTTTTGCAGAGAAACTGAAGGATTAGCAGAATCAGTAACTTCAGGACACAACAAGACAGTTTCATTTTTCACCTCCTGATGCACTCACTGATTAACTCTCAAAGACGTATTGCGGAGTTTTTAGCAAAGATCTCACCAGGCTGCGGATCTTAACCCAGGGAGTTCCATTTGTACCCACTCCCCAGAAAAATACCCCCATTTGCTCTTAATCTGAATTTCATTTGTAAGAATTTTGCCCGTTCTAAATAATAACATTTTCCATTTTAACTCTTGCAGTTTTCTGGTTCTCGCACGTTGGTTGTCGAAGCTTGGCTCCCTGGATTCCGGCTCCTCTCCCGTACCACCCATAGATGACCATTCCCGTGGGTCGCATTGATGGAGGACACTTTCCCACATGAGGCATTGGATAGCGATCAGAGCACCTTGAATAGTGTTGCTTTCTGAAGCTGATAAGAAGAGCTCAACTCAATATCTCAGCTCACCACAACACAGACTGAGCCGTTCCAGTGATGTTAACTAATTTGGAAGGCAGGTGTAGAAAATCTTTCATTCTGTATGCAGCACCTATTCAATATCATCACAATCAGTCCATAGGCATACGGTCGCCATGCTAACTCATTTGCACTGGTGGCACTGTGCAGCAACATCATGGTGCCAACACTTGGCGTTGTCCTAATTGCAACAAGTGGTGAATAAGTTCAAAAGCTCACTGGACGTGTTCAGTACAAGTACTGAACTATCATCGAGAAATAATCTTTTTCTAATATTAGCGAAAAGTCCACTGACGTTTTGTTTGGAAGGTCAGTCCAAAAATCACCCTTATCTCCGTGCCATAGTTAGGTCAGCAGTCTCATGCAGAGGTTCAGGATCGACCTCTCCATGCACAAGCTATTGGGAAGTTAGAGCCATACCAGCCTCACCTGCTTTACATTGACGGTACATGCCATGCGCCTCTTTGCTGGCATGAGACAAGGTCAGTGAGTTCCAATTTCCTGCACACAAAGCTGGGATCAACCAAAGGAAGTGAAACCGTGCACGTGCGAAACACAAAATTTGAAGACATATACTCGCAGCCGAGGAACACAAAACATTGGGAAAAGGAGTCAACTAGTCAGCACTCTTATCCTCCTCTGCCCTTCAGTTAGATCATGGCTGACCTGCCCCTCAACCCCATTTACTCTTCATAGTCCCTGTAGGCTTACCAACGAAAAACACCTGTCAATCTCAGTCTGGAAAGCTCTAATCACCCAATTTCTGGGGGCGAGCTTTCTAAACATGTACCACCTTTTGAGTCAAGGAGTGCTTCATAGTTTCAATCAGAATGGCCTAACTCTTAATGTTTAAAAAATTCATTTATGGGATGTGGACGTCACTGGCTGGATCAACAGTTATTGCCCATTCCTAATTGCCCTTGATTTTTAGAGGGCATTTCAGAGTTGTTGTGAATCTAGAATCACATATAGGCCAGATCAGGTAAGAATGGCAGGACCTAAAGGACATGAGTGATGGTGGGTTTTTACATAAATCAATGGTTTCCTGCTCATCATTAGACTTCTAATTCTAGATTTTTAAAATTGAATTTAAATCCCACCATCTACCATGGTGGAATTCGAACGCTGGATTCCCAAAGCACTATCCTGAACCACTGGATTACTGGTCCAGTAATAATACCACCATGTTACTGCCTTCCCCAACAGATTGTGTCTTCTTATAATTGATTCCTCCTCCAGGGGAAATAGATTTTCCCTATCTATACCATAAAATCCTTCGAACATTTTAAATCTCTCGATCAGATCAAGCCTCAAATGCACCCAAGGAAAACAAGCCACATATGCAACTGTCCTCATGGCAATGTTCAGGTATTTGCTTTTCCATTTTGGGAAGCTCATGGGCAAACTGGATGGGTTGGCAAGCTAAAGCACCAAGAGTCTGATGTGAAATGTGCTTTGGCAGTAATGCAATTCATAGAAGAATAATAGAGTTCATACAGTGCAGAAGGAGGCCATTCAGCCCATCAAGTCTGCACCAACTCCTCGAAAGACCACCCCACCTGGGCCCAATCCCCAACCCTATTCCTGCAACTGCACCCCAAGAGACAATTTAGCATGGCCAATTCACCTAACCTGCATATCTTTGGACTGTAGAAGTAAACTCCCGGAGCACCCGGAGGAAACCCACGCAAACATGGGGAGAATGTGCAGACTCCGCACAGAGAGTCACCTGAGGTTGGAATTGAACCCGGGTCCCTGGCTCTGTAGGCAGCAGTGATAATCACTGTGCCACTGTGCCACCCCAGGGGTAGGGCGCCTACAATCTGTCCTCACCGCTCACTAATTCACATTAAATTAGCAACCTCAATCATGGGAACGGAAACAGCATAGGTTGGGTGAGAAATAAGGAGAGCCACTGTGGTTTCATAGATTATCATAGAATTTACAGTGCAGAAGGAGGCCATTTGGCCCATCGAGTCTGCACCGGCTCTTGGAAAGAGCACCTTACCCAAGGTCAACACCTCCACCCCATCCCCATAACCCAGTAACCCCACCCAACACTAAGCCAATTTTGGACACGAAGGGAAATTTATCATGGCCAATCCACCTAACCTGTACATCTTTGGACTGTGGGAGGAAACCGGAGCACCCGGAGGAAACCCACGCACACACGGGGAGGACGTGCAGACTCCGTACAGACAGTGACCCAAGCCAGAATCGAACCTGGGACCCTGGAGCTGTGAAGCAATTGTGCTATCCACAATGCTACCGTGGAGTGTATTTTTCTGATGCAGGTTGAATTGTCAAGCCGAAACAGTAAACAGCAAGGTTAGATATAGATTCCTAGGACAACATCATCCAGCATGCATGCTAAGAACCTGCACTTTACGACATTGCGTGTGAATCATAGAATGATAGAATCAATCCAGAATCATAGAATTCCTACAATGCAGAAGGAGGCCATTTGGCCCATCAAGTCTGCACCGACCCTCTGAAAGAGTACCCCACCTAGGCCCACTCCCCCTAACCTCATAAGCCTACCTAATTTGCACATCTTTGAACACTGAGGGGCAATTTAGTATTGCCAATCCTCTTAACCTGCATCTCTTTGGACCGTGAGAGAAAACCGGAACACCTGAGGGAAACGCACGCAGCTAAGGAAAGAAAGTGAAAACCCCACCGTATGCGTGGCATGGTGGCATTGTGGTTAGCACTGCTGCCTCACAACGCAAGTGATCCGGGGTCAATTCCGGCCTCGGGTGACTGTGTGGAGTTTGCACATTCTCGCTGTATCTGCGCAGGTTTCCTTAGTGTCCAAAATGTTAGGTGGAATTATGGGAATAGGGCCGGGCCTTGGGCCTTGGTAGGGTACTTTTTCCAAGGGTCGGTGCAGACTCGATGGGGTGAATGGACTCCTTCTGCACAGTATTCTATGATCCACACAGTCATCCAGGGCCGGATTTTAACCCGGATCCCTGGCGCTGTGAGGCAGCAGTGCTAACCATTGTGCCACCATGGCGGTCTTGTGGTGCAGTGGGTGGCGTCTCTTCCTCTCAGCCAGAAACTCCGTGTTTGAGTCCCTTCCCAGGACTTGATGGTCAAGGAAGTAATGTGGTCAAACAGGTTGAGTGTCAACCTACAAACTCTTCCAAACACACCAGTGGCTGATGCTAAGAGCGGGTGAGACTCCTGGTCAGCCCCGCTTGATGTGGAATGGCACCCCTCTAGCAATAAGCCCCTGGCCACAGATTATTGACCTGTTCTGGGAATCACTAGCCATGGAAACAGACAAAAGTTTGCCTTCAGGCACCACTAGGTGTGGGTAGAAAATTGGAATTGGAAAACAGAGTTACTCATGACAGGAGTTGGTTCAATACCGGAGACAGCAAAAGGTACTGTAAATAACGTCCTTGTTTGGGAATGCAGTCTATGACTTCCGACTGATGATATCAAGAATTGCTGAGCTAAAACTGGGTTTCAGAATCTGCATTAAACAGAAGAAAGAAGATGCAAAGTCGAAGCAAATTTTCAAAAATCATGCTATTTTGAAGTTTGAAAATTCTAATCTCTGTTTCCCAATTAAAATTTATTTCTTAATATTCAATAGTTCAGTATTTAGCACTTTGCGATAAGTGGAGAGAGAATACTAAAAAAACCTCAGGGTACGATGCAGGTAGCAGACCAGCTAGGAGCCCGGGCAAAGTGCTTACTATTGGTCTGGTAACACAAGGAACAACTAGTTTTACACAGGAAATACAAAAATTGGTGGTGATGAAAAATATAAGTTGATATTTTTTAGTAAAAGTTGTCCATATAATGGGCACTCAATGGAGTTATAAAGTACAGAGAATAAAGTGCATCAGGGAACTTCACAGATGAAATGAGTGTTTCCAGTTCAAGATAAATGACCGAGTTGTGATCGAAATTCTACTCGTAACCAAGAAGAAGGAAGGGAAACTGGAGAAGTGTGTCACCAAGGTGAAAATGTTAGCACCAACCTGCAATTTTAGGGAATTGAGCAAATCTTTGATCAACAGATCGGGTCATGCATGAAATTAGAGTTTCAGACCTCGAGGGACATCTCAACAACACATACATGGATTTAACAAAATGAGTACAGCACAGACAGAATTCACTAAAAGAGACTTTAAAAGCAACAGATGACGTGGACAATGAAGTGAAAGGTGAGGGAGCACTGTGACAGCATGTGGGTAGCTATGAAATTAGCGAAAAAACTGCCTCTATCAATATAGGTGTAGCGGAAGTAAGGATTATAGAAAAGTAGAACATTTGCCATTCAGTCAAAGTATCACAGGAAATGGCGTCGGGGGGGTAGGGTACCACCATGCCCAGAACCTGACCACCCAGGCACCCTCGATCACCTGGAAGACCCTCCCTAAGTAGCATATACGCCTGTTCCAGCGTTAATCGGTGCTCGCTTGGGGAGTCCTGCTCGGGGAGGTAACTACAGCGAGTGCATGTTAAAGTGAGCCTTACTGCACACTTGAATATGCAAATTTATGTCCTGCCCATTGTGAGCGGGATCCAGATCGCAACGTCTCGCGAGGTCCCGTTACAACCCGTAGCTATTTTTGTGGGCCTTGGAGAGCTTCCACCTTGTCTAGCCCACACTTAGAAATTTTTTCAGCAATGGGGGCGCTGAGCGAAACCAGCTCCTCATAAATCGGACCGCCATTTCGAAAGGTTGCCTTGATTTTAAGTGAGTTTGAGGGTCCCTCACACAGCCCCACCCAGGGGGATTGTCAACCCCCGCACACATGTGCATTATTCCAAACCCCCCAATTGAGGACACCCTGTTATGGGGTCGCTGAACACCTCCCCTTTTCAGGCCTCCCCACCCCCCTTTTTGGGCCCACCCTCTTTCAGGACCCTCACCCTTCACCCCCCAATCTTTTGGAGGCCCCTTGGTGCCCGCCTCTCAGCCCCCACACTTCATACCCCCTCATCCCCCTGTAATATTCTTGTCAGACGGCCTAATTTACATTACACTTGTAGCAAAAGATATAAACGGTTTATTAACAAAGAACAAATAACAAAGAACAATACAGCACAGGAGCAGGCCCTTCGGCCCTCCAAGACTGTACCGGTCATCATACCAACCTTTGCCTAAACCCTCAGCACTTCCTTGTGCTGTATCCCTCTATATCCATCCTATCCACGTGTTTGTCAAGATGCCTTTTGAATGCCGTTAATGTATCTGCTTCCACAACCTCCCCTGGCAACGTGTTCCAGGCACTCACCACTCTCTGCATAAAAAACCTGCCTTGCACATCTCCTCTAAACTTTGCTCCTCTAAACCTATGCCCTCTGGTGACTGACCTCTCCACCCTGGGAAAGAGTGCCTGCACATCCAGCTATCCATGCCCCTCATAATCTTGTTTTCCTCTATCAGATCACCCTTCAACCTCCGTCTTTCTAATGAAAACAGTCCGAGTCTATTCAGCCTCTCCACATAGCTAACACCCTCCAGACCAGGCAACATCCTGGTAAATCTCCTCTGCACCCTCTCCAAAGCCTCCACATCCTTCTGGTAGTGTGGCGACCAGAATTGTGCACAATATTCCAAGTGCGGCCTTACCAAGGTTCTATACAACTGTAGCATGACTTGCCAGTTTTTATACTTGATGTCCCGTTCAATGAAGGCAAGTATTCACTATGCTTTCTTGACTACCTTGTCCACTTGTGTTGCCACCTCCAAAGATCTGTGGACCTGCACACCCAGATCTCTCTGACTTTCTATATTCCTAAGAGTTTTACTATTTATGGTATATTTCCCCTCAATGTTAGACCTCCAAAATGCATTACCTTACATTTGTCCAGATTAAAACTCATTTGCCATTTCTCTGTCCAAGTGTCCAACCTATCTATGTCCTGCTGTATCTTCTGACAATCCTCAACACTATCTACCGCTCCACCAACCTTGGTGTCTTACGCAAACGTACTAATCAGACCGGTGACATTTTACTCCAAATCGTTTATGTACACCACAAACAACAGAGACCCAAGAACCGATCTCTGTGGAACACCACTAATCACAACCTTCCATTCAGAAAAACATCCTTCGACTGCTACCCTTTGCCTTCTGTGACCAAGCCAGTTCTGTATCCATCTAACCACCTCACCTCTGATCCCATGTGACTTCACCTTTTGTACCAGTCTGCCACGAGGAACCTTGTCAATGCTTTATTGAAGTCCATGTAAACAACAACCACCAACCTCCCCTCATCAATCATCTTTGTCACTTCCTCAAAAAACTCAAGTTAGTGAGGCACGACCACCCCTTCACAAAACCATTAACTCTGGATCAAATATATACAAAACAACAGATGAATAACAATATTAACATGCACAAGCAACCTCTTTCCCAGCTCCCTAGTCAGTCTGAGGTCACCTGACTCTAACGTTCACTTATATACTAATGAGACTCCTAGTGGTCAGTCGGTGAATTACAACTCAAGCATGATATCACTACACCCCCCCTCAGGCCCCGGCCCTTGGCAGTGCTACTCTAGCACCCGGGAACCATGGCACTGCCACCCATGCACCCTGGCAGTGTTCCTGTCAGCTGGCAGCATCACCCGGTGACCTTGGCAGTGGCAGGGTGGTCATGCCAAGGTGCCAGCTTGGCAGCGCCAAGGTGCCCGGGTGCCAGAGGGAGAGCCAAGGTGCCACCCTGCCCTGTCCCTGACCATAGTCCACGGCAGCACGGTGGCACAGTGGTTAGCACTGCTGCCTCACGCCGCCGAGATCCCAGGCTCCATCCCGGCTGTGGGTCACTGCCGTTTAGAGTTGGCACGTTCTCGTCGTGTTTGCGTGGGTTTTGCCCTCACCACCCGAAGATGTGCAGGGTAGGTGGATTGGCCACGCTAAATTCCTTGATTGGAATTTTTTAAAAAAATGCCTGATCCACATTTGTGTGGATCAGTGATAAGCGGCGCCATGGCGAGGTCTCTCAGTCGCAGCATTCATTCCCGGGCCTTGGGAGAATCGGGTGCCGACAATTGATGGCTCATTTAAATATGTATATCTGAATCTCACCAAGCAAGGGCGAAATCCAGATCGCGTTGTCTCACGAGGTGTTCCGAGGGTCACATATCTTGCGAGTGGCACCTTGCGAGATTTATCGGCCTCGCTGCATCACCGAGTTGGGCACAATGAGGCCGTTCAATCAAGCCCTAAAAGGGAGGAGCGAGAAACTGCCTGAAAGAGACCAACTAACATGTGATGCATCAGATCCATTCATCCTATCAATGGTTGCTGAGGATAAGTATTCATTGGATTTGCCAAAGAAGAATCCAGAAAAATATGATAAAAGCAAATTACTGTGGATACTGGAATCTGCAATTAAAACAGAAAATGCGGGACAATCCCGCTCAATTTTAGATAGTTGATTAACTCTTTGCCTATTGGTTATTATTTTACTATTTTGATGCACAATGGCAAAGACTATCCTGAGCATTTTACTTACTCTGTGAGCATTTCCGTAACCAATTTACTCTTTTAACACAATGTAAGAAAAAAAAAAACTACTGTCCAGTCTGTGATTTTTAAAAACTTCTTTCCTGGAATGTGAGTGTCGCTGGCTAGGTCAGCGTTTCTTGCTGATCCACAACTGCACTTGAGAAGGTGGTGGTGAGCTGTCTTCTTGTACCACGAAAGACCCTGTGCTGTCGGTACACCCACAGTGCTGTTCAGACGGATGTTCTAGATTTTTGATCCAGTGACAGTGAAGGAATGGGGATATTGGGCGGGTTTACCGGTCCCCTCCCACGACCTGTTTTCTGGTGGCAGGTGCAGCTCGTTATTGGTGGCTTGGAAGAAACCTTGCAGGTAATGGTATTTCCATTCTTTCCTCACCTTTGATCTCTCTACTGCCACTGACTGTCTTACTTGCGTTTATCAATACTCCTGTTGATAGTGGCGGCACGGTTAACAGTGGTTAGCACTACTGCCTCAAAGCGCCGAGGAGCTGGGTTCGATTCGGACATTGGATGACTGTCTGTGTGGCATTTCCATGTTCTCCCCGTATCTGCGTGGGTTTCCTCAGGTGCTCTGGTTTCCTCCCACAGTCAAAAGATGTGCAGGTTAGGTGGATTAGCCATGCTAAATTGCCCCTTAGTATCCAAAACCTAAATGGGGTATGGGGATAGGCGGGGGAATGGGCCTAGGTAGGGTGCTCTTTCAGAGGGTCGGTATGGACTCGATGGGCCAAATGGCCTCCTCCTGCACTGTAGGGATTCTATGACACTAGGGCTCTGAACATATGTTCCGATGTTAAATGAGCATGGGCCGTCTCTCATGCTGTTTGAAATTCCCACCAGGGTACGTCAAAGTTTCTTTGGAATGAATCTGTCTCTCGCCTCCAATCTCTCTCCCTCTATTGTAAATTTGTTTGAATTTCTCCATTTTTGTAATGCAATTATTGTCATTATTTCTGCGCACTCTGTCTTAAACTCCAAGTAAGCCATCCTAGATGGATTCCCCTCCTTTCCACTTCCTCACTATTTTGCACCACCTCTCAGCCCAGCTCATTCATTCTCAAGACTTAGAACGCATGGGATTCCAAGCGCCCCACACTATTCCGTACCTCCTACAACACAGGCATTTCAAACACAAAACCACCACTCACACAATACCTTGTTCCTTATTGTCCATTTGCTCATGTTCTGTACGATTGACCGTAACTTGCTCAGGTGACTCCTCATTGAGATAATGACAAGAACTAATGCAATTCTAGAATATAGTCGCGGGAATAAACTTGGTCAAAATATTTGTATCTGATCATATAAAAAGTTTATTATTTTCACAGGAAGGAGGGTTGTGTTCTTCGAGTTATGTTGGAATCCAAATTGCCACAATCTGGCCCAATTCAGATATTCCCAGGTCCACTGCTGTTGGCCAGCAAGTAAATGCACTATGGGATTTTCTGGTACTTGGCTAGGTAGTATTTGTACTCTATTCCTGGTTGCTCTGAGGGCTTTAAAAATCAACCACACAATGTGTGACTGGTCGAGTAGTTTTCATGGCTATTTTCTGCTGTTGTCCCAACATTTTCAGATGCATTTCACATTGAACCAATGACCTGTAGGCAATGACCGTAGAGCACTATTTTAAAAACAAATTGTTCCTGGGATGTGGGCATTGCTGGCTGTGTCCAGCATTTATTGCCCATCCCTTGAAGGGACAGTTAAGAGTCGACCACACTGCTGTGGGTCTGGAGTCACATGCAGGCCAGACCAGGTAAGGATGGCAGATTTCCTACTCTAAAGGACATTAGTGAACCAGATGGGGTTTTCCAACAATCGACAATGATCATCATTAGACTTCTAATGCCAGATTTTAAAAAAATATAATTCACATTTCACCATCTGCAATGGTGGGACTTGAATATGGGACCTCAGAGCATTATGTTGAGTGTCGGGATTACTAGTCCAATGATAATACCAATATGCAACCCCCACCCCCTCTTGAATGCAAACACTTCAAGACAATCCCAAGGTTATTCTCTATTTATCACTGCGCAGGTATTACCATATATCACAGCATCACTGAATAGGGAGAGGAAATGTTGGCCAGGATTCCTATTCAAATTCATTGACTAGTAACCGTTGCTCATGCGTGCATAGAATTGTCAAGTGAAAACAGGGGAAGGCTCAATTACGATAACCCACTCTCACTCTCATAGTCAAATAACCCTGCTGACATTCAGTCGCAAGGCTCACAAAGGAGCTGGCAAGCTCGAACAAGGTAACAAATGTCTGTTGGCATGCATGGAGCTGAAGAAACTGTGTGGGAAAAAAATAATCCAACTATAACTTCACTTAGCTCACTTAGCACAGGTGCAAATTCTGCCAGTAAGTCTAGTGTCGGAGACAACTGACACGGTGCTAAAGTTCCCCATCCTCCATTACCCTCCAAAATGAATATTAATCATTAAAAGGGAAACTCCAGGGAAAACAGCTGAGAAAGCAGATTACAAAAGCTTACCTGCTACTCTGAACGCTCAATAAAAGCCCAGCAATGTTTTTAATTACACCCTCGCAGCCAATTCCTTGATGAATGTTGAAGGTGGCCATTTTGTGCGTAATTAGCTTGGCGTCTCATTAGCGATGACATCACGGAACTGGATCAAACAGGACTGTCCCTCACCTCCCCCTTTTCGCACACTAAAAGCAGCAGACCAGCTCAGTCAAGCCATCAGTATGCCAGGCATTCTGGGCAATCAAAACATTGATAAAAATAGTCCACTCCAAATGTTTGTACAATTATTATTTTTTCCTCTTTTCACTTCATGGTTGTTATATTGGGAGTTGCACCGGGTTGTTCAGTCAATGGGTTTGAGAGACAATCGGCCATGTTGAAGATTCAATTGCCGAGGGAGCCTCTAGAATGGAGAAGGGGAGAATATCTTGACCATTGTGTTCATTTCATTCCGAAATAGCCAACTCCTTAGGGGTGGTTCAGTTTTCACACTTCTGCTCAGCAAAATGCTATCCTGGAAAGCGTGATATCCCTGGAGAAAAAAGATTTAATGTTTCTAATCCTGCAAAGGATATCTATGCTGATCTCCTCTGTACTCTGTGTGTGTGTTAGTATGTGTGTGGGAGAATGTGTGACACATAGACGAGAGAGACATAGGCTATGGAGCCGAGGTGGGCAGCACTCATATTGTACTTCGAGCAGGTGCCCAGGCTGCATGCAGCTATCATTACAGCCTCGAGTTGATGATGGATGTCCTGCTCCTTCACATAGATCGCAGTTCGGGGGTACCTGTCTGTCAAGGGTTCCATCACAATCGGTGAATCAGTCTGGCTTCATGAATCAAATTTATGAAAAAATAGGCCGCCTCTTTAAGGGCAGCCGGAAGTCTTTCAACAGCTGCTAGCATTCAATAGCCAGAATAACCAGCTCCTAACACCCTATTACACCCACCCCCCACTCCATCTCCCGCAGTATATCACGTGCTTGGTGCACCATCGACTTATTTAGGTTAGCTGGTGTTGTATTATGGGAAAAAGTTGGGTAATCAGGATATCCAAACTTGATCCCTTTGGCAGTCCAATCCACAAGACCGAGGCAACTCAGATCTGTGTGTAGTTTGTAGTTTTACAAATTAGTACTCCGAGCACAGAAGGGCAAAATTGCTCAGAGATCAGAATATTTCGCGAAACATACTCCTGTCTGTTAAAATTAGCAGGAACATTGTTTACATTTTATATATGGCCTGCCTGATGCGTGAAATAGTTACATACTGGCCACAGAGGCTAATAGCTTTGGCTCCTTATATTTTTGACGAAAAGGGAATTTCAGATTCCTGGCTCATTGAGTAATGACTGTTTGTATGTCAGATCCTGCAGTGTTAAAGCAAAGACTAATATTATAGAAATGTAGCAATGCTCCTGTCAGGAGTAATCTTTATATATCGCTGAAAGAAATATTTTAAATTAATTTAAAATGTTTCCTATTGCATAAAACGTTCTCCCTGTATCCAATCTCCCTCCCATTCTTCTCCCATCTCCATTCTCTTTCTTTCTACTGTTTTGATTGCAAATTTATTGTTATATATTTTGCTTTAGATTTCCATGATTGACTTGTTTGCACGAAAAATGAATTATTCTATACTTTGAATTCTAAAAACTTAATTGCAATTTCATTCGAAAAATGAATTGGCTGATCATTTGAATTAAGCAACTTTGAATTAAGAGAGGGAGAATTTAAGCATTAAATTTGCTTCGCTTCCTCAATTTTGGAGATCCTCCAATCAGACTGGAGGTAGAAAGTACAGCACCTGGAACTGTCCTCTGAAAGGCTAACTGACCTTTCAATTTAAATGTAAATGTAAATTCAGAACACACTGTAAAACCCAAGTTCAACAAGATTTTGTGGCATTTTTTGGAGGATTTCTATCATCTCACAATATTCCTACACAGGGATGCAATTGGAAAATTTACCCTTATATCACTTGAATTGAACACTCTAATAACAGTAAATGTAGTCACCAAAGTCCCAGATGACCTTTGGCTGCTTTGATAGGGAGAGCTGGCTGATGGTGATTTAGCCTGAGGATCACCACATCTCAGGTGAGAGACAAGGTGAGACCTTCAGGAACAACCTCAGCCAGCATGGGAACTGAACCCATGCTGCTAGCCTTAGATTCTGTATCACAAACTAGCTGTCCAGCCAACTGAGCTAAACCGTCCCCACTGTAACAGCCACAAGTGATGAAGCTGCAAGGTAATTAGATTAGTGCCATCAGTGAGATGTTTGTGAAGTATGTAAAGAAACCAGAGAATCTAAATGAGCTACTTACATTCCATAGATGCCTATTATAGACTCTAACTCATACACTAAACAAGGCAGGCTCTATCATAGATGCTCCCTCACCTCCTAAAAGATAGACAAGCAAAACGTAATTATTTCCATAGGTCATCACACTTCAACTATTCTACCTTGGGATACTATGGTAGCACAGTGGGTAGCACAGTTGCTTCACAGCTCCAGGGTCCCAGGTTTGATTCCCGGTTTGGATCACTGTGTGGAGTTTGCACATTCTCCCCATGTCTGCGTGGGTTTCCTTCGGGTGCTCTGGTTTGCTCCCACAGCCCAAAGACGTGCAGGTTACGTGGATTGGCCATGCTAAATTACCCTTAGTGCCCAAAACGATGGGTTTACTGGGTTACGGGGATAGGGTAGAGGTGTGTGCTTGGGTGGGGTGCTCTTTCCAAGGGCCATGCAGATTCGATGGGCCAAATGGCCTCCTTCTGTAAATTCTAGGGACAGTTATCCCTCTGCCAAATCAGCTTTAACAGCACAGGAGCCAATCAAATCATTTGATCACCCCAGCCCTACTGTTCCTAAGAGATTCCAGTCCCATTTCCAACCAGATGCGTATCCAATTCCCCCTTTTTTTGAAGGGAGTAGTCAATTGTTTTTGCTGCTATTCTGTTCTATAGTTCTATGGGAAACAAAATTTTCCAAACTCTCGTTTCACTCGGCGGCTTAAATTTCAAACCCTGTGCCTTTAAAGAGAAAAAAGAGAATTGCAATAGGTTGAGTCAAAATCATTTAATCCACCAAGACACCGTGGAAAGGATGACAAAGCTTAGGTCTTACTTGTAAAATGAACAGTAATTCTGAGAACAAAGCGGGAAAGATAAAAGCAGAAGGTAAGAGAATTAAACCATCGCTATGAGGAAAAGTGGCAACTGGGTGAAGCCGAATGATTGATTGACGTCGACAGACTGGAGAATAAAATGTATTCTAAGGTCAGCGTTTGATCTTCCTTCAACCCCAGCCAATTTACAGCAGTGTTTAAAAGAGGAAGACGAGTCTGTACAGTGTGGAAAATTAGCCAACTTGGAACGTATATTATCCATTTGTAACACAGCCACCAGCCAAGGTTGCTATTGTTACATAGAGATGGGGGCTGAGTGAACTTGTGGGAATATGAAATCAAAAGGAACGGGAAAAGTATCAGAATCAATAGGATAGAATGTTGTAGGTTATCATTTGTCCCTGGGGGAGCTAAAATAAAAGCAAAGATCACCAGTAAACTCAGAAAGTATTCAAATGGGAGCTACAGATGTGAAGATTATGACGTATGCGACACTTTCGATTTCATCAGCTGCAAATATATGACTACACTTTTGGAGGTTGGTTGGGAGCATTACAATAATGTTCCAGTGAGATTGTTCATTTCCGAAGGAGTCAGATTCAATAACTGGTAGATGTTCGGCAACTATAAGATCCAATCATTGTGTTCAGCTCAGTGAGTTGAGGACAGATAAATTTGACCCTGAATAAGAATGCAGTAATCTGTCTCTCTCACAGTTGCACATGGGAAGTTATTAATAGCATGCAAGAAAAGTAGTTTATGAATGATAGAAATGTATTAATAATTTCTAGTGTCATGGCACCCTGAGCTAGTGTGTGGTCAATTCCACCCCACTTGACCTGGAGGTGCAACACAGGTGAAATTAAATTTAATTAAAATACCCAAGGTCTTTGGTTGAAACCAATTAACTACAGTCACCAGTTTTGTAACTTTAAAACAAAGGACAAAGAATAAAGAAAAGTACAGCACAGGAACAGGTCCTTTGGCCCTCTTAGCCTGTGCCGACCATGCTGCCCCTCTAACCTAAAACCTTCTACACTTCTGGGATCCATATCCCTCTATTCCTATCCTATTCATGTATTTGCCAAGACGTCCCTTCAGGATCACTAATGTATCTGCTTCCACCACCTCCTCCGGCAGCGAGTTCCAGGCACCCACTACCCTCTGTGTAAACATGAGGGGAACGAACCATCACCTCTTGACATTAAATGGCATTACCAACACTGAATCCCGCACTATCAACATCCTACCATTGACCAGAAACTGAACTGGACGAACCATATAAATATTATGGCTTCCAGAGCAGGTCAAATCCTCTGTTAAATAACTCACATCTTGAAGCCCCAGAGTCTGTCCACCATCTGCTGAGGTGCAAATCAGGAGTGTAATGGAATACTCTCCACTTGCATGGATGAGTGCAGCTCCAACTACAGCATCCAGGATAAAGCAGCCCGCTTGATTGCTACCACAAACATTAAATTCCTCCACCACTATTGGAAAGTGGCAGCCAAGTGTACCATCTGCAAGATGCATTGCAGGAAATCACCAAGGCTCCTGAGGAAGCAACTTCCAAACCCATGACCACTTCCAGCAAGAAGGACAAGAGCAACAGATGCAAGGTAACCCCACCACCTGGAGGTTCCGCTTCAAGCCACTCACCATCCTGACCTCAAAATATATCGCCGTTCCTTCAGTTTTACTGGGTGAAAATCCTGGAAGTCCCTCCCTAACAGCACTGTGGGTGCACCTACATCTCGGGGACTGCAGCGGTTCAAAATGGCAGCTGACCATCACCTTCTCAAGGTCAACCAGCAATGGGCAATAAATGCTGGTCCAGCCAGTGACACCCACATCCCGTAAATTAATTTTAAAAATGCTAGTGTTGTAGGTGTAATAATGTAGCACCCAACTCTGTGCTGGGGACCCGAGATTGAATTTCAGCATTACTGATGTTCAATAGTGCCCAAAAGGTTTTACTGGTTCTTGACCAAACCACTAGATGGAAGCCTTGAGGTGACACACAATTCTGCTTTTTGAAGGGAGGACAATTGAAGAAACACATCTGACCCTTAAAACCTGTTTCCTGCCTCAATACAAGTGGAAATGACAGGTGTTGTGGAGCAGATACCAATCCATGCGATACCTTTGTCTTCTTCCTTTTTCAGTCATTCGCTCTCTACCACTCATGATGCATGCCACTTATAAGTTCTTACACTCACACTTTCTATCTCACTTCTCCAGCACTTTCCCCACCATCTCTCTATCACTCTGCCTATTACTTCTCTGAGTTTCTCAGTTACACTCTTATACTTCTGTTTATTACTCCTCTCTACCACTCCTCTCAATCACACACTCTCTAACTCTCCATCTCTCCATCACTTTACCTTTCTCTCTGCCTCTATCATACTCTTTACTTGCCATATCTCAACCCCTTGTATTTGTCCATCTTTTCTATCCACCTCTTGTTATCTAAGGAATTTTTAAAAAGTTGTTAGGCATGAAAATAGAAATGGGATGTGGAGAAGAGCCGTTTGTTGGAAAACTTTTCTGAGGCACTGATTCAAGTGTAGGATTGGACCACCGAAGGCTCAAATTGTGTTCTCATGACATGAGCTGAAACTAAATTGTTCTTCATGAGTTGCAATTGAGATGATTTATCATTTCAGTGCTGTCCCTGTTATATAATCCTTCATTTTGTCAATGTTTTGGTGCTATTCAAGGTGAGTGATAGCCCTACTATGGAACAAGGTTAGATCCAAGGGAGAGGCATAAATATTAGCCGGAGAACAATAGACCTGAGGATTGGAGAAGTTTAGAATTCAACAAAGGAGGATACATGGATTGATTAGGAAGGGTAAAATAGAATACGAGAGTAAGCTTGCAGGGAACATAAAAACTGACTATCAAAGCTTCTACAGGTATGTGAACAGAAAAAGATTGGTGAAGACAAATGTAGGTCCCTTATAGTCAGACACAGGGGAATTTATAATGGGAAAAAAGAAATGGTTGACCAACTAAATACACAAATAACAAACAAAAAATGTTGGGGTTTAGTGAGAGGGAGGATCTGAAGGAAATCAGCGTTAGTTGGGAAATGGTGCTGGGAATATTGATGGGTCGAATGCTTGTAAATCCACAGGCCCTGATAATCTCCATCCTAGAGTACTTAAGAAAGTAGCTCTCGAAATAGTGGATGCATTGGTGGTCATCTTCCAAGATTCTATAGACTGTGGAACAGTTCCTACGGTTTGGAGGGTAGGTAATGTAATCTCACTATTTAAAATGGGAGGTACAGAGAAAACAGAGAATTGTAGACCAGTCAGTCTGACATCGATAGTAGGTAAAATACTAGAGTCCGTTATAAAAGATTTAGTAGCAGAGCACTTGCAAAACAGTGACGGGAATGGACAGAGTCAGTATGGATTTACGAAAGGGAAATCATGCTTGACAAATCTACTGGAATTCTTCGAAGATGCAATTAATAGAGTTGATTAGAGGGAGCCAGTGGATGTGGTTTATTTGAACTTTCTAAAAAAGGCTTTTGGCAATTCCCACATGAGAGATTAGCGTGCAAAATTAACGTGCATGGGGTTGGTGGTAGTGTATTGAGATGGATAAAAAACTGGTTGGCAGACAGGAAACATGGAATAGGAATAAATATTTATTTTTTCAAATTGGCAGGCAGTGACTAGCGGGGTATCACAGGGATCAGTGCTAGGACCCCAACTATTCACAACATATATTAATGATTTAGATCAGAGAACTAAATGCAATATCTCCCAATTTGCAGATGACACAAAGCTGGGTGGGAGGGTGAGCTGTGAGGAGGATGCAGAGATGCTTCAGTGTGATTTGGACAAATTGAGTGAGTGGGCAAATACATGGCAGATGTAGTATAATGTGGATAAATGGGAGGTTATCCACTTTGGTAGCAAAAACAGGATGGCAGATTATTATCTGAATGGCTATAGATTGGGAGAGGGGAATGTGCACCAAGACCTAAGTGTCCTCGTACACCAGTCACTGAAGGTAAGCATGCAGGCACAGCAGGCGGTAAAGAAGGCAAATGGTATGTTGGCCTTCATAACAAGAGGATTTGAGTACAGAAGCAGGGATGTCTTGTTGCAAATGTACAGGGCCTCAGTGAAGCCACACCTGGAATATTGTGTGCAGTTATGGTCTCCTTACCTGAGGGAGGATGTTCTTGCTCTAGAGGGAGTGCAGAGAAGATTTACCAGACTGGTTCCTGTGATGGTAGCACTGGTGTATGAAGAGAGATTGAGTCACTTAGGATTGTATTCGCTGGAGTTCAGAAGAATGAGGGGGGATTACATAAATACCTGTAAAACTCTAAGAGGACGAGACAAGGTAGATGTAGGAAGGATGTTTCTAATGGTGGGGATGTCACAGTCTGAGGGTGGAATTTTCCGATGTTTTTTCCAAGTGTTGGTTTCAGCGAGAAAACCGGTGAGAATCACATGGGAACCGTCAGTGAGGAAACGTGCCATATATTCAGATTCTTTACGGAAATTTTCACCCTCCCCCCAAGTTTCATGACTCGCTCGTGGCGCCTTGTCTCTGATTCTCTCGCCCAGGGAAAACTTAATCTATGTAATCAGTGGGGCGCTCCTTTGAAATGCCTCCCCAGCACTTATTCTAAGTCCAGTCTGGGAGGGGGGTGGGGAGGGGGAATCGTCAATCATAAAGATTGCACCATGTTTTACAGAGGGAGCCCTCAACAAACCTCTCAATAATGCCTTACCCCTTCCATTGAGGGTCAATCAGCAGATCAGCTTGGACCATCCTCGCACCCTTTGGATGCCAAAAAACCTAGCAGCTCCAAGGGAAACATCTCGGAGACCAGCATTAAAAAGGCATCACACCTGTCACCCACACCCTCCACCAGAGCAGATACTCACACCTCAGTGGGATTAACTAGTAGTCAGGCTACTGAGTCACTCACTGCTGAACACCTCACACCTGATGATCCACAGCAGGCAGAGGCAGGGACTGCTCAGGGATCTGGCACTCAGGGGGATGCCGGAGCACAGGACCCTGACGAACCCCAGGTAGATGACGTGCCCATGGGTACGGTCATCCCAGAGCTGCTGGGGCTGCATAGGCAGAGTCATGAACATCAGGAAGGATGACAGCATCATCTCCGACTGCAAGGCCACCTGGAAGAGTCCCATTGCCTCCTGTCAGAGGAGATGGTGCCATCACTCTGATGCAAGAAAGCCAACACTGTGAGGGTGGTGACTGGAGTGGGAACCTAGGCACAGGATGTGCACTCCATGGCAGGGGATATCCGTTCCATGGTTTGGCTCATGACTTCCATGGCTGAGGATATTACCACCATCGCTGTAGGTATTACCTCCATGGCTGAAGATATTACCCCCATGGCTGTCGGTATTACCACCATGGCTGAGGGTATTACCCCCATGGCTGTAGGTATTACCCCCATGGCTGAGGGTATTACCCCCATGGCTGTAGGAATTACCTCCATGACTGAGGGTATTATCTCCATGGCTGAGGGTATTACCTCCATGACTGAGGGTATTATCTCCATGACTGAGGGTATTACCCCCATGGCTGTAGGAATGACCTCCATGACTGAGGGTATTATCTCCATGGCTGAGGGTATTACCTCCATGGCTGAGGACAAGAGGTCCATGGTGCAGGACTTCAACTTCACGTGTGTGGGCACGAGTGGGAATCCATGACTGTCAATGGTGGAGGATTGTAGGGCTTCTGGATCTAACGCCAGCTGCCCCTCTATTCCATGAGGAGCCAAGATGTTCTGGACACCCCAAGGCAAGAGGATCAGCAGGAACGCAGCCTGGAGCCTTCCACCCAGAAGACTACAGGGGTGTCAAGCCCATCTGACACCCATCTCCCAATAAGCAAAACACTTCCAGCCCCGCACACTGAAGACGGCAGCAGTGCAACACCCGTGTAGCCCGAATGTGGGTCCAGACCCTCAAGATCCAATCCCCCCAAGGGATATCCACCAAGATCATTTCAGTCAACAGGGCGTGGAAGTCAGCAGGCCACCTCAACCTCAGCTGGGGATCTTGGGGATACACATAGATGTAGGGAGAACGTGATGAAAAGTAAGCAATAATAGACAGCTGGTGGGCACGGGTGAACCTCGGAATTATATAGACACAATTGTAATAACGAGCTTGCATTAAAAATCACTTTGATAGCCCATAAATAACCTTCATGGCGCCATGCTCCACAAACCACCGTGCAAACTCACCGCTTCCTCGCTGTGCAGTGCGAGAATGGCAGCGCAATGTCCCTCCCATCTCCCACACTGAGGACACAGTAATGCCGAATTGCACCTGGCCCCCAGCTCCACCCATCGGGGGCGGCGCCTGTTTGACACAGGTTTCATATGCTCCGCCATCTCTGAAATGGCATCATCGCAGCACGCGCCGCACGCCGTTGGGACGGCCTCAGCGCGTCACCTGAAGCACCTGCGATGCTCTGTCGCCGATGGGCCAAGTTCACGACAGCGTGGTTCACTCCTGGTCTCAGCCGTGCGGGAACCTGGCGTGGCGGCTGTGGACTGTGTCCAGCGCCACCACAGTCGGGTGGGGGCTGTGCTGCTGGCCAGGGGGGTGCTTCCCTGAGGGGGGACTGGTAGGGGGTGGCAGGGAGGTGTTCAGGAGGGCACTATCTGGCAGGTCGGTTCCTTGCACGGCCGGCGCCATGTTTTAAGGCGCGACTGCTGCAGGTGGTCGCCTTGCGCATTCATGGCCACTCTCCAGCCGTTTATTTTGTGGAGGTCGGGAGTTTTACGTGGAGCGGCTGCTAGCCCCTCACCGGTCGCAGCATCGGTGAGGGGACACCACCGATCTTTTCCACGTAAAACGCCACAGATCGTCTGCACTTAGCCTCAGATTCGGAGAATCTGGCCCATTGTCTTCCTTGCATTCTTCCTACCAAAATGAATCACTTCACGTTTCACTGTATTAAATTTCTTCTGCCACTTGACTGCCCATTCCACCAACCTGTCTATGTTCTTTTCATGATTGACACTATCTGCCTCATGATTCACAATGTTTCCAAGGTTCATAATGCCTCCAAATTTAATTGTACCCTTCCCACCGAGTCTAGGACATTAATAGATATCAGAAAAAAATAGGTTCCGCACACTGATCCCTGGGGAACTCCACTTCCTCTAGTCGAACAAATAACCATTCACCACTCCCCTTCATTTCCTGTCACTCAGCCAATTTCGATCTATGTCGCTACTATCCCTTTGAGCTCGAGCAAGTCTGTCGTGTGGTACTTTCTCAAATGCCTTTTCGAAGTCCCTGTACACCACATCAGCAGCCATTACCATCATTAACCTTAACCTTCTCTGCTACCTCAACAAACAACTCAAGCAAGTTAATAAAACCTGGGGCGGGATTCTCCAATAATGACGCTATGTCCCCACGCCCGCGAGAAAACAGGGGCGAATCACTCGGATGTTTTGCGCGAAAGTCCCGGGTGATTCTCCATTTTTAAGGTGGCTAGCAAGGCCCCGGAGTGCTCCACACAGCTCCGTCTGCCGATACGGGGCCCTGCACTTCCGGCCGTGGATCCACGCATGCACGTGGCAACCACCTGTGGCGCCGGCTCCACGTGACATGGTGGTCCCACACAGTGGGTGTGGTACCCTCAATAACGACGCTTAGAGTGTAAACGGTAAAGAAGGCTTTAATAAACTAATAACTAGACTGGTGCCGAGACGTGGTCTAACAGCTACGCTGCCCACAAGGCGGCCCCTTAAATACGGCTCCCAGATGGGCGGAGCCGGAGGTGGAGTTCCCCAGGGTTCCAAGCCCGGTCTTAAAGGGGACATCACCTTACATGATGACAAGGGTACAGTGTTACAGTAACCGTTCATCACATACACCCCCTGTTTAAAAAAGAGTCCGGCGGGGGTGAAGTGCCATCATAGGTCCATCCGTCTCGGTGGGCGGATCGTCCTCATCGATCTCCTCAGTTCGGGCGGTGGTGAGGCGGACACTGGCGTCTTGGTTGAGGGTACGTCCAGGAGAACGGCGGTCGGAGCTTCGGTCCAGGTCGGGGCAGGGGAACGGGGCGCAGGGAGAATAGGCGGGGCTGGGGGTAGCGGTGCCGGCGTCGGTGGGGTGTGTAAAGGGGGGCACTAGGGCGGGCGCGAGGTAGGTGCTCACCAACGGGGAGTGGGGCCGGGAGGGGGTGTGTTGTAGGGGGTGCCGGGTCCTGCAGGGGAGTGGCACGGGAAGGGGAATCCAGCGGGTGCCAGATCCCGGAGGGAAACCGTATCTTGCCTGCCGTCGGGGTATTCGACGTAGGCGTAACTGGGGTTGGCGTGGAGTAATCGGACCTTTTCGACCAGGGGTTCCGTTTTATGGCTCCTCGCGTGCCTCCGGAGAAGAACAGGTCCCGGAGCCGTCAGCCAAGGTGGAAGCGAGACCCCGGAGGTAGACTTCCTGGTTGTGAGGGGTCTCATTCGTGGCCGTGCAGAGGAGCGACTTAATGGAGTGTAGGACATCGGGCAGGACCTCCTGCAAGCGGGTAGTTGGGAGACTTCTTGACTGTAGGGCCAGAAGGACAGCCTTCCACACTTGCCTTCTCCCTCTCCACTTGCCCGTTTCCCCGTGGGTTATAACTGGTCATTCTGCTCAAGGCGATGCCATTGCTGAGCAGATACTGACGCAGTTCATCGCTCATGAACGATGTACCCCGATCGCCGTGGATATAAGCAGGGAAACCGAACAGAGTGAAGATGCTGTGCAGTGCCTTAATCACGGTGGCTGAGGTCATGTCGGGGCAGGGAATGGCGAATGGGAAACGGGAGAACTCATCGATAACAGTGAAGAAATAGGCATTACGATTGGTGGACAGGAGGGGCCCCTTGAAGTCCACGCTCAGTCGCTCAAAGGGCCCCGAGGCCTTCACGAGCTGAACCTTGTCTGGCCGGTAGAAGTGAGGTTTGCACTCCGCACAGATCTGGCAGGCCCTGACCATGGCCTTGATCTCCTTGGTTGAGTAAGGTAGTTTGCGGGACTTGATAAAATGGATGAGCCGGGTAACCCCCGGGTGGCAGAGGTCATTGTAGATGGCTTGCAGGTGGTTGTCCTGCGTGTTGGTGCATGTGCCGCGGGACAGGGCATTTGGGGCTCGTTGAGCTCCCCTGGACGATACTTGATATTATACGTGTAGGTGGAGAGTTCGATCCTCCACCTCAAAATTTTATCATTTTTTATTTTGCCCCGTTGCGTGTTATCGAACGTATAGGTGACCGACCGTTGGTCGGTGACGAGGGTGAACCTCCTACCGGCTAGGTAGTGCCTCCAGTGCCGCACAGCCTCCACAATAATGGCTTGTGCCTCCTTCTCGACTGCAGAGTGTCGAACCTCGGAGGCGGTGAGGGTCCGGGAGAACAACGCTACTGGTCTGCCTGCCTGGTTGATGGTCGCAGCCAGGGCGATGACTGATGCATCACTCTCTACCTGGAAGGGGATAGTTTTGTCCACCGCGTGCATAGCGGCCTTGACGATATCGGCCTTGATGCGGTTGAAGACTAATAGAGCCTCAGCCGAGAGGGGAAAAGTGGTGGTCTTTATGAGTGGGCGGGCTTTGTCCGTATACTTTGGGACCCATTGGGTGTAGTAGGAGAAGAGCCCCAAGCACCGTTTGAGGGCCTTGAGGCTGCGGTGGAGGGGACCTAGGACCCCGTTTTCCATGACATAGCCGAGGATGGCTAGCCGGGTTGTGTGGAAAACACATTTTTCCTCATTATAAGTCAGGTTAAGGGCTCGGGCGGTCTGGAGGAACTTTTCGAGGTTAGCGTCATGGTCCTGCTGGTCATGGCCGCAGATGGTGACATTGTCCAAGTACGGGTATGTAGCCTGCAAACCGTACTGGTCCACCATTTGATCCATCGCCCTTTGAAAGGCGGAGACCCCATTTGTGACGCCAAAGGGGACCCTGAGGAAGTGGAAGAGCCGGCCGCTGCTTCAAAGGCAGTATTGGGGCGGTCTTTTGGTCGGATGGGGAGCTGGTGGTAGGCGGATTTAAGGTCAACCGTGGAAAATACTCGGTATTGGGCGATCCGATTTACCATTTCTGCTATGCGAGGAAGGGGGTACGCATCAAGCTGCGTGAATCGGTTTATGGTCTGGCTATAATCCATGACCATCCGTTTCTTATCCCCGGACCGGACTACCACCACTTGTGCTCTCCAAGGGCTGTTGCTAGCCTCGATGACCCCCTCTCCCAGTAAACGCTGGACCTCTGACTTGATAAAAGTCATGTCTTGGGCACTGTACCGCCGGCTCCTGGTGGCGACGGGCTTACAGTCGGGAGTGAGGTTTGCGAATAGCGAGGGGGGTGCGACTTTCAGTGTCGCAAGGCAGCACACCGTGAGGGGGGCAAGGGTCCGCCGAACTTCAGTGTCAGGCTTCGGTGGCTGCACTGGAAATCCAGTCCGAGCAGCAGGGGGGCACAGAGGTGGGGAAGGTAATAAAATTTGAAACGGGTGTACTTGGCGCCATGGATCGAGAGATCCGTGATACAGTGCCCCTTGATTTGTACCGAGTGGGACCCGGATGCGAGGGCTATGGTTTGGGACGCGGGAGCAGCGCCGTACCGTTTCAGGATGAATAAAGCTCTCCGTGCTCCCGGAGACGAAGAGGCATGCAGTGTCGCGCCCGTTGACCTGGACCTGCATCATAGAATTCTGCAGGTGTTTTGGCCGTGTTTGATTGAGGGTGATCGCTCCCACTCACGGGTAGTCGGAGTCCTCAGCCGTGTCGGACTCATAAAATGGCCGCCGCCGTCGGCTGCCCGTGTCGGGTCGAGAAGCTGGCCGCCGACAAGATGGCCGCTCCCATGATTCGCACGAGGCTGATGACGCGTCAGAAGGGGGCGTGTCGGGTCGGTGCGCAGCCGCATTGCGAGGCCTGCGGGCCTGAGAGCCTGATTTTCGGGCCGGCTGTTCTTTGTTCTTCTGGCCCCTGGGTCTGGCCAGGCAGATCCTCGCAAAATGCCCCTTCTTCCCGCAATTGCTGCAGATCGCGGAGCGGGCTGGGCAGCGTGGGTGTGGGTGCTGGCCCTGCCCGCAGAAGTAGCACGGTGTGCCCCCATGATGAGCGGGTCACCGCGTGGAGCAGGCCTGTAATATGGCTGAGTCTGAAGAAGTCCAGTGGGGGGCTCGCAGAGTCCGCGTGGTACGTACCCAAGTTATGTCGGGCCACCTCCAGCGAGGAGGCGAGCATTAGCGTGTCCTGGAGGTCTTTTGCCCCGTTTTCGAGCTGCCGCTGCCGGATCTAGGTCGAGCGGATGCTGGACACGAAAGCGTCTCTGATGTGCAGGTTCATATGGACTTCCCCTGTCACATCCTGGTGGTCACAGTCCCTGGCAAACGCGGTGAGCTTTTCGACAAATTCGTCTAGCGATTCCCCCGAGCGCTGCCGGCAGGTAGAGAGCAGATGCCTGGCGTGTACCTCGTTGATAGGCTTGACGAACCGCTTGTGGAGTAGCTCGACTGCCTCTTCATAAGTCGTCGCCTTTTCGAGCGTGGCGGAGATTCTGTGACTCACCCGGGCGTGGAGTAGACGCAGCTTGCGCAGCCCCAGGATGTGAGTCTCTGAGGAGTCCCGTTAAGCCTCCATGCATCGCAGCCAGTATTTTAAAATTTCCTTTGCCTCCGGTGTCCGTGCTTCCAGGTTGAGCTTCTCGGGTTTTAGGCCTGCGTCCATCCTGATGTAGTTTAGTTTATTAAATTGTGGTACCCTCAATAACAACGCTTAGAGTGTAAACGGTAAAGAAGGCTTTAATAAACTAAGAACTAGACGAGAGCCGAGACGTGTGCTGACAGCTACGCCGCCCACAAGGCGGCTCCTTATATATGGCTCCCAGATGGGTGGAGCCGGAGGCGGGGTTTCCCATGGTTCCAAGCACAGTTTTAAAGGGGACATCACCTTACATGATGACAAGGGTACAGTGTTACAGTAACCGTTCATTTCATGGGCCAGTGCCGAAGAAATAGGCCCCTGCCCAGATTGCGCGTGCCCACTGATCGGTGGCCCCTGATCACGGGCCTGGCCGTCGTAGAGGCCCCCCCCCAGTGATGGATCGCCCCGTCCCCCACCAGGACGGCCACCGCAGCCGCGACTCCGAGCTCCCGCCACGTGGAACCATACGTGATCCACGCCGGCGGGAACTCGGCTGGTCGTCCACGATGAATTGCCGCAGGGGCCGCTTTCAATCGCCCCTGACCCCCGTCGCGGGTCCGACGCCCCATTCTCCGCCCCCACGCTGGGCGGCATTGCGTCTCGTAGGCTCGGAGAATCCCAGCCATGATTTGCCTTAACAAATATATACTGGCTTTGCTTAATTAACTCGCATTAGCCCAAGTGACTATTCATTTTGTTCTGAATAATAATAATAATAATAATAATCGCTTATTGTCACAAGTAGGCTTCAATGAAGTTACTGTGAAAAGCGCCTAGTCGCCACATTCCGGCCCCTGTTCGGGGAGGCTGCTACGGGAATTGAACTCGCGCTGCTGGCATTGTTCTGCATTGCAAGCCAGCTGTTTAGCCCACTGTGCTAAACCATCCCCAAAGTATCGTGTCTCAGAGCTTCCCCGCTGTGGTTACGTTGACTGGCCTATAGTAGTTGGGCTTATCTGAACATTGGTAACCTGGAACCTTTTGGCCTATTTGGCACAGTATCGCATCCAGCAGTGTAGGCATTGATGGCCATTGAGGCCACCAGGGCAGTTCTGCGCACTTGACGAGGTCTGTACCTGTTCACTAACTCTGCACTCCCACTGAGAAGGCAGCACCTCCTTTAAATGGCTGGCTGCCAGGGATGAGAGCCAGAAGCCGGGAGTGGGGGAAAGCCAACACTGACAGCTTAGCAGTTCTGCATCCAGGCTCGGGCCCAGGTTTTATGTACCAGGGCCGCAGATAGCCGTCTGCATGGGTCTTTTGTTCTGTGGGAATTTGGTCCATATGCCACAAAGCTTCTGTCATCAGGATTTGTTGAGGAAAAATTCCCAACTATGCACAGAATGTGCTCGCTGGTGGTGATGGGATTCAATAAGGGTGACTTCAGCATTTGAATTTGATGCATGAATAGAGTGTCAATCAAAGAGACTGCACACTGACAACACCTGCTGTGAAATGGTCGCTCGTATGCACATTGACAATCACACCAGATCATGATAATTATACAAAACAATAGATACAGTATTCTCTTCATAATCAGGGCAGAGGGACTAGGATCATCTGCGAAGACTTCAGAAACAAATCTGCACTGGCCCCTGGCCTTTAATCATTGCTCATTTGGTTCGTTATAAGAGTTTTATTTTATCACTTCATGTAGGCTTGCAATCAGCTTGAATCCTGCTTGTCATGTCTCAGTTTCTAATTACTTTGCTTTGTCCGCACTTGTGGACATATGAATTTTCTTTCCCCCCTGGGTTATGGCTCCAAAGGTTGCAAGTCAGCCCATCACCTGACCTATGCAGTTCGTTGCGATGTGTGCACGCAGGCAACAATACTTTGCTGTCATGACTCTATGACTCGGACTCCAGAGGTACATTTGAAGCGTAATCATTATTGTAATGTAGGAAACATACAGTTAGTTTGCACGCAGCAAAAGGTCCCACAAACTGCAATGAAATTATGACAAACTAATGGGCGGCACGGTGGCACACTGGTTAGCACTGCTGCCTCACAGCGCCAGGGACCCGGGTTCGATTCCCGGCTTGGGTCACTGTCTGTGTGGAGTTTGCACGTTCTCCCCGTGTCTGCGTGGGTTTCCTCCCGGCGCTCCGATTTCCTCCCACAGTCCAAAGATACGCAGGTCAGGTGAATTGGCAATGCTAATTGCTCCTAAGTGTCCACAAAGGTTATGTGGGCTTACAGGGATACGGTGCTCTGTCGTAGGGTCGGTGCAGACTCGATGGGCCAAATGGTCTCCTTCTGCACTAAAGGCGTTCTATGATTCTATTCAACTGCTGGGGAAGCACCACATAATAATAATAATAATAATCTTTATTGTCACAAGTAGGCTTACATTAATACTACAGTGAAGTTACAGTGAAAATCCCCCAGTTGCCACATTCTGATGCCTGTTCGGGTGCATCGATGGAGAATTCACAATATCTAAGTTACCTAACAGCATGTCTTTCGGGACCTGTTGGAGGAAACCGGAGCACCCGGAGGAAACCCACACAGACATAAGGAGAACGTGTATACTCTGCACAGACAGTGACTCAAGCCGAGAATCGAACCTGGGGCCCTGGCGCTGTGAAGCAATGACCTGAACAACTCATTTTTTCCATGTTGCCGCCTGCATGACTGCCCAGCAGGAGAATCACTAAAATCAGGAGTCGGAACTGTGGTGGATTCTTTTCTCGCGAGCTTGCGGACACTATAGGCCGGGATTCTCTTAGCCCGGGGCCGGGCCGGAGAATCCCCGCGACCGGCGCAAATTGCGTTACGCCGTCCCAACGCCGGCACGCGAGTCTCCGCAAAGCGGAGAATCGGCCCAATTGGCGCCGGCGTGGTTGGCGCGCCGCCAGTCGGGGGGCGCTCTACGCGACTGGCCCACCGATTCTCGGCCGGGATGGGCTGAGCGGCCGTTGTAAAAACACCGAGTCCTGCCGGCAACTTCCACACCTGCTCTCAGCCGGCAGGAACTCGGCATGGAAGGGTCAGGGCGTGGCCTGTGGGGGGGAGAGTGGTGTCCGACCACGGGGGGGGGGCCTCTGATGTGGCCTGGCCCGCGATTGGGGCCCACTGATCGGCAGGCATTTGACGCCGGGATCAGCAGCTGGAGCGGCGTGAACCACTACAGTCCCGTGCTGGCCCCCTGTAGGGGCCAGAATTGCTGATCCTGAGGCCGTGTTGACGCCGTCAAGAAACGCGACGGCATTTCCCACGGCGACAACGCTTAGCCTCAGGATCACAGAATCCCGCCCTATTGCATTCTAACTGCTATCCTAGGGAGAGATGAACTAACTCAGGAACTGGGACCATTTGGTCTGCATGACTGAGCTTTACATCCTTATCAGTCTGCAATTTGAAAGAAAGAAGGTAGAATCAGATGTAAAGGTGTTACAGTTAAATAAAAGTAACTGCAGGGGCATGAGGGAGGAACTGACGCATATCGACTGGGAGCAGAGCCTAGTGGGAAAGACAGTAGAACAGCAATGGCAGGAGTTTTTGGGAGTAATTGAGGACACAGTGCAGAGGTTCATCCCAAAGAAAAGAAAGGTTATCAGAGGGGGGATTAGGCAGCCATGGCTGACAAAGGAAGTCAGGGAATGCATCAAAGCAAAAGAGAAAGCCTATAATGTGGCAAAGAGTAGTGGGAAGTCAGAAGATTGGGACGGCTACAAAAACAAACAGAGGATAACAAAGAGAGAAATAAGGAAAGAGAGGATCAAATATGAAGGTAGGCTAGCCAGTAACATTAGGAATGATAGTAAAAGTTTCTTTAAATACAGTAAAAACAAACGGGAGGCAAAAGTTGACATTGGGCCGCTCCAAAATGACGCTGGTAATCTAGTGATGGGAGACAAGGAAATAGCTGAGGAACTAAATAAGTACTTTGCATCAGTCTTCACAGTAGAAGACATGAGTAACATTCCAACAATTCAGGAGAGTCAGGGGGCAGAGTTGAATATGGTAGCCATCACAAAGGAGAAAGTGCTAGAGAAACTAAGATGTCTAAAAATTGATAAATCTCAGGGCCCAGATGGGCTACATCCTAGAGTTCTAAAGGAGATAGCTGAAGAAATAGTGGAGGCGTTAGTTATGATCTTCCAAAAGTCACTGGAGTCAGGGAAAGTCCCAGAGGATTGGAAAATCGCTGTTGTAACCCCCCTGTTCAAGAAGAGAACAAGAAAAATGATGGAAAATTATAGGCCAATTAGCCTAACCTTGGTTGTTGGCAAGATTCTAGAATCCATCGTTAAGGATGAGATTTCTAAATTCTTGGAAGTGCAGGGTCGGATTAGGACAAGTCAGCATGGATTTAGTAAGGGGAGGTCGTGCCTGACAAACCTGTTAGAGTTCTTTGAAGAGATAACAAATAGGTTAGACCAAGGAGAGCCAATGGATGTTATCTATCTTGACTTCCAAAAGACCTTTGATAAGGTGCCTCACGGGAGACTGCTGAGTAAAATAAGGGCCCATGGTATTCGAGGCAAGGTACTAACATGGATTGACGATTGGCTGTCAGGCAGAAGGCAGAGAGTTGGGATAAAAGGTTCTTTTTCGGAATGGCAACCGGTGATGAGTGGTGTCCCGCAGGGTTCAGTGTTGGGGCCACAGCTGTTCTCTTTATATATTAACAATCTAGATGACGGGACTGGGGGCATTCTGGCTAAGTTTGCCGATGATACAAAGATAGGTGGAGGGGCAGGTAGTATTGAGGAGGTGGGGAGGCTGCAGAAAGATTTAGACAGTTTAGGAGAGTGGTCCAAGAAATGGCTGATGAAATTCAACGTGAGCAAGTGCGAGGTCTTGCACTTTGGAAAAAAGAATAGAGGCATGGACTATTTTCTAAACGGTGACAAAATTCATACTGCTGAAGTGCAAAGGGACTTGAAAGTCCTAGTCCAGGATTCTCTAAAGGTAAACTTGCAGGTTGAGTCCGTAATTAAGAAAGCAAATGCAATGTTGTCATTTATCTCAAGAGGCTTGGAATATAAAAGCAGGGATGTACTTCTGAAGCTTTATAAAGCACTAATTAGGCCCCATTTAGATTGCTGTGAGCAAATTTGGGCCCCACACCTCAGGAAGGACATACTGGCACTGGAGCGGGTCCAGCGGAGATTCACACGGATGATCCCAGGAATGGTAGGCCTAACATACGATGAACACCTGAGGATCCTGGGATTATATTCATTGGAGTTTAGGAGGTTGAGGGGAGATCTAATAGAAACTTACAAGATAATGAATGGCTTAGATAGGGTGGACGTAGGGAAGTTGTTTCCATTAGCAGGGGAGACTAGAACCTGGGGGCACAGCCTTGGAATAAAAGGGAGTCACTTTAGAACAGAGATGAGGAGAAATTTCTTCAGCCAGAGAGTGATGGGTCTGTGGAATTCATTGCCACAGAGGGCGGTGGAGGCCGGGACGTTGAGTGTCTTTAAGACAGAAGTTGATAAATTCTTGATTTCTCGAGGAATTAAGCGCTATGGAGAGAGCGCGGGTAAATGGAGTTGAAATCAGCCATGATTGAATGGTGGAGTGGACTCGATGGGCCGAATGGCCTTACTTCCGCTCCTATGTCTTATGGTCTTAAAATTACCTCAGCAAAGATGGAAAATAATAGCGAGGTATGGTGAATCTATCCACAAGACTGATCGTGTATCCCTCTTAAGTTCAATGTCTGAGAGTTGTCTGGTCAGCTTGCAAAGGCTGGAAACCTTGACGTACGACAAACACTGGTGCACAAGGATTATATCCGATTAAATATCCAACTTCTCAAAACAGTTATGTATGACTGAAGGGGGGTGGGGGGGGGGCAATCCTACCTACGGATATCAGGGTCATTCCCATCCACTCTGCACAGTAGATTAGATTTCCCTCGAGACCTTTCAGGACCAGCGTCCAAGGAGCAGAAACCCACTGTGCTGCACAGGATGACACAATTTGTGCTTCCAGACATCAGACGTATCCTCTTGTTGAAGGTGAATGCTGTGACTCCACATGCATCCATCGTGTCTGTAGAAACGGCAAACATTTCTGGCATCATGCCCGCATTTTCCGACCCCGTCATGGCAGGACCTGCTGAGGGAGATTCCGCGCCCACCCCCCCAATCAAAAAGGCTATTGACTTTCAGTGGGGCCGGACGATTCTGCCGGTGGGCGGGGCTGGAAAATCCCACCTTAAGCAAAAGAATCTGATGACACTGGGTGGGATTGTCCGGTCTCCCAGCGCCTGTTTCTCAGCGGCGAGCATTCGCTGACGGGGGATTCTCATCCCACCGCTTGTCAATGGGATTTCCCATTGAAGCCGATCCATGTCGCCGGGAAACCCACGGGCGGGTGTATGCTGCCTGTGGGAACTGAGAATCCCAACAGCCAGAGAATTCCGGCTACTATTTCAAAGAATGTGGGGAAAGTTCCTCTCTGTGTCCCGGCCAATTTACTCCTCAACCAACATCACCAAAACAGATTATCTAGTCGTTCTACTGTTTTTGTTAGAGAGAGCTTGCTGGCTGGAGATCAGTTTTCAGCATGAGGAGTTTGCTAAATTGTATCTTGCATTATTCAGCTGGAATATAATTTGTGGCATAACATAAGTATAAACAGATAATGTGATAGCGAGGGAAAGGGAGCATCCGGGACCTTAGGGAATGTTGTATCATGAGATTTCAGGATTGAAAAAGAATTAGTGTCAAATTCGGGACTGAAAAGGAAAGAAAGAGAGGGGAAGATGGAGTGAGCACTTGAATTTCAAAATCTCTAAGAAGGATTTGCTAGCTACAGAGATGAGACTCGACAGTTTAAATTGTTCCCTGCCTGGGTCAGATAGGATGACTGGCATTACCTTTACGGTTATCATGCCGTCAAAATGGCAACAATGCTCTAATCATGATTCTACCTTTCTAATGTGAGTTGAATGGGAAATTAAATCCAGAAAGCTCTTAAAAATAATGAGGAGGCAAGGGTGAGATGTTGTTTACATGATGCAAATGTGGAGTGGCATAAATCAACCAGCAAATTCTAGAAATCCGCAACTATCTCCTTTTTTGGAATTCCCAAGATGAATAAAGGCTTACTTTGTCTCTGCATTGTTATTTTTCTAGTAAGATTTGGCTAAGTGTATCAATCTATAGCTTCCTCGACCGCCATTCACAAGCTCTGCTGCTCCAGGCTAAATATATGGCACAAACCATCTGCCCGGTCAGACATATCTCAGTGTTATCATGTCATAGAAGGAAAATGCTGCTTTTTAGAAATTTTTGATTCCAATATTTTTATTGAACTTTTAAACTTGGGATGTGCGTGTGTTCCTCAAGGCGAGATGTGTTGATCCTGCTGAATTTGATACTTATTCATTTCTGACGACTTTCACACTAGCTCTGGCAGAGTTAGATGATGAGTAGGTCAGTTAGCTCAGTTGGCTGGATGGCTATTTTGTGATGCGGAGCGGCGCCAACAGCACGGGTTCAATACCAATACCGGCTGAGGTTATTCACGAAGGTCCCGCCACCTCAACCTTGCCCCTCGCCATGGTGCGGTGATTCTCAGGTTAAATCACCACCAGTCAGCTCTCTCTCAAAGGCGAGAGCAGCCGATGGTCCTTGGGGACTGTGGCTACATTTACAGCTCCCTCTGCTTCCATCTCGTCGGAAGAGTTTACCCTGTTGTGTTGTGAGTTTCTTTTCCTCTGTCTTTTCCTAAGGCTCTGTTCCGATTATGGCAATCAGTGAGGTTGCCCTCCTTTCTTTTGATATCCATGTTCTAATTCTCAGAGTCGGCAGGTATCAAATGATACCACCACAAGGTTCAACCGGCTATCGATCAAAGAGCCAAACACCAGTTAGTGAGTTCAAGGTCAAGGGTACTTTATTTACACACAATTAGTCATGCAACATAAACACTACTAGTTAACTACACCTATCGACTAAGACAACCTGTACTTAACTTCGGGCACCCGGCTTAGGTCAGAGAAACAGTGGCCGCTGTTCAATTTTGGATCTATCGAGTCCAAAGGTGTAACTGTTGCTCAGCTAGGCTCATCCGCCTGGTAGCGAGCATTGAACTTGGACTCGCTTCTGGTGGTGCTGCGATTGGAGATGTTCGTGGTCAGGGCACCATGTCCAAGAGAGGACGAACATATGGCAAACTCTTCTTCTTATACTTGGGGGTTTTCGCGCTCTTTTGGGTGGTCCTTCAGTTTGGACCCCACTAATTGGGCGATCCCTGATCACTCCGTTCGATTCCTAACCAATAGGTGGGCGGGGTCTGGATGGCTGGGCGTGTCCCAAGCGGTCACTGGCCCCGTTGTTTACGCGTCCCCTGAACAGGGAGTGGCGCCGAAATGTCTGGGACTGTACCGGTCTCTCGACTACCAGTCCTTTGTTCTGGTGGAGATGGGCCATCCAATGCTAATCGGCCCATCAAAATGCTAATTGTTTGGAGTTTCGATACCGTCTGGACTCCTTGGTTGTAAATATAAATTTTCAGGCTCTGAGCCTGCCTGAGTCCTGACTTGTCCATTTTACCCGCTAGGCTTTACGAGTTTCTCTGTCCCTCGTTGTGAGTGGCCATCCCAGATGGCTACAGTTGCACCAACGTGATATTGCCCATTGGCCATATGGCTCAACCTCTGACCTCCCAAGTGAGACTGCCAATTAGTACTGCAGCCGAGTTTGAGCTTCTTATAAGACAAAAATTAATAAGTGACATAATAAAATGAAATGGTGCAGTGACATGTGATCAGGACTTTAAACCATTGTAGATGGATCTTGATCAGTTTTATAGGGGATCAAGTTTGACAGGATTTCAGATTAACCTTTCACTGCCCGTGAACAATATCAAGCACCCTCTTTTATAAGAAAGCACGTAAAAAAAATGAGTTATTTTGAACTTAAGGTAAAATTGTATGTTTGCTGAGGTGTAAAGTTCCATCCACCCCACCCTTTTTGCATGCCTCAGCTCCAACCAGAGTAGAGCAATTCCTCCCCAACCAGTCTGATAATCTTTCCAATTCCCAGGTCAGCCAAAGCTTTATCGCCTGAGATTTCCTATTTAAAAAGGGAAATGCTTCATCGTGGATTCAAGATGTCCAAAGGTGCTGCACCTCCCAATGAATTACATTTGAAGTATTGTCATGTTTATGCAGTTAAGCTCAGCAGCTGCACATTTCACGCAGCAGGACCCCACAAACTAAAACACAGCAATCCATTTGTTTCTTTCGGTGATGGTGACTAAGGGCTGACTGTTAATCTGCTACGTGGAGAACGTCGGGGAGCGCCATGGTACTTCTATGCCCCATAAACAGGTAGTTGGAGCCCCGATTAAACGTTTAATCCACCTCTGGCAATGCAGCACTCCCTGGATTATGCGGTCAAGCCCTGGGAATGCCAAATATATTTTACAGACAAAGGGTGGGTTTTTCTCCCCCCCCCCCTCCTCCACCCCGCAGCATGTTTTGTGGCGGTGATGCCTTGACTCTGGATGGCGGCAGGATCTTCCAGTCCTACCACCATCGATGGTGTTTTCTGTTGTTCACACCCTTCGCCGCTGGGGAACCCTTGGCGGGATTTGCTGTCGGCGGGACTGGAAAATCCCACCGGCAGGAACGGCCGGAGGCAGAACCTCCCACCCAAAGTCTTGTCGAGTTCCGAAAGCAACCGTAAGCTGCCTAAGGTTTAGTTTTGTGAATCAGGAGGTTAACTCCACCCCTCATTCCTGGGTATCAGTGCATCTGGATCATCTACCCCAGCTTGCTACAAAACCCACACTGTGATGTTTGACTCTGAATTATTAACAATAATTAAAATAAACTAAAAGTCATTTGGAAGGTTTGCAAGTGTAACCACTGTTCTGTGAAAGGGATGACACACTTCACCATGTGGTCAACTTGAAGCAAGTTTGAAGTTTCTAAATATTTCCACATTTCAAATTTGTTCTGGGTGTAACATGGCCATCACAACCGGGGACTTATTAGGAATGAATGACTCACGGATAAACTGTGCTGGGCCAATTCTTTTTGGTAATTGAAAATTATGCAAATTACTGAATTCATTAATATTTGAGGCCAAGCCCTGTCAGTGCGATGTGGTTGTAACTGTCAATATGCAGTTAGAAATTGCACTGGCCACGCAGCATCAATACCGCTCACTTATTACTCAATAATGAACAGACTGACATGGTTAGTGAGTGAGGCAGTCTCTGCACCTGCACAAAATAGAGAGGTCAAGAACCTCACAATTCAAGGGACCTTCAAAACGGTGGCCTGTTTAATTGGGCAATGAATGATTTTGGGCCCTTTAACTCTTATTATTTCCCTCTTTAGAGGCTTATTGAGCAGATAGTGTTCTGGTTGTCCAATGATGCTTGACCTGAGAGACAGTTCCTTCAGTCACACTAAGAACAAAGAACAAAGAAAAGTACAGCACAGGAACAGGCCCTTCGGCCCTCCAAGCCTTTGCCGACCATGCTGCCCGTCTATACTAAAATCTTCTGCACTTACGGGGCCCATATCCCTCTATTCCCATCCTATTCATGTATTTGTCAAGATGCCCCTTAAACGTCACTATTGTCCCTGCTTCCACCACCTCCTCCGGCAGCGAGGTCCAGGCACCAGTGTAGAGTGCATTGTGTGTATAGTATGTGATAGTGTGTGTGTATGTAGTGCGTGTGTGTATAATGTGAGTGTAGTGTGTGTATATAGTGTGTGTGTATGCAGTGCATGTATGTGTATAATATGTGTATGTGTAGTGTGTGTAATGTATAGTGTGTGTTTAGTGTGTATAATGTGTGTGTGTGCATAGTGTGTGTATTTTCCAATAGCAGCTCCACTTATAGTCGGTGATTTTCCCAATGCTCAGTGGTGGTACTGGGTCTTAGCTCACCAGATGAATAATTTGGGAAACTCCAGGTGCACTGTTGCAATGTTGCACATTGGTCTCAGCTAATTGAACATTGGATCAGGTCAGAGGGTGTTTCACATTTGTTTATAAATTATAAGCTCCAAGGAAAGGCATGACACAGTTACAGATTGCAGCTTCGTGGAGTTATCCAAAAATATTGCATATTTTTAGAAGGCATTTGACATGTTCCTCATGTGGGGTTGCTCAAGGTGTGAGATAATGGAACAGATTACAAGTTGGCTGAAGCCCAACCTTAATGCTTCACTGCGGCATTTTACAGTTCCCACTCCACGATCTCATAGGAAGAGTAGGAGGCCATTCAGCCCCTCGAGCCTGCTCCACCATTCCATTAGATCTGTGTTTTCCAACCTATTTTCCAATACTAATCAAAACTTGAAAAGCAACAAGATCCAGATGGCAAAAAACACAAAACAGCAATAAAGCAGCACTGCAATATTCAGTATATAATTATTAAAGCTTGTGTATTATGGATCAATGTATAATGATGAGAATGTTGTGTTTTTAAAGTACTTTGTAAAACCGTTATTATTTTATGAACTCGCCAGTCTATTACTTCATCTGAATGGCTTCAGCCATTCTCAGAGATGGGGGGGGGGGGGGGGGGGGGCGGGGAGCTTCCAACCCTCTTTACTGTTTCTGAGACCCCAGTTGGGGTTGTGACCCACAGTTTGGGAACCGTTGAATTAAACCGGCTAAGGTGTCCCTCAACTCTCTTTGCCTGCCCTTGTTCTATAGCCTTGATGCCTTGCCAAAGAAAAAATCTATTGACTTCAGCCTGAAAATTGTCACTGCGTCCACAACCTTTCTGGGGAAGAGCATTTCAAATTTCTATTACCTTTTCTGTGTAAAATCACTTATTGAATTGACTAACTGTTAATTGTATGTGAATTGTATTATTAAGAAACACAAGTGAACGGCATTGTTTAAGTACTTAGAGCACTTATAAAGAAAGACTGCTGGGACACTGCTAATATGCCTGGGTGGCACGGTGGCACAGTGGTTAGCACTGCTTCATCACTGTGCCAGAAACCCAGGTTCAATTCTGGCCTCGGGTAAATGTCTGTGTGGAGTTTGCACACTCTCCCCGTGTCTGCATGGGTTTCCTCAGGGTGCTCCAGTTTCCTCCTACAGTTCAAAGATGTGCAGGTTAAGTGGATTGGCTATGGTAAAATTGTCCCTTGGTGCTCAAAGGTTAGGTGGGGTTCTGAGTTTACGGGCGAGTGGGCCTAGAGAGGGTGCTCTTTCAGAGGGTCGTTGCAGACTCGATGGGCCGAATGGCCTCCTTCTGCACTGTCGTGATTTTATGATTCTATTCGGTAGCAAGCAAATATGTGTAATGCTGAATTCTGTAAATAAACCAAGGGCGCGATTCCCCGCTCCCGCGACTAAGCGCCCACGCCGACGTGAACGCCGTCGAGTTTCACGACGGCGCGAAACTGCCCCGATCGCGATCGAGTCAAGGCCCGAAAATGGGCTAAGAGCGGGGCCGCGAGGAACTCGGGGGGGGCGTGGTGCAAAAGCAGCGTCGTAAGCGCGCGACGCCCGAATGATGCGGCACTGCACCATAAATGGCGCGATCCGCGCACAGAAGGACCCAGGAGGAGGAGAATGAGGAGAGATGGCTGAGCCCCGACGAGCCGCACCGAGGTTCTGGGACACGGACCTGGACACCCTCCTCGATGAGGTAGAAAACCGAAGAGCCACCCTCTGCCCAAGACGTGGGCATCGCCAGCCGTCCAGCACGGTGAGGCGTGAAGTTGGCACCGATGTGAGTGCTGTGGGGCACACCCCCTGGTCCGGGGTGCAGTGCAGGAAGAAGCTGCACGACCTCACTCGGGCTGCCAGGGTAAGTGCCATGAGGGTGCCCCCGGGTCACAACCAACCCCCCCCGCCCCCCGGGGCACAAGGGGGGGAAGTGGGGTGGGGGGGTGGGTGGGTAGGGGGGGTTCAGGGTGCACAACGTTGTACCCGACCCACATGAGCACCGGGACCCCCCCTGGATAGATGCCATGGCGTGGCTCCAACTGTCTCCTCACCCAGCATCAATATAGCTTATATCTGCACGCCCTGATGATACCCGCCTAATTGTGATGCTTTATCCAACCCCCACCTACAGGACAAGACAGCTCACAGCCAACGTGAGCGTATGAGAACCGGAGGGGGTTCTCCTGTGCTGCACCCTCTAAATGTTCACGAGCAGAGGGCCCTGGACCTCGCTGGGGGATCCACCACCCGGGAGGTCGCGACATGCCAGGTCCGAGGCGAAGAAGCAAGTGAGACAACCCTGCATGTCGTCCCGTTCCCCCCCCCCAGCCCGTCATCGCCCCCCTCACACTCTCGCCACTGCACCCTCGATCCCCTCCCCCCTCACACTCTGGCCACTGCAGCCTCGATCCCCTCCCCCCTCACACTCTGGCCACTGCACCCTCGATCCCCTCCCCCCTCACACTCTGGCCACTGCACCCTCGATCCCCTCCCCCCTCACACTCTGGCCACTGCACCCTCGATCCCCTCCCCCCTCACACTCTGGCCACTGCACCCTCGATCCCCTCCCCCCTCACACTCTGGCCACTGCACCCTCGATCCCCTCCCCCCTCACACTCTGGCCACTGCACCCTCGATCCCCCCCCTCACACTCTGGCCACTGCACCCTCGATCCCCTCCCCCTCACACTCTGGCCACTGCACCCTCGATCCCCTCCCCCCTCACACTCATGCCACTGCACCCCCGATCCCCTCCCCCCCTCACACATTGCCCCCATCACCACCACACACCCGGCCCAGCGTGTCTAACGAACCCCGTATCGTTGTGTTCCCCAGGGCCAGCTGCCGAACGTCCAGGGTCGTCTCGGCCAAGACACAGCCGACCATCTCCAACCTCAAGCGCACCCAGGGACGCACGCCAGAGGGTGGCAGTCGGTCGGACAGGAGGGCCATCCTCTCAGTCTGGGACGCTGGACGGGGACACACATACAACGGACAGAGACAATACTGAGGGGCACAGGACAGACAGTGACGATGACGCACAGACAACGGCCACACAGTCCACGGATTCACCTGGAGGGCAACATGACATGGGCCGCATGCACCTTGCGCCGGGCCATGGGGGGGACCAGTGCACACCAGACTTCCTAACGGACGATGACCTCGAGCTAGCGGCACTGCTGTCTCCCACACCATCCACCATCGCAGAGACACTTACCTCGGTTGGGCATATAAGTGATGAGGCTCCCGGGTCACAGTCTGGTGCGCACCACACAGCCGAGCCGGTGCAGCAGGTGGAGTTTGGAGCAGCCAAGGGGCTGGACGGTCGGAGGGCAGCCCAGGCCCAGCAAACAGCAGCTGCCCAGACGGCTCCCGGGTTCCTGGATGTACTTGACCCACCCGGACAACTGATGCATGTGGACACCGAGGGACTGAATAACGGAATGAGGGCCATCTGCAATGACCTGCACACGCAGTTGGAGGAGTCCATCCGCGTCCAGGAGCAGGGAGTGGTGCCGCTGCGGCCACCCAGGCCGACACCGCACGGGTGGCATCCGCGGTGGAGGCAATGGGTGAAATGGTATCGGCCATTGGTCAGGTTCTGCAAGGCGTTGGGCTTCACGTGCACGTGTCATCCATGGCCCAGGAGAGGGCTGCCCTCTCACAGGCAGCCATGCGCCAGAGCCAACACGACATTGCCACCGCTCTCCGGGCCCTGGCCGAGTCTCACCATGCCATGGCCCGGTCCCAGCAGGCGATGGCACAGTCCCAGCAGTCAGTCGAGGAGAGCATAGACCGCCTGGTACACGTGATGGATGGCGTAGCGCACTCACAGGTTGAGATTGCACAGACCCTGGCAGGGATGTCGCACTCCCTGGGCTCCGTCTCTGCGAACATTCAGACCGTGGTCGATACCGCTGCAGGCCTCCAGGACTGGCAGCACCAGGTGTCAGTGGTGCAACGGGGCATGTCCCCGTCGCGCTATGTCCGGTGCCAGGGGGCTGGTGAGGGTGACCGAGTGGCGCTGTGGTTAACGAGTGGTTCAACGTCGGTGCCGGACGTGCTGTCCCTTTCCCCCCTGCCTACCAAAATCGGACACCGTAATCCTTGGCACTCGGACGCCAGCTACCCCACACGGGCACGTGATGAAATGTCCGTTACGAAGGCTGTGACCACCGGAGTGCATAGTTCAGCTATAGCCATGAGTCAGACCTTGGCTGGCGAATCTCAGCTCACAGCTCATCGCAGAGCAGGCCGTCATCATTCAACATGGCACTGATCACACCTGCTTACACAATCATCAATGTTGTGCAATCCCGTAGTTCCGCAGTGGTAAGGTGATGTGGAATTGGTACCGCGAACGCGGTGCGGGGGTCGCGGGGGTCGCGGGGGTGCGGGGCGGGAGGGGGGGGGGGGTGCTGGTGGGTGCAGTGTGGTGCCCGTGTGCAGGACTGGCGGCGTAAGTGGCAGTGTTCAGCGAATCCCTCCCCCATGGTGCGTGAACCGTGCAGCCACCAACGTGTCACGTGCCCGCTGTCCTCGACGGTGCCGTCGTGCAGCCTCCTGGACGTAACCAGCACCCAGGCATTGTCTGTGTCCTGCGCCCCTCCCCCCACCCTGATGCATGGCATCTTCCTCCTCCTCTTCCTCCTCCCCTTCGTTTGCGTTAGCTCCGGTGCCGTCGAGTCCTCCCTGTGCCTCCTGCACCAGTGCATCTCCCCTCTGCATGGCAATATTGTGCAGCGCACAGCAGACCACAACTATGCGACCGACCTGTCGGGCCGGTACTGCAGGGCCCCTCCGGAGCGGTCCAGGCATCTGAATCGCATCTTCAGCAGGCCGAAGCACCGCTCCACCACACCCCTGGTTGCAGCATGGGCCTCATTGTATAGGCTCTCCACGTTGGTCTGAGGCCTCCGTATTGGCGTCATCAGTCATGACCTCAATGGATGGCCTCTGTCGCCCAGCAACCAGCCGCTCAGCCGGGGGGGGCATCCATCGAACATTGCGGGGATGAACAACTGTGCCAGAATGTAGGCGTCATGCACACTCTCGGGGTACCTCGCACACACGTGCATGATCTTCATGTGGGGGTCGCACACCACCTGAATGTTCATGGAGTATGCGCCCTTCCTGTTCATGAACACTGAGGTGTTGGGTGCTCTGAGGTACAGACGAACCAACACGGTTGCGATTGGTACAACGCAGTTTTATTTCATCTAATTATTTATACATCAGACTTGGCACTCAGCACATTGTGACTGTGTGAGTGTCTTGCTTTGAGGTCCTGGCCCTGTGCTGTCTCCAGATGGACTGCCCAGGAAGTGTCGTGTTTCTTGTCTTATAGTGTGTCTGCTCTTGTCTGTGATTGGCTGTCGTGTTATGTGTGCTAATTGGTCTGTTGGTCTGTCTATCATTATGTATGTGTTATGATGTATGTTTGAATTTCATGACAAACACTTCCCTGTTGGCTGCAGGTGGGCACATGGGGACGTGCACACCATCGATGACACCCTAGACCATCGGTATCCTGGCCACCTTGGCGAATCCACGTGCCCGTGCTTCCTGCTGTGCTCGGTCCTCGGGGAATTTAATGTACTTGTCCGCGATGGCGGACAAGGCGTCGGTCAAGGCCCTGATGCACCTGTGGACCGATGTCTGTGAGATCCTGGATAAGTCCCCACTCGGCGACTGGAAGGAACCGGTTGCGTAAAAGTTTAGGGCCACCGTCACCTTGACGGAGACTGGTATAGCGTGTCCTCCACCCATTCCAAGTGGTGCGAGGTGTGGCACGAGGTGGCATATATGAGCGACCGTCTCCCTGCTGAACTGTAGTCTCCTCCTGCATGCTGGAGGCCTGTGGTGCCCTGGCACCACCATCAGTGGCTCCCCCCCCCCAAGCACTTCGATATCAGTGCCCGCTTCCTGTGCACTCCTCGCCATCTGGTGGTCAATGTTCCCCTCGGCATCCCCCTGGACATTCCGGGCCCGAGCACCTGCGGCCTGCGCGGCGACGACGGGCCACTCCGCAGCCATCCCCTCTGCTGCAGCAGCAACCGCTGCATCTGCAGCCACTGTGGGCCGTCGCAGTCTACGCTGCCGGATGGCCACCTGCAGAGCTGCGGCTCCAACCACGGCAGTGAACATCGCTGTCTGGTTGGCATACATGGTGACCTGCAGGAGGGTGGTGGGGGGCAGAGAAACAACATGTTACACGGAGGTTCTTCCACACCTCGCCAGCCGGGTTGCCTGGGATCCCTGTGTGTCCCGGTGGCCTGGTCGCACTGCAGATATGCAGCCAGCCTAACACCTGGTCACTGTCTGCGTCCAACGGTCAGTTCACACCGTCCTCCTCACCAGTGTGCCACTCGCCTGTGCCCATCAGCCACACGACAACCTGCGGCCGTGTCCTCGTCACCGTCCTGTCATATCAGGGCGGCTGAGATGTGGCATCCGCGGATGGACGACACCCTCCACACTCTCCCTCACCCCACTCCCACCTCCACTCCCTCCCTCACCCCCCTCCCACCTCCACTCCCTTCCCTCACCCCCCTCCCACCTCCACTCCCTCCCTCACCCCTCTCCCACCTCCACTCCCTCCCTCACCCCCCTCCCACCTCCACTCCCTCCCTCACCCCTCTCCCACCTCCACTCCCTCCCTCCCCCTCTCCCACCTCCACTCCCTCCCTCCCCCCTCCCACCTCCACTCCCTCCCCCACCCCCTCCCACCTCTACACTCTCCCTCCCCCTCCCACCTCCACTCCCTCCCTCACCTCCATCCCACCTCCACTCCCTCCCTCACCCCCTCCCACCTCTACACTCCCTCCCCCACCCACCTCCACTCCCTCCCTCACCCCCCTCCCACCTCCTTTCCCTCCCTCATCCCCCTCCCACCTCCACACTCTCCCTCCCCCTCCCACCTCCACTCCGTCCCTCCTCCCCCTCCCACCTCCACACTCTCCCTCACCCCCCTCCCATCTCCACTCCCTCCGTCACCCCCTCCCACCTCCACTCCCTCCCTCATCCCCCTCCCACCTCCACACTCTCCCTCCCCCTCCCACCTCCACTCCCTCCCTCATCCCCCTCCCACCTCCACACTCTCCCTCCCCCCTCCCACCTCCCTCCACTCCGTCCCTCCACCCCCTCCCACCTCCACACTCTCCCTCCCCCCTCCCACCTCCACTCTCTTCCCTCATCCCCCTCCCACCTCCACACTATCCCTCCCCCTCCCACCTCCACACTCTCCCTCCCCCCTCCCACCTCCACTCCCTCCCTCATCCCCCTCCCACCTCCACACTCTCCCTCCCCCCTCCCACCTCCACTCCGTCCCTCCACCCCCCTCCCACCTCCACACTCTCCCTCCCCCCTCCCACCTCCACTCCCTTCCCTCATCCCCCTCCCACCTCCACACTCTCCCTCCCCCCTCCCACCTCCACTCTGTCCCTCCACCCCCTCCCACCTCCACACTCTCCCTCCCCCCCTCCCACCTCCACTCCCTCCCTCCTCCCCCTCCCACCTCCACTCCCTCCCTCCTCCCCCTCCCACCTCCACACTCTCCCTCACCCCCCCTTCCACCCCCCCGTTGGCCACAGCATTCTTGGAGAAGCCGACCCGGGCTGCAGGAGCTCCGGGAAAGTCCACTCACCTCCTCACTGCTCCGCGTCAGCCAGCACGACTGGCTGACGACTTTATTCACCAGGTGTGAACAGCGACGGCGTGAACTGGGGTCACGTCGTCGGGACTTCGGCCCATCCGGGCCAGAGAATAGCGGGGGTAGCGGAGAATCGCCATTTTGGGTGTCTCGGGAGATTCTCCGGCCTGCGCCGCGCAGAACACGACGGGGCCGTTCTCGCCGCTTGGGTGAGTCGCGGGAGGGTGTCGGACCGGCGTCGCGGGGAAAAATGGCGCGCCAGGGGATTCTCCCAACCAGCGCGGGAGCGGAGAATCACGCCCCAAGTATCAAGATAAGGATTTGTGTGTAGTTTCATACTTCACCATATGGCTTGGAATCCCATTATCCAAGACTATGTCCCCTTCTTCTGAGTTTCCTCCCAACAACAAATCGTTTCTCTATATCTGCTCGAGCAATTCCACTGATTTTTAAGTCTTTGATCAAATCTCCTCTCATTCTTCTCAGGTCAAGGGAACACAAGCCACATTTATGCAACCTATCCTCGTAGTTTAACCCCTTAAGACCTCTATTGTTTTGATGAATCTTTCTGAGGTTCTCAAGTGAGTGTTAAATTTCTGTTGTAAGTTCACACACAATACGCAACATAGACCACATCACAGAGCAACCTTACAGCCAAGTGAAATAAGCCTTCAGAATGACTATTCTTTCTGGATTTGAACCCAGGAACCATGAGTAATATTTAACGAAGCCAGGAATTTACAAAGTTTTCCAAACTTTGCGTACTGCTTGGTGCACACCTTGGAGCCTAGTGGGTTGCATATCAAGTTTAAACCCAAGTTCCGTCAACTTGCAGGTATCTAATATGAACAGAACCTGCGTTCTGATTTCCAAACTTCTCAGGCAATGATATTTAAACAGAGCAGGCCAGAAAAATATAACCACAAATAGAATGGTGTTACCTGAGCCCAATCGATCAAGATGTCACAACTTGAAAGAAAGTCTTGCAGCATTTGTTGTGAAATGAGGCAGATGTACCTTTAAGGAAGCGTACCTTAAAATACTGTCAGATGATGAGGGTCATCAGACCATCAACACACAAAGTGAGTTGATATTCAGCACAGTGAACATCAGAGAATGTATTGGCAAGGGGTGCCAACAGAAACCTTTGTCACCATCTGGATGATATGTCCACAGATAATAGGGCATCATAACCTATGTGCAAAGCAGGGTACTGGTATAGGGGCAAACATCCTTCCATTTGTAAACTAGTTCAACCAGCCGATGCCAAATTCATCATGTACAACGGCTCGGAGATTCCCTCCCTGGGATCCACTGATCTCCGGTGTCACTACAAAAACTCAAACTGGTCAGTCCAAGGGCTGGATTCTCCGCACCCCGATGCTGAAATCATGGCCGGCACAGGGGCGGAGAATCCATTTTCCCGCAAGGAATCGGAACCAGCGTCAGTTCCTCGATTGGGCCCCGAAAAGCAGCGAACTCGGGGAGTACGCCACGATGCCCGGGACCTACATGGGGCCATTGCCAGAGGCCTGCTCTGCATTCTTCGTCCCCGACCGGACGAAGTCCCGATGGCGTGGAACAAATGTGCACCAGCCGGTCGGGATAGTCTCGTGGCGGCTGCAGGCTCAGTCCGCGGCCGCCCTGGTCGGGGGCGTGTCGCTTGAAGGGCGGAGGGGTGCCTTAAAGGTGGCCTGGGAATGCTCGCGCGGGCGTTGAGGGTCGGGCGCGTGGCCGATCGGGGGTTTTCTTTTTTGAGCTGCTGTGCTCATGCGCGGCCTCTGACCCGGGAGTGCAGGGGCCCATATCTGCAGCAAAAGCTGCAACATCTATGCCGGATCCCTGCTAGCCCCCTGCAGGGCTAAGATTAGTGGTCCTTTCATGCCAGTTTTTCTGGAGTGAAACTATAGTGTTTTGATGCCAGCGTGGGGACATAGTCCCCAATTATAGAGAATAAGCCCCAGATATTTTATTCTGGGGATGCCACAGGTCCAATGATCACCAGTGTTATCCTTGGTCACCATCCATGCATCGCTAAGACAATGGCAAAGACCATAGGTCACAAGCAGTGCCAGTGGAATTCCCATGCTTACACTGCGAGAAGATCACCTAAATCTGCAATGCAGATCTTCATTCAACAGGCTGAGTGGCACAATTTGAACCAAATATGTATATCTATTCCGAAAATACACCCTTTATCGTATTGCGGAACTGACGTGGAATTACTCTTTGGCAGACAAGTTTGGACAGCGCACCCCGGTCTTCACTTGTCGGAACTGTAGCCATCTGGGATGGCTACTTCCAACTAGGTACAGAGAAACGTGCAAAGCCTGGCGGGTAAAATGGACAAGCCAAGATTCAGGCAGGCTCAGAGCCTGAAATGCATATTCGTAAGCAGGAATTCCAGACAGTATTGAAACTCCGTCCAATTAGCATTTTAATGGGGCCGATTAGCATTTGATGGCCCACCTTCCCCAAAACGAAGGACTGGTACTCAAGCAACCGGGACAGTCCCAGACATCTCGGCGCCACTCCCTGTTCAAGGGAAACGCAAACAACGGGGTCAGTGACCGCTTGGGACACGCCCAGCCACCCAGATCCTCGCTCACTTATTGGCTAAGGAATCGATCAGAGTGATCAGGGATCACCCAATTAGTAAGGCCCAAATCGAAGGACCGCACAAAAGAGTGCAAAACCCCCCCGAGTATAAGAAGAAGAGTTTGCCATGTGTTCGCTCTCTCTTGGCGCCCTCTTGGCCTTGGTACCCCGGTCACGGCCATCGCCAATTGCAGCAACACCAGAAGCGATTCCAAGTTCAACGCCCGCTACCAGGCGGATGAGCCCAGCTGAGCAGCAGTTACTCCTTCGAACCCGTGGGATCCAGAATTGAACAGCAGCCACTGTTTTCTGACCTAAGCCGGGTGCCCGAAGTTAAGTACTGGTTGTCTTAGTTGATAGGTGTAGTTAACTCGTCGTGTTTTTGTTGCATGACTAATTGTGTGTAAATAAAGTACCCTTGACCTTGAACTCACTAACTGGTTAGTGAGGGCAGCATGGTAGCATTGTGGATAGCACAATTGCTTCACAGCTCCAGGGTCCCAGGTTCAATTCCGGCTTGGGTCACTGTCTGTGCGGAGTCTGCACATCCTCCCCGTGTGTGCGTGGGTTTCCTCCGGGTGCTCTGGTTTCCTCCCACAGTCCAAAGATGTGCAGGTTAGGTGGATTGGCCATGCTAAATTGCCCTTAGTGTCCAAAATTGCACATAGTGTTGGGTGGGATTGCTGGGTTATGGGGATAGGGTGGAGGTGTATGGTGGACCTTGGGTAGGGTGCTCTTTCCAAGAGCCGGTGCAGACTCGATGGGCCGAACGGCCTCCTTCTGCACTGTAAATTCTATGAAATCTATGAAACTGGTGTTTGGCTCTTTGATCGATAGACAGTTGAAACTTGTGGTGGTATCATTCGATACCTGGCGACTCTAAGCATTGAGACATAGATAACATAGAAAGAAAGGCAAACTCACTGATTGCAATAATTGGAACAGAGCCACAGAAAAGACAGAGTAAAAGAAAAGGCAACAGTTATTCTGGTGGGACTCGACCCAGAAGTGACTGTGTCACTCCGAGAGAACCCACAAAAGTATTTGAATTAGAATCCAAATTGGCAAAGTAAAAGAAACCACAAGTGAAACCAGTATTGATCAAACCTGCAGAATTCGGAAGTGTGCAATTTGCATGCGTGCTAACAAAGGGATATAAGGTAAACTTGATAGTTTTGTTGCGTGAAACTTTCGGGAGTTGCGTAAACCGGAAAATAGCTTGAGCCGTACCCATGTTTGCACCACCGCTTTATTCCCCCTCATTCCAAATTTCTGGGAGTCAGAAGTATTTGTAGGGATGGCCATGAAGGCAATGGAACGCCTTATGCATCCACAAGAGCCTGAGGTCGCAGCGACCAATAGATCAGAACAGTGTCCCGTATGGGAAGAAGAGATTAGGAGAAACCTAAAAGGGAAAGGATGGCCCCTATGTTCTGAGTTTTGCGCGAATGAAGAGACAGGTCCTGGCAGCATAGGACAGACTTGGTGGGACAGCCTGACCGAGATCCATAAAAAGAGTTTGACAAAGGTTCATAAGGCGATGGCAATCGTGTCCTGTCTGGCACAATTGCGAGACACAGAGGAGGTTGTGAAGATGCTCTGCAAGCAGCTAGAGGAGAAGGAGAAAAGTAGAGAGGGAGATTTAAGTGAAAGCGAGAGATTAAATGTACAGCTCCGGGAGCAGTTAGCGGCAAAGGACAAGGAAATGGATGATGTCAAGAGGGCACATCAATCCTGTCTCGCCCACCTTAGCAGCTTCCAAATCCAATACGATAAGGCCTACCACGTGCTGTAATGGTAAGAGGAGAGACAGAGAATCAGGTACAGCAGTTACAGAAACAGTGCGATGATCTAAAAGCATCCCTCCGAGCACTCCACAGTTCCACCATGGAACAGAGACAGAGTTCGGTGGACCATGCCAAGTGCAGGCAGCAAATTGCAAGGTTGCAATCCCTGCAATCAGTTCAAAATGGGTTTAGAGACACCTTTGGCCCACAGCTAGACCAGGAAGACAGCCCCGATTGGCAGGAACTCAGTGATACCACCCAACAGTACGTAAGCGAGACCGAGAATCAAAATAGAGCCCCCCAGGCCCCGAAAAGAAAAGCACACGCACCACCGACTGCACAGGCAGCACCCAACCCAATGAACCCCATTACCACACAGCGCAGGGTGGCCACGGGAGACGAACCCGATTTTGTGTACACCACCCCATTATCTATCACCCAGTTACGAGACACCTGCGAGAAGATAGATACTTTCCACCCCATATCGGACCCACATCACTTTTTCGAGTTAGTAAAACAACCAACACTCATGTATGGTTCAGACGAGCCGGAACAGGTTAAGCTCATAGTTATGTGCTAAGACCACTCAGTTAGTTCAGCCCTTCCTGACCCACAAAATGTAGGAGGAGGTAGCCTCCAAGAAATGAAAACGGCCATTTTAGACGCCATAGGATATAACAGAGGAGATCCGGTAGACGGACTCAACCGGTGCAGGCAGAAAAAGGGAGAGCATCCAACAGCGTTTGCTGGATGCCTTTGGATCCATTTTACTGTTGTATTTGGTGAGTTAGCCCGCGCCCATTTATCAGCAGACAATACGGCCAAATGGACCCGTACGTTGGTATCCCACGCCACAGAGGCAGGACAGAAGGCTTGCGCCAATTATGACCCTCAGATCCAGCGCACAATGAAGTGTGGGTTCTGAAACGATTGTCCAGAGCTTGGGAACAGTCTGTACAGAAAAAGACAGAGCATGAGAGCGTAGACGCCACAATGAACCCAGTGAGGGCACACCAAGACCCCGCATGGGTAAATGAAGGCAGAGGTACAGCGCATCACCCCAAGACACAGGAATGCTATAATTGCGGACAGAAAGGACATTATGCCGAGAATGTCACGCCCCCCCCTCAAGCAGCAAAGGAATCAGCACCCAAGCGCCCCCCCCACAGAACCAATACCCGACCCATTCACAGCATTAGTGCCCGACCAGATAATTCGACCATGAGTGGCACCGATTGACGGTGTTCGGGCTCCCCAACTTGGGTCTGCGATACCCTTTGGGATAAGTCAGGAAGACCGGTCGTTGCAGGCACAGTCCGGGGACACCCCGTAGAGTTCCTTTGGGACACAGGAGGGTCCCGAACCACGTTAAACTCCTTCACCATGTACCAGAAGGAGATATGGCCCACTACAGATACCATTACCCTTAGTGGCTTTACAGGTCACTTCCAGCAGGGACACATCACAGCCCCTGAGGACGTACAGCTCGGTAATATTAGGACAAAACATTTGGTTGTTTTAGTAGACTTGCCCCAGGAGCAGAACACATTCTCGGTATCAATTTTATGAGTACACACAACCACTCATTCGACCCAGTTAACCGATGCATCTGGAAAACGGCTAGAGCAGCACAAGCCCCCGGCACACTCTCAGTAGGAGATTATGCCCATAGATACAGCTCAGTAGGAGAATACTGGTTTGATCCACAAACCATTACCACAGTCAAAGCAGTTAGGGAGGTCTTGAAAAGACATAAGACAGCATTTGCTCAGCACAAGCACGACTGCGTTAAATCCCAGGCGTTGTAAACATTACAGGTCCCGATCCCAAGCCCCAGAAACAGTATGGCTTCACCCAGCAAACTGAGGGAGAGATAGCCAAGATAATTCAAAGTTTATTGAATCAAGGTGTGATTCGACCCGTTGCATCGACAAATAATGCCCCGATTTGGCCAGTAAGGAAACCCGATGGATCATGGCGACTTACCATCGACTACAGAGAATTGAACAAAATGACTCCTCTAGCAGCCCCCACCATTGCCACAAGTCCCGAGACCATGTTGAGACGTTTTTCGGTATTAGATATCAGCAATGGCTTTTGGTCCATACCACTGGACAAAGCATGCCCCTATAAATTTACCTTCCAGGGACAGCAGTACACATGGATGTGCCTCCCACAAGGCTTCCACAACTCCCCCTCCATTTTTCACAGACCTCCCTATGCCCCACGAGTCTTAGATCAAGTGGAACAGGGATTTTCAGCCTGCTAAAGGCACCTGTTAGCAGCTTTCTGGGCGGTACAGTACTTCTCGTACATAACCGGACTCAACCCAGTAACCATTTTGACCGAGCACACCCCGACTCAGCTTTTATTGGATGGCAGACTAAAAGACGGTACAGTAAGCCAAATTCGAGCAGCGCGATGGACCCTACTACTACAGGGACGCGACATCACTGTAAAACGGACAAAAACGCACACGTTTCTTGCCGATAATTTACATTATGCAGGAACCCCACATGAGTGCGAGATCATAGCCCCAACGCACAGCACAAGCCCCTTTGTTCCCAAGTCGGTACCAAGAAAGACAGGTATCGGACCCCAGCCCACAGACAAAGCACTGAGAATTTACGTAGATGGCTCCTCCACAGTCCTTGAGGGAAAAAGGAAATCAGACTGTGGTATTTATGTAGAGGACGCGCAGGGACGCACTTTAGAAGAGATAGCTTTAAAGATGCCTGGACACTTAGGTGCGCAGGCAGCCGAGTTAGCTGCCATTGCTTACATTGTCCAGCACCCCGATTTATTCCCGAGCCCTGCATACATATATTCGGACAGTTTGTATGTCTGCAACAGCCTAACGGAATTCCTATCCCTGTGGGCATCGAGAGGATTTATTTCCACCGACAGAAAACCTCTACCATCAGCCCCACTGCTCAAACATATCCTTCAGACAGCTAAAGGCAGGAAATATGGCATGGTCAAAGTAAGAAGTCATCATTGTTTCTCCCCACCCGGTAATGTGAAAGCTGACGCCCTGGCGAAGGCAGGCTCACGACGTGGTCACTTTTGGCAACCCCTCGAGAGTGCCCCAGTACACGCAGTTCAGGTCTCACAGACCAACATCCAAGACCTAGCCCAGGCACAGAAAGAAGACGAAGCGTTAAAAGACATTTTAAAAGGGAACTTCCCAGCTCCCTATGAAAAGTTTAGGAATTCTTTGACGGTCCATGAGGGAATCGTTTTAAAATATGGAATTCATGTAGTCCCCACCCAGTACAGGAATGAGATCGTTTGTAAGTTTCATGACGGACATGGACACCAAGGGATTGAATCCACCCTTGCCCACCTCAGACCCCTCTGCTGGTGGCCTGACTTAAAAACCGACATGTCCCATTACGTCAAAAACTGTTTAATTTGTGCTCAAACCAACCCCGATAGGTATGCGAAAAAAAGCCCAGCTTCGACACACCCGCCCTGTAAATGGCCCGTGGACAAACCTTCAAATGGATTATATTGGCCCCTCCCCCCCTGCAGAAATGGATACCAGTATGTGTTAGTGGTGATAGACACATTTACGAAATGGGTCGAAGCGTTTCCCTCGAGAACAAACACAGCCAAGTCCACGGCGAAGATCCTAACAGAGCAAGTTTTTACGAGATGGGGACTGCCCTGTAGTATTGAGTCGGACCATGGTTCCCACTTTACGGGAAGGGTCATGAAAAATGTCATGACGATATTTGGTATCAGGCATAAGTTCCACATTGCCTATCACCCGCAGTCCAGCCGCATTGTGGAGCGCTTGAATCAGACGCTAAAGGGGATCAATATAATCCAATTGGAGGTTTGTCCACGGGCCATTTACAGGGCGGGTGTGGCGTACCTGGGCTTTTTTCCGCATACCTATCGGGGTTGTTTTGTGCACAAATTAAACAGTTTTTGACGTAAAGGCCACACTTCGAAAAATGGTGCAGCAGCACAACACAACATGGGACACAGTGCTCCCATTCGCACTTTTTATTAGGAACAGTGTCGAGCTCAACAGGATATACCCCCCATACCCTCATGACCGGACGATCCACGAAGGGTACCGGATACTTATTCGGACTTGATTTGGTCAGCCCCGCAGTCACCGCCCTGACTCATGAGAAAGCAGTCCAGTACATGGTAGAGAATATTAAAGCAGCACAGCTCGCTGCAGCTGTTCAACTCGGCGCTAAACGAAAGCAGAGTAAGGCCTGCTTTGATAAAACAGTACACTCAACAGAGTATACAGTCGGACAGCAGGTAATGATCACCTTATACAACCCTAGCTCATTCCTCTCCCCTAAATTTGCAGGACCCTGTTCAATCTCGGACAAAGTAAGCCCCTCAGTTTATAAAATCACTTATCCAAACGGAAAATCAGGATGGCTCCATGTAAATCAGCTTAAGGTTTATGGAATGCAGTGCAGCCACTCGCACCACCTCTCATTGGCGATGGCAGACAATGAGGACCCACCCACTGACAACCTGAGTTCCCCTTCCCCCAGCAGCAGCAGCACGTTCACAGACAAGACCTTGACCACGCCCCCAGAATCAAATTTCACGCTGACGCTTGATTCGGCTGCGAGCGACAGTGACAGCGACAGCACTACTGAAGCCCCTGAGAGATCTGAACGAAGATCCCACAAACCAGGCCCCAGGCACTACAGGCCCAGAGACCCGACCACGATACGCTCAGCCTCTTTGAAACAATTTATTTGCCCACACCGGAACCTGACCCGCCAACCGACAATAGCGATGGCCCCCTTACAACCTCCCTACGGAACATGAAGCACTGGCACCGTGACAATTCCTGTCGCCTGACGAGGAATGATGAAATGGACCCCACATCGGCACACGCCATGAACGAGTTTGGCACCCGGGAGATGGTGACAACTCCGAGTCTGACTCTTTGCAAATCTTTTTGGAATGGAGCCTTGAGGTCTCCAGATGATGAGAGTCAGGAACCGATTGAGATTTATGGTGTCCTGCCCGCTTTTATGTTTAGTTTGTTCTCTCTTGTACGATTTTGTGTGCCAGTCTCACGGACACTTTCTTGATACAGTTTATTCCTTCGGTCTCACACCAAATTTCTTGATGCAGTCATAATTACTCTTCCGACGCCACATGGCAGTTTGTGAAGCAAATTTGTCTGGAGCCCATATAGTTACAAATTCTTACCGCTCTTGGAAGGTCACTCAGGCAGTGGAGTAACAGCACTTATCCCCGCTCTGCCTGGGGACCCCCTATACATTTGGTCAGCCAAGCTCGGGTAGTGGAGCAACGGCACTGAACACTGCCCTCCCTGGGGATCCCACCCATTCTTGCCCTGCCGCAGATCATTCGCACCACCCCATTTGGATACTTGTTTTCAAAACTCTTTTGCTGTTCTTTTCTAGTCCTGTGTTTTAAAGAATGCATTTTGCCACAACTTTTGCCCTTTCCGGCAACCCTTCGATTGCTATCCCCCACATGCTATTTGCATGTCAGAATCACTTTGTTGGAAAAACAAGTTTGCAGAGGATGGCGACATTGTCCGCCCACTCAGCCCATCGACTACAGGCTGCGAGAGTGCTCGCACTGTGACACAGAATGTTTTTCCGGATGTCTTGTCTCCGCAAATGGTTGTTTAAAAAAAAATGAGGGAGTCACATATGGTGACGATTATAATGGGAAATTGACATTAAGGAGAAACAACAGACATACAAGAAGTTAAACAATACGATTATAACAGATACTATGCTTGCTCCCCTCGAAAGACACAAAGATACTCGACGGGAAGGAAAGCCCGAATAAGATGAAGACGACCCTGATGATCGGCATCATGATCGTCGCTGGAACAGTCCAGTTGTGTGCATTACCCACCTCTACCCCCTCACCACACAGGCCCCGAACACGACCACCCAACACAACACCCCCAGCCTGGACACTACACCGCACACACACCCAGCCACTGATACCCCCACATGGTGTGAGAACCTCATCAAGTGGTATTCACTGTCCTACACAGTGGAGGCCTTACTAGTAACAACCATATTGTACAGGGTCATCCAGACAATTAGATTGCGGAAATGGAGACGGAGAGCCTCCCGCTCTCCAGCAAACCCCACACTCTTTCTGAACCTTTCTCTTGAATAAATTCCGCGGTTGTTGTTTTTGTTAATAAAGTTACTTCTCTGTATGTGAATGTTAGAGATAGGAAGAAATGTGATGCTGCTATTGGATTTTTTTTGTATTGTAAGATAAGTTCTTTGATTGTTAAATAGCAGCATGAGTGTAGTCTAGTTACAGACAGTTAGAGGTTCCCCTTTTACTGAATGTTAAATGGCCCCTTAGAAATTCTTAGACATGTGTTATTTAGGGAAAATTAGGGAAATGTTTTGGACCTATAGGACAGAGTAGAGTAGAACCTGTTCTTGGCTAAGGGTACCCAGCATTTCAGAGAACAAAGAAGATCCAGTATTCTGAACCTTCACGCTTCGCGTTGAGGATCAAGAGGACGGAGTGTAGCCAGCTGGGATGGGCACTTTCAACTAGGTACAGAGAAACTCGCAAAGCCTGGTGGGTAAAATGGACAAGCTAAGACTCAGGCAGGCTCAGAGCATGAAATGCATATTCGTAAGCAGGAAATCCAGACAGTATCGAAACTCTGTCCAATTAGCATTTTAACGGGGCCGATTAGCATTTGATGGCCCACCTTTCCCAAAACAAAGGACTGATACTCATGCAACCGGGACAGTCCCAGACATCTCGGCGCCACTCCCTGTTCAAGGGAAACGCAAACAACGCGGTCAGTGATCGCTTGGGACACGCCCAGCCATCCAGATCCCCGCCCACGTATTGGCTAAGGAATCGAACGGAGTGATCAGAGATCACCCAATTAGTAAGGCCCAAATCGAAAGACCGCCCAAAAGAGCGCGGAAACCCCCCGAGTATAAGAAGAAGAGTTTGCCATATGTTCACTCTCTCTTGGCGCCCTCTTGGCCTTGGTACCCCGGTCACGGCCATCGCCAATTGCAGCAACACCAGAAGCGAGTCCAAGTTCAACACTCGCTACCAGACGGATGAGCCCAGCTGAGCAGCAGTTACTCCTTCGAACGCGAGAGATCCAGAATTGAACAGCGGCCACTGTTTTCTGACCTAAGCCGGGTGCCCGAAGTTAAGTACAGTACTAAGTTGTCTTAGTTGATAGGTGTAGTTAACTAGTAGTGTTTATGTTGCATGACTAATTGTGTGTAAATAAAGTACCCTTGACCTTGAACTAACTAACTGGCGTTTGGCTCTTTGATCGATAGTCGGTTGAAACTTGTGGAGGTATCATTCGATACCTGCCGACTCTAAGCATTAAGACCTAGATAACATAGAAAGAAGGGCAAATTCACTGATTGTCATAATTGGAACAGAGCCACAGAAAAGACAGAGTAAAAGAAAAGGCAACAGAACCAGGAGCACAAAATGCATTGCTAAAGAAACAGGGGAAGATGAGTAAGGGTAATGGATTACCCAACCGGAACATCGCACGGAAAGTTTGCGTACAACAGCCACCTGATGGCTTATGGAATACAATGGAAATCATCAGTATTTGCCCTGAACTAAGGTTGTAACAACTATGAATGCCAAAAGCCATCACAGTGTGATGACCCAGATGCCAAATCAGAAGTATATCACAAGCAGAAGCACTGAGTAATTCTATTGTACACAGAACACCGTCTAAGATGCAGCAAACAAAGCACCCCTAACCAACATTCTGAAAATGTCCGGCAGCCTCCAGCCAAGATTAGCATGACTTAGCCTGGATGGATAAGCAAACGATCGATATGTTTCAGAGACTTGTTGGATTGAATCATAGAATTCCTGCAGTGTAGAAGGAAACCATTCGGCCCATTGAGCCTGCACCGTACCCTCTGAAAGAGCACTCCAACCAAGCCCACTCCCAATAAACTATCCCAATAACCCTTTAACCTAACCTACATACTTTGGACACTAAGGGCAATTTATCATGGCCAATTCACATAACCTACACATCTTTGGACTGTGGGAGGAAACCGAAGCACCCGGAGAAGACCCACGCAGACACGGGGAGGAAGTGCAACTCCACACAGACAGTTACCCGAGGTCGGAATTGAACCTGGGTCCCTGGCGCTGTGAGGCAGCAGTACTAACCACTGTGCCATCGTGTCACCCCAAATTTATCCCATGTTTAATGGTTTATTCAGACACAATATTATTTTAGTTTTCTGGCATGTAAATAGTTTGATTCTTTAAGGGTAACCTTTCAGATTAGAAAAAAAGGGATTTGGGGATATGATGTGCATGAACCTTTAAGTAGGCATATCTTGAAATGTTGTCAATCATTATCACTGAAAAAAGATGTGGCATGGTAATCCCTTGATTTGTAATCCCTCTACTGCAGCAGAAGGTTGGAATAAGATATACATATTTAGCCTCCTAGTTCACATTATTTGTGTTGTCTTATCTTCAGATAAAGAACCCAGATTATTGTTTTACCAGTCCTTGTTATATGATCAGTTGAATAGAAATATGCAACAGTACTTATGTATGATAGGGATTTACTTAAATTCACAATGGATTTACACTACAATATTTTTTTTAAAATGTAAGGCGTATGTTAATTGATGTGTGAGCACTGAAGGGAGACAGAATGAAAATGGTGGGAGTCGTAGGTAGAAATCTAGGTGATTGAAAATTCCCGGATTTGCGTGTCCATTTTGACAGACCAGTGGATGATATGTGACACCATTTCACAGTAAAATGGCTACATTGTTTACAATATGCTTATCAGCTGTGACATTAAATCTATCATACAAAGTACAAGTTTATGAGGTCCAATAGGATAGAAGGCTTGGTGAGGTGACAGTAACTGATCTATGAAGGGAGTGATTACATGAGAGTACCATTACACTGCTGTCAGAAGGCATTCCTCATGCCCATCTCGCTGAAGACAAATTGAAATTATGTGCTTGAAAATAATTTGAACAATTTCCCCAAGCACTGGTTTGCGGTGTTGGATAATCAGGTACGAGGGTAACCATGGAAATAGAATCAAATCTGCTCACAAGTGCATATTCCTGAGATAATTTGAGTGCAGGGGTAGGGACCATTTATAACAGTGAGCATCTTTTGGAGCATCATGGGGAAATGCATAGATTGAGGACCACTTGGAAGCCACTTCCCCTTTCATCAGTGTCACTCAGCAGGGTTACTCCATGTGCCCCTGAAGCTTCTTTCATGGCTCGGTAGTGAGATCTCACTAGAGTTGGTGTTCAGCACTGTTTCCTCTCCTCTGTTCAAATCAATGTTAGGGAGAACTTCTTTATCCTGAATCAATGCAAGAAATAAGTTGCGAGACTGTGTGGTATTTTAAAACTTCAGAAATATCCAAACCACTGTTTGGGTTCCACGGTGAAAGAGCTGGGTACAAGAGGGATGAGCTTTGATGGACCGAATGGTCTTTTCGCAGCTTCAACATTCATGTTTAGTGGCACACAGCAAAGGATGGTGTTGAGAAATAAAGATAAAATTCTTCTATTGAAATAATAGTGGGCGGGATTCTCCGTTGGCGGGATCCTCCACTTCGCCGGCAGCGCAATCACGCCCGCGGATTTACCGACAGCAGGGGGTGGCCACAATGGGAAACCTCATTGGCCGGCTGCCAGGACCGAGGATTCCGCTGCCGGCGGGGGAGCACTGTGCCAGGTAACGGTTCAGGCAGGACGCAGAATCCCGCCCCATGTCTTTACTAAAATCGGTGGTCCTGTATTTGTGTTTCCCCTCTATCCTATTTTCTTTGCGACTGCCAAGACCCATATAGAGCAAATAATGGGATCATCATCTTGAGGATTGTCAGCACAAACCTAAATCTCAATGCAATATGGACAGGGACACCCTGAGAAAAGCCTAGCGTAGGACACTATACGTTTATACACACTCACAACATGTTGACAAAAAGAAACCTGTTCAAGTTGCATCCCATTTGGCGAGGTGTGCACTTGGCTGGAATTTACTGCCTTTACAAACTAAGAGCTAAGAGCTACATTGCTTTATTCATCCTTGGGATGTGACGTCAATGGCAGGGCCTGCCTTTATTTCTCATCCCATAATCGTGCTGGAGCTGAGCTGCTTCCTGAACCGTTGCTGACCATGTGGCATAGGTACAACCATTTCTATTGCACTTTGATACAACCGAGTGGCTGGCTACACCTAATTTGGTGGGCAGATAAGGCTCAACAACACTGCTATGCGTCTGGAGTCATGTGTAGCCCCGATCAGATAAGGAATGCAGGTTTATGTCCTTGAGGACATTAGTGAAGCAAATGGATTTTTAACAACAATCCGGTAGTTTCATGATGACTATTAATGAGGCTAGCATTTTCTTCCGTTTAATTAATTGAATGGGATTGAAATGGTGGGATTTGAACTTTTGGATCACTAGTGGGCGCTGGATTAGGGGCAGCATAGTGACACAGTGGTTAGCACTACTGCCTCACAGCACCTGGGACCCGGGCTGAATTCCGACCTTGGGTGACTGTGTGGAGTTTGAACTTTCTCACTGTGTCTGGTGGGTTTCCATTGGGTACTCAGGTCTCCTCCCACAGTCCAAGGATGTGCAGGTTAGGTGGATTTCAATGTGCAGCTTAGGTGGATTGGCCATGACAAATTGCCCCTTTGTGTCCAGGGATATACAGGTCAGGTTGTGGGGATAGGGCAGGGGAGTGGGCCTAGTGGAGTGCTCTTTCAGATAGTCGGTGTAGACTTGATGGGCTGAATAGCCTCCTTCTGCACTGTAGGAGCTATATGGATTGCGAGGCAAGTAATGTTACCAGTCTGCTCTCATTCCCCTACCTTGTGAATTGATAGGTTCCACATTGAAGAAGATGGTAGGTAACTGATCAAAGCACAAGGCATTAGGCAGCGTTGCACTTTAATTGACATCGCGCATTCTAAAATGGATTCAGTATATCCTTGGAGTACAACAGCAGGACTCGATTGTTCCTGTTTTTCGAAATGAAGTAAAGTTGTTAAGTTTCTGGAAATCTTTGCTCAGACATGCATTTGGCCCTGCTTCTCCTAAAAAGACATAGAGCAGGTTTTACAGCCTTGTCACGGCGTGCCCCCCCCACTGGCGAATGGGGTGGGCCATTTAAGTTACCACTTAATTTGGGGGGAACATTAAACCCGCTTGGTGGGAGGGGCCATAAAGTCTTACTGGGGTATCATTCCAAGGGGACCATTTGCCATCCACCGGCACCCTGCGAGTTTGGGCCTTCACCATAATTATTAGAAGACCCTTTAGGGCTTATCTTCACTTTATATCTTCACCTTCCAGCTGGGAAGGGCAAGAGCAGAAACCATGGCTCATTTTTCCCTTCAGCAGCCTAGGTATTTGGTGGTCCACTGTAGCCCCTCAACTGCTGGGGTTAACTAAATTCGCAACAGACTGGGGACTAAACTAGGGATCTTCTCGGCCTCATGTGACCCATTTCCACCTCTCACTGAACCATCAGAGGTGCATAGCTCAATGCATCATGCATGGAATTTCTCTGCAGGTGTTGATACGGCACAGGCTTAAATTTGAGAAAGCTAACTTTGACTCTGGAAAGTTTGAACACAGGCCTGCCTTCCAGTAAATGTTGAATAGCATGATAATGTGGAAAAGAAAAATGGATAGCACCTTGTACACATCAGGGTGTTCCAAACAGCTTCACAACTAATGAGATAGTTAGCGTAATGTCGGAAACACCGCAGTCAAGCACGCAAACTCCCACAAACAGCAATGAGATAATATGATGAATGTAAGAAATTTTATTTTGTTGAAGTAATGTTATTAAAATCTCTGGGCTCAACTATATACAGGCATTATTTCTGCTAAAGCTGTAATTAAGGGGTCATAAAATTACTTGTTTACATATAGGTGGCTAATGGAATATTGTTTTAGAAAGGAGATTCCTTGGAATGTAGATAATTTATGAGGGAGTAGTGGTTAGTCCTAGCTAAGCAAGTTATGGGACATCTTAGTGGGATACAAGTTATGGAATTAATGGGAGGAGCTAGGTCTCTCTGTTTTTGGAAGTTTGCTATAGGATTTGAGTCTGACAAGGCAGAAGGGTTTTCAGGTTGTTCCTGAAAGGGTCTCTCTCCAAATGTCTGCACAGAGAACAGAAAGTAACCCTGATTGCTAACTTTATTTATGAGTGGATTTTTAAATGTATTGGGTTGCTTTGTTGGAATATATACAGTGGCAGTTGTAGATAGTGAGTTAAAGTCTTTTTCGTTTATCTAAGAACTGTTTAATTGATTATTGTAAAGCTATTTCTTTGATGTTAATGTGGTTACTTCTGTGTTTAAATTAAAGTTTGTTTTATCATAAAAGATACCTATTGGTCAGTGTTATCACTCCAGGGTTAAGCATCCTTTCCTCACAGTTTCACAAATTACAAATTGTTCGGGGTTTATCGTTTGCTATCCTAACAAAAACTAGTGCCTGGTCAGTATCCCAGTAATAATGAGCAGAGCATCTTGTTGATTTTAATTCTGTTGTACTGAGGGATAAATATTTGGCAGAGTAGTGAGCGGCACGGTGACACAGTGGTCAGCACCGCTGCCTCACCGCACCAGGGCCCGGGTTCAATTCCAGCCTTGGGTAACTGTCGATGTGGAGTTTGAACATTCTCCCCGTGTCTGCGTGGGTTTCCTCTGCAGTCCAAAGATGTGCATGTTAGGTGGATTGGCCATGCTAAATTGCCCCTTAGTGTCCAGGGATGTGCAGGTCATGTTATGGGGTAACGGGGATAAGGAAGTGGGGATGCCGGAGTGCTCATTCGAAGGGTCGATGCAGACTCAATGGGTCGAATGGCGTCCTTCTGCACTGTAGGGATTTTATTCTATTCTATGAAGTCCACTGGTAACCTTCAAAATAGTGACAGGGGATCTTTCATGTGCCCCTGAATGGGCAGAAGGAGCCTTGGTTTAATGTGTCATCTGAAAGTCTCTGGGCTCGATGTAACGGAAATGTTTCTAAGTGACATTTGTGGCAGGTTTTACTGGGAGTTTTCCATCGGCTCTGTTGGCGAGTTCCCCACCGCAATCTAACTACACTTAGTCACTTTTTGGGGCCCTGGGGACTTTCTCCCTGGTCAAACTCACACTTAGAATTATTTTCATCACTGGGGAGGTAAATTCACTGGCCAGACCAGCTCCTCAGATATCAGGCCACCATTTTGAAAGGGTGTCCCGATCTCTATGCGGGATTGTGGATCCTCCACTGATGGGCAATGTCATTCCCCACCCCACACACGTGGGCATTACCCCACACCTCCCCAAGTGATGACACCCCACTATGGAATTGCTGAGGGCCCTCCTATTCACACCTTTCCATGCCCCCTTTCGGGCCCAACCCCTTTCAGGACCTCCACTTTTCACCCCACATCCTTCCAGAGGCCCCTTCATACCCTCCCCGCACCCCCCCCCCCTCCCATCCTTCATTCCCCCCGCAGCCTCCTTTCATGGGCATGGCTCCCCAGGCCCTGATCCTTGGCAGTGTCACCATGGCACCCGGCCCCCTGGCAGTGCTTCTGCCATTTTTGTAGTGCCAGGGAGGCAGTGCCAATGTGTCAGCCTGGCAGTGCCAAGGTGCCCACATTCTGAGGGCAAGGCTAGGCGGCCAACCTGCCCTGTCCACCCAGGGGCCTCTGTTACCCTGGGAGATCCACCGGGTGACGTTCCACCTCGTGCATGTTTGTATGGACCAGCACTAAATGTCGTCGGGCTGGGGATTCCCTGGGAAGGCAGTTCGATGCTGGGAGCCTGGTACATCCTGGGTGAGGACGCCTGAGTGGGTTTAAAACTGACTTAGGTGTGCAAGGCACATTGTGGGCGGGATCTTTATCGCAACGCCTCGCAAGATCTGGTTAGAACTCGTGAGGCGTATTGGCTTCCGAGAAGCCTGCGGGAGGCTTCTCCCAGCATCTCCTGGCTGTGTCACGCTCCTATCAAACTAAATGGCTATTTCTTTAAAAATATAACATCATTTCTCCTTTTCTATCGTAAAGCAGCAATGGGTTTATTGAGTGAGTGGTTGGTTAGATACATACGTTACACCATCTGATGTGAATTCATAAACAGATGTAACTGTAGGTTTGATGCCAATATATAATCAAATTATGCGTATCTTTTAATGCATAAACTAGGTCTCTACTGCGCTCTTGTTTGAAAAGCTGCCTCGCCTGTGGCATGGCACCAAAGAAAGCACACTGCCATACACAGCAGGCATTGCCAGTGCCAAAAGAGAGAAGTGTGCTTCTGATCACAAATGATACAGAAACTAAATCTGCAGCACCAAAAGTACATTTTGTCACACACTCGTATGTGGGATCTCCTGAGAAATGTTTCCCGTTAACGAATGATGTCTTTGTCAGGACGCTGTCCTATTTCTTTAGAGAGCCTGTGACTTTCACAGTTGGTTGATGGGACTTTTGCACTCTTGTCTTTCACGTCAGAGACTTGAGTTTAAATATTCCTCGGACGCCTCCCCTGTATGTTAGCCATCTGTGATGGAGTTCGGCAGCCTCCACCCAATGCCTAGTCCAAAGCCTATAAACCACCCACATGTTGACACCACATTGGCAATTCCAGTCAGAGGTACTGATGTTGGAAAGGTAAACATATCACACAGGTGCAATAGAGTTCCTCTAAGCTTAAGGCTGAGGCCAACTGTCGAGGGAGAGCAGTGTGAGTTTTAGTCTGCTACATGCCGTTCTCAATGTCATAATGAAACTGTGCACCACCTCTCTCTGTGTTTAGTCAGAGTGTACAGCACAGAAAGTGGCCCTTCGGCCCATCGAGTCTGCACCGGCCATCATGCACCTATCTATTCTAAACCCACTTTTCAGCACTTGGCCCATAGCCTTAGAATTGGAATTAGAATTCTAATTGATGGCAGTGTGTGTGGAAAACACATGCAATTTAGCGGCAGGGAAAGATTTATTTGGTGAATCCCAGCTTCAGCTGAAAAGGCAGCAGGTTTGGGTGGGTTGGAAAAAATTCTCCTGGTCAAGTCTCTGCATCACAGCCAGAACTTTCCTACACAACTCAATTTCCATTAACATAAGACCTATTGAGAGTATAAAGGTGATATGGGTGTTTTTTCAAATTTAAATTTCACTTGTAAATATTTTGTTGCACTTTAGTTTCTCTTTATGCATGCATCATTGTTTGTGAACACTAGTTTAGTCAGAGAGCTAAATGTACTGGCACATCACGTAGTTGGCACTCATTGAAAGAAACAATGTTGTGTTTTTTTTGTTCACTCATTATTGAATGTAATAATAATAATCGCTAATTGTCACAAGTAGGCTTCAATTAAGTTACTGTGACAAAACCCCAGTCGCCACATCCCGGCGCCTGTTCGGGGAGGCCGGTACGGGAATTGAACCCGCGCTGCTGGCCTTGTTCTGCAATACAAGCCAGCTGTTTAGCCCACTGTGCTAATGTTTGTGCATGTCCAGTGTTGTACTGGCTACTCTCTGGGACATGGCTGAACTTGTAGGCTTAGCTGGCCCTCACTAGTATACATTGTAAAGGAGATTGTCTGAGATCACTCTCAGTGGGGATAATTGAAATGTCGTAGGTGAACTCGAAGCACTGTAAGGACTCTGCCAGCCAACACCCTGAGATGGACACACATTTGGACAGTGCTGGCACTGTCCTTTAGGCCCCTTCGTTTTCTTACCTCGACTGACAGTCCCCACTTCCACCACACCCAGGACGCCGGGCACTTCCCATGTCCCTCCTCCATGCCACCCCATCCTCTGTCCTCCTCCACGGCCCCTACCCCATTCCACAACCCCCCCCCCCCCCGACCACAGACTCACCCTCTCCAGTCCTGAGCCTCCATGTAAGCTGTCATTCTCTTCCTCCCTTCATTAGTGCCATGAGACTAAATAAGGAAAACTGCTGATCTTACACGCCACCGTTAAACAATCGTCAACCAGGTGCCATGAGATTCCTGTGAGCTGCTGACTTTATTGCGAGGGTGTGGGACTTCATTAAAAACTGTTTCTCGCTAAGTTGTATCCATGGCATACAAATGCACAAAACCTCCAAAGGCCAGCGTACCGAAATGTCGCGAGGCCATTGACTTTATCTCTGCATCTCACCTTCCCGTTGGAAAATCAAAATTTCCCATTCTACCTAATTAACTCACCCCACATGCCATGGTTCTCACTCTGTGGGCTCCATAATATCCTCCTTCCCCCCCCCCCATTCCTCAAATACTGACAACAGCTCCCCTACATTGGAGCTAATTATTTGCTACACATACTTTTGTGCACTTGAAATGCCGTAGCATACAAGGCTACGAACCTAGTGCTGGCAAATAGGATTAGAATAGATTGGTGCTTGATGGCCGGTGCCGACACGATGGGCCGAAAGGCCTCTTTCTGTGCTGGAAACCTCTAAGACTCTATGACTATGCAAACATAAACAAAGTTACTTCACATTCCTCTTGAAGTCCTCATTGTACTATTCCACTTCCGATATTGAGCTGAAACTTGACAATGACTTCAAAACGGAGTGTAACCACACAAACCCTAATTGTGTCGGATAACATTACCTGCACCAGGCCAACCGTTGTAATAATATCAGGCAGAAAATTCACAGTAGGCTGCTATAAATGCTGAATAAAAACCATTTGCCGCTTCCTATGGATGTGTGGACAAACTATCCAATCTCCTTACATGGAAAGTGATGGCCTACGAACTGGGGAGACACTCTCATTCAGTTTTTGCCATTTCGGGGTGGGGGGGGGGCGGGGAGGAGAGGGGGTTTGGGGGAGGGGGGGGCGAGTTTGCTGCTGCACCCTGAGTCCCCATTTCTGATTCTTTACAGACCTGGTGAGAAACTGAGCTTCACAGCGGCTTATAAGGGGCTTATAAGGGGCAGCACGGTAGCATAGTGGTTAGCACAGTTGCTTCACAGCTCCATGGTCCCAGGTTCGATTCCCGGCTGGGTCACAGTCTGTGTGGAGTCTGCACATTCTCCCGGTGCCTGCGTGGGTTTTCTCTGGGTGCTCCGGTTTCCTCCCACAGTCCAAAGATATGCGGGTTAGATGGATTGGCCGTACTAAATTGCCCTTAGTGTCCAAAAATGTGAAGTGGGGGTTACTGGGTTACAGGGATAGGCTAGATACATGGTTTTCAGTAGGGTGCTCTTTGTATGGGCCGGTGCAGACTCGATGGGCCGAATGGCCTCCTTCTGCACTGTAAATTCTATGATTCTATGATAAGGAATGTCCTGCCTACATCTGGTCCATTCATATAGTGTGTGTCATCTTCTCCATCAGTGTGACAACCTATCTATCTTGGGATCAAGTAGGCCCATTGGAAAACTAAAATCCTTACAGGGACAATAGTGAGTTTTCATTGGAAATTCCCCAAATGGCTCCTATGTGTGTTGACAGCTCTGTCCAGCGAACAGTTGGTATGTGACTGCATGATATCAAGAGAGGAGGTTATGGAGGGAGGGGTGTCTAAATGTCAGCAAGGTTTGCATAGATCCTTAGGCCTGACATATCTTTTCTTTTTCTAAATACCGTTGGGTTCCTAATATATACGATACGCCAAAAAATTTGCATAAGTCATTTTCTTCACTGATAGGCCCCAGCTGTATTTCAGTTTTCTAAAGAGTTATTGGAAAGTGCCTCCATTGGGTATGTTACTGACTAAAATGTGCTCCAGGGGCACTGCACCAATTAAGCTGTCAGGTCTAATTATAGTAAAGATCTCTATGTAAAAGGAAGCAATTAAAATGGCCCTGGGGACCATGCTGTGGAAAGATTATTTAATGTACAATGTACCATATTAATTGGAATATAAATCACTTTAAGCTATTCCACCTCAGAGTCAGGGTCCATGTGAATTTGTTTTCTTTTTATTTGTTCTTGAAATATGGAGAACTTGTACGAGATGTAGGAGTGAAATTACACAGAAACCACAGCACACATGGTTGGGTACAAATGAATGAACTCATACCAGGTTTCCAATTACTCCATCGCTGAGGAACATTCATGCTGAATGACACCAATGGGAGTAATATTCTAGAGGTGGTGGTCATGACTTAACCAGGAGAAAGGGGATTGAAGACAAACAGCATTACTAGCCCAGTTTGGTTCTTGTAATGGAAACCAGCTCATGTTCCTCCCAAGTTGCAAATATACCGTCCTGAGCATTCTTCACCCTCCCTGCATCATTCTGTGCAATCTCTTACTGTGACCCAACTATCAAACTCCCCATAATCTTCAGTCTGTTCTCCATCCTAACCTGTCAACCATTTAAAACCCAAGCTTGCTGTCCCTCAATGATGACTTTCCAAATTGTCTCTTTTCATTTAAACCCATGCTATGGACATTCATGTCAAAGGAAAAAGTGAGGGAGAAGGTTTGACCCAAGATCCAAGAGTTGGGATAGGACAGAGGGGAGTCGAATGATCATCAAGCATTATCAATGCGGCTGAATTTCCATTGGTAATTTGAGAATTTATTGGTTAAAGGGGACTAACTGAGGTATGTAATGTGCCAATTATCAACTTGTAGGCCTTTATTTGACCATTGGCTTCCACCCAGAACACAGGACTCTAGAGATTCATTTTGCAGGGGGTGATTGGTCGTTTGCAGATGTGAAAAAAGCGAGTAGGCGAAAGAGCATGAAACAAGAACCTTCTCCCACAGCCATCAAGCTGCATTATTTTAGCTCTAAGGCTAACCAGGAGTGTTCTACAATGGAACTGGGAAACAGTCATTACATGAAATGTTCAGCTTCGATCCAATTCAAAGATTGTTCTCGCAGCATATTCGCCCTCCCCACCATCATAACCATTTCCCTCTTTTTTTCTGGATCCTTTCACCTGCACAAGGCTGGCCAACTATCTGGATGTGAACCAAGGAGGTAATTTTTATTTATTCATTCATGGGAGGTGGGCGTTGCTGGCAAGGCCAGCATTTATCGCCTGTCCAAATTGAGAGCGTAGTGTTAAACCGACTTATTGAACCACCATAGTTTGTGTGGTGAAGGTGCTCCCACTGTGTCGCTAGAGTGGGAGTTCCAGGATGTTGGGCCAGAAATGATGAATGAATGGTGATATATTTCAAAGTTATATTAGTGTGTGACTTGGAGGGAAAGGTGGAGTTGTGGTGACCTCATTTACTTGCTGCCCTTGGCTTTTAGGTGGTAAAGGTTGTAGATTTGCGAGGTGGTGTCTGAGGAGCCTTGGTGGATTGTTGCAGTGCATCTCATAGATGGTACATCATGCTGCTACTGTGGGTCGGTGGTAAAGGGGTAAAAGTTTAAAATGCTGGATGGGGGAGGAAGAAACAGAAGCCACATTGCCATGGATCGCTTCTGCGAAATACACCACAGGAGGCACAGAAAATCCTGCCCATAGTATTTACATGCCTGGTTGAGTTTTTGATGAATGGGCACGCGCAAGATATGGAGGATTCAACAATGATATTAAATGTCAAGGGGAGATGGTTAGGATCTCTCTTGTTCAAATGGCCAATGTGTGGCACTTGTGTGGTTCAAATTTTACTTGCCACTTATCAGCCCATGCTTGACTGTTGCATAGATCTTGCTGCATGTAGACATGGACTGCTTTAGTATCAGTAGTTTTGAATGGAACTGAATACTTTGCGATGATCAGCGAATTTACATACTTCTGACCTTATGATGGAGGGAAAGCAAATGGTATAGCAAATGAAGATGGTTGGATTAGGACACTACCCAGGGGATCTTCTGCAGTGATGCCCTGGGGCTAAGATCGTTGGCCCCAGCAAACACCACCAACTTCCTTTGTGCTCGGTATGACTCCAACCAGTGAAGATTTCTCACCCCAATTCAATATTGCTGGAGCAACTTGATGCCGCACTCGTTCAAATACTGCCTCAATGTCAAGGGCAGTCACTCATATTACTGCTGAATTTCAGCTTTTTTGTCCACATTTGGACCAAAGCTGTGCGGGTTAGGTGAATTGGCCAATGATAAATTGCCCATAATGTCCAAATTGCCCTTGGTGTTGGGTGGAGGTGTTGAGTTTGGGTATGGTGCTCTTTCCAAGAGCCGGTGCAGACTCAAAGGGCCGAATGGCCTCCTTCTGCACTGTAAATTCAATGATAATCTATGATTAATCTAGGACAAAGGTTCTGCACAACATCGTGGGCCGAAGGGCCTGTTCTGTGCTGTATTTTCTATGTTCTATGTTCTATGTTCTATGAGGTCAGAAGCTGAGTGGTTCCAATAGGAGTCAAACTGAGCTTCGTTGAAGAATTTATTGTTGGGCATGTGCTACCTGATAGGACTTTTGAAGACTCCTTCCATTCCTTATCGAGCGTAAACTGAAGAGGCTGTAATAGGCTGAATCATATTTGTCATGCTTTTTGTCTACAGAACATGCCTGGGTAATTTTCCACTCAAGCTACGAGATGCCAGTTTTGTAGATGGAGTGAAACAGCCTTTCCAGAGGGATGGCGAGTTCTGGGGTGCAAGTCCTTTGTAATACAGCTCGGTTGTGGTCAGGGCCCATAGCCTTTGCTGTGGTCAGTGCATTCAGCCATTCCTTCATATCACCTGGGGTGAACTGAATTGTCTGAAGACTGCCATCTGTGAGGTTAGTGTCCTCAGGAGGAGACCAAGATGCATTATCCACTCGACATCTCTGGCTGAAAATGATTGTAAATGCAAATGATTGTAAATGCTTCAACCTTGACTTTTGCATTCATGAGCTGGCCTCTGCCATGATTGAGGCTCGAGGATATTTGTGGAGCCTCCTTCTCCTGTTAGCTGTTTAATTGTCAACTGCATTTCACGGGTGGCACATTGGCACAGTGGTTAGCACTGCTGCCTCACAGCTCCAGGGATCCGGGTTTGATTCCGGCCAAGGGTGACTGTCTACGTTCTCCCTGTGTCTACGTGGGTTTCCTCCGGGTGCTCCCGTTTCCTCCCACAGTCCAAAGATGTGTAGGTTAGGTGGACTGGCTATGCTAAAATTGTTCCCCAGTGTCTAAATACGTGCAGGTTAGATGGGTCGACCATGATCAATGCACAGGGTTACAGGGATAGGGTGAGGGACTAGACCGAGGTAGACTGCCCTTTAGAGGGCCGATGCATACTTGGTGGGCTGAATGACCTCCTTCTATGGATTTCGTGGATGTGGCAGAGCTGCACAGATGCGATCTTATCAATTAGTTGTGGAATCGTTTTGCTCTGTCTGTCATATGACGCTTCCACTGTTTGGCATACATATTGTCCTCATTGAACCGGGGCTGACCCCCCCCTCTGGCTTGATGTTAGTGGTAGAGTGATTTGGATTTATTTGGAGGGATATGCCGGGCCATGAGGTTACGGATTATGGTTGAATACAATCCTGTTGCTGCTGATGGCCCACAGCGCCTCATGGATGCCAACCTTTGAGCTACTAGGTCTGGTGTGAATCTATTCCATTTTAAATAGTATTTGCACCACAGGACCTGATTGAGGGTGTATTTAGTGTGAATAGTCAGATATATCAATGATAGGTAGATTGGTGAGGACGAGATCATGTATGGTTACCCCTCATGTTATTTTTGTCACAATCTGCCACAGGCCCAGTCTGGCAGCTACATCCTTTAGGATTTGGCCAGCTCACTCATCTGGGCACTACTGAGATACTCTGAGTGATGGGCTTTGAGGTCCCCTACCTACAGTACATTCTGTGTCATTTCTACCCTCAGTGTTTCTCCCAAGTAGTGTTCAATATTGAGCAGCACTGATTCTTCAGCTGAGGAATGACAACGGCTAGCGATCAGTAGGTGGCTTCCTTGCTTTTCACGTTTGACCAGAAGTCTGGATCACCAAATCACATGAGATCAACAAGCTCGACAAAGGGGAGGAATTAAATCTGGAACCTTCCTGTTCATTGCACCTCAGCATTAAAGTCAACAGGGAGTTGGCCAGAATTCAACTGTAATGATCAATGATTAAATATTTCAACATATTGAATGTGATTGAAAAGTTTAATCCACTGCGGTGAAAGTTCAAATACCAGGGGTTGAATTTTCTGCCCCCCACCCTGTGGTGTGTTTTTCAGTGATGGGAGTGGCCCACCATCGGGGTCTTGCCGTCTAGCTGCTGTCAACGGGGTTTCCGATTGTTCACACCTTCCGTAGCCAGGGGCCCATGACGGGGGGGGGGGGGGGGGGGTCACCGTTGGTGGGATCAGAAGACCATTGGCGAGAATGGCTGGAAAGTCCCACCCCACGAGTTGCATGTTACTTTAATGAAAAGATTAGGAATAGGAAGCTGCAAAGAAGGTACTAGATACGAAACAAGGAAGGTCACAAAAGTGACCAATCACTGGATTCCAATGTGTGTGCAAATTTATATTCCGGTATTGTTTCCAGTCATAATCCAGTTCCCCAATCAAGCTGTCGATTTTAACAATAAACATTCCTTTACTTAATTTTTCTTTGTCTGCTAGTTTAACAAAGGGCATGCACAGCAATAATTTGTAGTTAGTTAACATATTTAACATAAAGAAATGTCCCAAGCTGCTTCACAAATAGATGGTAGGAGAAAAGACACCCAGACAGGAAGAGAGAGGTGGGGGAAGGAACGGTGGGTTAAAGCTTCGTCAAAATGATGGACTTTGAAAAGTTTTTAAAGTTGGAGAAAGATTGGTGAGTTTTGGGGAGAGATTCAAGGTATCTGTAGGTTTTGTAACCCATGACGTTGTTGCTAACTTTTGGTTGGCTCCTAAATGTTGCCCATTGTATCTTTGCTTAATTTTCTCTGTTTCTATAACCTTTGCTCTAGAGTCGCCAGGTATCTTTATGATGCTGCCACGAGGTTCAAGTTCAAGTACTGATCAATAACTCGACACACCAATTAGTAAGATTCAAATCAAAACACATTTATTATACACAGTAAATCACTACTCATGCATAAACTCTACTTTCTAGACTATTCTCTATCACTAAAAGGCCTATACTTAGCTTTGGAATTGGCCCACCATGTCAGGGGAACAAATGGCCTTTCGTTCGATCTGAGTCTGCAGGATTCAAAAGCTGGTATGGACTGGTAGCTAGGAGCGCCTATCTCGTAGCGCGCGTTGACTGGAGACTTACTTGGTTGATGCGGCAGCTTAGACAGTTCACTCTCAAGGGTTGATTCGAGTTGCTGAGTGACAGTGCCAAGAAGACCGATTTGAACTTGGGGGCTCTACTTTATAGTCCCCAGGGGCTTCCCGCCCTTCAGGGCGGACCCCGTATCTGGTTCCAAGTGATTGGACTACGTTCCGATTCCTTGGATCGATTTCTCCAATACTGGAGTTATTCCCTGATCGCTGGGCGGTCCCTAGGTGTCCGTTGGCCTTCCTTTGTCTTGGCTCCTGCTGGCGCCGAGGAGTCTGGCTTGGCCTTATTCACCTTAAATGTTTCCATTGCACCCGTGGATCGCTCATTAGTATGCAGATGACTGTGAGTTTCAGTGCTGTCTGGGCTTTTGCAAGTTCTAATACACAGGACTTTTGCACTTGCTAGTTTTTGCCTGTGTTGGCTGAATTTCCCTTTAGTCTTTGCGGATCTCCATTTTAAGTCGGGAAGTGGCCAACACAGGTGGATACAACGTAGAGGAGATGAGATGCAAATAAAAAGCTGGATTTAGAATGTAAAACATAAATAAATGGCTTGGTATCTTTGTTAAGTTGACAGACATAGGAATTCCATACAATCGTATGAAGGGGCTTATTATTAATATCAGACGACATGGTTTCAATGGTAGGAAGCACTCCTGCGTTAGTTATATGCATTCACCTACCGTTCAGGCAATCGCCCACCCTCACTTCTCTTCAGTGCAGGGTAACAAAAATCACCTATAATTAGAACCTTCCCTTTTCCCCAATGTGCTCTCCACTTACTGAAATGATTCCTCACTAATTTCCTCCTCTTATTCTGGTGGTCTTTGGCAATTGCGGCTCATTAACCTCCTTCCCTTTTGTGACACGGGCTTCCACCCAAGTTTATTCGGACCTCCATTCATCTGACGTTTAATTAATTCTTTCAGTGGCTGTTGGCCTGTTTGTCCATCGTAACACTACCCCTTCTTTCGGTGTGGCAGCACCATGTTCCTGATGATCATTTTAAAACCTGCTGCAAGAAATCCGAATCCAGCACCCTCCTTTCTGCTTTGCTGTCGATCCTTGACAATCTAAAAGCCAGTTACACATCCAAGTTGAAAGTATGAAATGCACATTCTTTCTGAAAGAAAAGCTTAGCAAGTATATTTATTGCTTGTTTCCTGGCCGCTTGACACAACCTGAGTCTCAGCGAGACAGTTTAGTTTCACTTGGGCATTTTGATAAACAAATATCACACCTTAGAAATCCGATATTTCCATTGCGGCATTAAAAAATAGTGAGGTAAACTCATGCTTCATGTTCACACCTACACAAATAGGATTGATGGCCTGGTCAAGTCTGCAGATGCCGTTCATTCATAAATACTTGAAACTTTCCTCTTTCCCGCATCTTCCTTCAATCAAGAGCTGGACATGGATCTGGCTGGGGTAGAGGTCATCTTGTACCAAAGATGGATACTGCTTAACATTAATCAGATCCAGTGTGGTCTCCTGAAAAACATCCCAAATGCCCAAGGAGGTCAGAAAGGAACCTTTGCCCCTAATCCTCCTCGCCCATGAGATCACTGGGTTTCAGGGTACGAGTGTGGTGTGTAGATATATTGTCAGACACAGTTGTTTGGGCTGGATAGACCGGGAGATCTTTTCCTGTCAATCATGGGGATACAGTGACATAATGGTATTGCACCTCAAACTTGGGTCAACTAGCATTACGGACAAAACATTCAAACTCTCAAATTATCGTGTAACCATTTCCTTTATCGTACCGTACCAAGTTACCACAATAGTGGCAAAATTCCTTTATAACAAGTATCAAAAGCTCGATTGCAAAACTCTGTTCTGCGAAAGGTACCAAACTCATGGTTTGGAGCGAAATACCACCTGTTCGGAGGTAAAGTGATCAGATTCCCTCTTGGGGATTCTGATGTCTGCTCTGAATCCCGGGCCCAAGGTGGTGCTTCTTACGATGGTTGTTCCTGCAGATTATTGCTCTAGAAGTTCCTTTGTCTCTCCTTCTTGTACAGATATTGCTGACCCACAGCAATATGATAGACTCTTGATTGCCCTCTGAAATGACCTAGCATGCCACTCATTTCAAGGACAATTAGGGATGGGCATTAAATGCTGGCCTTGCAAGCGACGGCCACATCCCAGAAAAGAATAATGAAAAAAAATGTTTACATATGTTCCTATCTATATGACACAATTCATCAATCCTGCACCTCCAACAGCGAACCACATTCCAACCGGGACCAGAGAATCAAATGGAAATAGAACATAGAATATAGAACATACAGTGCAGAAGGAGGCAATTCGGCCCATCGAGTCTGCACCGACCCACTTAAGCCCTCACTTCCACCCTATCCCCGTAACCCAATAACCCCTCCTAACCTTTTTGGACACTAAGGGCAATTTATCATGGCCAATCCACCTAACCTGCGCGTCTTTGGACTGTGGGAGGAAACCGGAGCACCCGGAGGAAACCCACGCAGACACGGGGAGAACCTGCAGACTCCGCACAGACAGTGACCCAGCAGGGAATCGAACCTGGGACCCTGGTGCTGTGAAGCCACAGTGCTATCCACTTGTGCTACCGTGCTGCCCAAATATCCAACTTCAGCCTTTGGTCTACGCAAAATTGCCTGGTCCAACTCAGGATTCATAAAATCCTGCAGAAGGAGGCCATTCGGCCTATTGAGTCTACACCGACCATTTGAAAGAGCACCCTACCTCACCCACTACCCCACCCTATTCCCGTAACCCCATAACCTCTCCTTAACTATACATCTTTGGACACTAAGGGTAATTTACCATAGCCAATCCACCTAACCTGTGCATCTTTGGGCTGTGGAAGGAAACCGGAGCAGCTGGAGGAAACCCACACAGACACGGGGAGAACGTGCAAACGCCACACAGACAGTCACTGAAGGTTGAAATCGAACCCAAGTCCCTGGTGCTGTGAGGCAGCAGTGCTAATCACTGTGCCACAATGCTACCCATTCCAGTAGAACTGCTGTGAAGTTTGTTCCAGGGTTAACCAGAGGAAAGAAAAATCTGCCAGAATTACTACTGCTCATCACAATCTAGCAGTTCCTTTCGGAGAGTGGTGGATTTGGCTGTGATCATCCTTCACCAGTAAAACGACTGCTGTCACTCACCGTCTGGGCTCCAATATTATGTACGAGGTAAGGGAGCATATATAATGTCCATGCAACTATACTCCAGCAGGGGTTTGCACCTTCGGAAGGTATAATATAAAGGTCTGGCATAGAAAGGTTAACATGGGACTGGGTACAATGCGTCCCAGAATGCCATGTAAAGGAATACATGACGTGAGTTTAGAGGGCAATCTGGGACTGGACAGAGACATGTGTAGAGGCAAGCATGGAGACTGTTCCTAACTCAGACCTTATACTATATTTGAACATAGTTATGAGCAGTTAATAAACATTTGAACTATGCAAGGTCATGGAATCATAGAATCATAGAATTTGCTGTGCAGAAGGAGGCCATTCAGCCCATCGAGTCTGCACCAGCCGTTGGAAAGAGCACCCAACCCAAGCCCACACCTCCACCCTATCCCCGTAACCCAGTAACCCCACATAACCTTTTTGGACACTAAGGGCAATTTAGCATGGCCGATCCACCTAACCTGCACATCTTTGGACTGTGGGAGGAAACCGGAGCACCCGGAGGAAGCCCACACAGACACGGGGAGAACGTTCAGAATTCGCACAGACAGTGACCCAAGCCGGGAATCGAACCTGGGACCCGTGAAGCAACTGTGCTAACCACTGTGCTACCCCGCTGCCCTACTGTGCTACTGGCTGCCCTGAGACATACTGATCTGTCATGAGACATACTGACCTGCATACATCTTACAATAGGAGGGCAATTGGAAAAAGGGGCAGCAGGGTTTCTTTTTAAGAGAACTGCAACGTCACAGACGTACTTGCAGGCCGAAATATTCCACCCTCGCTCATGGCTGGGATTTTACAGTGCCGCTGAGAAACATATGACTATTAACTTGCAATTGTAATGTCAAAGGTTTAGTCAGTCGAAATATTTTTAAAAGTGCAATGCCTGCTTTATTATCCAGACATTTCTGCAAACACGCTTTGTACAGCAAGTAATTGATCAGCATGACGTTGCCGAACACTTTCATCATCCTTCTGTACAGTATATATTAGGCCCATCTCTGCTAGGATCACAGCCCCGGCCCCACTCACTTCAGTGCACGCAGTGAGTCTTCTTACTCACAGTTGCTGTTAAAAACTTTTGTTAAATCTTCACGTCGGCGCCAGTGCTTCGCCTGAAGATTGTGCACGATTCGGTCTCGAGAATCTTCCGTTGCTCCAATGCCGTCCCGCGGTTAGTTGAAGAAAATGTTCTTTCCAGCAATTTTTCTGCCTCAATCCTCATCGCCAGTTTTCTCTCCTTTTATATTTCTTTGTTGCCGCAAAGAGAAAAGGTTTGGAGGTGTCCGCACTCTGGATTCTTGTAAAACATGATGAGAGGTTTATCTAGGGTGTTGCTTATACAATTAAGATGGTGATCTGCTCAAAGCTCGTGCAAACATTCTGCTGATCTCACTACACATCACGGTGATACAGAACTAGCAAGAATGTATTCCCAGATACATAACAATTACAAAGGCTATTTTTTCCAATTCTTCCATGTACCTAATGCAAGCTCTTGCTGAACTTGTGTTCAGTGGGGGAAATTACGAGTGAAATGCAGCTGGAGACTAAGATTGTGGTTGACGATGAACTGATAGTACATCTAATGTTGCATCTATAAAGTGGCAACTGAATCTGTGGTTCGGAGTTCTACCTGTTTCAAGTGAGAGTCAAATCGGGTGCTTAAGATATACATTGGACCCATGGGAATTTTGTGGTATGATTTGAGTATCACCAAGACTTATACTCAACCCTTTTATACTAAGTGTCGAGCAGGGTAACCAGTCATCTTTATGCAGACCACTCCAAAGATGGGTAATTTTCCATTCTTTTCAAAGAATAATAATAATAATAATTTTTATTATTGTCACAAGTAGGCTACAATGAAATGAAATTACTGTGAAAAGCCCCTAGTCGCCACATTCTGGCGCATGTTCGGGTACACTGAGGGAGAATTCAGAATGTCCAAATTACCTAATGCAGCACGGTAGCATAGCGGTTAGCGCAATTGCTTCACAGCTCCAGGGTCCCAGGTTCGATTCCGTCTTGGGTCACTGTCTGTGCGGAGTCTGCACGTTCTCCCCGTGTGTGCGTGGGTTTCCTCCGGGTGCTCCGGTTTCCTCCCACAGTCCAAAGATGTGCAGGTTAGGTGGATTGGCCATGCTAAATTGCCCTTAGTGTCCAAAATTGCCCTTAGCGTTGGTTGAGTGGGGTTACTGGGTTATGGGGATAGGGTGCTGTGGGATTGGGTAGGGTGCTCTTTCCAAGAGCCGGTGCAGACTCGATGGGCCGAATGGCCTCCTTCTGCACTGTAAATTCTATGAAATTCTATGAAATTCTAACAGCACGTCTTTCGGGACTTGTGGTTTGACAGCAATTAACAGCATGGATGCTCCTTTGAGCCCCACAAAGCCTGGGACACCCAGTGTCAAGTTGGTCACAGTCCCCGAGATTGCCTCCTTCCTGACGGTCAGAATATCTGGCTCAGCTTGGTGGTTGAGCTGGATTTCCTGCTAACCCCAATGGGTGAGATGTCTCTCAGCACCGGCTCACTCAGTACTTGCAGCTTGAGGCCCAACTCGTAAAATGGCCCTGCTCTTGTGCCTTGAGGAAACTGGCTGTGGGTTGTAATCACACCCAAGTTGTTTAGAGATTAAGGGTTAAGGTATACTTTAGATTAATTGTCAGGTGTACCGAGGTACAGTGAAAAGTAATGTTCTGCGTACAGTCCAGGCAGATCATTCCATGCATGAAACAAACATAGGACATATGATAAATACAGAATGTAAATACATAGACAGGGACATTGAGTGAAGCATACGGAGAATAGTGCTAACGGTCCCTAAGAAGGTCATAACAGTGGGGAAGAAGCTGTTTTTGAATCTGTTAGTGCCTGTTCTCAAACTTTTGTATCTTCTGTCCGATGGAAGATGTTGGAAGAGAGAATTACCCGGGTGGGAGGGCTCTTTGATTATGCTGCCCGCTTTCCCAAGGCAGCGGGCGGTGTAGACAGAGTCAATGTATGGGAGGCGGGTTTGCATGATGAACTGGGCTATGTTCATGACTCTCTGTAATTTCTTATGGTTTTGGGATGAACAGGTGCCATACCAAGCAATGACGCAGCCAGATAGGATGCTTTTTATGTTGCATCTGTAAAAATTGGTGAGAGTCAATGTGGACAAGCCGGATTTCCTTAATTTCCTGGGGACGTATAGGCACTGTTGTGCTTTCTTGGTTGTAGCATCGACGTGGGTGGACCAAGACAGATTGTTGGTGATGTGCACACCTAGGAATTTTAAGTTGTCAACCATCTCCACCTTGGCACCACTGATGCAGACAGGGGTGTGTACAAGGCTTTGCTTCCTGCAGTTGATGACCAGCTCCTTAGTTTTGCTGACCTTGAGGGGGAGATTGTTGTTGTTGCACCATGCCATTATGTTCTCTATTATTGCAGTAATATTATTAAAGAGCCTAGGTTAAGGTATCCAGTCTGATAAAGCTGTAATTAAGAAGTCATAATAAGTGAGGCAACCATGGTTTCTAACCAATTACTTGTTCACATATAGAGAGCTAATTGAACATTGCAATGATTTCCGGAGATTTCCTAGAGAATAGATAATTTATGGAGGAGAGGTGGTCAGTTCTAGCTGAGCAGATCATGGAACTTCGTGGGATACAGATGATGTAATTAATAGGAGGAACCAGGTCTGTCTGTAGTTTTGCAGTTTGCCATAGGATTTGAGTCTGACAACAAAGAACAACAAAGAACAAAGAAATGTACAGCACAGGAACAGGCCCTTCGGCCCTCCAAGCCCGTGCCGACCATACTGCCCGACTAAACTACAATCTTCTACACTTCCTGGGTCCGTATCCTTCTATTCACATCCTATTCATATATTTGTCAAGATGCCCCTTAAATGTCCCTATCGTCCCTGCTTCCACTACCTCCTCCGGTAGTGAGTTCCAGGCACCCACTACCCTCTGCGTAAAAAACTTGCCTCGTACATCTACTCTAAACTTTGCCCCTCTCACCTTAAACCTATGCCCCCTAGTAATTGACCCCTCTACCCTGGGGAAAAGCCTCTGACTATCCACTCTGTCTATGCCCCTCATAATTTTGTATACCTCTATCAGGTCGCCCCTCAACCTCCTTCGTTCCAGTGAGAACAAACCGAGTTTATTCAATCGCTCCTCATAGCTTATGCCCTCCATACCAGGCAACATTCTGGTAAATCTCTTCTGCACCCTCTCTAAAGCCTCCACATCCTTCTGGTAGTGTGGCGACCAGAATTGAACACTATACTCCAAGTGTGGCCTAACACTTAAAGATTTTAAGTTGAACAGCAGTTTTGCCAAAATGCAGCTCGGTTGAGTAAAAGTGTACTGAATCTGCTCTTGAAAGGGACACTCTCCGAATGTTTACACAACTAAGCAAGTAATCTGTTAGTTATCTTTGTTTATAAGTGGCATTTTAACTTTTCTGGGTTGGTAAAATGAAGTTAGTAGCAGGTGCAGTTAGTAGGTTTAAGCTTTTCGTTGTGTTTGAGAACTGTTTAACTGATAATTGTAAAGCTATTTTCTTTGATGATAATGTGGTTAATTCGGTGTTTAAATTAAAGTTTGTTTTACCATCAAAGATACCTATTGGTCAGAGTCATCACTCCTGGGGTGAAGTATTCATTCCTCACAGTTCTACAAATTTAAAAAAAAGTGATTGGGGTTTTAGTCCGGCCTCCTAACAAATGTTGGGATCTGGTCCGGTATCATAATAGGTGGAGCAAAGGTGATGAATTATTTTTAAATTAAATTGGATAGGCACTTAATTACAGGACTATAGGAATATAAGGGGGGATGGGACTGACTGGATTGTTCTACAGAGAAACAGCATGGACGCGATTGGCCAAATGGCCTCCTTCTGTGCCACAATGACTCTGTGCCTCTTCTGTACGTTTTAACACTATTTTTTGCTCCTGCCTATTCCTGTTATTTGCTGGAACTGCTCATTGTGCTTTACAATGACAACCAGCTTTATCTCTCCACAGTCATTGCTGTTCTGTCCAATTACTTTTGAGACTCGGGGTTGATTGTGAGTCACCTGACTCGCTCCGCCAGGCGCGATCTAGATCTTGCCCACGCTGGGCTCATTTAAATACCCAGGCACCAGATTCACACGGCGTCCGATACTCAACGGCCATGCTTGGGAGACTTCGTCAGGGCGCCGTTTAATTCTGGTCGACACAAACATGCACCAGGCATAACAGCATATGGGGGGGGGGGGTCTCGCAGGGCAGTGGAGACCTCTGGGTGGTCAGGGACAGGACAGGGTGATACCCTGGTACATGGCAACTTGGCACTGCCAGCCATGCAGTGCCAGGATTCTAGGCTGGCAATGCCAAGGTGCCAGGTTGACATTGCCAGTGTTGGTCCTGCCACTTGTAGGGGAGTTGTGGGGCCTGGAGAAGGTTGGAGGGGGTGAGGGGGATCAATAAATTGGAGGGGGGGGGCTGAAGGTGGGGGTGCCAATCACAATGGTGCCATGACCTGCTTCAGCTCGGCAGCAGGAAGTTCCTCTAAGAGCGGCCTCAGCGGAGAGAAACTCCCCGAGGCCAAAAAAAAGGTAACATGCCGTTGAATAGCGGGTGTTTCTCACCACTACAGCCACTGAGAAACACTTGCTAAAAGCGCCCAATAGTGGACTTAGTTTGAAGTCTGCTGAATCGAGCCACTAAAGCCTTGGAACAACCAGACCTTCTTTATCCGTGCACTGACAAAATTAAAGAATGAAAGATATTCTGCTCGTCTTTCTTGGTAATTTTGTGGGTTATTTTTATTGCACTTCTTGGCTGAACATTCAGCACATAGCCTTAAGTTCAAATAATACACATATGGCCTGTCACCATCAGAGCTTGCTTCCAACTCGGCAGACTCACATGTCTATTTTGAGATCCCACCCTCACCCCCATTCAATAAAACCCTCATCTGTGGGCATGATTGAATGGCCACGCTGTGCCCGAAAAGCAGCTCGCCATGGCGTAATGTGACTGATAGCAGCGGGGAGACACCGCTCCCGGAATCTACCTCGCTTGCAATGCCTCCCTCGCGAGATCTAATGTGATCTCGCGAGATGTTGCAAAGTCCCGCCCATTTTGGATGGGATCACATTTTGGCAAATTGGCATATTAGAGCGAGACAGTTAGTCTCACTGTAATATGATTTCCCGAGGCTCTCGAGGCATTAGGATCTATCTCCTGCGCCTTGGAGATTTAGGCGAGCGCCGTTCAGTACTGGTCTCCACAAATGGGGACCAGATGGAACGGCACTTGTGGGGGTCTCCCAGGGGTTTGGAGACCGCTGGTGCTTGCCCTTTAGGCAGGGTGGACCCTGGCACTGCTGGTGCCACCTGAGCACCCTGGCAATGGTAATCTGGCAGTGCCAGTCTGGAACCGTGGCACTGTCATCTGGGCAAGGTTCCCAGGCGGACATGCCAGCTGGCAGAGGCAGTGCCATGGTACCAGATTGGCACTACCAAGGTGCCAAGCTGGCATTTTGCACGTGGCAGTGATTGGGCCGGGGGTGCCCTGTGCTGGTGTTGGGGGGGGGATGCATGGGGGGGGGTGCAACATAATGAGTTGGGGCTTGAGGGGGGCGTCAGAGGCCGCGTCGGGGCTCCAGAGATCAGGTTGCAAAATTAAAAATGTCTCTCACTACATTGAAGAGTTCCGGTTAGCGGAGTTACTTAGTGCAGTAAACAGGGCTAGACTGCACGTTCCTTGCTGAAGTCGCCTATCTAACCTTAATGACGTTTAATAACGTTGTGTTTCTCGGCACTGCGAGAGCCAGGAAAGACGTGGCTAAACGTGCTCACTATAGGACTTTGTTCCCATTTAGTTAAATCATGTCCTGCATCTTCATTTTGTTTTTGATATGTCAATGGCTGATCATTTTTAGCATTGGGTGGTCGCTGCATGCCGACTATCACACGGTCTTGGCAAAACAAGGCCTTGTGTCCAGGGACTAGGGTTTTGCAAGACCAGTGGAGGCCAGGCTCTGCTGTGAGACATTAGCATGTTCTTTTCATGGGCAAGTGATTCCTGTGCAGTCAACTAGCTACAGAGAGTATCTCACAATCCTTGTTCATTCCTGACCCTCTGCTGACAACCATTGTGATTTCTCTCCTCGTGTCTATTAAAATGAGGTTCCCCTGATTTTAACTGTGGGTGCATTTTAACCCCAATCCACACCTTCAACCAATTCTGAACACATTTCTCCAGTGAACTGCATCTCATTGAAAACACAGCTACTCGGCTTCGATACTGCACAGAATCCCACATTCCTATCACCCATGTTCTCAGTGACCTCCAGTGGCTTTTTATAGCCTGGAACAATTAATTTATTGATTTTATTTAGTTTCCATTCTGACACTGGAATGGGAACTCTTTAACAGTGAAGAAACATTTTATCATTCAATATGGCAGCGAGGTTTGATGGAGAATGGTGAGTATGTTGTACAGTAGGCCAATATCAATTTAGACTATCAATAATCAATTGTCCACCTCGCTCAGTATGACTTAAGACTCTCTTACATTTGAAAGTATCAGTGGTTCTAATCAGGAAGGGGGGTTATGTGCTATACAGGAGTGTGAGACACTTCTCTCTTTAATGTGAACGAGCATGCAGTGAGCCCAGAAGCAAATCTCGCTTGATGGTGCCAACCATTCTGTCTGTGACTTGGCAAATGCGTTTTCCTCAGTTGTTTCTGTTGGCATGGATGGAGAGTCAAACTTCAACCCACAGCAGCGAGGGGATCAATCTGCCAAGGGCCTTCGCGTTAGTTATGTTTGCTGAACGTTCGTAGCGAAACATTTCAAGCTGAACACTGCACTTGTTGTGTTTCTAAAGAGGAAGCTGGGTGCTTGGATGGAGGAAGCTGAGTCCTTGAATATGAAAAATAGGAAATGGGCCTCAGTAGTGCTCATTGACAACAAGATGTTTTTTGAAGTGAAATCAATGGCTGGCTTATTAGAAAATGGTTGACCCATTCAATTCGCCTGGTTTGTTCAAAAATGTAACTCCAACTTTACTTTTGGAATTCGTACAGAGATATTTACTATACAGCCCAAACAGAAAATTCCAACAATTTAAAGAGAACATTCATGGTGCTTACTAATCCCAACTATAATGCTTTTATTATTTGGAGAATATGTGTTAGGTTGCGATAAATATGATATTGGTTTACTGAGCGGGCCAACTCACAACGCCATAACGACGACTTTTTTCTGTCAAACATTCTGGAGCGTAGGGTGTAATAAAGGCACCAGGTTCAATACACAGGCTGTGCTGAATTATCTGACCACAGTCTCGGCTTCTATTGTGGGGGAGGGGGTGAGGTGGTGGAAGGTTTACAACTGGGCTTAGCAGGAATTAGAGGCTGGGGGCACATCTGAAAGAAGAAAGCAGGTTAATGTTTCAGGTCTACCCCAGTTTTGAAATTCTCACACCTCTTTTCAAATCCCTCCGTCTTTGTTTTTGCTGTAACCTCCTGCAGCCCCACAATCTACCAGCGTATCTGCATTTCTCCAATTTTGGTCTTTTCCGCATCTCCAATTTTCATTACGCAATCATTGGTTGCTGTAGTAACTTGAGGACGCCAGTTGTAAATAAACATTACTTTCTTTAACTATTTACAGGGTTCTGCTCAAAGCAACATATCACTCCCAGTACAGTCCGCTCCCTGTGGGATGGGATGTTTTTTATATTAGTACATAACAAGCCTCAGGTGGGTAGCCTCCCCGTATCTGGGGAGCTCATATTCCACAGATCCCACAGGGAGGTCAATGCTGGCATACCCATGGCCCCTGTGGGGGTTATGACAGTTGTCATGCCTTAGTTGCCCAGCTCTGGCATTTTCCCCCTAAGCCCCTCTGCCTTTCCTCCTAGATCTCGTCCTTCAAGACGTTCCTTCAAACCTACCTCTTCGATCAAGGTCTTGAACTATCTCATCCGTCTCTCCAATAACACTCTTGTGGAGGACCTGGGGATGTTCTCCCACGTTAAAATTGTAAGTTTGCTGTTGTACGAGATTCAAGAATCGTTTTAGATAAAGAGAGAAAATCTGCAAATTCTGCTCAGGTCAGTCAGCACCTGAAGGAGGAAAGAGATAAGAGGCCCCTCCATAAAGTCCTCTCAATCGTGTGATGGGCCTTCCCACCCTCGGAGATAAACCCGCTCTGAATGAAGCTTCAAGCGATCAACGGCTTGCAAAGACACGGGGAAAGCTTGAAGTCAGATATGTCAGTATTACACACAGTATTAGTCATACCTCACTCATATGGCATACAATTTCAGCGAACAGTTTAGAAATGAATTGCAAGTGATATAACGAATGACAAGCTGGTGGTTCAGTTTCCTAAGATATAACTGACTTGATGGTGAAACTATGATTAACTGCTCGAGACTCAATTAATCAAAGCTTACCCAGCTCATTATGAGCAGCCCGCAACCCTTGGGGCACGATTCACTTGTACGAATGGAAAAAAAAGACCTGCTTGCCAGCTCAGTACAGCTGGCTTTAGCTCGCTGACGCCTATTACTGTGGAGAGATTTGACGAAAACATATTTGACATATTTTACTGAAACTGAGGAATAAAAAAGTAACTATTTCACATATTTGGCCCACAGTTATTGGCATTTTGGTAAATTTGACAAAGGCTGGTTGGCTGACAGTATCCAGGATAAATTAAAACAGGGGGAATAAAGACTTGAATTTACTTACAAAGCAGCCTAAATTACCTCAGGAATCGCAAAGCGCTTTCGAACAAATGAAGTGCTTTTGAAGTGTGGTCAATGTTGCGCTGTATGAAAATCAGCAGCCAATCTGGGCACTGGAAGTTCCCACACACAGCAACGTGACAATGAAAACAGAAAGTGCTGGAAAAACTCAACAGGTCTGGCAGCATCTGAAGTTTCTGGCCCTTCCTGCCAGTGGGATCTTCCGGTTCCGCCAAAGGCGACCCCGCACCGCCCCCCCCCCCCCCACTCCCTGCACCGTTCTCTTTGGCGGATGAGCCATACAAGACGTCGTAGACTTTGGCTGGATCAGAAGATCCCCCCGACGGCCAATAGTGAGTTGGCTCTCCCAACGTAAAACACGTCATGGGTGGGCTGGAAAATCCTGGCCCTTAACTCTGTTTCCCTCACCACAGCTGCTGGCAGATCTGCTGACTTCTTCCAAGATATTGTTTTTTTTTCAGATTTCCAACATCTGCAGTATTTTGCTTTTATAGCGACGTGGTAGCGACGAGATAATCTGTTTTTCTTTCAGTAATTTTGGTTGAGGAGTAAATATTAATTATTGAATGAGGAAAACGCTGCCGTTCTCTAACAGTGTCTTGGGATCTTTCACGTCCACCCCAAGAGGGCGGAGAGTTCAGCATCTCAGTTGAAGGACAGCACCTGCAACAATGCTGCACTCCCTCACTGGAGTGGAGTGTGAACCTTGATGATGGGCTCCAGGCCCGAGAGTGGGACTGGAACCCACAGCTTCCTGCCTCATGGGTGAGAGAGGTATCAACCGAGACATGGCTGAAAAGACTGAAGCGATGCTCAGCCGAGGTTTCCTGTTGCTGGTTCCTTGGTAAGGTTTTTCCGATTTAGGAGCAATTTGTGTTCTTTGTTTCTCCCTGACATTTCAATTTGGAGAAGGGGCTGCTTAGCATAGTGAGCTAAATAGCTGGCTTGCAATGCAGAACAATGCCAACAACGCGGGTTCAATTCCCGTACCGGCCTCCCTGAACAGGTGCCGGAATGTGGCGACTAGGGGCTTTTCACAGTAACCCCATTGAAGCCTACTTGTGATAATAAGTGATTATTATTATTAAACAATTCAAATTAAGGGTCAGAAAATCCCATACATTGCACACCCGAAGCAGAAGCCTGGTCAGTAACTGACCCATCCAAACACCAACCTTCTCCAAACTCCAATGATAAATTGCCCTTAATGTCCAAATTGCCCTTGGTGTTGGGTGGAGGTGTTGAGTTTGGGTAGGGTGCTCTTTCCAAGAGCTGGTGCAGACTCGGGGGGCCGAATGGCCTCCTTCTGCACTGTAAATTCAATGATAATCTATGATTAATCTAGGACAAAGGTTCGGCACAACATCGTGGGCCGAAGGGCCTGTTCTGTGCTGTATTTTCTATGTTCTATTTTCTATGTTCTATGTCCTCGTGGAGAATATTTAGCTGAATACCTTCCGGATTTCTCCGTTTTTTTAGGAAGGGAGGAATGGCGACTCTGTGATAAGATTACCTTTTCCTAGCATGTACGGCTAATCCTCTCCTAAAGTTAAGGGCTGGAATTCTCCGACTGTTCGTTGGTGGCATGATTCTCTGGCCCCACTGGCAGCGCACCCCCACCCTTGGTCTTCCCGGCGATGTGGGATGGCTTCAATGGGAAATCCCATTGACAAGTAGTGGGAATAGGGAATCCCACTGAGAGTGAATGGCGAGCCAAATTCTCCTTCCTCGCTAGCAGCTGTAGACTCGCAACGGGGAATCCCGGCCAAGGTTTCCAAGTGCACCTTCTTCCAGTGGCCATTAAGATTGAGCATTTAATGGCCAGCTGACATTGAGCATCAATAGGGTTACTTGACAGTGGGTGCCATCATCAACAACCTGAATCTCTTCCCGCCCATACTGCTTCCTGTGTCATGTGCGTCATTAACTTAGGATCAAAAGTCTAAAGCCACATTTAGCGAAAAGAACTTGTGAAGAAATGAGAACATTTTTCACACCGAAGGTTGCTAAGGTCTGGATTGCATTGTCTAAGATTCCTTAGGAACTTTCAAAAGACTTCACTTGAATTGGACTAATTTGTAAGGTTACCCAGAACCGAAACAGTCACAACAGACTCAATGATGTACCTCTATGCTGTCAGATTTTATGATTCAATGCAAATTGGGATCACAATATAGCAACTAGTTGTGGAAATCTTGGCCGAATTTCCTCACTCAGGTTCAGCGACACTGAATACTACACTAGCTGATATCAATAAACTCCATAAAGATGAGTTTGAAGCCTCTGGCGTATATGGCTGCATTGAATACTCAGAAATTCAACCTCCAATAAGCAATCAGAAGAGCTGATCTAAATATTATAGCAATTCATAACTTTGAAGTCGCTTTTTTCACTTAGTTTCACAACCTAGTAGTTCAAGGCAATATACAAACATTCACAAAAATCTCATTCAGAAATTCAATAGCTGACAAAGTCCCGGAGTCGGATACAGCCAATCAAAGTTTGTCGTTCTAACTAATTTAGTCTCTTTCTCTTTCTGGAACTGGAAGTAAGCAATATTTTTCTTCACTAAGCAAAGGTTACCTGTGGTAATTCTTACACATTTTTGTCAGATCTCAGGAGAGCACCATTTTTAGAAAGTACATATCACTTCCTGTTTTTCATAAAAAGGTATGAATAAGTAAGCCAAAAGTATTTAAAGGTTCATTCTCCACATTTAAACAGATGTTAATCTGTTGGTTATTGTAACTGTGGAATTCTCCCCTCCAATTTTATTTTCCCACCTTGATGAAAGTGCTGACTCTCATATGCAAAACTTTAGTGCCTTGCCCAAGAGACCATTCTTCATATGTGAAACATGACAATCAGCAGAACTCTCCCATCTGGGAGTAAGGCCCGTGGCGGGTCACGGAGTTTTTCCCACTGTGGAACGCTGACGGGAAACCATGCCATATCCTCTGCCCCCCGGTGTAATTAATTATGCATCTGGGGTTTTTGTATCGTCTTCCGTGGTGAGGTGAGCTTGATGGAGCATGTCATATTGCCATATAGAAAAGGCACACAACATCCCGGACCTATCATTGAAGAAAGATGAGCCTCTAGGAACATTGAGGCTGGATGATCACCTCTTTGAAAACACTGAATCTGACAGATCCACCTGGTGGATGTTGCTCCCACCCATTGCTTTGGTGTTTTGGAGTCTGGAATCCAGGGGCGCTGGCGGCTTCCAGTCAAAACTCTGGAGGCAACCCCAGGCATTCTTGAGGTGAATCCGCACGGTAGCATTGTGGATAGCACAATTGCTTCACAGCTTCCAGGGTCCCAGGTTCGATTCCGGCTTGGGTCACTGTCTGTGTGGAGTCTGCACATCCTCCCCGTGTGTGCGTGGGTTTCCTCCGGGTGCTCCGGTTTCCTCCCACAGTCCAAAGATGTGCAGGTTAGGTGGATTGGCCATGATCAATTGCCCTCAGTGTTCAAAATTGCCCTTAGTGTTGGGTGAGGTTACTGGGTTATGGGGATAGGGTGGAGGAGTTGACCTTGGGTAGGGTGCTCTTTCCAAGAGCCGGTGCAGACTCGATGGGCCGAATGGCCTCCTTCTGCAATGTAAATTCTATGATAATTGATAATGTGTTGGGTCTGTGTTAAAGTGTTTGATTAAGTAAAAATGCCGGGGACACTAAAGGAGAAAAGAGGGAGGGATGTGATGTATCAGAGTAACACCACTGGCTGGTGTAAATGTCACGTGTTACACGATGAGCATTTCTTGGACTGTGGAGTTCACCAGTGTATGAGCAGCATCTTGTAAATAAACCTCATGCACCATGTTATACAAACTCGACATGTGCCACCTCTGATTCTTTCTCTTTACGGCTACAACAAAGAACATAACAATTTCATGCAGGCAGTTAAGACTTAACCACCTTCCCTTGGACTTGGAGTCATAAATAGGCCAGACCAGGTAAGAGTGTCAGATTTCCTTCCCCAAAGAGCACGGGTGACCTGTATGACTCTTTAGAATAATCTGATAGTGTTATGATCAATACTAATGAGACTAGGGATTGGGTTCTCCGGTCCCCCAGCCTTGTGTTTCCCAGCGGCGCACCGTTCGTTGGCAGTGGGACTTTTCATTCCCACCATCGTCAGTGGGATTTGCCATTGAAGGCACCCCATGCCGCCGGGAAACCCACGGGCGGGAGTGCGCTGCTGACGGGAACAGAGAATCCCAACTGTCGGAGAATTCTGACCTAGATTCCAGTATCAATTGATTGAATTTAAATTCCCCACAACTGCTGGAGTGGGATTTGAGCTTCTGTCTGCAAAGCATTAGCCCAACTAGGTCTATGAATTACTAGCCTAGTAACATTACCACTGTGCTACTGTCCTCCAGGAATCATTTCCTGTAATGCGGCGAGTGAACTTTGCTTCTCTTAGTGCATCGCACTTTCTGTGCTTATTAGTCTCTGGAATGAAGCAATGTGACTCTTCTCTGACAAAGCTTGTCAGGCCAGTTGGTCAGCAGAACACATGCTGAGGTACCTTTGAAGGTCTCCTGTCCAGCGTCTTAGTTACTGCCAGTACAAAATGATGTCAACCTGTCTAAGTTGCTTCACCTGCCAAGTGAATATCATGGAGTATTATGTAGTGATGTGAATTATGCACTCAAATTCTCCTGAGGCAAATCATGGCAGGGTGTGTGTGTTGGCAACTGAGATAGTTATCGGTGAAATCCAGGTAACCTCAGGGGGAGGGGCTCAGTTTGACAGAAGGTGACTATCTAGAATTCCTGCTCCTGTCACCTGATGTTCACGTGTATATTGTAGATGCTAGGGTCATCAAACTCTAGAGTAAAATAGCTTGCTAGCCTTTACTATCTGGGCTTGCATACGTAGAATGGCTACTTGGATCACTAGGAGAATGTGCATGTGGAACCAGAGGGCAAATTGGCAGGTTCTACATCCCTCAGCTTGTGATTTTCCATCTGCGCTTTTCTGACGTGTACCAGGGGACCGAATGATGGAAGGTTTTATGCCAGCAAGGGCCAAACGGCGAGAATTTTAACTTTGGATCATCTCTCACGATTTCTATTGACTTTCGTGTGGAAAGTGCAGTTGAATCAATACCATTATTGCTCAAAGTCAGAATTACTACTCATGCTTTCAATATTTTCGTTCTGGAATTGGTAACTGGAGACCGTGTTATTTGCCAGTTTAATTTGCTCGAGTAGTTCACAGGGAAGCCAGGAGTAACCTCAATATATACAACCTTTGGTCAGGAGATTCGACTGGGTGGAGTAGGAATCGCATTGTGTGCTTTGGAGTGGCTGTTCATCCATGTAAGTGCTGAAAATATGGAGATAAGTGTTTTTCTAAATGCCACTTATTCAGCTCAGCACTCAAAATGCCATGCTTATTGTTACATGCTCAAAGACTAGAATCTTTCTGGTGTAATGTACTTCTTGAACTGAATGTAAGATGGCTGCCTGCAGGGAGTCCCTTGTGGCAGAGGTCAGGTGACTACAGCAAGCCAGATCAGACATGTAGTAATGATTGCATTTCAAAACCCAAACGCTTATTGATGACATGATTGCAAAATCAAATGCTTGATGGTATTGAGTCTTGTCTTGGATCGAAACATCACCCATGCCGCCTTTACTTGCATTGCAACAGCGATCCGCCTATTTAGATATTGTCCCTGTGAAGAGGTTTGCTGTAATTTCAAAAACTGGAGAATTACAAATGAGCAAAATCCTCCAAGCTAATGCTTATTGGTACCACGTTTCATTGGTTGCAGTAGCGACCAGCCATAAATGCACACAAAGGTTTCTGTGTATTCACTTATAAAGATCTTCATAAATCCATCAGAACATTTCTCTGGCCGCGTATCTCTACCCAACACCTCTGCCAAAGGAAGTGCCTCTGATTCCTGATTCAGTGAAGGCTCATGTGGCTCCATTCTTATTTTTGGAAACTACAATTGGCATTAGCAAAGGGATTGACATGAAGTACACAAAGGAAAGCTTTCTAGCCTCATGATTTACTGACTGCAAGGAAAACTCCCAAGGATACTCTTCATTCCTGTTTCTCAGAAGTCCGGGCACAGTCCTGGGAAATACCTTCCTTCCTCCTTGAATTTGAGTGGTTTGTCAATTGTCCCTTCAACAGCCTGTTACACAGATCCTGACGTGTTAAGAATCGAAAATGGAGTTGTCTTTGTGGTTGTTGGTACAATCCTCCCGTTTGGCAATAGGAGTCAACCACACAATGGAAGTCTATTTATGGCTTTAAACCGTGGGGAGAGCCGAGAGGTTGTTTACTGTCAATCCTGAAGGATTTTTTTGACATCCTACAGCATCGAATGGTCATTAACCCTGTGTATTTCCGTCTTTTGTTCCGGCTAAATTGCAAATAAGGGAGGCAGTGGCGTAGTGGCATTGACACTGGACTAGTAATCCAGAGACCCAGGGCAGGATTCTTCGGCCGAGCCCGCCCGGTGACCGGACATTCCCGCCCGAGGTCAATGGACCTGTATATGGTCTGCGTCCCATCCTTGGCGATCATGCGGCGGGCACGGTTAAAGAATCCAGCCCTCAATGTAATGCTCTGGAGACCCGGGTTTGAACCCCATCATGACAGATGGTAGAATTGGAATTCAATAAAAATCTGGAATTCCAAGACTAACGATGACCATTGTCGATTGTAAAAACCCATCTGGTTCACTAATGTCCTTTCGAGAAGGAAATTACATCCTTATCTGGTAGGCCTACATGTGACTCCAGGCCCACAGCAATGTGGTTGACCCTTAACTTCCACTCAGTTCAAGGGCAATTAGGGATATGGAAGAATAAATACATCTTCTTATGGGTTCTTCCTGCACACTGCCATTATCAAAGCTCAATCAAACTGTCTTCTTATTCTAAACCATTCTTCAAAGATCCTGGGCGTGGTTCTCTGTCTCGTCGCACCCAGTTTCTGTGCAGTGAGCCCCTGACGGCAGTGGGATCCTTCCTCCCGCCAGCCGGTGGAATTAAAATTCAATTGATAAAAGTTGGTCAGTAATCGTGATCTTAAACTATCGTTGATTATTGTTTTAAAAATAACATCTGCCACAAATCTGCCATCAAGATCCTGCTTGTGACTCCAGCCCCACACATTCCACGAATGAATTAAAAAAACAGAAGGCACATATCATACCAAAGCCCCCGGCAACAAGTTCTCTCATGTTGGGCAATAAGAATTCTTGGTAGTGATGTTAAAAACAGACTGGAAAATCAGGAATGTCTGTGACTTTCCCGGGGAATTTTGGGCTTGCCCGTCTCAAATCCAATGAAGAATACGACAGATTGCATCACCGACATCTCCAGAGATCAAGGCCAGAGTTGCTATGCTCTGGGCATTGATCTAATCCAATTTGATTGGGTTGTGTGTCCTAGATAAGGATGGTTTAGGTTTATAGTGTGGTATCGCCATTGATGGTACACGGACGAATGAGTGGTAAAATGTTGGCAAAAAGGCATTCAATGACATGGTTTTACAAACTTCCAAGCAACCTTTATATTTGCCTATTGATGCTGGTAAGTCAGGTAACTCCTCCCGCCCCTCCTTCTCTGTTTCCACCTCTGCAGAATTAACCTCCTAATTGTTCTGCTCATGAACACAGTAACATTTGATCAGTTTCCCTTCATCCTAATTAATCTTTTATTGGCTGCACCTAATCGTCTATCCTCTTAGTCAGTCATTATCCTTAAAAAGCTCAGAACATGTTTCTAACCCATTGAGAAAATAACTAACATTCTCTTGCACCCCACTTTACACACCTATCTCTAATAGTTCCCTGATCTGGGTCAAATTGCAGCTATGGGAAGAGACCGGATAGGCTCGGGTTGTTTTTCTTCGAATGTAATTGAGGAGTACAAAATTATGAGGGGCCTAGATAGCGTAAACAGTAAAGGCTTGTTACCCCTGAGAAGTCAATTGTCCAGAGGTGACTGGTAGAAGGATTAGAGGGGACATGAGGAAAAACTTTCTCACCCAGAGAGTGGTGGGTGTCTGGAATTTACTGCCAAAGTTGGTGGTTGAGGCTGAAAGGCTCAACTTATTTAAAAGGCACTTGAAGTGGTTGAAACCTGGTTTACAGATCAGGTGCTGGAAAGTGGAATTAAAATTAATGGCTAGTTTCTTTTTTGGGCCGGCGCAGACATGATGGGCTCAATGGCCTCTCCCTCTGCGCCATAACTTCTCAATGGTTCTATCGTCTATCAGCTAGCTAATAAAATTGCCTAATTAAGTGCACAATAATGGATCCCTATGTGTGGTTACAAGGCAATGGTAAACTCAATGGCTTAGTATGACACTAATTGAAGCTCAAATACTTCACAAAAGCTATTTGAATACCCAATATTAGATTACATTTTGAAATTAGTCTCCAATATCTGCCTTTGAGTTCATTTATCCAGGTGCTATAGGAGTCGCTGCTGAAGATACGTGCAAACAGGAGATCATGATTCATAAAAGTCATGACAAAATCAGAGAGGGTCTGTACATTCTGGCTTATTGATTGCCTTGACAACTGTTCAGCCAATGGAAGTCACTTTTAAAGAGGAGAGGTCACTGCCGAGCTTTTGTGTTTGGAGCGATGGTATTAAAATCAAGCTCCAAGTTGTGTTTTAATACCAATGCAGGGATCCGTTTCTGGGCTAATTCACATAATGGCTACTGACCAAGAATTCAGAATGCTGCTCGGTGGGAGCAAAGCTAAAAGCCAGCGACCGGAATTCTCCGGGCGTTGCGATTTACATTTCCTGTCGGCGGCGTGGGGTGGCTTCAATGGAAATTCCCATTGATAGTGGTCGGAGCAGAGAATCCCGCTGCCAGTGAACGGCACGCGCCCTCCCGCCGTCGATAAATATGTGGCTGAAAAACCTCATCCCAAGACTCTAACCATCCCTTCGAGCTGCTGAGTGAATGGTGCCTCTTTGGCTGACAATGTCACATTTTCTTCAGTGTAAGGTTGGACATTTCTCTGTCGGCCAGACACAGAACGATTGCAATCAAAAAAATAAATAAATTCCCCTGATGGGCAGATACCAGTTTCTGAACCTGGCTGAAATCAGATAGGCTGAAAGCTAAATCTGGGCCTGCCCAAGCCAATAAGACTTTCATATCACACTAGAGCTCCCCAGCCTCTAACCGTGAAGCAGTTCTGGCTTTTCCTTGAATCTTCTAAATGGAACCGATGGTTGACAGGCTTCAGCATTGAAAAACCAACAACAACTTGCATTTATTAAACGTTATGTATCAGAGCAACGCCATTGGATGGTGTCACTTGTTACGTAATGATATTGATGCTCGATCAATAACTCCAGAAGTGAGATTGGATGACAATTGAAGACTTTATTGGACTAGATGTTCCCCAGCAGCGCAGGTACAGAATGCAACTGCTAGGGAGCCACAGACTCTTATACTCCGCCTTACTGGGCAGAACCAGCAGGCAGCCTTCACCAATGATCTTCCTGTCTCAGGTACCTCCCACATCAATGATCTTACAGCCTCAACCTAGGTACTGTAATACCCCTAATACAGACTACCACATTCACCCCCTGTTAAAAAAAGGTTATGGTGATACCCGTCGGTGGTACAGTGTTTTGCCTTATTACATGTCACAACTATTTACAGTATTCATTTTACATGTACATATCAGAATGAAGCAATTAGTCGATCGGGGGCCCGTGTCATCCTCTGTGATCGTCGCAGTTTCGGCGGTGATGCAGGCGCCGGCTCGGGCATCCGTGACTCCGGGAGTGTGATTTTGGCTTTTTCGGTAGCTTCATCACCCCTGGGTGGGACCAGTGGAAGGACCGATCCACCTGGAAAGGGGGCAGCCGTGGGGTGCGCCGGTGGGAGGGAGGGTGGTGTTGGTGGGGGTGTGTGGGTGGGGATACAGCGGGCGCCAGGTCCCGTAGGGAGACCGTATCCTGCCGGCCGTCGGGGAATGCCACGTAGGCATACTGAGGGTTAGTGTGAAGGAGGTGGACCCTCTCTACCAATGGGTCCGACTTGTGCACCCGCATGTGTTTGCGGAGCAGAATGGGTCCAGGAGCTGCCAGCCAGGTTGGGAGCGAGGTCCCGGAGGAGGACTTCCTAGGGAAGACAAGGAGACGTTCATGAGATGTTTCGTTTGTCGTGGTACACAGCAGTGATCGGATGGAGTGGAGTGCATCAGGAAGGACCTCCTGCCAGCGAGAGACTGGGAGATTCCTGGACTGTAGGGCCAGTAGGATGGTCTTCCAGACTGTTCCATTCTCCCTCTCTACCTGTCCGTTTCCCTGGGGGTTATAACTGGTCGTCCTGCTCGAGGCGATGCCCTTGCCGAGCAGGAATTGACGCAGTTCGTCGCTCATGAAGGAGGACCCCCTATCGCTGTGTATGTAAGCGGGGAACCCGAACAGTGCAAAGATGCTATGGAGGGCCTTGATGACGGTGATGGCGGTCATGTCGGGGCAGGGGATGGTGAATGGGAACCGGGAGTACTCATCAATCATGTTCAGGAAGTACGTGTTGCGGTCAGTGGAAAGGGAAGGGGCCTTTGAAGTCCATGCTGAGGCGTTCAAAGGGACGGGAGGCCTTTATCAGGTGCGCTCTCTCTGGCCGGTAGAAGTGTGGTTTGCACTCCACGCAGATTTGGCAGTCCCTGGTGGCAGTCCTGACCTCCTCGAGGGAGTAGGGCAGGTTGCGGGTCTTGATAAAATGGAAAAATCGAGTGACCCCGGGGTGGCAGAGGTCCTCATGGAGGGCCCGGAGTCGGTCCACTTGTGCGTTGGCACATGTGCCATGGGATAGGGCATCAGGAGGCTCGTTTAGCTTCCCGGGACGATACAAGATCTCATAGTTGTAGGTGGAGAGCTCGATCCTCCACCGTAAGATCTTATCGTTCTTTATCTTGCCTTGCTGTGCATTATCGACGTGAAAGCTACCGACCATTGGTCAGTGAGGAGCGTGAATCTCCTGCCGGCCAGGTAATGCCTCCAATGCCGCACAGCTTCGACTATGGCCTGGACCTCCTTTTCAACGGAGCAATGACGGACTTCTGAAGCATGGAGGGTGCGTGAGAAGAAGGCCACAGGCCTGCCCGCTTGGTTGAGTGTGGCCACCAGAGCTATGTCGGACGCGTTGCTCTCGACTTGGAAGGGAAGGGATTCATCGATTGAGTGCATCGTGGCCTTTGCGATGTCCGCCTTTATGCGGCTGAAGGCCTGGCGGGCCTCTGCCGACAGGGGGAAAACTGAGGATTGGATTAGTGGGCGGGCCTTGTCTGCATAATTGGGGACCCACTGGGCGTAATATGAAAAAAATCCCAGGCAGCGTTTCAGGGCCTTGGAGCAGTGGGGGAGGGGAAACTCCATGAGGGGGCGCATGCGTTCGGGATCTGGGTCTATGACTCCATCATGCACCACGTAGCCGAGGATGGCTAGACGGTCGGTGCTGAACATGCATTTGTCCTTGTTGTAGGTCAAGTTAAGGGTTTTTGCGGTATGGAGGAATTTGCGGAGGTTGGTGTCGTGGTCCTGTTGGTCATGGCCGCAGATGGTGATGTTGTCGAGGTACGGAAACGTGGCCCGCAAACCGTACCAGTCAACCATTCGGTCCATCGCCCGTTGGAAGACCGAGTCTCCATTTGTGACACCGAAGGGAACCCTTAGGAAGTGGTAGAGCCACCCATCTGCTTCGAATGCAGTGTACTTGCGGTTGTACCATAATGCCCCTAATACAGACTACCACAGATATCATCGGAGCTTTTTGTGGAGTTCACCATTGTACCCTGTTTCAGCATCTTGTAAGTAAGTCCATTGCACTATGTCATATGAACTCAACGCGTGCCACCTCTGATTCTTTCTCTGTGCGACTACAGCAAAGAATGTAACAATTACTTGGAAAATGTTTGCAAGGTTCCTCAAGGAGAATATGGATGCCAATGGTTAGCACAGCTGCCTCAGAGTGCCAGGGATCCTGCTTCAATTCCAGCCTTGGGTGACTGTGGCGTTTGGACGTTCTCCTAGTGTCTGACTGGATTTCCTCTGGGTGCTCTGGTTACCTCCCACAGTCTAAACAGGTGCAGGTTAGGTGGCTTGGTCATGCTAAAATTGCCCCTTGATGTCTAAAATAGTGCAGGTTCGGTGGGGTTATGGGAATACAGGAACAGGGTGGGGGAGTGGGCCTAGGTAGGCTGCTGTTTCAGAGGGTCGGTGCAGACTCGATGGGCCAAATGGTTCCTTCTGCGCTGCAGGAATTCTAATGCTAATTCAAGGGAACAGATTAGGAGAGCAAGCACTTCGAAGCAAAACAGCAAACAATGTTGCAGGAATTTAACTATCTGAAAGCAGCTTTGTTACTATTTTATCAACTGGGGGCAATGTTTTTTCCCAACACATTCCAGTGAGCCCTTGAAAAAGTTACAGAGCAGCTCGTTCAGACTTAACAACCTCCTCACTGATAACAAGAGAAACAGCATTCTACTGCATAAATCTTATCAGAAACATTGACATGAATCAGTCTTTTCAGGATTTGATTACCTGAGAAGAAATGAATTAACTCACAAAATAATACTGATGCTCTGCCCACAGCCATTTGAGGCCTCTTCCCTTGGGTGGCCAGAGCATTCGCCTTTACGGGGTCCAATATGTGTTCTGGTGCTGAGCGACCTCACCAAGTGGTCTCTAAAAGGTTATATTTTTGTGAAACAAGCAGGAACAGTCTGCACAAATATGGAGAAATGCTCACCTAGGGCATCCCTTCCTCTGCTCTTGCTTCCCCAGATCTCGCTGTGAACCAATCCCGAAGTCGCCCCAAATCATTCTGACCTCGGAGCTATCGAGCTGGAGCAAGATCCCCTTTCCCGGGAAGACATTTTGTTGGCACCATGGAAACAAGGCCCATTCCTTTAAATGGCTGAGGTCATCTTGCTGGCAAAAAAGGGCGGGCAGCCAAAATGTTCCCCAGTCCCTGGAAAAAGTTCTGCACCCTAGCCACGCACTGACTCCGTCTACTTCTGACAACTATCTCAGGCTGAACTGGATGGTTAGCAACCTTGGTGCCATACTGCACGCAGAAATTAACATTCCACCACCCCACCACCAAGACCACCCAGGCCTAGCTCTGTAGTTTACCTCATTCTGCCTATTGCAGCCCAACTGCTGCCGAAGCCTTCATCCATGCCTTCATTATCTCTAGACCTGATTATTCGAATGCACTTCCCTACAATCACCAATATTCTACCCTCCATATAAACTTGAAGTCATCCAAAACTCACCTCCAAACTTGCAGACCACTCCTGTTTAAACAGCAACTCAATTTAAAATTCTCATCCTCTTTTTCAAACCCCTGTGGCCTCATCACTGCCTATCTCTGTCATCTTCTCCAGCCGCACAATTATCCAGATCTCTGAGCTCCCCTAATTCTGTTCTCTTAATCATTCCATCATCGGCGTGCCGTCAGCTGCCTATACACCCTCAACTCTGAAATTCCCTCTCTAAACCTCTCTCTTTCTCTCTCTCTCTCTCTCCCCTCTCTCTCTCTCTCTCTCCTTGCTTCCTTCCACCCTTTGAGGCTCTACTTAAAGCCTAAGTCTTTGATCAAGGCAATGACTCTTTATGTGGTCAAAGTCTTCTTCTGAACATTCTTGTAAAGTTACTGGGGCTGTTTTATTATAGTAATGGTGCTATATAAATACAAATAGTTCTTGTGGTCCTGACTTTGGATTCTGCATTTGCACTACAACAGGGTTGAAAAATAGATCAATTACATTCCGTCGAAGAATCTCTAGTAATTAAATCTGCTCATTGTCCTACAGTGGATGTGACCTCCACACTTCATGATGAGTTAAGCGGAGGGATTGTAAACAGTAGCATAAATACTCTGTAGGCTACAGGGCTTAATTGAACTGCCCAGTAGTTATATAAGGAACTTGATGCACAATCAATTACTCTCGAAACAAGGTGAGTCATAACTAATAGGCTTTAATCAGCTAGAACTGTACCCAGCAGCTTCGATACAGAAAGTGAAGGCTGCTGGGACGGTATTGGTTCTTATACCCCGCCTCTCAGGGCGGAGCTATGTACGTTAGCCAATGGTAGTCTCCTAGGTCTAGCCAATGGTCATCCACCTCTCAGGTACTGCAATACCTGGTATTACCGCAGAACTGCTCAAGACCAAATGATTTAAAGAGTACGAATAGCAGTTGTGAACTGGATAGTCTATGGATTCTTGCAAACACAGTGCTTATCAAGGTTTTGACTGGATTCTCAGACAAGGTAACTGTAGTGTGTCTGCTGGCAGCTGTATATACGTTGTCTAAGAGATTGCTAATCAGGCTGCACTCTTGCTGGTTTAACATCCCAGTCATTCCAAGGACAAGCTCTTTGAAAAAGACATTCGGTTAGAATGCAGAATGATATGGTTAAGGTATCCGCCATGGCTCAGTTGGTAGCTCTCTTCCGACTGAATCCAATGTCAGTAGATACAAGTCCTACACCAGACACTGTAGCACAAAATCTAGGCTGACACTCCTGTGCTGTACCGACGTGTGATCTTGTGGATGTGATGTTCAAGCAGGCCCTTGCTTGCCTTCTCCACCTTTGAGGGAGAGGAGAGGAGTTTAGTGTCCTGGCAAATATTTATTGTTCAGCCACCATGTAAAGTGAATTAACCAGTTGTTATCTCACTGCTGTTCAGTGCGGCCTTGCTGTGCAAATATTCCTACAATGGTGACTCCACTTCAAAATGCATTTATTGGGTGTAAAGTGCTTTCGGACAAAAAAACAGTCTGAACCTTCCACATCTGCTGCCTCAGATGAGTTTTGGTTATCTGAGGGGAGCTGGTGGTGTAGTGGCATTGTCACTGGACTAGTAATACAGACCCAGGGTAATGCTCTGGGGTCCCAGGTTCGAAACCCACCTCGCCAGATGGTGAAATGTGAATTCAATGAAAAATCTGGAATTAAAAGTCTAATGATGATCTCGGTTTACTAATGTCCTTCAGGGAAGAAAATCCTTACCCAGTCTGGACTGCATGTGACTCCAGACCCACACAGCGATGTGGTTGTCTCTTAACTGCCCCCCACTGAGATGGCTCAGCAAGCCACTCAGCTCAAAGGGCAATTAGGGATGGGCAATAAATTCTGGCCTAGCCAGCGACGCCCCATCCCAAGAACAATTTTTTTTTAAATCACCAGGTAGGGCGGAGTGCCAAATATAGAGTGATGACTCAATTGGCTGTGTCATGTGAGCCAAGTGGATGACAGGTATATTGCCAAAGATGTGCCCTAAGGCGAGCTTGCTTTTGGCATGAGACCCATGATACAAGGAGTAAGGAAAACATCAGGTTGACTGATATTGGAGTCGATGCATGGGAAGACCTTGCTATTGATTGGAGTTGCCGGGAGAGAAGCAGTCAGGAAGGGTGCGGAAAAAGCAGAGTACTAAAGAAGTGACCAGATGCTGGAAAAGAGAGTCCGCTGGAAGGAAATAAACACCAATTGACCCTGGGCCAATGTTATTCATCTGTGCCAGCTGCGGAAGGGGCTGAATCAGCCTCAACAGCCACAACAGGCGATGCCCAATCCACAAGCGAGATACACCCCGGGCGCAGTCCATCGTCTCCCAAGACAGACGGATGCCATCAGAATTACAGGACATCCCGGGGTTATGGAAGGTGCGACATAAACGCATGTCTATATTTTTGAGAGAGCACAATGTTGTAGCAAGGGGGAAGCTAAATACCCGCACTGCTGGAAGGTCCCACTTTTGATTGCTGGTTTGTGCTGTCCATTTTCTCATCTGAGGTACAACTTTGAGGGGTCTCATTGGCCCAGCCTCCCTGAGTTCAAGAGGGGAAACTAGCAAAGGTTCCTGACTTCTGATCATATCCACATGGATAACAAGGTTTACAAAGATTGCGTGGAAATGTGTTTCAAGGGAACTTGCTGAGAATGGTAACCAGAATGCAACATTTCTGCACTCACAGTGTGGGAATGGAAGTGGTTGCTCCCTCCTCCTGCCAGTCAATCGGTGGGCGGTGCCAGCGTTGTGCTCCAGGTAGTAAGAAGGCAATGAGCCTGTAATCATCTCAGCGTGCATTCCCAGTCAAGTTGACGTTTGTTTGCCACAAACCGGCTCCTGCCTCAAGTTATCACACAGTCAGAAATGAACATGCTGGAAAATGGAAAATGGTTTTATTTTCAAAGGATCAGGTGTTTCCATGTAGCTACATGACTAAAACCAAAGAGAAGATGCTGGAAAATCTCAGCAGGTCTGGCAGCATCTGTAGGGAGAGAAAAGAACTAACATTTCGAGTCCAGATGACCCTTTGTCGAAGTCCTTTGTCAGCTTTGACAAATAGTCATCTGGACTCCCTACAGATGCTGCCAGACCTGCTGAGGTTTTCCAGCATTTTCTCTTTGGTTTCAGATTCCAGCATCCACAGTAATTTGCTTTTATCCAGCATGGACTAAACATACAGTAAGCTGCCCCAAGCTGTAACCTCAGAATTGGGGTGGAGGGGGCCCTTCAAGAGTGAGAATCTGAATTTTCTAAAGCGGGTTACTCGGTTTTGAAGTGTAATCACTATTGTGATGTGGAAAATGTTGCAGCCAAGTTGCACAAAACCAGCTCCAGCAAACAGCAGTAAAAAGTAAAGTCCCAGATGACCATAGGCTGTTTTCTCCTTTGAGGGGGAGAACTGACTGTTGGTGGTTTAACCTGAGGATCTCCACACTTCAGGCAAGGGGCAAAGTTGAGAAGGCTTCAAGAATAACCTCAGCCGGCACAGGGAGTAGAACCTGTGCTGTTAGTCTTACTCTGTATTACAAGCCAGCTGTATAACCAACTGAGCTAAACCTGCCCCATGACAGGTTGATAGTTTCGAGGAACATTGTTATCAGTGATATTAATTGAAAGATAAATATTGGCCTGGATACCGCAGATGACTCCCCAACACTTCTTCTAAATAGTGCCATGGCATATTATAGGGGCACCTGAGAGGGCCCTGCAGTTTAACCCTCATCCAAACCTTCAGCGCTCCCACACTGAAGTAGCCAGCCTCAATTTTTGTGCTGCCGTCTCTGGCGTAGGTGGGTTGCCAACTATCGCAATGTAGGATCTAATGAGGAAGATCCATTTGCCTACACCACATGGACTGCAACAGTTTACGAAGGCAACCCGCCAACACCTTCCTAAGAGAACTGGGGATGGGCAGTAACTGCTGGCCTAGCCAAGCGATGGCCACATCACATGAAATAATTTTTTTAATGTTAAAAGTTCATAGATCATAGTTGGATCATAGAATTTACAGTGCAGAAGGAGGCCATTCGGCCCTTTGAGTCGGCAGCGGCCCTTGGACAGAGCTCCCTTTCTAAGCCCACACCTCCACCCAATGGCCATTCCACCTAACCTGCATACCTTTGGACAGTAGGAGGAAAGCGGAGCACCCGGAGGAAACCCACGCAGACACGGGGAGAATGTGCAGACTCCGCAAAGACAGTGACCCAAGCTGGGAATCGAACCTGGAACCCTGGAGCTGTGAAGGAACAGTGCTAACAACTGTTCTACCATATGCCGTTGAAAAGTCTGGTGGTCTAGTTGAACGTTCCAAGTATTATTCAGTGTTTTGCTAGCCAGACCTCTGATTGTGGGTTTATTAGAATAAATAGACAGAGAATCAGGAGTCACGGCCTCACAGCATCCTGATTGACACCCATTGCGACTGCTGCTCCTGCCTCAATAAAGCCAATCAGAGGGTTAGCCCTTTTGGCTGGTCCTGTCTTGATCCATGCGTTCCATTGGAGAAAGTGCCAATATTAGACCAAAATCTGTTAACAGGAAGAAATATGCTGCGGGCCAGGTACAACTCTAAAGTCCCATGATGTGGTCGCCAAAACCCAGATCACGTAATTCTGTTTTCATTATTCGCTATCGGTTTGTCCTGTTTCAATGGACTTGATGTGCCAAGTGACCTCCTCCTATGCCACAAGGCTCTACGAATCTTGTGCGTTTGGAAAGACTTTCATTTATTGTTGTTGCCTCACAGTTGGGGAGATCCTAAATCGGTAAACTAAGATGTTTGTATCAGTAACTTGAGATATATGCAGAGGAGGAACTGCATTATTCACTTTCTATGTGTTCTCTGAGGCTTCATTGGATTCATGTGTGTGTCTCAAGAAGCTATGACCTGTACCCCATCCCTTTCAATAATACATCTTCCTTTGAATACTTGAAGAATGGGAATGTTAATTTGATTTCTTTGATTCTTGTAGCTGCTTAGGGTGCAGTCAGCAGAAGGATTTGGCCTTGTTACTCATGATCTGTATTTGATATGAAAGGGAATTCAGCATAAGACAAGACTTGATAGCACTGTCAATGACAACTTACTTTACTTTGCTGATGATTGAGGGTAGACTGACTGGACAGTTGCATTTGTCCTGCTTTATATTCCACATTGCCGGGTAAATTCCAGTGTAGATACCAGTGCACTGGAACAGCTTGGCTAGAGACACGGCTAGTTCTGGAAGACAAGTTTTCAGTACAATTCCGGAATGTTGTCAGGGCCCAGAGCCTCTGCAGTACCAGCGCCTTCAGCTGTTTCTTGACATCATGTGAACTCAATGGATTTGACCGAAGACTGACATTTGTGATGCTGGAGAACTCAGGAGGAGGCTGAGGTGGATCGTCCACTCGGTACTTCTGGCTGAAGGTTGTCACAAATACTTCAGCCTTGACTTTTGCATTGATGTTCTGGACTCCCCCACCATTGAGGTTGGGGATATTTGTGGAGCCTCAACCTCCAGAGATTTATTTAATTGTAAACTCTGAGGAAAGGATACATCGCTCCTCGAGTGATTGCACTGACAACTCGAGATCTTTTATATTAAAACAAACTTTAATATTAACACAGAATTTAGCCCATTGATATCCAAGGAATAAACATCTTTCCAATTAACAGTTAAACAGTTCAACAAAAAGTAAAGAAACGTCTTTCAGCTTACTTTCCCATGTATTACTAAAATTTTAATTAAGCAAAATCCACACATACTGGTCAAATGCCACTTATTAATAAAGTTAACACTCAGTGGCTTACAGATTTATACACAAAGTCCTTTGGAGAGAAGCTTTCAGAAGTCAGTCTGAGAAAGACTCTTACTTTCCTCAGAACCCAGAGGAGAACTCAAATGAAAGCAAAAATAACAGGAATGGGGCAGGGCTGAAAGCGAAACTAAAACAGACCCAGCCCCTTCCACAAGTGACATCACAGCCTGCCTAGCTGTTAATCCCTTAATTACAGCTTTAGTAGACATTTAGGGTGGGATTCACCGACCGCCCCCCGCCGGGTCGGAGGATCCCTGGGGGGCGGCGCGAATCCCACCCCGCTGCCCCAAAGCCAGCTGCCGTATTCTCCGGCACCGGTTTTCGGGCAGGGGCAGGGTTTACACCACGCCGGTCGGGGGCCATTGGCAGCGCCCCCCCAGGCAATTCTCCAGGCCAAGATGGGCCGAGCGGCCGTCCATTTTTGGCCAGTCCGCCGGCGTGGCTTACGCATACTCCCACATGGCGGGACCTGGCAGATAAGTCAGCGGGGACGGTCCTCAGGGGGTCGCGACATGGATCCGACCCCCGGGGTGGGGGGGGGGGCCCATGGTGTCTTGGCCCGCGATCGGGGCCCACCGATCTCCGGGTGTGCCTGTACCTGGGGGCACTCCTTCCTTCCGCGCCGGCCCCTGTAGGAATCCGCCATGGCCAGCGCCAAAATACGTCGGCCGGTTCCACGCCGGCGTGAGATCACGCCAGCCCTTCGGCGCATGCGGGAACTCGCTCAGTCCCTTTGGTGCCGGTTGGAGCGGCGTCAACCCCTCCGGCGTCCACGTAAAGCCCTCGAAAGTGCGGACAATTCCACACTTTCGGGGGCTGTTGACGCCGGAGTGGTTGGCACCGGTTCTCCCGCCGGCGTGGGGACTTAGTCCCCAGAAGGGAGAATCCCGGCTATAATTTGCATACCTTAATCTAAGTTCTTTTAAGAGCATGACTGTAACAGACACATAATAAAATTCCCTACATTCATCACTATACCATTTCAGAGAGCATTGACAGTCAACCATGTTGTTGTGGACCTGGAGTCACATGGAGGCCCGGAGTCACATGTAGACCAGACACAGATGGCAGTTTTCCTTCATTCATTAATGAGGTGGGTTTTTACAGCAACCAATGATAGTTTCATGATTTCCAGATTCATTAATTGAATTTAAATTCCACCAGCTGCTGTGGTGCGATTTGAATCTGTGTTCTCAGGGCATTAACTCGAGCCGCCAAGTTATTAATCCAGTGACATTACCACTCTGCCAACATCTGCCCCCTTTCTTTATTGTTAAGAAACCCAGGTGAAGGGCTGAGTAGCTGGGGGAAGTAATGAGTTGTGGGGCAAATCTACCTGTGCTCCAAAAATCCTTCACCCTCTTCACGCCAATTTTAAAAATTGACGGTTTCTTCAGCTCGAGCTCTTACTCCTCGGTCATCTGCAGTTCCATGCTTCAGCCACTGGAGCGTCAATGCATAGGACAATAATGATCGATTCTTGCACATTTTGTGTGAAAATCGTTTTCATGCTATGCATGTTATACACGTATGTGAGGCGTTCACCAGAGTCATCAGCCATATTATCAGTGGATTGACCTTGTCACCAAGTGGTTAACCCTTTGCTTTACTCTAATTCCACAGCGAGCACATCCGAACTATCGCAGAGTAGGGACATCATTATTTCTGCTGGCATGCCGCTTTGGCCATGATTCATTGCCTATGATCACACTGACCAGCTGGACATGGAGGAATACCTTTCTGTCCTGGTATAGGGTAGGACTGACATGTGACGTCCACAAAGCAGTGTGCAGTCAATGGCACCGAGCAGCATCAGGAAGTCTGCAATCCCCATGCTTGTCTCGGGCACGCGAGAATGAAATGTAATGGCTCTCTTTAGTCTCATTGTACCCAGATCAATGTTTTGTGTGAGTTCTTGTGCTTTGTGCTCCTTTTTATGAAATGCAAAATGTTGTTCACCATTTCATGGCTCTAGCAATGTGTACTCACATGTTCAGTAAATTATGTATCTGCACCACACGATCTCTGTTTTTATCAACACCCTGCAGCATCTATCCATTAGATGTGCAGTCCCATTCCTTGTATTTTCTCTAAAATATTATCTCTGCCACTTGACTTCCCACTTGAATAAACTGCCTGTGCTTTCCAAAATGTTTACAATCCTCCTTGTTGCTCGACATATCCCCAACTACGCATCAACAGCAGATTTTAAGCTTTTGCTCCTGTGTTCACATTTACATGATCAATAGATACCGAGGCCAAAGGTGAACCCAGCACTGACCCCTGTGGTACACCACTTTCAACTAAGGCTTCCAGCATTGCGTCCTTGAACCCTTTCTCTGTCTTGATGTTCCATTTCCCTTCACCAGAATTGTAACAATAACATTCACCAGCAGCCTCCTGTGATTCAGTGCAGCTCCCCCTTTAGGAGGGACAGACTGCCTTTGAGAGGAACAGGCTTGGTGATATGCATCACTGTAAATACACAAGGGGTTAATGTAAATACACTACGACTAAGTAAACACTAGAGGGAGCACCAGAGACGCAATAACATGCAGGCATACAGCTAATGAACACATAGAATAGGACACGACCAATGGGAAGCCAAGACACCCAGAGGTGGCACTATCACAAGGGGGCATTACACAACCCATATAAAAGGACAGGGCACACATGCTTTGTCTCTTTCCACAGGCGACACTTAGTTAATAGGACAGGGGCAGATCAGAAGCATCACACCCACCGCATGGCTTAGAGCAGACTGGTTAGTTAGACTGAGTTACTGTAGCAAGATTAGCAGGAGAGTCGAACTCATAGAGAACTGTGCTAATGGTTCAACAAATCACATTGAACTTACTTCAAAGTCTGGAGTATCTTTTGGTCAAAGCTGTATCGAGTTGCAGCCTGTGCTATGCCAGAGTACATAACATAACACAGGCCAGCTTCCCCACACACTATGAGCACACACTGCTTGGCTCTCTGCTGAGCACTCAGACAACCAGCAGCCAGGTTCTACTCGGACCAGGCCTCCAAATCCGGTAAATGGGCTGGCAGCACCAAATTTGCATGCCGCCTATCTCCATGGCAACAGGCCCGGCATATCATGAATCATGCATTCCATGCCCAAACACGGGTACAGACTATGTTGGAGAGTTATACACATTTTAGAAATAATAGCCTAAATGTATAAATAAAAGAAAACAGCAGAGCTTGAAACAATGACAGGGATAAAGGGAGGCAGCAGTGAGATCTAAATGATTAATCATTCAAGTGACTGTGATGATGTATGAACAATAAGAGTAAAGAACAGTCAGTGCATTAAAGTCAACAACATCTCGTCATTTAAATGCACTCTTAAACTCTGCCATCTACTTCTTATTTATATCTTTACAATTCTTCCCCTACCCATTGCAGGAGATGCTGACCCTTTCTTGGATTTACTCAATTCCCATTGTGCCTCACCCAAGTGACTTGTTTACTTATCAACAGTGAGAGTCAGAGGAAAATTCAATGTGAAGGGCTGTCGGGCTGAACCCAATCTCATCCTCACTCATCCTCTTCATATCAGCACTTCCCAGCAGAGTCTTTGGGTCCGTCATTCAGAGCTGATTTCTCCTTCCCTCCTTGGTCTAATGGCACTGAGACTGATTGTGTCTTCCTGAAAGAGTTAGATAGTCTTCCTGAAAGAGTTAGCGGGGCGGCACGGTAGCACAATGGTTAGCACAGTTGCTGTCTGTGCGGAGTCTGCATGTTCTCCTCGTGTCTGCGTGGGTTCCTCCGGGTGGCTCCGGTTTCCTCTCACAACCCAAAGATGTGCAGGTTAGGTGGATTGGCCATGCTAAATTGCCCTTAGTGTCCAAAAAGGTTAGGTGGGGTTATGGGGATAGGGTGGGGGTGTGTGCTTAAGTAGGGTACTCTTTCCAAGGGCCGGTGCAGACTCGATGGGCCGAATGGCCTCCTTGTGCACTTTAAATTCTATGATTCTATGATATTTATGTCTCTGGTACGCCTGAGTAATGTGTAATGCTTGTCCGCTGTGGCACTCACATCTCGCAAGTGGCAAGCCAAACGAATAATCAGTTAATCTAGTGTTTTGGTGGAGTTTGTTACAGTGGATACTAAGAGAACTCTCAGCTCTTCCTTGAATGTCTTTACAGCATCTACGACTGGAACAGGCAGATAGAGCCTCAGTTTAGTGTCTCACACATAGGGCTGCATCGCTAACTGCATTGCCCTTCTTGGCAATCCTCAATCTTCTGACTCATGGCAAGGAAGCCATGCTGACACTTCAATACAGTATACAGCAAGTTAGCATGAGTTGAATGCTAGGGTGTATAGCATGATAGGACAAGTACAGAATCACAAGTATTGACAGGGCAATAAACTGTTCTGTTAGACCTGATGGATGTCCGTCTGTAACAGTACAAGCCCTGCCTACAGCAATGAGAATTGCTGAGCAGTACAAGGGCAGTTGTGTTTGGTTTGGCATGCTAACAGTTAACCCGATGCATTTGGAGCATCTCCACAACTCAAAACAAGGATGTCAACCTGGCAAGTTATAGCACTGAAATGTGCCTAGCAGGGACAGATCTACTGAATGGAATTCAAGCCTAATTTTGCTCCTCGTTGAAATATAGGTAATTCAATCTGTAAAGTAGCACAATATCCCAGGGGTACAACTCAGAGTGGATCAAGGCCCCACCATACAGAAGCAAAAAAAAAAACACCCTAGTGTTTGCTGTCTCCTGCAAGTCCCAGCCTGCAAGGTGTGGTGTACAGTGTCAGCTAATTTCATGTGGTGCTGACAGGCAGATAGGGAGGCCGACTCCTCCAAGTCAGGTTCCCAAGGAAGAAGGTACTGTAATTTCACATTGAGTAGCCGTCTTCCTGTATATGCCATGGATAGCGTCTGAATGCTTTAAAACCATAGCAACAGGTAAAAATGCCCCTGTGTTTCCTTGCATGCCTTTGTAACCAGTGGGCTAATGAATTGAATGAACCAGAGTTGGAAGCAATGCATCCAGGTGTGAAATACATTTGCGTTGTATGAGATCTTTTTTACAACACCGCATCTTCTGTTAGCCAGGGCAGTGCTGACCTTCAGAAGATTATGCACACTTGGCACGCCTGAATTAGTTCTCACCAAATTGGACCTTGTAAAAAATTTGCACACCGTTAAAAGCACAAATTCACTTGCCCTGAACTGCACACAATTTTGAACTAATATATTCAAGGTGGATTGCTGTGAATGCTTGAAGAATGATTCTTCACTGACTTCTAACTACCTTCCATCCTCATGCTATTTCAATTTTACTTTTCTGTTTTTCATTTTTACTGGCACAACGAAGGTCTGAACTCTTTTGCTCTGTTTCCCCTAATCTTCAGCCCCGTACGACCTGCCCCCTGTCTATTTCAAAGTGAGGACTTAACCACTGATTGTATCTCATTTTTCTCCACAAAATGACAACTGGAGTCTTCTCTTCCTCTTGCATCCTGCAGGCCTTTTGTGACCACCTATGTTTAATATATCTCGCCTTTGATTCCGCCTCTTCCCCTTTCAACCTTGGTATTTTGGGACACTTGGCACTTGCAACTATCACAAAAAGATCGGCTTGTTCAATTTTGCTTAATATCATTAAGGCAGCACATTGGCACAGTGGGTTAGCACTGCTGCCTGACAGCGTCAGGGACCCGGGTTCGATTCCGACCTTGGGCGACTGTCTGTGTCTCCCTGTGTCTGCGTGGGTTTCCTCCGGCTGCCCTAGTTTCCTACCGCAGTCCATAGATGTGCAGGTTAGGTAGATTGATCATGCTAAATTGCCCCTTAGTGTCCAAAGGTTAGGTGGGGTTACGGGGATATGATGGGGGTGTGGGTGTTATGCACCCTAGGTAGGGTGTTCTTTCAGAGGGCCAGCCAATGCGTATTGTTTAGGCTTACATATAGATGACAGCAACTGCAGTCGGAAAGCAGATAAACATCAGGGCTGGGATATTATCAGAGGCACACTGTTCCGGGTGGCAGAGCACGAGGTCTGCGCCACATCTGCTCTTTTGCTTCTTCCCAATTTCCATTGCGATTACAATTAAAAATGAAAGCCCCACCGGTTCTTACCGAAAGCACAATGGCAGGGCAAGCTTTTCAGTGTGGAAACCCAATGACAATGCTGAAGCTGCAGGTGGGCTATAATAAAACCTCCTGGTCAAACAGGGAGGGTCTGCATCACGGACAAAACTTTCCTGCCCAACTCCACTGCCAATGAGGCTGACTGAGAGAACAGAGAAGGCCCAGCATGCCACAAACAGGCGGCTGACTTTATCTGTGAATCTCAAACCTCCCTGTGGTGATTGAAAGGGCCCTTTTGTATCATAAAAGAATGGTAGCTGCTGCTACAGATACCTCCGGACATAAAAGTGGCTCCTTATGCAGGCATCAACTTAATAAGAACGATAAATTAAGTAGAGCTGAATGGTGGCCCTTGAAGCCTAGCAATTATGACTCCTAGGAAGAGGAGGCAGCAATGAGGTAGCAAAGCAAGATACAGTGGATGCTGCAAATCTGAAATGAAAACAGAAAATGCGGAAACTACTCAGCAGGCCAGGCAACCTCTGTGGAGAGAGAAAAAAACACAGATGAAAAGAGATCAGCCTGATAGGTTAACTCAGTGACAAGGTTGTTGGGTTACTCTCCCTCCAAATTCCACTGAGAAGCTCAAACAATCTTCGACATAAAATAAAAAACAGAACCGGACTATCATTGCCAGAGTCTGCGTGTATTATATTGCCACTACATGTATTTTGCTTGGAAGAGAGGTGGATGTTGGCAGTGAATTGTCAGGTAATAATTCATGCAAACACTGGTAATGCGAGAAACCGCAAGAGTGAAGTGATTGTGATCATCTGAATTTTGGGTTTGAGTTACTGCCATAAATCCACTCCCAGGGGCAGCACGGTGGCACAGTGGTTAGCATTGCTGCCTCATGGCGCCGAGGTCCCAGGTTCGATCCCGTCTCTGGGTCACTGTCCGTGTGGAGTTTGCACATTCTCCCCGTGTTTGCGTGGGTTTCGCCCCCAAAACCCAAAGATATGCTGGGTAGGTGGATTGGCCACGCTAAATTGCCCCTTAATTGGAAAAAATGAATTGAGTATTCTAAATTTATATTTTTTAAAAATCCACTCCCAGATTGTTCTTGTTCTTCAGAATGGGCTACGTTTTACACGTCGTGGCTTCAAACATTCTGGTAAGTAAAAGAGTTTTTAAAAATTCATTCATGTGATGTGGGCATCGTTGGCTAAACCAGCATTTGTTGCCTATCCCTAATTGCCCATGAACTGATCAGCTTGCTGGGTCATTTCAGAGGGCAATTAAGAGTCAACCACATTGCTGTGGTTCTGGAGTCACATATAGGCCAGGCCAGGTAAGAATGGCAGATTTCCTTCCCGAAAGGACATTAGTGAACCAGACGGGTTTTTACGAAAATGGTTTTCATGGTCATGATTCGACTTTTCATTCAAATTTCACCATGTGCCGTGGTGAGATTCAAACCTGATCCCCAGTAAATTCCTCTGTGCCTCTGCATTACTAGTCCAGTGACAATACCACAGCACCATTGCCCTCTCCTGGTGATATCCATAAGGCATGGAGTCATTCAATTTCTGTCTTTGATTTTTAGCAAAAAAGTTGTTTCAAACCCTGTAATTTATGTCTGCACTGATCATCATCAATAGGGAAAAAGTACTAAACAAACTATTGAGATTGAAGGCAGACAAGTCCCTAGGGCCTGATGACCTACATCCTAGGGTCTTAAAGGAAGTGGCAGCGGAGATAGCGGATCAATTGGTTTTAATATTTCAAAATTCCCTGGATGTGGGAAAGGTTCCAATGGATTGGAAAAATGTTAATGTAGCATCCATATTCAATAAGGGAGAGAGGCAGAAAGTAGGAAACTATAGACCATCTGCCGTTGGGAAATTGTTAAAATCCATCTTAAGGAAGTAATAACAGGACATTTAGAAAGTCAAAATGCAATCCATCAGAGTCAGCATGGTTTTATGAAGGATAAATTGACTAATTTGCTAGAGTTCTTTGAAGATGTAACAAACCAAATCGATAATAGGGATCCTGCAGATGTAGTGTATCTGGACTTCCGGAAGGCATTTGATAAAGTGCCGCAGAAAAGGTTACTACACAAGGTAAAATCACATGGGATTAGGAGTAATTTATTAACTTAGATAGAAGACTAGTTAACCAGCAGAAGGCAGAGCATCGGGATAAGTGGGTCTTTTTCAGATTCCCAAAATGTAAGAAGTCATGTGTCACAGAGTTCAGTCCTTGGGCCCCAACTATTTACTATACATATGAATGACTTAGATATAGGGATAGAGGTACTCTCGCCAAATTTGCAGATGACACTAAAATAGGTGGGATAGTAAGTTGCAATGAGGAAATCAAACATTTACAAATGGATATAGATAGGTTAGGTGAGTGGGCCAACATTTGGCAGATGGAGTTATGTCGTTATGGTGGCACGGTGGCACAGTGGTTAGCACTGCTGCCTCACAGCAGGTTCGACTCTGGCCTTGGGTGACTGCGTGGCGTTTGCATATTCTCCCCGTGTCTATGTGGGTTTTCTCCAGGTGCTCCGGTTTCCTCTCACTGTCCAATAATGTGTAGGTTAGGTAGGGTTATGGGGACAGGGGAGTCGGCCCAGGTATGGTGCTCTTGGTAAGGTCAGTGCAGACTCGATAATCTGAATGGCCTCCTTCTGCACCTTCGGGATTCTATGGATTCTATGATTAGGCGGGGTTACAGGGTTAGGGCGGGAGGGGGGGGGACTGGGTAAGGGTGCTCTTTCGGAGGGTCAGTGCAGATTCGATGGGCCGATTAGCCTCCTTCTGCACTGTAGGAATTCTATTCTATGGATAAGAATGAGGTTATCCATTTTGGTTGGAAAAATGAAAAGGCAACTTATTATCTAAATGAATGAAAATGAAAAATGAAAATCGCTTATTGTCACAAGTATGCTTCAAATGAAGTTACTGTGAAAAGCCCCTAGTCGCCACATTCCGGCGCCTGCTCGGGGAGGCTGGTATGGGAACTGAACCGTGCTGCTGGCCTGCCTTGGTCTGCTTTCCAAGCCAGTGATTTAGCCCTGTGCTAAACAGCCCCTGCAGCCCCTGGAGAGACACTTCAGAGTGCTTCGGTGCAGAGGGGTCTGGGTGTCCTTGTGCATTAATTGCAGAAAACTAGCATGTAGGTACAGCAGGTAACGAGGTAATATGGACGACAAATGGAATTGTGGCCTTCATAGCGAAAGGAATAGAATATAAACCCTGGAGCGGAGGAGGCTTAGGGGTTATCTGATGGGGGTCTCTAAAATAATGAGGAGCATAGATAAGGTAAATGGTTGACATCTTCTCCCAAGGGTAGAAGAGTCTAGAACTAGAGGGCATAGGTTTAAGGTGAAAGGGAAGAGATACAGAAGAGACCAGAGGGGAAATTTCTTCACACAGGGGGTGCCAGAGACCGTGGTAGAGGCAGGTACGATTTTGTCTTTTAGAAAGCAGTCAGACAGTTACATGGGTGGGTATAGAGGGATATGGGCCAAACGCAAACAAGTGGGACTAGCTTAATGATAGAAACTGGGTGGCATGGACAAGCTCGGCCGAAGGGCCTGTTTCCATGCTGTAAACACCTATCACTCTACAAACGTAGGGAAGTGTTGCTGCAACTGTACAAGGCACATGTCCAGTTTTGATCCCCTTATTTGAGGAGGGCTGAAGTTGCATTGGAGGCAGTTCAGAGGAGGTTCCCTAGATTGATTCCATAGACAAGGGGTTTGTCTCTCGAGTTCAGAAGAATGAGAAGAGATCTAATTGTGGTATACAAGATGATGAAAGGCATTGACAAAGTAGACATAAACGGATTGCCTCTTGTGGGACAATCTAGAATGAGAGGCTATAGTTTTAGAACAAGGGGTAGCAGATTTAAGACAGAGATGAAGAGAAATTACAGTCGCGATTCTCCGCTCCGGCGACAGAGTGCGGGCGGCGGTGGGAAAACGGCCACATTTTACCTTGGTGCCGGCGCCCGTTCTGAGACTGCATTCTCCGGCCAACAAGGGGGCTAGTAGGGGCGTGGTGAGAAGCGCGGGGGCGCGGCCTCGGAGCGGCGTTGGAGATCCGGCGCCATGTAAACGACGGGCGCCGCGCAGTTGGGCCGGCGCCAACTAGCGCATGCGCACTGTACGTCACCACGCGCCTGCCCTGACGCCAAATGGCGCAGGGATCCAGGAGCCCGCGCGGAAGGAAAGCAGTCCGCAGCCAGAGAGGCCGGCTCGCTGATCGGTGGGCCCCAATCGCGGGCCAGGACACTACGGAGGGCCTCTCTGGGGTAGGACCCCACCTCCCCCCTCACAGGCCGCCCCCGGACCCTTCAACCCCGAGGTCCCGCCAACCCAGAGCATGTTAGAACGGCGCCAGCGGGACTCGGATTTTTTCGGACGGCCGCTCGGCCCACCCGGGCCGGAGAATCGCGGCGCCTCCGCAGAACCACCGCTACGGCCTTTTGCGGCGATTCTCCGAGCGGCCCGGCGCCATTCGCGCGTAGCCGTTTTCACAGGGGTGGGAGAATCGCGTCCCGGCTTCAGGGCGGCGTGACACAATTCGCGGGGCGCCGCGGCAATTCTCCCACCCAGCGGGGGGTTGGAGAATCCCGCCCTACATCTCTCAAAGCGGGGTGTATCTGTGAAATTCACGACCCCAGAGTGCAGTGGATGCTGGGGCATTGAGTGAATTTAAGGAGAAGATAGACAGGTTTTTAATTAGTAATAGGTTATGGAGAATGGGCAGGAAAGTGGAGCTGAACTGAGAGGAGATTAGCCATGATGGTATTGAATGGCGGAGCGGGCTTGCGGGGCTGAATTGCCTCCTCTTCCACTGAGTTCTTCAGTGCAGCTTACAAATCATGGGTTTTTCAAAATCTTTTTGATAATTTAAAAATTCATGGTAAAAGCAATCTCGAAGGGTGGCATGGTGGCGCAGTAGTTAGCACTGCTGCCTCACGGGACTGAGGACCTGGATTCGATCCCGGCCCCAGGTCACTGTCCAGGTGGAGTTTGCACATTCCCCCGCCCCCCCCATGTCTGTGTGGGTCTCGCTCCCACAAACAAAAGATGTGCAGGATAAGTGGATTGGCCATGCTAAATTGCCCCTTAATTGGATCTATTTTTTTGAAGCAATTTAGAATTCAGTATGTTTGGAATCTGTGGATGTATGCTAATTTTATCTGCCATTTAACAATCACATCCTGGTGGGTCTCATTGTAACTCAACCCATTTCAAAGTCAATGAAAAGAAACATTTGGTGGGATGTAAAAGTGGAGGCTAATCTGATTCTGTGAGTTTTCTCCCCACTATCTGAGTTGTATATTGAATTAAAAAGGAGGCTAGATTAACTGTGACGGTACCAGAAAGAATGTGCCACCACACTGACCTACAGTATTAAGACAGAAGAGAGGGATCAGATTGGCCAGCTGAGAAGGTTCAGTTTCATTGCTTGGGTCATGCTTTGAACCAGTAGTAAAGCCCCTTGCTGGACCATCCTCCCAACATCGCCGTGACAACAGACGATGATGTATTTCACAGCCATCACTGACTTGCTCAATAGGGAAGTGATTCAAGAAGGCAGCTCACCACAAACCTCTCTAGTGCAAATAGGGATGGACCACAAATGCTGGGCTAGCCAACGATGTCCACACACCATGAAATAATTTATTTTAAAAAACTCTTTGAGATCCATTAACCCGACCCATCTCTACCTGTACGGACAATGTGCCTGTTTGCTGGTGTACAATGTTGGAAACTGATGTGTACCAGTTGCCCTGGCAATCCTTACAATTGGTTTCTCATTTCAATTTTGGACAATCTTTGTGGAAGGAGAATTTATTGACAGGCTCACTTATCGGTAGGATCTTACCCTACTGATCTAAGCATTGGTGTTATTTTTCAACAATGTTTTCTGTCTTTGGCCAGGTAACTGAAGCTGCGATTTACAGCTCTAAATCACCCCCCCCCCCCCCAAAGTAATACAAATAAAATAGCTGTTGTGCAAGGTAAATGCAAGTTGAAATGATAATGCTTTGAGAAAACAATATTTCCTATTGGGTGGGATTCTCCGTTTGCCGACGCCAAAATCGTGAAACGCAATTAGGCGGAGAATAGTTTCCGATGCCAAAATCGCGGTAGGGGTCGGTTTGACGCCAAATCAGGATGCTCTGGCATCCCGGAAATGGCATAAATGCACCGTTCGCCACGCGGCGTTGAAGTACAGTAGGCATATCATTAGTGGGCCTGACATCCTTTTCTCCAGGGCCTCCGAGATTCACCGCCTCCGCTGGGCAGAGTTCCCGATGGTGTGGTTCACTTGTGGTCTCAAAAATTGGGAACCTGGCATTGTGTCTGCTGAGCGAAAGAGAGACGAGGTAGGACACAGAGTGGAGTGACTGTGGGCTGCCGGCCCGGACACTGGCCTTGCTGGCTGGGGTGGGGGCCCTGCCAGGGACAGTGGAGGGGGGAGGGAGCAGGCCAAGGAGCCGGGGTGCCTCCCCACAGGACTGGGGGGGTGGGGGGTGCGCAGGCACCGACTGCCATAACGGTGGCCATCTTGCTGTGCACCCACTGGCCACCCACCCTGGCCCCTGGTTCTACACAGTGACACCGGCCGTATGGGCGCACCCACCCCCCGCCACAACTCGCGCACCCCTCCCCACCCCCGGACCTCAAGCACCCGCCCAACCGGCTGCCACTCACCAGAGGACCACCCAGGGTCACACCCATGGCAGCCCCCAGTGAGGGCAGTGCCAGCCATCGGTACCCCCTGGCAGCAGGGATGGGCGCTCCTTGGATCAGGGGCCCCCACGGTGCTGGACACCGACGGCACAGGCATGAGGGGATGGAGGGGGGGACATGCAGTGCCGGAGCCCGCAGCGCCAACCGGGGCCACCGTGTAGACCATCGAACCCAAGAGAATATAGGCCCCAAAACTCAGCATCTGATCACAGCACAACCCTCTCATCCCGGGAATCAATTTAGATCACCTTTGCTGCCCTGTCTCCAATCCATTGAATTAAAATAATTCCTACAGTGCAGAAGGAAGCCATTCGGCCCATCAAGTCCTGTACTTCAGTCCCCTTGCAATAAAAGCCAACAGGCTTTTGCCTTCCTAATTGAACATCGAGCTGCTGGCTTGGCAGTGAGGCCATTATCTCTGAACCACCAGACACTTTGGTCTCAGGAAACATAGTGAAACTTGCCAATGGAGTCAAGATCTACTCCATTTTCTCTGAATCGGTAGTCAATGGGGGATTTTAATTATTGACTGCCAATCCTGACTTGACCCTACAAGATTTTTTTAAGAACCTTTGCATTGTCTGGCATGGACTGATCCGTTTCGAGTAGACAGCATGTTTTGAAAACGTAGGTCTGTTTGTCTCAAAGTAAAGTTCTCCATTTCTCAGAATTAATATCCTTCACAAAACTCACAGCAAAAAAAATATTTATCTCTTAACCGCTGAGCTGATCCCATGGTAAAAAAACTCCTTTTGAAAGTGACAGGTGAGCCCGTCACTTTACAATCCATCTGCTGCTGTGAATAGATCTTGCTAATTGAGCTGGGCAACTCCTGACAGGCTCGTTGGAGTGAGGTGACATTAAAGGGATGGGCAGTGGAAGTGAATGCGATGGAACAATCACTCATAGCAGGTTATAATGGTGTCTTTGTCAGCAAGCATCAAGGTCTATTCAAAATTACCCACTATTGGATGATACCATTCAATATTACCAACTCTGCTCCGACTCCTGATCAGAAAGTTTGCAGAAGCCACACATTAGGAAATAGGATCCCTTCATAAATTTAAGAAATAATCAAGAACACACTTGTACATTTTTTTTGTATCTTTCAGAAATAAGCTGGGTAAATAATCACTATTCAATTGGCAATTGAACACTGCTTGATATGGCCTTTTGTTCTCCTCAAGGTGGAGGGTGAGAGGAGTTAGAAAATGAAGAAATGTTTGCTGTTCACACCTGTACAGTAAAAGGAACTAACAGTTTCTCCTTTCAACTCACTCCCCAACACGCACACTGCCATTTCAACATAGGACCACCCCAGTTCAGGCAGCTAGCATAGTTTTGTTTCCCATGTTTCCCAAACAATATTGAAACCACATTATTGACCATATACATGCCAGGTACAGTTAATGGCCCCGTGGTCAGGAATCACCAGCCGGACAGTTTCCAATGCCTAGGGTCTACTGCAGAAAGCAGCTCTTGGCTCAAGGAGGCATTATGTCACGTCGGCTAATCTCTCATTGTTTTGCTCATAGATATTTCAGCAAATTGCACCAAAATATATCACAGAACAGCTCGAACTTGTGTCACACGATGTTTATCTCTTGCCAGACTAAACAGCTGAAGCCAATAATCTCGAATGGGGTATGCCTCCACAAAGTATAACATTGCTCCTTTGGGAAAGTGTCAGCACCATTCAATTACTTTTCATGTTTTGTGGATGTCTTTTTAAATTTTCTTTCAATAATGTTGGGAAAGGCGAGGAGCAACTGATGATCTGATAATGCCACTCAGTATAGCTAGTTAATGGTGAGTCAGTGCGGATATGAGAATGGATGGATGTTTCCTTAACAGCAGAGAGTGTTAATATGACGATGTGCAAATAGGACCCTGAAGATTCAATCGGATCAAAATTAGTCATTTTGAAAGATGGATGCTGTACGCCAAGAATGAGCTTCTAAGTCGAATGTTTTCTGCTATAATAAATCTGGTTATTCCTTTATTATTTGACAATAGATCATTAGGAACCCGGAATCATTGAAATGGCGTCAGAAGTGCTGAGTGCAATGACGCAAAAGTGAAGAATCATAGCAACTGTAGCGAGAACTTCATGAAGTATGATAAAAGAGACATTAAAATGGATAAATTCAATTAATACTGAACCCTTATGTGACTGCATATTAAGCAACAAAATGAAAAAGGTTCAATTTGAAATATATTTGGCAGTGATTGGGAAAAATGAAAAACACCAAGATGAAATTGTCAACTATTTTATATAATAGCAAAGAAATATTCGAAATTTATAATAATTTTTACTTTCAGGAAGGAGAGGATCACTAAGCATTTTGAACTCAGCATTGAAAGCACATCATAAATATGGTGAATTGACAGAGTTACTTATTCACTGAATAATGGGCATGATTTAATGGTCTCATGGCGCCTGACTTCACGACGCTCGGAACGCCTCGCGAGATCTCGGATGGGCGAGATCCAGATTAATATATTTTCCCGAGGCCTGGGAACTATCAGCCTTGCCCGGGAGACGTCGCCATGCACCGTTTAGCCCTGGCAAACATGGAACAGGCATAACAGCACCCTGGCGGGTTCTCCCAGGCTATTGGAGGCCCCCAGGTGGTCGAGCTCTGGGCAGGGCAGTACCCTGGTACTCCTGCTGGCACCTGGGCATCTTTGCACTGCCCGCCTCACGCCTTGTCACTGCCACCCAGGCACCCTGACAGGGTTCCCAGACAGCACTGCCAGGCTGGAAGGGGCAGTGCCAGGGTGCTTTGCTGTCAGTACTAGTGCCAGGGTGCCAGCATGCCTGTTACAGGCCCAGGGGTGCCTTTCCCTTTAGAGGAGGGGTGGGGGAGCCTCAAGGACCCCCTAAGAGGTAGGTTGAAGGGCAGCACGGGTGCACAGTGGTTAGTACTGCTGCCTCACGGCGCCGAGGTCCCAGGTTCGATCCCAGCTCTGGGTCACTGTCCGTGTGGAGTTTGCACATTCTCCCCGTGTCTGCGTGGGTTTCACCCCCACAACCCAATGATGTGCAGGTTAGGTGGATTGGCCACGCTAAATTGCCCCTTAATTGGAAAAAATGAATTGGGTACTCTAAATTTAAAATTGAGGTAGGTTGGGACAGTGGGGCATCGGGAGGCATCAGTGCGGATGCCGAGGTGGGAAAGGGTTTTTCCTTAAATTGTGTCCAATTTGCGGAATCCCAAATAATGCTCTGGGAGGAAAATTACTGAGGGAGCAAGACTTGATCTGTAAAGTGCACACAGGTTGGGAGCAACAGAAGGAAGAAAAGCACAGAATAAACTGGAACTCATCCAAAACTCTGCTGGCTGCTCCTTAACTCGCACTATCACCCCTGTGCTCATGCCTTACCTACTCCTGGTCCTGCAATGCCTTCATTTTAAAATTCTCATGCTTGTTTTCAAATCCAGTCCTACAACCCTTCAAACCCTTTGTGATGATACAAAAATTGAGCTAGAAACCAACTCCATGGGTTGCTACTCCAATACCATAATTGCTGCCCTACAGTTGAACGGTGGCACAGTGGTTAGCCTTAATGCGCCAGGGATCCGGGTTAATTCTGGCCTTGGGTGACTGTCCGAGTGGGGTTTGCACATTCTCTTCATGTCTGCATGTATTTCCTCCAAGTGCTCCGGTTTCCTCCCACAGTCCAAAGATGTGTAGGTTAGGTTGGAAGGATTAGGTGAGGGAGTGGGCCTAGGTAGGGTGCACTTTTGGAGGGTTTTTGCAGTCACGATGGGCCGAATGGCCTCCTTCTGCACTGTTTCCTAGATACAGTAGATTATTAAAAGAAACTTGCTATACAGTTGATGAGCACACTGATTGTGCCATCAAGGATGACATATACAATACTCAACTATTTGAAGTATTAGTGTGACCAATAGGTTGATGTAATGCATTTGTGGGTGAAGGGAATTAGCTTCTCATTTTCAGCCCACGCCACTGGCGAGCAGCAATGTGAGAAAAAGGGCCAAATGTGTTATGCCTCCATCTCACCGCACATGTCAACACGGTAGCACAGATGAGCAGCACGGTAGCACAGTGATTAGCACAGTTGCTTCACAGCTACAGGGTCCCAGGTTCGATTCCCGGCTTGGGTCACTGTCTGTGCGGAGTCTGCATGTTCCCCCCGTGCACAGATGAGCAGCACCTCTGGGTGCTCCGGTTTCCTCCCACAGTCCAAAGATGTGCGGGTTAGGTGGATTGGCCATTCTAAATTGCCCAAAAGGGTTAGGTGGGGCTACTGGGTTACGGGGATAAAGGGGATAGGGTGGAGGTGTGGGGCTTGGGTGGGGTGCTCTTTCCAAGGGCCCGTGCAGACTCGATGGGCTGAATGGCCTCCTTCTGCGCTGTAAATTCTATGATGGGCATTGGGTGTATCATGGACCCAGGCTAAAGTTTCAGAGGGACTGAGGAGATTTATCCCCCAGAGACATGCGGTGTGCAGGCCCACTGCCTCCCTGGCACTCATGAACCAAACTCCCAGCTATGAGTGGATACCTCAGGAGAGAGGCTAAGGGTTGTAAATGTTGACAAAAAAAAATGGATCGGAGCCCAAACTTATTCTGATGTCTAGATATTTCATCTTTCCGGCAATCCCGGTAACTAAGCCAAGCCCAAACATTGTGCTTCACGTTCCTTTGGACTCAACCACAGAGTCGAGAGGGGGAGCGTGACGTTTGGGCAGCCCAGGTTCTCCAACATTTTCCCCCAGGAGTGTACGCTGGAGAGACACTCCTAGTCATGGTCAAACACATGTGACCAATACAGTGCAAACCATCATCTGGCAGGAGAGAAGGCTGCCACGATATAAATGCAAGGGATAAGACTTAGAGATAGAGGGTGCGATTTAACAAGAAAAAAAGAGTCCCGTTGTGGGCACGTTTAGCAGGGTGTTTGCCTGCGCTTGCAGCGCCAAGAATGACCCTGCTATTAAGCAGGGCTCTGAGTTTATTTCGGGCCTCGACAAGGATGACCCCGCCAAGACCACAATTACCTTCATTGCTTGCACTGAGGAGCTCAGCTCGCCAGTGCAGGAAGAGATAGGGGTGCCCCGACTCCCTAACCCGACCCACAGACCACAATGCCCCAAATTACCCATTAGGTGGCCGTCGAGCCCCCATCGCCCCACCTCATAAGGGCAGGGCATAAGAGATGAGGGGATCCGATCCCGGGCGCTGGGTAAATCCGACACGAGTGAAGCCCACTACACACTTGAATATGCAAATCTGGATCCTGCCCATTGTGGTCTAGCATCTCTGCATGGAAAATAAGTGTACCCACAAGGGTGGTTTTAACAGAAGTTGGTCCTGATGAATTTGCCAGCTCTTGTGAGTGGCTCCAAGTGCCACACCTTGCCTCGTCTAGCATGTTAAACCAATGGGAATAGTAAAGGAGTAATGGTTGAACACTTGGTGAATTCTAATCAAAAACCTGCACTGTCTGGGAAACAGTCATTCATTGTGATTTTCAAATGGTGAACTCACCAGCCAATTGAAGATGGCAGGCGGACTCTCAAAATTCGAGGTGCATTCAGAGATTGAAAGCAACAGCATGATGCGATAGTAGATAAATAGTGGAGAGGGTGCTTCAAAATGGAAGTGTTGTGCCTCCAACCTTTCCAAACCTTTGATTAAAAATGGGCCTTTGCATCCAGGCAGCCAAAGTTGTGGTTGGGAATGGAGCAAGGGAGTGGGAGTGGGGGATGCAGCCTCCATCGGACAAAATGGGGCCGCTGCTACACCCAGATAGGCATGGGGGTCTCAAAGCCCGCCTGGAACACTGGGTCCCATGTCTGCTGCTATGGGGCCACCTCGTGGCAGAGACATTGGCTCCCCCACCCCTTCCAGGAGCCCGAAGGCTGACTGAAAATTGTTAGCAAACTTTAATGGGCCTTTCATTGGCTCTCTGTCACTTGTAAGTGGTAGCCCTGCCGCTCCCTACATCCCGCATCCAGGAAAGTGACCTGGATGGGTGTGGGTGAAGCTGGGGAATTTGCATGCTGGCCGGTGGCATGAAATTCTATACTCGTCCACCTCCATTCCAAGTCCCGGCAAGGGGTAAAAATCCAGCCCTGCGTCTTAAAATGGCTGAGGCTCGCTCAGGCAAGGGCAAGTCGTAGACTAAGCTTTAGGGTTTTTTGTTGAGAAATAGACCCAGCAGTATAGGTAAGCATTAGGTCCAACGCCCGCAACACTAACTGATAGAGATTATTTACACCACTCACTGAAAGCAATGTAATTGATCACTTACAATGACATGGGGAGTAACATTAGAAGGAAGCATTAATCCTTTGGAACTGCACAAAAACCAGCAGCGTGGGAGCTCCTGGATAAACCAGCCATGCATGGAAATCTTTTTCTCAGGTCGTTTCTCTTCTTGTTGAGTTTTTGTCAAACCTGAAGTCCTTCTGCCTTTTTTTAAAGTGCTGCTACTCCTTGGAGCATCTGTTAATGCAATTTTCCTTCTGTTATGATTAACGTGGAGATTTTATCAGGTGTTCCAAATTGCTGCAACAAGCAAGTGCACGACTCTGGAAGCTGTCAGGCCTCGGACAGCAGACACACAATTGCCACCGTTGCGCGGTGGCCCAAGTTCACCATCGGCACGGCCTTTGTACAATATCTTTCAACATGACGAACTTACATAACAATTCCCTCAGTTCGCTCCTCTGCACATTTGCCCGTGGATCAGAGGTTTCTTGTTCAAATCCTAGTTCAGAGACCTTGAGCATGAAACCGAGGTTGGCACCAGTGATTCGCTGTTGGAGGTGGAGTCTTTCAAAGTCCCGTGGCACTAGGCTCGAGGTACTATTTTGACGAAGAGCAGGGGAGTTCTCTCAGTGTCCAGGTCAATATTTATCCCTCAACCAACATTATAAAGAAACAGTTGCCTGGTCATGGTTGAACTGCTGTTTGTGAGGCCTTGCTGTGTAGAAATTGGTTGCCATGTTTTCTACATTCCAACTGTGAATACATATCGATAATACGTAATAGGCTGTTAAACGCTTTGAAATGTCCTCAAGGGTGTGAGGACCACTGTACATTTTCTTTCTTAAATACTGGCAAGTCATTTAGCACTGTCCTCATCCAGTGTCCAGGCATGAAGAATCACTGGATGGTGATCAGAGCCCTCAGTCCTCATAATAACTACAGTGTGTGTGCCACTGTAACATATCAATGACTGAGGCTGAGACATTGAATCTTACTGCACCGGGATCTACACTTCCCATCTCAGCAATCAGCAGAACTGAAGGATTTTGACTCCTTCAGCAAAGGTTAATTTAATTTCCTTTCGAGTTCTGTTATTATTTATTTGAAGGAATGTTGTCACTGTTGCGTATTCATAGTGCTCTTCATGTTTCCTCACAAGCAGCCATAGCTGAACAGGGGGATTTTAAGAGAACAATTGCGCGACGTCAACAAAGATTACGTCATCGGCCATTTTTGCGGGCAAACGGGGAGTCTAACATTGCAGCCCGTAGTGTTGACATCTTCTAAATAAAGCTCTACATTTTGGCTGAAACTCCAAGGCCTCCAGACCCGATCTTGAATCCACCACAAATTAACTGGCGACGAGGTAAGCGAACAATGTTTGTCGGCACCCGAAGAAATAATAAATAATTGAAATCGTCGCTACATGAAAACTGGCGACAGGGAGGCAAAACAGTGGGTTGCAGCCATCGGAGGAACTAAAATATTACCATAAAATCTGAAGAAAACAACCCTGGAGGGAAGCCCACCATTTGCTCTGCCCGAAACAAACTCGGTAGCCGTGAGTAGCAAGTACCCTGCAACAATAAATTTAGAGCTGGGAGTGTTGAGAAAAATGGTGAGTGTTTGTGGCGATGGGGGGCAGTTTGATGAGAATACAGAGCAATGGAGCTCATATTTGACTACTTCTGTTCAAGCTAACCAGGTAGCAGTAGATATAAAAGTCCCAACATTCCTGAGAATAATAGGGGAGAAAACATTGAGCCTCCTTCGGAGTCTGGTACAGCCAGAAAACAAGGCACAAAAACATATGAAGAAATAGTGAAAATTGTGCAGGGCCACTATTCATCAAAACTGTTAGTCATCGTAGAAAGCTTTAGGTTTCTTCAGCGCAACCAAGAAGAAGGTGAATCAATTACATAATTTGTAGCTACCCTGAAAAGACTGGCTGAACACTGCGAATTCGGGGATGTTTTAAATGATACCACAGTGATAGGTTAGTCTGTGGTTTAAGGAGCAAAGTTATTCAAAAGCAGTTATTGACCGAAAGCAACTTGACCTTCAAAAATGCTGCGGAAGTTGTTTTTTCCATGGAATTAGCAGCCAAAGGAGCTCAACAGTTGAGTTCATGCACAAGAATTCACATGATGCTAACTGAAACTCAAACCCAAACACAGACTCAAACTTGCCACAGGTGTGCAAAAACCGGGCACTTAGCAGCAGATTGTTGGTGCAAAGACATGTGCAGAAATTGTGACAGAGAGGGCCATATTGCACGTGGTACAAAAAGAACGTGAGGAGAAACTCAATTCACAGTCTGAAGATGAACTGTCATTAAAAGTACTGGCTATTGCTATTACAACAAACCGATATTGCGTCCATAAGATCATAAGACCATAAGACATAGAAGCAGAATTAGGCAAGTCAGCCCATTGAGTCTGCTCCACCATTCAATCATGGCTGATATTTTTCTCATCCCCATTCTCCTGCCTTCTCCCCATAACCCCTGATCCCCTTATTAATCAAGAACCTATCTCTCTCTGTCTTAAAGATACTCAGTGATTTGGCCTCCACAACCTTCTGATGCAAGAGTTCAACTGATTCACCACCCTCTGGCTGAAGAAATTCCTCCTCATCTCTGTTTTAAAGGAACGTCCCTTTAGTCTGAGATTGTGTCCTCTGCTTCTAGTTTTTCCTACCTCTCCACAAAACATCCTCTCCACGTCCACTCTATCCAGGCCTCGCAGTATCCTGTAAGTTTCAATGAGATCCCCCCTCATCCTTCTAAACTCCAATGAGGGCAGACCCAGAGTCCTCAACCGTTCCTCATACGACAAGCTGTTCACTCCAGGGATCATTCTTGTGAACCTCCTCTGGACCCTTTCCAAGGGCAGTACATCCTTCCTTAGATACGGGGCCAAAATTGCTCACAATACTCCAAATGGGGTCTGAGCAGAGCCTTATACAGCCTCAGAAGTACCTCCCTGGTCTTGTATTCTAGCTCTCTTGACATGAATGCTAACAGTGCATTTGCCTTCTTAACTGCCGACTGAACCTGTACGTTAACCTTAAGAGAATCGTGAACAAGGACTCCCAAGTCCCTTTGTGCTTCTGATTTCCGAAGCATTTCCCCATTTAGAAAATAGCCTATGCCTACATTCCTCCTTCCAAAGTGCATAACTTCACACTTTTCCACATTGTATTTCATCTACCACTTCATTGCCCACTCTCCTAGCCTGTCCAAATCCTTCTGCAGCCCCCTTGCTTCCTCAATACAGACTGTCCCTCTACAGATCTTTGTATCATATGCAAACTTAGCAACAGTGCCTTCAGTTCCTTCTTCCAGATCATTAATGTATATTGTGAAAGGTTGTGGTCCCAGCACAGACCCCTGAGGCACACCACTAGTCACCGGCTGCCATCCTGAAAAAGACCCCTTTATCCCCACTCTCTGCCTTCTGCCAATCAGCCAATCTTCTATCCATGCCAGGATCTTACCCTGAACACCATCGGCTCTTAACTTATTTAACAATCTCCAATGCGGCACCTTGTCAAAGGCCTTCTGGAAATCTAAATATATCACGTCCACTGGTTCTCCTTTGTCTAACTTTCTTGTTACATAGACCATACATAGAACATAGAACATACAGTGCAGAAGGAGGCCATTCGGCCCAATGAGTCTGCATCGACCCACTTAAGCCCTCACTTCCACCCTATCCCCGTAACCCAATAACCCCTCCTAACCTTTTTGGTCACTAAGGGCAATTTATCATGGCCAATCCACCTAACCTGCATGTCTTTGGACTGTGGGAGGAAACCGGAGCACCCGGAGGAAACCCACGCAGACACGGGGAGAGCGTGCAGACTCCGCACAGACAGTGACCCAGCGGGGAATCAAACCTGTGACCCTGGTGCTGTGAAGCCACAGTGCTATCCACTTGTGCTACCGTGCTGCCCTACCGTGTTACCTCCTCAAAGAACTCAAAGAACTAAGGGTCACTCCATGACCAGATAGTCAGCTAGTGAAGATGGAATTGGACACTGGGGCAGCTGTCTCTCTGGTGTCATAGATTGTTTATAGGCTCTGGTGTCATAGGGAGTAGAAAATCCTGCCACCAGCGAACAACACGCTGCCTTTCGCTGCCGAGAAACACGTGGCTGAGAGGCCGGAGCACCCCACCCCATATCTCAAGGGTGACAACCTACTTGCAGGAGAATGGAACCAACACATCCCGCCCGCCCCTCATCACCCTGCAACAAATGGGCTGGCAGAATGTTTTGAACAGACGATGAAACATTTTAAAGGTAATCAGAGAACAAGGTTCAATGTCTTTGGGAGGATCTTATTCACCTTTCGTCACCCTTTCTCCCCTTTGCTCCCCCTTCCCCTCCCCCAAATCTACATCTGTCACAGTTTACCCTCTGATGTTAGTTTCTCTGCAGTTTGGTCTTTCACACCTTTTGCTCTCTCTGGAGACTGCCATTAGCACTCTTTCCCCCTGGTTTCTGTGGCTATTAGCACCCCGTTTCCCTGGGTTTCTGAGGCTACGAATCATCTTTCATTCTCACTCCACAGTATAAATATTTCCCACTTTCTCTGTCTGTTAGCTTTGACAAAGGGTCATCTGGACTCGAAACGTTAGCTCTTTTCTCTCCCTGCAGATGCTGCCAGACCTGCTGAGATTTTCCAGCATTTTCTTTTTGGTTTCAGATTCCAGCATCCGCAGTAATTTGCTTTTATCCACGGTTCAGTGTCTGAATGTTTGAGTCAATTCCTGCACACAAACAGGAACACTGCCCACTCAACAAACCAAGTTTCTCCATGTTGTTAATGGTTAAATGTCAACAATTTGCCAAAACCGACCAAGACAAAGAATGTGATTATAGAGGAGGCAGGCAGATCAATTTTTGGCGACAAGAACCAATCCGCCAGAGGCAGAACTGACAGAGAGCCCAAATCCAGCTGTGCTGAGAAACGACCTGGACCCTCCCGTGAACCTGACACTAACAGAACCGATTGGGGGAAACAACACCTTAATTGCAAATCAAACACCGAGTCAGCCTCAGATCACAACATCAACTCCGGTTAAGGTAACCACCGGCAACGCTCACAACAAGCTAAACTCTTCTATGTATCTATGTAACTCACCAGAGTTTGCAGCAAGCACTAAAAAGCAGACATCTGGGACTGGATTCTCTGTCCCGCCGTGCCAGATTTCTGGTTCAGCACGCTGGCGGGATGCTCCGTTACGCCGGCTGGTCAATGGGGTTTCCCATTGTGAGGCAGCCCCACACTGCCGGGAAACCCCCAGGCTGCCGGCAAAACGGAGCATCCCACCAGCAGAGAATCAAACCCATGAAACCAAGCACGGCTTATGCCATGATGTCACGAAGGGCAAGACGAGAAGGTAGGCCCCTGGACAACTCAGCGGGAATCAGGATTGAGCCTGCCCTGTAGGCATTGTGCTGGCACCTCACTCTTTGCCAACTGAGCTAACTGGCCCCTCGGGAGGAAGTTAACGTTGCTTGATCAATTGCATCTTCTTTTGTCACCTTTCTCTCCCCTTTCCAACGCCATAATTCAGCCAGAGTTCAGCCCGGACAGCGGGCAAGAGTCCTGCTCTTCGATGTTACTTGGCACTGGGTGGCAGATGCTTGCGTTTTGATCATTTTCTCCCCTCGGTCACGGTCGGGCACTATATATTCCAGCTACATGCAATAGACCGAGAGAGTCTGGTCCTGTATTTGAGAGGAATTGCAGCCTCGGAATTGCACTAATATCTGGTTTCACGCATCAAAGTGGTTCCCAAGAATAACAGATGATTTAACCTTACAATTTACAGTGCGCCCAGGCAGCTATTTATACAACGGTGAAATAAATGTTGCATCACCCTCCTTGAAGCCTTTTCTTTCCTCGATTACACCGCTTCCAAAATTAGCTCGGCCTCATCAAACACTGGGGCTCAAGTGGCTCTTTACGCGATAACAGTACCAGTGGCTTAGGTTGAGCCTGGTCACTTTGCGTTGGGGTGCACCATGACCGTGGACCCAGTGCATGGGGGAAGTGTAGGACACCTGGGAGTGAGGAAAAAGACTGTATTCTTATATAAATAACCTGATCAAAAATGAGAGGTTCAGATGTTTTATATGTGCAACAACTGGCACCAAGGAATGAGGGAGCAATCTTATGCAAAATGGTGGGACAATTTATTTATCCAATTTAGCAATTTGCGAGTGTGTTACTGACTGGAATCTAATCCAAAGGTTTCAAAAGATGTATGGTATCTTTAGAGAACAATCTAAATCATCATGGTAAATCAGAAACTGTTTTATAATAATGAAATGTTGATACCATGTGTGGCAGAATGTATATTTGAATAGCTAGCTGCTTCCATCTTCATAACCTTTATCAATACTTTCTAACTGCTGCTAAGTTGTGATTGGTCGCTGTTTTATGATTCTGATAGAGCCAATCAGGTGGGATTGTGGCGTATTTACATATCGTCGATTCGCGAGATGTAAGATGTTGGATATGTTGATCTGGTCACCACAGTATAGGGTAGATGCGATTGCACTTGAGATGGTCTCAGCAAAATTTAAGAGGGTGTTGCTTGGACTGGAGAATTTTAGTTATGAAGAGAGGTTGGACAGGTCTCAGTTGTTTTCTTTGGAACAGAGGGAGGAGGCTGAGAGGAGGCCAAACTGAAAAGTGTGGGGCGAAATTCTCCCCCAACGGCGGGATGCCCGCCGACTGGCGCCAAAGCCGGCGCCAATCAGACGGGCATCGCGCCGGCAAAAAGGTGCGGAAGTCTCCGCATCTTTGGCGGCCTAGCCCCAACATTGAGGGGCTAGGCCGACGCCGGAGGGATTTCCGCCCCGCCAGCTGGCGGAAATGGCGTTTGTTGCCCCGCCAGCTGGCGCGGAAATGCGGCGCATGCGCGGGAGCGTCAGCGGCCGCTGTCAGTTTCCCAGCGCATGTGCGGGAGCGTCAGCGGCCGCTGTCAGTTTCCCGCGCATGCGCAGTGGGGAGAGTCTCTTCCGCCTCCGCCATGGTGGAGGCCGTAGCGGAGGCGGAAGGGAAAGAGTGCCCCAACGGCACAGGCCCGCCCGCGGATCGGTGGGCCCCGATCGCGGGCCAGGCCACCGTGGGGGCACCCCCCGGGGTCAGATCGCCCCGCGCCCACCCCCAGGACCCTGGAGCCCGCCCACGCCGCCTGGTCCCGCCGGTAAATACCAGGTTTGATTTACGTCGGCAGTACAGGCAATTCCTGGGCGGGACTTCGGCCCATCCGGGCCGGAGAATCCAGCGGGGGTGTCCCGCCAACCGGCGCGGCCGGATTCCCGCCCCCGCCCAATCTCCGGGAGCGGAGACTTCGGCGGGGGCGGGGGCGGGATTCACGGCGGCCAACGGCCATTCTCCGACCCGGCGGGGGGTCGGAGAATGACGCCCGTGATATTACAAGTGGTCTGGACAGAGTGGGTACGAAGATACTCTACCCTTTGATTGAGGGGTTCAGAATAAGGAGACATAGGTTTTGGTTAAATGGTTAAGGGATAAGAGGTTTAGAAGGGATTTGAGAGGAAATTATTTCACCTGAGGAGATGGTGGGATCTGGAACTTGCTATCAAAAAGGGTGGCAGAGGCAGAAACCGACATAAAATCTAAAATAAATACTTGGATATGGACTTGAAGTGCTGTAATGTAAAAGGTTACAGGTCAAGAGCTAAAAAATGGGATTAAGCATGATGGCTGCATGTCATTCAGCATAGATGCAATGGGCTGAATGGCCCCTTTCTGAGATGTAAGTATCTATGATTCTATGATCCTATCTCCTGTGAAATTGTACATGGGGGCGGGTTTAGCACACTTGACTAAACAGCTGGTTCATGATGCAGGGCAAGGCCAGCAGCACAAGTTCAATTCCTGTACCGGCTGAGATTATTCATAAAAATCCTGCTTCTCAACCTTGCCCTTGCCTGAGGTGTGGTAATCCTCCGGTTAAATCGCTAGTCAGCCTATGATCAATTGGGACTATGATGACTTTATCCTTACACAGGAATCCAAGTGCGGAACTTTACACTCTGTGCACAGAGTGCCGGCTGAGGTGAGAAAACCAATGTGTAGCTCTCCAAATACACAGCCGAGATTTCTCTCCAAATTCTCTAGTACTCCGTGCACAGAAAATCAGGAGGGGTGACTTTCGCTGTCCTGCTAGCTGGGTGGGGCCCGATGGGGTCAGCAGCACCGGCTTCACAGTGACCGCCTTTTATAAAGGGTGCCGCGCTGAACTGTGCTGAAAAAAACTACCCCCACCTCATCCCCACTTAATGGATACAAGGAATCCCAGTGAAAAGCACCGAGGTAACCCTCCCCATTGATACGGTCAACCACCTCCCCCAAGCACCTGAGCAGCCACCACCGACCCCCACCCCCCCTGACCTCAAAGCACCTGGGTACACCATCCCCCACCCAAAAGGGAAACCCGTCCCAATGGAGCTGCCCAGATGGCCACGTTGGCACTGCCAGGTTGACACTGCCAGGTTGACACTGCCAGGTTGACACTGCCAGGTTGGCACTGCCAGGTCAGCACTGCCAGGTCGACACTGCCAGGTTGACACTGTCAAGTTGGCACTGCCAGGTTGACACTGCCAGCTTGACACTGTCAAGTTGGCACTGTCAGGTTGACACTGTCAGGTTGGCACTGCCAGGTTGACACTGTCAAGTTGGCATTGTCAGGTTGACACAGCCAGGCCGACACTGCCAGGCCGACACTGCCAAGGTGGCACTGCCAGGTTGACAATGTCAGGTTGACACTGCCAGGATGGCAATGTCAGGTTGTATTGCAGCTAACTTGCTGTTCTCTCTTAGTTTGGCTCTGTTTAATTACCTTTGCTCAAGTGTCGCCAGTTATCTTTCGACACCGCCACAAGGTTCAAATCCGAATACTGATCAAAGACTCGATACACCAGTTTGTAAGTTCAAAAGCAATGCTCATTGATTTACACACAGTCAAATCTACTCATGCATAAAACTCTACAACCTAAACTATCACTATTACTAGAAGCCTATACTTAGCTTCGGGTGCCCACTCAGTCAGAGGAACCGTTGCTCGGTTCTGAGGATGCTGGGTTGAGCTGTTTACAGGATAGCAACTAGGACCGTCTATCTCGTAGCGTGCGTTGACTTGGAACTTACTTGGTCTGGTGTAGCTGCTAGGCAGGTCTCACCTCGCTAAGAGCCAAGGCCAAGAGAGCGATTCTCTCTTGGGGAGTCCTTTTTATACCCCAAAAGGGTTTCACGCGCTTTTGGGTGGGCCTTGAACTTGGCCCCAATTAATTGGGCTGTTTCCCAATTGTTCTTATCAATTTTCCTCCAATAGAGGGGTGGGTTCCCTGGTTGCTGGGCGTGTCCTAGGTGGCCATTAGTCTGCTTTGTTTTAGTCTCCTCTGGCGCCGGGATGTCTGGCTTAGCATTGTTTACCGAAATGTTGCCTTTTGTTCCTGGGGATGGCTCATTAGTATGTAGATGGCTTAGCAGTACCAGTCCAGTCTGAGAGCTAAGGCTCTAATCAACAGACAGACCTTGCACCTGCTTGCTTTTTCGGTATTGTCCAATTTTCCCTGCATTCTTTGCAAGTGTCCATTTTGTAATCGGGACATGGCCATCACAGATGGCTACACTTCTTTGCGATCCTCAACGTGAAGCGTGAAGGATCACATTACTGCGTCGCCTTCATCCTCTGACCAAACGGGGCACCCATAATCAGGCTCTACTCTGTCCTATCCTATGAAACACAATTTTACCTAAATCATTTTAAATACATACATTATTATAAAACTCTACGGGGCGCTATGACATTACTGCATGCATTACAGAAAAATAAAAAACTGGAACCTCTAACTATTCTCAATAAACTATCCTCATTCAAACAATCCAAAAATCTACAACATCTTAAACTGTACAAAATAGCAGCACACAAATTTATCTGGCCTGTCATTCAGACGCAGAGGTTTACATTTCTTTATTTCACAGAATACATAAAGAGAAATGGATGCACTTTAATCCGTCTCAATGGGTTCGGGGGTCTGATGAAATCCGAAAATGGGGGACCTAAACCTGTATACCGGGGTGCGAGAGCGGTAGGCTCTCTTTCGCCATTTCCTGACTCTAAGTGTCTGCACGATACTGCAACGTATCGCCAGTACTAAGAGGGCTTCTACAACATATGATAGTGAGTACCAGGTGATAAACCTATCACACCAGGTCGGGGTATTGTTAGCTGTCGCGGGGTTCTGTGTATTGCAGGGGTGGGAATCATTTACGGCTTGTGTGGTAGGGGTCAGGGGGGTGGCGTCCGCGCGCAACTGAAAGGATCCCGCTAAGATCCATGTTGTGGTGTTGGGTGCTCTGAGGTACAGACGAACCAACACGGTTGCGATTGGTACAACGCAGTTTTATTCCAACTAGTTATTTACTCATCTGACTTGGTACTCAGCATGTGGTGACTGTATGAGTGTCTTGTTAATGAGGTCCTGGCCTTGTCCTGTCTCCAGATGGACTGGCCAGCAGGTGTCGTGTTTCTTGTCTTATACTGTGTCTGCTCTTGTCTGTGATTGGCTGTCGTGTTATGTCTGCTAATTGGTCTGTTGGTCTGTCTATCATGATGTCTGTGTTGTGATGTGTGTTTGAATATCATGACATCCCCCCTTTTTTTACAAGATTATGTGCCTACGTGGTTATAAATATAAATGTGTCCTGAGTGCAGCTAAAGGTGTGTGTGCGTGATATTTACAGCTTTTTACATGTGGCGTAACTATATACAAGGGGCGATGTCAGGTGTGACATGCTAATGAGGTTGTACCATAACAAAAGAAGAAGAACGTTGAAATTTGGACCGATCAAACGAGGCCTGGAACGATAAAACAGTGACATGTTACAATACAGTAGTTGCTAAAATTTGATGTGTGAACAGGCTCATAAGTCCAGTCTAGTAGGTGGGCGACAAATTTGGGTTGACGGCCTCAAGGATGGGTCGAGAACCACCGGCTGAGGTGCGAGCCTGGCCACGGGCGGCGACAGAAGGGGCATGGTATATGGCAGCTCCACGAAGTCGCTATCAGGAACCAGTGGAGGACACGGCGTCTGTGTATGGTTCCGTTGCGAGCGTGGAAGTAGGCGAAGGGCTCGGCGATTGCGCCTACGCATGGATCAATCCGGCATGCGCACCAGGAACGAGCAGGGAGCCACGCGTCGGAGAACTTCGGCAGGTACTGACCAGCCACCATCTGGTAGGTGAATGCGGATGTTGTCTCCAGTGGCCAGGGAGGGAAGATCAGTCGCCCTTGTGTCGTATGATCTCTTCTGGCGATCGCGCTGCAGTTGCATCCTATGCAGTACCGGAGCATGGTCTATTGTTGGTGCCAGGATGGAAGACACAGTGGTTCTGAGGGCGCGACCCATCAGCAGCTGTGCTGGCGAGAGACCCGTGGCTAGTGGGGCCGAGCGATAGGCCAGCAGGGCGAGGTAGAAGTCCGATCCGGCAGCAGCAGCCTTGCAGAGGAGCCGCTTGGCAATGTGAACGCCCTTCTCCGCCTTTCCATTGGACTGGGGATGCAGAGGGCTGGACATCACGTGTGTGAAGCCATACGAGGCCGTAAAGGGCGACCATTCATGGCTGGCAAAACTGGGCCCATTGTCCGACATGACAGTCATCGGAATGCCGTGGCGAGCAAAGGTGATGCCCGGCCAGTATACCGCCTCTCGGGCCCTCCGTCTGCACTTCTCGACCCCCAAGTGGCCTTTGTGTATTTGACCGAGAACCAGCTGGCGCATACTGTGCGGAATCACAATCCGGTCCAGCTTCAGAAGGATCCCATCAATGATGGCTAGGTCGTCTCATACATTATAGAACTGCGGGCACTGCCCTTTGAGCCATCCTCCCGTCATGTGGTGCATCACTCGCTGTAAAAGGGGGTCGGCCGCTGTCTCTTGGCGGATGCGGGCCAGACTGGAGTCATCAGCCGGCAGATTTGCTGCTGTCAAGGCCACCTGTGCCTCGACCTGACATACGAACGCCTCCGCATCTGGCGGCGTGGTCACTGCTCTGGATAGGGCATCCGCCACGATGAGGTCCTTCCCTGGAGTGTAGACCAGTTGGAAGTCGTACCTCCTGAGTTTAAGTAGGATGTGCTGGAGGCGAGGGTTCATCTCGTTCAGGTCCTTGTTTATTATGCTGACCAGGGGGCGGTGGTCAGTTTCGACCGTGAACCGTGGAAGACCATAGACGTAATCGTGGAACTTGTCTAAACCGGTTAGCAAGACCAGATGATGACATCGTCCACATATACGCGCACCCCTTTGATGCCTTCCATCATCTGCTCCATGATTCTGTGGAAGACCTCGGATGCCAAGATGATGCCAAATGGCATCCGGTTGTAGCAGAATCTGCCGTAAGGGGTGTTGAAGGTACATAGCTTTCGGCTGGACGTGTCCAGTTGGATCTGCCAAAATACTTTAGAAGCATCCAGTTTCGTGAATATCTTCGCTTGGGCCATTTCACTGGTGATCTCCTCCCGTTTGGGTATGGGATAATGTTCCCGCATAATGTTATTATTGAGGTCTTTGGGGTCTATACAGATGCGGAGCTCGCCAGGGGGCTTCTTGACACACACCATGGAGCTGACCCATGGCGTGGGCTCCGTGACCCTGGATAGGACCCGTTGGTCCTGGAGATCCTGCAGCTGCAGCTTGAGGCGGTCTTTAAGTGGTGCAGGAACCCTGCGAGGTGCGTGAACGACTGGGATGGCGTCCACAGTTGCCGCACGTCATGATGTCATGGCGTTCGTTACGCCACTGCGCATGCGCAGTTCGGTCTTGCGTCGGGCGTGCCTGCGCAGCACGTCCATCAGTGTTGCCGTAGGTTTTGGCGCGCACAAATGCGGGAGACCTCAAAAAGCGCGCAAAACGGCCGCCCTCGTCCGGGCCGCGGGCCGGGAGAAACCCGATTGCCTGGATGCGTTCGGCCTCGTGGGCGGCCTGGCTTGCCGATTCGATCGCTTGGGACCCCCTCCGTGCCGATTCGGTCGCCTGAAATTGGGCATAGTGGCTGGTCGCATTTTCATGCAGGACACAGGCTTCAACTGCAGATGCTAAGGTCAGGCCTTTAATTTTTAGAAGCTGCTGGCGTAGGCCACTGGAGGCAACGCCAAAAACGATCTGGTCCCGGATCATGGACTCTGAGTTGGTGCCGTAACCGCAGGACTGCGCAAGTATGCGGAGGTGCGTCAGGAAGGACTGAAAGGGCTCATCCTTACCTTGTAGGCGCTGCTGAAAGATATACCTCTCAAAGCTTTCATTGACCTCAACGTTGAAGTGCTGGTTGAGCTTGAGGAGGACCGTGTCATATTTAGATTTGTTCTCGCCTTCCGCGAACATCAAGGAGTTGTATACATCGATGGCATGCTGACCTGCGGTAGTGAGGAGCATGGCAATCTTTGTTTCGTCCGAGGCGCCCTGTTTTTCGTTGGCTCGCATGAACAGTTCGAATCGCTGTTTGAAGAGCTTCCAATTGGTGCCCAGGTTCCCAGTGACTTGCAACGGCTGCGGTTTGTTGTGGGTGTCCATGGCTCAGGATGGCAGATTTGCCGGTAAGTATCGATTCACTCACTGGTACCATGTGGTGTTGGGTGCTCTGAGGTACAGACGAACCAACACGTTTGCGATTGGTACAACGCAGTTTTATTCCAATTAGTTATTTACACATCTGACTTGGTACTCAGCACATGGTGACTGTGTGAGTGTCTTGTTAATGAGGTCCTGGCCTTGTCCTGTCTCCAGATGGACTGGCCAGCAGGTGTCGTGTTTCTTGTCTTATACTGTGTCTGCTCTTGTCTGTGATTGGCTGTCGTGTTATGTGTGCTAATTGGTCTGTTGGTCTGTCTATCATGATGTGTGTGTTGTGATGTGTGTTTAAATATCATGACACATGTGAACACGAAGGCTGTCTTCATCTTTGTCGGTCTTCTTCTTTGTCTTCCTCTGGGGTTCCTGAGGTTCCTGAGCTGTGAACACAAGCATAATATCTGTTATTATCTTGCTTAAGATCTCGTATGCCTGTCTGTCTGTCCTTTGTTGCCAATTTCCCTTTATAATTGGTCACCATCTGTGACTCCCTCATTTTTGTTTTTTAAACCAAATATTTGGGACAAGACATCCGAGAAAAATACTGACAAAGTGCGAGCTGTCTCGCAGCCTGTGTGATCTACCATCCTCGTGTTTTAGGATGTAAATAGCATACGGGTTGCCAAAACCAAACAGAAGAATTTCGAACCGAAAGTGCCAAAATGGGGTGCTTATGGGCCGCGGTGGGTAAGAAATGGATGGAATCCCTGGGTAGGACGGTGATCAATGCTGTATGTGCTCTACCCGAGCGTAGCTGACCAGAGGCGGGTCCTCAGGCAGGGCGAGGACCAATGCCGTTTCTTCACTGCCTGAGCAACCAGCAAGAATGGGTAAGAATGTGGTCGTCGTGGGGGGGCTGCCTCTCATGATCGAATCAGGAGAGTAGCTATGAGTCGTGTTCTGTCAACAAACTAGTTCCTCTGAACGGTTATCTGGCGACAAACTTGTTCCATGAACAGGCATTGGGCATCAAAGGAGTGGTGACGTGGGGCCGTGAAAACCTTTGAGTTTACGAACAACACTTAACATTAGCACTAACGAAGAAACATACAACAAAAATGGTGCAGGTTCTATCAGAAAGGACGCCGTATCTCTCCATCGGTTCTTTATCTCCATCATCTGGACACCTCACTGCTCAATAGCGAACAGGGTCGCAAAGGGATTTGTTTGGTGGGAGTCAGACTCTAAGTCATCATCTTCTCCCGTCTGCCAAACTCTTGCCTGTAGTAACCGTGCTAAAGCTGCTTGGGGCGAATTGGGGTCAATCTCATCATTCCGGATGAGCCTGAACGAATTGACTTGGTGCCAGAATCGTGTGTCGAGGTTGGAACTGTTAGGTTTCAATCCGTAATCGTCTGGCGGTGGGTTTGGGTCTGGGGCTTTGATATATGTAATCTCGAAGGGGTCAGTGGAATCATGCTCGGATTCGCTGGGAGTGGGGCCTGGTACAGGGGTATAATCGTAACGTGGTGTGCTGTGGCTATCGTCATCGTGATCACTACCACTGTCGCTGTCGCTGCTGGTTGAAGGAAGGGAGAGGCGGAGTCGTGGCTCTGGGGGCGGAGTTGAAGTCATGTCTGAGGACGGGCTGGAGTGGTTGGGGGAGGGTAGGAAAATGTCATCTGTGGGCGGGGCGTGCTCGTCTGCTGCTGCGAGCAGGATGTGGTGTGTGTGGTTATTCTGCGAGCCAGAAGCCTTGAGCTGGTTTATGTGAAACCACGCAGACTTACCATTGGGATATGTAATCTTGTATACGGAGGGGCTGACTTTGTCCGAAATAGAGTACGGTCTGGAAAATTTAGGGGAAAGGAATGAACTGGGGTTGTATAGGGAAAGCATGACTTGCTGCCCTACTGCAAACTCAGTGGCGTGTACTGTTTTGTCGAAACAAGCCTTGCTCTGATTCTTCCTGGCCCCAAGTCTCACAGCTGCTGCGAGTTGGGCTGCCTTTATGTTCTGTATCAATTGTTGTACAGCATTTTCATGCGTGAGGGCTGTGACTGCGACGCTGGCCAAATCCAGTCCTAATAAATACTCAGTGCCTTTCATGGGGCGTCCGGTCATGAGGGTGTGGGGAGTGTATCCTGTGGATGTGGATACCGTGTTTCTTATAAACATTAAAGCAAATGGGAGTACTGAATCCCAGGTACTGTTATTCTGCTGTACCTTTTTCCTGAGGGTGGCTTTTAATGTCCTGTTCATCCTCTCTACAATACCACTTGACTGGGGGTGGTATGAAATATGAAACTTTTGTCGAATGCCGAAAATCGTGAGGACGTTTTTCATTACACGTCCTGTGAAATGGGAGCCTTAGCCGGGCTCTATACTGCGTGGGAGGCCCCATCTTGTAAAGATGTGGTGTGTTAATATTTTAGCCGTTGTCTTGGCCGTATTAGTTCGCGATGGAAATGCTTCCACCCATTTTGTGAAGGTGTCTATTACCATCAACACATACTTATAACCATTTCTGCAAGAGGGTAGGGATCCTATATAATCTATCTGGAGATTTGTCCAGGGTCCATTAACGGGGTGGGTATGACTAAGTTGAGCCTTTTTCGCATATCTGTCCAGATTGTTCTGGGCACAGATTAAGCAATTCTCTATGTAGTGCGTTACATCGGTTTTTAAATTAGGCCACCAGCAGAGCGGTCTGAGGTGGGCTAGGGTGGGTTCAATACCTTGGTGTCTATGATTGTCATGGAACTGACAAATTATCTGGTTCCTGTCCTGGCTGGGAGCTATATAAATGCCATCCTTTAAAATCACACCGTCATGTGTGGTTATTGCGTTTTTGTATTTATCATACGGGGCTGGGAAGGTACCATTTAAAACTTCCCTGAGTTTCTCGTCCTCTTTCTGTGACTTCGCTAAATCCTGAATGTTGGTCTGTGAGACCTGAACTGCGTGTACTGGGGTGCTTTCGGGGGGGTTCCAAAAATAACCATGCCTGGAGCCTGCCTTCACTACGGCGTCTGCTTTAACGTTACCGGGGGGGGGAAGAACGGTGATGACTGTTCCATATTTTTGATCCTTCGCTGTCTCTAAGATATGGCGGAGTAATGGGGCTGAGGGTAGGGGTTTACGGTCCGCGGAACAAATCCTCTCGTTTCCCACAGGGGTAGGACTTTCCGGAAAGAGTTAATAGTGATCACTACCTGGACACTGTGTTTCAGGAGGCAGTCACACCTGTTGTGGTCCATGTCGGTACCAACAACATAGGCAAGTCTAGGAAAGAGGACCTGTTTAGAGATTATAAAGAGCTAAGATTCAAATTAAAAAACAGGTCCTCAAGGATCATACTCTCCGGATTACTGCCCGAGCCACGTGCAAATTGGCATAGGGAGGCAAGAATAAGGGAAGTTAACACGTGGCTGAAAGAGTGGTGTGGGAATGAGGGGTTCCTTTTCATGGGACACTGGCATCAGTTTTGGGACAGGGGGGACCTATACCGTTGGGATGGTCTCCACCTGAACCGAGCTGGGACCAGTGTTCTGGCGAAAAGAGTAAATAGGGTGGTCAATAGGACTTTAAACTAAAGATTGGGGGGGAAGGGAAAGTCAGGGAACCAAGAGGGGAAGTAATCAGCGGGGAGCATAGCTGCTTAGGAATACAAAAAACACGAACAGACAAAACTCAAGAGTGGTTACGATTGTCCCCATCCCACAAAATATGACACAGTGTATGGAAAGGCTCAGTAAACCAAGGTCCACCACACTAAGAAAACAAAAAGGGACGGTCAATAGAGAATTAAAGGTGCTATATTTAAATGCGCGCAGTGTACGGAACAAGGTAGATGAGCTTCTGGCCCAGATTGTGACTGGCAGGTATGATGTGGTAGGCATCACCGAGACATGGTTTCAGGGGGTTCAGGACTGGCATTTAAACATCCAGGGATTCACAACCTATCGAAAAGACAGAGAGGTGGGCAGAGGGGGCGGGGTTGCCTTGTTAATTAGGAATTAAATTAAATCAATAGCACTAAACGACATAGGGTCAGATGATGTGGAGTCTGTGTGGGTAGAGTTGAGGAACCACAAAGGCAAAAAAACCATAATGGGAGTTATGTACAGGCCTCCTAACAGTGGTCAGGACCGGGGGCACAAAATGCACCACAAAATAGAAAGTGCATTTCAGAAAGGCAAGGTCACAGTGATCATGGGGGACTTCAATATGCAGGTGGACTGGGTAAATAATGCTGCCAGTGGACCCAAGGAAAGGGAATTCATTGAATGTTTACAGGAGGGCTTTTTGGAACAGCTTGTGATGGAGCCCACGAGGGAACAGGCCATTCTGGACTTAGTGTTATGTAATGAGCCAGACTTGATTAAAGATCTTAAAGTAAGGGAGCACTGAGGAGGCAGTGATCATAATATGGTCGAATTCAATCTCCAATTTGAAAGAAAGAAGGTAGAATCAGATGTAAAGGTGTTACAGTTAAATAAAGGTAACTACAGGGGCATGAGGGAGGAACTGACGAAAATCGACTGGGAGCAGAGCCTAGTGGGAAAGACAGTAGAACAGCAATGGCAGGAGTTTCTGGGAGTAATTGAGGACACAGTACAGAGATTCATCCCAAAGAAAAGAAAGGTTATCAGAGGGGGGATTAGGCAGTCATGGCTGACAAAGGAAGTTAGGGAATGCATCAAAGCAAAAGAGAAAGCCTATAATGTGGCAAAGAGTAGTGGGAAGTCAGAAGATTGGGAAGACTACAAAAACAAACAGAGGATAACAAAGAGAGAAATAAGGAAAGAGAGGATCAAATTTGAAGGTAGGCTAGCCAGTAACATTAGGAATGATAGTAAAAGTTTCTTTAAATACATTAAAAACAAACGGAAGGCAAAAGTTGACATTGGGCCGCTCCAAAATGACGCTGGTAATTTTGTGATGGGAGACAAGGAAATAGCTGAGGAACTGAATAAGTACTTTGCATCAGTCTTCACAGTAGAAGACATGAGTAATATCCCAACAATTCCGGAGAGTCAGGGGGCAGAGTTGAGTATGGTAGCCATCACAAAGGAGAAAGTGCTAGAGAAACTAAGAGGTCTAAAAATTGATAAATCTCCGGGCCCAGATGGGCTACATCCTAGAGTTCTAAAGGAGATAGCTGAAGAAATAGTGGAGGCGTTAGTTATGATCTTTCAAAAGTCACTGGAGTCAGGGAAAGTCCCAGAGGATTGGAAAATCGCTGTTGTAACCCCCCTGTTCAAGAAGGGAACAAGGAAAAAGATGGAAAATTATAGGCCAATTAGCCTAACCTCGGTTGTTGGCAAGATTCTAGAATCCATTGTTAAGGATGAGATTTCTAAATTCTTGGAAGTGCAGGGTCGGATTAGGACAAGTCAGCATGGATTTAGTAAGGGGAGGTCGTGCCTGACAAACCTGTTAGAGTTCTTTGAAGAGATAACAAATAGGTTAGACCAAGGAGAGCCAATGGATGTTATCTATCTTGACTTCCAAAAGGCCTTTGATAAGGTGCCTCACGGGAGACTGCTGAGTAAAATAAGGGCCCATGGTATTCGAGGCAAGGTACTAACATGGATTGACAATTGGCTGTCAGGCAGAAGGCAGAGAGTTGGGATAAAAGGTTCTTTTTCGGAATGGCAACCGGTGACGCGTGGTGTCCCGCAGGGTTCAGTGTTGGGGCCACAGCTGTTCTCTTTATATATTAACGATCTAGATGACGGGACTGGGGGCATTCTGGCTAAGTTTGCCGATGATACAAAGATAGGTGGAGGGGCAGGTAGTATGGAGGAGGTGGGGAGGCTGCAGAAAGATTTAGACAGTTTAGGAGAGTGGTCCAAGAAATGGCTGATGAAATTCAACGTGGGCAAGTGCGAGGTCTTGCACTTTGGAAAAAAGAATAGAGGCATGGACTATTTTCTAAACGGTGACAACATTCATAATGCTGAAGTGCAAAGGGACTTGGGAGTCCTAGTCCAGGATTCTCTAAAGGTAAACTTGCAGGTTGAGTCCGTAATTAAGAAAGAAAATGCAATGTTGTCATTCATCTCAAGAGGCTTGGAATATAAAAGCAGGGATGTACTTCTGAAGCTTTATAAAGCATTAGAATATTGTGAGCAATTTTGGGCCCCACACCTCAGGAAGGACATACTGGCACTGGAGCGGATCCAGCGGAGATTCACACGGATGATCCTAACATACGATGAACGTCTGAGGATCCTGGGATTATATTCATTGGAGTTTAGGAGGTTGAGGGGAGATCTAATAGAAACTTACAAGATAATGAATGGCTTAGATAGGGTGGATGTAGGGAAGTTGTTTCCATTAGCAGGGGAGACTAGGACCCGGGGGCACAGCCTTAGAATAAAAGGGAGTCACTTTAGAACAGAGATGAGGAGAAATTTCTTCAGCCAGAGAGTGGTGGGTCTGTGGAATTCATTGCCACAGAGGGCGGTGGAGGCCGGGACGTTGAGTGTCTTTAAGACAGAAGTTGATAAATTCTTGATTTCTCGAGGAATTCAGGGCTATGGAGAGAGAGCGGGTAAATGGAGTTGAAATCAGCCATGATTGAATGGTGGAGTGGACTAGATGGGCCGAATGGCCTTACTTCCGCTGCGATGTCTTATGGTCTTATGGTCCCAAAGAAATTCTACGGGGTGTCCCCCGACTTTGCCTGCTACTACCGGTCTACCGGTCTTGTCCCAAAGGGTGTTGCAGACCCAAGTTGGGGAGCCCGAACACCGTCAGTCGGTGCCATTCATGTCTGCATTCTCTGAGCGGGCGCTAACTCTGTGGATCGGCTTTGCCCTATTCCTGTTTATGGTGCCTGTCTGTTGGTTTCTCGTCAGATGTCGCCGGTAAATGTTGCTAACTTGCTGTTGTCTCTTAATTTGGCTCTGCTTAATTACGTTTGCTCAAGAGTCACCAGGTATCTTTCAACACCGCCACAAGGTTCAAAACCGAATACTGATCAAAGACTAGATACACCAGTTAGTAAGTTCAAAAGCAATGCTCATTTATTTACACACAGTCAAATCTACTCATGCATAAAACTCTACAACCTAAATTATCACTATTACTAGAAGCCTATACTTAGCTTCGGGTGCCCACTCAGTCAGAGGAACAATGGCCATTGCTCGGTTCTGAGGCTGCTGGGTTGTGCTGTTTACAGGATAGCAACTAGGAGCGTCTATCTCGTAGCGTGCGTTGACTTGGAACTTACTTGGTCTGGTGTAGCTCCTAGGCAGGTCTCTCCTCACTGAGAGCCAAGGCCAAGTGAGCGATTCTTTCTTGGGGAGTCCTTTTTATACCCCAAAAGGGCTTCGCGCGCTTTTGGGCAGGCCTTGAACTTGGGCCGTTTCCCAATTATTCTTATCGATTTTCCTCCACTAGAGGGGTGAGTTCCCTGGTTGCTGGGCGTGTCCTAGGTGGCCATTGGTCTGCTTTGTTTTAGTCTCCTCTGGCGCCGGGATGTCTGGCTTAGCATTGTTTACCGAAATGTTGCCTTTTGTTCCCGGGGATGGCTCATTAGTATGTAGATGGCTTAGCAGTACCTGTTCTGTCTGAGAGCTAAGGCTCTAATTCGCAGACAGACCTTGCACCTGCTTGCTTTCTCGGTATTGTCCAATTTTCCTGCATTCTTTGCAAGTGTCCATTTTGTAATCGGGACATGGCCATCCCAGATGGCTACAGTTGGCAGTCAGGTTGGCACTGCCAGGTTGGCACTGTCGGGTTGGCGCTGTCGGGTTGGCGCTGTCGGGTTGGCGCTGTCGGGTTGGCGCTGTCGGGTTGGCACTGCCAGGTCGACACTGCCGGGTCGACACTGCCGGGTCGACACTGCCAGGTTGGCACTGTCAGGTTGGCACTGCCTGTAGTCTTTAGATTACAGAATATGCAGTGCACAAAATTTAGTGTGCAACAAATCAAGTTGTGCAGAAGAAATGCATGTGGAATTCATAGGCAGAGAGAGAGAAAGAGAGAGCAAGATTATTTAAGCCTCAACATTATTGTTGCTGATTTTAGCAGATGGACACTTAATACGTTAATCTGACATTCTTTTTTCTGCTATTTTGGCCAGGGTGTTAACTCACTTACATTAAACAAGATAACACCTGCTTAAAAATAGCAAAGCAATGCCATACCAAATTGTGAAGTGCCTGTCCACTGGATTCTTCTGCCCCACCCATTGCAAGAACACCGCGGACGAGAAGCGGAGAATGGTGAAGTCCACTGTGAATTCTACACTGAAAAGACAAGTCTAACTCTGTTCAATCTGCATGAATTAGCGTAGGTCTGTTCCCCATGAAAGTCAATGGCAGGACCAGGCACACACTTATTCAGAGCTGACTGCAGTTTACTCCTTGTAAGAAAATGTGGAAACAGTCAACATAATTTTATTCTGTATAATAGCAGTTCTTTTTGAAGGTCTATCCCATGTTTCAACTTCAGCACCTGGTATACAGAATCTGAATAGCTCTTTAACCGGTTGCATTTAAATTGGATAACCATACATGATACATAACCTTACTTCGAATTTCAGCAATAGTACCACAGAATTATAGACTGTTGCACAGAGGGAGGTCATTTAGCCAATCTTGTCAGTGCTATATCTCTGTAAGAGCACAGTACGAAGTCTTACAACACCAGGTTAAAGTCCAACAGGTTTGTTTCGATGTCACTAGCTTTCGGAGCGCTGCTCTTTCCTCAGGTGAATGAAGAGGTCTCTCTGTAAGAGCGACTCAATTAATCTCACTTTCCAGCCCTTTCCCCTTTCTCTTCAGAAGGTTATCCGATTCCCCTTTGAAAGTCATGATCGAATCGGCCTCCGCCACACTTCAGATCCTAAATACTCGCTGCGGAAAACATTTTCCTCGCATCAACTTTGGTTGTTTTGTCATTCACCTTAAAGTGGTGTCCTCTGGTTTTCGATCTTTTAGCTGATGGAAACAATTTCGCTTTATCTACCCTGTTCAGACCCTTCATGACTTTCAAAGCCTCTATTGAACCTCCTCGCAACTTTCTCTTCTTGAAGGAAAGCAGCCGTAATTTTTGCAATCTATCCATGTAACATGGGAGCCAAGTTACTGAATATATTTAAGCAGGAAATAGATAGATTTCTAGAACGTCAAGGGGTATGGAGAGAGGGCAGGAGTATAATATTGAGATAGAGGATCAGTCATGATCGTATTGAATGGTGGAGCAGGCTGGAAGGGTCAAACGTCCTACTGCTGCTCCTATTTTCCAAGGGCGGGATTCTCCTGCCGCGTCCACCCGGCGACCGGAGAATCCCGCCCGAGGTCAATGGACTTCGCCATTCTCCGCTTCTCGTCCGCGGTGTTCTTGCAATGGGTGGGGCAGAAGAATCCAGTCTAATGTTTCTCGGTAAAATAAATTCTCATGAATCTTTAATGCATTCGCATCCTTCCTGAAGTATATTGTTCAATAATGAGGATAGATCCATTTTGTGAAGTTAGAGCAAGGTGGCATAACTTTAAAGTTAGAGTTAGGCCATTCGGGGGTGATGCCAGGGAGCATTTCTTCACACAAAGGATGGTGGAACTGGATAAATACTTGAAAAGAAGAAACTTGCATGTTGATAGGGAAAGCGCAGCGCAGAGCGAAAATAATTGGGTGGCTGTTTCAAAGGGCTAGCACAGACATGACAGGCCGAATAGCCTCTTTCTATGTTGTACCATTCTAGAAACTATGAATCTGTCATCTATGGAAATGCAGAACGCGCTCCCCCAAAAAGCTGTTGCGTCTAGGAGATGGGGGGATGGGAGAGGTAGTCAATGAAAATTTCAAGAAAATGATGAACCAGTTTTGAAAAGGGTATGAAGGGATATGGGAACAAGATGGGTGAATAGAAATAAAATACAGAATAGCCGTGATTCTATAGAATGGCGGAGAAAGCTCGAGGGGCTGAATGGTCTACTTCTCTTCCTGTCATCTTATGCACCATTGTTTCTATTCCTACTGCTCCTCTCTCAGTTTTTCCTTCTTTCTCCTTGACTGTTCTCCCTAGCATAGGGTACTGAGGACACTTAGGGCACTCATGATCTATGTGACTCAGTTCCTTCGCAGTTCATTCACCCATAGCCACCTGAGAGAGCTGCATCCCTATGGCTAATGTTGATCAATGTCTGCACAGTCTACCCTGCCTTATTTCTGGTTCAGGTTTAAAATATGGTCAGAGTGAACTCCCAGGGGAAAGGAGTAGGCCCTGGATTATGATGTCACACAAATTTTATGCAATTGCACCCCTTACAAACACTCCTGGACAGCACTAGATCCAGGCCTACAGGCACAAGAGCCTACTGAATGGCTAACAGTTAATCAGACACAATGGACAGGCTAATGAAGATAAAGGGGTTTATTCCCAATGGTCACTCACTGGTTGATATGTTCTGTAAACTTCCTTTGTGCCCTATTTAAATGTTGTCATTAACTCACTTCGAGTAAACAGGTTAACGACTGCATCAAAATAGCTCATAAAAGAATGTCATGCCAACTTGTTAAGCCGTGCACTACCAGAGGAAATAGAACCCCTTGATGTTCTGACACTTCAGTTTGTTGTTTCTTTTTGATGATTAGGCTATTTGCACACTCTGTGATTTGCATTCTGTGACCCTGGGCAGGCATGATTTTGTCATACCAGCAGACACCATGTGAAAGGCCGTCGGTGATGGCTGGGGTGTACTACATCTGAAAACAACTTGATATTGGGGTTGGTCTTCTTATTCTGCTCTTTCCCCTCAAGAAACTTTCACAGGAAACCCAGTGACAGATATCTACTTGCATACTGAACATGAAGCCAAACATGCAGATGGAATTAAAGTCATGTGCTCTGGCGATTATATACTGGGCTTATGTGAAAAAAGTTTGGTCATTTTCCCTCCATTTCCTAGTCGGGCACTACCTCAAACTGTTCCTCGTTCAACATTGCGTGTGTGTGTGTAGGGGGGGAGGAGGGGGGCAGATGTGGTAGACCTGAAAGAAAGCATTCCTCAGCTCTGACATAGCTCACACAAGCACCAAATTATAATTAAAATGTTTTATTAGCTCAAAGCTGAAACAATTCCACTACAATTTCATGACTTGCACTTGAGGCAGTGTGACATTAGCCCCTTCTATTATTTTGGTTGTTCTTCCTTTCTCTGCCCGGCACATGTGGAAAAAGAAAGTGGAAAAAATTAGTAGAAATAATATTCAGTTTGCTCCAGTCAGTGCACTATTCAGTATTTGGCAAGGCGGCATGTGTATTTTTATCACAGAACTTTCTGTAGTGAGAGCTCTCATCGCCACAAGCTGATGGATATGTATCACTTCTGAGAGGCTGCTCAACGGATGAGGAGCCTTTTAATGTATCCCATAAGGGAGGCAACTCTGCATAATCCTAGGGGAGGACCACGGGCCTAATCCAACCTGAAAGAATATCAGAGTAAAGCAAAGGCAGGCAACAAAAAATAGAATGGCCTACTAAAATCAGAGGCTGAGCTATCACAAGGTGAAAAACTTGAGACATTCAAACCTTTATGAGGTGGCCTTGGTTCTGTGGTAGCAAGATTGTCTCAACCAGAATGTTGTATGTCAAGTCCTACTCCAAAGATTGAGCCCATAATCGGCACGATACTGATAATCTATTTCTTTAGTAACGGCGGCTAGAGGACCACACTCCGAGATCGCTTCTCTATAACGCCATGGGATATTCCCACAGGAGAAGGTGAGTCTTGTTTTAACACCCCTTTTTGGGAGATGACACTTCAGCACTCCTAGAGTGAAACATCACTATTGGTAATGTGCTCCGCTCTTCTGGAGTGGGACTTGAACCCGCCAACCTTCTGACTCAGAGGCAAGAGCGCTACCACTAAGCCAACTCTGACACTCCAAATCACCTGAGCTGGAACAAGAGCGAGACAGCTAGAGAGAGGGAGACTGCAGATCGTAAATGTGTGCAAGAAATCTTGGAACAAGACAGAAAGTCTGTAAAAGAAAAAAAAAATCAGGGAATGAGTGAAGGTGATGAGTGCAATGCTGTTAGCAAGAAACTAGAGTAAGAGTGCCCTCAGTATTGTGAGCGAGCCCAACTCAATCAGGAAAAATTCACTTTCTGTAGGGAACAATAAATGCTTTGAGAAACAGTTAAGGTAGGGTAAAACTTAATACAGATACTGAGATGATTCCAAGTTCAACTACATCACACATGATCAATTTATTAAAGCAAGAACTTGCATTCATACAGATTCTAACAATGCCCTCAGGTGATCTCAAAGCTCTTTATAATCCCTGAATTATATTTTGACGTGAATCATTATCGCAGGCATGAAAAAGAAAAGATCTGAATTCATGTAATGCATTTCATGACCTCACGATGTCTCAATCGGCTTTGCAGCCAATGAAGTAGTTTGGAAGGGCAGCCCGTCACTGTTGTAATGTAATATTGTAGATAACATGGTGGCCATCTTGTGCACAACAAGGCCCACAAACGGCCGATGAAGTGATCACCAGACAATCTGATTTCTGGTGATGTTAGTTGATGGAGGAATATTGGCTGGCGCACTGGGAAAAACCTTGCTCTTCTTGAATAATGTAAAGCCGACCTGAACATCCATCTAAGCCAGAGAAAGTATCATAGAATTGTAGAAATTTATAGCACAAATTGTGAGGTCATGCATTTTGGTCGAAAAAATGGAACGTTAACCTATTATCTAAATGGGGAAAGACTTCGGGGCGCTCCGATGCAGAGGGATCTGGGTGTCCTTGTGCATGAGTCACAGAAAACGAGCATGCAGATGCAGCAGATAATAAGGAAAGCAAATGGAATGTTGGCATTTATAGCAAAGGAAATTGGGTATGAAGGTAAGGAAGTGTTGTTGCAACTATACAAAGCATTGGTAAGACCCCACCTGGAGTACTGTGCGCAGTTTTGGCCCCCTTATTTGAGGAAAGATTAGTGGCATTGGAGGCAGTTCAGAGGAGGTTCACTAGATTGATCCGCGAGATGAGGGGTTTTCCGTATGAGGACAGTTTAGGCCTATACTCTTTAGAGATTAGAAGAATGAGGAGAGATCTAATTGAGGTATACAAGATGCTTAAACGTGCCGGTAAAGTAGACGTGGAGCTGATGCTTCATCAGTGAGGCATTCTAAAACGAGAGGTCATAATCTTAGAATAAGAGATAGCAAATTTAAAACAGATTTGATGAAAAACAGCTTCTCCCAAAGGGTTGTGAATCTGTGGAATTCGATACCCCAGAGTGTGGTTGATGCAGGGACAGTGTGTAAATTTAAGGAGAAGTTAGACAGATTTTTAATTGGTAATAGGCTGAAGAGTTATGGAGAACGGGCAGGAAAGTGGAGTTGAGGCCAGGATGGGATCAGCCATGATCACATTGAGGGTGTTGGGCTCAGGAGGCTAAATTGACTACTCCCGCTCCTAGGTCATGTGTTCTCAGGAGGAGATGCTTTGGCTGATTTCACAATCCAGCTCTTGGCCTGTAACATTGTAGGTAACAGATGAGGAACATATCAGCCATGATAGAATGGCGGAGCAGACTCGATGGGCCGAATGGCCTAATCCTGCTCCTATATCTTATGAACTTATGAAAAGAGGGTCGATGCAGGTGGATTGACTGTACTGAGGTGGGTTTGTTCTCATGGGATGGATTGGCTATGACGGTGGCTTTGGCAAAGAAAACAATAGTGCTTCTGAAGTGAGGAACTGCTCAGAAAGAGGAGCAATAATCCTGAAAAGGGCGAAGTGAAGTGAGAAAGGAGGTAGGCAGTACATAGCTGTGGAAAGACAACCATGGTGGGCAAGTGCTAGATATGAAGCACAGGTTGGAGAATCTCGTCAGGTTCAATGGAGAGCAACTATTTTTCATCTTTGCGACACAATAGTGGAGTTTTCTTTACTCCTACACATTAGTGTGGTGCACTGCCATGGTACTGTACTGAAATGTAAAGAAGCATTTCACATAATGAATTTTATTTTGGAACTGGAATGATGGTGCTACGTAGTCACGTACAAGCGTTTAAAGCTCGATGGCAGCATACCTCAGGTACTTAAATCTCTCTTCTGCCTCCCAATTTGAATCTCTTTGCTCTGTTCCCACCATGGCCTCTCTCTTCTGTGTAGTCTGTTTTCAGCAGTCATCCTGACCTCTTGAAACTGGAACACAGCAGGAGAGGTGAGAGCTCGCTGCCAAACTGATCTTGCCACTAAAGGAGTGTCAGCCAAAATGTCAACCACACATACCTAACTGGAAATCCAAATTCAGGGAGTTGCATTTTTCATTATTAAATATAATATGAATAATAGATACAGTCGTTGAGCATGTAATCTCAATGCTCATGTTCTCGTGGCATATGCATGAGAACTTAATATTTTTGTGCATTTTCTGATAAACGATTAAGAGCAGCGTGAGCAGTAACTATGAAATCCAAAGATGTGCAGGTTAGGTGGATTGACCATGATAAATTTCCCTTAGTGTCCGAAAAGGATAGGTGGGTTTACTGGGTTACGGGGATGGGGTGGAGGTGTGGGCTTAGGTGGGGTGCTCTTTCCAAGGGCCGGTGCAGACTCAATGGGCCGAATGGCCTCCTTCTGCACCGTAAATTCTATGATTCTATGATTCTATGAATGCTTTACGTCCTTTATGGCTGATAGGAGACATTTGCGAAGTGAATATATACATGTACAGCACTTTTGCCTGTATTGTGTAAGTTTATGCAAGGTGTTTTGGACTGATTTTAGTTTTCTTCGAAAATCCGAATGTCACCAGAGTGTTGTCGCTAGCCATTTTGTGTGGTTATTGGACAACACTGCCCCAAATATGGAGTTTTGTATCACTACAAAGTGCTCCACCCACTGCCCCAGCTTAAATTCCAAAAAAGCCATCTCTTCAAAGGATTGGATATGAAAACATGACTGACAGTTAGTGTTCTTTTCTCCCCCTTAGTATTTTTTATAAAAAATCGGCCCTCTCTTTAGGATTTTTTGCATCTAAGCTAGTGATCGGCACACTTGCTTCAGACACCCATTCACCCGGAACAGCAACAACAATTTCCATTTCCCTCATGTAATAATGGTGGTTAACAAGGAGAGAAAACCAGCTGGGGGGGTCAAAGAGATTGAGGGCGTGGGATGATACATGATTGAAGAGAAGGAATGGTTGATCTTGAAAGATAGTGGTCAGACAGAAAGGTTTCAGGAAAGAGTTCCAGTGAGCAGAGAATTGTGATTGAAGGATCAGTGACCGACTTTTGGGCCAGGATGTGAAGGAACAACCAGGAAACCAAAGTCAGAGAAGAAAAGGGGTGTACCCTCAAGGTTGGAGTAAATCACATGGGGGAGGAAGAGGAAAAAGTGCAGGCAGATTCAAAAATCAAGGCAAGTGCTCTGAAATTGATATGTTGATGGTGAAGAGAGAAGCATTAAGTTTCAACCAAGTCAAGGAAAATGAGAATGTCCAAAATAGTGCGTGAGAGGACATGGGTTGTTAAACTTCTGCTTCATTGGAGTTGACAAAGGATGAATGAAGGGAAACTGGTAAGGAGAATATTTGAGAGGCAGGTCTTGTGATGAAAGCCTTAAGGCTTATTTGCTGACAAAAAGAGAGAGAGACTACAAGCATCAGTAGACATCATTCACCAGGTGGAAGAATGGTGTCTTGGTGATTCCATTCACCCTTTCCATGGTAAGATAGTTGACATCGGGCATTTACCACATGAGGGATGGTGAGCACAGTCATACACTCCACCATTTTGTCCGGCCTCAGTGCCACATACTTGACGTTTCGCCAAAATATTCAGGAGAAATCCAGTCACTTGTGCTGGCTCCCATGGTGTGATGAATATAAGAAATTGTCATATTTTATAGTCTGGATCCTTTCTGAAATATTATTAAACCTAGGTTAAAATGCTTACAGACAGTCTGTCTGGTAGAGGTGTGATTAAAAGCGAGGTAATCAGTGATTTTGCAGGAGAAGTGTTTTGCTGATAGATATTAAAAACTGTTTTAACTGTTTGCAGATAGAGAGCTAAAGTAAGGTTGTAACAGTTTGAGCCTGGCTGAACAAATCAAGGCACATCTTGTAACAAGCGACAAAAGAATGCTGTGTGCTTTGAGTGCAGCTGGTGTAGTAAATGGGAGGGGCCAGGTCTGTCTGGGAAATATACTGGTTTGCTTAATTGGAACGTAGAGGCAGGCTTCAGAAGCAAGTTATAATGTTGTACCTGTTAATTGTAAAGCTATTTTTTTTGTTGGCAATGTGCTTAATTCTGTATTCAAATTAAAATTTGTTTTAATATAAAAGCTGTCTACTGGTCAGTGTTATCACTTCCTCACAGTTTTACAAAATGCAAATAGTTGGGTTCTAATCTTGGTCTTAACCAAAATTAGGGTTCTGGTCAGGACCCATAACAGTGATTACAAGTTTGATAGGGATGAGGAAGATCATTTCGCCCATTTTAGCTTGTTCAAACACAAACCAAGCATTTTTGTCTAATATGGTTTTGGCGCCTTAACAAGAGATTCAACATAGCTTTATTCCATCTTTAATTCGTACAGCAACAATTAATAAGTTTTTCAATTCAGCTTAGACACAGATATCTTTAGCAATTTGCTTAAATATATGTTTGTCTTGCAGTTACTTTCTGAATTTAACAATTATTTAAATTTACTTGGTCCTCGCTACTTTCCTGATTTTTTTAACTTCCAGAGTATTATTGTTAATATCTATCTTCTATAATTGTTAGTCTCACTGTAAAAACCCTTGAAAGAGTTACAACATATAGAATTAGGTGTGACTGTGTTTTAACAGCATACTAATCTCATAATTATTGGTGAAAGCCCTCACTGACCCTGAAAAGCTTATCTTATATTTGTGGGATATCAAATTTCTCCATATTGATTAAAAAAAAAGTTTTACACCTTTTCCAAATAATATTTACGAATGTCTGTTTGCAATATTTTAGCTTCTATCCAAATGTATAACCATATTCATATATTTCACTATCTAAAACTGTAAATTAAAAAGCGAAGGGATTCAGTGCTCTTAACCTCCTGGTTTGCAGTCTGTGATAATGCTTCAATGTGATTGGTTGCTAATCCTGCTTGCTGACATCGCCTACACCGAGGTGCCTGGTATTCCCTGTGACCTGGGGCCAGATTCAAACTAACTTTGGGGAAGCGGAAAGCCTCACGGCAGAGACTGGTAGATCTTTGTGGGCAGCTTTCTTCGAGGTCAGCGTCGTTGTTTCGCTGATGACCCTAAATTCTAGGGCTTTATGCTGATGTACTGGCTCTGGGTCACTGTCCGTGTGGAGTTTGCCCATTCTCCCCGTGTTTGCATGGGTTTTGCCCCCACAACCCAAAGATGTGCAAGGTAGGTGGATTGAACATGCTAAATTGCCCCTTTATTGGAAAAAATAAATTGGGTACTCCAAATTTTTTTTTTAAATAGCAGGAAAGACCAAAATCGAGATTTGCGCCAGGCACGAATCATTTTGCCATCTAACCGGCCCGCTCCCGATGGCGAGTTACGGATCTTGTCCAAATATGGTGAGAATATCATTAACCCCAATTAGCGTCAATTTCCATCTCATCAGTGAGATTGAAGTCAAATGTAACAACCTCCCGGGAATTAATCAGCTCCCCGCGAGAAATCACACGGGCGTCGTTTAGTACTCTTTTTTTTAAAATGTGAAGCTGGTGCAATGGCTGCTGAGGGGAACTGAGGAGGTGAGTAGCCGTTTCCATTTTACGGCATGCAGCTCAAGGGCACCGGAGCTGCTGCCCCAGTGCTCAGGGGCAGAGATGGGGACCCCCTTAGAGGGCTTGGGCTTGGTCGAGGGGCTGAAGCGTCCCAGGTCAGGGTTGCTCCTGGGCTGAGGCGGGTTTTTCATCTGAGGGGTCTTTCATCTGAGAGGCCTTCAAGCTATCTTTAAATATTGTGGATACCCATAACCGCACCAGTCTTATGAAACACTACCAGGATAGATCCCTATTCTTGGTTCTAGGCTGAAGGTCACTTTAACTCCCTTTGAATGTGAGCAGCCTCTAGCTTCACAGCTGAAGGCTATTGCATATGAGGAATTGGCTTTGTTAGTTGTGAGAGCACTTCACAGCTGCAGGTTTGCTTCTTACTCCTGCAGATGGCTGGAGATACGTGGGGTGGGATTCTCCAATAATGGGCTATGTCTCCACGCCAACGTCAAAACGCGGGCGTTTCACTCTGGACTTTCCTTAAGAAAGTCCAGAGTGATTCTCCGACCTGCAGGGGGTCAGCAAGGCCCCGGAGTGCTCCTCACAGCTTTGGCTGCGGATATGGGTCCCTGCACCTCCGGTCGGGAGTCCGCGTATGCATACCGCGGACCATGATGAATGAAGTAGGTCCCCCCCCCCCCCGCGATCGCGTGCACCCACGGATCGGTGCTGTCCCATCGTTTGCCTGGCCGTCTGTGAGCCCCCCCGCCCAGTGAAGGATACCACGCCCCCCCACCAAACTGAGTCCGCAGCCGCCACCGGCCGTTCCCGACATGGAAAACGTGGTTACAACCACGCCGTTGGTAACTCAGCCAGTTTTCCTGGGAGAATCGTCGCGGGGGCCTCTGTCAATGGCCCCCTACCCAGAGAATCGTGGGAGCTGCGTCGGACCGGATTTTGGCAATTTAGCCACCTAAAATGGCTGATTCCCGATTAATTTGGCCAAAACCCGATATAAAATGGCTAACCTAAAATGCTGATGGGAAAAGCAGCCAACAAGGCACAAACGGACAGCTGCAGACAGAATAGCGTATTCGGCTCTGGGGAAGTCGGCCCAGATCGATACCTGCGACCATCAGCAGCACATCAACACAGGCATCTGCAGTTTAATCGGCTATCCCCGGGAACAATTGCAACATATTAGCAATTGAATGCCGGGCCAGACCTCTTGGCGCCTGCAGTGGCCGAGACAAAGACAGGTGAACGACCACCCCCCGATCGAGGAATCGCCCCATTATTGGAGCATATCGAACCCAGTGATTGGGAACAAGTCCAATCACTTGGGACTCAGGGTCAAGGTCCGCCCCGAGAGGCGGGAAGCCCCTGGGCCCTATAAAAATAGGGGTCAAGTTCAGATCGATCTCTTTCTCCCTTCTTCTCCTGCTCGCAACCTTCGCAAGAACATCGACCAGAAACCGTAAGTTTGACTCCAGCGATCGCTACCCGATAGAGACTCCTAGCCATCGACCCGTATCAGCCTTTTGAATCCCACAGGCCAGACCCAATTCGATAAGCCATTCGTTTCCCTGACCTGGTGGGCCATCCCCAAAAGTTAAGTATTGGCCAGTAGTGGTAGGTAGTAATATAGAAAGTAGGATTATTGTGACAGTATTTATTGCTGTACATAATAAATGACCATTGATTTCAATCTTACTAAGCAGTGTGCTGTCTTATTAATCATAACTCAAGCTTGAACCACGTGGCGGTATCAGAAAGATACCTGGCGACTCGTGAGCAAAGGTGACATAATCAGAGGTAATAAAACTAAGGCTAATAAGAGCAACAGCGTAAACGCCCATTCTTCGCCCCCGCACCGATCGCAATTTCGGTGCGGAGGCTCGAAGAATCCAGACCCTGGAGTCTGCTGTTGCTGTTTCCTTTCTTTTCTGTTGTCGGAAAGAAGAACAATTTTTTCTAAGGTTCCTGGGTCCTAGAACAACGGACTCAGGGAGACGTATGTGTCCAGAAGGCAATCCAGTTTGAAGCAAGAAGATACTGCGGGACCTGGTGCGCGACATTGATCCAAATGATTCACCTGATGATGCCTTTGAAGAAATATTTTCGCAGATTGCTGATGCTTTAGTTGCTGGTGTGGTGAATGCTGCATGTAACTGGCACATCACCCCAGGTTAAACACGCTAGAAGTCAAGGATGTTCAACTTCAACTTGACTGCTCCTTCCCCCCATTCCCCTCCTTCCCCCAATTCACCTTCTTCAACCGCCCCCATTCCCCAACCCTCCCACCAACATCCACCCCCCCCCCCCCCCCCCCCCCCCCCCCCACCACCACCCCCAGACTACCCTGTTCCATCCTCCCAGAATCTGTGTAACATCACCCCAGGGTAATGAGCCTGTGTCGTCACATTCAGCAGGTCAATGTACAAGGCAGGAGAGTGACGATAACTCGCTGTGAGGTAAGCTCTGGTCCTCCACTGTTTATGTCAAAGTCTGGCTCCTGGCTTTCTGCTGACAGTGCGCTCACACCCATCCCAGAACTGGAGACTGCCGTCGCCTCCTTGGTGGAAGGCCCCGGGTTGGCCTCCAGCGCTTTTTCCTCCCTGATGGTGCCCGTAGTGTGCTAGGGGTCTCCATGGGCAGAGGAGCAGCTGGAGTGAGCTTCAGAGGCCTCTAAGTCATCTGGCTCTGCCAGTCCAATGGCCTCCCATTGTCTTCACCATGAAGTCGACACCCTCAGTGATGCTGCTCAGTAATTGGGCCACGTTCTGCCGTGCCCCGGCAATGTCCACCTGAATCTGGGACAACGTCCCTCAATGACTGGGTCATGCTCTGCAGTGCCTCGGCAATGTCCACCTATGTCAGGAACATGACCCTCATCGACTGGGACATGGTGACAAGGCCCTCAGCCATGGTTGTTACAGACTGCGCCATGTCCTGGGCACCACCACTCGAGACGCTGATCTCGTGTTGCAGGCTGTCCACTGCAGTCGCTAACCTCGCAGTGTTGCCCTCGGTGCCACGCATTGTCAGCATCATCGCCTGTGCCCATAGCCTTTGGGAATCCTCCCATCAGCTGCACTTGTTGGAATGTTGCTGACAGCCTCTCCTGAATCTCACATCCTTGTCCCAGCAGCTGCATCAGCTCTGGGATAACCTAGTCCAGAGGCTCGGTATCTGACTGGGACCCAGCGGAGTCCTGGGATCCTGCAGACCTCTGACTGCTGACTCCCTTGGATGTCCCTGCCTGCACCTGATGTGCACCAGCAACTGTGTGCTGCTCACCAGACTGTGCCCCAGGAGCCTGTCCACGAATGTCACCCATAAGGTGAGTGTCTCTGAGCTGGTGGAAGGTGGAGGTAATAACTGTGACACCTCGATGGTTGTCTCTTTGGAGATCTCCTCCGAGCTGGTCTCTTGGGTGGCAGGGGGAAATGACTCCAAATGGCCCGGCCCCATCAGATGGGAGATCCTGCAAAAGAATGGACATGTGGTCAGAGAGAGGGAAGGATCATTTTGTCTGACATGAACTACTCACTTGAGACAGGTCATCTGGATGAGGGGGGCAGTGGATCCTCAGCTCTGCGGCGCAGCCAACCTCGCTGTCAGTGACTGCTCTCTCCTCGCTCCACCCCGCGATCTCCAGGGCCCGTTCCTCATAGGGGGTGAGCACTTGGATGTCTGTTACTCCCCCCGGTATTGGCCCTTTCCCGCTTATTATGGGCTATCTTCTCCTGCGGGGGCAAAGAGAGGGCTTTACGAGCTGTGCATTTGTTGGATCGGGGGTATGGAAGGTGGCATGTGCGGGCACCGCAACTGGACATGAACGGGTTGTGCTGGTGGATGCCGGGGATGCTGAGGAACAAGCACGATGATCAGATATGGGGAGGATGTGAGGTGTCAGCCAGTGTACACTGGTCCTCCTGGTCATGTTGCCCACCCTGACAGCCGCTACCACTGCCTCCCAGGCATTGGTGACCCTACTGCTGGTCTTCCGAACCCCTCGGGGGAACAGGATCTCCTGACTCGCATCCACAGCGTCGAGAAGCCGGGCCAGGATGGCATTCCCAAAGCGAAGAGCAGGTCTGCGTGCTGCATGCTTGCATGTTGACATGAGTGAGTGTTCAGGGTGCGTTTAAAATGAGCTCCCCCTTGTTACTGGAGAGACACTGATGAGTGAATCTGGCAAATCAGATGACGAGGCAGCCCATAATGGCGAGATAGCCAGTAATGGTGAGATGCTTGTGGGGGCTCATTTCCGGCACTAAGTGCTGTTAAATACGGGCTGCGATCCCGCTAACGGGGACGTCGAGCAACAGCCCGCCAATCGTTCCCAAAACGACACTTCCAAATTGTCCTGTTAAATCGCACCCTTAATATACAACGAATACTACAAACCTAAGGATCAAATTATTCCACTTGGAGACAATAAATCTTAGTTGTTAATTCTTTCCTTATTCATGGGACTAAGCTGCTCATTCCAACGGCGGTAACCATGTCTGCGAGATGTTGGTTCAGGCCTGGTTATTTTGGTCCCCTGGCAGCCTATAAAAATCACCCCTGATTTGTTGCAACAAATGTTGAAATTCTTCTTCAAGATGAGGAGGAATGTATAATTTTAATAACCGTTCCACAAACACTTTCAGGAGCGAGAGTTGATTTTCAGGCTTCCGAGGAAATGCGTTTGGAAAACACAGGAGCTTGGTTTTGGCCTAGAACCTTGACAAAAGTGGAAAGAAAAATGACCAAGGCTGTGAAAACTGTCTTTTACAAAATGATATACAGTCATGTGGAAGGCACCCAGTGTAAATACCGTTAGGCCATTAATCTACATTCTCACACTATTCACTGTGAGAATCAGCAGATCAGGCCTTTCCAATCCGAGGTTTTACATCGCCTGCCTCTATAAACTTTCAGCAACAACACAATAGCAAAGAGGACACGGTCACGAGGGCATGACCTGTGCAACCACAGCAAGGACAGCCTCCTCTAACGTCTGAAGCTCACATATCATTCCACCATCCTCTGGCTGCTTCTCAGCCCCCTTGCCGTAGCCATAGTAACAGGCCAGTGTGGCAACAGAGGCGCAAAGTCGTAAACTTTACTTCCTGCTTTCAGAGTAGACAACCTTCAGTTGAAATTGTATCATTTAAAAGAAGACCTTTAATTGCCATTGAATGGATTCTGTAACAGAATGCTGGAAGCTGATTGTGCCTCTTTCTAGTTAATGAGTTGCAAAGCCTTAACCCGCTGGATGAAGAATTTATGCCGTGGCTTTTACAGAGGGTCAGCATTTGCCGACAGACTTTGAAAACTTGGGGAAAAGACTTTGTAAATGGCTCACAGAGCTGGAAAAAAAGGCAGAATCCTAGCTGTCCCATGAACCTCCCTACTTTCCTGCATTATGTCCCCCCAAGTGACGGCTCAAGTTTTCACCATGTACTCCTGGTGACTGCCTTCCTCAAGGAAAATCAAGAGAATGCCCCCCAGGTCACATCCAAGAAGATGTTCCCCCTGAATACTTATGGAGAGCTGGTACAGGCACAGACCTTGGGGAGCATCACCCTCCCACCCCCCCACCCCCCCCCCCCCCCCCACCCCCCTCTGCCGGCCGGGTGGATGCCATAGTTATCATTGACCTTGGTATGAAAGTGGTTGCTGTCGTGACTCGACTCAATTCAAGGTGCCGTGTGTACAAAGAGAGACATCCAACATGAGTAGGAGGAGAAAGGAAATTTCTGTCATTTAAACTTTCATCTTCTGCTCCATCACTTGGGCAGTATCTGGCAGGGAAAGTTCACCTGCCCATTGTAGAACCTGCTTGATTCTCATTCCAAATGGGGTGGGAATCCAGGAAATCCTGCAAGTGGGGCCATTCACTTGACCAACATGGCACCCAGTCGGTGAAGGGTGAACATTATTGGTGGAGGATGTCTGGAGGCAATTTTAACAAAGGCATCTGACAAATTGGCAACTGCTGAGAGATGCGACTTGGAGACTGATGTCAGTACTTTCCACAACCCAGAAAAGGCTACAGTAACCCAGGAACTGGTTGTTACTCTGCATTTGAACTTTTACCAACAAAGGTTGGCGCTCACAACGCTGACTGTAAACGGGAAGCCTCGACACCAGCATTGCTCGTCAACTGAGTAAGTGCAAAAATGGCTGAGGGCAGATAGGAACAAATGCGGCTAAATATTAGCTTTCATTTCAGAAGTGCAGATTTTGAATGTCTAGTTTGCTGTTTCAAAAGTTATGGACATTACATTCAAAAAAGTGGTTCAAAATTGGATTTTCAGAACAGCTGACATTTAGAGCCACCTTTTATTTTTATGTTGCAGCTTGTTACAAAGGGAAAAGACTCGTCTTATTCAAAAGATGTTGAGCGGAACTTTCGCACCTTTCTTACTGGCAGGATCTTCCGGTCTGGCTGGAAACTACCTTCGACAAAGGGTCCCCCAGCGGCAGGATGAATGAGCCACGCAAAATGGCATATACATCGGAGGGACTGGAAGATCCTGTTGGTGGCGAATGGCAAACCACTTCTGCTGTCGGAAAACCCGCCATGAGGGGCACAATGATGCAGAGGGTGGGGGGGGGACTGTAAAATCCTGCCGTTGTCTGCTGGTAAATTCTGAAAGAGGGCGTCATTCCAAACTTCTGCGTTTCAGCAATCAACACGTCAAAAAACATCGGCAAAGGAAAATTACGAATATATTCATTAATATTGGACTTACTCAGATTAAAACCAATGAATTTGGAAACATAAGACCCAGATCATAGAGTGATTCCAGCACAGAAAGAGACCATTTGGCCCATTGAGCCCATGTTGGCTCACTCCAGAGCAATCCAGTCAGTCCCATCCCCCTGCTCCATCCCTGTAGCACTACATCTTCAGTTCCCTCAAATGCCTATCGAATTTCCTTTTGAAATCATTGAGTGCCCCCACTTCCACCGCTGTCATAGACAGTGAGTTCCAGGTTACAGTAAGCCGCTATGTTAACACATTCTTCCTCACATCCCCCCCTGCATCACTTGGCTGGTCAGCGATCTCAATCTCAAACTCCCATTTCAAGTGGGCCATTAAAGCTGGACTAACGTGCAGGTATTGGAGGGAAGGATCACGAGGCATGGAGTGAGGGGACAGAGGTGAAAATTAGGAATCAGGGCCTGGAGAAACAGATTAAGCACAGCAGAAATTAAGATGAGACAATGGAGTTGAAGAGTGCAAGCTTATGTGGGGATTACGGCCACAGAACACAATAATGAGAGAAAGTAGGATGCGAGAGGTGGACCAGGTGGACGAGGCAGACTCGTTAAACGAGTTAAGGATTTGGGAATGGGTGACACTGGGAGCAGGTGGTGGAGAAGGGGAGTAGGAGTGAGGAGTAAGGTAAAGATATGTGTAGAAGAGAGAGTTGGAGGGTGCTAACCTGTAAAAAAAAAAATCAAGAAACTTGCTAACACATACCGTTATTGAGAAGGTTACCATCTGTGCATTTCAGGAAAAGCTTGTTCAGTATATAGGTGAAAACAAATAGAAGGATATAGTGAAGTGAAGTAGGCACAGGTTTAATTGTGCGCGGCAGAAACACTGATATGCACTTGATGGGCCGAATGGCCTGTTTTTGTGCTGTAAATTGTATGGCAGTCATGATCTAAGGAAGAGACTTGATGGAAATGTGAAACTTACATTAGGAACTGGCTTCAGACAAGCCAACACATGGAGCGATAAGAATGGACTAACGAAAGCCATAATATGGAGTAAGAGAAGTAAGAAGGTCAAAGAACCAGAGGGATAAATGACAGAGCAAGAAGCTAACTGAGCAAATTAGCCAGAAATGTGAAGATATTGAGCAAGAGAGCAACAAATGAAAACTGGAAAGATTACAGAAATATTTAGAAATATTTAGAAAGATTCAAATTCACATTCTGAAAAGAAATTCAAATTGAATAAGGGGCTAGTGTAATAATTAATTAAACAATCACATTTGCATTTGGAAAGTCTATTGGAGTACCCCAAAGCACCGCTTGCAGAGTATTACAAAAAAACTGACATTTATGAAGAGGTGCGCCACTGAATTCAATGCTCTCGCTCAGCCTATAGTAAATTATGGGAGGAATTTTCTGATAATGGGGCTACGTTCTCACGCCCGCGAGAAAACGGGCGCGAATCACTCTGGACTTTTTTCCAGAAAGTCCAGAGTGATTCTCCATTTTGAAGGAGGCTAGGAGGGCCCCGGAGTAGTCCACGCAGCTTCAGCTGCCGATACGGGGCCCTGCACATCCGGACGCGGGTCCGCGCAGGCCCACAGCGGGCCGGCCCCGACAATATAGGCCACCCCCCAAATTGCACGCGCACGCCGATCGGTGGCCCACAATCGCGAGCATGCGTGGACCGCGTCCGGATGTGCAGGGCCCCGTATCGGCAGCTGGAGCTGCGTGGGCTACTCCGGGGCCCTCCTAGCCTCCTTCAAAACGGAAAATCACTCTGGACTTTCTTGAAAAAAGTCCAGAGTGATTCGCGCCCATTTCCTGGAGACCCCCCACACCCCTCCACCCCCCGGTGACAGATCCCCTCGCCCTCCACCAGGGAGGCCGCGGACTGTGTCCACAGCCGCCACTCCGAGTGCCCGCCAGGTGGAACCATGAGTGAATCACGCCAGTGGGAACTTGGCCAGTTGCCGGCGGAGAATCGCTGTGGGGGCCACTTTTAATGGCCCCCGACCGGTGCCACGCCCCCGGAAAATCGCGGTAAGGCGTCGGACCCGATCGCATGTCTGACGCCCCATTCTCCGCCCCCGCGCCTAGCGCAATTGCGACGCGGAGGCTCGGAGAATCCCGGCCTATATACTTGGGTTTTCGAGAATCGTGATATCAGACCCAACATTAAGCTCAAAGTCTAACAGGAAGTGGTTACCCCCAAACATGGGCGGGATCCTCCGCAATCGGCGTGATGTCCGCCGACCAGCGCCAAAAACGGCGCGAATCAGTCCGGCATCGCACCGCCCCAAAGGTGCGGAATCTTCCGCATCTTGAGGGGCCGAGCCCTAACCTTGAGGGGCTAGGCCCCCGCCGGACTGATTTCTGCCCAGCCAGCTGGCGGGAAAGGCCTTTGGTGCCCCGCCAGCTGGCGCGAAACTGACTTTGCCGTGCGGCGCAGGCGCGGGAGCGTCAGCGGCCGCTCACGGCATCCCCGCACATGTGCAGTGGAGGGGGTCTCCGCCATAGTGGAGACCATGGCGAAGGCTGAAGGAAAAGAGTGCCTCCACGGCACAGGCCCGCCCGCGGATCGGTGGGCGCCGATCGCGGGCCAGGCCACCGTGGGGGCACCCCCCGGGGCCAGATCGCCCCGCGCCCCCCCCAGGACCCCGGAGCCCACCCGCGCCGCCTTGTCCCGCCGGTAAGAGAGGTGGTTTGACTCTCGCCGGTGGGACAGGCATTCCAGCAGCGGGACTTCGGCCCATCGCGGGCTGGAGAATCGCCGGGGGGGCCCGCCAACCGGCGTGGCGCGATTCCCACCCTCACCGAATATCCGGTGCCGGAGAATTCGGCAACCGGCGGGCGCGGGATTCATGCCAGCCCCCGGCGATTCTCCGACCCGGCGGGGGGTCGGAGAATTCCGCCCATTTCTGCAACACCAAAGCTTGGATATCTTGTAGATGTCATATCAAAGCCCGAGAACAACATCATCAACGTTGTCTGAGAAGGTTGAGAATCAAGTGGGAGGACAAAAGAACAAACACGAGTGTGGTCCAAGAGACAGTCATGCCAAATATAGAGGCCATGATAATCTCACATTAGCTGAGATGGACAGGCCATGTTGTCAGAATGCCCAACTCAAGACAATCCGAACAGGTGCTCTACTCAGAGCTACGCCATGGAGCTCAAGAAAACATTAAAAAAACAATCGGAACACCTCCAGGAAGGTCAGCTCAATTAACATCAACACATGGGAAACTGATGCCCCATCGTGGCCAAGATGGTGATACATCATCAAAAATGGTGTCAAAAACCTCTATCAACCAGAGCGGCCACTGAGGGAAAATGGTGGGAGAGATAGAAAGAGAGGGCAGCTGCCCAAGCCTACAGTCTGCCACCAACTCTACTAGCCGATAACCGATGCCCTCACTGTGGGAGAGCCTGTAAGGTTAAGCTGGGGCTCATAAGCCATCTGCAAAACCCACAGCCAGCACTGAACTCTCACTTCCACCTAGCCAAACACCAGGGAGAATCAACCTCGACAGGAGTGATTAGCGTGTTGACGACTTTGAAATGCCGCAGCTCCTGTTTTTCGATCAGTCAAATGGGGCAGCTATTTTGAATACTGTGAGCTCTGTGGCCAAAAAATAACCTTCCAGTCAGACAGATTTCTTGATGCCACTGACTGAATGAGGAATTATGGCCCTGCGAGAAGATCCTTTGTTAATGTAAACCGAACTATGGGGTATTTAACATCCATAGGTAGAAAGAATCCACCTTAATGATCCAAGGAACAATTAAAATGATATCAAGGGAAATAATTTTTGCTGCAGAAATGAGATGAAATACTTTGTAAGCTCAATAAATTTTCATATAAACGGTAAGAAGGTCATTGTAACGTGAACAAGCCCTCTGTTATCATTTCCTTTCAGCCATGCACAATACTAATGTAAGCTTCCATAGACACTCATTTGCAAAAGTGGCCTCAAATGCAAGGTATCTCAGATAATAGATCTCCAATTGGAAAGCAAACTCTTGGAAATGTACTGGAAACAAGATAGATACCACCCTGCCCTCCTGAAATTCCTTGGATCCGGTTTTGGGCGTGGAGATGGTAGTATTGGGTCTGGGGACGCTTTAATATTAATTGAGTGAGTTGGTAGCACCGATCGCACTTCTCTGGGAGCTGACAGCGAAAAGGCAGGGTGTGGTAGTCACCACTGTATGTATATAGTACACATATGAGTAATACGGTAAGGCTCCTGTACTACAGGTACGGGGGTAGATCTCTGCCTGCTGGCTCCGCCCAGTAGGCGGAGTATAAATGTGTGTGCTCACCGAGCTGCAGCCATTTCGGCAGCTGCTGCAGGAGGCAACACATCTCTGCGTAATAAAGCCTTGATTACTCTCTACTCTCGTCTCATCGTAATTGATGGTGCATCAATTTATTACGCAGAGATTTTACAGCGATGGACATTCCCATCAAGCCAGATCGCCTGTAGCTGCACCCTCAAGCAGGCAACGCCACATCGGCCTTCGAACACTGGCGAGCTTGCTTTGAAGCCTACATCGGATCAGCGACAGAACCACCCTCAGAAGCACAGAAACTACAGATCCTCTACACGCGGTTGAGCTCCGATATTTTTCCTCTTATCCGGGACGCGCCCAACTATACTGAGGCCATGGCGCTTCTGAAAGAGAACTACGCACAGCTGATCAACAAACTATATGCCAGGCACCTCCTATCCACGTGTCAACAACTACCCGGTGTGTCATTGGAAGATTTCTGGCGTGTCCTGCACACCCTGGCGAGGAATTGCGATTGCCAGGCAGTTTCGGCCGTTGAACATTCTGAACTCCTGATCAGGGACGCTTTCGTTATGGGCATAGGTTCGGCGTACATCCGCCAGCGCCTCTTAGAAGGGGGCACGCTCGTACTCGTGGCGATCAAGAGACTCGCGACCTCGCTAACGGTAGCCTCCCGTAATGTACAAGCGTACGCCCCGACCGCACGGCGACCCCATCATGGACATCATGCACCCCACCAGTGACCGCCCCCAGCCAACCCCAAGCCTGTGCTGCGCGACAGCCAGCCAACCCCGGGGACAAAGCACCCCCGCCAGCGCTGCCCGGCGCGGAGCGCACTCTGCAGGGCCTGCAGGAAGAAAGGACATTTAGCTGCGGTGTGCCTGGCCCGGTCGATCGCCGCTGTAACCAGACCCATTGTTCCTGCAACCCCCACGTGCGACCCGTGGGCGCCGCCATTTTCACCCTCGCAACCCACGTGCGGCCTGTGGCCGCTACCATCTTCCCCTCAGCAGACCTTGTGCGGCCCATATGCGCCGCCATCTTCCCCCCCCCCATCAGACCTCGTGCGGTCCATAGGCGCCGCCATCTTTAACGCCACCCGCCACGTGCGCCCCGTGGACGCCACCATCTTCGGCACCATTTTGGACGGTGCCTCAGGACCCCTGCTCGTCGGACACCTCATCGGGTCACTAATCGCCCACAACTGCCGCCGACCAGCCCGGGGCCCACCAACACCAGCCACAGCTCGCCTGCATCACGCTCGACCAGTCCCGGCCTCACAACCTCACAACCGCGACAATGATGATGAAAGACGATGGCCACAGGACACCTTGCCTTCTCGACTCCGGGAGCACGGAGAGCTTCATCCACCCTGATACGGTAAGGCGCTGCTCCCTCATAGTACACCCCATTACCCAACGAATCTCCCTGGCCTCCGGATCTCACTCAGTGGAGATCCGGGGGTACTGCACCGCCACCCTCAACATCCAGGGCGTAGAGTTCAGCAACTTCCGGCTCTACATCCTCCCCAAACTCTGCGCAGCCCTGCTACTCGGCCTGGACTTCCAGTGCAACCTCCAAAGCCTAACTCTGAAATTTGGCGGGCCCCTACCACCCCTTACTGTATGCAGCCTCACGGCCCTTAAGGTCGACCCACCTTCTCTGTTTGCGAACCGCACCCTGGATAGCAAACAGGGAGCAGACGGTACAGTGCCCAGGGCAGGACCTTCATCAGGTCGGAGGTGCAGCGGCTACTGAGGGAAGGCATCATTGAGGCCAGCAACAGCCCCTGGCGTGCCCAAGTGGTAGTTGTAAAGACTGGGGAGAAACACAGGATGGTCATTGACTACAGTCAGACCATCAATCGGTACACGCAGCTCGACGCGTACCCTCTCCCACGCATATCTGATATGGTCAATCAGATTGCACAGTCCCGGGTCTTCTCTACAGTGGACATGAAATCTGTCTACCACCAGCTCCCATCCGCATGGCGGACCGCCAATATACGCCGTTCGAAGCAAACGGCCGCCTCTACCACTTCCTTAGGGTTCCCTTCGGCGTCACTAATGCGGTCTCGGTCTTCCAACGGGGGATGGACCGAATGGTTGACCGGTACAGACTGCGGGCCACCTTCCCATACCTGGATAACGTGACCATCTGCAGCCACGACCAGCAGGACCACAACGCTAACCTTTCCAAATTTCTCCACACCGCCAAACTCCTGAACCTAACGTATAAATGGAGAAGTGCGTTTTCAGCACCAACCGCTTAGCCATCCTTGGCTATGTGGTGCAAAATGGGGTTCTAGGGCCCGACCCTGATCGCATGCGCCCCCTCATGGAACTCCCCCTCCCCCACTGCCCCAAGACCTTCAAACGATGCCTGGGGTTCTTCTCATACTATGCCCAGTGGGTCCCTAACTATGCGGACAAGGCCCGCCCACTCATTCACTCCACAGTTTTCCCCCTGACAGCCGAGGCTCACCAGGCCTTCAACCTATTAAGGCCGACATCGCCAAGGCCGCGATGCACGCGGTCGACGAGACCCTTCTCTTTCAAGTCGAGAGCGATGCATCAGACGTCGCTCTAGCCGCCACCCTCAACCAGGCAGGCAGACCCATGGCATTCTTTTCCCGCACCTTCCACGCCTCCGAAATTCGGCACTCCTCCGTCGAAAAGAAGGCCCAAGCGATCATTGAAGCTGTGCGGCATTGGAGGCATTAAGTGGCCGGCAGGAGATTCACTCTCCTCACTGACCAATGGACGGTTGCCTTCATGTTCAATAACACACAGCGGGGCAAGATCAAAAACGATAAAATCTTGAGGTGGAGAATCGAGCTCTCCACCTACAATTACGAGATTTTGTATCACCCCGGCAAACTCAACGAGCCCCCCGATGCCCAATCCCGAGGTACATGTGCCAGTGCACAAGTGGACCGACTCCGGGCCCTACACGATGGTCTCTGTCACCCAGGGGTCACCCGGTTCTTTCACTTCATAAAGGCCCGCAACCTCCCCTACTCCATTGCGGTAGTCAGGGCGGCCACCAAAGATTGCCAGGTCTGCACTGAGTGCAAACCGCACTTCTACCGGCCGGACCAGGCGCACCTGGTGAAGGTCTCCCATCCCTTTGAACGCCTCAGTATGGACTTCGAAGGGCCCCTCCCCTCCTCCGACCGAAACACGTACTTCCTTAACGTGGTCGATGAATACTCCAGGTTCCCCTTCGCCATTCCATGCCCCGATATGACGTCCGCCACAGTCATCAAAGCCCTGAATAGCATCTTCACTCTTTTCGGTTTCCCGGTTTACGTCCACAGCAACCGGGGATCCTCCTTTATGAGTGATGAGCTGTGTCAATTCCTGCTCAGCAAGGGCTTTGCCTCGAGCAGGACGACAAGCTACAACCCCCGGGGAAATGGGCAGGTGGAGAGGGAGAATGGGACAGTCTGGAAGGCCGTCCTGTTGGCCCTACGGTCTAAAATTCTCCCGATCTCCCGCTGGCAGGAGATCCTCCCCAACGCCCGCCACTCCATCCGATCGCTACTTTGCACTGCGACTAATGCAACCCCCCATGAACGTCTCCTTGCCTTCCCTAGGAAGTCCACCTCCGGGGTTTCGTTCCCAACGTGGCTGGCAGCTCCAGGCCCTATTTTTCTCCCCAAACGTGTGGCTCCACAAGGTGGACCCATTGGTCGAGAGGGTACAGCTACTCCATGCAAACCCGCAGTACGCCTACATGGCGTACCCCGACGGCCGCCAAGACACAGTCTCTCTCAGGGACCTTGCACCAGCTGGGTGCCCCCCCCTCCCATCGGCCCCGGCGCCACCCATCCCCACCCCCCCAGCGCACCTCACCACAGCCCCTGCTCCAGGGCGATCCGTCCTCCCATTGGTTCCACCCGGGGATGAAGATGAGGACTATATGCTCCCGGAGTCACCGACGACCAAGCCGGCACCTGCATCACCACCGGGACTGCGGCGCTCACAACGGAGGATCAAGGCACCCGATCGGCTGAATTTGTGAACCTTTCCAGAACTGTATACTTTAAAAATGCTCACTTACATGTAAATAGTTTTCCACCACCCCCGCTGGACTCTTTTTTAACAGGGGGTGAATGTGGTAGTCACCACTGTTTGTATATAGTACACATATGAGATACAATACGGTAAGGCTCCTGTACTACAGGTACAGGGGTAGATCCCTGCCTGCTGGCTCCGCCCAGTAGGCGGAGTATAAATGTGTGTGCTCACCGAGCTGCAGCCATTTCGGCAGCAGCTGCAGGAGGAAACACATCTCTGCGTAATAAAGCCTTGATTACTCTCTACTCTCGTCTTGTCATAATTGATAGTGCATCAATGGGAAATGACACAAAGCTATAATGCTTTTGTTTGGAGAGCTGACTCAGATACGATGGGCCAAATGGCTTCCTTCTGCTCCGTAACAATTCTGGGATTCTGAGACACATTCTAAGAGAATATCAGTCCACTGCTTCACCAGTCGTGGTGGGGTTAGTGTTGGGAGGTGCGATCAGCAGTCAGTAGGAGGATTTCTGACCCTCCGGGACTCCTGACTCTCCTGGCTCCACCATGGTAATGATAAAAATCTTACCACTTGTTGACAGCCAAGGGACAGGATTGGTCACAACTATAAATGAGGAATGTGGAGTGGATCAGGCCCAACTTCCGCTCCGCTCTGCCAATTCCTGCAAAGAGGGCCTGAAACAGATGTGAATTTCTTCATATGGAAGGGGCCTTCTGTATGTTTTAGGCAACTACCAGGGACACCGGAGCAATAGCATGACACCAATATCAGGTTTGTCACCTGTCAGGGGTCCTTTGTTGGGTACATGACACGTAAAATAGGCTCAACAAGGTTCAATTTTTACCTTGATCTCTCTGATTGGCAAACACCACCATTTAGAGAAAATGACTGATTGATTAGTTAATAAGCCGTAAAGTTTCACAGAAATAAAAGATGAGCACAGTTTGATCAAATAACAATACTTCACCTTACTTCTGTTTAAAAACAGTAAAATTCCAACCCCACAGCAGCTCTCTTCTATAATTGGACCCTGAGCGTAAGATACTGACATTTTACATGGGATTGAATTTTCATGGGGCGAGAGAATAAAATCAATCAAATGCTAAGGTCTGAGTTAGTGCAGGGCAACCTTGACAATTAATCAAAACTGTCACTCAACATATTTTACAGTTTTAATACTGAACTTCTTATGATCCAAAGCTGGGTAGATTGTCCAGGAAATCCACATTCAAGCCTCAGGTATTTTTGTGGCAGAGCTTTGGGACATGTCTTCAATGCAAGGATGCAACTTTGGGTGGTCATATTGAGAGATGGCATTTTTCTCAAGGCTTCCAACTTTTCTTTCTGCCCCATGAGAAAGAAAGACTTGGATTTATCTCGCGCCTTTCCTGACTGCAGCAAGCCCCAAAGAGTTTTACAGCCAATGAAGTATTTTTGAAGTGCTGCGACTATAGTAATGTAAGAGTCATTTGATAGTGCACAGGAGCAGAGCCCAGATCTAATTGTCCATTTCCCCTGCACAGGAATACTGGCTGCCACTGTAATACTCACAATGCCTTCCCGGACTGAGCTCAACTTAAATAGAACGGATTGGGAATCACACTTTCATGATCTAAGCAGCTCAGTTCCTCAATGGACAACATATCTTAGCAGTCTTTGAGGCAGCTATATGACAGTGTTTTTTTAAAGGGACAGTCACATCCGAATCGTTTCACAAAGATGCTCAAGTTGGTTCTCTCGTCATTCAATTCAATTCTGAACCTTTTGGATTACAGTGTTGGATTACACATTGCACTCAGCACATGCAGAACTCCTCGGGCAGATTTTGAAAGCAAACATAACGAAAGTAAATTCAGAATTAATCTTTGGTGCCTGCCAAAAAAATAAAGATGTTTGCAATGCCTGCTAGCTGTTAGATTTAGTAGGTTCGTAATTCACTGGGCCTTATTCTAATTATCTCCTCATTTTTACAAGTGTTCAGCATATGTACACGCAGCTGTGGAGGGAGTAGGGTCCAATGCAATTCTATTATCCGTAACCAGGTAACAGGCATTGCTATGGGAAACAGACAGGCGACCAGGGTCTTTCATTTAGATGTGGTTTATTGGGCTGAAAAAGCGCAGGCTGTCTCTCAGAGTTCTGCTTTAACATGGGTAGATAATTCCCTTCTGGAAACTGTATCCTGAATTACCTACTCTTTAAGGACCCTTTGGGGTGTCAGCAGCGATGCCTGACTATTGCCCCAGCAGAACTTGGAAAACCTCATTGTGACGGCCACGAGCATTCATTCTGTGGTAGTCACCACTGTTTGTATATATGACGTATATGAGAAGTAATACGGTAAGTCTCCTGTACTACAGGTACAGGGGTAGATCCCTGCCTGCTGGCTCCGCCCAGCAAGCGGAGTATAAATGTGTGTGCTCACCGAGCTGCAGCCATTTCGGCAGCAGCTGTAGGAGGCAACACATCTCTGCTTAATAAAACCTCGCTTACCTTCTACTCTCGTCTCGTCGTAATTGATAGTGCATCACTTTCTTAGCACAAATGTTCTTTGACTAGGCTCTAAGGAGCATAAATTGAATCAAAATGCCACCTTTTCACTTTGCCGTGTCCCGAATTAATGTAATCGTTGAATCACAACATTTCCACAGCACTCAAGCATATACAACAATTTGTTGCATTAGTGTTATAATTTGACATGATAAAGCTGTATTATGTCAAATACATGCTAGTTATGATCAGATCTGACTGTCAGATTAGAGAATCACAGAATAACACAGCAGAGACGGAGGCCATTTGGCCCATTGTACTGTTGCCACTTTGAAAGAGTTGGCCAATTAATGTCCTTTTGGGCCTACCCTCAGGAGAACCAGGACCTTCGCCAGCTACATCTCGCAGAATATGAAAACTTCTCAATTAGTTGCGAGGACGTCCTTTCACTGTGCTGGAACACAACCCTCCGTACAACAATTTGGACAAGATTGAATGAGAGTGAGTCTGGAACTCAGGGACATGTCACGCCACATGGAGACCGGTAACCACAACCTCACTTTGATGCCCACAGCATCTCCCTGGATTAGCACAGGAGAGGGAATATGCCAACAATGCAGTTTTACCTGGAGCCAAGTGAGGACAGCAACTTTACCACATGGAACTATTAGCTAAAGTGCTTCCCCAGTCACCTCATCCAAATTTAGAGCCAAGGCCAAACTGCTCTGGGTACTAAATGCAAATACCACACGCAACCAGGCATTTGAAATCCAACATACCCCTGCAGGCCTACTGGTGTTTCCGATATTTCCTGTTTGTACCAACCTGCTCTTCTGAAGGGATTTTTGAACAGTAAGTACCAGAAAGGCAGACATAAATTCTGATGAATAACCAAACCAAACCTCTGTAACTGCAACTGTTTAATATGGCGACCAGGCTGAGACTGTGTGCTTCAGTCAATTCAAATGGGGGTTGGGTTCAGATTTTGTGTAATGGCAGATCTGTATGTTCAAGCAGAAACCTGAGCCCACACTCAGGAAAGAACTTGGCACGGGTGCAGATTTTTCTCGTCTGCTATTGACTCAGCAATTTGAATGGTTTACACTAGCTTTCCAATTCGACAAGCCAGGGTGAGCTCAGGCCGAACACAGGAGGAAAGCTGAACTGGGGCAGTTCCCACATTCCTACTACCTTGTTACACCCTCCCACTGATCCATTAGTTTGTGTACAGTAAATCCTCAAACACATTGGGAGCCATTTGAAGCGCCTGTGACAGATAGGGGCTGGTCTCTATGGATTTCCTATTAGAGAGTTAGCCAAGAACAACACCTGTTATACTGGAGGTTGTGGTGCCTCCAAGTACTAAAGTAAACTAGTGGTATAACATTGCAATGTGTTTGTTCAAATTTTGCAATGCTGTCAGATAATCTTAGCTAATGTGACCATAATTTCCCCTCCACCACCACCCAGTTTCCGCTCCTTGTTGGAGTTGGGCTGCCATTTGCTTCCTCTAGCTTGTCCAAAATTCTGACCTGTATGCTCGAGTCTACCTAGGAGCTTTCCGAAGGCTATTCGATTGCAAGGTGCATCACTGGCGAGCACAACACTGTCCTCACACGAGGGCCACACATTCCAGTATGAGTATTGGAGGTTGGGGGGGGGGGGGGGGTGGCAAGGTTAGCAATCAGGGTGGTTAGATTAATACAGAAGCTCTGTAGTTCACAGTGAAAGTGTGGGCCAGAATTGTCCAGCCTTTCGTGCTGGCGGGATCTTCTGGGTTTTCCCCAAGTGTATGGGTATTTCAATGGCTCGCCAGCTCTGCCATAAGGGTACCTGCCACAGGCCAGAGGGTGGGGGGGTGCGGATGCTGGAAAATTCCTGTTCAGTCCGGTGGTAACACTATCCCAACCAAGTTACTTCAGTGGCATTTTAACTATGGGGTCTTACTAGTTTATGGAGATCAGTTCCACACCATGAGGTAATTTGTCAATCAAAACAGTCGCGAGTTTGATGTTCATCCACCACAACATTTCTATAAACATAAGCTGGCTGTTTTGCTTGTTGAGCAAATAGCGATTATCCATGTGTAAAATAGGGGTGTCTTTCAGGCCATTTCCGTTGTAAAATGTCACGTCGGACATACCTGGTAATCTAAAATCTGCACGAGACAGGCCCATGGTACCTCAGGGCAGCCTGTCAGGTTCAGTAGTAGGATCTTGAAGGTTGTCACTGTAATGTAAATGTAAATTGCTTATTGTCACAAGTAGGCTTCAAATGAAGTTACTGTAAAAAGCCCCTAGTCGCCACATTCCGGCGCCTGTTCGGGGAGGCTGGTACGGGAATTGAACCGTGCTGCTGGCCTGTCTTGGTCTGCTTTCAAAGCCAGCAATTTAGCTCTGTGCTAAACAGCCCCTGGAAGCTTGGATTCATTTTGTTAGACTCCCAATAACCCTGAAAGCCAATGGCCTAGTGGATAGGATGGTTCTGACCAAATAGTCACGGCATAGCTCATAAGATATCGGATCACAATTAGACCATTTAGCCCATCGAGTCTGCTCCACCATTCAATCATGGCTGATCTCATCCTGGCCTTAATTCCACCATTCTGTCCATTCTCCATAAGCCTTCAACCCATCACCAATTAAAAATCTGTCCAACTCCTCCTTAAATTTACTCACTGTCCCAACATCCACCGTACTTTGGGATAGTGAATTCCACAGATTAACAACCCTTTGGGAGAAGTAGTTTGTCCTCAATTCTGTTTTAAATTTGCTACCTCTTATCCTAAAACTATTGAGCGCGATTCTCCGGTCGCCGACGCCGAAATTGCGTTCGGCAATCAGGCGGAGAATATCCGATTCCAACCAAACCAGGGGCGGTGCCGCTTTTGCGATGCTCCGCCCCCTCCAAAGTCATGTGTCGACGGCCTCAGGACATCGCCTAAGGCCCGCCCCCCGATGCTCCTCCCTTGACCGGACGAGTTCCCAACGACATCGGATACGTGTGGTCTTACCCGGTGTGGTGGCTGCGGACTCAGTCCAGCAGGGCCACAGTCGGGGGAGGGCCGATCCACGGGCAGTGGGGGACATTATTCTGGGCTGGGGGCACTGTGGTGGGGTGGTCCGGGGCGCGCGAGCGGCCGAAGGGGGGGACTGCGAGCAGCCACCGTCATGTAGCACGGCGCAGCCATCGCAGGCTGCCGCCATGCGCGGCCACGGACCCGGGAATTCTCCGGGGCGTATCGGCTGCTAGACTCATGCTACATGTGACTCATGAACGAATACCCCCGGATCCCTCTGCAACAAAGCATCCCAAAGCCTCTCCCCATTTAGATAATAAGTTGCTTTCCAATTTTTTCAACTAAAATGCATGTCTTCATACTTAGCCACGTTAAACTCCACCTGCCACATTTTGGCCCACTCTCCTAACCGATCTATATCCATTTGTAAGGTTCTTATTTCCTCATTGCAACTTACTGCCCCACCTATTTCTGTGTTGACTTCAAATTTGGCTATCCCTGTATTCAAGTTGTTTATATAGATTGTAAATAGCTGGGGCCCAAGGACTGAACCCTATGGCACCCCACTAGTTATATCTTGCCATCCAGACAAAGACTCATTCATCCCGACTCTCTGTCTTCTGTCTGTCAGGCAGTCTTCTATCCAAGCTAATAAATTACCCCTAATCCCATGTGACCTAACCTTGTGACTGCATGGCATAAGATGGTTAAGGCATCCTGAAGACATTTAAAGATCCCAAAGCTTTAACTTTTGCAAACCTGAAGCTAAGGTCCTTGACCTGGCTTGAATGCCGTGCATTCTTTCAAGGCAGAAGTGCATTGCATCAAATTATAGAATGGTATAGTCCATTTGGAGACCATTTGGTCCATTGGGACGGTACTATTCCTTTTGAGGAGCCATACAGCAATTAATTCCATCCCACTGTTTTTTTCTCTTTCCATAGGAAGAATCTTTTCTCCTCATTTGAGGAGCCAATAACCAGGGGGCATAGATTTGGGGGAATAGATTTAAGGCAATGGGCAGGGGATTTAGAGGGGATTTGAGGAAAAACCTTTTGACCCAGAGGTGGGTTGGAACCTGGAACTCACTGGCTGAAAGGGTGGCAGAGGCAGGAACCCTCATGACATTTAAGAAGCATATAGATTAGCAATTGAGGTGCCATAGCACACAAGGCTATGGACCAAGTCCTGGAAAATGGGATTAGAATAGATAGGTGCTTGACAGCTGGCACAGATGTGTTGGGCTGAAGTGCCTCTTTCTGTGCAGTAAAGCTCTATGACTATGACACTGCTCTTTTCCCTTCTCCCTGCAATTTTTTCAATCTTGAATATTTATCCAATTCCCTTGAAAAGGCTTCCAATGAATCGGTACTCACCACGCTCTCACAACCATGCATTGCAAATCTTAATCATTCATTGTGGAAAAAAATGTTTACCTCAATTAAGTTGCTTCCGCCTCCTTTGCCAATCATGTTAAATCTGTGCTCTCTGGTTATTGAGCTTTTAGTCAATGGAAACCATTTCCCTTTACTTTGCCTCGATCCTTTATGACTTTGAACAGCTCGACTAAATCTCCTCTTAGCCTCCTCTGCTCTAAGTGCAGCATGTCAAGCAAAGGGACTGCCCGCCAGTGTGTGTTTCTCAGTGGCATGATTTGGAGACTCTTAAACACCAGGAAGGGTTTCTGCTTGTGTCAGGCACCAAGCAGACGGAAAAACAACAAAGAAAATTCAAAGACTTAGGGTTTTCTGAACATATAAAGACTAAGACCTTCTCACCTAAATCAGTCTAAAAATTACTCTACACGTGTTGTTGACACACAAACCATGGGCGGCACTGCTGGCTCACAGCGCCAAGGACCCGGGTTCAATTCCAGCCTTGGATGACTGTCTGTGTGGAGTTTGCATGTTGTCTCTGTGATTTTCCTTTGGGTGCTCCAGTTTCCTCCCACAGTCCAAATTACAGATTAGGTAAATTGCCCCTTAGCATCCAGAGTTGTGTAGGTTAGGTTAAGGGTTTATAGGGGTAGGGCGGGCGAGTGGGCTTGGGTGGAGTGCTCTTTCAGAGGGTCAGTGTAGACTCGATGGACTGATTTGAGCAAAGTTCTGTCATCTAGGACTAAGTCCCGTGGAGGGTGGTGACCGGGAGTTCCCTTTTGCGAAGGCTGATGGGAAAACTCTCCAAATCCTCTGGCTCCAACCTCACTAAATATGCATCCGGGGGTTTAGCGGCATATTCTGTGGCAGGCGGGCTTGAAGGCGCGCTTCCCACTGTCATATCTGAGTGCCTTATTTAAAGGTGTCTAATATTACTGACCCACTCTTGAAGAAACAAGATGCATCGCCGAGGACACTTTGGTGCTGGGCGGTGGACCTCCTCAATGACACTGAAGCTGGAAGTTCAACCTGATCGAGGCTCCCCCCACCCACTGCTGTGGGCGGGATTCTCCCCCAACCGGTGGGCGGGCCGTACCGGCACCAAAGACTGGCGTGAACCACTCCGGCGTCGGGCCGCCCGGAAGGTGAGGAATCCTCCACACGTCCGGGGGCTAGGCCGGCGCTGGAATGGTTGGTGGAAGCGGAGAACCGCTGGCGTGATCCCTGCGCATGCGCTGGGGGTTTCTTCTCCGCGCCGGCCATGGCGGAGCTTTACAGAGGCTGGCACGGAGGGAATGAGTGCCCCCATGTAACAGGCCCGCCTGCAGATTGGTGGGCCCCGGTCGCGGGCCAGGCCACCGTGGTGCCCCCCCCCCCCCCCCACCACTCCCGGGGCCGGATCCCCTGTGCCGCCCTGAGGTCTCCGCAGGCCGCCCTCAGATCCAGGTCTCGCCGGCATGGACCTTGTGTATTTCACGCCGGCGGGACCGGCCGAACATGGGCGGCCGCTCGGCCCATCAGTGCCTGGAGAATCGCCGGGGGGGGGCCACTGCCAACAGCCCCCGACCGGCGCGACGTGATCCCTGCCCCCACAAAAAAACCGGCACCGGAGAATTCGGCAACCGGCGTTGGAGTGGCGGAACGGGATTCACGCCGCCCCTCAGCGATTCTCCGACTCCACGGGGTGTCGGTGAATCCCGCTGGCGTTCCAGGGTCCAAGGCCTCTGGCAGCCTCCATTCTGAGGCAGGCAGTCCCTGACATTCTTCACATAAGTCTCAACATGTCCCAAACGCATGTTGCTCCACGTGTGTTCGGGACCGGTGTATTTTTTCCACTGGCATTGAGAATCGAACATGGGTGGGGTGGGGTGGGGGGAGGGGGGAGGGGGGGGGGGCGGGCAGTAAACTCCGGTCAGGCCTTCATCTGCATCCCATAAGCGGGAAGCAAATCAGTTTCACACCGGACACCACTATGTTTCCTGATCTACCATGGTGGGAACCAGCGGAAGGCCGCTTGGGAAAAGCACACTGATGTAAAATCAATTTTTGTGATAATAAACCAATTAATTTCTGTTGTAATATGCCTTTAAGTGGTAGCAGCATGACATCACTAGAAGGGAAGTGTGCCATGCAATCCAATCATAGTTTCATTTTTGCTTTTCGGCAGAGCACGCAGAACACAGCTGGGCTGCTGGTGTCTTCAATATTTCTACCTTTGTATAAAGATCCTCATGTGCCTCGTCTGAATAACTGAACTCCTACAACATGCTTGTCCAAACCCTTATCAATTATTGATGCCGTATGTCATCATACCAACATAGAATCATAGGATCCCTACAGTACAGAAAGAGGTCATTAGGCCCATCGAGTCCGCACTGACCCTTAGACCACCCTACCCCCACCCTGTAATCTAACCCTACGGGGCAATTTGGCATGTCCAACCCACCCAGCCTGCACATCTTTGGACTGTGGGAAGAAACCGGAGCACCCGGTGGAAACCCACGCAGGCACGGGAGAAAGTGAAAACTCCACACAGTCACCCAAAGTGGGAATCGAACCTGAGTCCCTGGCGCTGTGAGGCAGCAGTGCTAACCATTGCACCGGCATGACAATTTCAATCTGACTATTTGAAATCTAGCAATCTCACCAATAATTTGGTAGCCTGAAAGAAAATGCCAAACCCGGACCAAGTATGTTCATTATTTGTGAGCTCGCTTCGTGTAGGAGTGAGAGCCATCATGAAGTCGCAATCACTACCCATAGTGGGACCAAGCTAAACAACCCATAGTGCTTCCATAATTAATCCTTTGTCTGTAATGTACGAGCTGGATGTGACAGGTTAGAGCAGGATTGCTACTTTGCAACATTCCATTACTTCACATCATCAAAAGTAACAATCATTCGATACAATGCACTGGTGGCTTATATGCTTTTGACTTATATGGTATTGACATATATGGGGCGGGATTTTCTATGGCCCCCACCGTGGTGTGTTTTCCGGTGATGGAGGTAGCTTGCCATTGGCTGGAGGTAGAATCTTCCATTCCCACCGCTGTCAACATGGTTTTCTGTTATTCGCACTCTCTGCGGCTGGGGAACCCAGGGCGGGGTGGGGGAGGGATAGGGGGAGGGATGGGGGGGGGGAGGGGGTCACTGTCGGCGGGACCAGAGGATCTCGCCGGCGTGATTGGCCATAAAATTCCACCTATGGTGTTTACACTCCACCCAACTTCAAGAGTTAGCCCAGCCTATTCTTGGCTAGGACAAAGATCATATCATATCGAAGGTAAGCGGGTTAATAGTTAACTTGGGAATGGTCAATGTGATCTTCTGACTGACCTCCTGAGGGGGGGAGGGACGGGGGTCAGACAGCGATTTTCAATATATTTTTTGCCTATTGTCCATGGATTTTTTTTCTGCTTTTCCTGGGAGATTACGTGGCTGCGGAATTGGGGGATGGGGGTAGGCCATGGGCGGGAAGCTCCGGCCCCACAGCCGCATGTTTCTCAGCGACAGGAAGGGTACGCCATTTGTCGGCGGGAAGATTCTCCACTCTCACTACTGTCAATGGGATTCTCCACTGAAGCCACCCCGTGCAGCTGGAAAATCCGCGGGTAGGTCTGCACTGCCGGTGGAACCAGAGAATTCCGCTGCCAGCGAATGGCTGGAGAATTCCGGCCCATATCTCATCACGGTGATTCAGGCCTCATGATTGTGGGAAGACTCCATAGACCAACTAGTCTTTTCCTGCCTGTCATTTCTAAAATTCATTCCTGAGCTGCAGGTCTCAAGGCCAGCATTCATTGCCCAGGCCCAGTTGCCCTTGAGAAGGTGGTGTTGAGCTGCCTTCTTGAACCGCTGCTGTCCCTTTGGTGTCGGTACACCCACAGTGCTGTTAGGGAGGGAGCTCCAGGATTTTGACCCAGCGACAGGAAGGAACGGCGATACATTTTCAAGTCAGGATGTTATGTGACTTGGAGGGGAAAATCCAGATGGTGGTGTTTCCAGGAATCTGCTGCCTTTGTCCTGCCGTAGATCATAGAATTTGCAGTGCAGAAGGAGGCCATTTGGCCCATCGAGTCTGCTCTGGCCCATGGAAAGATCACCCTACCTAACCCCATCCACCCCATCCCTACAACCCAGTAACCCCATCTAACCTTTTTGGACACTAAGGGCAATTTAGTATGGCCAATCCACCTAACCTGCACATCTTTTTGCCAGATGTTAGAGATCCTCAATTTAGAAGGTGCTTTCAAAGGAGCTTCGGCAAGTTGCTGCAGTGCATCTTGCAGATGGTATACGCTGCAGACCCAGTGCACTGGTGGTGAAGGAAATTATATTTTTATCTGGTCATATATTAAGAGTGTCAGTTCTGTGTCAGGTTGGCTTTTGAGCACTGTCACCTCTGAGCATAAAGTTGAGGGTTCAAGTCCCCCGTATAGACTTGAGCACAAAATATAAACTGACACTTCTGGGCAATAATGTGGAAGCCCCGCATTGTCCGAGGTACTACCTTTATGCTCAAGAACATGCAATACATCCAACGTCGGATGACCAGGAGGTGCTCCAGGTGACTGGGTCAGTATTTCTCTCAATTAGCAATAAGGGAAACATCTTACTTGATCATTCATGAATTTATTGTTCGTGGGATCTTGCTCTGTACAAATTAACTACCATGTTGAAGTAAATCACTGACAGTAAAGTACTTTGGGGGCATTTTCAGGATGTGAAAAGGCACTATACAAATGCAATTGCATCTTCTACTTCTCCGTGAGAATATACAGGATTCCAATATCACAGATATGACAGGGGCAACTGAAGCATCCAAAATCAAAGCTTAACAAAACGTACTGGTCCTGAAATCGTACAGCGGAGCATTATAATGCAAACACAATCTCTATATTTTAGCCAAGGGGTGAATCCATTCCTCACACCCAAGTGAAGTGCCTTCCCACTAAAGGTGCTATGTAAATGCAAGTTACAACCCATTCACCAACCAGTGGAAATGTATACTGTTCCACCTGGAGCTCGGGGCCATCATTGCTTTTCCCTTCATTCAACATTTATTCAAGTTAAGAAGCAAGTATTATGCAGCCTAACCAACCACAGATTTATGACAGTCACCCCAGTCTTTGTTTGCTCTCTCTCTCTCCATCTTTCCTTTCCTTTGCTTTTCTTTTAAATTTGCAATTATTTCCGACGCTTGATTGCTTCATTCTTCATTTTTTAATTTTGAGTGTGGATGTCCTGACCCCATCATCAAGCACTCCCCAGTCATCACAGTTAGCAGCTCTCCTTCTAACTGGGCCTCAAACTCCAGCCTCCGAGAGCAGCCCTGATCCACTTGGGTGCATTTCTAGTCTCAATACCTGCCATTTCCACGGCCTCTCTAGGTAAGGCTGCCAACTTGATGTCAATTAGTGCTGAGTTATGTGCAGTGTTCAGCCGTGGACTTGCACCATTCCAGTACCCCAAACACATTTCACTTCAGCCTCCTTGCAGTCCAGTAGGGAAAGCGTCGCCTCTTCCATCCCATCGGGCTAGCCGGCAGTCAAAGCCAAATCCCAGAGCCACGAGGGCACAGTTCCAACCCCACCAAGTCACTCCGGTCCCCCTCATAATTTTCCTTCCTACTTTTCAACACTGAAGGCATTTTAAAAAATAAATAAACATTTGCGAGCAAAGCGCACGTTAGATTTTAAAACATTCCCGGCACCTGGCAAATGATTGCAAGCCAAAGATTGTTTTCTTCGGAGTCAGCAGCAGGGACCTGCTCGGTGAGAGGAAATTGGGAAAAGACCACAGAATGAGGAGGGATGATTGAAGGCGGTGAAGAAAACATGACAAGCAGTGGGGAAATGATCCGAGAAAACATTCCACCGACCTCCCATGCTTCAGTTGCAGCTGTATCGCACCCGTTCTTCTCGCCTGTATTTAATATTTTTAATGCTATTTTTAAATCCCAGTTTTTCCTCCTGATTTTTAGCCATCTCCATCTGCTCAAGCTGTTAATATCCCCTCTTGTTGAATCTCCGTTGAATGCTTTCACTGAAACAATAGAGAAGGGACGTTCAAATGAAGGCATTTTACATTGAACGGCGCAGGCAGTGCAGAGAAAAGGCCATTTACCCTGGCAGATCTGTGTTGCTACGTATGTTTGGTGAGAACCAGGGCGGCATGTGGTGCAGTGGTTAGCACTGTGACTGAGGCGCTGAGGACCTGGGTTCAAATCCCGACCATTGGGTCACTGTCCGTGTGGAGTTTGCACATTCTCCCCTTTTCTGCATGGGTTTCACCCCCACAACCCATGGATGTGCAGGTTAGGTGGATTGGCCATGCTAAATTGCCCCTTCATTGGAGAAAAATAATTGGGTACTCTAAATTTATTTTAAAAAAATGTTTGGTGAGAATCTTCTCCCACCATACTCATCCTATCAGCCCATATCATTTCCACACTGAAATCTCAAAGTACTTTCAGGGCCAATACATGGGGTGAAATTCTCCGGTATCGGCGCGATGTCTGCCGACTGGCGCCCAAAACGGCGCAAATCAGTCGGGCATCTTGGGGGACCGAGCCCCAACCTTAAGGGGCTAGGCCTGCGCTGGACGAATTTCCGCCCCACCAGCTGGCGGAAAAGGCCTTTGGTGCCCCGCCAGCTGGCGCGGAAATGACATCTCCGGGCGGCGCATGCGCGGGAGCGTTAGCGGCCGCTGACGGCATTCCCGCGCATGCGCAGTGGAGGGAGACCCTTCCGCCTCCGCCATGGTGGAGACCGTAGCGACGGCGGAAGGGAAAGAGTGCCCCCACGGCACAGGCCCGCCCGCGGATCAGTGGGCCCCGATCGCGGGCCAGGCCACCGTGGGGGCACCCCCTGGTGCCAGATCACCCCGCGCCCCCCCCCCAGGACCCCGGAGCCCATCCGGGCCGGAGAATCGCGGGGGGGGGGCCGCCAACCGGCGCGGCGCGAGTCCCGCCCCCGCCGAATATCCGGTGCCGGAGAATCCGGCAACCGGAGGGGGCGGGATTCACGCCAGCCCCCACCGATTCTCCGACCCGGCGGGGGGGTCGGAGAATCTCACCCATGGTGTTCCTTACATTTCTCTACAGTGCTGAATCCCAGCATAAATGAGAGTTTAATTCCTCCTGACAGCATACGGTTTACTATTTAAAATGAAGGAGTGAATAACTGCACTTATTTCAATGCTCACTAGGCTCTATTAGCATCCCATGATGCTGTGAATCAGTTGCAAGTCCCTTATCCTCATCTTTAACAGCCCCTATGATCACCCCCCACTTTACTTCAGTGACTTGCTTCAGCGTTGAGCCCTGTTTGTACCCTTCCCCCTTTGACATTAATCTTTTCCTTGATCCACCTCTTCTTTGCATCTCAACCGATGAGCTCACATTTCAACAAACATGCTTTTCTTTCATTTATTCTTTCATGGGATGTGGCCTAATTGCCATGAAACTAAGCAGCCCATTAGGCCATTTCGGAGGGCAATTAAGAGTCAACCACATTGCTGTGGGTCTGGAGTAACATCTGGGCCAGGCGGTGGTACAGATGGCAGATTTCCGTGAACCAGATGAGTTTTTACAATTGATGATGGTTGTCATGGCCACCATTACTACGACTAGCTTTACATTCCAGATTTTTTATTTTGTCATGTGAGAGTACCTTTAAGAAATGGGTGTTTATAAATGGGTGTGTATATAAATATCTGTAGTGAGAGTACCTTTAAGAAATGGGTGTTTCCTACTGCAGTAATGTCAGAGAGTGGGTGGAGTTGGGCTGTCTGTCAGATTTTTACTCGTTTTTGAGCAGGCTGCAGGGTGTGTTTTAGTTTTGTTTTCAGTGTTGGAGCTGAACCCAGACCAAGCAGGTGTACTGCTGTTCTCTCTGCCATCAAATGACTATCTCTTGATCATTTGGTGAATTCAGAGTTATAAATGTTCTCAGTAGTGAATGTAAACCTAATGTGCTTCTGTTGAAAGGTGTTTTAAGTCATATGGATGTTAAAAGGAAGGCTAAAAGGATTACTTAGTGTTGTAGTCTTTGGGGGTTGTATTTGAATTAATGGTTGCTAAGATGTTCACTTTATTTTAAAAAAAGGTTAACTTGAGTTCATAGAATAAACATTGTTTTGCTTTTAAAAAATACTTTTCCATTTCTGCTGTACCATACCTGTAGAGTGGGCCGTGTGCTCCCCATATCATAATCTATTAAAAGTTGTGGGTCAGGGGAACTCTATGATACACTTTGGGGTTCTCTAAACCCTGGCACATAACAATTTGAAGTTAAGTTCCACTGGCTGCTATGGTCGGATTTGCCTCTGGAATAATAGCCGGGTGATATTACAACTATGCCACCATTTTCCCTGTCCTCTGGAATTCCCGCCAAAAGCCCAGCCACTTTATCCGTCACATGTCAACTGTGGAAAATTACTAGAGACCTGTCTTCAGTCCTTCTTGGCAGCCACTCTTAAATACATTCTAAATGATTTGTTCCTTCCAATTCTTAGCTATTTCACTGTCAAATCTGTGTCCAAGCATGGAGTGGGTGACGCTCTGCCGACCATCTTTGGTCCATCCGCAAGCAGGAACCAGAGCTTCCTGCCGCTTGCCATTTAAACTCACCGTCCTGCCCTCATGTCAACATGTCCGTCCTTGGCCTACTGCAATGTTCCAGTGAAGCCCGGCGCAAACTGGAGGAACAGCAGCTCATCTTCCAATTAGGCACATTACAGCCTTCCGGACTTAACATTGAGTTCAACAACTTCAGACTGTGAAATATCCCCCCCCCCCCCACACATACTACCTTCACCCCATTTTTATTCCTTTCATTTATTTTCATTTCTTCCATCGATCTGTTTTCCCCTCACCATTGTTCGCCTCTCCCCTCCCCACATCACTAGGGCCATCTGTTCCATGTTCCAGGTTTTCCTTTGAAACACTACTTACCTTTCCTCTGCTGATAACAGATTCAAATCTCCCAATGTGCCACTATCAGCACCCTTCTTAGTCAGTCATTTACATTCCCCTTGCCTTTTTGTCCATGACATCTTTGTCAATCTGTCCCCCAACCTCCACCTCTCGCTGGCCCTCTTTCCAGCCCTACTGCTCCACCATCCACCCCCCCCCCCCCCACCCCCCCCGTCACCGCCCCCCACAACAGATAAATTTCATCCTATTCCCTGTTCTCTCCGGCTTTGACACGCACTCATCCAGGCTCGAAACGTTAGCTCTGTTCTCTCTCCGCAGATGCTGCCAGACCTGCCGAGATTATCCAGCATTTTCTGTTTTTGTTTCAGATTCCTGCATCCGCAGTGGGAGAAGAACTAATTTAGTAACCAGGTGTAGTGAAATCAGAATTAAATTCTCTTTGAAACAGGGACCGGAGGGAATCATCATGACTATATTTACAGCCTCACTGTGCCAAATTAGTAAAGGAAGATTCCCCCCCAGTGCGACATTCTGCAAAGACATTCTGAGAACCAAACGGCCAGTAAGCAGGGAAAGTGATGGCTGGAGAGTTAACTGTCCTCTTAAGAACATAAGAACATAAGAACTAGGAACAGGAGTAGGCCATCTGGCCCCTCGAGCCTGCTCCGCCATTCAATGAGATCATGGCTGATCTTTTGTGGACTCAGCTCCATTTTCCGGCCCGAACACCATAACCCTTAACCCCTTTATTCTTCAAAAAACGATCTATCTTTATCTTAAAAACATTTAATGAAGGAGCCTCTACTGCTTCACTGGGCAAGGAATTCCATAGATTCACAACCCTTTGGGTGTAGAAGTTCCTCCTAAACTCAGTCCTCAATCTATTTCCCCTTATTTTGAGGCTATGCCCCCTAGTTCTGCTTTCACCCGCCAGTGGAAACAACCTGCCCGCATCTATCCTATCTATTCCCTTCATAATTTTATATGTTTCTATAAGATCCCCCCTCATCCTTCTAAATTCTAACGAGTACAGTCCCAGTCTACTCAACCTCTCCTCATAATCCAACCCCTTCAGCTCTTGTCCTGACCTGTTCCCCCCTCACTGTGGGCTGCGTGCCGCAGTGAGGCAGAACTTTCCAGAAAGGTTCCAGGGGTTTTCCAACGAACGGTGAACTTGGATTTTTCCAGCAACTTTCATGCAAGAAGTGCAAATTAACTCCTGTCACTGGACATGCTTCTGGAATGTTCTGCTTTGTGTTAAGTTCCTTTGTAACCTTGTTCTCATTCCCTCGGCGATGAAGAGCAATTCTGTGATGAAGAAACAGAAGAATCTCCTGATCTGATCACGAGGAGCTGGTCACTGGTGAAACAAATGAATGTTTAATCATGGGGTGGGATTTACTGGCCACGCTGTGCCCGAAAAGCAGTGCAACGCAACGTGGCCGATAAATGACGGGAGAACCCGCTCCTGAGATCTACCCGGCTCGCCACGCCTCGCGAGATCTAACGAGTCTCTGCAGTTCCCTGAGGTAACCAAGGCATTAGAATCTATCCTCTTTGCCTTGGGTGAGCGTCGTTCAGTACTGGTCTCCACAAATGGGGACCAGGTGGAACAGCACTCATGGGAGTCTCCCAGGGGATCGAAGACTCCCAGTTGCATGCCCTCTGGGTAAGGTGATACCCTGGCTCTGCTGATGCCACCTGGGCACCCTGGCACTGCCATCCTGGTGCCTTGGCAATGCCACCTGGGTGCCAGCCTGGTACTGACAAGGCTCCAAGGTGATGCTGGCAGGGGCAATGCCATGGGTGCCAGACTGGTGTTACCAAGCTGGCATTTTTTGAGTGGCAGTGATCGGGCAGGGGGGCCCCACGCAATATGGGGAGGCAGTGCCCAGGGACCCACTTACAGTGAGCTTGGGCTTGGGGTGTTTTGGGGGTCGCATGAGGGGCTCCAGAGATCGAGACTCCATTAAAAAATAGCATCCCGATCTCACTTTGCACTGAGGAGCTTCAAAGAGCGGGGCTCCTCAATGCAGGAAACAGGACTCAGTGTGGTCTTGGCTGCGCGTTCCCACTGAGGCCCCGTATCTAATTGAAGTTGCATTAGATAGCGTTGTGTTTCTTGGCGCTGCGAGCTCCAGGAAACACACGGATAAATGCGCTTGCTATGGGACATAGTTCCCATTTGGTTAAATCATGCCCGCGGTGTTTGTCAGACATTTTGACCAAACAATGTGCAGTTTCTCTAAGTTCAGGCAGTCAATGTGACATTGGCAGCCACTAACTTTGAACTGTAAGTTCACTCCGAAGTTTGGAAGTTGAATTAAAAATTGTTTTGGCTGTTTAGACCACCATTCCATTGAAAGTGTTTGGATCTTGGGGGCAACTCAACAGTTTACAGACTATTAAGGACACCAGCAAATCCTTAACCATTGTGATTTACAGCTATGACAAAACGTAGGTTGAAAATTTTAAGTTGAGCTAACCTTTTGTCGCATTTGGTGTTGCACAAAATATGATGCGGAACGCTCGGAGTTTCAAATTCTAGTCCCAGTCTACGCTAAGTCAGTTGACCTTAGCTGGAGTTGCAGTAGATGGGCTGAGTATTACTCAGTGACCCTCAATATCTAGCATTTCTTGCTGCTAATTAGCTGTTGTGGCCTTGGTTGGCAGCATATGAATGACATGTGACGATGTGTTCAAGCTCTGCTTTAATGCCCCGTTCATATTCAAACAATTAATTAACTCAATGGCCAGACTAATGCATGGGAAGAGGTGGACTGGAGGAATGCCGGCCCCTGTACAGATGTATAAGTCAGAGGAGAGGGAAGAAAAACTGACGATGTGGAGTGCTCTGGCGAACACACCGTGACAAGTTTCATGGTGGTTCTGGCATGTAGGGTGAGGGTGCACAGGCCATCTGATGCTGCACTGAAAGTTGTGGCTGATAAGGCCCAGAGGGAGGAAGCTTGTCCTGTAGCACAGGGAGGAAAGGGTCCTACTTTGGTCTTCTGGCACTCACTACCTGAAAGGGTGGTAGAAGCGGGAACCCTCACAACATTTAAGAAGTGTTTGTGTGGGTTTCCTCCAGGTGATCCGGTTTCCACCCACAGTTCAGGTTAGGTGGATTGGCCATGCTAAATAATCCCTTAGTGTGCAAGGATGTGCAGGTTAGGCGGGGTTTATGGGTTATGAGACTAGGGCAGGGGGGTGGGCTGAAGTAGGATGCTCTTTCAGAGGGTCAGTGCAGACTCGATGGGTCGAATGGCCTCCTTCTGCACTGTAGGAACCGCTTGTCCCTCACCCTTGCAGCAGCCAGTGCTGCTCTGCCTGGCATCATCTCCTCCTCCCATCCCACTCGCAGACTAAGCAGGGCCCTTAGCAAGGTGCCAATGACCATGCAATTCCTTTCTCAGGCTGACTCTACAAGGTGGAGTATTGCAGTACTTACTCTATTCAGGTGAAGTTCCCAGTGAATTTTCAGAATAAATGTTGCTGAAGTGTGGTGATATCTTTATAAAGTGTCCCAGAAATCCTCTTCAAAACCTCCAGCAGTAAATGAGCAACAAAAGGTGAATGTTCTTTCAGGTGGCATTCGGAATCCTCAGCAATGACTGCTTTACAATCTGGGAGGCGGTGGCGTAGGGGTATGGTCACTGGACTAGTAATCCTGAGACTCAGAGTACTGCTCTGGGGACCTGGCTTAGAATCCCATTACCACAGATGATGACATTTGAATCCAATAACAAATCGGGGGCGAAATTCTCCGGTATTGGCGCGATGTCCGCCGACTGGCTCCAAAAACGGCGCTGATCAGTCCGGCATCGCGCCGCCCCAAAGGTGCGGAATCCTCCGCATCTTGGGGGGCCGAGCCCTAACCTTGGGGGGGCTAGGCCCGAGCCGGACTGATTTCCGCCCCGCCAGCTGGCGGAAAAAGCCTTTGGTGCCCCGCCAGCTGGCACGGAAATGACATTGCCGGGCGGCGCATGCGCGGGAGCGTTAGCGGCCGCTCACGGCATCCCCGCGCATGCGCTGGGGAGGGAGTCTCTTCCGCCTCCGCCATGGTGGAGACCGTGGCGAAGGCGGAAGGAAAAGAGTGCCCCCACGGCACAGGCCCGCCCACGGATCGGTGGGCCCCAATCGCGGGCCAGGCACCGTGGGGGCACCCCCCTGGGGCCAGATCGCCCCGCGTCCCCCCCAGGAGCCCGCCCGCGCCGCCTTGTCCCGCCAGCAAGAGAGGTGGTTTAATCCACGCCGGCGGGACAGGCATTCTAGCAGCGGGACTTCGGCCCATCCGGGCCAGAGAATCGCGGGGGGGGGGGGGGGGGGGGGGGGGGGGCGCCAACCGGCACGGCGCGATTCCCGCCCCCGCCGAATCTCCGGTGCCGGAGAATTCGGCAACCGGCGGGGGCGGGATTCACGCCAGCCCCCGGCGATTCTCTGACCCGGCGGGGGGTCGGAGAATCTCGCCCAATTAAAGGTCTAACAATTGACAATTGTTGCAAAAAATTCATCTGGTTCCCTAATGTGCTGAGGGAAATCTGCCTTCCTGACCCAGTCTGGCCTCCATGTGACTCCAGATCCACAGCAATAATGGTTAACACTTGAATGCCCTCTGAAATGACCGAACAAGCCACTCAGTTCAAGGGCGATTAGGATGGGCAATAACTCAGCCAGCGACACCCACATCCCTTGAATGAATTAGGAAAAAACCCCAGATGGATGGTCGTTATCAGGAGATGGTGTTGGCCCAAGTGTGAACCATCAAATTTGTGCAACCTTGTTTATGAGTCATCTCCTTAATGATCCTTGGGGCAGACTTTCCTTCAACTCCTTTACCCTCTTGCGCTAAACAGGGCTAAACTGGAATTTCAGCACAAAATACCATCTTGACCAATTTGGAGTCTCCATAGCCCCTGCCGAGAATTACCCCCAATTTAGATAGTGTCTTTTAAACCTCAGAATGTTCCTTAGTGCTTTACTGTCAAGTAAATCCTTTTAAAGTGAAGCCAATGTTATAGTATCAAGAAGGCAATTTGCCACTACCTTCTGAAGGGCAACTAGGGATGGGCAATAAATGCTGGCCTAACCAGCGACACCCACATCCCGGAAATGAATCTTTTAAAAATGTAGGAAATGGGAAAGTCAATTTGCACAGAGCAAGCTCCCACACACAAGTGTTTAATGACCAGTATGTTGGTATTGATTGTTGGGAGATAACTATTGACCAGGAAACCTGGGGAGAACATCCCTGCTCTTTAAAATAATCTCATGGAATCTTTTATATTCCCTGAGAGGAGAAACGGCCTCAGTTTAATGCCTCATCCTTGGGCATTTCCATAGCACTGCATTGGAGTGTCAGCCTCGATTGTGTGCTGAAGTCTCTGGAATGGGAGTTGAACCTATGACATTCTGACTCAGAGGGGAAGAGTACTTCCATGTTTATTGAGAGGTCTACCTGGTCTTAAAGGCAATCAGCTGAGTTGTCCCGACGGCATGGGGGTGCCCACAATGGGAAACCCCATTGGCTGGCTGTGGGGACAGAGAAACCTGCTGTTGGCAGGGGCGCGCCGCACCAGAAAAAGGGTGCGGCGGTATGGAGAATCCAGCCGAATGATTCCGCTATCTGATCGGGAGTGTTTTGCAATAATGCAGATCATGTTGTCACTGGCTGTTGCAGCCTGCTGTGTGCCCTGCTTAGTTTTGGTATCAAGGAAGGTGTAGGCTGGTTGTTGTGAGACCTTGAGTTCCACTGGAAACAGAATTAGATGGTCAAGAGCAATACTCCCTTTAAAGTATAGCTACTGAGATACTCCCTTTAAAATATAGCTACTGAGCACAATCCGGTTTCTTTTCAGTGTGCTGTCCCTTTAAGTTTTTTTGCTTGACCGTGCATGATTTGTAAGAGAACAGCAACTGTCCGATACTTAGCAGCTCAGCGGGGCATTGGTCAAAGCATCATGATGACTAACACCCAGAGGATTCATCAGTGACTGTGGCAAGAGCCATCACTGAAGTCTAATCTTCTGCCCAGCACTAATTTATCTCCTTCTCTTCCATTTTCCAAGGAAGTAGTGTTCCCTCAATCTGCTATTCATCCTACAACATGATGGCACATCATTCCTCTTTTCTCCCCTGGATGAGCATGTCAATAACCCTCGTGTCATCCTGGTCCAGGCACGGAGCCTTTGCTGGTTGCATCCATAGAGTTGGCTCCCTCATTCCAGCAGCTTGCTGAGATGGAGGTTCAGAAGTCTAGCTTGCGCTGCTATACAGATAGACACCAGTATCACGCAAGTGGACTCCAGTCTCTGCCACTCCACTGGATGCCGCTACTGCGGTCTCAGTGGTCAGTGTGACGGCTGGGCTATTGAGAACTACCAGGCGCTGGAAGCCCTGATAGTCATCGGGAAATATCCCTGCCACCAGGGTCCGGGAGCCAGTCTTTCAGCCTGTTCTGTTATGGAATTGGGGGCATGAGCTGATTCATAACTGGGGATCAGTTGTGGAGTTTGATAAAACTGTGGCACATTTCACTGGTGCCTTACTGTGCAACCATGGGAGAAGGCCCACTATTGGCCAGCAGCAGGATATTCTGGTCCCGCCATTGTCAATGGGGGTTTCCCATTGAATGTATCCCTTGCTGCCGTGAAACCCACAGTGGATGTGTGTGCCATCGGCGGGACTGGACGATCTCTCCAGTTCTGGCCAGGATTTTCCGGCCCTGACACCGGTGAGCATCTTCGCAGGGATAAGAAAAACTCAACAAAATGTTCTCGGTGTCATTGCAAAGCAGAGCTGCAGACTAGACGGTCACACCTTGCACTTTGGTCCCACTGACCAGTTTGCACCAACTGTCAACCAGTGCCGCAAGAAGTTTAATGATCTAACCAGACCAGGCAAGTTAACCCAACATCCCTCTGACAGGGGAGGTCCCAATATTTTTTGAGATATTGAATGGGCTGACCCAAGAAATGACCGCGAATGAGTGGAAATCTTTTTTTTAAATCAGCATAACTGCAGCATAGATTATCATAGAATTTACAGTGCAGAAAGAGTCCATTCGGCCCATCGAGTCTGCACCGGCTCTTGGAAAGAGCACCCTACCCAAGGTCTACACCTCCACCATATCCCCATAACCCAGTCACCCCACCCAACACTAAGGGAAATTTAGCATGACCAATCCACCTAACCTGCACATCTTTGACTGTGGGAGGAAACCGGAGAACCCGGAGGAAACCCATGCATACACGGGGAGGATGTGCAGACTCCGCACAGACAGTGACCCAAGCCGGAATCGAACCTGGGACCCTGGAGCTGTGAAGCAATTGTGCTATCCACAATGCTATCGTGCTGCCCCCATTCATCCCACAGGAATGAGGAAAGAAGTAAGCCACATTCGTTTTTTTTGTGAGGGCCATGAAGAATCCAGCATGAGTTTTAAGGATACAAAGTAATAACATTTATTTACAATAACATATATATATAACAGCAACAGCAACTTCCCTTGCTGCACACTCCTTCCTGCTGTTTCCAAACTGGCCAGCTTTATTTATACATGGAGTTTACTAATGGTTTCTCCGCCCCCCTCATTGGGGAAGCTCATACTCGCACAGGATTGTGGGATTGTCATTAGTCCCCAGCCAATGGCAAGTAGGCAGGTTATAACATTTTTATACTTAAATAATCAGTAATAATGCTGTAGAGTAAGTTTGCAGGTCAGACCATATGGAAGTGGGCAGCACATAGGTTCATGGGGCAACAAGATGTTTCTGGAGAGAGAGGGATTGAGTGATATGGTGAGAAATCAGAATTGTGGATTTCCGATCAGTCAAAAGAATGTGTTTGTAATTCTATCCAAGAGTTTTTCAGTTCCCAAGCATTCTTCACTATCAGTGTTGATTGACCCACGTATTTTTCTTCGCCAGGATTTCTGCACCCGTACCTCCCTTTACCACCCCCTGCCCCCGCAACAACCCCTCCAACCAGCCTCCAACTAACCAATCCCTCCCTCTCATGTCACCAGCGAACTGATGGTCTCTGAGTGAAAATACTTGGACAGGGCTGCTTTCACACACACGCAGGCCTCATTGGACGAAGGCCGGCCTTCTCATTCGCCCCATCAAGTGGCCCTCTGGACCGCAAGCATTCATCCCATCAGGGTATGCTCCAATCTGAATACTAACCACAGAGGTGACAGGTCACTGATCTATAGCTCCCTGGAGTTTTTATTGTCAAACGTATCTTTGGAATACTTGGGAGTTGGGAGGATGTTCGGAGATTTGAGGCCCAGTAGGTTGGTTGAGACAGAACAATTATCAGAGTGCATGCCACTGTTAGAGATTATTCAAAAAGTCTGCCTCTTTCATATTTGTGTTTCTTTACTAGGGGAGAGAAAGGGGTAGATGAACTGGAAGTGAGGTTAATCATTATTTTTCATAATTAATTGAGCGCTTTCCACTAGGAAAGCCTTTATCTTTTCTATGAGGATGAAATCTCGCCTTGCAAAAGGGCAGGGGCGAACATTTCATACATCCCTTTTCCTTGGCTAGTCTGCAGCAGCGCCAGTAAAGAACATCAATGACAGGGGAGGGCCTGATAGTTCTTGAGGTACTTAATGCGCAATAGAACCTTTATCCTCCTAATTAGGTATAGCATTTGCTGTAATCGCTGCGGCTAAAGGTTTTTAACTGCTGCCTTTGGAGTTATTTTGTTGTAAAGGAGTGGAAGAAAGCTCTACAGGAATCCATTGGGCTGCCAGGAATAATTGCATTTGTCGAGAAGGAGAATGAAGGAGAATGAGGGGCCTTTGGGGATGAGAAAAGACTGGGCATTGATTGCCTTTTTGTATTTCCTGTGAAATGGCCTGATCCTAGTCATTAGTGTAACACAAACGCTCCACCGTGACAATAAGAAGAGGCTGAGTGAATTGCTGCTTAGTTTAGTTATTGAGAATATGGGCAGGTTCACAGCATGAATGAGGGTAGAATGGGCCCCCTCCCCCACCCAAAAACACAATCTTGGCATGAAGGGAGCTCGAGTGTTGTGAACTTACTATGGATTCACCACACGTGAATGCTGAGAAATGTTAGGTAGTGTTCAGCAGCTTTCCGATGACTCTGTCGGTTGAAAGCAGTGCCCTGTTATGAAACGCTAGTTGTACAGACTACGCAGGACTCGGATTTGCATTCCGATCTGTGCTTCAGTCAGCCGGGTTTTAGAGGAGCACCAATTCAACTCGCGTATCGTGGCCTCAAAACGGGGGGGGGGGTTTAAAACATTTATTTTTACGGGATGTTGCTTCGCTGGCTGGGCCAGCATTTGGTGCCCATTTCTAATTGCCCTCGAGAAGGTGGTGTGGAACTGCCTTCTTGAACCACTGCAGTCAATGTGGTGTATGTATCCCTACAGTGCTGTACGGGAGGGAGTTCCAAGATTTTGTCCCAGCGACAGTGAAGGAGCAGCGATACATTTCCAAGTCAGGGTGGTGAATGACTAGAAGGGGAACTTCCAGGTGGTGGTGTTCCCAAGTATCTTTTTTAAAATTCATTTACGGGGTGTGGGTTTCACTGGTTAGGCCAACATTTATTGCCCATCCCTAGTTGACCTTCAGAATGTGGTGGTGAGTTGCCTTCTTGAACCGCTGCAGTCCCTGACATGTACATACATCCACTGTGCTGTTAGGGAGGGAGTTCCAGGATTTTGTCGAGGGACCAGCGATGTATTTCCAAGTCAGGGTGGTGAGTGACTTGGAGGGGAACCTCCAGATGGTGGGGTTCCCAGGTATCTGCTGCTCTTGTCCTTCCAAATGGTGGTGGTCATGGGTTTAGAAGTGCTGGCTAAGGAACATTGGTGAGTTACTGCAGTGCATCTTGGAGATGGCACACACGGCTGTCACTGTTCATTGGTGGTGGAGGGTTTGATGCTTGTGGAAGGAGGACCAATCAAGCGGGACTTGTGCCTTGTAGATAGTGGACAGACTTTGGGGAGTCAGGAGGTGAGTTACTCACTGTAGGATTCCTAGCCTGCCCTGGTAACCACAGTATTAATATGGCTAGTCCAGTTCAGTTTCTGATCAATGGTAACCCCCAGGATGTTGATTGTGGGGGATTCAGTGATGGTAATGCCATTGAATGTCAAGGGGCGATGGTTAGAATATCTCTTGTAGGAGATGGTCATTGCCTGCCATTTGTGTGGCGCGAATGTAACTTGCCACTTGTCAGCCCAAGCCTGGTTATTGTCCAGGTCTTGCTGCATTTGGGCATGGACTACTTCATTATCTGAGGAGTTGCGAATGGTGCTGAACATTGTGCAGTCATCATCGAACATCCCCACTTCTGACCTTATGATGGAAGGGAGGTCATTGATGAAGCAGCTGAAGATGGTTGGGCCCAGGACATTACCCTGAGGAACCCCTTCAGTGATGTCCTGGAGCTGAGATGATTGGCAGCCAACTAACACAACCATCTTCCTTTGTGCCCAGTGTGACTCCAACCAGTGGTAGAGTTTTCCCCTGATTTCATTGACTCCAGTTGAGATAGGGCTCCTTGATACCATACTTGGTCAAATGCTGTCTTGATGTCAAGGGCATTCACTCACACCTCACCTCTGGCATTCAGCTCTTTTGTCCATGTTTGAACCAAGGCTATAATAATGTCAGGAGCTGAGTGACCCTGGTGGAACCCAAACTGAGTGGCCGTGAGCAGGTTATTGCTGAGTAAATGCCGCTTGATAGCACTGTTGATGATGAAGAGTAGGCTGAAAGGCCGGTAATTGGTTGGGTTGGATTGTCCTGTTTCTTGTGTACAGGACACACCTGGGCAATTTTCCACACTGCCGGGTAGATGCTAGTGTTGTAGCTGTACTGGAACAGCTTGGCTAGAGGTGCGGCAAGTTCTGGAGCATAAGTCTTCAGTACTATTTCCGGAATATTATCAGGGCTCATAGCCTTTGCAGTATCCAGTGCCTTCAGCCGTTTCTTGATGTCACGTGGAGTGAAACGTATTGGATGAAGACTGACATCTGTGATGCTGGGACCTCCGGAGGAGACTGAGATGGATCATCCACTTGGCACTTCTGGCTGAAGATTGTTGAGAATGCCTCAACCTTGTCTTTTGCACAGATGTGCTGGGCTCCTCCATCACTGAGGATGGGGATATTTGTGGAACCTCCTCCTCCAGTGAGTTTTTTAATTGTCCACCACCATTCACGGCTGGATATGGCAGGACTGCAGAGCTTAGATCTGAGGCGTTTGTTGTGGAATCGCTTCGCTCCGTCTATTACTTGCTGCTTATGCTATTTGGCACACAAGTAGGCCTGTGCTGTGGCTTCACCTCATTTTTTTGGTGCGCCTGATGGTGCTCCTGGCATGCTCTGCTGTACTCTTCATTGAACCAGGGTTGATCCCCTGGCTTTGTGGTAATGGTGCCCTTGTCCTTCTGGCTGCCCTGCTGCCATTGTCCTTCTAGATGGCAGTGTTTGTGAGTTTGGAAGGTGATTTCCTGCAGTGCATCTTGTAGACAGTACACACTGTTGCTACTGTGCGTCGGTGGTGGAGGGAGTGAATGTTTGTGGAAGGGGGTCAATCAAGCGGGCTGCTTTGTCCTGGATGGTGTCCGCAAAGAGCTAATGCACTCCCGAGAAAAAGAGTGAAAAAACAGAGAAAATCCAAGAGTGGCACCCCCTCCCATCCCCACAACCCTCAGAAGGTTCTGCTGTTTCCAATTGAAATATTGATTTCAGCTCAGTGAACACAACTGGAAGTAGATTTGGATTACGAAATGTAACCGAGTGTAGGGGCAAACAGTACGGGTCACCGTCAACACAAAACTAGAGTCAAAGAATTTCCTCCTCTTTTGCATTCTCAGGATATCTCAAAGCACTTCACACTCCATGAGGTATGTTTAAAGTGCAGTCACTTCTACTATGTAGGCAAACATATATTGGACCATGTATTTATCCATTAAACACCACTAAATAGATTACTTGGTTGTTATCACCTTGTGGTTTGTGGGACTTCTTTTGTGCACAATTTGACTGTGGTATTTCCCTCATTACACTTCAAGAAGCGTTTCATTGCATTGTGCCCCGGGACACCTTGAGGTCATGAAAAGATACCAAATAAAATGCAAGGCCGGGATTTTCCTGTCACTCCTGCCCGACAGAGTGAATGACGAGCATCGCAAATGGTAATTTCACCGGAAAATTCGTTGCTGGGGGGTGACCGCAAAAATCCCATCCCAAATCTTTGATTTTCTTTCTTTTTAATTTTCTTTTAAAGATGCAAATATTTGGGGCGGCACGATGGCATAGTGCTTAGCACTGCTGCTTCAGAGCGGCAGGGACCCGGGTTCGTTTCCGGCCTAGGGTGACTGTCTGTGTAGACTTTGCACATTCTCCCCTTGTCTGCGTGGGTTTCATCAGGTGCTCCGGTTTCCTCCCACAGTCCAAAGATGTGCAGGTTAGGTGGATTGGCCATGTTAAATTGCCTCTTAGTGTTCAAAAGGTTAGGTGGGGCTACAGGGATAGGATGGGGGCAAATGCCTGGTAGGGTGCTCTTTCAGTGGGTCGGTGCATGTGTATCCATGTGGCAATACTTGGCCGGCATGGGGATGAGCTCGGTTTTCTGGAACCCTAATTATTCTCCAGGAGCTGATTTTAGTGTGAGTCTGTCTTTCCATTGCTAAATTGTGCTTATCCAAATTGTGCCATCCAAAACCAATTTCTTCCCCAGTGCAGTGATGATATAAGCATCACTGGCAAGGACAGCATTTATTTTCCATCCCTAATTGCCCTTGAAAAGGTAGTGGAGAACCCACAGTGCTCTTCGGTGACATTTCTGAAGCAGTTTAATACAGTTGAGTGACTTTCTAGGGCCGTTTCAGAGGAGAGTTCACAGTCAACCGCATTGATGTGTGTCCGGAGTCATATATAGACCAGACCAAGTAAGGTTGGCAGATTTCCTTCCCTAAAGGACATTAATGAATCAGATGGGGTTTTTGTGACAATCACTGTTAGTTTCATGGCGTCATTACTGAGACATGGGGCGTCATTCTCCGACCCCCCGCCGGGTTGGAGAATCGCCGGGGGCTGCCGTGAATCCCGCCCCCGCCGGTTGCCGAAGTCTCCGGCACCGGATATTCGGCGGGGGCAGGAATCGGGCCGTGCCGGTTGGCGGGCCCCCCCCCCCGCTGGATTCCCCGGCCGGAGAATGGGCCGAAGTCCCGCCGATAAATTGCCTGTCCCGCCGGCGTGGATTAAACCACCTTTTGAACGGCGGGACAAGGCGGCGTGGGCGGGCTCCGGGGTCCTGGGGGGGGGGGGCGCGGGGCGATCTGGCCCCGGGGGGTGCCCCCACGGTGGCCTGGCCCGCGATCGGGGCCCACCGATCCGCGGGCGGGCCTGTGCCGTGGGGGCACTCTTTCCCTTCCGCCTCCGCCACGGTCTCCACCATGGCGGAGGCGGAAGAGACTCCCTCCACCGCGCATGCGCGGGAAACTGTCAGCGGCCGCTGACGCTCCCGCGCATGCGCCGCTCGGAGATGTCATTTCCGCGACAGCTGGCGGGGCAACAAACGCCATTTCCGCCAGCCGGCGGGGGCGGAAATTCCTCCGGCGTTGGCCTAGCCCCTCAATGTTGGGGCTCGGCCCCCAAAGATGCGGAGCATTCCGCACCTTTGGGGCGGCGCGATGCCCGTCTGATTGGCGCCGTTTTGGGCGCCAGTCGGCGGACATCGCGCCATTTGGGGAGAATTTCGCCCTAGCTTTCAATTGCAGAATTATTAATTAATTGAATTTCAATTCCACAGGCTGCTTTGGTGGGATTTGAACCCGAGTTCCCAGAGCATTGACCTGGGCCTTTGGATTACTAGCCCAGTGACATTACCACTATACCAAGGCTAGGGAGGTCAGCTGTATGTCAACAGCTTCAGGAGAGCAGAGGAGAAAATCAGGAGACACGTGAGAAAGCAAAGAATCACACCTACTCCCCTAACTTTCAAACTTTTTTCCCAGGATGCACTTTTACCAACCAGCCAACCTCCACAACCCACGTCGACCGACCTTCTTGACACACATCACATTCCCTTGCGTTTAATATGAAAGGGGAGTCCGCTTGGTCCTCATGATCTCACCCCAATCAAGTTCACAGGAGGAGAGGGCAATGCTCATATCAGGTGCAGAGTTCAGCCAGTTCCTTTGTGCCGTCTTCATCTTTGTGAGAATGGAAAATCCAACCTCACTCATGTAGGTTGTTCTGATGGGCAATAGCAACAAAATACTTGTTTTACTCAGCACTGGATACTCCTGGGAGATGCTACACCAGAAGGCTGACAGCCTCATGAGATTTTGGCGTGTTTTAATTATGCTATCACAGGTCTAGCACAGCAGCATTGTCTTTTTATTTTGAGTTAGCTGTAAGCTAATAACTGACCCTGGGGTCTCAATCTCAAAAGGTATTTTTCACCAACCACTTGTCTTTCAAATCCTCTCCTCTCATTTGCCAGTACTTCCCTTCATATAACACACATAGGCTTTGCATCCTTATTTCATAAACTTTACAGTGCAAAAGTAGGCCACTCAGCCCATCGAGTCTGCACCAATCCTCAAAAAGAGCACTACTTAAGCCCACGCCTCCACCCTATCCCCGTAACCCCCACTTTAACTTTTTGGACACTAAGGGCAAGGTAGCATGGCCAATCCACCTAACCCACACATCTTTGGACTGTGGGAGGAAACCAGAGCACCCGAAGGAAACCCACGCAGACACGGGGAGAATGTGCAGACTCTGCACAGACAGCAAGCCAAGTCGGGAATCGAACCTGGGACCCTGGAACTGTGAAGCAACTGTGCTAACCACTGTGCTACCGTGCTGCATTGACACAATTGACAAAACCATACCTCAAGTAATATTCTTTACACTGCTTTGTTCCCGAGTTACGTTTCTTCTTTGTAGGCTGTTAAACAGGACCCTGGAGCTTTGTACAGAGCTAAAACTAGCACTGCTCTGACCTGCCCTCTCCTGAGCAACTCTCTCCAGTAGATGCAGATGTGAGATCCTGGCCAGGGTCTGCCTATTTGTGCCTCTGGCCTTCTCTTTCTTATAAGGAAACCATAGAACCATAGAATTACTACAATGCAGGAGGAGACCATTTAGCCTATCGAGTCTACACGATCTTCTGAAAGGGCACCCTACTCAGGCCCATTCCCCTGCCCTATGCATGTAACACCATATCTCCACCTAACCTGCATATCTTTGGACACTAAGGGCAATTTAGCATGGCTAATCCACCTAACCTGCTTATCTTTGCACTGTGGGAGGAAACTGGGGCACCCAGAGGAAAGCCGTGTAGACATGGGGAAAATATACAAACACCACACAGTCATCCAAGGCCGGTATTGAACCCCGGTCCCTGGCACTGTGAAGCAACAGTGCTCACCACGGTGCCACCAAAATGATTCATCTCCACAGTCCTCTTGCCTAGCTTACCAGCGTCCTGAAAATGGAAGAAGCTCTCCTCCTTTATTTGGTGCCGAAAGCACGTACATAGAGGGTGCTTGACATCAAGTATACGTGCAAGGCACGTGACCTGCTCACTGCTCCCATTTGTGGCCGGAGGCTGCACACAGCCTTATTTCCTTCTCAAAGCAGCAGTGGCCACCATTCTCAATGTAAAAGTCACTAGTGGCCATTGGGCACTTCTCCTGGAGTGGGGATCACCGCGGTAACGCCAAGGCCGATGGCTCCGCGACCATCCCGACACCGTCGCGGACCGTACTTTGAAAAACCCTGACACTACATGTTAAGGACAAAATTAGTCTTCAGCGATAGCACAGCATAGGCAACAGCGAATTTCCAGCTTGTTTTACACTCTAATCACCAGCATATTTTACACCCTGGCTACTTCACTATCCTATATTGCCAGGTGTAAAATGAGCTGCTGTTTTGTCATCCATTTTGCGCATCTACCAAATGACCAATTTCACACCATGATCTCTTTAACCACAATGGAAATGAAGTAGAATCCAGGATACCATCTTGGTTGAAAAAAGTCGAAATTAAATTAATTAATGTTAATTAAGTGACGCCACGCTTAGATTTTTAAAGGTTGTAGATTGCAGGTGAAGGGGGAGGTTGGGAGGTGAGGAGGCCCAAAATGTTGGAAGTCTGGGAAAGAATTAACTTCAACAGGAGCCAATGTGCTAGGTAGGTCTGGATTTCCACACACAATTGAAATTATTTGAATTGTCTGTGCTGACAGGGAGGGGATGACTCACCTTCAACGACTGATTGAGGTCCGAGCTCTTAATTTTGCTCACTAGAATCGAACGTGAACCAAGACTAGCATCCTGTGGGCAGGAAGCTTGCAGCTACGGAGTTTGTTAAAAGGCAATGCTATGGGATAAAAGCGACGATTAGTGTGATTGTATTACAGATTGCACTTTGCGTTCACTTTGAGTCCCTGAGAGTTCACACGGCCTTTACACTCGGCTGTATCGCAGCTGTGCGCACTGAACTTCTTTGTCTTACTAATCTTGTATTTTATCTGATTCTGTACCTTGCAGTGAAACATTATAGTTGAAAAGTTGAGAAAAAAAAGAACAGCCTTGACGCCTGTCAGATGAGATGTATCATTGGAGGGCCGTGTTTCCAACTGCAAATTTCCCACCCATAGCCAAGGGCAATTGGTCTGACTTTAATGCTTCTTGTCAGATAGGTCAGATAGATGAAATTATAAGATTAGAGACAGCATTGAGATGTGGGTGACATGACACAGATATCTGAGATCTCCCTGCAGAAAGCAGTCACCTCCACAACGTGGTTCTTAAAACAGCTATTCACTAGCTGGTCGTCAAGAGCCTGAGGCCTAAATAGCATCCTACCCATGGGCCTGTATTGGGAATGCTCCAACACGCTGCATGGACTGCTTGGATGTTGCTTCCCACACTGTGAGCTCTTGATTTCAAATGTGTCCCCTCAGAAGTTACTGTGGGAATTTACAATTTATTTGGGATGCGTAAATATAATTTCAAGTTGTTTCCCAGGCCAGCGAGGGTCACAGTTGTGCAAGATCTGTTGCAACAGATTGACAACATTCCTGTTCCTTGTTTAAGAATGCTGAGAGGAATTCCTCCTCTTCCCTGCAACCTCGCTGTGTCAAGAACTAAAACTTCATCACATTTCCACCCACTTTCACCCCGCAGAACTGTGGATCGTTCTTAGTCACCATTTTCACTTTTTAAACCCAGGCCTGGTGTGGCCTAACCACCTCGAGAAAACCTTCTTCTGAGTCAACCTTCATGTTAGACCGGAAATTACTTTTAGTGGTGGATCAACACTCAAGGCCAGATCTTTCTGTCCTGATGCGGGGCCAAGATGCATAGACAGGCTTTAAAAATGGCAGCACAAACAGAAAATGCTGGACAATCTCAGCAAGTCTGACAGCGTCTGAGAGAGACCGAACGGAGCTAACATTTCAAATCTGAATGTGTCTGTCTCTCAAAGCTAGAGAGAACTGGAAATAGGATGAGATTTATACTGTCGTGGATGGGGAAGGGGCGTGTGGAGCAGTGGAGCTGGATAAAGGGTGAACGGTAGGTGGAGATTGACAACAATGGCGTAGACAGAATTACAAAGGGAATGTAAATGGTGGTGAAAATGACCAAGAAGGGTGCTGATTGTGGTACATTAAGAGATCTGAATATGTTAACGGAAGAACAGGGGTAAGCAGTGTGTCAAAGGACAACTTGGAACAAGGAACAGATGGTCCTGGTGGGGTGGGGTGGGGGGTGGGAGACAATGATGAGGGGAAAACAGATCAACAGAAGAAATGAAAATGAATTGATAGAAATAAAAATGGAGCAAAGGTGAAGGAGAGAGATCTTCATGTTCTTGGTGGTCTCCCCTCTGCAGTGCAAAATTGTGGAGAGCTCAGCAGACCACTATTATGGGAGACACCTTCTGGGGCTTGAATTGGAGGGCAGCCTGTGGCAAGTCCAGGCATCGGAACCGCATGTTCAGCTGTCCAATTGCCTACTCGACCAACACTTGGGTTGAAGCATGAGCCTTATTGCAGCAATTCTCCTCCTCAGTATGTGACCTCCGCACTGGCATCATCAACGACCTCCTTTTTGGGTGCCCCTTGACCCTACAAAACCATCCCTCCTCGTGCTACTCTCCCTCAAACACATCTGTGATCTGCGTGTGCCCCAAGACTGTCATGGACGCTACCCAGGAAACAGGCACACACCTGCATAATTCACAGTGTGTGGTCACAGATGATCTGGACATTGAGGGAGTGGAATCACTTATGGTTCATAAATGGTGCCGCAAATCAAATAATGTGTAAGCCAGGTTTTGGCAGTCTGTCAAGGCAATAAACAGAGTTGTAAAAGTGAAAAGTCATCAGGTGCTATTCACTGGATAAAGTGCTATTCTGCTTTGCACAATGGTGAATTGCATTTTTGTTGATGTTAAGCTCATTCATCTGTTTGGCTCTTTCAAAGCAATGACACATGGCTGAACTTTCACTATCCTTGAAGTTCAGCTCGACTATCTGGTTTATCAGATTGCTGAACTTTTGAAAGTATGGAGGGCATTTAAAAGTTTATTGGATAAACATATGGATGACAATGGTATAATGTAGGTTAGATGGCTTTTGTTTCGGTGCAACATCGTGGGCCGAAGGGCCTGTACTGCGCTGTATTGTTCTATGTTCTATGTACTATTCAAAGGTTTTTAATGTATAAAGATTTAGAGGTTTTGTGGACATGTTGTTCAATTAAATCCTATTACAAATGCATGGCTGAGTTCCATATCTACTAATGGATTCAGCTCAGCAGGGGGTGTTGACACAGCACAAGGAGAATAGGAGCTTGATTATTTTCACCAATTTCTGAGCTGTTAAGTGAATTATTGTTTTTTAAATGGCTATCCAAGTACTATTTGTTTGTTTTTACAAATTTGTAAGTTCATCAAAGGCTTCAAAATGGTATTATAACGCTTGTGAGATGTGTTTATCATGGAAACTGCGTTGCCGGGTTGGAAGTACCATGTGTGGGGCGTGGGGTGGGGGGGTGCGTGCGAGGGGAGAGTAGTAGCGTATAGGGAGTGAGGAGGTTATGAATGGTGAGGAGGATGTGGGTTAGGGGTATTGGGCGAGGGGCGACAATGTGAGGGGAATATGACAGGGTTCAGGATGGGAGGGTTAGGGGACATCACACTCCGCTCCAGACCTGAGCCGATATCCCAGAGATTGGAGGCAGACTTTTGCACCTGAAGACAGAAGGGCTGACTCCAACCTGTCCCTTACTCCCTGCCATGAAAATAGGGAAATCTCCCAACTCTCATTCCCACATCCACGATGAAAATATGGCCATTGTGTTTCCCTGTGACACTGAAGGTGCGGCTGCTACCACTAAAATAAAGGGCAAAGAAACATAATTCAAACTCACCGAGGGATTGTCCACTATTATTACTGAAGGTAACTTCCAGAGGGCATGGTCTTGGGCAATCATAAAGCCGGTCATGGCTTCCCAGGCCTGTGAAGTTGGGTTTGCCCCCGATTTCTCATCCAGTGGGTGGATCCATTGCCGCTGTGTAAAATCCAGCTCTGGGTGTCTCTTTGTGGAACTGCATGTTGGATTTGAACTTTTGACCTCAGATTCAGTGTTCTCCCTACCCTGCATGTCCCCCCACCACCGCCCCCCCAACCCTCCCCCCCTCCCCCACCTTTGCCTTCCCCAATATGTCCTGAGTTCTCCGTGACTGTCTGTAAAAAAAGGGCCTTCTCCAGCCTGAAAGGACAGCGTCTGATAAATCTCAAAGGCAACATTAAACTATTTAACTTTTCAATGCTGACGGAGCTACTGGGAATAATGTGCTTTTATTGCAGATTCACAGCAATCGAGGAGAATCTCAGGCCGACCAAAATGCACATCGTCTTGGAGAAGAACATGTTTGGGTGAAACATGAAATCGAGCTGGGTAGAAAAGATCCCATGATATATTTGAAGGACAGTGTGGAAGTTTCAGTCGTGCCTTGACCAACATTTCTCCCTCAATAATATCACTGAAAACATATTAACTGACCAACTATTTGTTTGCTGTGCCTTACTGTAAAATCTGTCGATATAATGACAGTTACTGGGCTTCAAAAGGAATCCATATAGTCAAGTACTTTGTGATATCTTGAGATTATCTTAAGACGCAACATATTCCTTCCAAATATTTTCTTTTGAGTTTCGATGATGGGACAGATTAGGTGATCGCATCTTTTGCATGAATTATGACTTGGGTTAGAAGCCTGTTTTCGAACAGTTTCCCAATGTCCCATCAGCCAAAGCTCTAGACCGTTGGTTAATGTGGCACATCCAGAGACCACAGAGGGCTGCATGGTGCTGAATTAGTGACTTCTATTCCAATCCAAAGTAAGGATCCAGGGAATTGACTTCTGTAGGTTATGGTACCCAGCGGCTATTCAGAGCTGTGTGGTCACGATCTTGAAGCTGTTATTGCTGTGGCTTCAAAATGGCTTTAAAAAAAATACATCAAATTTCTCGGGCTTGGTTTTCATTTCAGAGTCAGGAACCCGACAGCCGGATCGTTTCCGAGTTTCGAACCCGTGCCGCACCTGCGTCACTCATGTGAGGTGATCTTAAAATATTGATGCCCTGTCTGGAATGGAGACGGGCTGTGCGCCCAGCTGGTGGTGCCAAGTTCTGTGAGGGGGCAGGAGCTGCCTACTGGAGCAACATCATCAAAGGCAATCGGCAGCCATGGTGGGCCCTGTTGCTGCCTTGCACAAGGGAGGAGGCAGCAATTTGGATGGTCAGGCGCCTTAATGGCCAAACGGCCAGCGAATGGTATTGGGCTTGATCTGCAGTGGCAAAAATGTTTGCGGTTTAAATAAAAACTTTGCAGTTCCACACATTGAATGTAAGAAATAAGAGCAAGAGTAGACCATACGTCCCGTCGAGCCTGCTCTGTCATTCAATGCAATCATGGCTGATATTGGGGCTCAACTCTACTTTCCTGCCTGTTCCTCATATCCCTTAATTCCCTGAGAGATCAAAAATCTGTCAATCCCAGCCTGAAATATATTCAGTGATGGAACATCCATTACCCTTTGGGGCAGAGAATTTCAAAGATCCACAACCTTTTGATTGAAGTAATTTCTCCTCATTTCCATCGTGAATGATCCTGAGACTGTGCCCCTGACAGTGCATTACTAGAGAGTTCAGGTTTGGCGCAATTTCCAATTTGAAAATCCCCTTCTAACCCTCCCCAGCTGGTCAATAAACTCCTCAAGGAGTGTAATGGGCTGTTGTGATGAACAGCGATTGTATTATTGTACCCTCATCATCATGTAAGGTGATGTCCCCTTTAAGACTGGGCTTGGAACCCTGGGGGACTCCGCCTCCGGCTCCGCCCACCTGGGAGTCGTATATAAGGGGCCACCTTGCAGGCGGCACCCAGGAAGCACCCGTCTCGGCACCAGGCTAGTTCTTAGCTTATTAAAGCCTTCTTTACCGTTTTACTCTCTAGCGTCGTTATTGAAGGTACAACAGATGTCAATTGGAGACAAACAGGTTCCCAGTTTTCCCCCCTTCCCCCTCCCGCCGTCATTTTGAAAAATGCGTTGTGTTCCAGAGGGACCCAATGACAGCCTCCAGGTATGCAATTTTAAATGTGCCTGCACCCCTGCTCATCCCACTTGTCATTGAAAGTTCAGTCCAATGTCAAAGGTCCATAAAAACATTCAGTTTCCTCAATGTTCAATATTTAACTTGACAGCCGGCAAAAATGTGGGGAAAAATACTTAAATTCAGAAGCTTCCTGCACTGTTTTTTGAAGAAAATCTATTTCAATCAAGAGGGGAGTCACGGCGGCACAGTAGTTCGCACTGCTGCCTCACAGCGTCAGGGACCCGGGTTTGATTCCGGCCTTGGGTGACTGTTCTGGTTTCCTCCCACAGTCCAAAGATATGCAAGTTAAGTGGATTGCTCGTGCTAAATTTCCCCTTAAATCCAGAGGGTTGGGTGGTGTTGCTGGGTTACGGGTTAGGGTGGAGACGTAGGCTTAAGTGGGGTGCTCTTTCCACGGGCCAGTGCAGGCTCAATGGGCTGAATGGCCTCCTTATGCACTGTAAATTCTATGATTCTAAGATTCTTCCACTTCGACTTTGATTTGATCCTGTTGCTACTAAGAATGATAAAGTGGCCTATCTGTATGAAAAAAAAGTGAAGTGTACATTTCACCTTCATCGAGGTCTCTCATGGAATCGTAGAATCCCTACATTGCAGAAAGAAGCTATTTGAGTCTGCACCGACCCTCTGAAAGACCATACTAACTATGCGCACTCCCCTGCCCTATCCCCGTAAACCCATAAACCTGCACATCTTGGAAACAAAATTTTAGCAATGCCAATCCACCTTATCTACACATCTTTGGACTGTGGGAGGAAACCGGAACGCGGAGGAAACCCACACAGACACGGGGAGAATGTACAAACTCCACACAGTCAGTTACCTGTGGCCGGAATTGAACCTGGGACCCTGGAGCTGTGAGGCAGCAGTGCTAACCACTGTGCTACCATGATCTTGTGAGTGACTGTCTCATTGATGTATCCTTCACCCACCTCTCAATCCCCTAACTTCCCCCCTTAGATTTGCTGGGCAGGTAAAAGCCTAGCTGCCCCATCAAGCCTGCCTTGTGCTCATGGTGCCAAGAGCATGGCCAGACACTTCCTATCCTCCTAAAATCTCCTGAAAAATACAGAAAAAGTTAAATAGATAAAGGGCAAATATGGGGAAAACTCTGGATTGTTCCTCTCTCCTTCCCCCAGGGGATTGAAATCTGTCCTATTGCAGATCACTTTCTTCATGCATACCTTAACTGTTAATCTACTTAATTTACAGAGGTAAGATATCTTGGCCCAGAGGAAAAATTATTTTCTGATAATACTCCTGTGAAGCTCCTTGAGACATGCGAATGGTGCTCTATAAAAATAAGATGCAGCTGAGAGAGGACAGAAATCGATTCTCACAGTGACCACTCTTACCCTCAACCATGCTGAAAGGGCATCTCATGAGGTAGTGCAACAGAAGGTGACTTCATCACAGAACTTTAACCCAAGCACGAGTCCATGCCTTCAGCCAAACCAAGACGGAGAATTGGAAGTAAAGGCCAATAAAACCTTAAAATACTTAAATAGCAAATCTCCGGTAATTTTGCTCAGTTTGGCACAAAAAATGGTTTGCGCTTTATGGTACGTTGCAACAAGTTGATAGGGAGTACAGAACCATCTGAGGAGCCATAAGAGTAGCAGACCTTTTAAATAGAAGCTGAAATGCTGGAAATACTCAACAGGTCAGGCAGTGCCGACGGAGAGAGAGAGCGAGAGACAGGTTTCAGGTCAATAGATTTTCATCAGAACTGATGGAGATGAACAACTTTCTGCATTATGAGGGATAAGGAGCAGGGAAAGGACAAGGAGTGATGAGATCTGTCGTAGAGTGCAGGAGGGGCGCTTGTCGTCTTTCATAAAGGTTATAGCACCATCTGTTGAACTAGTTAGAATTACAACTGTGACCTGTTCGTGTTTAACTATTAAAGCCAGTGTAAAGAAGCATTACGTACTATTGACTGAAGCATTACTAAAGCATTGCCAATGTCACAGAAGCATTACTTAAACCGACGCCCTATAACATGAAAACCATGAACTCTGAAGAATTACTCTGTCGCTCTCTCTCTTAAACTGTGCAAAGCCAAAATGTGAATTTGTAAAATTCAGGTTTCGGTAGTTAGCTTAGAAGCCATTCCTTGAACTTTATAGGATGCAGTCAGACAGATCTCCCTGGCCCATTGATGTCCAGACTTGTACACTTCCACATCAGTAAGGTCAACAAAGAGAGATATTGTCTCAGCAGAACTCAGAATAAGGCAAACATCTCCTCGGGGTGTTAAAGGAAAGACAAGCTTAAGAATATAATGTGCCTTTGTACCTTTGACCCCGCTTGCAGTCAGGGAGATATTCAGCTGTTCACTTGTGCTGCGGTTTGCTAATACAAGTCTTTGAGACTATTTGTGATTTCAGAATGTATCCTGATCAAACTAATAACTGTTAGATTCTACATAAATAGTGGGTTCAAGGTGAATTAGTCTGAAACATGCTGCATCGCGCTCCAATAAAACTGGTGTCAATGTTATAATAACAATTATGATCTTTAATTTATTAGTCAGGCAGTAAAATATTAATCCATGTGGTTGAAGAGGTGCAGCTTAACTTGGAATGATCTCTGCTCTCTCTGTCAATATTTGGGTTAGGTACTCACCTTTCAATTCCAGGACTTGGGTTCGGATTGGTGAAAGTCTCCTCCAATTGGAAGTGTCCGCTGCAAAATGGGCCACAGCAACCCAACTGCTAATGAACATGGCATCCCCCACAGCACAAAGACTTCCCCAAATTGGGCACTTGGATTAACTGAAATGGAAGACTGGAAATTCGCAGACGGTCTTTCAACACCTGAAGACCGAGGTAGGTAAGTCAGAATTAACCCATTTCACAAGGGAGCATAGACCTCTCTCTCTATTGGATGGACTTAGATAATCAGTCATATAGCTGGAGGGTGGGGATGGGTGGTCACCACTCCGCATCCAGCAAGGGGCATAGAATCGTAGAATTCCTGCAGTGGAAAAGTAGGCCATTTGGCCCCTCCAGTCTGCACCAGCCCTCTGAAAGGACATCCTACCTAGCCCATACCCTGATTGAACTGGGCTAATTTTGACTTACCTGCCTCGTGGGGGGTTATGGGAGTAAACATGAAAGTGTCAAACTGTGCGCTTGGGGGTGGCTTGTTTGGATGAGGTTTGCAATAAAAATAGTTTTCTTAAACATTGTTTCTTTCTGTGTTTGCGCTCAGCAAGTTAAGGGTTGTTATCACCGGGGAACAGTGTCAGTGTCACGCACTCACATAACAGTACAGTTAGTTGATGCAGAGACAAGGTTGATGCAGAGACATCCATCTGATGTGCTGTGCCCAAGGGCAAATCCTAACTCAAGACTCACAGGTGAAATATTTGAGCCACATGTAAAGGAGCTCTATAGCTGCCTTCCTCGGCCTAGTATTGAATACTCGATGAAGGTCTAACATTGAAGGAGCAAATTGGCCTTGTAGATAGTCTCATCCATCAGTTAGTGTTGGCGTTTGGCACATATAAGTGAGGACAGCTACCTGGTGTGTTTTTAATATATTGCCTATTTGTTAAAGTGCTGCTGATTGCTGTACAATCATAATCTATGCAGGTTTGCAATGTCCCTGTAATGCATTGTAAATTACTTACCACTAAACCTGTAATATGTCAAAAAGGAGGACAAAATGCCCTTTTGCATTCTGTGAGAGTATCATTCATTGCCACATTAAGCCTCTGGAATGCAACTTAACAGAGCATTTAGCTCGAGGACTGTCACAAAAAATGGCGAAATTAAAATTCCAAATGCTGGTATTTATCATAGCGATAATAGGCAGTGACTGGCAGGATATAAGTTCAAACCATCCGAATTCCTTAATTCAGTTAGAGCCATAAAACCCAGTAACCCCAGCCCACCCTACTTAGTTGCATGCACTGTGTTGACAAAATCTGATTTTGTTGATATCAGCAATGGCCACAGGTGTTGGAAGGAGGGCCAGGCAGGCACCATGCAAATCACCTCTTTCTGCCTCCAAGTGGAGGTCAGAGAAGGTCAAGATCTGTCTCAGCCACAATGCGCATAGGTCGAAAAGAGACTGACACCCAGTGGTGGAATTTTGTATGTTTCTGTCCGCTTTTCTCTCATCTGATGGGCACAAAGCATGCCAATTTAGTGCCCAATATGTGCAAACATATGGGTCCTTTTGTCAGGATTGATGAAGGTAGTGCAGTAATTGTTGTATATGTGGTCTTTCAAAATGCTTTTGATAAAGTACCTCAGAATGAAAATGAAATGAAAATCGCCTATTGTCACAAGTAGGCTTCAAATAAAGTTACTGTGAAAAGCCCCTAGTCGCCACATTCCGGCGCCTGTTTGGGAAGGCTGGTACGGGAATTGAACCGTGCTACTGGACTGCCTTGGTCTGCTTTAAAAGCCAGCTATTTAGCCCTGTGCTAAACCAGAAGCGACTTACCCAGATAATAGAAGCATATAGTTATTAAAGGGATAGTGGACATTTGAGTACAACATTGGACAATGGGTAGGAGGCAGAGAGTATCGATGAGTGGATGTTTTTCAGACTGGTTGGGAGGATGTAGTGGGGTCCCCTGCACTCAGTTTTAGGGCCATTGGTTTTCTTGCTTCATATAAATGGGCTGGACTTGGTTATAAGAAGACAATTGAAATGTTTGCAAATGACACAAAATTTAGCAATGGAGTAAATAATGAGCAGGATAGCAGCAGACGTCAGGAAGGTATGGACACACTGGTGAAATAGGCAGACACATGGCAGATGCATTTTAAAGTTACTAAGTATGAAATGATGCACTTTGAGAGGAACAAACTGTGGAGGCAAGATATATTGACCTATTTTGAAGGTGAGGCAAGGACAGAGGGATCTGGGAGTGCATATTCACAAATCACCGAAGATGGCAGTGTCGCTTGGATAAGGTGGTTAAGAAAGCTTGTGATTGATTTTGGGGCATTGTACACAAAAATGAGGAAGTCATGCAAAACCTATGGTGAGGCCTCAGTTGGAGAAGTGTGATTGGGTACCACACTTTCTGAAGAATGGGACAGAGCAGAGGAGGTTTACGAGGAGGTGACCACAGATGAAGGAGTTCAGTTATGCATAGACATTGGAGAAGCTGGAGTTGTTCTTCTTAGCGCAGAGAAGCTTAAGGGGAGAGCTAATCGAGGTATTCAAAATTGAGAGGCTTTGAACAAGTGGGGAGAAACTATTTTGTTTGTCAAGTGGGTCGGGATCATAGTCCATGGATATAAAATGATTGTGAAAATAATTAAAGGAACAGTGAGGAGAAATGTCTTCATATAGATGTTTGTTCAAACACACTGCCTGAAATGGTGGTGGATTCGGAATCCATTGGAACTTTTGAAAGGTAATTGGAAATGAACGTGAAGAGGACTAAGTTGAAGGGTCATGGGGAAAATTTAGGAGAGTGGGACAAAGTTGGATAGCTCTGTCAAAGAGCTGGCATAGACGCAATGGACCAAATGGCCTCCTTCTGCATTGTACGAGTCTATGATTTTTCTTTGTCAGGCATCAGGGGAGGACACCTAAAACAGGTCCTTTCAATATGTAAATAAAGGGAAGCTTATTACATTTGTGTGTGCGTTTGTTTATTATTGTTATTAATATGCATATCAAGGTATGTTACATTTGAATCTTTTAATAATGTTTATCAAACACCACATTATTCATTCTAAAATCAAGAGCTGAAAGAAAATTCTTGAAACAGATACAATGGTAAACCTAAAATCTCGAACTCTTGCTCAAGTACAGTCCACTTGCTGAACTGTACCTGAGCCTCACAGGAGGCACTGCAGCTCACTTCTGAATCCAGAGAATGAGTGGTGCTCAGCGTGTTCAACCACAGGGGTGGAGGTAGCCCAGGTCAATATTGTTCTATTTTTGCCTCACATCTGCATAATGTCCTCTCCAGAAGTGGGAAGCCTGGCTGAAATGTACAGAATCCCCCCCCCCCCCTCCCCCACCTCCGGGAACACATTGGTCGCTCTCAAATATTTTCTTTTCAGATAATTATTCAATTTGTTTTTGAACTCCTCTTCAGCTGCTTCATCAATGACCTGCCTTCCATCATAAGGTCAGAAGTGGGGATGTTTGCGGATGACTGCACAATGTTCAGCACCATTCGCGACTTCTCAGATAATGAAGCAGTCCATGTCCAAATGCAGCAAGACCTGGACAATATCAGGCTTGGGCTGACAAGTGGCAAGTTACATTCGGGCCACACAAGTGTCAGGCAATAACCATCTCCTACAAGAGAGGATCTAACCATCCCCCTTTGACATTCAATGGCATTACCATCACTGAATCCCCCACAATCAACATCCTGGGGGTTGCCATTGAAATGGACGAGCCATATTAATACTGTGGCTACCAGGGCAGGTCAAAGGCTCGGAATCCTACGGCGAGTAACTCACCTCCCGACCCCCCAAAGCCTGTCAACCATCTACAAGGCACAAGTCAGGAGTGTAATGGAATACTCGTCACTTGCCTGGATGAGTGCAGCTCCAACAACACTTAAGAAGCTCAACACCATTCAGGGCAAGGCAGCCCTCTTGATTGCTCCTCCTTCCACAAACATTCAAACTCTCCACCACTGATAAACAGTGGCAGCCTTCTGTACCATCTACAAGATGCACTGCAGTAACTGTTGCCAATCGGCACCAGAGACGCCAATAATGTTGCTCTTTTTAATGAGTGGAATACTATCCCACCAATCGGCACCAATAATGTTGCCAAATTAACTAGATATGGCAGTTATTAATGATAAGATTGCTTTTCAGAGTCGCCAGGTATCAAATGATACCAGCACAAGGCTTTACCGGATATCGATCAATGACCATACAACCAGTTAGTCAGTTTAAGTTCAAAGATAGTTTATTTACACAAAAGGATTACTTCGACATGCAACATAAAACACTACAAGTTAAACTACACCTAACAACTACAATAACCTATATTTAACTTCAGGGCAACCGGCTCTTTGCAGATGAACAAGGCCTTTGTTCGAATCTTGCATGGCTGGGTAGAAGAAGTGGCTTCGTTTCTGCTGGGATCATCCATCTGGTAGCGATCGTTGGTCCAGAACTTGTCTTCTGGACGTAATGCTACACTTGGTTTTAGGCGCAGGCCGGGGCCAAGAGAGACCGATAAAGGAACGGGTGTGCCTTGGTGGCTGGGCGTGTCCTGAGCGGTCATTGATCTTGGCTGTTTGGGCTTTCTTAGCAAAGGGAGTGGTGCCGGTTAGTCTGCATCTGTATCGGTTACCTGAGTACAGTCCTTTTGTTCTGGGGAAATGGGCCATTAGAATGCAAACGAGCGGGGGTTTTGATCGCATCTGGCTATCTGGGTTGCAAATACACACACAAGCTCTGAGTGTGTCTGAGTCCTGGGTTGGCAATAATTCCCATGGTCCTTTGCAGGTGGCCATCTGAGATGGCTACATCCCGTCCTCTTGATCCTGAACACGAAGTGTGGTGGATCACACTGTTGATCCCTATCATCCTTGGTGTGTCGGTTACCCTTGGTCAAGGACAGGTTCTACACTACTCTGTCCTATGTTTTGGAGCATTTACCTAAGTTTTATTAACACATCATACATTCGTAATCTCTAAGGGATCACTATAAATTATTCAACTATTACACATTTAACTTATTCGCACAAGGGAATATCTAACTATCACTATCTAAGCTACTCTCATGCTGCTGGCAAATATAAAAAGGAAATTATGTACAATACAAAATTTTTAAACCAACGACAGCATTACATTTCTACTTAACTTATCAACGTTACATAGGTGTACAATCTTTATTTTTATCGGTGGTTACATTGTTTGTTGGGTTGGGTGAATTCCGAAGAAGGGGGCTGGGAGTATATATATCGGGGAGCGGGAGGCTCTTTTTCGCTATTTGCGGAGTCTAAGTGGCTGGATGACACTGCAGATTATCGCTATCACCAGAAGGGCCTCTACTGTATATGAAAGGGAATACCATTTGACAATATTTTCGCACCAAGAGGGGATATCAGTGTTTATGTCTATGTGTGGTGTGGTGTCCGGGCTAGGGATATCATGTTGTGTGGTCATGTTCGGGGCTGGTGTGGTGTAGGGTACAAAAGCTTGTAACATGCACAGTTGTAGAGTCCAGCGATGATCGCAATGGAGGTCACCAGTCCTGTCTTCATCTTGTCTTCTGTTCTTCGTTCTTCGCATATTCCTGGGGGTGCAAGCATAAAATCTGTTATTATCATTGGTTAACATCTCGTTTTGTTTGTCTTTCTCTCCTTAACTTCAATTACCCATTAGAATCATCACCATGTGTGACTCCCTCATTTTGTTTTTTGAAATAACCTTTTTTAGAGACAAGGCATGCGAGACAAAAATTTCCTTTTAAGTGCAGAGAATCACGCAGCTTGTGGTCGATGCTTGCAGTGGGCGGACAATTTCTTCCACTTTTCTTTACTACAACCATTGATGATTGAGGCTCATTCTTTTTTTTAATATAATATTTTTATTAAGGATTTTTAACAACACAATTTTTTTCCCCTTACACATAATAACCCCCCCCCCCACCCCATAACAAAATAACGCATATTCTCCCTGAGCAAGATATATACATGGCAAGATGGTATATTTACATAGCTTTATACACTGGCTCTCGCCCATTCATGCCAGTTTCCCCCACCCTCCATGTTATCCCCCGCTCATCCGTCCCCTCCAGCAATCTCTCGTTCCCCCCTCCCCTCTCCCCCCCCCCTCCCCCCAGGGTTGCTGCTGCTGCTGACCGACCTTCCTCTAACGCTCCGCGAGGTATTCTAGGAACGGTTGCCACCGCCTGTAGAACCCTTGTGCAGACCCTCGCAAAGCAAACTTAATTCTCTCCAATTTTATGAACCCCGCCATGTCGTTTATCCAGGCCTCCAGGCTAGGGGGCTTTGCCTCCTTCCACAATAGCAAGACCCTTCGCCGGGCTACTAGGGACGCAAAGGCCAGAATTCCGGCCTCTTTCGCCTCCTGTACTCCCGGCTCATCCACTACTCCAAATATTGCTAGCCCCCAGCTTGGCTTGACCCGGACTTTCACCACCTGAGATATTACTCCCGCCACTCCTCTCCAGAACCCCTCCAATGCCGGGCATGACCAAAACATATGGACATGGTTCGCCGGGCTCCCTGAACATCTTTCACATCTATCCTCTACTCCATGAGGCTCATTCTTAACTAGCCGAATGTTAGGGTGGCCAGTTTTATAAAGTTTCTTCGTCCCAGGGTCCAGAGGTAGTTCGCGTATAGCAGCATATGTGGCAACCAAGTGTGTGGAGTCTTGCGTTGCTTCTATCATGGAGGCTGTCCACAAGCTCGCTGTGGAGGCTTGTGTCGCTGGAGTCACTACTTGTGCGGAGACGTGCAGTTGTCTCGCTGTGGTGTCTTTCATCGCTTTCTGTGTGGAGGCTCGGACCCTTTGTGGTGCGTGGACCACTCTTTGTGTGGAGTCGGGGACCCTTCGCGGTGCGTGGACCACTCTCTGTGTGGCAGCAGGCCGCTCTCTGTGGGCTTGTACTGCTCTCTGTCTCTTGGTGTCAGGCCGCAGTATTATCCTGCACTCACGAGTTGGGCTGGGCTGAAGATCCTCAAATCCGAAGAACACATCCTCGTCTGTGTCGGATTCTTCACTGTAGAACACACCTTGTTGCGGTTTGGACTTGGTACTGCAGGTGGCCATCTGAGATTGCTACATCCCGTCCTCTTGATCCTGAACGCAAAGCGTGGTGGATCACACTGTTGACTTGGAGATAGCTTTAACATGTTTATTAAACTATTAACAATTCTGCTACTTGGATTCGACTCTACTGTTAATCCTTCTATTGCTACTCAGACTGACGAACCAGTCTGCTACAATCCACGTAGTGGGTGTGATGTTCAATCAACCCTGTGTCTGTACTCACTGAGTGTCTCCACTGGAAAGAGGAAGATCATGTGTGCTGTGTCCTTATATATGGGTTGGTGTAATGTCTTCCTGTGGTAGTGTCACCTCTGTGTGTGTCGTGAATGCCCATTGGTCGTGTCCTATCTTACTGACCTATTAGTTGACTGTCTGTGTGTGATGTCTCTGGTGCTCCCTCTAGTGTCTAGCTAGGTGTAGTGTATGTCTATTAACTCTTTGTGTACTTACAATGATGTATATCACCACAGGCATGTGCACGTATACTGCTGCCCTTGAAATGTGAACGCAAACTTGTATTGCCAGGCCTTATCTAAGGTAATGGACCAGAAGCCATTGCTAATGTCCAGCACTGTAAGTACTTTGCTTGTACTCCCTGTTTGAGCATGGTTTCGGGACTCGTGGCAATGGTGGGGGCTGCTAATGGGTGGCCTTGTTGAGCTCCCGGTAGTCAATGGTTAATCTCCATGAACCACGGGTTTCTTTACGGGCCAAATTGATACATTGTTTGTTGAGGCTACGGGCCGAATTGCTCCGTGATCTAGTAAGCTATTGATGACTTTTGATATCTCACCCTCGGCTTGCTGTGGGAAACCATATTGCTTCTGGGGCTTGGGATCGGGACCTGAAATTATGACCATGCCTGGGATCTTCCCACAATCGTGTTTGTGTTGGGTGAAGGCTGCTTTATATTTTCTGAGGACCTCTCTAGTTGGCTGGTATGTTCTAATTGTTTGCGGATCAAACTAATAGTCTCCTGCTGAGCAAATCCTATGTTCGTAGTCCCCTACAGTGAGCATAGCGGGGGCTCTCGCTGTTTTGGCCATTTTCCATACACACCTATTCACGGGGTCAAAGGAAAGATTGTGGGAGCTCATAAAGTCGATTCCTAGAATGTGCTCGGCTGTTTGGGGCAAGTCGACTAAAACAACGGGGTGTCTGATGTTTATGGTTCCTATCTGAATATCTACGGGGGCTGTAATGTATCCCTGCTGTACATGTCTTGTAAATCCACTAAGGGTGATGGTGTCTATGGTGGGTTATTTGTCGCGCATTGTGGAGGTGTTTAAAGTGGTGCGGGACCCTCCTGTGTCCCAAAGGAACTCGACTGGATGTCCCTGCACTGTGCCTGTGATTACTGGTCTGCCTGATTTGTCCCAGAGTGTGTCGCAGACCCAAGTTGGGGAGTCCGAACACCGTCAATCTGTGGTGTTGATTACTGCATTATCTGTTCGGGCGCTAATGCTATGTATGGGCCTAACATTGTTCCTAGGTGGGGCGTTCGATTGCTGGTGCCGTTGCTGGTTCGGGGGATTTTGTCTGCTTTCGCGGGTGTAATGTTCCATGTATCCACAATTATAGCAACCTCGTGGTGCCTGTGCTCTGGGGTGCTGTCCTTCATGTCTGCCCTCATTTACCCATGCTGGGTCCTGATTAGTCCTGACTGGGTGCATATTCACCGGTGCCTTTTCCTGATCTGCCTTCCTATGTAGGGATTGTTCCCAAGCTCTGGAGAATCGCTTTAAAATCCAAACTTCATTATGTGTGGCGTCTGTGGAGTGGTAATTTACACAAGCCTTTTGACCTGCTTCTATGGCGTGGGAGATTAAAGTGCGGGCCCATTTAGTTGTGTCGTCGTTATCTAAGTGTGCGCGGTTCAAATCCCCAAATACTGCTTTAAAATGGATCCAAAGACGACCTGCAAATGCAGTCGGATGCTCTCCCTTCTTTTGCCTACAACGGTTCAAACCTTCTACAGGGTCTCCCTTGTTGTACCCATAGCATCTAAAATGGCCATTTTCATCTCTTGTAGGGTTCCTCCTCCTACATTCTGGGGTTCTGGTAAAGCTGAGCTAACGGACGGGTCAAGGCTCATTGCTATAAGCTTAACTGTGCTGCCTGTGCAGTCGGTGGTGAGGGTGCTTTCCGTTTCGGGGCATGGGAGGCTCTGTTGTGATTTTCGGTATCCTCCACATATCTATGGGCAGTCTCATTTAGTTCTTGCCAATTGGGGCCATTCTTCTCATCTAAATCTTGTCCAAAGGTATCTCTGAATCCGTTTTGCACTGACAGCAGTGACTGCAGCCTCTCGATTTGGCGTCTACATTTCGCGTGATCTACTGTGCTCTGTCTTTGTTCTGTAGTGGAGCTATGGGCGCTCGTAAAGCTGCCTTTAAATCTGTGCATTGTCTTGTTAACTGTGCTACCTGCTGTTCTGTCTCTTCTCGTACCAAAATTGTGCGCTGTGTATCTTGGTAGGCTTTATTGTACTGGGTCTGAAAGTTGCTAAGGTGAACTAAACAAGATTGGTGTGCCCGTTTGACATCAGCCATCTCTTTATCTTTAACTGCCAACTGTTCCTGGAGTTGCTCATTAATCTTTTCACATTCACTATAGTTTCCCTCATTCTTCTCTTCTTTCTCAACTAGCTGTCTGCGGAGCGTCCTCACGACCTCCTCTGTGCCTCGCAACTGTGCCAAACAGGACACTATTGCCATCGGCTTACGAACTTTCGCTGCATTCTTCTTATGTACCTCGGTTAGGTTGTCCCACCAGGTTTGTCCTATGCTTCCTGGACCTGACTCATCATTTGAACAAAACTTGGACCAAAGGTGCCATCCTTTCCCCTTCAAATACTTCCTCAATTCCTCTTCCCATATGGGGAACTGCTCTGCTCTGTTGGTCGCTGCGACCTCGAGTTCCTGAGGGTTCATGAGGCGTTCCATCGCTTTTGTGACCATTGCTATTATTATCTCTGTTTTCCTACCGTTAATCTCTGTTTTCCTACCGTTAATCTCTGTTTTTCCTACCGTTAATTTGGGACAGGGGGAATAAGGCGGTGATTCGAACAGTGGGTATGGCCTAGGCTATTTTCCGGTTCACAATACTCCCAATAGTTTTACGCAAAATTTAACGAGTTTACATTATATCCCTGTTAGTATGCATGCAGGTTAATACACACTTCCGAATCTTGGTGATTTGATCGATATGGCCCTTGTGGTTTCTTTCACTTTTCCTCAATTGGATTTCAAAGTTTGTGGGTTCTCTCGGAGTGACAAAATCACTTCTCAATCGAATCCCATCAGAGTCGCCAATAATGTTGCCAATTAGCACCGGAGACGCCAAAAATGTTGCTCTTTTTAATGAGTGGAATACTATCCCACCAATTGGCACCAATAATGTTGCCAAATTAAGAAGATATTGCAGTTATTAATGATAATATTGCTTTTCAGAGTCGCCAGGTATCAAATGATACCACCACAAGGCTTTACCGGATATCGATCAAAGAGCAAACAACCAGTTAGTCAGTTCAAGTTCAAAGATAGTTTATTTATACACAAGGATTACTTCGACATACAACATAAAACACTACAAGTTAAACTACACCTAACAACCACAATAATCTATACTTAACTTCAGGGCAACCGGCTCTTTGCAGATGAACAAGGCCTTTGTCCGATCTTGCGTGGCTGGGGAGAAGAAGTGGCTTCATTTCTGCTGGGCTCAACTGCCTGGTAGCGATCGTTGGTCTTGAACTTGTCTTCTGGTCGTAATGCTACACTTGGTTTTAGGTGTAGGCTGGGGCCAAGAGAGACCGAGCACATGGCTGTGTCTCTTTTTATCCCCCTGGGATTTTGCGCTCTTTGGGGCGGTCCTTAGCTTTGGACCCAATAATTCGACAGGCTTCGATCACTGCCTTCGATTTTGGCCAATAAACGAGCCTTGATGGCTGGGCGTATCCTGAGCGGTCATTGACCTTGGCTGTTTGGGTTTTCTTAGCAAAGGGAGTGGCGCCGGTTGGTCTGCATCTGTATCGGTTATCTGAGTACTGTCCTTTTGTTCTGGGGAAATGGGCCATTAGAATACAAACGAGCGGGGTTTTCGATCGCGTCTAGCTATCTGGGTTGCAAATACACACACAAGCTCTGAGTGTGTCTGAGTCCTGAGTTGGCCATAATTCCCATGGTCCTTTGCAGGTAGCCATCTGAGATGGCTACATAACGCACCAAATTCCTTAGACAGCACCTTCCAAACAAACGACCACCACCATCTAGAAGGACAAGAGCAGCAGACTCGTGGAAACCCCACCATTTGGGGGTTCCCCTCCAAGTCACCCATCACCCTGACTTGGAAATATATCGCTGCTCCTTCACTGTCACTGGGACCAAATCCTGGAACTCCCTCCCCAGCAGCACAGTGGTGTTTGTACACCTAAATGACTACAGCGGTTCGAGAAGGTAACTCATCACCACCTTCTGAAGGGGAACTAGGGATGGTCAATAAATGCTGGCCTAACCAGTGATGCCCACATCCCGTCAATGAATTAAAAAATACAAAAAAATACATTCCTGGGCTGTGCATTCCAGATCTGAAGCACTGCGTAAAACAGTTTTTCCTCATGTCGCCATTTCTACATCATCTTAAATCGGTGTCCTCTGGTACATGCTTCTTCTGTGCAGCCCCCCTTCTTGATTTCGAATGCCTCGAACACATCTTTTTGTCCTCTCTTCCCCAAGGAGAATGGCCCTAACTTGGCCTTCCTGGCTGTTGGCTGCCCCCCCCTCCCCCCCCCCACCCCCACCGCCCATCGGCTAAGACTAGCTCACGCGATGCAGACTGTGAACTGAGACCTAATCTATGGGACCCCCACCACATAAGGGCTGACAACCCTGGTTGCTTATCCTGGCTTTAATTCTATAACCTCCCTATCAAACATGCCACCTTCAATATTTTTATTGCTCCTCACTAAAAGCGTCCAAAGAAAGTGAATAAAAACACACAATTGTTTTTTGTTTCAGTGCACCGCTGGTATTTCTCCCCAGCCTTGCTCACAGTAAAGAGCAGGAGATTAATCTTTAATTCCTCGAGACTCCAGGATGATCCTGGCGGGTTGGTAACCCTTGCGCCACAACAGGTGGCACATCTGCCCGACTGAGCCAGCGGATTTTCCGCGGAGCTCGACTACATCAGCTCAGACGTAATCGTGTTAAAATTTCACTGACACATTTATTCACCTGTCGCTGGGCATTACGTCCTAATCCCTTCCCCGAGGATGGGGGGAAATTCAGAACCAGCTAAACTGCTCTGGAAGCTGGAGTTTTGTTTTTTTTAAACTTCATGTTCTGCCACCCCCTTCTCCTCACGGCAATCCGCCGACCCTGGAATTCCACAAATTGCTGAGGCAGACGAACATACCAGGTCGTCAGCAAATCAAACCCGCGCCTTTCCTCTTGCGACACGGCTGACTGTGCACCTCAAGGTGTTCTGTCTTGTCCTGCAACACACCTGCGCTGCAGCACAGCCGAGGCAATTCCCTGCCAAAATTCCAGTCGAGCGTACCTGTGCACAAGCATGCAAATGGCTGCCTTCAGGGCCTGTCAGCCAGCACTCTGCATCCGTTCCATTCCACTGACATAAAGCCTTGTAGTGACAGAATATGAAGTTGCTGTGCGACCCCAGCCAAGGTGAATGGCGAACGTCAAAGAGACGGGAGGATCAATCTCTCGATTTCTAATCCAGGTATTACTTCTTGAGAAGAGCACAAAACAGCACAGATTATCCGCGTGATTTAACACCATGAGGAGTCCCTTTTCGGATCTGTCACTGGCATCAATTCAGCTCTCCCTGCCTGCAGTTCGCTTACTGCAGTTACAGTGAGTTGGGAATCTGCAACCTGATTTTTGAGAGTAAGGGCAGAGGCTTTCTCCCAATGACTCGCGTGGATATGTGTACTTAGGATGTGAAGCATGCAGACCAGTAAGTCGCCAAGTCTCAGCCACACATATGGTGGGGGCATTGCAACTGGCCTCAATGGTCCCGGGCAGTGGGATGGGTTAAAGTCACAGTATTATCCACTATTTACAGCACACACACAGACAGTCCAACAGGTTCATGCTGGTGTTTTGCTTCACTTGAATCTTCTTCCCACCCCTCCTCAACATATCATGTGTTTCCCTTCTCTCCCAAGTGATTATTGGCTTCCCCTAGAGTTCGATATTCACCTATTTCCTGCGGTATTTTAGTTTAGTTTTATTCACCTCGGTAACAGTGCCCAACTTGCATCAGCTCATCTCTTGCAAATGCCCTCATCCACGCCTTTGCTAACTTGAGATTTGATTGTTCCAATGCACTCCCTGGGCAGATTTTAATGTGCCCTATTAGGAGCGGGTAACAAGGCTAGGGGATCATAGGATCAGAAGGGAAGGTTGCCCATCACCTTCTTGGCACTGTGCAATTCTCTCAAGGACGGCCTTCTCATCCAGAGGCCAGTCAAGGCCTTTACCTGGTAGCCAGTGGTACTGCAGGACAGAAGAAGTGACAGCCTTCTGATTGGCTGGAAGCTCTTAGATGTGGGATCTTCACCCTTAAATGGGCACAAATCCCGATCCCAGCAGATAATTACCTGAGAATCGTCTTGGCCCTCCTGGAAACAACTGAGGTGCCCATGCGGTACCAGGGGGCAGTACCCAGCGACAGTGCTGTGGCTGTGCCAGTGGGCAGTGGCAGAGCAGTGCCTGGGTGCTTCCCAGGCATGATCCTCTCTCCCTGGAAGCTGTACTTACCTGTGTGCCTCTGGCGGGTTCTGCCCACCAGGTGCATGTCATATCGAACCTGCCATGATTCGCATGGGCATACCCTCACACCAATGTGAATGGATAATCTAATGTAGGGGAATTATCAAGCAACAAGGGCTGAGAATGACATTTAAATGTATTTAAATGGGGATTCCGATGTTCAACATTGGGATAGCCATTTATCCATTGGCCTGCGTTTGGGGCCAATTGATCGGGAAAATCCCATCGGCATAAAAGCCTTTTTGGGATTCCTGGCGGATTCTCCGCCCCTGTCGCTCATCCCGCTCCCCCCAAAACGGGTGCAGAAAGCCCTGGCCCTTGTTTCTGAATCTGTTTATGGTGAATTCAGCTCCCACTCTGGAGAGTTTAACACAAGATGAGCATTTGAAATGCCACAGCATTACAAGGCTACGGACCAAATGCTGGAAAATTGGACGAGAATAGTTAGATGCTTGATGACCGGTGCAGACATGGGGCGTCATTCTCCGACCCCCCCGCCGGGTCGGAGAATGGCCGTTGGCCGCCGTGAATGCCGCCCCCGCCCCCGCCGAAGTCTCCGAAGGGAGAAAAGTCGGCGGGGCGTTAATGGCGCCGCTGCCGCGGAGAATGTCACGGGTCTGCGCAAGGCAGCCGATTTTCGGCCTGCCGATATTCTCCCTTCCGGATGGGCCGAAGTCCCGTCGACGTGATGACCGTTCACGTCGACGTCAATCAAACCTCCTTTTCATCGGCGTGACCCGGTGCTCCAGGCTCACGCCGACCAGCGAGGAGGTGAGTGACGGCCTGGGGGGTTGGCTCTGGGCAGGAAATGGCGTGGCCGCAGACTGATTGCCTGAGGAGAGGTGTGTCTCGGCTTGTGTGTGTGTGCGGCGGGGGGGGGGGGGTGGTTAGAGTAGGCTGGGCTCCGGGGGAGTGCCGGGAGGGGGTCCGTGCCGGGGTGGAGGTTGGGGGTTGGGGAGGGGGTCCGTGCCGGGGTGGAGGTTGGGGGTTGGGGAGGGGGTCCGTGCCGGGGTGGAGGTTGGGGGGGGGTCCGTGCCGGGGTGGAGGTTGGGGAGGGGGTCCGTGCCGGGGTGGAGGTTGGGGAGGGGGTCCGTGCCGGGGTGGAGGTTGGGGGTTGGGGAGGGGGTCCGTGCCGGGGTGGGTGATGGGAGGGCAAATGAGTTGGTCCACCTGGCCAGGTGCCAGCCTCCAACAGTTGGACCCATGCGGTCCATGCCACCTGGCTGGGGGGAGGAGGGGATATGGGCAATGATGACATGTCGTCGTTCCCCTCCCCCCCAGCAGGTCGTCATGTTTTCTGATCATCCAGCGATGTTGGCCGCCGTGGTGGCAGCCGCTCATGTCTATGTTGCCCTGGATGATGAGGAGGAGGAGGAGGAGGAGGAGGAGGAGCGTGCCAGAGAGGCGGCGCAGGCTGCCGCAGAGGGGCAGGCGGCAGCCGCCCAGGCTGGAGGGACACCTGACCGACAGGACGAGGAGGGGGAGGAGGACGTCGCGGCCCCACGGCAACGGAGGCACCCGAGGGCGCCCCGTGTGTACCGGCCCCGGCAGTCATACCAGGACCTCACGGACCGGGAATGCAGGAGGAGACTCCGGATGAGCCGGGAAACCGTGGCACACATCTGCCACCTGCTGGCACACCTGTCACCGCGTGGCACTGGCGGGGGACACCCTCTCCCCGTGTCCGTCAAGGTTACGGTGGCCCTGAACTTTTATGCAACGGGGTCATTCCAGGCACCGAGTGGGGACCTGTCCGGCATATCGCAGACATCGGTGCATCGGTGCATCCGGGCAGTGACAGATGCCCTTTATGCCATGGCGCACCGCTACATCCGCTTCCCCGTGGACCGGGCCAGCCAAGATGCCCGGGCCGTGGGCTTCTCTGCCATTGCCGGGTTCCCCATGGTCCAGGGCGCGATCGATGGGATGCACGTCGCCGTGCGGCCACCTGCAGATAACAGGGCCGTGTTCACTAATAGGAAGGGGACCTATTCGATGAACGTACAGGTGGTCTGCGACCACCGCATGATGATCCTGCACGTCTGCGCCCGTTACCCAGGCAGTGTACACGACTCATTCGTGTTGTCGCGGTCATCCATCCCCGGCATGTACGAGGGACGCCATCCCCGGCTGAGGGGCTGGTTGCTGGGCGACAGGGGCTACCCATTGCGATCGTGGCTGATGACGCCTATACGGAGGCCACGCAATGAGGCGGAGAACCGCTACAATGATGCCCATGTAGCGACAAGGGGAGTGATCGAGAGGTGCTTTGGCGTGCTGAAGATGCGTTTCAGGTGCCTGGACCTCTCTGGGGGCGCCCTCCAGTATCGGTCAGATAGGGTCGGCCGCATCATTGTGGTGTGCTGCGTCCTGCACAACATAGCCCAGCAGAGGGGCGATGTGCCGCAGGCAGAGGAGGGCGGAGTGGAGGAGCAGCAGGAAGAGGCCCAGTCCTCCCCAGATGAGGGGGATGGGGGCAATGGTCAGGGCAGACGGGGTAGACACAGACGGGTGGCTGTCCACCGTTACCGGCTGGCCCAGCGGGCACGGGACAGACTGATAGACGCCCGCTTCACTGACTAGATGGGCGTGGGAATCGGGTAGTATGGCCACAGACCGCACACCATGACAACAGCCGACCACCCACACCCCCCACCCATCCATCCACCCAGCACCATCACCCCCCTCCCCAACCCCACACACCCCACCCGCATGCACACCACCCCCCCACTCCCAATTGCCGATCCACCGGCGGCACAACGGGCCGGGCTCACCCAGTTGCGGGTGGACGCGTGTCTATCGCAGGCCATGGAGAATGATGACAACCCGCCTCCGATGAGCTCCTGGCTCTACATCGTTGGACTATGTCTGACCCATGGCCACAGTACCACCATCCACCCGGACCATCCCTGCATGCGGCTGTGACACTGCAGCGCACGGTCCCGTCCTCTGCCCGGGGGATGTTGATGGCGGCCCAGGGGGAAGGGGGCAGACTCACCTGGGGCTGAGGTAAGACCATCCCTCACACACACACTTGCGCTCAACGTACATGACACCCCCGCACACTTTGGACAGAGCACAAAGGCAGCTTCGGTAGGTGTAACATTGACTTTAATAACCAAAGGAGTTCATGCACGTGCCCTAGCGCCTAAAACTCATCTGTGCCCTGCACCCGTGCCAACTTACTCAGTGTCTAATTGTTTGGCCTTACGGGCCCTTTGACTACGTCTACGTGGTTCCCCAGACGGTACAGCAGAACTGGAGGTGGACTCCTGTGATTCCTGCCCTCTGACACTGGATCCCTTTGGCGGCCGTTTCCTGGGGCGTCCTGGCCTAGATGGGCCAGGCTGCGGCCCGGGCGACTGGGATGGCGAGCTGCCAGCCTGTCCTGCCCGTTGCCCACCCGATGCACCTGGGACGGAAGGGGGGGAGTCCGAGGTGTCGCGGTGTACCGGGACCTCCCCTACAGAGGGAGCCGGGACGGACCACACCACCTCCTCCTCCCTCGGGGTGCCCGATGGCCCCCAGGCCTCTACATGGGTGGGGGATGCGAACGGACTGGCCATCCGACGCGCCCCCGACATCTGGCGCTGCCAGTCCTGGAGGCCCGTGCTGGTATCGACAGGGGTCTGCAGGTTTGCAGCCATGGAGCCCAGGGGGTTGTCGAACCCTGTCTGCGACAGTGCGACGCCAGCTCGCACATGGCCACTGGCGCCGATGCCCTCAGCGATGGCCTGCTGAGACTGGGCCATGGCCTGCAGAGACTGGGCCATGGCCTGCAGAGACTGGGCTATGGCCTGCTGAGACTGGGCCATGGCCTGCTGAGACTGGGCTATGGCGTTGAGCGCCTCTGCCATCTGGCGCTGGCACTGGCTCATGGCCTCCTGTGAGAGGGCAGCCATTTCCTGGGCCACAGACGCCGCCTGCACGGAAGGCCCCAGGCCTCGCAAACCGTTCCCCATGTCTGACACCGTCGCACCCATTGCCTCCACCGCGGACGCCACCCGTGCGGTGTCAGCCTGGGTGGCACGCATGACCGGGACCACTCCCAGCTCCTGGACGCGGGTGGACTCCTCCACCTGCGACCGCAGCCGCCGCAAGCCACCCGTCACCCTATTCGCTCGTCTCCGTGTCGGTGGTTGCATCGGATCTATGTGTGGGTGTGGTAACTGCAGGAACCCGGGATCCATCTGGGCGGCAGATGTTCGCTTGGCCTGGGCTGCCCTCCGACCGCCCGGTCCCTCTGCTGCTCCTACCTCCACCTGCTGTACCGGGACGGCTGTGTTGTGCGCACCAGTGAGTGTACCAGACGCCTCATCACTAAAGTGCCCAACCGTGGTGAGTGTTTCTGCGATGGTGGAGGGTGTTGGTGACAGCAGTGGCGTTGTGTCGTGCTCTTCGTCCCACTCTGAGTCCATGGCACTTTGGGGTGGGGGTTCGTCTCCACCCATCCACTCTGAGTCACTGTCCGGTATTTCGTCTTCCCGGGTAGGGGTGTCCTGGGTAGTGCTGTCCCGGGTAGTGCTGTCCCGGGTAGTGCTGTCCCGGGTAGGGGTGTCCTGGGTAGTGGTGTCCCGGGTAGGGGTGTCCTGGATAGTGGTGTCCTGGGTAGTGGTGTCCTGGCTCGGATGTGACGGGGGCCTGTGGCTGCCACCCTCATCGCTGGGTGGTCGCTCCCGCACGTGACGGGGGTGTCGTCTCCCTGTTGCTCCAGGTCTCTCCGTCTCCCGTGGTCTCCGAGGGGCATCCTGCGGGCGTCGCATGCTGGAGGGTTCGGGTCTCTCCGTCTCCCGTGGTCTCCGAGGGGCATCCTGCGGGCGTCGCATGCTGGAGGGTTCGGGTCTCTCCGTCTCCCGTGGTCTCCGAGGGGCATCCTGCGGGCGTCGCATGCTGGAGGGTGCGGGTCTCTCCGTCTCCTGTGGTCTCCGAGGGGCATCCTGCGGGCGTCGCATGCTGGAGGGTCCGGGTCTCTCCGTCTCCCGTGGTCTCCGAGGGGCATCCTGCGGGCGTCGCATGCTGGAGGGTGCGGGTCTCTCCGTCTCCCGTGGTCTCGGAGGGGCATCCTGCGGGCGTCGCATGCTGGAGGGTGCGGGTCTCTCCGTCTCCCGTGGTCTCCGAGGGGCATCCTGCGGGCGGTCTGCATCTGCGGGGATGGGTGCCTGGACGTTTGGTCCTGCGATACACAATGAAGCATGCATGGTTAGACATCAGGCAGTGATCAGGTGATACGGGAGAGGGGGATATAGGGGAGGGGGGATATGGGGACGGGCTGTTGGTGGCTCACTTGCTCGTGGGGCCCCGACCTCTGCATCAGCAACCTCCCGGTCCTCAGGTCCGCCAGCCAGTTCCAGGGCCCTTTCCTCGTGTACGGTCAGTGGCCTCTCATCAGCGGGCCCTCCTCCAGTCCTCACATGCTCCCTATTGTTGTGTGCGCGCTTCTCCTGGGGGGGGGGGGGGGGGGGTGGTGGCAGGGGTAAAAGGCAACAGTGTTAGGCAGGTATATGAATGCACGCCATCGGTTGCGCGTGCATTGCAGAGGTTAAGGTTAGGGCTGGATTCACTTGGGGATATGGGGGAGGGGGGATATGGGGGAGGGGGGATATGGGGGATATGGGGGAGGGGGGATATGGGGGATATGGGGGAGGGGGGATATGGGGGATATGGGGGAGGGGGGATATGGGGGATATGGGGGAGGGGGGATATGGGGGATATGGGGGAGGGGGGAATATGGGGGATATGGTGGAGGGGGGATATGGGGGAGGGGGGGATATGGGGAATATGGGGGAGGGGGGATATGGGGGATATGGGGGAGGGGGGATATGGGGGATATGGGGGAGGGGGGATATGGGGGATATGGGGGAGGGGGGATATGGGGGAGGGGGGGATATGGGGAATATGGGGGAGGGGGGATATGGGGATATGGGGGAGGGGGGATATGGGGGATATGGGGGAGGGGGGATATGGGGGATATGGGGGAGGGGGGATATGGGGGATATGGGGGAGGGGGGAGGGGGGGATATGGGGGAGGGGGGGATATGGGGGAGGGGGGGATATGGGGGAGGGGGGATATGGGGGATATGGGGGATATGGGGGACGCTCACCCTGCCTGCTCTGACGAGGTCGTTCACCTTCTTGTGGCACTGGGTGCCTGTCCGTGGTGTTAGGGCCACAGCGGTGACGGCCTCTGCCACCTCCCTCCACAGACGCCGGCTGTGGCGTGGGGCAACTCTGCGGCCGTGCCCGGGATACAGGGCGTCCCTCCTCTGCTCCACCGCATCCAGGAGCGCCTCCACATCGCGTGACTCGAACCTCGGGGCTGAGCGACGGCCAGCCATCAAGTCGGGTGTTGCGGTCGGCTGTTCCGGTCGGGTGGGGGGGAGCTGCGCGGCCTTATGAGCCGTCACGCCGTGCAGCGCGTATGACGCTGCACGGCGTGAACCACTGCGCAAGCGCGGATCCCGTTACGTCGCTGCTAGCCCATTTCGGGCCGCAGACTATCGGCCCATTTTTATGACGTGACGCAAGTGGGATTTGCGCCGTTTTTTGCGCCGATCGGCGGAGTTTCCGCCGATAACGGAGAATTTCGCCCATGATAAGCGAAAGGGCCTCTTTCTGTGCTGTAAAAATCTATGACTCTATAATTCAGGCTGAAGGGGATGCTGCATTGTCAGAGGTGCTGTCTTTTCGATGAGACACTAAAATGAAGCCCTCCCTCGTGATTGATTGTAAATGATCTGATCGCACCGTTTGGAGGGGAATTGTCCTGATCAACATTTATCCCAAATTCAACATCACTAAAACAGATTATCTGGTCGGGTATCATGGGCGAAATTCTCTGGAAACGGCGTGATGTCCGCCGACTGGCGCCCAAAACGGCGCAAATCAGACGGGCATCGCGCCGCCCCAAAGGTGCGGAATGCTCCGCATCTTTGGGGGCCGAGCCCCAACATTGAGGGGCTAGGTCAGCGCCGGACGATTTTCCGCCCCGCCAGCTGGCGGAAAGGCCTTTGGTGCCCCGCCAGCTGGCGCGGAAATGACATCTCCGGGCGGCGCATGCGCGGGAGCGTCAGCGGCCGCTGACAGTTTCCCGCGCATGCGCAGTGGAGGGAGTCTCTTCCGCCTCCGCCATGGTGGAGATCGTGGCGGAGGCGGAAGGGAAAGAGTGCCCCCACGGCACAGGCCCGCCCACGGATCGGTGGGTCCCGATTGCGGGGCAGGCCACCGTGGGGGCACCCCCCGGGGCCAGATCGCCCCGCGACCCCCCAGGATCCCTGAGCCTGTCCGCGCCGCCTTGTCCCGCCGGTAAGGTAGGTGGTTTAATTTATGCCGGCGGGACAGGCATTTTAGCGGCGGGACTTCGGCCCATCCGGGCCGGAGGATCGAGCGGGGGGGCCCGCCAACCGGCGCGGCGCGATTCCCGCCCCCGCCGAATATCCGGTGCCGGAGACTTCAGCAACCGGCAGGGGCGGGATTCACGCCAGCCCCCGGCGATTCTCCGACCCGGCGGGGGGTCGGAGAATTTCGCCCCATAATACTGTTCATGGGATCTTCCTGTATGCACTTTGGTTTCCATATTGCCTATAATACAGCAGTGACTACCTCATGGGCTGTAAAGTGCTTTGGGATATCCAGAAATTGTGAAGGATGCCACATAAACGCAAATCTTTTTTTGTTCCAAGCATGTTCCCTGGTTGAGTGTTTTGTTTCTTATTTTGACACATGAGAAGGCAGTAAACTGTGACAATGCAAAGAGGTTCCCTTTTAGGAAATACCAGCATATTAATATGTAACAAATATGTCACATCTAATTCTATGGCAAAAAAATGACTCATAACATAAAAAATGTAAGCATTCTTCTTGAATTCAATACCACCCCAAATTAATGAGATGAATATCTCCTCTGCTGGCCTGTGTTGTGAGAGGTTAAATCTACTTTCTAATGGGCATTGGCCTGCAGTTCATCACTGTTCCCAATTCGGCACTCACTCGGAATTAAAATCGACAAGCGCACTCAGGATTGCTCGTGTGGGAAACGGAAAATATCTTTCTTATGCAGTGGGGAGGGATGATTATCATAGATTATCATAGAATTTACAGTGCAGAAGGAAGCCATTCGGCCCATCGAGTCCGCACCGGCTCTTGGAAAGAGCACCCTACCCAAGGTCAACACCTACACCCCATCCCCATAACCCAGTAACCCCACCCAACACTAAGGGCAATTTTGGACACTAAGGGCAATTTATCATCTCACTTGCAGGCTTGTTCCAAACTCACCTCAAGTTCTCTCGGCTTGTATTGATTTTTACCCTTTTAATTCTTGTTGAAAATTTAACTTCAATTTCTTGATTTTAAAACAATGTTCAAATATTCTCCATCCTTCTCCTACAGTTGTTGACTCATGTTGTGCTAGGCTCCAACCTCTCCCTGGTACTTTGCCCAAGTAGCTATTGACCATAGACAGTGAGTCAGCAGTGGACGGTGTGAAAGCCAATCTGCTTCTGCCCTCTCCCCAAAATCAAACATCCCACCTTTTCCCATCAGGAATGACTGGGCGCCAATCACAGGTTTGAATCCTGGTCGATTTTTCTCATTCTACCCAGCCCAGGGTCCTGAAGTCAGTTGTAAAGATCATACTACTTCCCTGACCCGTCGCAAAATATTGCTGGAATGCGGTTCCTCATCTCATCTCCATCGATTTGAGCAAATGCTCGAGGCTGAGTTGCCTCATGCAGGACTGAGGGAGCGCTACACTGTTGGAGCTTCCCTCTTTCAGGCGAATGCCAAACGGAGGCATTATTTGGTCATTGTCACATTGCTGTTTGTGAAAGCTTTCTGTGTGTAAATTGACTGCCACATTTCCAACATTACAGTAGTGCCTGCTGTTACACTCGAGAATTCCAGTTCATGAAGGAAGAAACCAGAGCCAGTCTTTACTTGGGATAAATTTATTTACGGAGTAAAATATTACAGGCATATACCTCCTGACTCCACTCTACTCCTGTGTCAGTTAGTGCCACTTCGTAATGTTAGGAGTAAAACGAACAGTAAACCAAACAAGTAGAACTGAACGGCCACAAAACATATTACTGTCATATTTTCCTTTTTTTAGTGTATCTTCTTACGCACACTTTTTTCATTTGAGGAATAGTGGGGGAAGTGATAGTAGGATTCCCGAGTTGATTATCAGCCTGTTGGACCATGTTATGGCTACTCATGCCATGGCCAGCCAGTTCTGATGTTAGACTTGAATCTGGTCTTCATTAGTTGTATTACTAATGAATTACTTCATTAGTTGTATCATAACTGAAGCCATGGGAAGAACTTAGTGGAACACCGCTGGAATGGACAAGATGGTGGGAAGGCCCAGCAAATCGCACAGGAGGCTGCAGGCCCAACGACCGGCAGTGGGAAAACTGCCCCACATGAAGTGCATAGTGGGAAGGCACTGATGGAGGAATGTCACCACGAGAGGTGGGATGTCAATCTGGCTCATTAAGGATTGACTTATCACTGAGCCCATTGGGATTTAATGGTGACACACAAATTAAACAATAATCGCATGGGTCTTCTGTGTTTCCAGAATCCCGCTCAACAGACCCTGTGGGGGGTGGTGAGGGGGTTGGGGTTGGGGGGGGGGGGGAGGGAGTCCCTCGCCCACAGGCACTTAGTGTCTGATTGAGGAACCCATCATGACTGAAAGACAACCCACTGCCCTTGCTTCTGACACCCTCGCCGGTGACACCCAATCCAGCGATCCCAAATCCACACCGTATGGCTATGTTCAAGGCTTCCCAGCTAACAGATAGGATTCCTGTCACCAACACTGAATTCCAACCACAGTGACTATCTGAGCCACCCAGAAAGAGACTGTTTTCAAGAGTGGTGTGTTGATTTAACTTAATTGTTTCATTAATGTGAGCTAACAGCATCCCACAGGAAATGGTGCCACATACTGACATCTATTAGTCCGAATGAAAGTAATTTTTTTGAAATATTGCTGAAATACATCCCCACGTAATAAATTATCCACTTTCTAGCACTGAATTTCAGTCGGAGAGCCACTGTAAGTTTGATTCCCTGCCTATTTCCTGAGAACTTAAAGAGAGTTGCACATTCTCAGGCTTTCTAACAGGACCTGCCTTGATTCCATTATCCACCCTGGCCTGTTTGTGGGTTTGCCAGAACTGGAGAAAGGAGTGAGGAATGTTGGGCAGAGATAAAGATGGCTATCAGCGAATGCCGGGTGGGGTGTCATTTTTCAACTGACTGTCCTTCATACTTTTACAAAAAATTGTATATTTGAAAAGTTTATGTATGTTTCTGTGGCTTGATGCTTTAAAACAATACCACATGCATGAAGTGGAAAATTAAAGGAATTGAAGATTGTCTCAATGTTTATGGAGGTGAGTGCCAGTCAATAACATTATGGGCGGGATTCTCCGACCCCATGCCGGGCCGGAGAATTGCCGGAAAAGGCGTGAATCCCGCCCCCGTCAGCTGCCAATTTCTCCAGCACCGGGGTTTTGGCAGGGGCGGGAATCGCACCGCGCCAGTCGGCGGCCGCAAGCAGCGGCCTCCCCCAGGGATTCTCCGGCCCGCGATGGACCGAATGGCCACGTGTTTTAGGCCGGTCCCGCCAGCGTAAATTAGACCTTGTACTTACCGGCGGGACCTGGCTCTGCAGGCGGCCTCCGGGGTCCTCGGGGGGGGGGGGGGGGGGGGGGGGGCACAGGGGGATCTGGCCCCGGGGGTGCCCCCACAGTGGCCTGGTCCACGCTCGGGCCCCATCGATCTGCGGGCAGGCCTGCGCTGTGGGGGCATTCTTTCCCTCCGCACCGGCTGCTATGGACCTCCTCCATGGCCGGTGCGGAGACGAACCCCACTGCGCATGCGCTGGGATGACACCAGGACACGCCGGCACTCCCGCGTATGCGCCAACTCGCGCTGGCTGGCGGAGGCCCTTCGGCGCCAGTTGGCACGGCGCCAAGCCCCTTCCACGCCGGTTGGCACGGCGCCAACCCTGCCGGTGCCCGCCTAGCCCCTGAAGGTGCGGAGGATTCCGCACCTTCCGGGCGGCCCGATGCCAGAGTGGTTCACGCCACTCCTCGGCGCCGGGACCGCCTGCCCCACCAGGAAGGGGAGAATCCCGCCCTATAATTTGCCACCCTTATTCTCCAACCCACTCCCCTGTCTAAGGAGCACAGCCTTGCTGAAATTTCCCAAATATTCTCACTATTTTGCTCCAGAAATTACGCAGCTTGAGCCATTGTCATTATTTTATTTGTTTATTTTTTTGCGTTTCTCAGTCTGCCAGTGCTGGTGTGGGACAACGTGGCAAACTGCCTGCTTTTCTCACCTAATGGCAAGTACTCCAGGTTGGATACAGTACGGTTTTAGTTGCAGACTAACACTTCATAATTTTCATAGAATCATAGTGCAGAAGGAGGCCATTCGGCCCATCGAGTCTGCAGTGGCCCTTGGAAGGAGCATCCTACTTAAGCCCATGCCTCCACAACTTTGGGCTATGGGAGGAAACCAGAGCATCCAAAGGAAACCCACGCAGACACGGGGAGAAAGTGCAAACTCCATACAGACAGTCACCTGAGGCTGGAATTGAACCTGGGTCCTCGGAGCTGTGAGGCAACAATGCTAACCATTGTGCCACCGTGCCACCCACACTGCTTCTTAACACTGGCCTATTAAGAGCTCACTGGCCAAGAACTGCAATGAATCAATGTTTTATTATTCGTTCAGGGAATGTGGGTGTAACTGGATGGTCCAGTATTTATTACCCATCACTAATTTCCCCGGAGTGGCTTGCTGGGCTATTTCAGAGGGCATTTAATAGTCAACCGCCTCGCTGTGGGACTGGTGTCACATGCATAAAGGGGCATTAGTGAACTAGGTGGAATTGTTTTTTACGACAATCAACAATTTTTTCATGGTCATCCTTAGCCTTTTCATTCCAGATTTTTATTGAATTCAAATTTCATCACCTTCTGTGGTGGGATTTGAACCCGGATGCTCAGATCATTGCCTTGGGTCTCTGGATTACGAGTCCAGTGACAATACCACTGCGCCACCATCTTCCCATGTTCCCCAATTTCATCTACACTTTCCAATCAAATACTTTCAGTTCAATTCAGTGACAGATTAATGCCAATTCTAATCTAATGAACGGTATTACATGATTCATGGGGAACTAAGAGCTCCCACCAGCGGAGACCCACTCCTATCTCTGTTGGAACTAGGAGTAGTGCTCAAGTGCAATTCCCTCTCCTTTTCCATTCAAATTGAAGCATGGAGGAGAGCTTGTGTGATTCTGTCAGAATCCTGGTATCGGGTCACCATTTTGAGTGGGCACCTCTATACCGAGGTCTGGCGGCTGGTCCCCCTCTGCCCCACAATGCAAATCTTGCCCCCACCCCCTCCGTTGACAAGTCTGGGAATCCTTTGATTTCTCTTTCCCTTCACGCCTGAATGCATCTCCATTACCTTGCTTTGATGCTAACCACAATATTTATAAACGCTCCTTACTATGTTTGACAGTTCCTCACAACGTCAAAAGTGTGTTCTGCTGTGAAAAAGACAGAGTGCCAGAAAGTCTGGAGTGAAAATTCAGCTGTGCATCTGGAGAAACACATGCAGTTTTTTTCAGTCTGTACCTGACACTCAGAAACTCAGATTTCAGAAACATTCCGCCCACACTTTTGCCCTTTTTGGGGAATAGTGGGGAAAGGATTCCTGAACCATATTATGAATGTTCCATCTGTGGCCAGCAACTGCTGACATTGTACTTGAACCCGAAGCTTCTGATCCAGCGATAGGGATGCTACCACTGTGTCACATGACCTCCTTTATTTTCCTTAAATCAGTAAATCAAACATTTAATTTAAAAATATTTTAAAATGGGCGGCACGGTAGCACAAGTGATTAGCACTGTGGCTTAACAACGCCAGGGTCCCATGTTCGATTCCCTGCTGGGTCACTGTCTGTGCAGAGTCTGCACGTTCTCCCCGTGTCTGCGTGGGTTTCCTCCGGGTGCTCCGGTTTCCTCCCACAGTCCAAAGACGTGCAGGTTAGGTGGATTGGCCGTGATAAATTGCCCTTAGTGACCAAAAAGGTTAGATGGGGTTATTGGGTTGCAGGGATAAGGTGTTAGTGAGGGCTTAAGTGGGTCGGTGCAGACTTGATGGGCCGAATGGCCTCCTTTTGCACTATATATTCTATGTTCTATTTCAATCTGCTTGCTCCCATTCATTACCTCCCATTCATGCTCCCTCTGTCTTTTTCATGTGCAGAAAATCATGTCTGATAGACCTGTTCTGGGCTTTCAAAGGTGGTAGGTTTGGAGGCGGGATTGCTGGCAATTTTACATGACCTGCCAGTGTGCCGGCCTGCAGGCCTGTCCCCAACTTTTACTTTCAGTGAAGCCGCTTCTACGGGGTGACGGTTACCAGTGGTGAGTAGTCATCAAGGCTAATTAAAGTTCTTGTTGAGGCTTCACATCACTCAACATCTGGTATTTCCCAGGTGCCAGATGGACCCCCTATTGAGGCTGAAGCCCGGCAGATGGATGGAAGTGACCTCGCCGTGGCAGACCGAGGGGCCAATGAAGCCTCTTCTTATATTTCCCCACACCCTCCAGCAGTGACGTTGCCAGGGGTTCACAGCTCTGATGACAGATCTTCCTGTGAGGGGTGTTCTCTCTCCACAATGATAGCTTGGCATCTGCCGCCATATTTTATTGTTAAACTTGCTAAAACATTCAGAGGGCACCTTCCCCTTGGGGTGCCCATTCCTTCTGCCACATTCACAGCGCCTACCTATCCGAGTGGAGCTGTCGGCTGCCAACAACCTCAGGCAGTCCCAATGGCTGATCCCAACTACACAGCCCATCCTCCAACCTTATTTATTCGAGACTCTCAGAAGTGGCCCTCTGATTGGCTGTACACTCCAAAATCATCCACACCTCAGGGACTACAGTGGTTCAATAAGGCAACTCACCACCACCTTCTGTAGGGCAACTAGGGATGGGCAATAAATGCTGGCCTAACCAGCGATGCCCACATCCCGTAAATGAATTTAAAAAATGTAAAATGCTATCTAACTGACAATATCGGTCGAAATGCTCATTGAAATACAGTCACCATGTGTGCACTTCCCAGCGGAATTCAATAAACAGTAAGATGGATCAGGAATGTTTCTCATACCCAGAGGCAGTAATGCAGCAACTGCTACCCTCCCTTGAATGAAAATAACAGAGTGCTTATACGGCGTTTTTGGCAACCTCCAACTGTCCGAAATTCCTTTACTGAAGTACTTTTGAATTGGAGTCACTTGTGTAATGAAAGCAGCACAGTGACCAAGTATAGCCAGGTTTCACAAATGGCAATGAGGGTGGGGATCATGTGGTGTGAGCATGGGAGTGGTGGCATTTTCACAGGCTTTGGCTCTGCTCATCTTTCAATCTTTGCTTTCAATCTTGTCTTTCTGCGGTTTATTTGGCTTTTACTTTGTGTCGAGATTTGTTGCTCAATGTTTCAGCACTTTTGAGTCGAGACAATATGCTTTAATCCTTGTTGATTCATGGCGGCTGGAGGGAGTTGGGATGAGGCCTAGTCTTTCATGGCACAGCTGCCTTTGAGAGGTTTCTCACCCCGCTGATATGGCGCACACCGACGGATGGTAGCTGCTAGCGATGAAGCTGATCTGTCTGATAGTCTTGGCTCTGTGGTGCAGGATGTTAAAACCTATTTTCAACAGTCGTGAGGCATCTTTATGGAGGCAGTGGCGGCACACGAGGAGCTTCTTGTCACAGCGAGAGCAGTGGAAGCCCAACACCGCACGGTGGACTTCCCGGTGCATGGCCTGTCGTCCATTTCAAGGAATTCGGATGAGGACCAAGAAGAACCAGTGAGGAGTCGGGCTGTGCCTGGTGTCTCTGGCGAGGTGATGGAGACGTTCCCAGCTGAGTTTGAGAACTAGATACCATTTATCTGGAATCCTGATCTGGAGGCCGGGCAGTCCAAATTCGACGGAGCACTTTTAATCTGTCTCCAAGGCCTGGGGCTTGTGATCTTCCTTGTATAGTTCTCTAAGATAGCTAAAAGTTGTAGTGTTTACAAAGAACATCAAGCTATATATTTAAAACAAAGCTAGTTTATTTACACTACTTTAAATGGTTCGCACACGCTACTCAGTAATAGCTAACAAAACAACAGTGCTAAATCTATGCTACAGTAATCTATAATGTCTTTCTAATACAACTAAGATTCTATCTCAACCTCTCACTATCCTTCTCCTTAACCTTCTTCCAGAATGCTTGGAGACGCAGCCTTTTATAAGACTACTCAGTGATGCCATCTAGTGCTGAGATACATGAACATCATCTTGTTAACCCTTTACACTCCTTAGATTATACATATCATTACAGGGCTAGGCTGGCTTTCCAACCTCTGGTTCTATGTGGTCCTTTTCCTGTTGTCGATCAAGAGGGATTAGAGTTGCCTGAGCCGGTTGGGCCATCCCCCCCCCAGCCGCGCTGGAACTGAGGTAGCTGACCATCTGGGCTCGGACGAGTCGGTATGTTGGAACTAATGAGATTATCATAGAATTTACAGTGCAGAAGGAGGCCATTCGGCCCATCGAGTCTGCACCGGCTCTTGGAAAGAGCACCCTACCCAAGCCCACACCGCCACCCTATCCCCATATCCCAGTAACCCCACCTAACACTAAGGGCAATTTGGACACTAAGGGCAATTTAGCATGGCCAATCCACCTAACCTGCACTCCTTTGGACTGTGGGAGGAAACCGGAGCACCCGGAGGAAACCCACGCACGCACGGGGAGAACGTGCAGACTCCACACAGACAGTGACCCAAGCCGGGAATCGAACCTGGGACCCTGGAGCTGTGAAGCATTTGTGCTAACCACTATGCTACCATGCTGCCCTTAAGATTCGTGCTTCGTTGGAACCCTTGGAAGATCCTGAAGAGTGCTCTCCGTTTCAGATCCTGCTTTATCCCAGATGTCTACTTTCTTCATGTGCCAATGGAGTGGTCTTTATCCTGATGACTGCCTTGTTCCTCAGTTGTTGTTCTGGACTTTACTCACTGATAATCATGTTGTTGTCTGCTAATGTTGTCAATTCATTTTTTTACAGGGAAGTTTTGCGTGTGATGTCCTGCGCCAGTGGTTAGCTTGATTGAATAAGGTTTTATCATGTTAGGCTGAATATTGAGTTTGGGATTTGTCCGCAGTTTCTTTATCCTAATTTATCCTTCGGGGGAGGATGAGCAGAGCTGGAATGGGAGGCGTGGAGGGTGTGGGTGGTAAGGTTTGTTCTGTCCTCGCGATGTTTGGAGAAGGTCTCCCACAGTCAGAGTTATATATTTTTTATTTTGGGCTGTGCCTTTTTCTTCTTCAGGCCCGGGTGGAACGTGTATTTTCCTGTTGAGGACTGGAGTCTGTTAGACTCCCCTTTAGAGGGGGTGTCGGGCATTTCTGCTGATGAGGGTCTCGCTCCTTGACTGTTCTAACTGCTGTCAGAGCTCCTGTGAGTGAGGCCGGTGTTAATATCCTTTATATGGTGGTAAGTGATGTGTCCAGCAGGGTTGACCTTCCCAAGAGGGGTTCTTTTTTTATCTTCTCTTCTACTGTTGGGGTGTGGGCTGTTGGTCCTGTTGTTAATTTGTGTATTGGATGATTGGAGGTGGGGGTGGGGAGAGGTGTTGTGTCCTGTAGGGGACCAAAATGGCTTAGCTTCATAGGTGCAAGGTCTGGGGTGTAGCAGGAGTCCTTGGAACCAGTTTTTCTTTTTTCTTTGAGGTGGTGCTGAGCTTGGCCAGGCTCGGCATCGCAGTCAGTATCCTGTTTCGCCTTGGAGGGGGGTATCTCCCTTGGGGGAGTTGTGGGGGAAACCGACTTGGGTAGGTCCACCTCCGGAGAGGTGAAGGTTGGGGAAGTGGCCGAAGGTTGTGTCCAGTAATTATCCTTCTAATTTTCATCTTGGGAGTTGAAAGGGACCCACTTGGCAGATGGTTGGCCGATACTTGTTAAGTCGTAATATCTGAGAAGGTGCTTTGTGAACCTGAGGTGTTAGTTTTGACAATTTTGTTCTTTCTCTTCAGTTTTCTTCTGCCTTTGAAAGGTTTTGGGAAGCGTTTCCTTCTCTCCTAATATGGATGCCTGTGAGGGCTGGCTGTGGTGGTGTTGAATGTTGGGCCTTGGTGTCATAAACACTCAGTTACAGACCGGCATTAGCTTTTGGATGGTCTAATACCTTCTCCTTTTGAGCGATCCTGGTTGTGGGGGTGGGAGTGCTTCCCGCGGTTCTGGGGTGTGGGTGGGGCGGGTCAGCCCTCCCTCCCATTGCGCTGCCCAGTCTGGGGTTCACTCTGACAGCCCTCCCATCCTTGGGTGGGTTTCCCCCTGTTTTACGATTGGGGCCAGTTTATATTCCTTTTGGTTCTTCGTCCCACAATGTCCTGTTGTCCTCTTAAGAATGCTACTGGTGCTCTATTTTATCCTTTGATCTGGGACTGGGAGTTGGGATTCTGGAAGTTCGGATTCTTACTCTTGGCTCTCGCTCTCTTTTCATTTCTTCTATGAGAGACCCCAGGCTGAATATTATGGTTTGATGGTGCCCCGCCCTCTCTTTGTCTTTATTTTTGTCACTTTGCCATCTCGACAGTGTAAGATGGTTGCCTGACCCAGTTTGGATCTGGAGAAAGGTTTAAATTGCGCAGGAGTTAGTCGATTCCCCCTGAGCACTCGGGTTCTCGGGGTATTGTTTTCGACTTTTGTCATTTTGTTTTGTTGCTATGGGTGTGATGTAGGTCTATAATGTTGCCTGTATCCTGTTTGGCTGCAAACAAGTCATTTACTTGTGCAAGGAACATGTTGGGATTTTGTCCCTGAATTATCCGGTCTTGTTTGTTCCCAATAATGTAATGACTATTGTTTTGCTCTGGACCTGCTGCACATTGGCATCAATAGCTATCTTTCTGCGAATCTCTTGTAAAAAATTTAAATAATAATAATAATAATTGCTTATTGTCACAAGTGGGCTTCAGTGAAGTTACTGTGAAAAGCCCCTAGTCACCACATTCCGGCGCCTGTTCGGGGAGGCCGGTACGGGAATTGAACCCGCGCTGCTGGTCTTGTTCAGCATTACAAGCCAGCTGTCTTAGCCCACTGTGATAAACCCGCCTCAATAAAATCTCAATAAATAGACATTTTTTAAAAAATGGCAACAAAATAAATGACTCGATCGAGGATGTTGTGCTTTATTCCTCAGAGATATGCAGAGTTGATATACATTTTATTCAATGCTTTAAAATGTCTGCTCTCATGCTTACAGCTGCTTGCCTACAGTTTAGTTTCTCTTTCTTCAGTCACCACAGACAGACTGAACGAATAACAGAGAGAGAACAGTCACCAGGAATACATAATGAAGCACTGAACAATTTAACAATATAGTGGAGATTAAACCGGGCCTTGCAAATCCAATTCTTCTACAGCCCCATAAGGCTTAATGCAAGGTCTGAGATGTGCATGCATGTAAACCTTTGACAGGGAGTGCGCGGGACTCCACTCTGGTATAAGAGTTTGCATGCATCTGATTGTAACGTTCTTTGATTGGGCTCGTGTGGAATCTCAATATTGTTGTGTGAAGAAAGAACATTAGTAATAAAGTTATTTGTTACAACCACTACATTAACAAATAACTAAAATGTCCAAGATGAATATAGTTGGAAATCAATGTTTCACACTAACTTACACTAAGGTACCACAGAGCTATTCTAATAAGCGGCTGCTATCAACTCCCAGCAAACACTTTCTGATGGAACACATGGTGCACCTGGGTCCCATGCCTGCACACTCACCCCACCTGCTGGTCGGATGTTAGAAGTACAACAGTAAAACATATAACTTATAATACACATACTGATGATGATGATAAGCTACCCATAATATATACAGATGATAATTTACCTATTATCGCACTGATGATGAGGTGATGATGTGAGATGATGATGCGAATCAATGATTGGTGCTGATGTGAAGCTACGCTGCCATTTTCCAACTCATCACGTCAGTCAACATCCTGTCTTACTCTCGCACAGTTGATCGAAGCATTAAACAGAATGAAGGACCTCCCACCAGCGCTGTTTAATGAGAACAGGATTTTACAGCCTATCCTGCCCAGTGGGATATTACAGTCCCGCCTATGTAAATGAGAATTTAAATGTCTCGCACTATCCACCGGAGGCAGACACACTGTGATAGGACTGTAAAACCTGGCCATGAAGTATTTACAGGTCAGTTTGAAATATTTTTTCTCCTGGATGCTGGTACAATTGTACATGTTTATGAAGTTTTCCTCCACTTGGCTAAAGCTTGTATACTCTACGGAGGTTAACACTCTCCAATAGCTGGTCTTCAACTAGGTTTTTAGCCATTTTAAAGCTTATGCTGAAGCAAATTACATCCAAATTGGGTGGCCTGGTCGTGCTTCCTGGGAGTTGACCATGCCTGTGAGAGTGAAGAGTGGCCATGCACAGCTGAACAACCTGCTAGATGAGGGAGGAGGATAAAGGTGAGAAGAATGCTCAGCAGGATGCCATAGCTGTCGAATGTCTTCAAGGGATAATTCTCTTAACCCAGCTTCAATGAGCCATGTTACATGAGACTTTTTGCATACTGTTGTGAATCTGCTGGGAGACAGTACTAGACAGTATTCAAAGGGGTCTCAATTGGTAAGCATTTCTCCAGTAACGTGTTCAGAGCAGTGGTTTAGATAATAGTCAAGTGTGGATAGTTTATGGAGGAGAAACAGGTTACAGACAATTGGCAATGTCATTGAGATATACATATGTTAATGTGTAGTAAGGAAGTTAATGGAAGTAGACAGTCGAATACATAGAAGGCATAATCAAAGAACAACAAAGGTATAATTGCCAATCCCTGAGAAGTAAGGGAGGCAGTCACCATCAAGCAGTCTTAGAAAGTGGGCAGGCCAGTTTCCAGCCACCAAGAATGAAGGCCAAGTTTGCAGAAAACAAGCATCTAAGTATTAGAGCCAAGGCAGTGTAGAAAACCTTCATAACAGCAGTTTTAAAATATCTTCGCTGGAAAAAGACGGTGCCCAGATTTGAGTATCACCCCTGCATTGTGTGGTGACTATAGCTGGTTATTCAATTTGGATGTTGTTTGGGGAACAGTGGAAGTTTTGCAGAGTTCATATATCATAGGTATTTTGAAATGAAAATTAAAATGAAAATCGCTTATTGTCACAAGTAGGCTTCAGATGAAGTTACTGTGAAAAGCCCCTAGTCGCCACATTCCGGCGCCTGTTCGGGGAGGCTGTTACGGGAACGGGGTACGTTTTGTGTAACAAGGGGTACGTTTTATATAAACTGTATGTGTTTAGTAATTCATTTTTTAAGCTGCATGAGAGTAGAGTCAGCCTGTTAGTGTGTATCACAGAATCCCAGAATAATGCAGTGCAGAAGAGGCCCTTCGGCCCATCGAGTCTGCACCGATGCATGAAAGACGCCTGACCTGCCTATTTAATCCCATTTGCCACGCTTGGACCATAGCCTTGACTGTTATGATGTTCCAAGTGTTCATCGAGGTACCTTTTGATGGATGTGAGGGAACCCGCCTCTACCACCCATTCTAGACCGTCACCACTCTCCGGGTAAAAATGTTTTTCCTCAAATCCCCCCAAAACCTCCTGCCCCTCTCCTTGAACTTGTGTCCCCTCATAACTGACCCTTCAACTAAGGGTAACAGCTGCTCGCTATCCACCTGTCCATGCTCCTCATAATCTTGTACACCTCAATCAGGTCGCCCCTCATCTTCTCTGCTCCAGTGAAAACAACACAAGCCTATCCTACCTCTCTTCATAACGTAAATGTTCCATCCCAGGCAACATCCTGATATTTGTCTTTTCATTAATACGTAGTATTTAATAATTGTTACACAACAACTGGGGTATTTATTCTCACTGGAGTTTCCCTTGTCTCGTCACACCAAATCAAAAGAAAACTATACACCCGTACGAACTGGTGTTCCAAGTTGGGATACCCTCGCAGATATCATCAGCGTGCTTTGTGACAATACGTGCGTGAGGATGAGGTAAAACATTCCAGTTGAAGGGAGTTGAATGCATTGTTTGATGGAGGTTGTTGGCGGGTGGGTGATGAGTGTGTAATGAATTGAGCACTGGATGAAGCTAGTGGTGCAGTTGCTAGAATATTCACCCTGACAACTCATGTCGGATCGTTAAACTTCTTCCTGCAAGATATCCACGTTCTTAAAGCTACATTACTGTCATTGGCCTCAACTTGACAAAGGCTGCAACTTTTTCTAACTGCCTTGATCCTGGGCATATGGCTGGAGGGCCCCTTGCTTCCCTGTGGATACAAGGGGCGGGATTCTCCAACCCCGGGCCGATTCTCCGCTCGCGTTGGGCCGAATGGCCGCCGAGATAGACCGAGTCCCGCCAGCGCCGTTCACGTGTGGTCCTACCGGGCGGGACCTCAGTGTTCATCCTGCGGGGGGCAGCCTGGTGGGGGGAGGGGGGATCCGACCCCAGGGGGGCCTCCACTGTGTCCTGGCCCGGGATCGGGGCCTACCGATTGGCAGGCCGGTTTCTCTTAGTGGGGGCCTATTTTACTCCGCGCAGGGTCCCTGTAGCTCTCGGCCGTGTTGCATTGGGGCAGGCCGGAGAAGGCAACTCGCGCGCATGCGCAAATTCACGCCGGCCGCAGCGTGCATGCGCAGACCCGCAGCGCCCGTTTGACGCCGGTATCGGCAGCTGGAGATGCGTGAGCCGCTCCAGTGCCGTGCTGGCCCCCTGTGAGGCGCAGGACCGCTGATCCTGGGGGCCTGTTGATGCCGTCGTAAAATGCGACGGCGTTTACGAAGGCGTCAGCACTTAGCCTCAGGATCAGAGAATTCCGTCCAGAATATCTCTCTTTTTCTCGCCATAGCTTGCACCAAAATATCGAGTGCATTGTCCAAAAACCTTGGCAAATTCTCGCATGCCCCCGCCATCCTGGACGTATGGCAGCACAGATTCACTTTTTAAGAGCTTTAGTCTGCATTTGCTAACCAATCGGATATTGGGTATTCTGATGATGCATGGAGCCAATGAACAACATGGGTGGTGCTGATCTTTTAAAACAGCAGACGGCATAATTTTAAATCCTGCTGGCATTCCTTTGAGCGGATTATTGCAAACACCAAGCCTGTTTTCTGGGAGTATCCAATTTTACTCCCTATTTGTTTCAATAATAGTTGAGGGATAAATATTGGCCAGGACCACTCCTCTGAATTTCTTCAAATCGTGTGTTGGATCTGTTAGGGCAAAAGATGGTTGCCCCAGCAGTGTCGTAACTGCGAGCCTGGATTATGTCCTCAAGTTTCCGGAATGGGGCTTGAACACAAAACCTTCACAATTCAAAGACACGTGTGCTGCCACAGTAACTTGGTACCTTGAACCTGGATTTTTCAGTCTGAATAGCTCAGCACCACACCACTTGACCCTTCATTCCGCAGACTATTCGGAGTTCTGTGCTGAAAATGTCAATGATGCAATAAACCTGTGAGGTGCTATCAGTGATTATTATTATTTTAAAATATTTATTGGTGTCACAAGTAGGCTTACATTACGCTGCAATGGAGTTACTGTGAAAATCCCCTCGTCGCCACACTCCGCCTGTTCGGGTACACTGAGGGAGAATTCAAAATGTCCAATTCACCTAACAAGCACGTCTTTTGGAACTTGTGGGAGGAAACCGTAGCACCCGGAGGAAACCCACGCAGACATATGGGGAACGTGCAGACTCCGCATCGACAGTGACCCAAGCCGGGAATCGAACCTGGGACCCTGACGTTGTGAAGCAACAGTACTAGCCACTGTGCTACCGTGATTACTGCAGTAATTGACTTTGGATGAAAGTATCTCGTCAGACACCACCTTTTAAATTGCGGCATGTTTAAATAAATGTTTCATATCTAGTTGCTACATTGTGGGAAAGTTGATTGTTTGAGTAACCAGGGAAATAAATCAGGATTGACTATAATCTTTTATCGTAGCTTCATTCCTCTTGGGTGTTAACCAGTGCTGTGTGTGAGGGAGGCCCTCAATTGCGGTTTGGGTGTTACCAGGGGACGTCTTGGTGACTCCAAGCAGCTGATTGTAGTCAATTTCCTTCAAATTTGTTTCTCAGAAGAATCCGTGTGATATTACAGGTTACCTCCCATTTTCTGATGTGTGAGCTCAATTTGATTTTGTCGTTTGTTGCAGAGAAACATTTCTATTTGGAACATTCATTTTTATCACCCCTCCCAGCCCCAGATTAGTCCTATACAATAGTGGTTTCCTCTGTGGTTTACAGGATGAAGTAGCACAATCTGTATTATCTTGACAGTGACGTAAGTATTACTCATTGGCAGTCTGCTTGGACCTTTACATTAGGCACTGGCTTCTCATCTCTGGGATTGAGGTTCAAATCCAACCAGGCTTATGAGCATGGATAAGTGCAAAAGTATGAATCAGGAGCAGAAGTAGGCCATTCAGCCTGCTCCACTATCCAATAAGATCATGGCTGACCTGCTAGTTGCCTCAAATCCATACTCCCTACCCCCGGTAACCATTGACCCCCCTGGTTAGTCAAGAATCTACCTATCTCCGCCTTAAAAATAGTCAATGAACCTACCTGCATCGCTCTCCAACCTTCCAGAAAGAATCTTTCGTGATCATAAAAATTATAAATGAAAGGAGTTCGACTAGTCTTGTCCCGACAATAATGCTATCAAGTGACACCTACCCAGTAGCAAGATGCTCACCATAACTCAGTCCCAGTTCTGGCAGAACCACTGGGCTCCTTGATGCAGACATGCCACAAGAGCTGAATTTCAGAGTCAAGGGGCTGGATTCGTCGCTATCCGGATTCTCCGTTGCGCCGGCAGCCCGGGGGTTTCACAATGATGTGGGGCTGCCCACAATGGGAAACCCTATTGGCCGGCTGGTGAGACGGAGAATCCCGGGGGCACGCCGCCGCACCAGAAATCCCATGTGGCGGGATGAAGAATCCCGATCCAGGTGCGCGTAGAGGCCGGCACAGGAGAAATTATAATGGAGAATAAGGAAATGGCGGAGACATTAACTGAACACTTTAGCCGAAGTTTTCTAACCGTTCCCGCCGTTGGGATTTTCCGGATCTAACCCTGGGCGACCTGGTTGATAGTGAATTATAGTCCCCATGGATCCTTATTGAATACTCTGGCTTCAGTACAGGGACCATGGGGGCTGCCCACTCGGAAAATTGCTTTTGCTCAGCTTCAACCTTTTGATGCAGGGCGCAAGGCATTGGTATGACCCTAAAAAACCTAGGTGTCAATTCTGGGTCGACATAGATTTTGGCCTTCACACCCTTGATTCGACCTAACTCATTGTGGAACACATCCTGATATCTTCACAGGATGTCTTGAAAACAGTCGGCTGTAACTTTAAAGATTTCCAACCCAATTAGTTTAATTCACTGGAACTAGTCCCTTCCTACCAGGCTTGGCCTGTGCCCCTCGATGACAATCAAAGTTAGCTGGGCTTCTTGTTCTTTGTAATCTGCTGTTGTACAGGTGGACCCAAGGGTTTTTAGAATTTCCCTCGTGTAGGCTGATAGCTTGGTCGTCGTGCTGTCCAAATTCAGGGCCAGAACCCCTTCTCAAATATGATCAAATGTCTGCCTGCCACACACCAGTAACCAAATCCCCGGTATCGACCTCCATTTTCATGGGTCTTCCATTCATCTGCAGAATAATTTCAATTGGGACTGTCTTATTCACTTTGGTGACATTCAGAGGTTCATTTTGTGCTCCTCCTCAGAGCTCTTCTCCATTTGGTTCAGTGGATTGCTGCTGCTGCTGTCTTTTTTCGCAAGGGCACGTTTTGTCTCGCGCGGCAAAAAGCCTGCATATGGCCTCTTCAGTTACAAAGAAAACACACAAACTCGTGACGGTTGCATGCTTGCTGGGGGAGCTTCCGCACACCAAAAGCAATCCACCTCGGTCTTACCCTTCTGGCAGGGTTTGGAGCTCAGATGCTCCTTTTTTTGGTGCGCTCCATCCCTGAGCGATCTCAATCGCATTGTCTAATGTGATTTTAGTTTCAGCCAGGAGATTTTTTGGGGATGTTAGGTTGTTGATCCCGCAAGCTAAGTGGTCACACAGCATATCAGTGAGCGCTGCTCCGAGCTCACAGTGGTTAGCACTATTGCTTCCCAGCGCCAGGGTCCCAGGTTCGATTCCTGCTTGGGTCACTATCTGTGCGGAGTCTGCACGTTCTCCCTGTGTCTGCGTCGGTTTCCTCCAGGCGCTCCGGTTTCCTCCAACAGTCCAAAGATGTGCAGGTTAGGTGGATTGGCCATGCTAAATTGCCCTTAGTGTCCAAAAAAGGCTAGGTGGGGTTACTGGGTTACATGGATAGGATGGAGTTGTGAGTTTCGGTAGGGTTCCCTTTCCAAGGGCCAGTGCAGACTCGATGGGCCAAATGGACTCCTTCTGCACTGTAAATTCTATGATTTGGTGGAGGCTTGCTATGAAAGTGGAGATGGACTCTTCTGGGTACCTAACAGCAGGATGTATCGCTGCAGGATGATCGTGGGCCTGGGGTTAAAATGTTCCTTGACCAATGTGGCTAACTGGTCAAAGCCTTTTGAGTCGGGAGTCTCCAGGGATGTTAGATTTCTTATCAAGTTGCAGGTTTGAGGCCCACAAACCATCAAAGGTACCAAACAATTGGTTGTCTTCCTCTGCGATATCATTCGCAGTGAAGTAACAGTAGAGACGTTCGATGTACGGGCTCCAGTCTTTTGTCACCTGGTCAAACGGTTCTAACTTTCTGATCATTGGCATCCGATTCACATTTGGGTGCTATTGTCGCAAGTTTCCGATTCTCGTCCGTCTTTGGAGGTTTCACCGTTCCTCCTTCGAATCCCAAACTGCTGAAGATTAACAATTGAACCATTTACCTCGTCGCCAAGTAGTGGCTCGTGACAGTACACTGGAGACTTCTAGTAACAACCAAAAAGGGCTTATTAACAATAGGCAAAGGCAACTTATCTCTCCAGCTTGTTTTTTCTTATTCACTCATGGGATGTGGGCGTCGCAGGCTGTGCCAGCATTTATTGCCCATCCCTAATTGCCCTTGAGGGAGAAGTTAAGAGTCAACCACAGTGCTGTGCATCTGGAGTCACATGTAGAAGAGACCGGTGTGGTGGTATGTATTAGGGGTAATACGGTACACCACGTGTCGACAGGCTATTGGTGGAGGGATGCCAGGTCCTGATAGGATCTGCCACCTACTGGACTCCACCCAGAAATGCCGATATAAGAACCCAGTTTTTCCCTCCATTTCCCTCAGCAGCTGCATTCTGTAACCACGCTGCTGGGGATAAAGTTCTGCTTAATAAAGCCTTCAATTGACATTACCTCAACCTGCCTCGCGTCATATTGATGGTGCTACAATTTATTAAGCAGAATTTAAATTGAAGAAAACAACGTGGGAACATGGAGCTCCGAATCACCCCGGAGTGCCTGCGCATCGCACCCCAAGCAGCTAACTCGGCCTCTATCTTCAAACACTGGATGGCATGCTTTGAGGGCTACCTCCGAACGGCCCCCGGCACACCGACTGACGAACAAAAGATGCAGGTCCTCTATTCCAGGGTGAGTCCTGACGTCTACTCCCTTATCGAGGACGGTTTCACCGGTGCCATCGCCGCACTGAAGGAAATCTACATCCGGCCCGCCAACCAGGTTTTTGCTCGCTACCAGCTCGCCACACGACGGCAATTTTGGGGGGAATCGCTGGACGAGTTTTATAACGCCCTGCAGATCCTGGGTCGAAACTGCAACTGCCCGGCGGTAACAGCGAGTGAATACACAGAGCTCCTGGTCCGCAATGCGTATGTGGCAGGTTTGGCCTCTTCCCAGATCCGCCAGAGGCTTCTGGAGAAAGAATCTCTGGGACTTACAGAAGCTCGGGCCGTGGCGGCATCCCTCGATGTGGCCTCGCGTAACGCACGCGCCTACGCCCCCGACCGCACTACAGCCCCTTGGGCTCTGTGGATCCCCGCTGCGGTCGACTCTCCGACACCCCTCCCCACCCCCCGCAAACCTGCGCGGCCAAAACATCAGACCAACCGGGGGGGCCCCGCTGCTATTTTTGCGGCCAGCCGAAACACCCTCGGCAGCAATGCCCGGCCCGCGCGGCTACCTGCAAAAGCTGCGGGAAGAAGGGCCACTACGCGACGGTGTGCAAGTCCCGCGGGGTCGCCGCTATCTCCGGGGAAGAAACGGGACCACAGACCCAGCCCCCCCAGCGATCTATGTGTGACCAACGGACACCGCCATTTTGGACCCCAGACGCCACGAGGGAGAGATGGGCGCCGTCATTTTGTCCACCCCCGACCGCGCTCGATCCGTGGACGCCGCCATCTTGGCTGAAGGACCCCGACACAGACGGCCACATACTGCGTGATTACGATGCTCAACTTCAACAACCACGTCTGGCTTCGACGACCCGCGACCAGTCGCGACCCCGGACGCTCCAGACTGCAACCACTATTGTCCTAGTGAATGGCTACGAGACGCCGTGTCTTATCGACTCTGGGAGCACGGAGAGCTTCATTCATCCGGACACGGTAAGGCGCTGTTCCCTCGTAATTCGGCCAAGCACCCAGAAAATGTTCCTGGCGGCGGGATCCCACTCCGTTCAGATCACGGGGTTCTGCATCGCTAACCTAACGGTGCAGGGGAGGGAGTTCCGAAATTACCGGCTGTATGTCATCCCCCATCTCTGTGCGCCCACACTCCTAGGGTTGGACTTCCAATGCAACCTCCAGAGTTTAACATTTAAATTTGGTGGCCCCATACCCCCACTGTCTGTCTGCGGCCTCGCGACCCTCAAGGTTGAACCGCCTTCCTTGTTTGCGAACCTCACCCCGAATTGCAAACCCATCGCCACAAGGAGCAGACGGTACAGCGCCCAGGACCGAGCATTTATCCGGTCCGAAGTCCAGAGGCTGCTGAAGGAAGGCATCATCCAGGCTAGCAACAGTCCCTGGAGAGCCCAGGTGGTAGTTGTTAAGACCGGGGAGAAACAGAGGATGGTCATCGACTATAGTCAGACCATCAACAGGTACACTCAGCTAGATGCGTACCCTCTCCCCCGAATATCCGACATGGTCAATCGGGTTGCACAGTACAAGGTCTTTTCCACCGTGGACCTCAAGTCCGCCTACCACCAGCTCCCCATCCGTCCCGGTGACCGCAACTATACTGCCTTCGAAGCAGACGGGCGGTTATACCACTTTTTAAGGGTTCCATTCGGCGTCACGAACGGAGTCTCGGTCTTCCAACGAGAGATGGACCGAATGGTTGACCAGCACGGTTTACGGGCCAAGTTCCCGTATCTCGACAACGTCACCATCTGCGGCCACGACCAGCAGGACCACGACGCCAATCTCCAAAAATTCCTCCAGACCGCTCACGCCCTGAACCTCACTTACAACAAAGAAAAATGCGTGTTCCGCACCGGTCGTCTAGCCATCCTGGGCTACATAGTGCGTAATGGAGTGATAGGCCCCGACCCTGAACGCATGCGCCCCCTCATGGAGTTCCCTCTCCCCCACTGTGCCAAAGCCCTGAAACGTTGCCTGGGCTTCTTTTCTTATTACGCCCAGTGAGTCCCCCAGTATGCAGAATAGGCCCGTGCACTAATCCAGTCCACTACTTTTCCCCTGACGACAGAGGCATGCCAGGCCTTTAGCCGCATCAAAGCGGATATCGCAAAGGCCACGATGCGCGTCATCGACGAGTCCCTCCCCTTCCAGGTCGAGAGCGACGCATCGGATGTAGCTCTGGCGGCCACCCTCAACCAAACAGGCAGACCCGTGGCCTTCTTCTCCCGAACCCTCCACGCTTCAGAAATCCGCCACTCCTCAGTGGAAAAGGAGGCACAAGCAATAGTGGAAGCTGTGCGACACTGGAGGCATTACCTGGCCGGTAGGAGATTCACTCTCCTCACTGACCAACGGTCGGTTGCCTTCATGTTCGATAATGCACAGCGGGGCAAGATCAAGAACGACAAGATCTCGCGGTGGAGGATCGAACTCTCCACCTTCAATTATGAGATCTTGTATCGTCCCGGAAAGCTGAACGAGCCATCCGGTGCCCTATCTCGCGGCACATGTGCCAATGTACAAGTGGACCGTCTACAAGCCCTCCACGAGGACCTCTGCCACCCAGGGGTCACTCGTTTCTACCACTTCCTTAAGGCCCGCAACCTCCCTTACTCCGTCGAGGACGTCCGAACAGTCACCAGAAACTGCCAGATCTGCGCTGAGTGCAAACCGCACTTTTTCAGGCCAGATAGAGCACACCTGGTTAAGGCCTCTCGACCCTTTGAACGTCTCAGTTTGGATTTCAAAGGCCCCCTCCCCTCCACCGATCGCAACGCGTACTTCCTGAACGTCGTTGATGAATACTCCCGTTTCCCTTTCGCCATCCCCTGCCCCGACATGACAGCGTCCACGGTCATTAAAGCCCTCGGTACCATTTTTACACTGTTCGGTTTCCCCGACTATATCCATAGCGACGGGGGTCCTCCTTTATGAGTGACGAACTGCGTCAATTCCTGCTCAGCAGGGGCATAGCCTTGAGCAGGACGACCAGTTACAACCCCCGGGGGAACAGGCAGGTAGAAAGGGAGAATGGAACGGTCTGGAAGGCCGTCCTGCTGGCCCTCCGGTCTAGGAGCCTCCCAATTTCCCGCTGGCAGGAAGTCCTCCCGGATGCCCTTCACTCTATCCGGTCCCTGCTGTGCACCACCACGAATCAAACACCTCACGAGCGCCTCCTCCTCTTTCCTAGGAAGTCCTCCTCTGGAACGCCACTTCCGACCTGGCTGGCAGCTCCGGGACCCATCCTGCTCCGGAAACATGTGCGGGCGCACAAGTCAGATCCGTTGGTGGAACGGGTGCATCTCCTTCACGCCAACCCGCAATACGCCTATGTGGAGTACCCCGATGGCCGACAGGACACGGTCTCCCTGCGAGATCTGGCACCCGCCGGAGCTACCCACACCCCCCCAACGCCAATCACCACCTCCTCACTCCCGCCGGTTCATCCCGCAGCCACCCCCTTCCCGGGGGGTTCGGTTTTCCTCCCAGACCCGCCCAGGAGTAAGGACACAGGGGACAGCGCTACGCTCCAAGAGTCGACGGGACTCGAGCCAGCGCCATCACCACCACGCCCAAGACGATCGAAAAGGACGACCAGGGCGCCCATCCGGCTCATCGAATCACTTTAACTCTCAACGTTTTCAGTTATTGTGTCTTGTTATAGTTATGGCATCATGCCGACCCTGTTTGGCCCGTTGGCCTAGTTTTCAGTTATTGTGTCTTGTTATAGTTATGACATCATGCCGACCCTGTTTGGCCCGTTGGCCCAGTTGAAGCGATAATTTTGTGTTTTGTTCAAAGTTACGGCACAGTACCGACTCTATAAACCCCTACCACCATGCGAACCACCATCCCGCCGGGTTTTTTTCAACAAGGGGTGAATGTGGTATGCATTAGGGGAAATACGGTACACCACGTGTCGACAGGCTATTGGTGGAGGGATGCCAGGTCCTGATAGGATCTGCCACCTACTGGACTCCACCCAGAAATGCCGATATAAGAACCCAGTTTTTCCCTCCATTTCCCTCAGCAGCTGCATTCTGTAACCACGCTGCTGTGGATAAAGTTCTGCTTAATAAAGCCTTCAATTGACATTACCTCAACCTGCCTCGTGTCATATTGACGGTGCTACAACCGGGTAAAGACCGCAAATTTCTTTCCCTTCGAGTACATTAGTGAACCAGATGGGTTTTTATGACAATCGACAATAGTCATCATTAGACTTTTAATTCCAGATATTTTATTGAGTTTTAAATTCGATCACCTGCCGTGGAGCGTTTCAAACCCGGGTCCTCAGATCATTATCCTGGGTCTCTGGAGTATTAGGCTCGTGACAATACCGCTATGTCACACCCTCCCGACTTCACATTTAAGCACATTGTGCCCCAATGGGTTTCCCTAATGCTGGATATCGACATGTTGCTGAAATGCTGAAAACCTGAGGCAAGCCACTTTCAGAATTTAGGCGAGGAAGGTGTCCCCAAAAAGCCATGGAGAGGATTGGGAATCGAGATGAATTGCCAATGAAGCGGCTGAGTTTTACTTCCTCTTTCTCAGCAACACTTTGAAACTATTCACAGGCTTTATCGAAGCTTTAGGGGCCTAGTGCCCTCTCAACGAATGAGCTAATGGGTAACATAAATAGAAACCTGGAGAGAAGGATTCCGGACAAGTATTTTAGATTTACAGTGAATGGCAGATTTATGCAATTAACACCAAATACGGCAGGAAAATGTGAAAGGTTTTTTTCTAATCCTTACAAAAGTGTCAAGAGTGGCAGATATGGCTTGTCTGAAAAAAGCTTTTCCACCAGAATGCCCAAATTAGCCCCTTTAAATGCTGTGCCTTTTGAAGAATTTTGCATTGGCGGTCTCGTGTGCAATCTTAAAAAGATTAGCATGGGTGAACTGTATGAAGAATTCAGCGCTGCGGGAAGTGTCATATACTCGTTGGCCAGTGAGGAGAGCTACCGGAAACCTTTCAGCCAAGTGCAGGGAAAGAACATTCACAAAGGTGAAGAGAGTCTGCTGCTATATATTCTCCCTGCCATACAGCAGTGTTCATTCAGAGTGTGTTTTATCCATGACGACCTCCATTTGGATAAACAAGGGGAACAGGCTGAAGGTGGACAGTGAGAAAATAGAGTTCCAGTCCTGCCTCCATTTCTCAGAGTGTACTCTGAACTCTTAGAGAACAAAGAACATCTGAATGTCAAAAGGAATGGGCAAATGTATCAACACTAGTTGTTTCTATGTTGGGTATATTGGCTTTAACATGTTAACATGGTTATTAATTCTTATGCTATTTATATTAGTTATTACTACATTTATTCTAAGTGCTTAAATTTAGTGCTTAAATTAATTATGTCGGCAGGCATTAAACTCTTAGTCATCGTTGAGTATCTGCATGCACGTGAATTGGAGGCTCAGGTTGGGTGGGGTATGTGTCCGATATTCCTAGCCTCTGCTCTAAGGTGCAGGGATAAAGTGTGATATGCCCAAGTTTTCTAACAGTACAAAATTAGGTGGGAAAGTGAGCTGTAAGGAAGACACAAAAAAGCTGCAAGAGGGTATTGAGAGGTTATGTGAGTAGGTAAGAATGTGTCAGATGGAAAATAACGTGAAGAAATTGGAAGCTGTCCACATTGAAATGAAAAGTAGAAATGCAGAATTTTTAAAAAATGGTGAGTGAGTGGGAAATGTTGGTGTTCACAGGGACCTGGGTGTCCTTATACACAAATCACAGAAAGTTAACACGTAGGTACAGCAAGCGCTGAAGAAAAGGAACAACATTTTAGCCCTTATAAAAAAACAATTGGAGTATAAGAGTAAAGAAGTGTTACGGCGATTGTATAGGGACTTGGTAAGATCACTTGTGATGTACCATCAATTCACTATGAGAACGAGTGAACAAAGGCTTTATTATCCAAGAACTTCCCTGCCTGTGACTGCTGTAACAATGAGCGCCACCCACAGGCGGCGGGTCTATATACCACCCCGGGGGGGGGGGGGAGGAGCCCACCAGGGTTCCAGTACAATGCATGGAAGGAGATCATATTACCATCCCTGGCCATAGGCCACAATACTATACAGACTACTTATATTAAGGTGAATACATTCACCACAACTTTTGTGTATATTTGGTCACTTTAACTAAGGAAGGATAGGCTTGCCTTAATTAGAGGGCGTGCAACTACACTGAGTCATGGGGTGAGGGTATTGTCCTATGAGTTGAGATTGAGCAGACTGGGTGTATCTAACCTGGAGTTTAGAAGAATGATTTTATTGAAACATATAAAATTCTTAAGCTGCTTTACCGGGTAGATGCTGAGAAAATGTTTTCCCTGACTGGGGAACATAGAACTAAAGGTCACAGTATCAGAATACGCAATCAGCCATCTAGGACTGAGAAGATGAGAAATTTATTTTCGACTCCAAATTGCTCTGGATGCTGCATCCTTGGATATGTTCAAATGAGAGCCTTGGATGCTAAGGGAAACAAAGGGGGCGGGATTCTCCGCTCCCGCGCCGGTTGGGAGAATCGCCTGGGTCGCCGCATTTTCCCGCGACGCCGGTCCGACACGGATGGGCCGAGCGGCCAGGCCAAAACGGCGGGTTCCCCCCCGGCGCCGTCCACATCTAGTCGCTGCCGGAGGGAACAGCGCGGGTAGGCTGGGGGGGGCGGCCTGCGGGGGGGGGAGGGGGGATCCTGCACCAGGGGGGGCCTCAAATGAAGTCTGGCCCGCGATCGGTGCCCACCGATCGTCAGGCCGTCCTCTCTGAAGGAGGACCTCCTTTCTTCCGCAGCCCTGCAAGATCTGTCAGACATCTTCTTGCGGGGCGGACTCAGAGAGGACGGCAACCACGCATGCGCGGGTGACGCCAGTTATGCGACGCCGGCCGCTTCATGTATGCGGCGCCGCCTTTACGTGGTGACAAGGCCTGGCCCATGTAAATGACGCGGCCCCGCTCCGAGCCCATTATCGGGCCCTGAATCGGTCGGGATAGGGGCCGTTTCGCGCCATCGTGAATCTCGACGGCGTTCACGACGGCGTGGGCACTTCGGCGCGGGAGCGGGGAATCGCGCCCAAGATGTGGAGGTAGTGCAGGAAGCTGGGGCGAAATTCTCCGGAAACGGCGCGATGTCCGCCGACTGGCGCCCAAAACGGCGCAAATCAGTCGGACATCGCACCGCCCCAAAGGTGCGGAATCCTCCGCATCTTGGGGGGCCGAGCCCCAACCATAAGGGGCTAGGTCGGCGCCGGACGAATTTCCGCCCCGCCAGCTGGCGGAAAAGGCCTTTGGTGCCCCGCCAGCTGGCGCGGAAATGACATCTCCGGGCAGCGCATGCGCGGGAGCGTCAGCGGCCGCTGACGGCATTCCCGCGCATGCGCAGTGGAGGGAGTCTTCCATGGTGGAGACCGTGGCGAAGGCGTAACGGAAAGAGTGCCCCCACGGCACAGGCCCGCCCGCGGATCGGTGGGCCCCGATCACGGGTCAGGCCACCTTGGGGGCACCCACCGGGGCCAGATCGCCCCGCGCCCACCCCAGGACCCCGGAGCCCGCCCGCGCCGCCTTGTCCCGCCGGTAAGGTAGGTGGTTTAATCTACGCCGGCGGGACAGGCATTTTAGCGGCGGGACTTCGACCCATCCGGGCCGGCGAATCACGGGGGGGGGGGCGCCAACCGGCGCGGCGTGATTCCCGCCCCCGCCGAATATCCGGTGGTGGAGAACTCGGCAACCGGCGGGGGCGGGATTCACGCCAGCCCCCAACGATTCTCCGACCCGGCGGGGTGTCGGAGAATCTCGGCCCTGTTGCTGAAGGTATATTGAATGGCGGTAGAATAGGCTCAAAGGGGCTGAATGGACTAACCCTGCTTCAATTTCCGTATCCTTCCTATCTCCCTTTATTCCATTTTTGAGGTAATCCTGTCCAGAAAACTCATTCCCCAAGCCCATTAAACTGATAACCACCCGATCTTGGAGTGTTTCCCGGGAAAGTACAAAAGGAGTGTGTGAGTCCAGCTCTCGGGAAGTTTTTGATGGGGCAAGTGTCAAGGGAACTGTGTCCTGTGTCTAACCCACGTTGTGTTTTATCGGACCATGCAGAAGAAGCTTTATTCCGTATCTAACCGGCGCTGTACCTCCTTGCCAATATATAGGAGAAACTTTATTCTGTCTCTTACCCATACTGTACCTAACCTGGGAGTGTTGGATGTGATGGTGGAGAGGGAATTCTACTCTGCATCTAACTGTAGTTCCAGCGAGAGCTTTGATGTCGATGCCAACTGTCAATGGAATGAAGACAATTTCAATCTTCCAGCAGCAATACCCTCACACTGATGAACATGACATTCAGGAGTGGAAAACGTTTCTCATCAACAGCTGTCCTGGAAACGGACCAATTGTTGCAGATATAGAGAAGCAAAATGCTGAGGCGGAGAAATTGATTAAAATGCAAAGGGTTAAATACTGCAAAGTTCTGAGGGATAAAACAATAGAGAATTAAAGATGGTGGGGGTTTGCTTTGTTTCTCAAAGGCCTGGCTTTCCTCAGGCCTGGTTGGTGATTCCAGTTATTTTATTAACTGAGGTACAGTAGTGTAGTGGCTGTTGGCTATCTTGCTGGATGAATCATCCAGAGAATCGGGAGAAACGCATTCACAGCCAAAGTGTTAAAATCAGGCCCCCGGGAATTTAAATCCCACCGGATGACAGTTTGAGAATTTCAATTCAGTTCTGAAAAATTATGGGAATGAAAGGTTGGTACCAATAAAAGTGAGCGGAAAGCTGTGGAATGTTAAGAAAAAAGCAACTCCGTTGCTGATGCCGGGCGCGGTTTAGTGGCCGCGTTGGCCCCGGTGCAACGGGAGAATCCTGTGGGAGCCCCAAATCATCTTCCGCGCTGGGTGCCAGGTTGATCGCGAGTCATCCAACTTGCTTTGCCCAGCGTGATCTGGATCTCGTCCTCACTGGGCAAGATCCAGATCTTCATATTTAGATGAGCCATTAAGCTGATTTCACCCTGCGCCCGAGGGCCAACGGTCGTGCTTGCGAGATCTCGACAGGGCGCCATTTAGAACTGGTCTCCACAGATGTGGAACCGGTGTGGCCATACCTTAGGAGGTCTTGCCAGCCATTAGAGACCCCTGGGGACAGGACAGGGTAGTACCCTGGAATTCCCCTGGCATCCAGGCACCTTGGCATGACAGCCTGGCAATCTGGCATTGCCACCTGGGCAACCTGGCAGTGCCAGCTGTCATGATATGCAACCAATGAACACTCAGAATAGGACACAACCAATGGGCAGTCAGGACACCCAGAGGTGGCATCACCACAAGGGGGCATGACATAAGCACTATAAAAGGGATGAGGCACTCACACCCTGCCTCTTTCCACAGACAGACATCTAGAGAGTTAGACAGGGTTGATCAGCAGCATCGCACCCCAGCAGAGGCTTAGAGCAAGCTGGTACAGTTAGACTGAGTTACTACAGTTAGATTAGCAGAGAGTCAAACTCATTTGAGAACTGTGTTAATAGTTCAATAGACACGTTGAACTCATTTCAGAGTCTGGAGCATCCTTTAGTTAATACTGCATCAAGTAGCAGCCTGTGTTATCTGAAGCAGCATAATACAACACCAACCTGGCACTGTCATCAAGGTGCATGTGTACCAGGTTGGCACTACCAGTGGTCGGGCCACAAGGGGCCTTGCCCATTCGAGAGGGGGTCAGGGGGGTGTCCATAAATTGGGATGGGGGGGCCTGTTATGGGGGGGAGGTGCAGAGATCTGGGCCGCCGGTCAAAATGGTGCCCCGATCTGCGAGGAGCCGTTCCTGCCGGTGAGCTGGGCTTGCTAGCAGGAAATCGACTAATGTGTCGCCTTGGCGGGGAGAAACTCCCCGAGGCCCCAAAAAATGGCAAAGTGTCGGTGAATAGCAGGGTGAATCTTGGTGCCAGGAAACACCCCGCCAAACGCACCAAAGACAGGACTTTAACTATTTTCCGCTGAATCGCACCCATCATTGAGGGAAGTAAGACTGTTTTCCTTTACCCCATCCGGCCTACATGTGTTTCCAGTCCCACAGTAACATTACTGGCACAGATGTCACAGAATCCTTACAGTGCAGAGGAGGCCATTTGGCCCATCGAGACTGTACTGGCTCTCTGAAAGAGCATCCACCCTCGTCCCACTCCCCTGCCGTACCCTTGGAACCTAGCACATTTTTCCTTTCCAGGATTCCCTTCTGAATATCTCGATCAAACCCGCCTCCACCACCCTCTCAGGAAGTTCATTCCAGACTCCCACCATCCTCTGGTTGAAAACCTTTTTTCCTCACATCACTTCTTCACCTTTTGCCCATTATTTTGAATCCGTACCCACATGGGCACAGATGTGGCCTAGCAAGCAACGCAAGCCACACAAGGCCAACTAGGAGTGAGCAATCAATGCCAGTTCAGCCAGCAATGCTCACAACCCAGGAATGAATGCACATAAAAAGGACCAATAGGCTTTATAAACCCAGACTGGGATCATATAACCACTACATCTGAACAGACCTCATCTTCTCCCCTGCCCTTATTCACCATTGCTGGTGCCTCATACCTTCACTCAGCCCTGTCAGCTATATTAAAGCACATTGATATCAAAAGCTGCTGGGATGATTCGGGCGGTTATTTTTCTCTCGAGGAGCGAGGGTTTTAATTTAATATCAAGTCCACCTGCCATCCGTATCGTTCCCTGAGAAAGTCTCAGAGTGCCCAGTTACAAGCCTCCTACCTTTCCCTGCTCGTGTTAATACACTGGGAATTGTGCTCTTCCCAGGACAGGCAGCTGTGTTGACTGGAGGAGGAATTCATTGTTTCGGGGTCAAATCTCATTACATGGTTGTGGTTATTGTTGGAGGGAGGTGCTGAATGTTCACTCCTACTTTCTGTCTAGTCCATGCTCGCAGTCACTATAATAATATTTGAAATGATAATTCGACTGCTCATTAGTGGGGGAGTCTATAGAGCCTTAATTTATCAAGTTACTTGACTGTGCCATTTCTTCTTGCTATTGTGCGCACTTAAAAGGGCACAGTTCTTAGTTAGTCTGGTGAATCTTTTGTTTCCAATTATGAGGTGATGGTTAAGTTGGGTTGCGTCATTTTGTCGTATTGCTTGCACACCATAATGACCCACACTTTGCTCCACACCCAAACAAAAACAAGTTCCCGAAATAATCCTTCCCAAAGATGACTGTGCACAGGGGTTTTACTGACTAAATTGGACCTTTACACATCGGTTTTCCACCTGGAATGACAGTGTCACTCGGACCAACTTCACCGCCTCATTCCTAAGGATTCGCCAAATTTTCTGTTCATTTTCTCAGCTCCATTTCCTTTTGTTTTTGTTGGCCGAATTGGAAATGACACTGCCGTTCTAAAGGCCTCCTCTCAGCCTGGGCTGGGGCACATTGGTCAGGACGAAGAACTCAGGGCCTTGCTGTACAAACGGGCAGGTGTACACTTACATTGGCAGAGTTTGGTGTTGACGCAAGCTGAAATTCGACAGCGCAGTGACAATTGTTCGACAGCCAAAGGCCCTCCACAGGCTCCAATTCCTCTGTCCGGAAGTGCAGGTTTATTTGGCGCTGCAGTGCCTTGTCCATCATATTGATAAAGACAAAAAAAACAACAATCGCTCTGAGTCCTATCGACTACCCACCATCACGTGCAAAGATCTCCTTTCTGAGCCCAACAGCGTCCCATCCTAAACTAGGAAAGTTCCTGGCTGATTCTCTCAAATCCTCGCCCCAGCTGTGCTTTGCCAGACCACCCACAGGAAGATAAGCCTGGTTTTCATGCTCAAATTTGCCTTCTTTTTCCAGTATGACAATCTAAATACGTCTGTGTTTATACAGCACACTCGTGTTAAGTGTGATTTTCTACAATTATGAATACGCTCGTCAGGCTGAACCACTTGAAGGGTGCGGAGACACTGAGCTATTGTTTGAGACAAAAATGCTGGCTTAGACTTGCTGATTTGTGACAAATTCGAATCGTTTAAAAAATACCCTTCGATTTGCCCCTGCTGGAGTTTCGCCAGGAAGAATAGAAGCCAGTTATGTGTTTGACTGATTCCTATGAAACATTGGGAGATATCATTGTTGGCTGTGGGGTCAGTTGGTTTCACTCCTGCTTTGATTCAAGTCCAGTTCAGCATAACATCTAGATTGACACTCCTGTGCAGTACTGGGGAGTGCTACACTGTAGGAGGTACCATTGTTCAGATGAGATATGATACTGTGCTTGTGATTCAACTAAATGGGAACAATGTCCCATAGCGAGCGCGTTTAGCCTCGTGTTTTCCAGTTCTCGCTGCATCGAGAACACATGGCTATACAACACGAGTTAAATAAGGGGTCGCAGCGGGGAACGTCTGGCCGAGGCGGCACGTAGCCCGGGGCTACACTGAGGAGTGCCGCTCGCCAGAACTTCTCAGTGCAGCGAGAGGTCAGGATACCATTTAAAAATTGCGCCCAACTCCGAGGCTCCCGACGCCAGCACAAACCCCCCCCCAAGCTCAAACATACAATGGAAGTGTCCCAGCCCCCCCAAGTCCCAACCCACTATGGGAGAGTCCCTCCCCCCCAACATCCGCACAGGGCACCACTGGTCCGATCACCAGTACACAATAAAATGGCAGTTTGGCACCTTCACAGTACCAACGTGGCAATGCTCTTGCCAGCTGGCAGTGCCACCTGGGTACCTTGGCTGTGCCAGGCTGACACCCAAGTGGTACAACCAGGGTGCCAGGCTAGCAGTGCCTGCGTTCCTAGGTAGCACCCCAAAGGTCATGCACCTGGGGGCCTACGATTCCTTGGGAGATCCTCACTGGTCCTGGTTTGTAGGGCCCAGTGCTGGACGGCGCTTGCCCGAGGTCTCTGAGGCGAAGGGGATCTGGTCCCCGTGGCGAAGGGGACAGATCCCAATGTCTCGGTTACCTCTCAGAAACTGCATAAAGTGAGACTAGCTGTCTTGCTGTAATATGCAGATTTGCTAAAAAGTGATCCCACCCACAATGTCTCACGCGATAGTGTTAGGTCTCGTGAGGTGTTGTGTGGTGAACCACTGTAATAGGAGATGTAAGGTAGGACCTGCACTACAGGTTCGCCGGTAGCCCCTGCCGGCTGGCTCCGCCCACGGAGAACTGTATAAATATGTATGACCTCCAGTGCCCTGCCATTTCGCCAGCTGCAGCAGGAGGCCACGCTTCTGACTGTAATAAAGCCACAGTTGTATCCAACTTTAGTCTTTGTGCAATTGATCGTGCATCAATTTATTACAGTCAGATTTTCCACAGAATGGATATCAGAATTAAGCCCGATCGCCTGCAGCTGGATCCGCACTCGCCTGCCGCCAGAAAAGACTTTACTCACTGGCTAGCTTGTTTTGAGGCCTACATCAAGGCTGCGGACCCCGAGCCAACGGAGGCTCAGAAGATAAACATCCTGTACTCCAGACTGAGCTCCAGCGTGTTCCCGTTGATCCAAGACGCCACAAATTACACACAAGCAATGGAACTCCTTAAGGAACACTGCGCGCAGAAGGCGAACACGCTCTTCGCCAGGCATGTACTCACCACCCGCTCGCAACTACCTGGTGAGTCCATCGACGACTTATGGCGGGCCCTAATTCCACTCATCCGGGACTGTGACTGTCAGGCCGTTACGGCCGCCGAACACGCGAATCTCCTCATGCGCGATGCCTTCGTGACGGGGATTGCGATGGACCACATCCGAGAATGATTACTGGAAGGGGCCACGCTCGAACTGGCGGAGATGAAAACCTTGGCGCTCTCAATGAGGGTCGCATCCCGTAACATACAATTGTACCCCTCACGCCGCGTTGCCCACCCTTCTACTCCTTCCTACCCCTCCTGGACCCCGCCAACGACCTCCTCAGCCGGGGCCCTGCCTTCCCAATATGCCTGCGCTGCACGCCAATCCGCGCACCCAGGGGGTCCCCGCTGCTACTTCTGCGGTCAGCAGAAGCTCCCCTGCCAACACTGCCCGGCCCGCACTGCAGTTTATAAAGCCTGCAGTAAAAAGAGCCACTTCGCGGCTGTGTGCCAGACCCGCACAGTCGCTGTGATCATGCCCGCTATCACCCCCTCCCACATGCCAAACGCATTGTGCCTGCTATCGCCCTCTCCCCCATGCCCCCCCCATGATGGCAGGCACAATGGGAGCCGCCATCTTCTCCTCCGGGGTCCATGTGCGACCAATGGGCGCCGCCATCTTGTCCCCCTTCGGCCACGTGTGCCCCATGGGTGCCGCAATCTTGTCCCGACCCCGCAATGTGCGCACCATGGGCGCCGCCATCTTGTCCCAACCCCGCAATGTGCGCACCATGGGCGCCGCCATCTTGTCCCCCACAGGGTCTCCGGACATCCCGACATCGGAACCGCACTCGCTCGCCACCCGAAGCATCCGATGGCTACCCGCAGCTCGCTTCGATGACGCTGGACCAATCTCACCTGCACAACCTCGCCACCGCGTCGACGATGGTTAAAATCAATGGCCACGCAACCTTGTGCCTGCTGGACTCCGGGAGCACCGAAAGGTTCATTCACCCAGATACGGTAAGGCGCTGCTCCCTCGCGGTCCACCCTGCCAATCAAAGGATCTCCCTAGCATCCGGGTCCCACTCCGTCCTGATCTGAGGTATTTGTACAGTCACCCTCATGGTCCAGAGCGTAGAATTTAGTAACTTCCGCCTCTATGTCCTTCCTAATCTCTGCGCTGCACTCCTGTTGGACCTGGACTTCCAGTGCAACCTCCAGAGCCTTACCCTCAAATTCGGCGGCCCCTTACTCCCCCTTACCGTTTGCGGCCTCGCAACCTTCAAGGTCGATCTCCCCTCCCTTTTTGCCAATCTAACTGTGGATTGCAAGCCCGTTGCCACTAGGAACAGATGGTACAGCACCCAGGACAAGACCTTCATCAGGTCCGAAGTCCAGCGGCAGCTTAAGGAGGGTATTATCGAGGCCAGCAACAGCCCCTGGAGAGCCCAAGTGGTAGTTGTTAAAACTGGGGAGAAACACAGGATGGTCGTGGACGACAGCCAGACCATCAATCGGTACACGCAGCTCGACGCGTACCCCCTCCCATGCATACCTGATATGGTCAATCAGATTGCACAGTACCGGGTCTTCTCAACAATTGACCTGAAATCCGCCTACCACCAGCTCCCCATCCGGAAGTCGGACCGGCCATACACTGCCTCCGAGGCGAACGGTCGCCTCTACCACTTCCTTAGGGTCCCTTTCGGTGTCACAAATGGGGTCTCGGTCTTCCAAAGAGAGATGGACCGAATGGTCCACCAGTACGGTTTGCGGGCCACCTTTCCGTACTTAGATAATGTCACTTAGATAATCTGTGGCCATGACCAGCAGGACCACGATGCCAACCTCGATAAATTCCTCCGCACTGCCACACTTCTCAACCTGACCTACAACAAAGAGAAGTGTGTGTTCAGCACGACCCGGTTAGCCATTCTCGGCTATCTAGTCCAAAACGGACTTATCGGGCCCGACCCCGACCGCATGCACCCCCTCATGGAACTTCCCCTCCCCCACTGCCCCAAGGCCCTCAAACTCTGCCTGGGGTTCTTTTCCTACTTCGCTCAGTGGGTCCCAAACCATGAGGACAAGGCCCGCCCACTCATTCATTCCACCCAATTCCCCCTCGCGGCCGAGGCACAACACGCTTTCGCCCGTATCAGAGCAGACATCGCCAAGGCCGGGCTGCGCGCAGTGGACGAGTCATTGCCTTTCCAAGTAGAAAGCGACACTTCAGACGTCGCCCTTGCCGCCACTCTAAACCAGGCAGGCAGACCCGTGGCATTCTTTTCCCACACCCTTCATGCCTCTGAAATTCGACACTCATCCGTCGAAAAGGAGGCCCAAGCTATCGTTGAAGCTGTGCGGCATTGGAGGCATTACCTGGCCGGTAAGAGATTCACTCTCCTTACGGACCAACGGTCGATAGCCTTCATGTTCAATAACACACAGCGGGGCCAGATCAAAAATGATAAAATCGAGCTCTCCACCTATAATTACGAGATCTTGTATCGCCCCGGGAAACTCAACGAACCCCCAGACGCCCTCTCCCAAGGTACATGTGCCAGCGCACAAGTGGACCAACTCCGGGCCCGACACGACAGCCTTTGTCACCCGGGGGTCACTCGATTGTACCATCTGGTCAAAGCGCGCAATCTGCCCTAGTCCATCGAGGAAGTAAGGACAGTCACCAGGGACTGCCAGGTCTGTGCGGAGTGCAAGCCGCACTTCTACCAGCCAGACCGTGAACGCCTGATGAAGGCTTCCCGCCCCTTTGAACGCCTCAGCGTGGATTTCAAAGGGCCCCTCCCCTCCACCGACCGTAACACGTGCATTCTCAGTGTGGTCGATGAGTACTCCAGATCTCCTTCGCCATCCCATGCCCCGATATGACGTCTGCCACCGTCATCAAGGCCCTCAGCACCATCTTCGCTCTGTTCGATTTCCCCGCCTACATCCACAGTGACAGGGGATCCTCATTCATGAGCAATGAGCTGCGTCAGTTCCTGCTCAGCAGGGGTATAGCCTCCAGCAGGACAACCAGCTACAACCCCCGGGGAAATGGGCAAGTAGAACGGGAGAATGGGACGGTTTGGAGGGCCGTCCAGCTGGCCCTACGGTCCAGGAACCTCCCAGCCTCTCGCTGACAGGAGGTCCTCCCTGAAGCTCTACACTCCATCCGGTCACTATTGTGCACCGCCACTAATAACACACCCCATGAACGTGTTTTTACCTTCCCTAGGAAGTCCACATCCGGGGTGTCGCTCCCGACTTGGCTCGCTGCTCCAGGACCGATCCTTCTCCGTAGGCAAGTCCGACTCCACAAGGTGGACCCCTTGGTGGACAGGGTTCACCTGCTCCACGCCAATCCTCAATATGCCTACGTTGAGTTCCCCGACTGCCACCAAGATACTGTCTCACTCAGGGACCTGGCACCACCAGGTTCCACCCCAACACCCCCCCACCCCCCCCCCCACCAATGCGCCCACCCCCCACCTCCCACCGTGCCGCCAATATTGACCCCACCAGAGCACCCCCCCCCTCCCCTTTTCCGCACATGAGGATGAAGAGGACTTCTACACTCTCCTGGAGTTCCCCGCTGACTGACCAGCATCAGCACCGCCACCACTGCCATCGGTGCCACCTCCACCACCGCCAGCACCGACTTCGCCGCCACTGTTACGGAGCACCAAAGCACCAGACAGGCTGAACCTTTGACGGACTCCGGACCGTCAACATGGACTTTTCTTTCCCTACCACTGTACATAATTGCACTAATTGTATATAGTTTCACATCACCCCCGCCGGACTCATTTTCATGAATGTGGTGAACCACTGTGATAGGAGATGTAAGGTAGGACCTGCACTACAGGTTCGCCGGTAGCTCCTGCCGGCTGGCTCCGCCCACAGAGAACTGTATGAATATGCATGACCTCCAGTGCCCTGCCATTTCGCCAGCTGCAGCAGGAGGCCACGCATCTGACTGTAATAAAGCCACAGTTGTACCCAACTTTAGTCTTTGTGCAATTGATCGTGAATCATGTTGCGAGCTGGGTAAATCCCGGGAGTGCGATCTACCGGCTCTTGGCCATGCTGCGCCATGACCAGCTGCTTTTCCGACGCAGCATGGCCGTTGGATCGCGCCACGAGGCTCTGTCACAGGTAGATGTGAAAAGTCCCCTGACACTATCTCAACGAAGAGTGCAGGGGAGGTTCTCTCTGAGGTCCTGGCCAATGTTTATTCCTCAATTGACAGTTTATTTGATCCATTCCTGGGATATGGTCCTCACTTGCTAGCCGAACACTTATTGCCCAACCCTAATTGCCCTTCAGAAGGTAGTGGTGAGCTGGCTTCTTGAGCTACTGTCCGTATGGTGCAGATACGCCCACCATGTTGATAGGGAGGGAGTTCCAGGATTTTGAGCCAGCGACAATGAAGGAACAGCGACATATTTCCAAGTCAGGATGGTGAGTGGCTTGGAGGGGAACCTCCAGCTGGTGGGGCTCCCATGTGTCTGCTGCCCTTGCCCTTCTAGATGGCAGCGGTCTTGGGTTTGAAAGATGCCGTACAAGAAGCCTTGGTGAGTTTCATTTAAGCAGATAATCTAGTCATTATGGATTTTCTTACAACAACCTTAGAGACATAAAAGAGGTATTGCTTCACTGCCCCCTATGTTGGTGCAGTATCTCTTCCGGCCTGGATACTCTGAGTATCTGTCTGAATCATGTGCTTAAATCTGTTGAGTGGGACTTGAACCAACAACCTTGTCACTTAGAGGTGAGATTGTTTAACAACTTAGCCAGGGTCAACACCTATACCAGTTTATTTTTTGTTTATTTAAGACTTAGCTGAACATTTAATTTCCTTCTTCTCCTCTGCAAACCTCCCGCAGGTGCAATAGACTTTTTAAGTCCTTTCGAACAGACAAATGAGGATGGGACTGCCGCAAAGCAGCTGAAAAGTGGTTGGCATGGCAATTGCCTTCATCACACGTGCCCCCCCCCCCCTACCCCCTTCACCCTGACAGTCAACCAAGATGCATCTACAGTGGTAAGGGTGCCCATCAGCTCTGTCAGAATAAGGAAGGAGCAATGTCAGTTTAGACAAGGTATCTGAGGCTGCTCGGTGACTGCGGAACTATATCCGGGCAAGAAGCCAACAGAGGTTGGCTGAGGAAAATTAATGGGAAGAGAAAAATGGCGACTTCTAGGAAATGTAGGAGAATGGAATTCATGGAACTATAGCCTGAATCTTGAGCTCGTCAGGCGCGTGCAATCGGCAGGCCCAGAAGTGGGCTCGAAATGCCCTTCCAGCCGCGATCGGCCGCTGAGCCTGATTTTGCGCTGGCTGGCCAAGTAATGGGCAGTCAGGGTGAAACACACGGTGAAAAAGGCTTAACGCTGCCCCGGGTGGTGAGAAGAAGGCAGGTGCTAAGAAACATGAGGGTGCAGGCGGGCACATCTAAAGGGCTCCCTGAAGGTGGAGTTGCCTCAGGGAGCTACAGACCTCTATAAATTAACTGAGATGAAGAAAAAGCTGCAAACTATGGGCGAAATTCTCCGTTATCGGCGGAAACTCCGCGATCGGCGCAAAAAACGGCGCAAATCCCACTTGCGTCACGTCATAAAAATGGGCCGATAGTCTGCGGCCCGAAATGGGCTAGCAGCGACGTAACGGGATCCGCGCTTGCGCAGTGGTTCACGCCGTGCAGCGTCATACGCGCTGCACGGCGTGACGGCTCATAAGGCCGCGCAGCTCCCCCCCACCCGACCGGAACAGCCGACCGCAACACCCGACTTGATGGCTGGCCGTCGCTCAGCCCCGAGGTTCGAGTCACGCGATGTGGAGGCACTCCTGGATGCGGTGGAGCAGAGGAGGGACGCCCTGTATCCCGGGCACGGCCGCAGAGTTGCCCCACGCCACAGCCGGCGTCTGTGGAGGGAGGTGGCAGAGGCCGTCACCGCTGTGGCCCTAACACCACGGACAGGCACCCAGTGCCACAAGAAGGTGAACGACCTCGTCAGAGCAGGCAGGGTGAGCGTCCCCCATATCCCCCCCCCTCCCCCATATCCCCCCTCCCCCATATCCCCCATATCCCCCCTCCCCCATATCCCCCCCTCCCCCATATCCCCCATATCCCCCCTCCCCCATATCCCCCATATCCCCCCTCCCCCATATCCCCCCCTCCCCCATATCCCCCCTCCCCCATATCCCCCATATTCCCCCCTCCCCATATCCCCCCTCCCCCATATCCCCCATATCCCCCCTCCCCCATATCCCCCCTCCCCCATATCCCCCATATCCCCCCTCCCCCATATCCCCCCTCCCCCATATCCCCCATATTCCCCCCTCCCCCATATCCCCCCTCCCCCATATCCCCCCTCCCACATATTCCCCATATCCCCCCCTCCCCCATATCCCCCATATCCCCCCTCCCCCATATCCCCCCTCCACCATATCCCCCACATTCCCCATATCCCCCCTCCCCCATATCCCCCCTCCCCCATATCCCCCCCTCCCCATATCCCCCATATCCCCCCTCCCCCATATCCCCCATATTCCCCCCTCCCCCATATCCCCCCTCCCCCATATCCCCCATATCCCCCCTCCCCCATATCCCCCATATCCCCCCTCCCCCAAATCCCCCCCTCCACCATATCCCCCCTCCCCCATATCCCCCATATCCCCAAGTGAATCCAGCCCTAACCTTAACCTCTGCAATGCACGCGCAACCGATGGCGTGCATTCATATACCTGCCTAACACTGTTGCCTTTTACCCCTGCCACCACCCCCCCCCCAGGAGAAGCGCGCACACAACAATAGGGAGCATGTGAGGACTGGAGGAGGGCCCGCTGATGAGAGGCCACTGACCGTACACGAGGAAAGGGCCCTGGAACTGGCTGGCGGACCTGAGGACCGGGAGGTTGCTGATGCAGAGGTCGGGGCCCCACGAGCAAGTGAGCCACCAACAGCCCGTCCCCATATCCCCCCTCCCCTATATCCCCCTCTCCCGTATCACCTGATCACTGCCTGATGTCTAACCATGCATGCTTCATTGTGTATCGCAGGACCAAACGTCCAGGCACCCATCCCCGCAGATGCAGACCGCCCGCAGGATGCCCCTCGGAGACCACGGGAGACGGAGAGACCCGCACCCTCCAGCATGCGACGCCCGCAGGATGCCCCTTGGAGACCACGGGAGACGGAGAGACCCGAACCCTCCAGCATGCGACGCCCGCAGGATGCCCCTCGGAGACCACGGGAGACGGAGAGACCCGAACCCTCCAGCATGCGACGCCCGCAGGATGCCCCTCGGAGACCACGGGAGACGGAGAGACCCGAACCCTCCAGCATGCGACGCCCGCAGGATGCCCCTCGGAGACCACGGGAGACGGAGAGACCCGAACCCTCCAGCATGCGACGCCCACAGGATGCCCCTCGGAGACCACGGGAGACGGAGAGACCCGAACCCTCCAGCATGCGACGCCCGCAGGATGCCCCTCGGAGACCACGGGAGACGGAGAGACCCGAACCCTCCAGCATGCGACGCCCGCAGGATGCCCCTCGGAGACCACGGGAGACGGAGAGACCCGAACCCTCCAGCATGCGACGCCCGCAGGATGCCCCTCGGAGACCACGGGAGACGGAGAGACCCGAACCCTCCAGCATGCGACGCCCGCAGGATGCCCCTCGGAGACCACGGGAGACGGGGAGACCCGAACCCTCCAGCATGCGACGCCCGCAGGATGCCCCTCGGAGACCACGGGAGACGGAGAGACCTGGAGCAACAGGGAGACGACACCCCCGTCACGTGCGGGAGCGACCACCCAGCGATGAGGGGGGCAGCCACAGGCCCCCGTCACATCCGAGCCAGGACACCACTACCCAGGACACCACTATCCAGGACACCACTATCCAGGACACCACTACCCAGGACACCACTATCCAGGACACCCCTACCCGGGACACCACTACCCGGGACACCACTACCCGGGACAGCACTACCCGGGACAGCACTACCCGGGACAGCACTACCCGGGACAGCACTACCCGGGACAGCACTACCCAGGACACCCCTACCCGGGAAGACGAAATACCGGACAGTGACTCAGAGTGGATGGGTGGAGACGAACCCCCACCCCAAAGTGCCATGGACTCAGAGTGGGACGAAGAGCACGACACAACGCCACTGCTGTCACCAACACCCTCCACCATCGCAGAAACACTCACCACGGTTGGGCACTTTAGTGATGAGGCGTCTGGTACACTCACTGGTGCGCACAACACAGCCGTCCCGGTACAGCAGGTGGAGGTAGGAGCAGCAGAGGGACCGGGCGGTCGGAGGGCAGCCCAGGCCAAGCGAACATCTGCCGCCCAGATGGATCCCGCGTTCCTGCAGTTACCACACCCACACATAGATCCGATGCAACCACCGACACGGAGACGAGCGAATAGGGTGACGGGTGGCTTGCGGCGGCTGCGGTCGCAGGTGGAGGAGTCCACCCGCGTCCAGGAGCTGGGAGTGGTCCCGGTCATGCGTGCCACCCAGGCTGACACCGCACGGGTGGCGTCCGCGGTGGAGTCAATGGGTGCGACGGTGTCAGACATGGGGAACGGTTTGCGAGGCCTGGGGCCTTCCGTGCAGGCGGCGTCTGTGGCCCAGGAAATGGCTGCCCTCTCACAGGAGGCCATGAGCCAGTACCAGCGCCAGATGGCAGAGGCGCTCAACGCCATAGCCCAGTCTCAGCAGGCCATGGCCCAGTCTCAGCAGGCCATAGCCCAGTCTCTGCAGGCCATGGCCCAGTCTCTGCAGGCCATGGCCCAGTCTCAGCAGGCCATCGCTGAGGGCATCGGCGCCAGTGGCCATGTGCGAGCTGGCGTCGCACTGTCGCAGACAGGGTTCGACAACCCCCTGGGCTCCATGGCTGCAAACCTGCAGACCCCTGTCGATACCAGCACGGGCCTCCAGGACTGGCAGCGCCAGATGTCGGGGGCGCGTCGGATGGCCAGTCCGTTCGCATCCCCCACCCATGTAGAGGCCTGGGGGCCATCGGGCACCCCGAGGGAGGAGGAGGTGGTGTGGTCCGTCCCGGCTCCCTCTGTAGGGGAGGTCCCGGTACACCGCGACACCTCGGACTCCCCCCCTTCCGTCCCAGGTGCATCGGGTGGGCAACGGGCAGGACAGGCTGGCAGCTCGCCATCCCAGTCGCCCGGGCCGCAGCCTGGCCCATCTAGGCCAGGACGCCCCAGGAAACGGCCGCCAAAGGGATCCATTGTCAGAGGGCAGGAATCACAGGAGTCCACCTCCAGTTCTGCTGTACCGTCTGGGGAACCACGTAGACGTAGTCAAAGGGCCCGTAAGGCCAAACAATTAGACACTGAGTAAGTTGGCACGGGTGCAGGGCACAGATGAGTTTTAGGCGCTAGGGCACATGCATGAACTCCTTTGGTTATTAAAGTCAATGTTACACCTACCGAAGCTGCCTTTGTGCTCTGTCCAATGTGTGCGGGGGTGTCATGTACGTTGAGCGCAAGTGTGTGTGTGGGGGGTGGTCTTACCTCAGCCCCAGGTGAGTCTGCCCCCTTCCCCCTGGGCCGCCATCAACATCCCCCGGGCAGAGGACGGGACCGTGCGCTGCAGTGTCACAGCCGCATGCAGGGATGGTCCGGGTGGATGGTGGTACTGTGGCCATGGGTCAGACATAGTCCAACGATGTAGAGCCAGGAGCTCATCGGAGGCGGGTTGTCATCATTCTCCATGGCCTGCGATAGACACGCGTCCACCCGCAACTGGGTGAGCCCGGCCCGTTGTGCCGCCGGTGGATCGGCAATTGGGAGTGGGGGGGTGGTGTGCATGCGGGTGGGGTGTGTGGGGTTGGGGAGGGGGGTGAGGGTGCTGGGTGGGTGGATGGGTGGGGGGTGTGGGTGGTCGGCTGTTGTCATGGTGTGCGGTCTGTGGCCATACTACCCGATTCCCACGCCCATCTAGTCAGTGAAGCGGGCGGCTATCAGCCTGTCCCGTGCCCGCTGGGCCAGCCGGTAACGGTGGACAGCCACCCGTCTGTGTCTACCCCGTCTGCCCTGACCATTGCCCCCATCCCCCTCATCTGGGGAGGACTGGGCCTCTTCCTGCTGCTCCTCCACTCCGCCCTCCTCTGCCTGCGGCACATCGCCCCTCTGCTGGGCTATGTTGTGCAGGACGCAGCACACCACAATGATGCGGCCGGCCCTATCTGACCGATACTGGAGGGCGCCCCCAGAGAGGTCCAGGCACCTGAAACGCATCTTCAGCACGCCAAAGCACCTCTCGATCACTCCCCTTGTCGCTACATGGGCATCATTGTAGCGGTTCGCCGCCTCATTGCGTGGCCTCCGTATAGGCGTCATCAGCCACGATCGCAATGGGTAGCCCCTGTCGCCCAGCAACCAGCCCCTCAGCCGGGGATGGCGTCCCTCGTACATGCCGGGGATGGATGACCGCGACAACACGAATGAGTCGTGTACATTGCCTGGGTGACGGGCGCAGACGTGCAGGATCATCATGCGGTGGTCGCAGACCACCTGTACGTTCATCGAATAGGTCCCCTTCCTATTAGTGAACACGGCCCTGTTATCTGCAGGTGGCCGCACGGCGACGTGCATCCCATCGATCGCGCCCTGGACCATGGGGAACCCGGCAATGGCAGAGAAGCCCACGGCCCGGGCATCTTGGCTGGCCCGGTCCACGGGGAAGCGGATGTAGCGGTGCGCCATGGCATAAAGGGCATCTATCACTGCCCGGATGCACCGGTGCACCGATGTCTGCGATATGCCGGACAGGTCCCCACTCGGTGCCTGGAATGACCCCGTTGCATAAAAGTTCAGGGCCACCGTAACCTTGACGGACACGGGGAGAGGGTGTCCCCCGCCAGTGCCACGCGGTGACAGGTGTGCCAGCAGGTGGCAGATGTGTGCCACGGTTTCCCGGCTCATCTGGAGTCTCCTCCTGCATTCCCGGTCCGTGAGGTCCTGGTATGACTGCCGGGGCCGGTACACACGGGGCGCCCTCGGGTGCCTCCGTTGCCGTGGGGCCGCGACGTCCTCCTCCCCCTCCTCGTCCTGTCGGTCAGGTGTCCCTCCAGCCTGGGCGGCTGCCGCCTGCCCCTCTGCGGCAGCCTGCGCCGCCTCTCTGGCACGCTCCTCCTCCTCCTCCTCCTCCTCCTCCTCCTCATCCAGGGCAACATAGACATGAGCGGCTGCCACCACGGCGGCCAACATCGCTGGATGATCTGAAAACATGACGACCTGGTGGGGGGGAGGGGAACGACGACATGTCATCATTGCCCATATCCCCTCCTCCCCCCAGCTAGGTGGCATGGACCGCATGGGTCCCAAGAGGCTGGCACCTGGCCAGGTGGACCAACTCATTTGCCCTCCCATCACCCACCCCGGCACGGACCCCCCCCCCCCCAACCTCCACCCCGGCACGGACCCCCTCCCCAACCCCCAACCTCCACCCCGGCACGGACCCCCTCCCCAACCTCCACCCCGGCACGGACCCCCTCCCCAACCTCCACCCCGGCACGGACCCCCTCCCCAACCCCCAACCTCCACCCCGGCACGGACCCCCTCCCCAACCTCCACCCCGGCACGGACCCCCTCCCCAACATCCACCCCGGCACGGACCCCCTCCCCAACCCCCAACCTCCACCCCGGCACGGCCCCCTCCCCAACCTCCACCCCGGCACGGACCCCCTCCCCAACCCCCAACCTCCACCCCGGCACGGACCCCCTCCCCAACCTCCACCCCGGCACGGACCCCCTCCCCAACCCCCAACCTCCACCCCGGCACGGACCCCCTCCCCAACCTCCACCCCGGCACGGACCCCCTCCCCAACCCCCAACCTCCACCCCAGCACGGACCCCCTCCCCAACCTCCACCCCGGCACGGACCCCCTCCCCAACCCCCAACCTCCACCCCGGCACGGACCCCCTCCCCAACCTCCACCCCGGCACGGACCCCCTCCCCAACCCCCAACCTCCACCCCGGCACGGACCCCCTCCCCAACCTCCACCCCGGCACGGACCCCCTCCCCAACCCCCAACCTCCACCCCGGCACGGACCCCCTCCCCAACCCCCAACCTCCACCCCAGCACGGACCCCCTCCCCAACCTCCACCCCGGCACGGACCCCCTCCCCAACCCCCAACCTCCACCCCGGCACGGACCCCCTCCCCAAACTCCACCCCGGCACGGACCCCCTCCCCAACCCCCAACCTCCACCCCGGCACGGACCCCCTCCCCAACCTCCACCCCGGCACGGACCCCCTCCCCAACCCCCAACCTCCACCCCGGCATGGACCCCCTCCCCAACCCCCAACCTCCACCCCGGCACGGACCCCCTCCCCAACCCCCAACCTCCACCCCGGCACGGACCCCCTCCCCAACCCCCAACCTCCACCCCGGCACGGACCCCCTCCCCAACCCCCAACCTCCACCCCGGCACGGACGCCCTCCACAACCCCCAACCTCCACCCCGGCACGGACCCCCTCCCGGCACTCCCCCGGAGCCCAGCCTACTCTAACCACCCCCCCACCCCCCCCCCCCCCCCCCCCGCCGCACACACACACAAGCCGAGACACACCTCTCCTCAGGCAATCAGTCTGCGGCCACGCCATTTCCTGCCCAGAGCCAACCCCCCAGGCCGTCACTCACCTCCTCGCTGGTCGGCGTGAGCCTGGAGCACCGGGTCACGCCGATGAAAAGGAGGTTTGATTGACGTCGACGTGAATGGTCATCACGTCGACGGGACTTCGGCCCATCCGGAAGGGAGAATATCGGCAGGCCGAAAATCGGCTGCCTTGCGCAGACCCGTGACATTCTCCGCGGCAGCGGCGCCATTAACGCCCCGCCGACTTTTCTCCCTTCGGAGACTTCGGCGGGGGCGGGGGCGGGATTCACGGCGGCCAACGGCCATTCTCCGACCCGGCGGGGGGTCGGAGAATGACGCCCTATGTCTGTGCAACACATTCAAGCACGTCACAGCAGGACTCAAAGGACCTTGGTTTCCGAGCATCCTTTTGTATTATATTTTACCCTGCACATTTCATCCTGCCCTGGATCAACGTTGTGGAGAAAATGTGAAGGCCTTCTGACAGTTGGCCCGTCCGCCAAATGTACAAATGGACAGGTCATGTAAAATAGCTTTGAATTGACTTTCAATGGACTTAATCGTCCGCTTAATTGTCGCCGAGCATGCTTCCAACTGCCGTGCCCACCCACTGAGCGAAATATCGCATAGATTACCGATGACGGTGGGACACGCACTGTTGGGTTGGATGAGCCCACTCAAACCTCTCGCCTATGTGCTGGCAATAATCAACAGGTAAGCATTTGCGACTGTGTAAGTTGGGTGCAGTAATGCGATGGTTACGCTACTGGCCTAATAATCTGGAGACTTGTATTCAAACTTAGCAGTTGAGGAACTTAATTCAACATAATGAAATAAAAATGTATTTTTTAAAAATCTGTTATCAGCAATGGTGACTTGGATTGTCATAAAAACACAACCGATTCACCAATGGTCTGTAGCATGCTGTCCCTACCCGGTCTGGCCTACATGAGATTCCAGACCCACAACTAACCAGCTGACTCTTCACTCGCCTCTGAAAAGGCCTAGAAAGCCCCTTCGTTGTGATCACCACCTTCTCAAGGACAATTAGGGATGGGCGATAAACACAGGCCTTGTCAGTGATGCTCACGTCCCGTGGGTAAATCGTCAAAGGAACAATTGGCAGCCCGTTTGGCATCCCTCCGGATTTTTAATTCTATGGAGAAAGGTGGAAAATGTCCGTCTGATTCACTAACGCCAGATTTTACACTCCTGCGCCAAGTCAAAATCAACTCCGAGGGCATCCTCAGAACGCAAAGCAAGAAGGCCGAGGAGAGGAGGTAGAATAAGGAATAAGGAGGTGACTTTGGAATTTATGAATCTTTACAGTTGACAGGACTGAGCATCGATGGACGACCTGAATCCAATTTTCCGTGTGGAGTTGCAGTGGGGAAGTAACGTTTCTTGCTTCCTTCAACCAGTCTGGGATCAGCAGCCAGCTGTGGCTGCAGCTCTGGCAATTGATTTGCTCCTTTTATGTAACCAGGGACACAGTACACTTCCTGTGCTGTCGTATTGTTTTTATTCTCTCACCCATTCACAGTCTGTGGAAAAACACACAGGTGGCAAAATATGCCTGACATTCATCCTTTCTGCCTGTTCCCGTGGGCCCCCGCCCCCACCATAGCTACCTCACAGACCACTCCCCACCCCCCCGTCCTCCCCCAGCCTCTCAAATGTTTCATCTCAGTGCCCAAATATTTGTCTAAGGATGTTGCCAGTGCATTGCGTGAAGTTTACTCAGTAAGTGACAACAGCAGCTTCTGATTGGCTGGCTGCTCCCTAAGTCATTCAGGAATTGAAGATTTGTGCTTCATTCCTGGGAGAGAATCTGGTTTACAGTTCTACCGTAGATTCCCACTCAAAATGCATGCAAGAGTGGGGGATTATAAGAGGATGGTTTAGGGTCTCTTATTGATGTGAAAGGCTTTGTAAACTGAGCTTCAATCCCTGATCAATGTTGAGGGTAGTTCATCATAGGGACCCGGGTTCGATTCCCACCTTGGGTGACTGCCTGTGTGGAGTGTGCACGTTATTCCCGTGTCTACGTGAGCTTCCTCCAGGAACTCCGGTTTCCTCCCACACTAATCCACATTTTCCCATCTTTTACATTTAACTCCGAAACCCAGCAGCTGAAGGGAGTCAGGGACAGTTGGGTCTAGGAGGTCAGGACCTTTCCCACTTAAGTGCTGCATCCGGTGTACCTGCCAGACTGACACCCCTATCTCTATCTTCCTGATCCCCACTGAGACCCGTGACCTTCACAGTGTGGATCCAGAACTCTAGGTTACCTTCATGATTCTGGGCCTTGCTGCTCCTAGTGTGTCAGTGTTAAAATCTCCCTCACCACTCACACTGTCATATGAGTGTGTAATGATGAGCAGCAGATAAAGCAGAGAGATCTCGGAGTTCATGTCCATAGATCTCTGAAAGTTGCCACCCAAGTTGGTAGAGCCATGAAGAATGTCTATAGTGTGTTCGCATTTATTAACAGGGGGATTGAGTTTAAGAGCCGTGAGGTTATGCTGCAACTGTACAAGAGCTTGGTTAGACCACATTTGGAGTATTGTATGCAGTTCTGGCCACCTCATTATTGGAAGGATGTGGAAGCATTGGAATGGGTGCGAAGGAGATTTACCAGGATGATGCCTGGATTGGAGGGTAGGTCTTATGAAGAAAGGTTGAGGGAGCTAGGGCTATTCTGATTGGAGCGAAGGAGGATGAGAGGTGACTTAATTGAGGTGTATAAGATGATGAGAGGGATAGATAGAGTGGACGTTCAGCGACTTTTTCCTTGGGTGGATGTAGCTGTTACAAGGGGGCAAACTATAAGGTTCATGGTGGAAGATAAAGGAGGGATGTCAGAGGTAGGTTCTTTACTCAGAGAGTGGTTGGGGCATGGAACGCACTCCCAGCTATGGTAGTTGAGTCAGACACTTTAGGAACTTTCATGCGGTTACTGGATAGGCATATGGAGTGCACTAGAATGATTGGGAACGGTTGATTTGATCTTAGTTTCAGACTAGTTCGGCACAACATCGAGGGCCGAAGGGCCTGTACTGTGCTGTACAGTTCTATGTTCTATGTTCTATTTATGACTTTACAATCAGAACTGGCTGAATGGAAAACCAGTCAGGAGTGCTGCACCAAACCACATTGTATACTGTGCTGCCCAATGTCCACCTAGTCAAATGCACAATAGGAAACTGCAGGGCCTGATATATTTTGTAATGGAATAGAATCATTTCAGTGTTAAAATGATATGTAAAAGCAAAATTGAAACATCAAAAAACAGGAGCAACCATTTGCCCTCTCGTGTCTGTTCACCCAGCCAATTAGATCATGGCCGCATCTTAACTGGGTCTTGGCACCATGTTTACATATTTGTTTACATGTTAATTATGTCTGCAAAGAACAGAGCCCTGTGTATTAATATATGTAAATTCCTGTACATGTAAGTGCGCCATACTAGGAGTCCGACTGACAATATTAAATTCATTGTCAGCGTAATTCTTAGCACACCGAGGATTATTTAGCAAATGTTGTCCAATCGCGGGATCACATCTAGCGTTGGACATTGTATTTTGCATTTAGGGGGTGGGCGGTGGGGGCATGATAAGTAGTGGTGAGAACCCTCAGAGGGGGGATTGAAGGTGTTGACCAAGTGTGGGGGTTGGAATTCTCCTTGGGAAGTTCAAGGGAGATGGTGATGGGGGAGTGAGATGGGTGTTCAATTGTCAGGGGTGTTGGTGAGGCAGGTATACTGGTTTTAGCACTTAAGTGGAAAGGTTTACCTCCTGGATCCAATCATCCTTGCCTCCCTTCACTGGCCGGGTTTCAGAGTTAAATTTGAATGGTGGATAAATGTGGTTGATAAATGGTGGCGGCGGCATGCAGCCTCATTGCATTGCCCAACTCCCTCCTATGAGTGGATTGGGTGCCCCCACCCCCCACCCCCCCATCCCCCCCCCCCCCCCCCTCATCCTACTTCTGTTGAAACTGGCAGTGAGTGGGTAGAAGGCGGGTTGGGGACACAATTCAGATTTTTAACATTTCACCTCACATCCAATGTAAATCCACCTGTTTTGCAGGTTGAAATTCATCCTCATTGTATTTGGCTGTGATTAAAATCATTGCTGCTCAGTTGCACATATCTCCCATTGTGACTGGATCTGTTTAAAATGAATGAAATAAGGGCAATTATCACTTTAATCACATAAAAAGGAAAGTACAATTCCCTAAGAGAGTTGTCGTTCAGCCAGAGATTTGAGATAAGGCTTGCGTTCTTAAAATAATTTCTTGGGTTTTCCCAAAGCATAATATTACACCCCATTGACTAAGTTGGGAAGAATTGTTTTTTTAATACAGTTTCCTTTGCTGTGTGAACCTTGCAGCATATTCTTATTCACAAGGGCATGCCAGACAAGGCTGGGCTAATGGCGTGACACTGTTTTTTTCCACTGCCTGCCCACTTTTAACATTAGTTCCTGAAATGGGTTATATTGTTTTAAGTCAGTGAGATAAAGGTTTGACTGAATTCTCATGTATTTAGAAAAGTGTTAACAAAATTAATACTTCCTTCGATTCATTTTGAGCTTTCAACAGATCTCCCTCCTACTCCTCTTCCTGGTTAGATTTTATCAAACTGAAATGAAGTTGGGATGATTACAATCCCCCCATTTGAGAACACTGACACTAGGTGGGCTACAGTTACACAAACCTTCTCAAGACCCCTCGAGATAGACAACAAATGCTGGGCCTACCCATGTTGCACACATCCCATGAACGATTATAAAGCAATAACCCCCTTTTCAGGGAATCCAGGATAGCAGTCCAGGTTGATTCTTCTTGTCTCTTACTTTGATCAACAGATAACAATTGTGGAGAAGGTTCACGGTCATGGAGGGATTTCTTATGAGGAGAGATTGAGTAGATTGGGCCTGTACTCCCTTGGAGTTTAGAAGAATGAGAGGCGACTTTATTGAGACATATAAAATTCTCAGGGGGCTTGACAGGGTTGATGCTGAGAGGATGTTTCCTCTTGTGGGAGAGTCCAGGACCTGAGGGCATAATCTCAGAGTAAGGGGTCATTCATTTAAGACAGAGATGAGGAGGAATTTTTTCTATCAGAGGGCAGTAAATCTGTGGAATTCTTTATCGCAGAGAGCTGTAGAGGATGAGACAGACAGATTTTTATCCAGGAAGGGAATCCAAGATTGTGGGGATAAGGCGGGATAGTGGAATTGAGGATAATCAGATCAGTCAGGATCTCATTGAATGGCAGAGAAGACCCGATGGGCCGAATGGCCTACTTTTGCTCCTACATCGTATGGTCTCATGGTCTAGTGCATGTCGCTTCACCTTGAGAGTTTCATTGCTCCCATTAACATGAACACCGGGCGGGTCCTTTCCACGACAGCATGGCCTTGATGGTCAATTTCTTGGCATCAGAGGCAATGATGCAGGAGATGATTGTTGAGGGGAAGGGAAGAATACAGTTTATATTGGCAAACTAGCCCATGCAACTCCTGAGCACGCCTCAGGTGAAATGCTGACATGGCAGAGGGGCATCGCATAAAATCTCCCAATTCAGACAAGAGCACAGCAGCAAAGACAAGCCTCAAAACACACATTTCAAGGGGGAACAGACCATCAGAAAACCCCCCCAGCAATAACCATAAGAGATAGGTCGCATGAATGGGCATGAGGCAAACCACGCCATCTGTCTCTAAAATGTTTCAACACTGCTGAGGGGGGGGGGGGTTTAAAGTGAAGTACTGACTTGAATTAATTTGTATGATAGAATACAAAAGATTGGCAGCATCATTAGGCCTTTGGTCAGTGCCCATCCACAATTTTGGACCTACCTAACTGTCAATTGTAGTGCTACCCTTAGGCTGATGTCACTTAAATCAGTACTAGCCATGGAAAGAAAGAAAGAATAATTTGCATTTATATAGCACCTTTCAGAATCTCAGGATGTCCCAAAGCACTTCCGGTTACGATGCACTTTTGAAGCACTGTTGTGGAGAAAACAATTTGTGCTCATTAAGTTCCCACAAAAAGCAACGTGATAACCACCAGATATTCCATTCTAGTGAAGTTGGATAGGATCCAGTGTCATCCTGGTGTGTTTAGCTAAATCCCCTATCAAGTGGGGTATATAATCACTAAAGCAAGAGAGTCTATTTACTTCTTGGTACTTTTAAGATATATTTGCCATTAAGGCAACAGTGTCAAGAGCAGCCTTGACCAAACTCCAGATACACAAAACCGCAAAATGGAACAAACTTTTAGATCAGAAAAATAATTTAACTGCCTGGACTTCATTGCCAGCCTAGTGAACAGTTTTTTTAAAATTCATTCATGGAATGCGGACACATCTGGCTGGGCCAGCTTTTATCGTCCACCCCAGGAGTGGCTTGCAGGTGTCTAAGAGTCAACCACTTTGAACATAGGAACAGGAGTAGGCCCCTCGAGCCTGCTCTGCTATTCAATGAGATAATGGCTGATCTGTGGCCTAACTCCACGTACCTGCCTTTGGCCCATATCGCTTAATAAAAAATTACCTGTCTCAGATTTAAAATTAACTACTGATCTAGCATCAATTGCCATTTGTGGAAGAGAATTCCAAACCTCTACCACCCTTTGTGTGTAGAAATGGGCAGCATGGTGGCACAGTGGTTAGCACTGCTGCCTCACAGCGCCAGGGACCCAGGTACAATCCCAGCCTCGGGTGACTGTGTGGAATTTGCACTTTCTCCAGTTGTCTGTGTGGCTTTTCTCCGGGCGCTCTGGTTTCATCCCACAGTCCAACGGTGTGCAGGTTAGGTGGATTGGCCAGGCTAAAATTGCCCTTTAATGTCCAAAGATGTACATGTTAGGTGTGGCTAGGTGGAGTTAGGGTGGCGGAGTGGGCTTGGAGGGGGTGCTCTTTCAGAGGGTCGATGCAGATTCAAAAGGCTGAATGGCCTCCTTCAGCACTATGGTTCTAAGTGCTTCCTAACATCTCTCCTGAAGGGCCCAGGACTATGCCCCCTGGTTCTAGAATCTCCATCTAGTGGAAACAGTTTATCTTTATCGACCCTGTCTTTTCCTGTTAATATCTTGAAGACTTTGATCAGACCACCCCTTAACTTTTTATATTCTGGAGAAAACAGCTTAATTTGTATAGTCTCTCCTGTAGATCTGGAATCGCATGTAGCAAACCAGGTGAGATGGCAATTGCCTTCCCTATTACCTTCTGCATTCAGGCTCAGAAGGTTATGGGGTAGACAAATAGAATGCTGGCTTTTAATTAAAGGGGGTTGGAGTACAAAAGTAAAGTGGTGTTGCTACAACTGTGCAAGGTACTAGCGAGGCGACATTTAGATTGCTGCGTACATCTTTGGTCCCTTTACTTAAGACTTAAGGAAAGATATATTATCATTGGAGGCAGAACAGAGGAGTTTGCGAGGGCGATCCCAGTTATGAAGGGACTGCCATATGAGGAAAGATTAAACAGGTTGGGTCTGTACTCCTTGAGTGCAGAAGAATGAGAGGTGATATGATTGAAACGTATAAGATTCTCAGGGGGTGAGACAGGGTAAATGTTGGGAGGATGTTTCCACACATGGGAGAGTGTAGGATGAGAGGGCACCATCGCAGAATAAGGAGGAGCTCATTAAGACGGATTTGAGTGGTGAATCTTTGGAATCTTTACCCCAGGAAGCTGAAATCGCTATGTTTTTAATCAGAGGGGGAATTACGGGTTGCAGAGTGAAGGCAGGAAAGTGGACTTAGTGAGTGTTAAATCACCCATGATTTTATTAAATAGTTCCCATTCGGTCTTCCTTCCATAAAGGGCATTACTGAACCAGCAGGGTTTTTGCGACAATCAACAATGACTCCACGATCATCATTCGGCTTTTAATTCCAGGCTCTTTCTATTGAATGTCATCATGCGCCATGGTGGGATTCGAACCCAGGTCCCTAGAGCATTACTCTGGATTATTAGTCCACCAAGGATACCATTACGCTCCCCACCACCCCTCCACAGTAGTGGCAGACTTTTAGAGTTAAACCTTAGCAAAGGGAAGTTAATTATAGTGGTGGAAGGGTATGTGTGCTGCTGCCCCACCCTCTCAGCTACTTTCGCAAGAGCTCAGAGGCAAGGAGGATCCAAGATATCTAGATAGCTTGACAGCTGCAGTGATGACTCTAGTGGTCAATTGCTCTGTGTTTGATTATGTGAATCTGTTTACTGCTGGTGCTCCCTGTGTTTGGTTGGTTAGGCCGAGCTAGTGTCCCTGAGAAAAGTAAACAAGTTGGAGAAAGATCTGGAAATGAGAGCTGAAGCGTGGGGTAGACTTTTTAAGGTTCTGTGAATAAAACCTGTTAGACACTTGGGTGGGATTCTCTGATCCTCAGGCTAAGTGTTGACGTCGTCGTAAACGCTGTCACGTTTCTCGACAGCGTCAACATGGCCTCAGGATCAGCAATTCTGGCCACTACAGGGGGCCAGCACAGCACTGGAGCGACCCTCGCCGCTCCAGCTGCTGATCCCAGCGTCAACTGGGCGCCGTGGGGTCCGCGCATGCGCAGTGGGACCGGTGCCAATGCCTGCATGTGCAGTGGCTCCCTTCTCCGTGCCGGCACCGACGCAATTGGGGGTAGGGCTAAAGGGGCCGGTGCAGAAGAAAGGAGGCCCCCCAGACCGCCGATCGGTGGGCCCCGATCGCAGGCCAGGCCACAGCGGAGGCCCCCCCGGGGTTGGACCACCCCTCCCCGCCCCACAAGCTGGCCCCAGACCCTCCCACGCCGAGGTCCCGCCGGGTAAGACCACACGTGGACGGCGCCAGTGGGACTCGGGTTTTTTGTTACGGCCGCTCGGCCCATCCCGGGCCGGGAATCAGCGGGGGGTGGCCATGTAGAGCGGCCCCCGACCTGCGCCAGTGGTGCCGATTCTCTGCTCTGCTGAGAATCGCGGCCCGGCCCTGGGCTGAGAGAATACCGCCCATGGAAACTTTGCATAGGTCCAAGGTACAAAATATACAGCCGTGACTGTTATTTCCTGCTTTTGCTGCACTCCACGAGTCATTATGCCGCGATATCATTTTTGGGCAAGACGAGGAGGTAGGCCCCAAGAACAACTCAGCCAGCATGGGGATTGAACGCATGCTGTTGTAGTTATTTTGCACCAACCTCTTAGCCAACTGAGTTAACTGACCCCCACCCCTCACTAAAGTATTGATGAGCACACTTTTAACTCACTAAATAGATTGAATCATCCAGTCCAGTCAAGCTAATTCTGGGTGTCTCCCTGGCACGTTGTGGTGATGAATTAAGTTTTCTCATGACAAAAACAGCCCATGACATCGAAACCGGCACCTCCTTTGATACTCGACTGGTTTTTGGAGCTGCCTGTCAGCCATAGAATCATAGAATTTACAGTGCAGAAGTAGGCTATTTGGCCCATCGAGTTTGCACGTACCTTTGGAAAGAGCACCCTCCTTAAGCCCATACCTTCACCCTAACCGCGTAATCCAGTAACCCCACCTAACCTTTTGTTTTTGGACACTGAGGGGCAATTTAGCACGACCAATCCACTTAACCTGCACATCTTTGGACTGTGGGAGGAAACTGGAGCACCCGGAGGAAACCCACGCCGACACGGGGAGAAAGCGCAAACTCTACACAGACAGTTACCTGAGGCCACAATTAGACCCGGGACCCTGGAGCTGTGAGGCAGCAGTGCTAACCACTGTGCCACCGTGCCGCCCAATTGGTGATCAGACTGTTTGTATTCGTTCTCACCTCCTAGTTGAATGGTGTGAACATTGAGGAAGAGGGTGGGAGCGCAGTGCGAGTATTGAAGGGCTTGTGGGCAGCACGGTAGCACAAGTAGATAGCACTGTGGCTTCACAGCGCCTGGGTCCCAGGTCCGATTCCCCGCTGGGTCACTGCCTGTGTGGAGTCTGCACGTTCTCCCCGTGCCTGCGTGGGTTTCTTCCGGGTGCTCCGGTTTCCTCCCGCAGTCTAAAGACGTCCAGGTTAGGTGGATTGGCCATGATAAATTGCCCTTAGTGACCAAAAAGGTTAGGAGGGGTTATTGGGTTACGGGGATAGGGTGGAAGTGAGGGCTTAAGTGGGTCGCTGCAGACTCGCTGGGCCGAATGGCCTCCTTCTGCACTGTATGTTCTGTATGTATGTTCTGTATGAAGAACGGACCTAACCGCGCTAATCAGAATGAATCAGTGCAGGATTCGATAGTAAAGAAGTGCTCAAATTGTCAGGTTGATGTTCGGACAGCTTTAAAGTGACGAGTCTTATTGCCCCTGACAAGTACTAACGGTGAACTGAGATGTGCATCCTCATTCACCGCTGAAATGACCTCTTAGCCTTTGACCTGTGTGGGGCAGGTCATTTGATTTTAAGATGATGCTTGTTGAGTGATTTATGATGGAGAACTGCAGAACTGTAAAGAGATGACGTTGTAAATTTCTGAATTCAAGAGAGGGAACAATTAATGAGACCAGAGTGTGGGAAAGTATCCACAAAATGAACCATGTGACCCACCATTTCATTAGATACTGAAATAGTTTAGTCTTTGTACAATTAAAACAAAACAGTACAAATTGTTAACACGTAGCTTAAAAAAACAGCTTCATGGCCATATATTACAATTTACATGCTCCCGTGGGTACTGAGGAATTGACACTCTTTAAAATTTTTAATATGAAGTCACCATATCCACCTTAAAATAACTATATCCACAATTCCTCTGCCCTTGTTGAATAAAGCATTAACATTCCAGATCACCATACTTAACGGAGCGTTCTGAATTTTTTTGCTGTCTCTTTCTCAAGGTGAGCTGTTCAGGTTCTAAGTATATTTTATTTAAAATGGATTCTCCTCATTGCCCTTCTCCTCATCTCCTGTACCACTACCTCATTGCCAAGCATGTCTTCCAAAGCCACACTGCAGCTCGAAGATGTTTGGAAGCAACCCCAGAGCTGGCCATTTAACCTCTTCCCTCCGATGACCAAGTGAAACTGTTGCCAATGGCAACGACAGCATCCAACCTCAACATCAACTTGTACTGATGTCGTACCGTCAATGTCATACTGTATCCCAAGGCACTTCATAGGGACATTATAGATGAAACATTTAACACTGAACCACATAAAGCGATACGCAGCCAGCTGACCAGACACTTGGTCAAAGAGATAGGTTTTATAAGGTTTCTTAAAGAAGGAAAGAGAAGTGGAGAGGTAGGGAGGTTTCCCGAGATCTTCAGGCCTAGGTAGCTGCAAGTATGGCCACCGGTGGTGGTGGAGTGATTAAAATTGGGGGTGCTCAATAGGCCAGTATTTAAAGCAAGCAGATACATCAGAGGGTTATGGTGCTGGAGGAGGTTGCAGAGACAGGTAGTGGCAAGACCTTGGAGGTATTTGAAAACAAGGATGAGTATCTTAAAATTGGGGCACTGCTTAACTGGAGTCACTAGCAGTAGGTGAACAGGACTTAAGACTTAATACAAATTAGGAGATGTGCAGCAAAAGTTTGGATAACTCCAATTTACAGAGGGTAAAATGTAGGAGGCTGACCAACAATGGACTGGAATAGTCAATTGCAGAGGTTACTAGTAATGTATGATATAATGATAGAATGACGCAGAAAAGCAGGTGTCCATTCGGCCCATAATGTCTTTACCCAATCTTTGAAATAACTATCCTAATTAGTCCAAATGGGTCCGCCATTTTGAATCTGGCCATGAGCAGCACAATCTTCAACCATCAGATTATCAATATGGATTTGTTATTGGCCTGCTAATATTAGACCATCCTCCTACAAGAAGGAGCTACGCAAAATAAATAAAATGCCTGGACTTTTTGCTCCCGGTCAGGAGCACAGAGTTGGGACATTTCCCAGCTCCGCAAACCTAATTCAGGAAAAGTAGTCTGGAAGGTCGGGTTTTCCTTTCCGGATGGTATGGTTTCCCTGGAGTCGGGCCACGTTTCTGGGAAGGCCGCAACACTGTGCGGATGCCAGATGTCAGTGGGGTAGAGACTTGGAAATGGTCTTGACTGTTGATTATTTTCTATGTCGGTAAGATCCCACCCATCGTTAGTGTAATGCCCAATCAGTCCCTTCAAGGAAACATGATGAATTGTACAGGAAAGCAAGATCTGGGATGTTGCTCTCTGTGTCCTCTCCAATGCCTGTCTGTGTGTCATTGCTGTTAATGTTGGAAAATTAGGGCATCACTGGAAGAGTTTAAAAAGCAGTTCACACTTGGTATCAGGGTTGGAACAAGAGGAATCTGTTCCATTACTCTGTAGTCTTGGAAATAAACCTGGCTTAAAGAAAAGACTGGATTCCGAATCATCCTTTTCTCAACGCATGATTGTTGTATTAATAACTGTGCAGTGCTGACCACTTTGTAAAGTATCAGCATAACCTCTGGAGTCTTGTATTCTACTATTCTGGGGATGTAGCTGGCATTCTATTTTGCAGTTTAATTGCTTTCCCGCATCGTGTAGACACTGAAGTGCGATGAGTCTATTGTCAATCCTGGGCCCCTCGCCAAGGGACTGATCAGAGGAAAATATCTCTCACTTTTCACCTGAACAAATTTGACACATATGGACACAGGCAGGGGAACGATGCACAGCACAGACACCGTCACAGTTTAATGGATGAACCTGTTTCTTTACAATGGACTGGACAGAATTGGGTTATTGTACTGGGAGGCCTTTTTCCCTGGTTCGGATTTAAGAGGAACAGAGGAAGCGAAGGAAAAAGTGACTTCCTGCCAAAATGAAGTCTGTCAGTGAAGTGTCGGCCCCCGATTGACTTTGAAGTACATGTGTGCATTGGAAATTTGCTCAGAAGTCATGTTATGGTTTCTGTTATGTTGGTCATACATATAACCAGTTCTGGCACTGGTTTCAGCGGCGGGCTGTTAGCCACTTTGAATGATCAAGCAAAACAAGCTTCACTTGGCTCAGCCTCCCCCACTCATCGCATGATTAACCCTTTCATGGACCTAAGGTACACAAGCACCATCCAAGAACATTGCACAGGAGTCACTGCTGGAAAGCTAAGGTGTACAACAGAATGACTCTGAAGAACTGGGCGAGGTGTATGCGTGAGGGTGGTCCCAATTAAGGTGGGTGGCATGGTGGCGCAGCTCACTGGAGCACCAGTATGTGGCAGTGTGCCACTCAGTTTAGGTGCGTCAATGTGAGGAAGCACTGGGGAGATGCCATATGATTTCCCTTAGGTCCTGGCAAAAAGAATCAGAGGCATGCACCCCATTAGTCCAGGCTGGCACTGCAGCCAGCCTAGCACCTAAGAGCCCCTGTCTGCCAAACCTTCCATAGTCATCACTTGACCGACAATGATATGCTTCCTACACGAACTCAATCCTAAAGGCCTGTTTCCCGTTGTCATGCTGGTACACCGATAAACCAGTTGCTAATAGTTGCTCCGAAGAAGAGTCAAATGAACTTGAAATGTCAGCTCTGTTTCTCTCTCCACAGACACTGCCAGACTGGCTGAGTTTTTTCAACATTTTCTGTTTTTATTGCGAATAGTTGCTTCATGGATCTGCTCAGATCTCACATTGATCGTCCGCATGCAGTCCAAATGACTGAAAGAAATCTAAAATCCTCCATGACAGGGCTGATGGTGAGGGAGCAGACTGAAACCTGAGCCTCAAAAACATCCATTCTCCTTTCACTCAGCAGCACAGAGGGCGTGATTCTCCGCTCCCGCGCTGGTTGGGAGAATCCCCTGGCGCTCCATTTTTCCCCGCGACGCCGGTCCGACGCCCTCCCGCGATTCACCCAAGCGGTGAGATCGGCCCCGTCGAGTTCTGAGCGGCGCAGGCCGGAGAATCCCCCGAGACACCCAAAATGGCGATTCTCCGCTACCCCCCCCCCCCGCTATTCTCCGGCCCGGATGGGCCGAAGTCCCGACGGCGTGACCCCAGTTCATGCCGTCGCAGTTCACACCTGGTAAATAAAGTCGTCAGCCAGTCGTGCTGGCTGACGCGGAGCAGTGAGGAGGTGAGCGGACTGTTCCGGAGCTCCTGCAGCCCGGGTCGGCTTCCCCAAGAACGCTGCGGCCAACGGCGGGGGGGGGGGGGGGGGGGGGGGGGTGGAGTGGGGTGAGGGAGGGAGTGGAGGTGGGAGGGGAGGGGTGAGGGAGGGAGTGGAGGTGGGGTTAGGGAGGGAGTGGAGGTGGGAGGGGGGGTGAGGGAGAGTGTGGAGGTGGGAAGGGAGTGAGGGAGAGTGTGGAGGTGGGAGGGGGGTGAGGGAGGGAGTGGAGGTGGGAAGGGAGTGAGGGAGAGTGTAGAGGTGGGAGGGGGGTGAGGAGGAAGAGGAGGTGGGAGGGGGGTGAGGGAGGGAGTGGAGGTGGGAGGGGGGTGAGGGAAAGGAGTGGAGGTGGGAGGGGGGTGAGGGAAGGGAGTGGAGGTGGGAGTGGGGTGAGGGAGAGTGTGGAGGTGGAAGGGGGGTGAGGGAGGGAGTGGAGGTGGAAGGGGGTGAGGGAGGGAGTGGAGGTGGGAGGGGGGTGAGGGAGGAAGAGGAGGTGGGAGGGGGGTGAGGGAGGGAGTGGAGGTGGGAGGGGGGTGAAGGAAGGGAGTGGAGGTGGGAGTGGGGTGAGGGAGAGTGTGGAGGTGGGAGGGGGGTGAGGGAGGGAATGGAGGTGGAAGGGGGTGAGGGAGGGAGTGGAGGTGGGAGGGGGGTGAGGGAGGGAGTGGAGGTGGGTGGGGGTGAGGGAAGGGAGTGGAGGTGGGAGTGGGGTGAGGGAGAGTGTGGAGGTGGGAGGGGGAGGGAGAGTGTGGAGGTGGGAGGGGGGTGATGGAGGGAGTGGAGGTGGAAGGGGGTGAGGGAGGGAGTGGAGGTGGGAGGGGGGTGAGGGAGGAAGTGGAGGTGGGAGGGGTGTGAGGGAAGGGAGTGGAGGTGGAAGGGGGTGAGGGAGGGAGTGGAGGTGGGAGGGGGGTGAGGGAGGAAGTGGAGGGGGGTGAGGGAAGGGAGTGGAGGTGGGAGGGGGGTGAGGGAAGGGAGTGGAGGTGGGAGTGGGGTGAGGGAGAGTGTGGAGGTGGGAGGGGGGTGAGGGAGGGAGTGGAGGTGGAAGGGGGTGAGGGAGGGAGTGGAGATGGGAGGGGGGTGAGGGAGGGAGTGGAGGTGGGAGGGGGGTGAGTGAAGGGAGTGGAGGTGGGAGTGGGGTGAGGGAGAGTGTGGAGGTGGGAGGGGGAGGGAGAGTGTGGAGGTGGGAGGGGGGTGAGGGAGGGAGTGGTGGTGGAAGGGGGTGAGGGAGGGAGTGGAGGTGGGAGAGGGGTGAGGGAGGGAGTGGAGGTGGGAGGGGGGTGAGGGAGGGAGTGGAGGTGGGAGGGGGAGGGAGAGTGTGGAGGGTGTCGTCCATCCGCGGATGCCACATCTCAGCCGCCCTGATATGACAGGACGGTGACGAGGACACGGCCACAGGTTGTCGTGTGGCTAATGGGTACAGGCAACTGGCACACTGGTGAGGAGGACGGTGTGAACTGACCATTGGACGCAGACAGTGACCAGGTGTTAGGCTGGCTGCGTATTGCAGCGCGACCAGGCCACCGGGGCACACAGAGATCCCATGCAACACGGCTGGCGAGGTGTGGAAGAACCTCCGTGTAACATGTTGTATCTCTGCCCCCCGCCACCCTCCTGCAGGTCACCATGTATGCCAACCAGACAGCGATGTTCACTGCCGTGGTTGGAGCCGCAGCTCTGCAGGTGGCCACCCGGCAGCGTAGACTAGACGGCCCACAGTGGCTGCAGATGCAGCGGTTGCTGCTGCTGCAGAGGGGATGGCTGCGGAGTGGCCCGTCGTCGCCGTGCAGGCCGCAGGCGCTCAGGCCCGGAATGTCCAGGGGGATGCCGAGGGGAACATTGACCACCAGACGGCGAGGAATGGACAGGAAGCGGGCACTGATATCAGAGTACTTGGGGGGGGGGGGGGGGCGGGGAGGAGGAGACACTGGTGGTGGTGCCAGGGCGCCATGGGCGTCCAGCAGGGCCGAGGGTGTACCGTGACAGAATGTCGTTCAAGGCCCTACCGGACATCACATGCAGGAGGAGACTACGGTCCTGCAGGGAGACGGTCGCACATACATACCACCTCGTGGCGCACCTCGCACCACTTGGAATGGGTGGAGGACACGCTATACCAGTCTCCGTCAAGGTCACGGTGGCCCTAAACTTTTACGCTACCGGTTCCTTCCAGGCGCCGAGCGGGAACCTATCCGGGATCTCACAGGCATCGGTCCACAGGTGCATCAGGGCCGTGACCTGTACTCCATCGCGGACAGGTACATTAAATTCCCCGAGGACCGAGAACAGCAGGAGGCATGGGCACGTGGATTCACCGGGATACCGATGGTCCAGGGTGTCATCGATGGTGTGCACGTCCCCATGCGCCCACATGCAGACAACAGGGAAGTGTTTATGAACAGGAAGGGCGCGTACTCCATGAACATTCAGGTGGTGTGCGACCCCCACATGAAGATCATGCACGTGTGTGCGAGATACCCCGAGAGTGTGCATGACTTCTACATTCTGGCACAGTCGTTCATCCCCGCAATGTTCGATGGATGCCCCCCCGGCTGAGCGGCTGGTTGCTGGGTGACAGGGGCTATCCATTGAGGTCATGACTGATGATGCCAATACGGAGGCCTCAGACCAACGTGGAGAGCCTATACAACGAGGCACATGCAGTAACCAAGGGTGTGGTGGAGCGGTGCTTCGGGCTGCTGAAGATACGCTGATGCCTGGACCAATCAGGTGGGGCCCTGCAGTACCGGCCCGACAGCGTCGGTCGCATAGTTGTGGTCTGCTGTGCGCTGCACAATATTGCCATGCAGAGGGGAGATGCACTGGTGGAGGAGACGGAGGGAGGATCCGACGGCACCGGAGCTAACGCAAACGAAGGGGAGGAGGAAGAGGAGGAGGAGGAAGATGCCGTGCATCAGGGTGGGGGGAGGGGCGCAGGAAACAGACAATGCCCGGGTGCTGGTTACGTCCAGGAGGCTGCACGACGGCACCGGCGAGGACAGTGGGCACGTGACGCGTTGGTGGCCGCACGGTTCACGCACCATGGGGGAGGGATTCGCTGAACACTGACACTTGCACCGTCAGTCCTGCACACGGGCACCACACAGCACCCACCCCCCTACCCCCCCACCCGCACCCCCGCACCACGTACACAGCACCAATTCCACATCACCTTACCACTGCGGCACTACAGGATTGCACAACATTGATGATTGTGTAAGCGGGTGTGAACTGTGCCATGTTGAATGATGACAGCCCGCTCTGCGACGAGCTGTGAGCTGAGATTCGCCAGCCGAGGTCTGACTCATGGCTATAGCTGAACTATGCACTCCGGTGGTCACAGCCTTCGTAACGGACATTTCATCACGTGTCCGTGTGGGGTAGCTGGCGTCGGAGTGCCGAGGACTACGGTGTCCGATTTTGGGAGGCGGGGGGAAAGGGACAGCACATCCGGCACCGACGTTGAACCGCTCGTTAACCACAGCGCCACTCAGTCACCCTCGCCAGCCCCCTGGCACCGGACATAGCACAGAGTCTTACAGGTTAAGTGCAACAGTGAGTTTATTTGTGACATTCACATACAGATGCCCTATCCCCTACAACTAAACTGTGCCCTGCACCTGTGCCAACTTATTATGTGCCTAATTTCTTTGCCTTACGGGCCGTACCACTGCGTCTAGGAGTCTCCCCAGATGGTACAGCAGGAGTGGAGGCGGACTGCTGAGAATCACGCCCTGCGACATGGCTCCCCTTCGGCACACGTTTCCTGTGGCGGCCCGGCTTCGATGGGTCAGGCTGCTCGGCCGGCGTGCTGGATGGCGTGGTGCCCCCCTGTCCTGCCCGCTGCCCACCAGATGCACCAGGGACGGAACGGGGGGATGCCCAGTGTACCGGGACGTCCTTTGCTGGAGGTACCGGGACGGGTCCCAGAACCTCATCCTCCCTCGGGGAGCCCGGTGGCCCCCGGGCTTAACTGTGGGATGGAGGTGCGATTGGAGACATGCCCCGTCGCAACACCGACACCTGGCGCTGCCAGTCCTGGAGGCATGCAGCGGTATCGACCACGGTCCGAATGCTCGCAGAGACGGAGCCCAGGGAGTGCGACATTCCTGCCAGGGACTGTGCTATCTCAACCTGTGAGTGCGCTACGCCATCCATCACGTGCGCCAGGCGGTCTATGCTCTCCGCGACTGACTGCTGGGACTGTACCATCGCCTGCTGGGACCGGGCCATGGCATGGTGAGACTCGGCCAGGGCCCGGAGAGCGGCAGCAATGTCCTGTTGGCTCTGTGAGATGGCTGCCTGTGCGAGGGCAGCCCTCTCCTGGGCCATGGATGACGCGTGCACGTGAAGCCCAACGCCTTGCAGAACCTGACCAATGGCCGAAACCGTTTCACCCATTGCCTCCACCGCGGATGCCACCCGTGCGGTGTCGGCCTGGGTGGCTGCGATGAGCAGCACCACTCCCTGCTCTTGGACGCGAATGGACCCCTCCAACGGCATGTGCAGGTCCTGGAAGATGGCCCTCATCCCATTATTCAGTCCCTCGGTGTCCGCATGCATCGGTTGTCCGGGTGGGTCAAGTACATCCAGGAACCCGGGAACCGTCTGGGCAGCTGCTGTTTGCTGGGCCTGGGCTGCCCTCCGACCGTTCAACCCCTCGGCTGCTCCAAACTCCACCTGCTGTACCGGCTCGGCTGTGGGGTGCGCACCAGACTGTGACCCGGGAGCCTCATCACTTATCTGCCCAACCGAGGTAAGTGTCTCTGCGATGGTGGATGGTGTGGGAGACAGCAGTGCCGCTAGCTCGAGGTCATCGTCCGTTAGGAAGTCTGGTGTGTACTGGTCCCCCTCATGACCCGGCGCAAGGTGCATGCGGCCCATGTCATGTTGCCCTCCAGGTGAATCCGTGGACTGTGTGGCCGTTCTCTGTGCGTCATCGTCACTGTCCGTCCTGTGCCCCTCAGTATTGTCTCTGTCCGTCGTATGTGCGTCCCCGTCCAGCGTCCCATACTGAGAGGATGGCCCTCCTGTCCGACCGACTGCCACCCTCTGGCGTGCGTCCCTGGGTGCGCTTGAGGTTGGAGATGGTTGGCTTTGTCTTGACCGAGACGACCCTGGACGTTTGGTGGCTGGCCCTGGGGCACACAACGATACGGGGTTCGTTAGACACGCTGGGCCGGGTGTGTGGTGGTGGTGGGGGCAGTGTGTGAGGGGGGGAGGGGATTGGGGGTGCAGCGGCATGAGTGTGAGGGGGGAGGGGATCGAGGGTGCAGTGGCCAGTGTGTGAGGGGGGAGGGGATCGAGGGTGCAGTGGCCAGTGTGAGGGGAGAGGGGATCGAAGGTGCAGTGGCCAGAGTGTGAGGGGGGCGATGACGGGCTGGGGGGGGGGGGAACGGGACGACATGCAGGGCTGTCTCACTTGCTTCTTCGCCTCTGACCTGGCATGTCGCGACCTCCCGGGTGGCGGATCCCCCAGCGAGGTCCAGGGCCCTCTGCTCGTGAACATTTAGAGGGTGCAGCACAGGAGAACCCCCTCCGGTTCTCATACGCTCACGTTGGCTGTGAGCTGTCTTGTCCTGGAGGGGGGGTGGTTTGGATAAAGCATCACAATTAGGCGGGTATCATCAGGGCGTGCAGATATAAGCTATATTGATGCTGGGTGAGGAGACAGTTGGAGCCACGCCATGGCACCTCTCCAGGGGGGGTCCCGGTGCTCATGTGGGTCGAGTACAACGTTGTGCACCCTGAACCCCCCCCCACCCCCAACCCCCCACCCCCCCAGCCCACGTCCCCCCCTCATGCACGGGGGGTGAGGGGGGGGGGGTTGGTTGTGACCCGTGGGCACCCTCATGGCACTTACCCTGGCAGCCCGAGTGAGGTCGTGCAGCTTCTTCCGACACTGCTCCCCGGACCGGGGGGTGTGTCCCACATCACTCACGGTGGTGCCAACTTCACGCCTCACCGTGCTGGACGGCTGGCGATGCCCACGTCTTGGGCAGAGGGTGGCCCTTCGGCTTTCAACCTCTTCGAGGAGTGTGTCCAGGTCCGTGTCCCGGCACCTCGGTGCGGCTCGTCGGGAATCAGCCATCTCTCCTCCCTCTCCTCCTCCTGGGTCCTTACGTGCGCGGATCGCGCCACTTATGGCGCAGCGACGCATCATTCGGGCGTCGCGCGCTTATAACGCCGCTTCCACGCCACGCCCCCCCGAGTTCCTCGCTGCCCCGCTCCTAGCCCATTTTCGGGCCCTGAATCGATCGCGATCAGGGCCGTTTCGCGCCGTCATGAAACTCGACGGCATTCAGGACGGCGTGGGCACTTAGTCGCGGGAGCAGAGAATCGCGCCCAGAGTTCCTAAAATTCTACTTTTCACACAGTAAGGTTTACTAGACTAATACTTGGAATGGGTGGGGTGTCTTATGAGGAACAATTGGACAGGCTAGGCTTGTTTCCGCAGGTGCTTAGAAAAGTAAGAGGCAACTTAATTGAAACATATAAGATCCTGAGGGGTATTGACAGGGTGCATGTGGCGAGGGTGTTTCCTCTTGTGGGAGAATCCAGAACTGTTTAATAATAAGGAGTCATCCATTTAAAATGAGGGTCAATTAATTCCCTCAAAAGGTCATGTGTCTTTGGAACTCTCTTCCTCAAAAGATGGCGGAAACAGATTCACAGAATCATAGGATCTGTCATGGGAATGTCACTTTAAGAAATGTTTGTCTGCTCAAGTGGCTGCAGTGATGTCAGTTTATTTTGAGGAAAAGCTTTGGTGTGTCTGTTTGTTTTAGTTTTGCTTTAGTGTTGGAGCTGCAGCCAGCCAAAGAAGATATAATTCTGTTCTCTCTGCAATCTAAAGACTATCTCTAGATCATTTGGTGAATTCAGAGTGAAAACTGCTCTCAGTAGAGAATTTAAACCTGGTGTGCTTCTGTTAAAAGGTTTTTTGTCTTATGGATGTTAAAAGGAAAGTTTAAGGATTACTTAGAGTGTTGTATTCTTTGGGGGTTGTATTTGAATTGATGAGTGCTAAGATGTTCACTGTATGTTTTAAAAAGGTTAACTGGGTTCATAGAATAAACATTGTTTTGCTTTAAACATTACTTTTAGAGTTCTGCTGTACCACACCTGTAGAGTGGGCCGTGTGCTCCCCATAGCACAATCTAGTAAAAGTCGTGGGTCAGGTGATCTCCATGATATACTTTGGAGTTCTCTAAACCCTGGCCCATAACAGATCTCTACAGTGCAGAAGGAGGCCATTCGGCCCATCGAGTCTACACCGACCCTCCAAAAGAGCACTCCACCTTGGTCCATCCGATCATCCTGCCCTATCCCGGGAACCCCATCTAACCTGCAAATCTTTGGACACTAAGGGCAATTTAGCATGGACAATCCACCCGACCTGCACGTCTTTGGACTGTGGGAGGAAACCGGAGCACCCGGAGAAAACCCACTCATAAACGGGGAGAACGTGAAAACTCCACACGGACAGTCACCTGAAGACAGAATTGAACCCGCGTCCCTGGCTCTGTGAGGCAGCTGTGCTAACCACTGTATTTGACTTTTTGTAAGGCAGAGGTGGATAGATTCTTGATAAGACTGGGGTGAAAGGTTATCGGGGGTAGGTGGAAATCTGGAATGGATCAGATCAGCCATGATCTTATTGAACGGTGCAGGAGGCCAGAGGGGACCAGTGGCCTATTCCTGCTCCTAATTCGTATGGATGTTCGTATGTGTGAGGTAGTGGAGCAAACTCAATCACAAATTTCTGAAGGAAGATATCCGAAGACACAGCGTTAATTTTCACACGTTAGCTCCTCATACCATCACCTCGCTCGAATCCTCCACTATTACTAAATCGTCCGACTGCTGATCTGACATCCGAGCATTGGATGAGCAGAAATGTCCTCCAATGGATACTGGGAAGACTGAAGCCACACTTTTTGGTCACTGTTCCCTAGCTCCAACGCCATTCCCTCTTCCTGACAGCAGCCGAAGGCAGAACCAGTCTGTCCCAACTTTGGTGTCATAATTAACCTCAGGATAAGCTTCCAATCTCGTATTCACGGCATCAGCAAAACTGCTTTCTTTCACCTGCTTAGCAACCCCAGCTTCACCTATTTTTTTCCAGCTGATGTGCTGCTTAAATCCCCCTCCAAGCCATTGTTACCTCTAAACTTGACTTTTCAAATATCTGCATTCATTAGATTCCTCACCGGTCTCCCACATGTTATATTTTGGAGTAGTCCCAGTATCCACAGTGTTATGTTTTTGCTTTTTTTTTACTCAGCCTGACATTAATCCACAAAGTGAAACATCACAAATATTCAGCTCCAAATTAAACAACATTTCAATGTGTTCAAGTGAAAACTCCAATTAATGCCCCCAATCTGCATAGCATTTAACACAATTCATTCTAAATTAAGATGCCACCCTCCCTAAACATGACATCATCTCGAACTCTGCTGCCTGCGACTTTGCTTACACCAGGACCCATTCACCTATCATCACAGTGCTTCCTGGCCTGCATTGGTTCCCAGTTAAACAACGCCTTGATTTTAAAAATCTCATCCTTGTTTTCAAATCCCTCCATGGCCCCAATCCTTCCCTATTTCCCCCAGCCCCACCCCCCCCCAGCCGCACCCACCCCCCCAGTCCCACACACCCCAGCACCACACCACCCAGCCCCACACCCCCCAGCCCCACAACCACCAGCCCCCAACCCCACACCCCACAGCCCCACACACCCCAGCCGCACCCCCCGAGCCCCCCCACCCCACCCACCCAGCCCCATACCCCCCAGCCCCACACGCCCCAGCAGCCCCCACACCCTAGCCCCACACACCCCAGCCCCACAACCCCAGCCCCACGCCCCCCAGCCCCACACCCCCCAGCCCCACAACCCCCAGCCCCACACCCCCCAGCCCCACATCCCCCAGCCCCACACACCACAGCCCCACAACCCCCAGCCCCACCCCCCAACCCCACACCCCCCAGCCACACACCCCCAGCCGCACCCCCCAGCCCCACAGCCACACACACCTCAGCCCCACACACCCCAGCCCCACACACCCCAGCCGCACCCCCCCCAGCCCCACACCCCACAGCCCCACACACCCCAGCCACACACCCCCAAGCCCCACACCACCCAGCCCCACACCCACCAGCCGCACTCCCCAGTCCCACCCCCCCAGCCGCACCCCCCCCAGCCCCACAGCCCCACACAGCCCAGCCCCACACCGCCCAGCTCCACAACCCCCAGCCCCCCCAACCCCCAGCCCCACCCCCCCAACCCCGCTCCCCCCAGCCCCACCCCCCCAGCCCCACACACCCCAGCCCCACACCACCCAGCCCCACAACCCCCAGCCCCCCCAACCCCCAGCCCCACCCCCCCAACCCCGCTCCCCCCAGCCCCACCCCCCAGCCCCACACACCCCAGCCCCACAACCCCCAGCCTCACACACCCCAGCCCCACACCCCCAAGCCCCACTCCCCCAGCCCCACACCCCCCAGCCGCACTCCCCAGTCCCACCCCCCCAGCCGCACCCCCCCCAGCCCCACAGCCCCACACAGCCCAGCCCCACACCGCCCAGCCCCACAACCCCCAGCCCCCCCAACCCCCAGCCCCACCCCCCCAACCCCGCTCCCCCCAGCCCCACCCCCCCAGTCCCACACACCCCAGTCCCACCCCCACTAGCCCCACCCCCCCAGCCCCACACACACCAGCTCCACAACCCCCAGCCGCACCCCCCCCAACCCCACAACCCCCAGCCCCACACCCCCCAGCCCCAAGCCCCCCAGCCCCACAACCCCCAGCCCCACACCCCCCAGCCCCACACCCCCCAGCCCCACACACCACAGCCCCACAACCCCCAGCCCCACCCCCCAACCCCACACCCCCCAGCCACACACCCCCAGCCGCACCCCCCAGCCCCACAGCCACACACACCTCAGCCCCACACACCCCAGCCCCACACACCCCAGCCGCACCCCCCCCAGCCCCACACCCCACAGCCCCACACACCCCAGCCCCACACCCCCAAGCCCCACACCCCCCAGCCCCACACCCCCCAGCCGCACCCCCCCAGTCCCACCCCCCCAGCCGCACCCCCCCAGCCCCACAGCCCCACACAGCTCAGCCCCACACCGCCCAGCTCCACAACCCCCAGCCCCCCCAACCCCCAGCCCCACCCCCCCAACCCCGCTCCCCCCAGCCCCACCCCCCCAGCCCCACACACCCCAGTCCCACCCCCCCTAGCCCCATCCCCCCAGCCCCACACACACCAGCTCCACAACCCCCAGCCGCACCCCCCCCCAGCCCCACAACCCCCAGCCCCACACCCCCCAGTCGTCGTCCCCCAGCCACCCCCCCCCAACCCCATGAGGTCCAGCCTCACAGTCCCCATTCCCACCCTCTCTGAAATATCCATGCCCATCTAATTCTGGGCTCCTGAGCTTCCCCCGGTTTTAATTGTACCACCGGTCGTGGCAGTGCCTTCCTCTGCCTAGGAGCTAAGCTCTGGTGTTCCCTCCCTACCCCTCTTCACCTCCCTTCCTCTTTACCTCCCTTTCTTCCTTTAAGACATTCTTAAAACCTTTGATCAATTCTTTGACGAGCAGGCCGAGGGTAGGATTCTCTGGTTCCCCAGCCGCGTGTTTCTTGGTGGCATGCCGTTTGCTGGCGGCAGGATTCTCTCTTCCCGCCGTTTGTCAATGCAGTTTCCCATTGAAGCCACCTCACGCCACGGGAAACGCATGGACGGGGTGTCGGCAGGAACAGAGAATCACAACGGCCAGACAATTCCAGCCCTAATATCTCCTTCTATGGCTGGGTATCGTGATCTGTTCTTATAATGTCCCGAATAGGGGAGTGGGATTGAATAGTCCTTTCAAGCAGCCACATAGGCTCAGTGGGCCAAATAAATATTTGAAATATTTGAAAAACGCTTTTTCTGCATCCTCTAACCTTAGTTAGAATCTCTGTCCTCATTGGCTGGCTCTTCAATCAAGCTCGCTCTACAAATTATCGATGGCATCAAAAATTCCAACCCAACCATTTAAGCTTCCAGGGGAAATGCACTTGAGTCACCAAAGGTAAAAAAGCAAATTTCAGATTATCTATCCATCCTCATGTGCCCACTATTCAATCTGTACTGTCTGCGTTCCCCAGATAGCCCAGGTGGCACAGGTTAGCACTGCTGCCTCACAGCCTCAGGGACCCGGGTTCAATACTGACCTTGGGTGACTGTGTGAAGTCTGCACATTCTCTCGGTGTCTGTGTAGGTTTACTCCGGGTGCTCCGGTTTCCTCCCAAAACCTAAAGATGTGCGGGATAGGTAGATTGGACATGTTAAATTGTTCCTCAGTGAGGCAGCACGGTGGCACAGTGGTTTAGCCCTGCTGCCTCACGGCAACGAGGTCCCAGGTTCGATCCCGGCTCTGGGTCACTGTCCGTGTGGAGTTTGCACATTCTCCCCGTGTTTGCGTGGGTTTCGCCCCCACAACCCAAAAGATATGCAGGCTAGGCAAATTGGCCACGCTAAATTGCCCCTTAATTGGAAAAAAATGAATTGGGAACTCTAAATTTTTTTTTTAAAGCTTGTTCCTTAGCGTCCAGAGATGTACAGCTTAGGTTACAGGGATAGAGCGGTCAAATGGACCTAGGTGGAGTGTTTGGAGGGTCGGTGCAGACTCGATTGGGCCGAATGGCCTCCTCTTGCACTGTAGGGATTCTATGAACATCACATTTCCTCCAGTAACACATTGTGTCCCATGGAACAGTTCATCATCTCAGTCACTACCTGTTACTTTAACCTCCCATTCCATGCACCAAAGGAGGGTAAGTCATCGCACACGAGGAGGGGAATAAGCTGAGTCTAGAGTCCATGCGAAAACATTTTCAAGCACACGCCACTCTGCCTAGCCAGCAGATGTAAGGTCTCCTGCTCAATATTTGTGTTCTGTCCTCTCAAGCTCAGGACTGCCATGGATTTCTTGGTGCCTGGGCCGGGAGTAGCTAAGTCAGCTGAATCCAGGAAACCGTGTTGGCCTGTGTGGCTTGGAACTACACAAGCCAGTGCCCTTGCTCATTCAAGCTGTAAGGAGGGAAGGGCCTGCAAAGTACTGCCTTAAAGAAAGGCAGCAGTTCATTGCAAAGAGAGTCAAGGAAAGGAAAACAACTCAGACCCTCACTGCGGACTGGAGCTTGGCCAGCTCGCTCATAAATTACTTTGGTGCCGGAGTCAAATATATCGCTCAAAAACTTGTAAAGCATTTATGAGGAAACCGAAAGGTATATTTGGTAAGGCCCAGGATGTGTTAGAATGCAAAGCAGTATTATGACAGTTTCAAAGTACCTCACAGAGTTCTGCAAAGCGCACACTCTGGCTTCGTTGAAACATGAAAATATCAGCACTTAGTAAAAAAGCTACCACTGGACTTGTTCCTTCCCATAAACTACTCCAGGCAACTATTTTTGTAATGTACACAAGCTCAGGTGCTGAAGTGATTTAAAGCACATGTATCCAGCAGGACTGACAGTCCTGGTATTTAAAATTAAATATGTGGGTGCTTTCATCAGGATCAGCTATTACTGTCGGCATTGTTACAGCAATGGTTTTACTCTGAATGGTGTAAAGTGCGATTAACCCTTCTTGTGCCATCAATGTTAGGAAGTTAGTCGCACAAAGGTGGTCACTTTAACTTTGGGCGATGGTGTAAGACTGGCAATGTTGAGATAAGTGTCCATTGTAACCTTGCTTGATTTGATTCCCCATTGAAGGAATTTGTGGAGAGTGGGGGAGGTGGAGGAGGCGGGGGGGGGCAGGGTGGGGGGGTTGGAGTGATGTAGAATGGACAGTTAAATCACTCATCGCTCAAAATGACCCCACGTTAAAAGTACTCTGACAGAGTGGTCAATGAACCAACTGACCTGCATTCAATGCTGGGACAGAGGACTCCAAGGGCTGGATTTTCATGGAGTCGTAAAGATTCTGGGGATCTTTAAAAATGGTGGGCAAGACCCAGATGTGGAAGTCCCACCCCACTCTCTGGCAAATCTTACAGGGGTGGGGCATGTTCCGCGCAGGAGGGAAACCCAAAATCAGCAGAGCCACTTGAACTTCGAGCCGAGTTCAAACAGATTCCATTTTTGGCCGTCGATAGGACCTTAGCTACAGTGTGGAAGTCATGAATTTATGGAGTACACATCTGTACTCTGTCAGGGTAGGATTTAAATACCTCGCATTTAAAACTTTAAAAAAGCAGGCTCCAGCTTTCACTGAGGGTCTTTTAAGACAAACTCTGTTAGAATGTGTCGATTGACACAAGGGGGAACGGTAGCACAGTGGTTAGCACAGTTGCTTCACAGCTCCAGGGTCCCAGGTTCGATTCCCGGCTTGGGTGACTGTCTGTGCGGAGTTTGCACTTTCTCCCTGTGTCTGCGTGGGTTTCCTCCGGGTGCTTCGGTTTCTCCCACAGTCCAAAGATGTTTCAGGTTAGGTGGATTGGCCGTGATAAATTGCCCCATAGTGTCCAAAAGGTTAGGTGGGGTTACTGGGTTACAGGGATAGGGTGGAGGTATGGGCTTAGGTGGTGTGTTCTTTCCAAGGGCCGGTGCAGACACAACGGGATGAATGGCCTCCTTCTGCACTGTAAATTCTATGATTCTAGGAGATGGATGAGTGCTAAAACTGTCTGGCAAGATGGTTCTAAGAGATTTTGCCCCAGTTTTGTTTATGTTAGAAAGAAAAACCACACCTGATCGTGCAACTTCAGTAGAGTTCTTTGTTGATCTTTCCTCCAAGAATTATCATTATGAATGCTTGGCTGAGTTTCAAATGCTAGCATTATCTCAGCAGGGTGGGGGGATGGGCGCAGTTGACAACTTAAATCAGCTATGAAAGAATTATCTGTGTTTGCTCTGTGTCTTAATGGAAGTTTGTTTTTAGAAGACATTAACTACTGGAGGAGATTCAAAAGCATTTAATGGGATTTATGAATGGGAGTCTGTTTCGCTATCAGGTGTGTAGGCATGAGGGTTGTATTAGATTAACAGAAGTTTATTTTTTCATCTCCGCATGGTTCCTGGGGTCTGCCATGTTGAATACTGGATGAGTGGCTATGGAATTAGCATGGAGGATGGGCATGAGTTGACAATGAGTTGACATGGAGACTGTAAGAGGCAATGGGGTTGGGTGGAGGGGGCGTGAATTGGCATGGAGCATGTGAGGGGCCATGGGAGGATTGTGTGGGGATGTGAGGGCGTATGAGTGGTGAGAGTTGGAGAGCCTAACAATTCCTAAAACAAAACTGGGGCAAAATCTCATAGATCTGTCTTGCCAGACAGTTTTAGCACTTACCCATCTCCTAGGAAACCTATGCCCTGCTTACGAGATTGGCGGGTCCAAATCTATCTTGCACTGCCCCTCCCACCCCCTGCCTGGATTGAACCCAGGTCCTCGGTGCCATGAGGCAGCAGTGCTAACCACTGCACCACCATGCCGCCCATTATCACTTGATTCTGTGCACATCAAGCTCCCAACTTGATGTCTCAACCTCAGAAAGGTAACCCCAACTGCAGAGTGTGACATTCTTCCACTTCTCACATAACCTGCGTGTGGACAATTTAGTGCCAATTTTTGCGTGAGGTGTAAGTTCCGTGCCGGCACAGAAAATGGATTGGTAGAATTAGATTGTTACTGTCCAATCCCATTTATTATAGATTTATTCAGAGCCATCAGTCAGAGAAAATGTTCATCACATCAATCTGGGCTGGATTCCAACCTGTTTCCCCAAGGTGAGTAAGTCAGACTCTACCCCACTGCTTCCCCCCCAGATTTGACCTTCAACCCTTTTTTCCTTGTTCACATGGAGATGATCTGGGAATAAGGAACAGAGACTGTCCCGTTGAGTTATTATTTTAAATTACTGCGATTTTTCCTAAAATTTGGAAGACTCTCCTTATACTCTTTAGAAATGAGGAGCGGAGATTTACTGTGTTACGGAAGCTTAGAAAGACAATAAAGTTGGAGCCCATTGGACTGCTGGAACCTCCAATGCCCAGCTGTTCCCTTTTCCTTTCCTGAATATATTGACTATTCCTGTACGATAATTCCATAGTTATAGCTGTCCTCTACTGCCAGAAGTGAACATTCTCTCTATGTACGTTTAGGCAGTCGACAGCCTATTTGAATCCTGGGAGTTATCACAAACAAGCCCTTTCCTGTCCTTATTCGATGTCCCGATTTCGCACCAGCCATCACAAAGGAGCAATGGGGTGCGGCAATCCTGCCTGATTCTTCCTCTCCCTGGACCAAGGGTACTGAGGGAATCGTAGCACCGCCATCCATGACAGAGTGATGGAGCCCCCACGATCTGCATTACCACACAAGACGATGTCATTGCCCACTAAGCCATTGGGGCAGCTCTTTTACAATGAGTCATTCATCCCCTCAGCTATCCAGGCCATGTTTCTGTTGTAGCGGATTCAGCAGTTCTGATGTTTTTCCATCTTGAAGCAGTTACCCGTTTCATCCCACGCTGTGTCCTTTCTCTCCAGCCCTGCTCCTCGCCCTCCTGCTTTGCACAGCTAAAGAAGTGGAAATTGTTTTTCACAGGAAGTGATTCACAGAGAACGTTGTTACCGTTTAAGTAAGCTCCTTCTCTTCAGATGTGGAGAATAAAAATGTGTTTCTATACAGCATCAAAGAAACACTTGTCTGTTGACTCGGGAATCTTTCAGTTTAGCAACTAAACTTTTGTCGGATTTGGGGCAAGAAGTATCTTGTGACCATTCCCAATATTTTCATTTGGTTTTCTGGCCAACATGTACTGACTCTTTGCACTTTCTTTCTTTGTCTTCAGAGATCATTCTATTGGATATTTAAGCCCTTGATCACAAGCCAAGCATGTCTCTTCTATCTTATTTTCCACATTTATCTTATTATTTTGGGCTTTTCCTCCTCTGTCTTACTCTACTTTGCTAATATAATTTTCAGTTGTCTGGCAGGATTCTCCTGTCCCCCGGCCACATGTTTCCCGGCAGCACGCCGTTAGTTGGCAGTGTGATTCTGCACTCCCGCTGTCTGTCAGCGGGATTTCCCAATGAAGCCACCCCACGGTGACGGGAAACCCGTGAGCGGGACTGCGCTGCCGGTGGGAACAGGGAATCCCGATGGCCGGAAAATTACGGCGCTCATGTCTGTCCTTTGGTCCACCACATTGGTTTTCATTCATTTCTTCGTGCACAGCACGCATGATAAAGAGTAGCTGGGATATGCCGGGAGTCAATGAACCTTATAAAATGGTGTGTGATGACCAGGAGACTGTTCCCGGACAGCGGTATGGCCAGGTATTTTGTGGTTTTTGATTGTACCCCGATGGATTGTAGGTTATCAGAGAGTTAAGTAATAAAGCTGAGAATGAAAAGCCGATAAAGAAATAAACAAAGAGAGCAGAAGATGGTGAAGGAGAAAAACAGAGAAGGGAGCAGAAAATATTCTGTACCTCCTTTCATATCCTGAGGACTCTACAAAGCACGTGACAAATCAATGTTTTTGAAGTGTAGTCACAGTTCGTAGAATCCATAGAATCCCTATCGTGCAGAAGGAGGCCATTTGACCCATCGAGTCTACACCAACCTCCAAGAAAGAACACTCTACATAGGCCCACTCCCCTGCCCTATCCCGTAATCCCGCACATTGCCCATTGCCAATCCACCCAATCTGCACATCTTTGGACTAATGGACTGAACATAGGCCTTGCTTGATATTCCTTTCTCAAAAGGGTTAGAACCAGGGGACACAGTCTCAGAATGTGGAGTACGCAATTTGGAATTAAGATGAGGAGGGATTTCTTTACATGGAGGATGGTGACTATTTGGAATTCTCTACCCCAGAAGGCTCAGCCACTGAGTATGTTCAAGTTAGAAACAACAGATTTTACATATTAAAGGCATCAAGGGATCTGGGGATGGGATGGAACAATCACATTGGGGTAGAAGATCAGACATGTTTAGTTGTAGGGAACCTACAGCCTGGAGGCCACAAGCGGCCCATCTGGGTTCTGAGTGCTGCCCATGAGACAGTTTATTGACCGTTCCCCACACGCAGGGTTGTCACATTCACCTGATTTCCGCCCGCATAGTTGTTTTCCTACCGGTGTTACTGAAGTGATTCGCACGTTAAGCAAGGGCAGGTGAAGTGAGGTGCGTGCGGATTGCACACAACATCGTCTGTGTGAGCCGTGTGGTCCACCTCTGTCCAAAGTGTGAATATTTATTTTGTTTTTACCATTTGAACTTGATGAGAGCTCTATTAATATATAAATGAGTAAACATTTTCTATAACACGTTATGAAATATTCAGCGTGTATTTAATGTATTTGGTTTTATTCATGAGATCGTGATTAGTGAACAAGCCACATTTCCATCTTGCGGCCCACTTAGATGAAGGAGGGCCTCTCATGCAGACCACTTGATAGCCCAAGTTGCCCATCACTGATCGAGTTGAATAGCACAACAGGCTCGAGAGGCCGAATAGCCGACTCCTGCTCCTAGTTCCTATATTTCTAATGCAGACAAGCCTGGATTGACAGATAAGTCCAGGATTGGGGTGAGTGTGAGTGGGAAGGAGGGGATTTGGGGTGGGGAGTGGGTGGCTGATTTCAAGAGACTGGGAGAGAGAGATAAGTTGGCGGGGGGGGGGGGGGGGGTGGGGGGCGGGGGGGGGGGGGGGGTGGATGATCTTCTGGGGTGCCTCCATTGGGCTGACCAGGCCCCAAAGAGGGGGGTATGTCATCCCCTTGTCGAACACCAGCCCCCTGCAGCTAAAGCTTCTGGGCATCTTGCATGGTATGGGCCTGCCCTCGCTATGGGTAAAACGCCGGCAGGGGAGGGAAGAGGATTAGCCCAAGGCTGGGAGTATCATCTGATGCATTCCCTGCAGCCCCGTTACATTTCAAATAGGGGATGGAGGGGGGTGGGGGGTTGTGGGGAGGGGTTAGGTGGTGAGAAGGCCACTCTGGTTTTTACGCAACCTCCACCTTCATGCCCGCTGGTGGAGGGGTGTAAAATCCTGCTATTAGAACATAGAACATACAGTGCAGAAGGAGACCATTTGGCCCATCGAGTCTGCACTGACCCACTTAAACCCTCACTTCCACCCTAGCCCTGTAACCCAGTAACCCCTCCTAACCTTTTTGGACACTAAGGGCAATTTAGCATGGCCAATCCACCTAACCTGCACGTCTTTGGACTGTGGGGGGAAACATAGCACCCGGAGGAAACCCACACAGACACGGGGAGAATGTGCAGACTCCGCACAGACAGTGGCCCAGCGGGGAATCGAACCTGGGACCCTGGCGCTGTGAAGCCACAGTGCTAGCCACTTGTGCTACCGTGCTGCCCCATGTGCTACCGTGCTGCCCATTTGACTGTCGAGGCTGCTAGTTCCTGTTGGGTTGAGAATGAAAGCTGACCTTTCATAACACAGAGAAAATATTTGCACAAACTTTTAAAAAATAGGCATATTTGATACTGAGGAAGGTCTTATGGATTTATTTCAACATTGGCCAAAGTGCGGTGCACTCTGCGCCAAGTTATTAGCAGCATAGAATTAATGGGTGTCTGAACCTTGCACTTAATGTTTATTTGTGATTACATTTTCAACTTCTGCACCAACCGATAACCAAAAATGCGCAAATAGAGAATAATGTACAACTGAGAGTGGGTTATATTTTAATCCCGGTGTTCAGATGGTTTATGTAGAGAGTCGTAACTCAGCTCAATATCGAAACTGCTATTTCTCATAAGGTTCAGCAGATATATTGAGAGAATAGACAGGGAGGAATGATTTGCATTATGGAACCTAGTCAAGGGGCTTTGGTTTAGGGAGAATAAAAGACCAATAGACTCATTCAGTTAGCATTTCTGTCCTTGGCCTGCAGTGTTCCAGTAAAACTTAACTCAAACACGAGGAACCTCACCTTCCAATTATAGCCATCTGGACTCATCGTTGCAGACCCATCTACTCTGTCTCATGTATAAAGACAGCAGTCTTCATCGAAGTCTTGTCTCAGTGAGAGCCTTTATTGAACTGACTGGAAATGTCAGTCTACAGTACTTGCCTCACGGAAAAGTCACATGATGATGGCAAGCCAGTTAATCAGGCAGCACATGGTTACATTTCCAAAACCCAAACATCCCACTTTTCATGCAGAAAATAGATACAAACATCCCCCTTTATCCTAGCAACCAAAAGGCACATTTGCATACACGATCCGGTGTGACTGTGAGTTACCCACTATATACCCACTGTTCTCATGCATTAACAACTGTTTGTTCCATTCGTCTGCACAGGCATTGCACATTGTCTTTAGACCATGCAGGTCTCTTAATGGACCAAATGCAATTTGACTTAGGCTGTTCATCTGTATGATATATAGAAAGTGTTGTTCCCGTGGCCCTTGCTGCCTTGGTGACAGTTGTTGGTCCATTGTGATTGTTGGGAACCCATGGACCGCTGATATTAATGGTAGTTCTGTACTCAGTACAGCTGGTGGGATCCCTCCCCTCTGACCGACCGATGGCTGCGAAAGAACAACTTCACTCATTCTCGGATCTGCCTGCACTTGGGCCGGTGTATTTGGTCATTCACCTCCACCGAATACAACTGAGGTGACAATTTCTCTATACATGTGCCAAGTTTCCACATGGGCTGACTCCTGCCGAGAGTGTTGAAGGTTAGCACCCTGACTGGCTCTCCAATGCTCGGCTGTGGAATGATTTCGTGATCTTGTCAAACCAAAATTTGGCTTTCTGTCATTTCACCTTAGTCTTTCACTCATTCCTGTTGTTATTTCTGCCTTCAGTAGCATCTTTGGTACTGGAAGAGTAGTTTGCATGTGGCATGACATTCGTGTCTGGACTACCCTCCATGCCTTCATGGGTTTCTTCACTCAAGGATTGCCTTGTATACATCTGTGCTAGATTTACTCAATTTCTTTCACTGCCACCTCAGCATTTCCATTCTACTGGGAATAATGCAGAGATGATGTGAAGAGCTGAATTTTCCAATCTTTTGTGAATTGATTGAATTCTTCACTTGTGAACCGAGGGCCACTGTCCCTCATCAGAATATCTGGACTGAGGTGTCCTTTCAGGCAGCCTATGATTTTTCTCATCATAGAATCATAGGGCTGCATGGTGGCACAGTGTTTAGCACTGCTGCCTCACGGCACCGAGGTCCCAGGTTTGATCCCGGCTTTGGGTCACTGGAGTTTGCACATTCACCTCGTGTTTGCGTGGGCTTTGCCCCCACAACCCAAAAATGTGCAGGCTAGGTGGATTGGCCACACTAAATACCCTTAATTTGAAAAAATGAATTGGGTCTCTAAATTTAAAAAACAAAAATCATAGAATCAGAGAATTTACAGTGCCGAAGGAGCCCATTTGGCCCATCGAGTCTGCACCAGCCCTTGGAAAGAACATCCTACTTAAGCCCACACCTCCACTCTATCTCCGTAAGCCAGTAACCCCTCCTAATCTTTTGGAAACTAAGGGGCAATTTAGCATGGCCAATCCACCTGACCCGCAAATCTTTGGACTGTGGGAGGAAACTCACGCAGACACGGGGAGATGGTGCAAACTCCTCACAGACAGTCGCCCGAGGCCGGAATTGAACACAGGAACCAGGGACCCTGGAGCTGTGAGGCAGCAGTGCTAACAACTGAGCCACCGTGCTGTCGTTGATGTCAGCTGGTCTAACTCCCAGTAGTCAGAAACGTAGTCTATAGTGGCAAGATAATCATTTCCTGCCAAAATGAAATGGTCTACTCCCAGCTTCATCCATGGTCTGTCTCGGATGTAATGCTTCATCAACGTCTCTCAAGCTTGTTTAGCTTGCTACTCATTATCACACTGCACTGGACAATGTGGTCTTTAATTTTATGTTACTCTAGTAGAATACTTCTCTTTTCTTTTTCAAAGTTGATTCAGTTCTTTGATGGCTTGCATGGATGTGCTTCTGCGTCTCTCCTCTCATCTCCTGAGGGATTTCCTCTGTCGAACATGCCACCTTGGGCTGCCAATTCATCTTGGAATACCAGAGATGCACGTGTAGCCACGGGTGTGTCTTTATTACTCTCAGGCCATCCTTTGATCACTGCTTCTTGTATGACTTGTACCTTCTTATTCGCTTGATACTCTCCTGAGTCAACAGTGTAACAGTCATAAACCAAGGGCGGGGATTCTCCAATAATGGGGCTATGTCCCCACACCCGCGAAAAAAACACGTGCAAATCACTCTGGACTTACCTGGAGAAAGTCCAGGGTGATTCACTGATTTTCAGGGGGCTAGCAGGGCCCCAGAGTGCTCCTTGTAGCTCTGGCTGCCGATACGGGGCCCTGCACTTCCAGTCGGGAGTCCGCGCATGCGCACGGCGGCGGCCTGTGATGGCCGCCTTGCGCAACATGGCCGACCCACACCACGAACCAGCACCAAGAAGATAGCCCCCCCCCCCCCCAGAATGTGCACGCCCGCGAATCGGTGGCCCCCGATCGATAGCCTGGCCGTCCTGGAGGCCCCCCCCCCCCCAGTGAATGATTGCCTCGCCCCCCACCAGGCCGGCCGCAAACTGAGTCCGCAGCCTCCACGCCGAGTGCCCCATGAGTGGAACCATGAGAGAACCACACCGGCGGGAACTCGGCCGGCTGCACTTGGAGAATCGCCACGAGGGCCTCTTTCAATAGCCCCGACCGCTCTCGCCTGATTAGTGGTGATTCTCTGGGACCGGAGAATCGCTGGAGCGGCATCGGACCTGATCTTGGGTTTGACACCCATTCGCCGCCCCCGCGCCGAGCTCGATTTCGGCGCAGAGGCTCGGAGAATCCCGCCTCATTTATCTCCAAAAGACTTGACGGAATTTATCTGCTGATATCTCTCGAGTGGCCACCTAGAATACCATACCATTCCAACAGTGCAGAAGGAGGCCATTCTGCACATCGAGTCTGCACCCACCCTCTGAATGAGCACCCTACATAGGCCCACACCCTGCCCTATCCCTGTAACTCCACCTGACCTGCACATCTTTAGAGTGTAGGAGGAAACCGGAGCACCCAGAGGAAACCCATGGAGACATGGGGAGAACAGGCAAACTCCAGTCACCCAGGGCTGGAATTGAACCGGGTCGCTGGTGCTGTGAGGCAGCAGTGTTAAACACTGTGCCACTGTGCTGTCCACCTGTACACACTTGTGTGCTTCTTGCAGTTAAAACTCTGCTTTCCCCATGCTGTGCATGAAATGCTTCACAGTATTTGCATCCAGCCCTTTGTATGTGGTTGCTTCTGCATCGTCTCACAGCAGAATGTATATCCTGGTCTACTCTGTCATTCACATGCTCTAGTTGACATTTCACAACTTCCGCATTTCAACACATGTCTGTCGCATCAGTTTCTCATCCTTCATTACACTTGTTTTCAGAAAGGGGTCTCTCACTCCTAAAACCAATCTATCTTTAATCAGAGCATTATTTAGCTGTCCAAATTCACATCATTCTGCCAACTGTATTCCTGCCATCACGCACCACACAATGTTCAAATGTAACATTCACTCAAGTTTCAAAATGTGCATTCAAGGCTTTGAAAATCTGTCATCTTTATCTTTGCTTGTCGGCTAGACGACTTAGAGTGTTGTACACTTTGTAGCAGTCCTTCCCCAGCAGTGTTAACAGTGTGGCTACTCTTATCAGTTCAGGCTTGTTAATTAAATCTGTTGCAATTGCCCAGTGTTGGCATTGTAAATGAAAAAACTGCCAGTTTGGCCACATATCACTGTCCAATGTCACTGGAGATGGAATTGGAAAATCTACTCCATTTTTACTCACTCAGCAATTTGCTTGCAGCTTTTGTGGTCCTTTTATGTCTGCTCTTCCTTCGTGCTTTTTTTCTTCAGCCAGTAATTTCACTTGCAGCCTGTGTGCCATTTTCTTTCTCAGAATCTTTTTCTTTGCAGATTTGTACTTTTCTATGCACCTTTCTGAGATGCATCTCACTTGCAGCCTTTGTCTGTTTTGCTTTGTTCTTTTCAGCTGCTCTCGCAGATTTAAACAAGTCTGTGTTGCTGGGTACACACTGTCTTATCTGCACCTTTTCCAGAGTTCAAAAATCTATTTTTTCATCACTTTCTGACACCATGGTAAGAATTTGCGGATCAGGCACGTGATCGACCTGGCCGAATGTAAGATTTCATCAAATGACGTTGGGCGCTCTTCCCGATGCCATTGCGCACACGTGCGAGTTGAAGTTCAGATGTGTATGCTCTGACAATCAAGAGCCAATTTAAACAAATCAAACACCAATTGGCTGGAATTTTACGTTGCTCGTCTGCCTTTATGGTTGGCGGGCAGGCCAGTTGGCAAGGTGGCTTTTACGCTTAAGCTGCAACCTCGATCCAGGATGGCATGGAAGGTCAGGACTCAAATAATATTAACAAATGTGCCTGGAGAGTGAGGTCTATGTGTGATTGTGTCGTCTAGATAGTCGTGGCATTGTTTTGACATCGATATTTATTTTTCACTGGTCAACAGCTCCCCAGCCGCAGACCCCTTGAGAGAGTAAATCGGAGGCTCTAGTCAGCATCTTTATTTTTCCCGGCAACTGCCCTCTTCCTGCTTTCCACAGCAGTGCTCAACCTTACCTGGTGGATGTTTAAATGCGAGCTGGCTGATGATTAGTTTGCCAGTGTGAAGTCGCGCTTCAGGACCGAGAGCGTGTTTTGCGCGCTCACTTCTGGGCTCTCCGAGTGCTTGCTCCTGATGGGCGAAAATGCAGGCCCATCTTTCACATATTAGAACAGCAGTCTTCATCAGTGTCTTGACTCAGTGAGAGCCTTTATTGTACTGCCTGGAAATGGCAGCCTACAGCGCTTGCTGTTTTGTTATGCTCTTGATGTAGCATAAGCTGCTTCCTTGATGTGCACTCTGACAAAGGAAGGTTCAGACTTGGAGATAGCTTTAACACGTTTATTTCTGTTAGCGATTCTCCTACTTGGATTCGACTCTATTGTTAATCCTACTATAACTACTCAGACTGACGAACCCGTCTGCTACAATCCACGTGGTGGGTGTGAAGTTCAATCAACCCTGTGCCTGTACTCACTGAGTGTCTCCACTGGAAAGAGACTGAGCATGTGTGATGTGTCCTTTTATATGGGTTGGTGTAATGCCCTCCTGTGGTAGTGTCACCTCTATGTGTATCGTGAATGCCCATTGGTCGTGTCCTATCTTACTGACCTATTGGTTGACTGTCTGTGTGTCATGTCTCTGGTGTTCCCGCTAGTGTCTAGCTAGGTGTAGTGTATGTACATTAACCCTTTGTGTACTTACAGTGATGTATATCACCACACTTTAAAGTGACAATAGCAGCCAGTTAGTCAGATACTACAAGATTGCATTTCCAAAATCCAACAACCTCTGTCCTCCATTGCGATACTGCTGCTTTCTTTGCCATGTGCCGATTTGAACCTTGTTTTACATGGTTTTGCTTTTGGACAGAACGGTCTATTATTCTGCCATTCACTCTCACTCCGAACATGCGTTTGATTCTTTTTACACCCCTTCGCCTATCACTCCATGACCTCTTTGTCATTTAATCTCTGTGCCCTCTACCCTATTCCAGAAATTACTTTTTGTTCATCCTACCCCTTCCCCTTTCAACAGCATAAAACCCATCACATGTCTGACCTCTTTCAGTTCTGAAGAGGAATCAGATTTGATTTTAAATGTTAACTCTGTTCCTCTCTCCACAGATGCTGCTGCGTATTTCGGGCATGTTTTGTTTTATTCACTCAGTCTGTTCCTTTCAAACCCTTCACATTTTTGTCAGCATCACCAGTTATGCTGTGGATCTAGAAGCAAAACTCTTAGGATTTTGCTATTATACTCTCAGGGGATGACATGAACTGTTTGGAGTGAGATTCATGATCACAACAGACAAATTGCAGACCCATTTAAACAAATGGAGCTATGTTTACATTTAAGAGTGACACGTATCAAAATAGATTACAAATTTAAAGCAATGTGAGTATCACTGCTATTAAATCTAGTCATCATTTGGGTTCAAACTCCTGATCTGGTTTACTGCTCAAAAGCCGGGGCTTGATGTAAAATATTATACAGGCTTTACTGCAAACTCTAGTCCTGTTATAAGCCTGGCAAAGGCCGGTCTATAACTTCTAAGCTTTGTCTATTGTGTTCAAAGACACAGGCCTAAAGCACTAGGCCTCATTTATAATAGTTCACAGGCCTAGATGCCATCTGATGCTTAATGAGAAGTGTGAAAATCGCCTTGAGTAGCAATGGAAAATAGGGGAATAGTGGATCAGTGGCTCATTTTAAACTACACTTTCTTTTCCCCTAAGTTGTTTTACTTGGCACCCTTCTGAATAAACCATTTTTCTTTTAGCTTTTGGTGCACGAGAGCTGATAATTTATTGTATTAATTAATATCCCTCTGGTTAGAAGCCTTAATATTATAATCACAGGAGTCCTGAGAATCATAGAGTTTCAAACTCAAAGGTTTATTTAGTAAAATAAATGCAAGGCCGTAAAGAGGTGGGCAGTGGGTATAATCCTGGCCGGGGCCACCCGAAGGTGCTGGTTCTCTTCCTGGCCAGCTTTTATCAGTCCAGTTTAACGAGCCCCGCTGTTAGGCCTCCGCCCCTCAGCGGGGGAGCTCGTATTCCATGAGGCCCACAGGGAGATTAGTCGTGGCATCCCCAGTCTTGTGGGGGTTATTACATTTATCTTTCATTTTACCAGTGTTTTCTCATTGTACCTTCAAAGTTCCAAATTAGTACAAGGACATTTTGATATCACGGATGTCACTTGAAATTTTGCACCAGGCACCTTTTCATTTAACTTGGCTGCTTGTAAATGTGTAAAATATAAACTAGGCCCGAAAGGGCAGTTACAAAGCGAAACCTTGCAAAATGGGAGCATGGGGTATCAGGCGGAATTCTCCTGCCCTTCCTGCCGGCGGGAATTTCCAGTCCTGCTGTGACTGGTCCATAAAGGTCCGTCCCATGGACCTGTTCATTACTATGGCTGTCAGTCAAATTTAATCAGCGGCAAAAGACACCTCAGAGATCCAAGTAAGACTCAAAGCCTTGATCCTTCTTCTGTCAGAAATCTCTTAGCCGGTCGCTCGATGGACAGTGCTGACACCCGGGAATTTGAAACTTGGGAGTGTACCCTCCGCTCCTTGTAGTGAGCATGAAATCCGGGATTCCACTTCAACCAGGGCTGGCTCCACTGATGAGGATGTTGTCTTTCCGATGACATCCCTTCCAGCTTCTTGGCTGGACATGACAGATTCCGTGACGCTGTTCTAAGAAGCAGAGCAAGGAAATCTTCCCTCGTGTCCTGGCCAATCGTTACCCCTCAGTCAACTTGACGGCTGCATTCTACATTACAACACTGAATACACTTTCAGACGTCCTTCATTGGAGCTAAAGTGCTTTGGGACATCCTGAGATTTTTAAAATATATTATGTACATAATATCTGTTATTTTGATAAAAGGTGAGAATGATGGATTTGATCCTTATCCACGATACGTATTGAACCTATTCTTGTCATAGTTTATATGCATCAAATTAGTCATTAAAACACTGGGGGCGGGATTCTCCTTTCTGAGACCAGGGGTGGGATTCTCCCCTACCCGGCGGGGCGGGGGGTCCCGGCGTGATGGAATGGGGGGAACCACTCCAGCGTCGGGCCACCCCAAAGTAACCGTGGAGGGGCTAGCACCGGTGCTACGTGCAGCACAATCCATTCCAATGAGAAACTGAAGTCTCCGCACCTTTAGGGGCCAAACCCTCACCTTGAGGGGCTAGGCCCGCGCCGGAGTGGTTTCCGCTCCGCCGGCTGGCGGGAAAGGCCTTTGGCGCCACGCCAGCCGGGGCCGAAAGGTCTTCGCCAAGCGACGCGGGTCCGCGCATGCGCGGGAGCGACAGCAGCTGCTGACATCATCCCCGCGCATGCGCAGGGGAGGGTGTCTCTTCCACCTCCTCCATAGTGAAGACCATGGCAAAGGCGCAAGAAAAAGAGTGCCCCCACGACACAGGCCCGCCCGCGGATCGGTGCACCCCGATCGCGGGCCAGGCCACCGTGGGGCGATTCCCGCCCCCGCCCAATCTCTGGTGGCGGAGACTTCGGGATACGGCGGGGGCGGGATTCAAGCCAGCCCCCGGCGATTCTCCGACACGGGGTGGGGTCGGAGAATCCCGCCCTGAGTGTTGACACCGACGCAGAATTTGTGGACTTTCACGACAGCAAAATTGGCGGCGAACCTGGATTGATTCAGTAACCGTGGAGGGGCTAACACCGGTGACACGTGCAGCACAATCCATTCCAATGAGAAACGGTGCGGAATTCGGCGGGTTCGTGAGTGACATTGGGAGGCTGACAAGCTGCAGCCGCATATACACACTTTAATCTCCACGCACACTCAACCCAGCCAACAAGATGGCACTGGTTGTGCTGGAGCGTGCCCATACAGCTGATTGGTCGGTTGGGGCCAGAGGGCACCAAGGGGGGTGGCCTGGGGGGGGGGACACCGATATGACCCGAGTTCACAGTGGTCTGTCAGAGGCGTGGGCAGCTGCCTGGTTACCTTGCCGACTTCGGCAATGGTGTTCCATACCCGTCCACCCCGACCCCACAGACCACCTCCTGGCTACTCCCCCCGGCCCTGGCAGAAGCTCCTCCGGCCAGCGACACAACTGTCAGCGAACTATGGCGATGTTGGACAATTTCTGTACCCCCTCTCTCTCTCTCTCTCTCTCTGCAGCCCTCACTCGATTTTTAAAGCACAAGTGAACTGTGCCGTTGCGAACTCGGCCCATCGGAGGCGGAGAACCGCGGAGACCCCGAAGAATGCTGGGTCGTGCCCACTAATGACATGAAAACGATATTTACTGTATGTGCATTTCAGACCGCATTGACGCCGCTGTTGAGGTGACGGAGAACCGCAATTTTAGCGTCGGAACCTATTCTCCGCACAATCACTTTCCGCAATTTTGGTGTTAGCCAGCAGAGAGTCCCTCCCAGATATTTTAGCTGCTCCTTTAGGGGGCATCATTCTCCCTTTCTGAGTAATGAGCTCTCTTTGCAATCCAACGCACGTGGGCAGATATCCCACCTTTCAAATGACATCCTGCCTAACCGCACAATGAAACCAAACAATGGAGTGTTAAAGGAAAACTATACAACACATTCAACGTGTCAAACTGAGAGACAATCCAAATACTTTTGTATGCAATCTTCTTTTATTTCCCCTTTATTTGTTCAAGGGATATCCCTAATTGCCCTCGAAATGAGTAGCTTGCTCGGCCATTTCAGAGGGCAGTCAAGGGTGAACCACATTGCTGTGGGTCTGGAGTCACACGTAAGTCAGACCGGGTAAGGGCAGCAGATTTCCTTCCCTAAAGGACACGAGTGAACAAGATGGGGTTTTTAATTGGCGGTAGCCTCATGGTCACAATTACTGAGGCCAGTGTTGAATGTATTTCCGCAGAGCATTAACCCAAGCCTCCACATTACCAGTCCGGTGATATTGCCACTATCCACCGGCAACCCCTAAGTATGGAGAGTAACTTTACAAATTGGGCCTGGTTTTGTTAGAACAGAGAAGGTTATGAGGAGTATAAAGTGATGAAGTGATGAAATGATGGGACAGGGTAGGTAGAAATTGGTTGCTGTTGTGATGTATGGACGTGAATAAAAGGGAGAGAGATGAACTGTAAAGGATTTGATACAGAGAATTGAAGAAAATGTCTTCACAAGGAGTGGGTTGTACGACCGTGGACTCCAAGACCAGAGCTACGGATTGAGGCAGAAGCCAGCTCAACATTTAAAAACAGGTTAAAGGTTAAAAACTTTGGCCGAAATGCTCCAGCCATTCCCGCCGGCGGGAATTTCCGGTCCGGCCGACGGCAACCCTTCACCACCGCTGGTTCTCGGACGCCCGCTGCCGGCCAATGGCGGGCACGTCTGCCTCCGCAGAACAGGCCGCAGGATGGGCAGAGGAGTGGAAATCCTTTATTGGGAGTTTATTTGAATGTTTCTTTGCATGGTTAAATGACAATACAATAGTGGTAACATCACCCCTGGCATTCCAGTGGTTTTGTTCCTATGAGATCGAAGTTTGTCAAAAACAATATGGCATTGAGCTCACTGTGAGGGCCAATGAAAAAGATATCTGGCTAAAAGGAGTGGGCCCAAATTTGCGGACTGTATAATAGGAAGCACAGTCTGTAATATGGAGAGGGGTAAAGGAAGGTGGTGGAATTACCATCAATGTGGCAGATGGAATACATTATCAGCAAATGGTGTCTCCGCGTTATAAAAAGTGAACATTATAATTTCAATGTGAAAGCTAGAGGGGAATCAGGTAGTCTGGTTCACAAAAAACATTACAGCAGCTCTCGTGAACAGAGTCATGAACCAGCCAGCGGGCCACTGGGTCTTGTGACAAGAGGTATAAAATGCAAAAACTGAGACATGATGACTAATCTGCATAAAATTTTTAGTTGGACCACAGTTGAGAAAATGTGTGCAGTTTTAGCTCCACGCGTGAAGGGATGTCGAGACAAGGGAGGTGGAACACCACTGGAAAACTATCAGCAAATTCAAATACTGGACAAGACTTTAGAAAATCGGGGCAATTTTTGATAGGACAGCAGAGGTTGAGGTGATTTGGGAGATGGGTGAATAGGTGGGACAGGGCAGATTTTTTATTTAAAGTATAGAGTATGGAGTTTCTCAGGATTGTCTATCAATAGATACAGCTCTCTGAAATAGGGGACATTTTTCTGAGTTGACTCTGTCAGCTGGGGAACTTCTCCCACTCAGGTTCCAGCGCACAGTTAGAATGGTCGGAAAATGATACAGAGCCCACTCAGGAAATTTTGATGCTCCTTCCTGAGAGGACAACACCATAAAATACCCCTGTGCGTGTGTGTGTGTGTTTGTTATAGAGAGGAGGTATGTGGTTGTTCAAATAAGTCATCTACTGCTCACCTGTCACAAGAGCCTTGACTGAGTTAAGTCGGTCAGGCACAATTTAAATTGGTGAGGAAAATTAACCCGTCACTTGGGGGCCTGGGTACGAACCCATCCCAGACGGTTGGAGGGAAAGCCTCCTCCATCCTTTGGGTGGTTCTTGAGAAATTATGTTTTGAAGGGTTAGTAATGGGATTTTTGCTCCCAGCATCAAAAGCTTTTCACACTGAACCATTTGGAATCATTTGAAAAGTGCGTCATCGCCACCTGGTGGCTGTAAATACGGTGCTCCATGAACAAAGAAAACATTCTAAATATCATCTTAAGAACATCAAATGCTGTAATTCATGGCAGGGTGTTCAATTTTGAAGGATGAAAAAGCTGGTTTGAATTTTAGACGGGATCCTTCATGAGAGCCGGCTGCACTCGGACAATTGAATCTCTTTACTCGACCTATATAAAAACGCAAGGATCATTCAGAATGATGCCCAAGAGAGCAAAGCAGGGATGGGATCAGGGTCAACCCAAGAGAAAACCAAAATGTCAACACTTCTGGCTCACCACTGCGAACTGTGGGGAACTATTATCCGTGAATTGTCTACTTTGGCGCACTCTAGTATTTGAGGAAGCCAGTGGTAATGGAACAAGTATTTATTGAATACGCGGCAATACTCTGCCTACTGCAGTAACTCTCTCCCAACCCTGTTGGGACAGCCAACAACTCCGGGCCCCGCCTGAGCCGGCTTTTGTGTGTAGGTCTTTAACGAGCTCCAGCTGGGGGGCCTCCGCACCCTATCTGGAAAGCTCACACTCCAATAATCCCACTGGGAGATCGACAATGGTTTCCCCGTGGTCCTTGAGGGGGTGATGACACACACCATTCTAGATGGCCAACTCAATGGCATCACCAACAAACTGAAAGGTTTGAGGGGAGAGATGTTTGGGAAATCCCCTCTTCGACGGTCCATTCATTCCAACCCACCCCCCCCTCCCCGCCCCCTTCTGCTATTTTGGGAGGTACCCAAATTGTTTCTGGTGAAGGAGTTTGTTCTGGCTGAAAGCAATTGTTTTGAGTCTGTGATGTTGTCAATGGCTTAGATGTTCGGATGGGGAGGAATGTCCTTTTGCGCCAAAGAGTAAGGTGCAAGGTCCAGCAAGAGAGATCACACTTTCCACATCAGCTTCTCTCTTAGTCCTGCAGTTAGGGTAAGAGGGTTGTTAGGAAGAAGCTTGTGTGTTAGAGATTGCGGCAGAACAACGATAACACCCTACACCACAACGCGAACACAAGCATCTCCGAGATTGCAAAGCGGCCTTGCCTTGCCTTTATGAGCCTACAATCTGAAACACCAGCTTAACATCACCTTATCCTCCTCCTTTGACTTGGCTCGTCCCCTTTATTCAATCACGGCCTGTGCTGCACCATGAGTCTTCCTGCACATTTCCCAGCTCAGAAAAAACCCCAGGAAACATGTGAAAGCAAAATGCTCGCGAGCTGCATCGCAGCTGAGTCAACACAAAGTTGCGAGCAACATTCTTTCATCGCAAAGCAACTCATTTTCAACTTTTAAGAGACTGGCACTGACCTCATGGCCGCTGTAAACCATGTGGTGTGTGGTTAAGGCGGCTCTCACTGACTGTGCCCTCCCGACTGAGGTAGGTCATGAGGAGTTGGTCGAACATTCTGTCTCTGACCCAGAGATAATGTGTGGCCCTTGGCTGTCCCACCTGATCCGGAGTGTGTAACGACCAAAGTCCAGGCAAACTTTTAAAAAATAATCTTTGCTTTATGCTGCAACAGCACAACTAGGATCCGAAAGATTTACAGAACTGCGCATAATGTGTGCAGCAGAAAACAGCCAATTCAATTCAGACATTAGATCCATTCAATACAGTGACTGTGTATTACCAGATGCATCTTAACCACCTCACTAGACTTCTCAAAGAGCTTTACAGACAGTGAGTGTTTGTGAAGTGCGGTCACAGTTGTGTTGTAGGAATGGCAGCAATTTTGCAGCCAGAAGGTTCACATCATCAGCATCGAGATGATGGACAGGTTATCTCTATTTCTTTGTGTGATATTGATTGAGGGATAAATACTGGCCAGGGCACCGAGCATGACCCCCTGCTTTTCTCCAAACTGTGATGTAGGAGGTTTAACATCTCATCTAATTGTGGAGCACCCCTTCAAAACTGCACTGCAAGGTCAGCCTTGATTTTTTTTGTGTGTGTGTTCAAATTCTGGAGTGGGACTTGAACCTGGAATTTTGTGACTTAAAGGTGAGAAGGCTCCCGACCGAGCCACGGCTGGGGACCTGAACTTCGTCGATGTGGTAATCTGTGTCGGGTTGCCACTCCTATCCCAATTTCTTACCTGAAATCCTTATCTCGCCCAACCTTCCGACTCAGGCCGAGTGAGATTAGAGTGGTGCAGAGTGCTCCTTAGGCCGAGCGTCGAGGGGCTGCTCTGTCGGAGGGGAGGAAGCCACTCCTCTCTTTTTGTACAGTGCTAGCTGCAATGACGTAGGTAAGTTTAATGGTCCTTGACGGGATAAGGTTAGTGGGCAGTATTTGGGGAGTGGGGGGGGGGGGGGGTGGTTAATGGGAGAGAGTGGTGTGTTGGGGGGGAGGGTTAGGCCTCGGGGAGGTGGGTGTAGGGGAAGGCCCCTGAGGGGTTGGGTGGGGTGAGGCAGTCCCAGGGGGGCATGGAGGGGGGAGGGTTAAGAGGGGTTGGGAAGAGAAGTCCTGCAGGGGATTGGTGTTGGATCTGTGCAATAGTTACCCTGAAGTTTGAAGAGGGGTTAATTCTTCTAACCTTTTCTGGGTAACTATTGGAGTAACTCATTCAGAACCATTCATAGTTTTCCATTTAAATTGCAAATTTACAGATGCGGTTCCCAGCCAAGGAGAATTGCCCGGGGTGGGTAGGGGAGTTCCAGGCAATTGCCGTGCATACCTTAGCAAGGAATGTCCGAATGGGATTCCCCAGTGCAGCATTGGAGTGCACTCCTCCCCTCTGGTATAATGCTGGGGAGATCGGAGATTCTGGCCTATAAGTGACTCACTGGAAAATGCCCCATTGTGAACCTGCATGGATAGCCGGGGCAGTAAAGTAAAAGTATCACATTGGCCCTGTCATGTTTTTCTCTGAGTTTTGAATTCAGGGCAAATGTGGGCGAGCTTTATCCTGCCTCTTACCCTTGCTAAATCCGAACTGTGAACTTTTGACATGGAGGCACCGGGAAAAACGTGCCACTGACCAGCTCGCCTTTGATGAGCGTCACTTTCCTCACAACATGGAAGGAATCCTTTAACCCACCAGAACTGGATTTCCTTCTTAACCTTGACTCTGCCAAGGGCAAGTTAATTCAGGCAGAAAAGTCAAATTCTTATTGGTGATTAATGTGTCAGAGAGTGACATGATCACACCTACGATGTGACTATCAGTCATTACTCTCCCTGCTTTCAGCTTTCTGAGACAACGGCCTTAGGGGGCTAATTTTTAGCCAGTGATGGATTTTTCGACTGCAAAAGGGACTGGGAAAAACTGTCTCCAACTTATTTTCCATTTGACGACTATGATGTGGAAGCGCAATGGGTTGGAGGGATGGAAGGAAAGCATGAATTAAAAATCGGCAAAAGATGACAAGAAGGAATAATGGAGAAGTAATTACAGAGTGAGCACGATGTAAGTGTTTAAAATGATTTTCAATTCTATTTTTAAGAAGTTAAAGTGAGCAATGTGCTAAGAGTACAGCTCCTGACCTTTGACCATTTTTTATCACTGTGATATTAATGTATGTGGTCTCGTGGTGCAGTGGGCAGCGACCCTGCCACTGAGCCAGACAGAAGCTCCGGGTTCGAGTCCCACCCCAGGACTTGATGGCATAACGCGGTGAAACTGGTTGAGTGTGTCAACCTGCAAATCCTTCCAAAATGTGCCAATGGCTGGCGGTAAGAGCGGGGGGAGACACCTGGTCAGACACGCTTGATGTGGAGTGACCCCCTCGAGCCATAAGCCCCTGGCGACAGACGTAGCGACCTGTTCCGGGAAGTACTAGTGATGGAAACAGACAAAAAGATCTGCCACAGTGCACAACTATGTACAGGAAGTGAATTAGATTTGGAATATTAACGTTCGCTTCCATGTTGTAGTGATAGAAATGGAAACTTTCTTTAAAAAAAAATGAAGGGGGATAGTTTTGACATTGTAAAATAGTGTAACATAGACGATTGCGAGGCAACAGGTCCGATCACGACACTGATGAATTTTGTCCCCATTAGAGTCGGTGGAATTAAAAATCAGGAGAGATTTCAGTAACTCAGGCAACCAGATCACTGTGGTTTATGTTACACCACTGCTCACCGTTAGAATTACTGCCAGTCGGTCAAGGAAGGCAAACTTTTCGCTGCATCTGACAGCAGTCAAAGGGTTAATCTCCGGCTGGAGCTTTTTCAAAGCGTCTCAGTTCAGTGGTCTGGTTTATCTCTCCCTTTCTACTTTCGTTCCAGCTGACCTGTCACACAAGCTATATTACAACGCAGTTTTTGAACCAAGCCAGTTGCTCTAAGAAAAAATGCAAATCACTTACTAATTGTTAAATTAAATGAATATTCTCTGACACTGAGCTACTTTAACCCCATTGGGGATATTGATGGTCGAATGTTTAACATGACCGCATCACATTCCGCTGTCCACTATTTATTTGAAATGGGTTAATCCTTCCATTAAAATAGTACGTCGAGGAATGTTTTTTGAAGAGGTTGAATATTCAGACAGTATTACTGCCAACAGTCCATCATATTGTCTGCTGGTCTGAAAGAAAAATATACTTTTGAATATTATAGTCCAGATCATCCATCCAACTATGACCAGGCTGTGATTCTACCTGTCTATTAGAAAATGTCAGGACTAAAGTCCTGTCATTAGCTGGAAGGAAAGAAAATAGGCTACTATTTTGGATATTGATACTTCAGTACCCAGAGAGACCAATGCACATGCACGTGGAGGTTATTTGATTCAATATGCCTGTCCAAGCCCTTCAATTGCACTTGCCTCCCACTGCCCCTTTCTCCTCCGCTTTTCAATTTCCCTGCTTTCTACTCTGTTTGCTCATCAGCAATCTTTATCATTGGTGTTTGTGCTCCAGAGATTGAGAGGAGGGTAGCGTACGTATGATGTGCCCCAACGAACATCCAGGCCTCTCGAAGAAGGGTTCAAACTCGACTGCGAGGCAAATTTCCTTGAGTTGCCCCTACCTTGGCAGCAGGTCAATGGGAACAGAAGAATAATGGTAAGCAAAAATTGGAAACGGTGCTAAACGAAAATTGGAAATGGTGCTAAACGAAAATTGGAAATGGTACTAAACGAAAATTGGAAATGGTACTAAACGAAAATTGGAAATGGTACTAAACGAAAATTGGAAATGGTACTAAACGAAAATTGGAAATGGTACTAAACGTGCAGAATGGAGTGCGAAAAGCTAAAGTTAAAAGGGGCAATTCCGCATTGTGTCCATGGGGTTTGTAATAGCGTGGGGTGTCAACGAGACGGCTGCTTGAATCACAAAGTGATTTGTTGGAACAACAACAAGGAACAAGCCATGTGCAGACACAGCAGTTACAATACAGGCCTTTATTCCATAACTCAGCCCAACGCATCACGCAAGCTTGCTATCCTCCCATTGATTCTGTCTGCACCTCCCGCTGCCTCAGGAAAGCAGACAGCATTGTCAGAGACCCCTCACTACCTGGGCCACACTCACTGGGCTCCTGCTCCCCGGGCCCTGTGCTTTCTTCCCATTGGCTAGGGTTTGCGCGCTCCCGTGCGATAGATCCTGGGTGGGACACATGTCCCGTGAACCATTGCGCCTTAAAGGGGCCATGCTACCAAAGAATTGATCTGCGTACATCAGATTTACAGACCATGCCCTGCTAACTCTATTCTCCACTGAGAGGACTAGTTTGTGGATTCACCCCCCAGGGTAAAAATAGGACAAAGGCGGAAGAGGAAGCATAAAGATGCACCAAAGAAGCATGGGTACACAATTGAATAATGAAAATGAAATGAAATGAAAATCGCTTATTGTCACAAGTAGGCTTCAAATGAAGTTACTGTGAAGCCCCTGGTCGCCACAGTCCGGGGCCTGTTCGGGGAGTCTGGTACGGGAATTGAACCGTGCTGCTGGCCTGCCTTGGTTTAAAAGCCATCGATTTAGCCCTGTGCTAAACCAGCCCCTATGCTAAATCCCTATGCTTAGCCCCTGTGCTCAACCAGCCCCTAATTGTTACTATTTCAGCACCTGACCCAAGGCTCTGATTTCCGTGCAGAAATGAATGAGTACCACTGTGTTGTATGAGACAGTTAAACCAAGCCTCAATCTGCTGGTGCCAATACACATTAAAATTGCCATAGCAACTTCTTGAAGACAAGCTGGCCAATAGCGACAGGATTTCGGCTCACTCATTTATTTTGCTGCTTTCTGGCTTAGTTGAAAATAAAGTGACTAATTTTAAGGAATTAGAAAAGTACAAGCGCTTTGTACAATTTTGTATAAATTCATGCTCCTATTATTTATGTTAGTACCACAGGGTTAACATTAGAATAATAATTATATTGCTGCTGTTTGAGTAGATTTATCGCTGTAACACTAGTGTCTCCTTAAGGATCATAGCACAAGCTGCGAACCGAGAATATCAGTTAGCCCGGGGGAAAGGCGAGTTTTGCAGAATCTACCGATTCTTGGTAACTCCAATGCTCTGATTCAGTTGGAGGTGCGATGTTAAATGGCACCAGTTCTGCTGTTAACCACATCATTTGTTTTGTATCTTCAGAAACACCTGTTCTCCCTGCACTGTGGGGAACAGTGTTGGAAGGATCGACGGGTCGACCAACAGTCTGTCCTGGTCCACTCACGTTGATGCAACAGTCAAGAAAGCCCAACAACATCTCAACTTCCTACGGAAGCTAAAGAAATTCGGCATGTCTGCATCGACTCTCACAAACTTCTACAGATGTGCAATAGAGAGCATCCTATCCGGCTGCATTACAGCTTGATATGGCAACTGCTCGGTCCAAGATCGCAAGAAATTGCAGAGTGTGGTGAACTCAGCCCAACGCATCACACAAGCTTGTTATCCTCCCATTGATTCTGTCTGCACCTCCCGCTGCCTCAGGAAGGCAGACAGTATTGTCAGAGACACCTCACATCCAGGCTTTTCCCTCTTCCAGACCCTTCCATCAGGCAGAAGATACAGAAGTCTGAAGACCCGCACATCCAGACATAGGAACAGCTTCTTCCCACAGCTACTAGACTCCTCTACGACTCTCCCTTGGACTGATCTGTTCCCTGTAAGAACACTATTCACGACGCCAGAGGCAGGAACACTACCTACAGAGCCACAAGACCTGCTCCTCGTGACTACGGAGCTCTCATCATTGATATGAAGCATCAACGTTTGTGATGTCCCTGTTGGACAATGTTCTGGCTAGATGTGCCTGGTGATATTGGAACATGCGTAGGATCTCTTTCTAACTTATATATGATTATAGTTGAGAAAATCCTTCTGCATTTCACCAGACTAATACACCTTAGGGTGTAGCAAACTAGAAAGACCTGATCACCTTGGGTTTGATTCTCATTCTGTTCTCAGTCGGTTCAACACAGCTGGGAGGTTGCAATTATATTCAGATCCCTGGGGCTGGATTCTCTGATTTGAGGCCATGTCCGGAGGAAGTGTCTAGTTTTACAATGAAAAAGTCAGCGCCACCCCCGCACCGTGCTCCACCAGGTGGGGGCGGGCAGCCACGCCATGTAAAACTCCCGGCGCTCCCGACATAAACGGCTGGAGAATTTCTGGATCCGTGGCTGCACATGCGCATGGCGCTGACCTGCAGTGATCACGCCGTACAATAAGGCAACAGCCGCGCGCGGACCCGGGCGGCCAAATAGTGTCTCCCTGGACACCCCCTCGCCACCCCCTGGACACCCCCCCCCACCAGTCCTCCCAGCCCTCGCCAAAGCCCCCCCCCTCCCCCGCCAGCAACATGGCTCCCACCCGACTGTGGTGGCGCTGGACACAGTCCGCAACCGCCACACCGGGTTTATGAAAACTCAGACCGCATGCGACCCACGCGGTCGGGAACTCGGCCCATTGGGGGCGGAGCATTGGGGGAGGGCCTCATAGCAATGCTCTGACGGCGTTGCAACGGAATGCGCGCACGCCTCGATGACTTCGATTTAGAGGGGGCGGAGCATCCAAAAAATGGCGCCGGCCCTGATTCGGTCGCTAACGGCGATTCTCTGCGTGATCGTCAAATACGATTTGGACATTGGGCAACGGAGAATCCCATCCTTGGCCTATGCAGGGGGAAAGCCAATGATTTCCTTGTTGCTTGGTGACCTCTGCTGGAAAGTGTGTGACCATCAGGTGAAGTAAAAGGGACAAATCAATGGACGACGCTCCACAGTTGAATAGCCTGACAAAATTCGGGGGTTTGGGGGGGGGGGCGGGGGGGAGGAGGGGGGGGGGGAGGGGGGGGGGAGGGGGGGAGGGGGGAGGAGGGGGGAGGGGGAGGGGGGAGGGTGGGAAGGTGTGGGAGGGGGCCCCTTCCACCAAATCATGCCCCACCTCCTTCCGCCAAATCATGCCCCACCTCTTCACCCAGAGTGTGAGGGCTTGGGAAGCTTAGCATGCTCTGATACTGACTGTCGCTCAGAGTCAAAGGAAATGGTGTCATTGCCAACCATGGAAACCATGCCAGGAAAGAATAGCAAGGGTTTGGGGGAGGAAATCAGGAAAGTCCATGATCAGGAAGTGGAGAGACCTGGAACAGGAGGAGCTGATGGGATCAAGAAAAGGAAAATGACCTTACCTAGCTTCCTCTTGCTTTCAGGCAGAATGTTTGAGACTGTGAAGGCCTTAGTCCGGCCCTCAGTTAAAATGACGTGAATATCCCGACGGAGCCAACCAATGCAACTTTGTCATTTAAGTTAGACTCCTGGTTCTCTGGCCTAGGCAACATAAGATGACCCGAAACCCACCTGAAATATGGGGCACCTGGGCAATATGTATGTTACTCGGCAGCCCATCTGGAGCTGTGCCCAAGTCAAAGTCAACTCTTTCAGGTGAAAAACATGTTACTCTGTTCTCGGCAAAAGGGGCAGGACTGTTGAGTGAGGAATTATGCTTGAGGCTTCACATGAATATATTGCTTATAAAACCTGAGACTGAGAAAGAGGGAAAATCCATAAACACTAAACCATTGAGCCATATATTGTGCACCATAAAACTCAGGGCCAATAATAAAATATAATTACTTAGGAGATATTCGAAGACATCGTAACCTCTTGCAAATCTTCAAAACCACATGGGAAAAACATGCCAAAGAAAAATGCAGCTGATATTTTAAAAATAGAATTCAGAGAAAAAGATTTTTATACCTCACTGGTAGCTGGAAGTATCTGTAGTTCCTATGTATATATATGTGAAATGAAAAATGAAATGAAAAGAAAATCGCTTATTGTCACAAGTAGGCTTCAAATTAAGTTATTGTGAAAAGCCCCTAGTCGCCACATTCCGGCACCTGTTCGGGGAGGCTCGTACGGGAATTGAACTGATGTGCTGGCTTGCCATGGTCTGCTTTAAAAGCCAGCTCTTTAGCCCTGTGCTAAACCATATAACTGCTCGCTTTAGTGAGTTATTGATTGTTCTATACAGACTAATAACAACCTCCAGGCTCAATGGGTGAGCTGATGAAGGAGCATGGGCTATAGTTGGGAAAACTGTCAGCCAGGGTTCATTCTCCCTGGCATACGATCCATCCCTTGTAACTGCTCACAATTGATCATGGTTATACATGCCATAGAATCTAACATCACAAGGGACAACCATTCAATCCATCATGTCTGTACTGGCCCTTTGAACGAGATATCCAATCATTCCAAGCCCTCCACCCCGCCCCACACTAAGCACCGGTCTTTAACACATAACCCTGAAAATCTTCTGTTTTCAATCGCTCTATCCAATATGTTTTGGAAAGCTATGATTAAATCTACTCCCACCATACTTTCAAGAACGTCTCTCCTCACCTTGCCCAGGTCCTTGCATCCTTCTTCTTCAACCTGTTGCCTCTAGGTGGTGACCCTTCTGTCACTGGAAACTGTCCTGACCCGGCTTCCCTCTCTCTAGTCTGACGTGGTGCGAATTTCCAATATTTTGATGTTTGTCTCTGCTGACTGATACCAGGGTGATCTCTCTTGCCACGCAGTCCATGTACGACAATCAAACCATTTTGAACAGAAAAGCAATTTACTTTTGGTTGAATCATTGAGAGAGTAGAAGGGAGATAAGAAAAAGCAGGCCGGAATCTCATCCAGGTGTTCTGATGAAATTATAAACCACAAGTCAGAAACTTGACCAATTTTTGTTATCTGAACTTCAGGATTTGATTGTAACTTTAATAGCATTCCTTTTTGTTCATAGCTGCTGCCACGGCTGACATCAGAGGTTGGTGCTGAACAACTGTGACTATTATATATTTTGTAACTTTGGAGCTATGCCTAGATGACACTAGTTTCCTTGTGGGTTGCATGGTAGTACAGTGGGTAGCACTGTCGTCGCACAGTGCCAGGGAGCCGGGTTCAATTCTGGCCTTGGGTGACCGTGTGGAGTTTGCATGTTCTTCCTGTGTCTGCATGTTTGTGAGTAGACCCTTAAAGAATCAATGGGAAGAGAGTCCCAACAGATAAATACAGATGAAAGCAAATCAACTACGTGAGAAGCACAGAGGGAGATACACAAGAGGCAGTGTTAAGTGTTGGCTTCAGAGGTAGAATTGAGTAAGACCCTTGCCGGACTTTTAAAGTGAGGATGAAGATTTCGAATTTCGTACATTGGCTCCTGGAGAACTGGTGCACAACATTAAATGTGGGATAGGTGGGTGAGCAAGTCTTAATCTGGGATAGACATTAAGAGCTGGTGTTTTGGATAAGTTTTATTTTCATAAAGTAAACTATACATTAATCTATTCTTCTCTGAATTTATCCCTAATGATCATTTACAGATAATCATTATTTTGTATGTGAATCATCTAAACTCTCAAATTATCTTGCTCCTGTCTGTTGTGATTCACCAGTTTTTCTGGATATTGTAGGCGGAATTCTCCGTTGACTGATGCTGAAATCGGGAAACGCAATTGGGCGGAGAATAGGTTCCAACCAAAATCGCGCGGGCGCCGATTTGACGCCAAATCGCAATTCTCTGTCACCTCGACAGCGCCGTTAATACGATGCGGAACGCACGTACAGTCGGCACCATTTGCATATCATTAGGGGTCTGGTTTGGCCGGCATGGAACACCATTGTCGCAGCCGGATAGGCAGCCTTGCAACTGCACACGCTGCTGACAGCTCACTGTGAACTTAGGGCCACGGGTCGTATAGGTGTCCCCCCAAGCCACCCCGTCTATGTGCCCTCTGGCCCAGCTGACCAGCTGTATGAGCGTGCTCCAGCACAACCAGTGCCATCTTGTTGGCTAGGATGAGTGTGTGCGGCTGCAGCTTGTCAACCTCCCGAGTATCAATCATGGACCCGGCAAATCCCACACTGTTTTTCATTGGAATCGATTGTGTTCCACGTGGCGCCGGTGCTAGCTCCTCCACAGTCGCTGATTCAGGTTCAGGTTCGGCACCAGTTTTGCTGTCGTGAAAGTCCATGAACCCTGTCCTGACGTCAACACTTAGTCTCAGAAACGGAGAATCCTACCCTGTATATCTCTCACAGCTCACACGACACTAGTTTCTGAGACTACAACTGGCTTATTTACAGAGTTTTAAAATATTTCTACAATGACAAAATGTTTGTACTCATATTTATGCTAACTCTCGCTTCTAGGTCTTCCTGTGATTTCTGTTCTCTTAGCTCGGAATCCATATCCAGGCTTAATTAATCAAGCACAATCTGCATAGATCAGTTACCAGACAAAGGTCATCGAACACAGAACAATTGAACCACATGACACTGCACCGTCATTCATTCTATTCTGGATAATGGAGTTGAGACCACTACCAGATCAACCATGATCCTATTGAATTGCGGAATGGGCTCAAAGGATTGAATGGTCTATTACTGCTCCTAAGTCTTATGTTCCCATGTACACATTTATCATTATTAGAAATGTATACAGTTGGCATGCAAATGGCTAATGGATCTGAGTACATCAAACACCATTTTATATTTTAAACGGCTGGAATGCAGTGTACATATTTACAAAATACTTTGAATTGTGGAGAGCTTGATGGCACTCTGAGGTACATGTCCAAGGACACGGCTCCAGAACCCAGTGTTGCAATGAAAGCTTGACACTTCAAGGTCAATGTCACGGAATGGGCTTATCTAAATTGGACAGCTCGCCAATGTAATTCACCATTCTTTTCTTCAGCTTTTATTTTTCTGGAGTGCAAATTCAGAAATCAGCTATTGCAGTCCAATAAAACTGAATGCTGGTTATCGAACAACTTTGAGTTATTGCCGAAGGTTTTGCATGGATCAAAGAGCATACTTGAAGTAAGAAACACTTTCAACTATCTTTCCAAAGTATCATCATAAAAGGATCCGATTAAAGCATGAACACCATCCCCTTGTGCCCTCAGATTGCAACCATCTGTTCTTCACACACTTTATGCATGGTCTGATCTCCATCAAAGCCACCTGTTGGTGTTAAGAGGAGATGGTGGAGTAGTGGTAATATCATCTCGGCCAGTAATCCAGAGGCCCTGGCTAATCATCTGGGGGACATGAGTTCAAATCCCACCCTAGCAATTTAAATTCAATTAATACATCTGGATTTTTTTTTAAACAGCTAGGTTAGCACTGCTGCCTCACAGCGCCATGGGCCTGGGTTCAATTCCAGTCTCGAGTGACTATCTGTGTGGAGTTTGCACATTCTCCCCGTGTCTGCATGGGTTGCCTCCTGGTGCTCTGGTTTCCTCCCACAGTCCAAAGATGTGCAGATTGGCCATTCTAAATTGCTCCTTAGTGTCCAGGGATGTGCAGGGTAGGTTAAGGGGTTATTGGGATAGAGCGGGGAAGCATGCTTGGGTGGAGTGTTCTTTCAGAGGGTCGGTGCACTCAATGGGCCAAATGGCCTCTTTCTGCATTGTAGGAATTCTATGATTCTATGATTCAATAATGGTGACTCAGACAACTACAATCAATTGTTGTGAAAAAAAACTCCACCAGTTCATTAATGTCCTTTCGGGAAGGGAAGGAAATCTGGTATCTTTGGAAGTTGAAATAAAATGAAAAGTAAATAATTACATTTTTTAAAAAGAAACCGCTAAGTATTTAGCCCCACTGAGGACTTCTGGGATGCTGATTAGCCTAGTAGCAAGATGAAATAGATGTTTTCTTAAGCAAAGTGGAGATCTGGAGTCTAGGAACCAAGATCATAGCTACGCTTAGATGCAAAGCAGAGTCTCCCACAGAATCAAGCTGCTGTGCTGAAGAAGAAAGTTGTCAGTGTCAGTTCCCCCAGTAGTTCTACTCCAAACTAGAATAAAGATTTCCCCCAAAAAGCTGCAGGTCCTGTGTGGAAATTATTTGCTAGATTTGGCTCATGGTGTTAAAACCTATGGGATGTTGTTTTGGGATAGGTGTATTTTCAGGGTTTAGAAAAGTAGATAGATTTGGATTGGGGTAATTTAAGCACAGTGTCTGGGTAACCATTATTGTAGTTAATTGTAAATGTTGTACTTAATTGTTGTCTTTCATGCTGTGCATTTTAAAGTTTAATAAACGTTTTGTTAATTGAATGATTTACAACAAGACTGACTCCTTTCCTCACCGGGTTTAATCTCTTTTCACAATTTTTTTTTCCAAATCGCAAAAATAAATAGTTAAGAACCGGCGTTCCAAGTTTCCCTTCTGGGATTTGGTCTGCCCTCCTGTTGAACATCAGCGGGGTTCATAACAGGTGTCCTTACCTCGTCTGACCTACATGTGACTCCCAATCCTGAGCAATGTAGTTGACCCTTAAGTGAATGAGAAACTCAAGTTCAAAGCCAATTAGGCACAGGCAACAGATATTGGTCTTGCCCACATCTCGTGTAAGAATAAGAAAACAAAATCCCTAAAGCAATTCCGCTCTCCTCCATGACTGTGTTCCAATTCGGCAGTTGCTTCCGGAGTCTGGTGTCAGGCATACATATGACATGAACTGCCCAGTGGAGCTAGTTTTGAGCAACTCGTGCCTGAATGCTGGGCATGTTGGCTTGGGGGAGGACACTGCTATTGGACCACTTTTCTTGCCACTGAATTAGGAGAATTTTGCGAAGGTGCTGCTGGTGGTACTTTGAGGTGCCTGCTGTAGGTTTTCCAAGCCCCCGAAGGATGAAGGAGCACAGGGATCTCTGATGCCTGGGACATGTGATCTTAGTCTTGGTTTTGAGAATCTGGTCCTCAAATATTATTTTCCTCAGTCAGCCGAAGGCTGAGGTGTTGGAGGCAGTGGTGAATTTCATAGTCGATGCCTGCCTTCATTCAGAGGAGGTTCTCAAAAAATGGAAAACGGTCCAGATTTTCCAGGATCTTGCTGTTGAACTGAAGGGATAGAAGAAACAGCATCAACTATTGGCCAGTTTTGACCTCACAAAAGCCTTTGACTCTATCAACCTTGAAAAATGACTAAAAAGGAAAATCACTTATTGTCACAAGTAGGCTTCAAATGAAGTTACTGTGAAAAGCTCCTAGTCGCCACATTCCAGCGCCTGTTCGGGGAGGCTGGTACGGGAATTGAACCCGCCCTGCTGGCCTGCCATGGTCTGCTTTAAAAGCTAGCTATTTAGCCCTGTGCTAAACCAGCCCCCTAGACTTACCCTCCTCAGATTTGGCTGCACCATCCTCCGCCCACTCCACAATGACATGCAAGCTGTGATCCTCACTAATGGAACCACCACAGACCCTGCCTCAGTGAAGACTGGGGTCAACCAAGTCTGTGGCATCACACCAACTCTCTTCACCACCTTTCTCACTACAGTACTGCATCCTATCTCCAGTAATTTACCCACAGGCATGGAGACATTTTACAACACAGATGGGAAGCTGTTGAACTTATTCTGCCTTCACCCACAACCAAAATCCCTCAAAATTTGAGTTCCATTATGAAGATGACCTTTACGTATACGCCCACTCAGGAACTCAGCTCCAGGTCATCGTCAACTCTTTATCTGAATTAAATGAGTGATTGGGTCTTTCACTGAACACCTGGAAATCTAAAATCCTTTTCCAAACACCAGCCCCCCCATCGATGGAGATACAATTGTACAGTGTTTGAGTGAGACCACACCTGGAATACTTTGTGCAGTTTTGGTCTCCACATTTAAGGAAGGACATATTTGCATGGAAGCGATACAGCGACACATTAGATCTATTCCGAGGATAAAAGGGTATCCTATGATGAGAGGGTGAATAAATAGTGTCTAACCTTTCCGGTGTCACGGAGAGAATGTTTATGTTCCCTTGCTGCCTGTGATCGGTCTATTTTGCGATGATTGATTGTGTTTTCTTACCCACGAAGTAAGAGCCCCAATTACATTTTTCCAGCAGCAAGCTTTTGTGCATTTAAAAATAAAGAAGGTTATTTATTCTGACACACTTACCCCCAAATTAAGAGTGTCGTGTCACACACCCTCTTACACACATTCTCAGCAGTTTGAATTTCAGAATGGGACATGCCAGCGTTGGACGTGACACCAGTGTTTAGAAAAATGAAAGGCGATCTCATTGAAACACAAAGAGTCCTGGTGGGGCTTTGATAGGGTAGATGCTGAGAGGTTGTTCTAGGTGGCAGGGGAGTCAAGAACACAGGAGCACAGTCTCAGGATACGGGAATGATAATTTAGGACTGAGATATGGAAAAATATCTTTACCTTTGGAATTGTCCACCCCAAAAGGTTGTGTATGCTCCACCACTGGGTCAATTTAAGGTTGAGATTGACAGATCTTTGGACTGACGGGGGATCAGGAGAATTGGAGAGTGGGCCGGAAGGTAGAATTGAAACAAGAAATCAGCCATGATCATATTGAATGGTCCAGCAAGTTCGACGGACCTTTGGTCTTCTCCTCCTCCTGTCTTTTAGATTCTTATGATTTACTCCTTTTGTGTCTGGGTCTGATGTGGACTAATTGATAGAGATTGATTGCAGTGATTAGTCTACTCCATTATCATTGCGTCCGGTAACCTTGGTCTTTCTTTGTTTAACAGTTCATAGGTTCCAATGCAGTGTCCATGTTTGGCCACAAGATGCCACTAGTAACCAACCCTCTTGCAACCTGGACAGCGTGCAAGAAAAGCCTGTTCATCTGATAGATGATCCCTCGCTCAGCTCCTACTTCCAATCTCTGCTCGTCATGACCTTTCTAGTCACAATTTCATCAGCAGATTTGTCCTCCAAAATGTCCTCTCTTGTTCCTCTTGAGCTCCAAATCCACTAACTGCATACTCTTTCTGCTGATCGCATCTTCATTGTGTTAACCTGTCTCTAACGCATTACTTTCTAGGATTCAAAACTGCAGAACTCAACCCTTTCCTCCTACAACCTCCAGAAATTTAAAACTCCAGCTTGCCATCCCCAACCAGTACTTGATTCATTGAATATTCTTCCTTCACCTTTTCGATCCTGTTGTATGATCACTCGCCTTGCACCAAAACACTATAATTTAGCATTGGTTAAAAAAAAGACCACTGCCTGCAAAGCATGCTGAAGATGTCCAGAGATTGTGAGAGAGTGTCTTAATGGCACCATTAACACTCCCTTTGTCTTATATCCATAACATCTTTGTCAATCTCTCCCCAGCTCCGTTCAATCCCAGACCTTCCATTCTGCCAAACCACCGCTCCAACTATATAGTTCATTACGTTCTATCCCGTATAAGTTCTGTTGATGGGCTATATGGACTTGAAATATTGACCGGAATTCTCCGGCTGTTTGTTGGTGGCGGAATTCTCTGGTCCCATCAGCAGCGCCCGCCCACCATGGATTTCTCAGCGGCATGGGGTGGTTTCAATGAGAATTCCCATTAACAACGACGGGAACACAGAATCTCACCACTGGCAAATGGTGCGCCACTTCCCGCTGCCTAGAAACAGGCACCTGGGAGGCTGGAGAAACCCATCCTGAAACTCTGTTTCTCTCTCCACCGATGCTGCCAGACCTATTGCGTCTATCCAGAATTTTCTCTCTTTATCAGAGATTGTGAGAACTATATTAACTTATTTTGCACTTTGGCTTTTTTAGACCGACACTAGACTTCCAAAAATTGAAGATGGAACACCAAATATACTTCTAGATTGAGAATTCCAGTTAATTTGGGGACTGGGAAGGTCTGCTCTTGCATGTGTTTCCTGGGCAGACTTTACATTCCAACTATCTGAAAGCCAGGAAAAGGTGCAAGGGCTTCAATCCAAACTCAAAGTCCAAAGTCCAAGATGTGCAGGTTAGGTGGATTGGCCAAGATTAATTGCCCCGTAGTGTCCAAAAGGTTAGGTGGGGTTACAGGGTTATGGGTATGGGGTGGGGGTTGGGCCTTGGTAGGGTGCATTTTCAGAGGGTTGGTGCAGACTCGATGGGTCAAATGGCCTACTTCTGCACTGTAGGGATTCTATGATTCTATGAAGGCAGAACAAACTTGAAACTCCATAATCGCAGGGTAACATGGCACTTTCTAAAATGTTGAAATTTGGTTAAAATATCACAAGCCTGGTGGAAATGTGACGTAAGCTTCACATCACAACGGTGTGCTAATAAATTCTATGTAATTTTGTAAGTTACTACGCTGACAAACATCTGGTTTGTACGTTTATTAATTCTTGCCCAGCTTTCTGATTATTTTGCTATCTTGCCACAGGCTCCTTGTTAGTCCAGCCTATAAAATAGAGAATGCAAATTAATCGAGACTATGTGGCCATTAAATGTAAGGGATGAGCAACATTTTTCCATTGGGTGCTTCCAATTAGGTGTATTTCAGGCATTGGATCAATTCAAAAGGTTGCCTAGGCTGGTTTAGCTCAGTGCGCTACACAGCTGGTTTGCAATGCAGAACAAGGCTAGCAGTGTGGGTTCAATTCCTGTACCGGCTCAGAATTCTGAATTCTCCCTCTGTGTACCCGAACAGGTGCCGGCATGTGGCGACTCGGGGCTTTTCACAGTAATTTCATACTTGTGACAATAAAAGATTATTATTATTATTATTAATCCCAACTAAACCAAAGCTCAGAGGAGGAAGGTCTGTTGCTAAACATCTCCACTCTCTCAGCCCCTCTAAGGAAGGTAAGGCAACATGCAAATTTAAAGTGGTACCATGGTGCTGTGCTGAGTTAAATTCCACACAGCAGTTTAGCACCAAAGATGGTTTTCACACATAAATCTTTCTGTTGATTTGCTCAATGTTTTTACTCACAGCACTCTACATGGGGAACCTACTTTTACTTGTTTTAGAATGGGCACGCTCAAATGATCGAGAGCTTTTGAAGGTATATGTAACGTTAATGCATACATGACTCAGTTGCTGCTGAGGTGGTCTAAACGTTGTCTGAAAAATAAGGTTGATTCCAGGTTGAAAGGGGAGGAGACACGTGGGTTCGGGAGCACTGTGGACAGTCTAAATAAAGAAGACTTTTCTTAATTACAATCCATGATTTTGTTTCTAGTTTGCTCGTGGACAGTCCCAAGAAGACCATGGGCTGGATTCTCCATGAAACACCATGGGCCTGTTAACCCACCTGGGTAACCTTGGGTTGTTGCTGCAGTAATTGTGAAAAGTGAAAATCTATAAAAGGTCGAATGAGACACAATGTAAATCTATCCAATCTGCGGGCTAGCAGCTTTTCATTTTCTGAAATTACTGACTGGGGGTGGAGATGGTGAAGGGAGATAAACCAATGGAATTGGAGATCTTGTTTGTGTGTGAGTGTAGCTAGCCCTTGGCGAATGTTGTGTGGTGATAATTCTTCCCTACTTGGTTCATGCTGTGGGGGTGATTATTCTACACTACATTTCCCTTCATGGAGGTCAGAATTAAAATAGCTAAATTCTCTCAAGTGCCACCTCTATCCCTACATCACCATACACCATTATCAATAATAAAGACTCTGAGGATAAAGTGTACTGTAAATTTCAATGATGCTTCATCAACCCAAGCGATCCTTGCATTAATAACCTTGTTAAACCAGTGGGTCCCAGCTATGATAGATTGAGCTATTTCTCCCAACTTATAAAATGACATAAGCGATGATGAAGAATGTGTTCCACTGGACTAGATTTGATTGCGAAGAGCACGGAGGGGAATGTCCCAGTACTTTTCCCTCCAAATTGACGTTGTCTCTCCCAGGATACCACACGGTAACTGGCGGGGTTGGCGGGGGGTGGGGGGGGGGGGGTGTTGGAGCACAGAATATCTTGATGGAATTGATTTTTTTATTTGTTTAAGGGATGTGGGCGCCCACGGCTTGGCCAGCATTTATTGTCCATTCCTAGTTGCCCTTCAGAAGGAATACACTGCCTGAGAATGTGTTGGGGGCACATTCAATCATTGCGTTTCAAAGGGAATTGGAAAGTGACCCAAGGCGAAAATGTTTGCAGTGTTATGAGGAAAAGTCAGGTTGATGGGGGCGAGAGGGGGAAGGGTGTCTAGCAGAGCTGCTCTTATAGAGCCCACAAGGACACCAGGGGCCAAATGGCTCCTTTCAGTGCTGTACCCTGTTTGTGGCCGGAGGTTTCTGGCCCCTCCCACCGATGGGATCTTCTGGGCCCACCAATGGATATTTGAATGGTTTGCCGCATCTGCTGTGGATGAACGCACAACAGCCGGGCTGGAAAATCCCATCTATGGTCGCAACTGAATGGGACTGGCTGAAGTTCTGGCATGTTCCTAGGAATCACAGGTCTTTTTTAAAAAACAGCTTTATTTGAAGCTGCTCCCCATCACCAAAAAAGGAGTATAAAAGAAATCAAAAAATTTGAATTCTTCAATTTCAGGAATAATTGAATTCAGATAGAAAATGGGTCAAATTAAAATTTATCCGATTAAGAATGGGGTGAGAGGGTGAGTGAAGCTGAATAATTTAAATTTTCACCTTTATGGAAAAATCTGATTCATTTAACATTGCCTGATCTTCAGCTGATTTTTAATGACTTTACAACATCAAATGAGTGAAAATTTATAAAAATGAGTTTGGCCCGGGAATGGATGGGTCTCCCAGATTGCCAATTTCTTCCAGGTTAACAGCAGCAAGTGTATTCAGACATAACATGGTAATATTTTAGTAGCTACAATGCTGAGTGGATGTCCTTGATTGGGTTTGAAGAGGTCTCAATTTTCATTTGCAAAAGTCCAGAGCCTACATGGGCACATCACCATCTTGTTGAGAGCCTTTTAAATGCAAGACATTTTATTTCTTCATTGTAATTTGTGTGCCCTGCTGTCTATTCCCCTTGAAGGTGCTGACACTCCAGTTCTAAGACCATCAGTGGTCCACCTGTAATGATGTGCGAGTCCATTCGGAAACTGGCATTCACTTACATGGGCCATAACAGCTGAGCCAAGTTTATTCCAGTTCAAGCCCAGGTTTTGCCCGACCTCCGCACATATGTGCCATGTCCAATTGGAGCATCCCTACAACAACACGGGCTGGGCACCAATCTGGTGCCAGTTGCTCTGAATTAGCTAAGCATCATAGCCTCTTATATAGAACTTACAGTGTAGAACGAGGCCATTCGGCCCATCAAGTCTGCACCGGCTCTTGGAAAGAACACCCTACTTAAGCCCACACCTCCACCCTATCCCCGTAAACCAGTAACCCCACCCAACCTAAGGGCAATTTAGCATAGCCAATCCAATTAACCTGCACATCTTTGGACTGTGGGAGGAAACCAGAGCACCCGGAGTCAATCCACGCAGACACGGGGAGAACATGCAGACTGTGACCCAAGCCAGGAAACGAACCTGGAACCCTGGAACTGTGGAGCAACTGTGCTAACCACTGTGCTACTGTTATGGGAAGATCTTTTCTCTTGATTCACTCAGGGTGTGGTAAGGTTGACATTTTAACCATTCCCATCCCTAGTTGCTCTGAGAAGGTGCTGCTGGACCTTCTTCTGCTTGTCGCAACTCCATGGCTTGTCAAGCCACTTCAGAAGGCCATCACACTGCTGTCTGTCTGTCAAGGATCCTAAGCCTAATTCACAAAAGGACGTTGGTGCACTCGTTAGATTATTGTGAAAATACAACTGCTGAAGACCAATTTTGCTGATGTCAGTTTTTCATTCTTTCTGTCATGATCTTATGAAGAATGAATCTATGATTTCACATCATTTATCCAGAGCTAATTCATCTCCTCCCTCCTATTTGTACTCTAGGAGCGCCTTAAAGCTGTCTTTGTGATGATGACTACTGGCAGGAAGCCTGATCCACTGGCAATGCCCGTGATTCCGTGCTAGGCAATAACTAACAGATGAGGTAATATGCATCTGTCCAGCGTGTTCCTTAAATATAACACATTTTCTCAGACAATTGCTGGAGAATTCTTTGGGCAGTTTTCTAGATCTGGAAGCCAAGTGGGTGTGTTTTTTAAAAATAAATTTAGCGTACCCAATTCATTTTTTTCAATTAAGGGGCAATTTAGCGTGGCCAACCCACCTAGCCCACACAGTTTTTTTGGGTTGTGGGGGCGAAACCCACGCAAACACGGGGAGAATGTGCAAACTCCACACGGACAGTGACCCAGAGCCAGGATCAAACCTGGAACCTCGGTGCTGTGAGGCAGCAATGCTAACCACTGCACCACCGTGCTGCCCCAGTGGTTGTACACCAGCAAGTGCGATGGTAAGATCACAAAATCCCGCTGGAACCTGGAGATATTCAGAACTTTCTTTTTTTTTTAAACCTACTGGAGGGGCAAATAAATTGGATAGAGATGTTCAAAATCATGAGGGGCCTGGACAGAGTAGTTAGGGAGAAACTGTTCCCGCTCACAAAAGGATCAAGACGAAGACGGTACAGATTCAAAGTGATTGGCAAAAGAAGCAAATGTGATGTGAGAAAAAGCTTTTTCACACAGCGAGTGGTTCAGGTTTGAAATGCACTGGCTGGAAATGTGATGAAGGTAGGTTAAGTCGAGGCATTAAATGATTGTTTGAATAGATACAATGTGCAGGGATACGGGGAAATGGCAGGGGGATGGCACTAAGTCATGATGCTCGTTTGGAGAGCTGGTGCAAACACGATGGACCGAATGGCCTCCTCCTGCACCGTAACAATTCTGCGATTCAGTGAAATTTGGGTCCACATTCCCCGTTATCAATACACATGGTAGATCTGTGAAAATTCTGGAATTAGGAATTATCCCAAGGTTGGCCAGCATTTGTAACTACAAGTAACTAAGAACAAAATGATTAGAGCACTGGGTGCATGGCTCAGTGGCTCACACGTTAGTCAATTTGCAAGTGACCAGCAATGACCAGTAGGACCTCTGATTGTATTTGGCAACCTTTGTTTGGAGTGAGGTTGTATCAGCTGAGTGAGGGGTAGGACCTACTTGGAAAGGGACAGAAAGGAAATCGGCTTGCAATCCCGCCTGCAAGGATCTTAGGGCACTTCCTGATGCTAAGCGTGCTGCAACAAATGCAAGTCATTGTTGGCTGGTCCTTACTCCTCACAAAGCAAGCGTACCGCGATTGGGCACAGTTACCACGCTCCGAGTGTCTAAATAGCCTGGTTATGTGCTCATACGTCAAAGAGTGCCAACTGGGTCAGGTGCCTGAGGGCACAGGGGTGAAGTAGGGACGGGGTGTGGGCGGCACGGCCACCTAATGAGATTCAGTAGCCTCGGAAGAAAATAAGACAGGAAAAAAGAGGAAGTAAGAAGATAGAATGGGAAAAAATGGGGGGGAAAGGAACAGAACGTTCATTTTTTAAAAATCCATTTCTTAAACTGAATGTCCCTTTACCCTTTGGGCTAAAGGAAATGTTTTGCTAGGTACTTGCGAAAATTTATTGCAGTCATTTTGCAATTCATCAATACCATCAGGAAACCTTAAAAAATGGTTGTCATGGTGAATTATGACTTATGGCTATCAAACATCATATGACAAGGAGAGGGATGTTTTCTGTTATGTCAGCTGACCTGAGGACAGCACAAATCCTGTGAAGGCAATGAAAACAATAACAGTGCCTGACAACTCTCCATCGGCATTTTGGGAAACTTTTTTTCTTTCATGGGCTAAACTGTTTTCAAAGTGATTAAAGTCCGCATTAAGCCACAGCTCCCATCCTAGGCCAGTAAAGCTGTGTAAACATGGGGAAAAATGAAAAGTTTTTGAAAGCTGCCATTTGGAATCAATTAGCCGCACACTTTCCTTATTTCACGAAAGTGCTCTGACATTTTCTGGCTTGGAGACGCAACTCCCGCTCAACTTGGGTAACGCAAAGGTCACGGATACATGTTAAGTGCGAGAATTGTTCCGAAAGAAAAACACTGGCCGCAAGCTGACAAGTTTTGATCAACACGGTCACCAATTCCATTTTTAAACACCTTAGAAATGTATACTGTGGGCGAACTGGTTATATCTTACAGAAACGTGAACTGCCTTTCCCCTTTTGTCAAGCGTGAGGCTTGTACAAAACCTTAGTGAGACAACAGCTAGAATAATATGTTTAGCTTTGCGCGTCCAGTTGCAGGATGGATTGAAACAATGACTTGCATGTGTTGCAGCTCGCTTAGCATCAGGAAGTGCCCGAAGATGCTTGGCAGGAGTCTTACAAAACAAAAGGGGACATCGAGCCACATGAGGTGATATTAGGTCAGATGATCAAAGGTTGGGTCAAGCAGGTAGGAATTAAAGGGTGTGTGAAAGAAAGTGAGATAGGGAGAGGGAGAACCCACCTGCTGCCCTTAATTGAACGGGAACACAATTCCGTACCAATTCAGGGGGCGCCCTGATCGAAATCCCAATGAGTGACCAAACCCAGGGGTAGGTTAGGGACCCAATATCAGTCCCAGGTTCAGTTCCCCCTCTCTGGACCACCAAAATGAAAATTCAGCTCTAAGTAGGGATCTCTTCAGATTATTGACAATACAGCAATGCAAGCTTGATGAGGGGAATGAACTGTTCCAGTGCTGGGACATTCTGTTATTCAATGAAATCATTTATTTTGCTTGTAGCTCATTGCTGGCTCATTTGTGCTAGTGAGTCATACAGACCAGGAGGGTACCAGCTTCATTTTCCCTGGTCACTGCTGGGATGGGGTACTGGTAGTAGGAGTGTTGTAAATACTCCTGTTGCCTTGAAAGCACTGCCTCCGACTTATTCCCGTCTATTGACTCCAGCTGGAAAATAAATGTATGTGGACATCATTTGGGGAGAGGAGTGGCTCCTCTGAGCAACCTCTTGATATGTCCTGGCACAGTTCCTAATTGAAGAATGGTAGCTTGGATGAATTATGTCATTCCTGTTGCATTACTTCATCCGCCATGGCTAAATACTTTGGCCCCATATATCCCCTGATATTCTGCCAGGACACCCACCCCCACCCCACCTTAAGACAGGTGGGAGTGTGCAGAAGATCCATGAGACAGGCGGATCCCAGGTAAACTGGGTGTCAGCTGAAGCAGTTGCTCTCCTATTTCAGAACACGGCCATAATTAGATCAGCCATGATCTTACCAAATGGTAGGCCAGGCTTTGATGTGTTGGGTGTTCTGGATCACAAACAGGTCACCAACACTGGAAGTGGTGCAACTCCTCAGAAGGGAGGGTCAAAGCGCAGAAGAGTAATAGTTATAGGGGACTCTATAGTCAGGGGAACAGATAGGCGCTTCTGTGGACGTGAAAGAGACTCCAGGATGGTATGTTGCCTCCCTGGTGCCAGGGTCCAGGATGTCTCCGAACGGGTAGAGGGAATCCTGAAGGGGGAGGGCAAACAGGTAGAGGTCGTTGTACATATTGGTACTAACGACATAGGCAGGAAGAGGCATGAGGTCCTGCAGCAGGAGTTCAGGGAGCTAGGCAGAAAGTTAAAAGACAGGACCTCGAGGGTTGTAATCTCGGGATTACTCCCTGTGCCACGTGCCAGTGAGGCTAGAAATAGGAAGATAGAGCAGACAAACACGTGGCTAAACAGCTGGTGTAGGAGGGAGGGTTTCGGTTATCTGGACCACTGGGAGCTCTTCCGGGGCAGGTGTGACCTGTATAAGATGGACGGGTTGCATCTAAACCGGAGAGGCATAAATATCCTGGCCGCGAGATTTGCTAGTGTCACACGGGAGGGTATAAACTAGTATGGCAGGGGGGTGGACACGGGAGCAATAGGTCAGAAGGTGAGAGCGTTGAGGGAGAACTAGGGAATATGGACAGTGTGGCTCTGAGGCAGAGCAGACGGGGAGAAGTTGCTGAACACAGCGGGTCTGGTGGCCTGAAGTGCATATGTTTTAATGCAAGGAGCATTACGGGTAAGGCAGATGAACTTAGAGCTTGGATTAGTACTTGGAACTATGATGTTGTTGCCATTACAGAGACCTGGTTGAGGGAAGGGCAGGATTGGCAGCTAAACGTTCCAGGATTTAGATGTTTCAGGCGGGATAGAGGGGGATGTAAAAGGGGAGGCGGAGTTGCGCTACTTGTTCAGGAGAGTATCACAGCTATACAGCGAGAGGACACCTCAGAGGGCAGTGAGGCTATATGGGTAGAGATCAGGAATAAGAAGGGTGCAGTCACAATGTTGGGGGTATACTACAGGCCTCCCAACAGCCAGCGGGAGATAGAGGAGCAGATAGGTAGACAGATTTTGGAAAAGAGTAAAAACAACAGGGTTGTGGTGATGGGAGACTTCAACTTCCCCAATATTGACTGGGACTCACTTAGTGCCAGGGGCTTAGACGGGGCAGAGTTTGTAAGGAGCATCCAGGAGGGCTTCTTAAAACAATATGTAAACAGTCCAACTAGGGAAGAGGCGGTACTGGACCTGGTATTGGGGAATGAGCCCGGCCAGGTGGTAGATGTTTCAGTAGGGGAGCATTTCGGTAACAGTGACCACAATTCAGTAAGTTTTAAAGTACTGGTGGACAAGGATAAGAGTGGTCCGAGGATGAATGTGCTAAATTGGGGGAAGGCTAATTATAACAATATTAGGCGGGAACTGAAGAGCATAGATTGGGGGCGGATGTTTGAGGGCAAATCAACATCTGACATGTGGGAGGCTTTCAAGTGTCAGTTGATAGGAATACAGGACAGGCATGTTCCTGTGAGGAAGAAAGACAAATACGGCAATTTTCGGGAACCTTGGATGACGAATGATATTGTAGGCCTCGTCAAAAAGAAAAAGGAGGCATTTGTCAGGGCTAAAAGGCTGGGAACAGACGAAGCCTGTGTGGCATATAAGGAAAGTAGGAAGGAACTTAAGCAGGGAGTCAGGAGGGCTAGAAGGGGTCATGAAAAGTCATTGGCAAATAGGGTTAAGGAAAATCCCAAGGCTTTTTACACTTACATAAAAAGCAAGAGGGTAGCCAGGGAAAGGGTTGGCCCACTGAAGGATAGGCAAGGGAATCTATGTGTGGAGCCAGAGGAAATGGGCGAGGTACTAAATGAATACTTTGCATCAGTATTCACCAAAGAGAAGGAATTGGTAGATGTTGAGTCTGGAGAAGGGGGTGTAGATAGCCTGGGTCACATTGTGATCCAAAAAGACGAGGTGTTGGGTGTCTTAAAAAATATTAAGGTAGATAAGTCCCCAGGGCCGGATGGGATCTACCCCAGAATACTGAAGGAGGCTGGAGAGGAAATTGCTGAGGCCTTGACAGAAATCTTTGGATCCTCGCTGTCTTCAGGGGATGTCCCGGAGGACTGGAGAATAGCCAATGTTGTTCCTCTGTTTAAGAAGGGTGGCAGGGATAATCCCGGGAACTACAGGCCGGTGAGCCTTACTTCAGTGGTAGGGAAACTACTGGAGAGAATTCTTCGAGACAGGATCTACTCCCATTTGGAAGCAAATGGACGTATTAGTGAGAGGCAGCACGGTTTTGTGAAGGGGAGGTCGTGTCTCACTAACTTGATCGAGTTTTTCGAGGAGGTCACTAAGATGATTGATGCAGGTAGGGCAGTAGATGTTGTCTATATGGACTTCAGTAAGGCCTTTGACAAGGTCCCTCATGGTAGACTAGTACAAAAGGTGAAGTCACACGGGATCAGGAGTGAACTGGCAAGGTGGATACAGAACTGGCTAGGCCATAGAAGGCAGAGGGTAGCAATGGAGGGATGCTTTTCTAATTGGAGGGCTGTGACCAGTGGTGTTCCACAGGGATCAGTGCTGGGACCTTTGCTCTTTGTAGTATATATAAATGATTTGGAGGAAAATGTAACTGGTCTGATTAGTAAGTTTGCAGACGACACAAAGGTTGGTGGAATTGCGGATAGCGATGAGGACTGTCTGAGGATACAGCAGGATTTAGATTGTCTGGAGACTTGGGCGGAGAGATGGCAGATGGAGTTTAACCTGGACAAATGTGAGGTAATGCATTTTGGAAGGGCTAATGCAGGTAGGGAATATACAGTGAATGGTAGAACCCTCAAGAGTATTGAAAGTCAAAGAGATCTAGGAGTACAGGTCCACAGATCACTGAAAGGGGCTACACAGGTGGAGAAGGTAGTCAAGAAGGCATACGGCATGCTTGCCTTCATTGGCCGGGGCATTGAGTATAAGAATTGGCAAGTCATGTTGCAGCTGTATAGAACCTTAGTTAGGCCACACTTGGAGTATAGTGTTCAATTCTGGTCGCCACACTACCAGAAGGATGTGGAGGCTTTAGAGAGGGTGCAGAAGAGATTTACCAGAATGTTGCCTGGTATGGAGGGCATAAGCTATGAGGAGCGATTGGATAAACTCGGTTTGTTCTCACTGGAACGAAGGAGGTTGAGGGGCGACCTGATAGAGGTATACAAAATTATGAGGGGCATAGACAGAGTGGATAGTCAGAGGCTTTTCCCCAGGGTAGAGGGGTCAATTACTAGGGGGCATAGGTTTAAGGTGAGAGGGGCAAAGTTTAGAGTAGATGTACGAGGCAAGTTTTTTACGCAGAGGGTAGTGGGTGCCTGGAACTCACTACCGGAGGAGGTAGTGGAGGCAGGGACGATAGGGACATTTAAGGGGCATCTTGACAAATATATGAATAGGATGGGAATAGAAGGATACGGACCCAGGAAGTGTAGAAGATTGTAGTTTAGTCGGGCAGTATGGTCGGCACGGGCTTGGAGGGCCGAAGGGCCTGTTCCTGTGCTGTACATTTCTTTGTTCTTTGTTCTTTGTTCTTTGTTCTATTTTATTATAAGGTTAACTATATTAACATATTTGAACTGTGGGTAAATGCAATACCAGCTTTAACTGTTGACCCTTGCCTAGTCCTAACCAGTTGATGCACTCAGCACATGGTGAATGTCTGTGTTGCAGGCTGTGAGCTCTGTGCTCCGAGCTGGCTGCTAGTAGAATGAGCGGGAACTCTGATGCCTCCTGTCTTTATAGTGCGTGTGCTCTCACTGGTGATTGGCTGCGGTGTTGTGTATGTTGATTGGTCCCACTGCATGTCCATCAGTGTGTGTGTGTGTGTCTGCACCATGATATACTGGTGTATATTAAGAAACCCCCCCTTTTATATAAAGAATATGTGCCTGCGTGACAATAAATATCGTGTGGTGAATGTACCTGACTATGTGTGTGCGTGTTATTTACATGACTATGTACATGAGGCTAATCTATTTACACGTGAAGGTGCCTGGTGCCGAGAAATAGGGTGTCACACCAACAACGAAATGAACATTATATACAAACTACTGGGACGATGAAACAGGATAACAGAACAGATCAAAGAGTCCAACATCGTAAAACATCGTAAAAGTCAAGTCTCTGAGGTGGGCAACGAATTCTGGTTGACCGCCTCAAGGGTGGGCCAGGAGCCACCGTCGGATCCTGCATCGGCAGCCTTGCAGAGGAGCCGTTTGACGATGTGGACGCCCTTTTCCGCTTTGCCATTGGATTGGGGGTGCAGGGGACTGGATGTCACATGCACAAAGTTGTACCTGCTGGCAAAGTTGGACCATTCCTGGCTCATGAAGCAGGGGCCATTGTCCGACATCACAGTGAGTGGGATGCTGTGACGAGCAAAGGTCTCCTTGCAGGCACGGTTGACCGCCGATGATGTGATGTCGTGCAGGCGTACGACCTCCGGGTAGTTTGAAAAATAGTCTACAATCAGAACATAGTCCCTGCCGAGCGCATGGAACAGGTCAACGCCTACCTTAGATCAAGGGGACGTGACCAACACATGGGGCTGTAGGGTCTCACGTGGTTGGGCCAGCTGGAACCGCTGACAGGTGGGGCAGTTGAGCACTGTGTTGGCAATGTCCTCATTGATGCCGGGCCAGTACACAGCATCTCGGGCCCTCCGTCGGCACTTCTCCACGCCAAGATGGCCCTCGTGTAGCTGTTCCAAAACGAGCTGGCGCATGCTGTGTGGGATCACAATGCAGTCCAGCTTCAGGAGGACACCATCGACTACTGCCAGATCGTCTCTGATATTGTAGAACTGCGGGCATTGGCCCTTGAGCCACCCGTCCGTCATGTGGCGCATGACATGCTGTAGTAGGCGGTCAGCCGCAGTCTCGCGGCGAATGTGGATAAGGTGTTCATCCGTGGCCGAGAGATTGGAGGCCGTGAAGGCCACATGGGCGTCAACCTGGCAGACGAACCCCTCTGGGTCACACGGGGTGTTGACTGCCCTGGACAGAGCTTCGGCTATGATCAGGTCCTTGCCCGGGGTGTATAGGAGCTGGAAATCGTACCACTGGAGTTTAAGCAGAATGCGCTGGAGGCGACTGATATGCTCCTGCGGGGTGGTGGACCAAATGATGATGTTGTCAACATAGACGCGCAAACCCTCAATGCCCTCCATCATTCGCTCCATGATCCGGTGGAATACTTCTGATGCCGATATAATCCCAAACGGCATCCTGTTGTAGCAGTATCTGCCAAACGGGGTATTAAAGGCACACAGCTGGACCTGTCTAGTTGAATTTGCCAGAATCCTTTCGAGGCGTCAAGTTTGGTGAAGATGTTGGCCCGAGCCATCTCGAACGTGATCACCTCGCGCTTGGGGATAGGGCAATGCTCCCTCATTATGTTGCGATTCAGATCCTTTGTGTCATTGCAGATCCGGAGCTCGCCGGAGGGCTTCTTTCGCACACCATGGAACTGACCCAGTCGGTTGGTTCCATCACTCTGGAGAGCACTCCTTGGTCCTGGAGGTCCTGCAGCTGCTGCTTGAGGCGGTCCTTGAGGAGTGCTTGGACTCTGCGAGGTGCATGAACCACAGGCGTGGCGTCTTGTTTGAGCAGGATTTTGTAAGTGTATGGAAGCGTGCCCATGCCTTCGAAAACATCACGGTGCTGGTCGATGATGGCATTGAGTTGCGCCCTGAAGTCCGCATCCTGGAAGGCAGACGTGTCCTCTGGGAGAGAGAGTGTACTCGTTGAACGAGGTTTAGGAGTTTGCACGCCTGTGCGCCTAGCAGAGAGTCCTTTGAGGAGCCCACGATCTCGAAGGGAAGGATGGCTTTTCACGAGTTGTGCGTCACTTGGAGTTGGCATGAACCGGTAGCAGGAATGACGTTGCCATTATTGTCCACTAGTTGGCAGGTCGACGGAAGAATGGTTGGTTTAACCCCAAGGGTCTGAAAGGCTGACCACGCTAGGAGATTAGCGGAAGCACCAGTGTCCAGGCGGAATCGTATCTGCGATCGGTTGACCGTCAGGGTGGCACAGCACTCGTCGTCTTGATCAATGCTGTGCATTGACAGCAGCTGGTGGTTTTGATTCGGGGACAGCCTGTTCTTTGTTATAACAGCGACTCGAAAAGGCTCCCTCGGGTCCTCGGTGTCACTGGTCTGTGGGAAGTCGGAATCGGACTCGGTTTGGGGGTAGGTAAATGCTTGTTGCAGGGTTCTTTGGAGGTTTATTTCATTTCCTGGTTCAATCTGAGGCATTGTGCTGACATTCCAGGTGAAGGAAGGTTGTTTTACAGCTTTAAAAGATTTTTGCTTTGATTTGGGATGTTTCCCTTTTAAATGGGCGTGGTCCAGGGCCTCTGACGTCATGACGCGCGTGATGTAGAACGTAGGAGGCATTTGCACATGTGCAGATCGTGGTTCCCTTACTGATGGCTGTTTTCGTGATTGCGCATGTGCGGCGTCGCGCAACTGCGCAAGTGCAGTTCCTTTAGAAAGATGGCCGCCGACAAAAATCGTTCTCTGCTCCGGGATTTCGGCCTCGAGGTGAGTACTGGCGCTTCTCCTACCTTTCCTTGCTGGTTGGATTGCATTTTCCTCACAGTATTCACCGAATTTGTCCAGGACTGCCTGGAAGTCGCTCCTGTTTTGCCCCTTGGAAAACTTGAATTTTTAAAAGATTTCTTCTGCTCTGGCACCGGCGATGTTGAGGAGAAGCTCTGTTTTTTCAGGATCAGCCAGGTCTTCTAGTTCGGCTGCCAGCAGGAAGATTTCAAACTTTTGCCGGAATGCCCGCCAGTTTTCGCGGAGATCGCCGTGGCACTGGAGCTGCTGCGGAACCCGGATCTTGAACATCTTGCCTGGGTATCGTTGCTGGTTGTCACTGTACGCTGAGGTGCAGAGCGGCGGTGGCGGGTTGATGTTCTCCATACTTCAGGATGCCGGAATGCTGATTAGTTGTAGGTGGGTCTCAGAAGTGCTAGTATGCAACCACTCCTTGTACCATGATGTGTTGGGTGTTCTGGATCACAAACAGGTCACCAACACTGGAAGTGGTGCAACTCTATTTTATTATAAGGTTAACTATATTAACATACTTGAACTGTGGGTAAATGCAATACCAGCTTTAACTGTTGACCCTTGCCTAGTCCTAACCAGGTGATGCACTCAGCACATGGTGAATGGCTGTGTTGCAGGCTGTGAGCTCTGTGCTCTGAGCTGGCTGCTACTAGAATGAGCGAGAACTCTCCTGTCCCCTGTCTTTATAGTGCGTGTGCTCTCACTGGTGATTGGCTGCGGTATTGTGTATGCTGATTGGTCCCACTGCATGTCCATCAGTGTGTGTGTGTGGCTGCACCATGATATACTGGTGTATATTATGACAGGCTTGATGGGCCGAAAGGCCTTCTCCTACTCCTAATTTGTGTGTTCTTGTGAGCGCACGTGTGGCTGGCAGTGCAGGGATTTCCGGGGATCTCCGGCATCCTGAAGTATGGAGAACATCAACCCGCCGCCGCCTCTCCGCACCGCCGGCACCTCAGCGTACAGTGACAACCAGCAACGATACCCAGGCAAGATGTTCAAGATCCGGGTTCCGCAGCAGCTCCAGTGCCACGGCGATCTCCGCGAAAACTGGCGGGCATTCCGGCAAAAGTTTGAAATCTTCCTGCAGCCAGGATGCCAGTTGGGGGTAGGACTCCGAGTTTGTTTGCCAAACGCTATGGGGCATGGACCCTCAAAATTCTCTTGCAACACCTTTCTTGGCCTCGTTCATGTAGAGATTGATGACTATGGAAATATGTGGACATTGGTCAACAGAACAGAGCAGATTTTATTCAATATTGACATATATTTTTGAAAAATTAGAATTTACTAGCACATAAAATGGTAGTTTCTCATTCATTCACAAGATTTGGGCGACCTGGCTGGGCCCAGCATTTATTGCGTATCCCTATTTGGCCCTGAAAATGTGGTGGTGAGCTGTCTTATTGAGCCGCTGCAGTCCATGTGGTGCAGGTACACCCACATGGCGGTCAGGGAGAGAGTTCCAGGATTTTGACCCAGCGTCAACAAGGAACGGCGATATATTTCCAAATCAGGATGGTTGGTGGCTTGGAGGGGAACCTCCAGGTGGTGGTGTTCCCACATATCTGCTGCCCTTGTCCTTCTGCATGGTCACAGTCATGGGTTAAGGAGGTGCTGTCTGAAGAGCCTTGGTGAGTTCCTGCAGTGCATCTTGTCGATATATACATAAGAGAATTTGATGCCTACATGGGTGAATTCCAGTTCCACACCCAACTGATATTGGTGTCACCAATTCTTTTAAATATATTCAGAACCTGAGGTGAAGATGATTACCCAGTTAGAAAAGAGCACTGAAAGTAGGATGAGATGCATTTGAAAGCATTGATTCTGATGCCAAGCTCGGGGTTTAAAAGACTGAAGGAGAGAGGGAAAGTTGGTAGGTGGCGAGTTCCATAGTTCAGAAAAGCCGGAAAAGAATAAGCTGCAGGAGGAGGTGGGGCAAAGAGACTTTATTTCAATTTAGTGAGTTAGACAGGTCAGGAAGGATCGAACTGGGGCTAATATCTCTTCACTTATCAGTTTTTATTTGCAGAGATGCACAGTTCAAACATGCAACTCCTACTCCAGTTTCAGTCTATTCCTATAAATTGGGGCACAAGTGAATCCCCAGTTGTTGAACACCCAAATACAATTACACATTCAATTATTATACAATTAACAGTGATGATTCAGTGAAAAGAGGGAAAAAGACACTTGCCTTAATTGCTTATTACATCCTCATGACATCCCAATGCATTTCACGATCAGTGACATTCCTTCAAAGACAAGTTTGTTATTATGTTGGATAAATTAAGGGCAGCATGGTGGTGCAGTGGGTTAGCCCTGTTGCCTCACTGCGCGAGGTCCCAGGTTCGATTCTGACTCTGGGTCACTCTCCGTGTGGAGTTTGCACATTCTCCCTGTGTTTGCTTGGGTTTCGCCCCCACAACACAAAGATGTGCAGGCTAGGTAGATTGGCCATGCTAAATTGCCTCTTAATTTGAAAAAAATAATTGAGTACTCTAAATTTTATTTTTAAAAATGTTGGACAAATGCAAAACCAATTTGCACACAATATGGTCTCAGAACCTAGCGAATAAATGAAAAATCAGATTATCTGTTCTTGATAGTGTTGCCTGAGGGAAGATTCCGGCCAGGATACGGTGAGCATTTCCTGCTTTTCCTTTATAACTACCTGAGCAGGCCGACACCTTAAGATCTGAGCTGAAAGGTAATACCTCCAGCAATCCAACACCAGGCATCGCAAATATAAACCCGACACTGATAAATCCAAATCCCAGGGAGACGTGTGAATGTGGCCAATTTGACAAACAGAATCAGCGCATTTAAGGGGAAGCCCGGTATACCACGGGGTAAGGATTTCTAGATAGGATGAGCAAAGTCAGGTGTGAGGATAAAAACAGAAAATGCTGGATAAACTCAACAGGTCTGACAGCAGCTGTGGAGAGAGAAAACAGAGTTAACGTTTCGAGATGTGAGAATACTTTGACAGAGCATAGACCAATGAGGCTAAGTGGCCTGCTTCTATGCTGCCCATTCTATATAATGCCTAAATGACTTGAGGAGTCCACATAGGGGGCGACTCCACAACCTGTTGCCATAGGAGACACTGAGCCAAGCTGCCACTTAAAAGCATACGGTATGATGGTGTACCTGGAGCTCAAGAGGAACAAGAGAGATGCAATACAGAGCAACAGTGACCCCAAAATTACGGATAAAATAGATCAAGTTAATTCAAGTGACAAATTCAAGCAAGCAAGTGGATGAATAGTGCTAAAGTCAAATTTTGCACAATCTGAAAACCAAACCACAATGTGGGATGTCTCACACCGTCTGACCCTGCACTGACAATTCATTCCTAACCAGCTGCAATGTTATAAATTATTTACAAGGCACATTTTTCCATGCTGCCATTTATCTTTAAGGTGTTATCCCTGAATCAAGGGTTGTCAAGTGAGAGGGGTCCAGTGGTAATGAAGAATAATGGGGCTCACATCATGCTGTAACGGCGCAATGAATGACTGAGGTCAGAGGTCAAAAACTATGGAAAAATAATCTTTATATTCTGACATAAGAATGTGAACTTTACAGGGATACAGGAAGACAAACGACCTTGTGTAAATTGTAATATTGTGGATTCTGTTTGGGAGGTCCAACCAAACTCCAGATCTAGACAGCAGGATTAAAAAGGAAATAGATCCCTCAATGATCCATCAAAGTAGTGAAACATATAGTCTCGGATAGAACTCAGGTTCCACATTCCCACATTGGCCAGGCAGGTAAAAGCAGAATGGCAATGGGGTGGCATAAGAGAGGCAGCTCTGGTGTGTTTAGACCAGCGGTGGGCAAACACGAGTGATCCTTATTCATCTCAGTGGGCGGCAAGATTAAAATCAGGCTTGTTCACAAACCATGGCCCCATGAATAACATTAAATACACGCTGAATATTTCATAACGATTTATAGAAAATGCTTAATCATTTATATATTAGTAGAAGTCTCATCAACCTCAAATGGTAAAAACAAAATTAACATTTACACTTTGAACGCAGCGGGAGCGCCCGGCTCTCACAGTCAATGTTGTGAGCAATCAACACGCACCTCACTCCACTTGCCCTTGCTTTACATGCGTAGTCATATTGGTTTTAATTGAGTTTATAGACAGAGTTTTCATCATTGTCATCGAGTGTGGTGAACCACTGTACACCTGTATTAGGGGATGTAAGGTAGGACCTGTACTACAGGTTTGCCGGTAGCCCCTGCCGGCTGGCTCCGCCCAGTAGGAGGAGTATAAATATGTGTGTCCTCCATTTAGCCGCCATTTCGCCAGCTGCAGCAGGAGGCCGCGCATCTGACTGCAATAAAGCCACAGTTGTACCCAACCTTAGTCTTTGTGCAATTGATCATGCATCAATTTATTACAGTCAGATTTTCTACAGGATGGACATCCGTATCAAACCAGATCGCCTGCAGCTGGATCCGCAATCGACCAACGCCAGAAAAGACTTTAATCACTGGCTAGCTTGCTTCAAGGCCTACATTAACTCAGCGACCACCCCACCAATGGAGGCTCAGAAGATACAGGTCCTGTATTCCACGTTGAGCTCAAGCGTGTTCCCGCTGATCCAGGACGCCCTGACTTACGCGGAAGCCGTGGCACTCCTCAAAGAGAACTACGCGCAGAAAGCGAACACACTCTTCGCCAAGCACGTACTCACCACTCACTCTCAACTCCCTGGTGAGTCCATCGAATACTTCTGGCGGGCCCTAATCCCACTCACCCGGGACTGTGACTGTCAGGCCGTTACGGCCGCCAAACATTCTAATCTCCTCATGCGCGATGCTTTTGTAACGGGGATTGAATCGGACCTCATCCAACAACTATTGCTGGAAGGGGCCACGCTCGACCTAGCGGAGACAAAATAATTAGCGCTCTCCATGATGGTCGCTTCCCGTAATGTTCAGGCCTACCCCTCCAGCCACGCGGCCCACCCCCCCTATCCCTCCTGGACCCTGCAAACTACCGCCTCAGCTGGGGCCCTGCCTAGCCAATACGCCTGCGCCACGTGCAGAACCGTGCACCCAGGGGGTCCCCGATGCTTTTTCTGCAGTCAGCAGAAGCACCCTCGCCAACGCTGCCCTGCCCGCGCCGCCATCTGCAAGGCTTGCGGTAAAAAGGGCCACTTCGCCGCAGTGTGCCAGGCCCGCGCAGTCGCCGCTATTGCACCCTCCCCCCTGCCAAACGCACAATGAGCGCTGCTCTCTTCACCCCCACGGACCACGCGCGGCCCGTGGGTGCCACCATATTCACCTCCCGGGGCCACGCGCGGCCCATGGGCGCCGCCATCTTGTCCTGCTCCACCAACATGCGGCCCATGGGCGCCGCCATCTTGTCCTGCTCCACCAACATGCGGCCCATGGGCGCCGCCATTTTGTTCCCCGCAGGATCTCCAGCCGCTGCAATCTTGCCTTCCCCACGGGGCATGGACACCAACGACCTTCCACGACCTGGGCCCCCAACGCTCTTCATCTGAAACCAGTGACTATCACCCGCAGCTCGCCTCGATGACGCTGGACCAGTCTCGTCCACACAACCTGGACACCGCTTCGACAACGGTGAAAATCAACGGCCACGTGATCTCTTGCCTGCTGGACTCCAGGAGCACCGAAAACTTCATACACCCGGATACGGTAAGGCGCTGCTCCCTTGTGGTCCACCCCGCCAATCAACGCGTCTCCCTAACCTCCGGGTCCCACTCTGTCCCGATCCGAGGGTTCTGCACAGTCACTCTCACAGTCCAAGGCATAGAATTCAGCGGCTTTCGCCTCTACGTCCTTCCTAACCTCTGCGCTGCACTATTGCTAAGCCTGGATTTTCAGTGCAATCTCCAGAGCCTCACCCTCAAATTCGGCGGGCCCATTCCACCCCTCACTGTGTGCGGCCTCACGACCCTAAAGGTCGACCCCCCCTCCCTCTTTGCCAATCTTACTTCAGATTGCAAGCCCATCGCCACCAGGAGCAGACGGTACAGCACCTAGGATAAGACCTTCATCAGGTCCAAGGTCCAGCGGCTGCTTCGGGAGGGTGTTATCGAGGCCAGCAACAGCCCCTGGAGAGCCTAAGTGGTAGTCGTTAAAACTGGGGAGAAACTCCGAATGGTCGTGGACTACAGCCAGACCATCAATCGGGACACGCAGCTCGACGCGTGCCCACCCCCACGCATATTTGATACGGTCAATCAGATTGCGCAGTACCAGGTCTTCTGAACAATTGACCTAAAATCCACCTACCACCAGCTCCCCATACGTAAATCGGACCGCCCATACACTGCCTTCAAGGCGGACGGTCGTCTCTACCATTTTCTTAGGGTTCCCTTTGACGTCACTAATGGGGTCTCGGTCTTCCAAAGTGAGATGGACTGAATGGTCGACTGGTACGGTTTGCAGGCCACGTTCCCGTACCTAGACAATGCTACCATCTGCACCCATGATCAACAGGACCACGATGCCAGCGTGGATTTCAAAGGGCCCCTCCCCTCCACCAACCATAACACGGATATTCTCAGTGTGGTCGATGAGTACTCCAGGTTCCCTTCGCCATCCCATGCCCGGATATGATGTCCGCCACCGTCATCAAGGCCCTCAACACAATCTTCGCTCTGTTCGGTTTCCCCGCCTACATCCACAGTGACAGGGGATTCTCATTCATGAGCGATGAGCTGCGTCAGTTCCTGCTCAGCAGGGCTATCGCCTCCAGCAGGACGACCAGCTACTACCCCCGGGGAAACGGGCAAGTAGAAAGGGAGAACGGGACGGTTTGGAGGGCCGTCCAGCTGACCCTATGGTCCAGGAACCTTCCAGCCTCTCGCTGGCAGGAGGTCCTCCCTGATGCATTGCACTCCATCCGGTCACTACTGTGCACCACTATGAATAACACACCCCATGAACGTCTTTTTACCTTCCCCAGGAAGTCCACATCCGGGGTGTCGCTCCCGACTTGGCTCGCAGCTCCAGTACCGGTCCTGCTCCGTAGGCACGTCCGACTCCACAAGGCGGACCCGTTGATGGATAGGGCACTCTTGCTCCACGCCAACCCCCAGTATGCCTACGTTGCGTACCCCGACGGCCGCCAAGATACTGTCTCCCTCAGGGACCTGGCACCGTCAGGTTCCTCCCCCGCCCCGGAGCCATCCTCCCCTTCCCTGGCGCTTCCATCATTGTCCCCACCAGGCCCATCCCTCCTTCCCCTGCCCACGCAGGAGGACGATGAAGATTTTGGCATGCTCCCGGAGTCATCTAACAGCAGGCCAGCACCGCCGTCGCCGCCACCGTTACGCCGCTCCCAGCGGAACGTCAAGGCTCCAGACAGATTGAACCTTTAACTGGACCTTCAAATGGACACATTTTCTTTCTCTCTCTCCATGTTGTTTCTACGACACTGTAAATAATGTTCAACACTGTATATAATTCCACACCATCCCCGCCGGATTCGTTTTTAACAGGGGGTGAATGTGGTGAACCACTGTACACCTGTATTAGGGGATGTAAGGTAGGACCTGTACTACAGGTTCGCCGGTAGCCCCTGCCGGCTGGCTCCGCCAGTAGGAGGAGTATAAATATGCGTGTCCTCCATTTAGCTGCCATTTCGCCAGCTGCAGCAGGAGGCCGCGCATCTGACTGCAATAAAGCCACAGTTGTACCCAACCTTAGTCTTTGTGCAATTGATCGTGCATCTTCGAGTACTACTCCAGATGATTTAAAGTGAGTATACTGCATAGCACCACGATGGAGACAGTCTTTATATCACTTAGAAGAATCATCATGACACAAGGCATCCCCGACTTAATGGTGTCAGACAATGGACCACAGTTTGGTCTTGAGTTGTTCCATAATTTTGCACAAGATCATGGTTTCATGCATGTGGCTAGTTATCCTCAGAGAATCAGAAAGAGAATGAGAGAACCTCACTGCTAAAAAAACAGCTTCTCACCATCAGAACTATTAATGGGAAGATGACTGTGAACACATCTTCCAGCTCTACAACATACACTGCAACCTAACATTACCTCAGATGAGGACGGGAAAGGTGGGAAGAGTGAGGAGCAACAAAGAGTCAAACTCATAATTTCAATGATGTGGAGATGCCGGCGTTGGACTGGGGTGAGCACAGTAAGAAGCCTTACAACACCAGGTTAAAGTCCAACAGGTTTGTTTCAAATCACTAGCTTTCGGAGCACTGCTCCTGAGGAAGGAGCAGTGTTCCAAAAGCTCGTGATTTGAAACAAACCTGTTGGACTTTAACCTGGTGTTGTAAGGTTTCTTACTGTGCTCCTAATTTCAACTTCAGGAGCAGGGCATGAAACTTTAATAATAATAATCTTTATTGTCACAAGTAGGCATACAGTCGCACTGCAATGAAGTTACTGTGACAGGCCCCTAGTCTCCACATTCCGGCGCCTGTTCGGGTACACAGAGGGAGAATTCAGAATGTCCAAATTACCTGACAGCATGTCTTTCGGGACTTGTGGGAGGAAACCGGAGCACCCGGAGGAAACCCACGCAGACACGGGGAGAACGCGCAGACTCCGCACAGACAGTGACCCAAGCCGGGAATCGAACCTGGGACCCTGGCACTATGAAGCCATAGTGCTACCCATTGTGCTACCGTGCTGCCGTGTACTTGAAAGGTCTATAGCTCAAGGAGAGAGCGTAGACACGAGATCAACAGGGAGAAGGTGATAGAAAGAGCTCCACAACTGAGACCTTATAGAATTGGGTCAGACCAGGGAAATATCAGAAGGAATAAAAGGGCCTTGATATCATTGGGAATCATTGATATCAATGGAACATAGGACATGCTGTTTTGAGCCGATGGAGACAAGGAATCAGAACCAAGTAGAAACTCTACAATCACCTGGGTGGGAGATAATCCTATTGAACAATGAGAGTACAGTTCATCCCTGAACTCGAAATGAAATCAGGACCAGATCAGGGAGATTGGTCAAGGCACCACAGAGACTAGCTTGGTGAAGTCTAAGACTTTGTGGGGGGGAGATGTAGGAGGATGTACATAGTTGAGATAAAGACTTGAGGATTGATGTAGAGTTTAGGGTTAACATCAGGAGCAGCTGATACTGATGCAACTGCAATGCAATGTCACATGACTAAGAGACAGATCTGGTGGGAGACAGCAGCACAGTGCCACAGTGGTTAGCATTGCTGCCTCACAGCGCCAGCGATTTGCATTCGGGTTTGACTTTGCCTTGGGTGACTGTGTGGAGTTTGCACGCTCTCCCCATGTCTGTGTGGGTTTCTTTCAGGCGCTCTGATTTCCTCCCAGTCCAAAAATGTGTAGGTGAGGTGGATTGGCCACATTAAATTGCCCCCCCAAATGTCCAAAGGTGGGATTACGGGAATAGAGTGGGGAAGTGGGCCTAAGAAGAGTGCTCTTTCGGAAGGTCGGTGCACACCTGATGGGCTGAATGGCCTCCTTCTGTACTGTAGGGACTGTAGGGATTCCATGAACCTTATACAGAGCTACTGAGTTGTACATAGATCGGTAAATACACAAGGATGATGTTTATGAATAATACAATCTGGCAACATTCTTAAGGTAACAGGCAAACCCTAAAGAAACTCCATCTGGACCCAAATCCAAGATGAAACAACCACCACCAAGGGTAATTAGGAATGGGCAATAAATGCTGGCCTTGCCAAAGATGCTCACATCCTAAGAACAAATAAACTAACTCTTACCTGAAGTATAGCATCTTCAATAATGCAGCACTTCCTCCAGAATAACAATGGAGCCTCACCCTAGGTTATACACACAACTCCAGGGAAGGAGCCTGAACAGTTAGCTCTCATGCCTCAGGGGCCGGGCGGGGGTAGCTTACATGAGCAAAATTCTACAAGCTGCTTCCGACTACATTTTAACCATTTAGAATTTTCCATCTTTACGGCCCTGACTGTCAGTTCTCTGTCCTTTTTTTTGTAAAATTGTGTTTCCCGATGTACCTGCTTCAAATTTACTTTTCACTAAATCAAATTTATGTCTTGTCCCACTCGGCTATTGTACTTTAAGGCAACATGCTGAGTTTGTTAAGCTATCACATAAGCTCAGTTGATAGTCCTCTTGTTTCTCAATAAAATATTCTTTGAGTTCAAGTCACCCTCCCGAGACTTGCATACATGACGCAATTGTTTCTCTGGCTTGTAGGATTCTCTCTTTCCACCGGTAGCACCCCGACCCGCGTGTTTCTCGGCAATGTAGGGCGGCTTCAATGGGAAATCCCATTGACAAGTGGCGAGAGTAGAGAATCCCGCCGCCAGCGAACGGTGTGCTACCGAGAGAGACGTGGCTGGGGGACTGGAGAATCCAACATCCTGCCTGCCCTCTCATGAAGAGGAAGAATAGAGTTCTCCCTGGTGATCTGGCCAATATTTACCCCTCAATCAACATCGTCAAAAACAGCTCTTTAGCCCTTTATGAAGGTTTGCTGTACACAATCGGACTGCTGTGTTTCTGATGTTACAACAAAGCTCTCATCCGTGGTGGGACCCGGCACGAGCGACAACGGAAAATTTGGCGTTCCAGCCAAAACTCCATTCACTTTCAGCAGCCGCAAAAGAGGACGGAGAACTTCGGCCAATGACTACACTTCATAAGTGCTTTGTTGGCTGTAAAGTTGTGAAAAGTGCTATATTATTGCAAGTTCGTGCCTCAGTGAAGCCCTTCCCTTCGCCTTATTTTGAGACTGAAGAGATTAAACTCGTTTACAATACTTCATCCCCTTTACACTAGACGTATTTTTGTTGTCCCATTTTGCAATGTCTCCCGTGCCAGGTATCATACATTGAGCGTGATTGAGCAGAGAACTCCAAGCATGATTTGGTCTGTGCACTGTAAAGGCTTAGCTTAACCTCAGTAGACTTGTATTCTGCTATTCTGGCTTTATATCCCAGCTTTTTATTAGCTTTTATAGCTTCACCACATTGATCGACAGGCTGCTGCCTGGGTACCAGAGGAGGCATATTAGGATGTATTCTATCAGCTGATTAAGGGGATTTCTACAGTTCCTTTGCATTACAAAAAAAAAAATTCTGCACAGACATTCAAAATATATTGTTTATCATTTAGTAAATAACTTATCGTTGTTGAGTCTCCAATTTCCCTCCCTTTTCCTTCTCTGCTCCTGACTGCTGATTCTTGCTGCAATCAATATCCATGAGTCCCAGCAATCTCAGATTAACTTAGTTCTTCATGAAGCAATCAAAGAGGGCACATGACAAAGAATTAAGTTCAACGTCAGTTTTGACTTATGTCTTAAAGTATCACCATCAAACATTGAGTTCAACGTTACAGGGAAACTCAAGTAAAGGGAGGAACTACTTTAAACAGCTACTACACTAATTGAAATAAAAGATTGCCATTTACATGACCACCCAATGTACTTTGCAACTAATGAACTACTTTTGAATCCTAGCCTTTGTGGCTCTTGTCACCAAACGGGGCAGCCAATTTAGCTTTGACAAAGAGTCATCCAGTCTTGAAATGTTAGCTCTGTTCTTTCTCCACAGATACTGAGATTATCCAGCATTTTCTGTTTTTGTTGCAGCCAATTTATGCACTTGCCCGCACAGGGGCAATGAGTTGAATAACCCGTTAATCTGCTTTAATGGTATTGGTGGAGGAAAGAGCGATGACCAAGATATCGGGAAGACACCTTGCTCCTCAATTGTGCAGTGGGATATTTTTAAGACCATCTGAGCCATTTCCCTCAATATCTCAACCAAAAGAAAGCACATCTAACAATGCAGCAGTGCTGAACTAGATTAGGCTGAGCTCTGGAGCGGGGCCTACAATCTCAATGGTGCTAACGAGTGATCCTTTTACAATGCTCCATCATACCACTGGGCTAGGCAACACCATCCATCCCGATTTCTCAATTCAGAGAGAGTTAACAACAATCATATCTCCATTTTAATGCAAGGCATTTTAATGTAAGTACTTCACAAATGTGTCTGATTTTAGGAAGCTTGCCATTAAAGATGCCAACATTGGTTTCAAGGAAGGAAGAATCAGCCAACGTTTCTGCTCCTGATTTCTATCCAACGGCTCCTGCTGACCAGCAGGAATACAGACTTCAGATGAGGACGAGATCGAATTTGGGTGCGATGCCCTCCCCATATACTTTAAGTAGTCAATACTCAATGTTTTGAACTCACCAAGTATCTTTGGCGTGAGGAGGAATAGAGGAATACTGGAACATAAAACTGCATCTCAGTGAGATCCTGCGGAAGGAGAAAGGGAATGCGGGGCGAACATTTCAGGAGTGGGCTGCAGAGAAAAAAGAGAAGCATTTTTTTTTTTAAAGTGCATTTCAAAATTGCTGCATGGAAATGTAAACTTCTCGCTAGTGATCAGTCATATCTGACTCGCTACTGTACACAGTCATGTAATTCAATTTAATCGCACACGGGCCTGTCACTGAAGCAGTGAGGAAACTTCTCTGACCAGAACGATATAACTAGACCATGACAATCCTGTCAGCACCAATTTATACTTTAGCTACAATCAGTGCTTCTCATACTTGAGTTTAGCTATTTTGGTTACATTGCACCTGCAGGCCAGCAACTGTAGACAGATTCCTTTAGACAGTAAAATGTTTCGACAGCATTGTTCAGGTAGACACTTGAATGCCCTATTTACATGAAGAATCAAATTTAATTTACACTGAGATGATCCAGATTGTCTTGATACACTTGTGTCACCTCCTTCCTCTTTTTTAACTTCACTGGAAGAGCTGGGAGCTCTGTTTTCAACCGCAACCTCAGCCAATTTTCTGAGAATCAAGGGTACGGATGGACTAAATTTTCAGGCCCTGCTGATGTCAGGAATGGAGGGGCACCAGGCCCCGAACATTATGAGCCTTGCCGGCTTCCCGACCCCATTCCCAATGTTGGCTATTTTGACAAACCCGGGTTTGAGGCCCAGAGGCAGGCAAGAAATCTCATGAAGTGCCTTGTTAAAGTTAGGTAATGGTGGTCAGGGATTTTCCAGTCAGCCTTTAGTTTCCCGATGCAACAGGGGCAGCTCAATTACCTGGAAGCAGGCACTCAGCGAAAGGCTGCAGTTCCATTGCTTCTGCCAGGCTTACAGGCTTGTCATTGGCTGCATAGCAGGGTACAGCCAAAGGCTGCCCTGTAGAAGGGCTCACCCCCCAGTATATTTTTTATACCTTTCTGTATCTTTGTATATTTTTTATTAACATTTTTAAAAAGCTGGTGAGGGAGCACCTTCTTGTTGAAGCACCCTTTCAGTTTCTAATCTTGTGCTGCACCCTGCTGCTTCTCTGAAGCTAGAAGGCCTCTGATTGGCCACTTGGCATCCAGAACCTGCCCACCACTCTTAATTGGACCTGGAACCCATCTCCATGACAATTAAGGGCTCACCCGTGTGCAGTCCTTGACTTTAGCCAAATTCCCAATGTGGACAGATTCAGTGCTTGACAGACAGGAACGCTACCATTGTGTCAGAAGACCTCCTCCTTGATACATTTACCTAACAAAAATCTATTAGTCTTTTATGCTTTCACGGGATTAGGGTGTCACTGGCTAGGCCAAAATTTATTGCCCATCCCTAATTGCACTTGGGGAATGATGCTGATGAGTTGCATTCTTGATTCGCTGTGGTCAGTGTGATGTAGGTACACCCATAGTGCTGTTAGAGAGGAAAATCCAGAATTTTAACCCAGCAATAGTGAAGAAACGGGGATACATTTCCAAGGCATGATGGTGTGTGCCTTGGAGGGGAACTTTTAGGTGGTGATATTACCATGTATCTGCTCCCTTGTTCCTCCATGCGGTAGAGGTCATGGTTTCAAACTTCTTATGTGTTGGTTGAGCTGCACTCATGCAGGCAGGTGGAGAGTATTCCATCACACTACTGACTTGTGCCTTGCAGGTGGTGGACAGGCTTTGGGGAGTCAGGAGGTGAGTTACTCATTACAGAATTCCCAGCACCTGACTTACTCTTGTAAACATAGTGGCCGGCGTCCTCTGACCGGACGCAGGCTGCACCATTTTCCACCGCCGTTTTTTGGCTGGCGGCAGGTTCGCTGCCTCGCTGGCCGGGGGCTGTCGACAGCACCTCCCCCCCCCCGGCGATTCTTCAGGCACCGATGGGCCGAGTGGCCAACTAGTTTGGCCAAAACCCGCCGGCGTGGATTATTCACCTCCCACACGGCGGGACCTGGAAGGTGGGTATGTGGGGAATGTCCTGGAGGGGGGGGGCGGGGGTATCTGACCCCGGGGGGGACCCACAGTGGCCTGGCCCGCGATTGGGGCCTACCGATCGGCGGGCGGGCTGGTTCCATGGGGACCTACTTTACTCCGCACCGGGCCCCTGTAGGGCTCTGCCATAGTGCCCGGGGACTGGCGCGGATACGGGAATGCACGCGCATGCGCGGAAACACGCGGCCGTTCTGCACATGCGCGGGAATACGCCGGCCGTTCCATGCATGCGCGGGCCGTTCTCCGCCGGTTGGAGCTGCGGGGAACACTCCGGCGGCAACCTAGCCCCCTAGAAAGGTGAGAATTCCTCCCTTTCGGGGGCCATTGACGCTGGAGTCATTGGCGCCGGTTTTCACGCCGGCGTGGGGACATAGCCCCATTTTTAAAGAATCCCGCCCAGTATTTATATAGCTAGTCCAATTCAGTTCCTGGTCAATGGTAACCTCCAGGATGGTGACAGTGGGGGATTCAATGATGATAATACCATTGAATGTCAGCGGGAGATAGTTAGATTCTCTCTTGTTGGAGATGGTCATTGACTGGCACTTGTGTTAGGTAAGGCACCAACCAACAGAGAGTTTCCCCCTGATTCCCATTGACTCCAGTTTTGTTAGGGCTCTTTTGATGTCACACTGGGTCAGATTTGATTTTAATGGCAGTCACTCTCCCTCACCTCCCGGAATCTGCTCCTTTGTCCATGTTTGGATTAAAGTAAAGAGGATCAGGAGCTGAGTGACCCTGGCGAGACCAAAACTGAGTGTCAGTGAACAGGGTATTACTGAGTAAGTGCCGTTTGATAGCACTGTTGACAATACCTTCCATCACTTTTCTGGTGATCAGGTGTAGATCGATGATGTGGTAATTGACCGAGTTTGATTTATCCTGCTTTAATGTGGACAAGATATATCCCGACATTGCCTGACTACAGTGGGATCTGTGGCACCCAGGAAGACAGGAATGGCCTCTAAACCCACCTGGAAAAGTCGGCAGGCAATCAAACAATCCCTGCTGCCCCCTAGAGGCTGACAGGGAAATTCCAGTCGACCTTTTTCAATTGGCCTTACGTGGCTGCTAACGGATTCACTTGATTCCCTGCCCCTGTTTTGGTGGGCAGCTCTGGCGCCTTCATAGTAACCCTACCTCCTCCCTCCCTACCCCACCCCCACCGCCCACCATCTCACACAACCCCCCCCCCCCCCCCAAAAAAATCTGCCTGTGGGAAAATGGCTCCAGAACGAGGTGGAGCATTCCGGCTAATGGGGACAATTTTAGTTACTAATCTCCTCTGATCCCAATGGCCACTGCAGAGATCAACGATCAGTCTCCTGGTGCCTAAACCACTGTGCCATCCAGTAACCAGCACCTGGACGTTGCAACCTGATACTTCACTCAGCTCCTTCGTAAAATAAAATAAAAAGATTGCTGTCATAATTGTGCTTTGCAGGCACAAGGAAAATAATTTATTAAAACCCTTTCTGATATTAGCAATTCTGCTTGTTAACACATCACCGAGAAGAATGTGGAACTGGAAATAGTGTCTACAGAAAGCTATCAGCCGTGCAAACCTGCTGAGGTTTTCCTGCCACTTTCAATATTTAACAAGTTCTTCAGTGTTGCTGAGACCAAGGAATGTAAACGTCGTAACCAGAATTCATGCCCTAAAATTAAAATCACAACTTTGCTTCACCGAAGAGGGAGGCTGAAACAAGTCAGGCATTATTTCAAGCAGGTATCAGCTATAATTAAGCATGTTAAAGTTTACGGTTCCTTCGATGGGCCATTGTTAAATGCATGTGTGTTATCATTGGGCAAATCACTGGCGTGAGATTTTCAGTCATTGACAAGAGTTGCCAACTCACGCTAAATTCAGAAGCGATGCAGGAATAGGAAAGCAAAATAAGGCATTTGCTGGAAACCAGACATAAAAACAGAAAATGGGGAAACGGGAGCAGATCAGGCAGCATCTATGGAGAGCATTAACGGGTGGGATTTTTTATGCCCCCCCCCGTAATTTCTAGTGGCGTAGGCGGCCCGTCATTGATTTACGGGATCTTCCGGTCCCACCAATTTCTCCAGGGTTTTGCCTTTCCCACATCCTCCACCGCCGGAGAACGTACCAGAGGTGGGATCGTCATCAGCAGGACCAGGGGACCCCGCCAGTGGAAGGGGCAAGAGGATTTTGGCCAACGTTTCAGGTCGATCACCTTTTCCCAAAACTCTGTTGACCGTCAAATTCAACGATTTTACGTTGATACCTCTGCCTCGACTTTCTTTCCTTTCTCTTTGTTGTTTTTATTTCTCTTTAATTTCCCTTTCTTTGCTTGTCCTAATACCCTTCCCTTTCGCCTGGCACCATGAACCCCCCCTTGATTTTTAATCTCTCCTGCTCTCCGCTCTAGCCCAGAACTTCCCTTCTGTTTCTTTTTCCACCTTTCCTCTTTTTCTTGCTGGAAATATTTCTAACTTTTCTCAGTTCTGCTGAATGGTCACGGTTCTAAAACATGCGGCAGGATTTTCCCGGCTGGTTTTGGAACCCCGCCGTCATTGCCAAACGTAGATCAGAAACTCCCACTTCAGTGAAACCGTCACCCGGCTGTGATTCTCTCCACATTGGCCGTGCAGCAGGCTCACTGTCCAATTAAGGATGGCGGCTGATGGAGTTGCAAAGCTGGAGGGCCAGTAGATGGCCCTGCAGAACTGAAGAAGCCACAGGTAAACTTTCCAGGTAAATGAGAGAGGCAGCGCCAAACTTTATATTAAAAATTGGCCTCAGGAACTAGGCGACCGGAGTGGAGGGGAATCCTGTCCTTGCAGCCACAGCTGAAACAAGACAGACAGGTAGGCCTCTGAGCCTGCCTTGAATGTGCCCCCCCCCCCCCCCCCCCCCCACACTCCCCCACTCCCCATCCTCCAGCTGGAAAGCTGTCTCCAAGCAGTTGGGCTGTTCCCCGATACTTCCGGCTCCTGGAGGCCAAATGGATAATGGCCTCCAGTAACAGGCCTCGATAGGTCCTTAGCAAAAAAAATAATTGGTCACCCTCCACAAGTGGGTCGGGAGCCCTGTTGTACCCACCCCGCTCCACCTGCCCCTCATATTCCAACTCCTGGAGTAAAGTGGGTGGGGTTGAGGTAGGAAACCGACATGCCAGTTTTAAGACAGATGAGGAGAATTTTTTTTCTCTCAGAGCTTAGCGAGCCTTTGGAACTCCCGTCCTCAAAGGTTGGTGGAAGCAGAATCGCCAGCAGAGGTAGATAGATTCCTGATGAGCAAGGGGGTGAAAGGTCACCGTGGGTAGGCTGGAATGTGGAGTTGGCATTATTGAATGGCAGAGCACCCTCGAGGGGCTGAGTATTCTTCCACTCCTAATTGGCATGGTCATATGCTGGCCTGCTGGCAGCATGACGTTCCGTGTTGCTCAATTACCTCCATACCACCTTAATCAAGGCTTATAAGTTCAGCCCGTCAGTCTGCTTTTCCTCCCCACAGTTCCTGCAAGGCGTGCAGTGAATTCAAACAACCTTCCTGCTTTTCTTCAGCCCTCAACGCCCCCCCCCCCCCCCTTCCCAGTCCCACCGGGCACCTAAACCAGCCCTGCAGGTGACTCGTGCAACCATGAGTTAAAGTTGTCATCGAGCCCGTATTTGTATCATCGGACCCTGACATTTATGTTAAGAATGGAATTTACAGTGCAGAAGGAGGCCATTCAGCCCACCGAGTCTGCACCAGCCCTTGGAAAGAGCACCCTACCCAAGAGCACACCTCCACTCTATAACTCAGTAACCCCACCCCACCTTTTGGACACTAAGGGCAATTTAGCATGGCCAATCCACCTAACCGGCACATCTTTGGACTGTGGGAGGAAACCGGAGCACCCGGAGGAAACCCATACAGACACGGAGAGAATGTGCAGGCTCCACACAGACAGTGACCCAAGCCGGGTATCGAACCTGGGACCCTGGAGCTGTGAAGCAACTGTGCTAACCACTGTGCTACCATGCTGCCCATTGAGGGCCATGTCCACCTATCTTGGATGGTGTCGTCACTTTGAAAACCCAAATGTCGGTGGGGGTCTGTGAACAACGGAGAGGGAAAAACTGTGCCCCGATACTAATCCAATTTCAAGTTCCTGCCCCCCTCCCCATTCTAGCAATGTAGAAATGTAGAAAATAGGAGTAGACCATTCAGCCTTCTAAGCCTTCTCCGCCATTCAATGCGATCATGGCTGATCCCAGACTCCAGTGCTCTTCCCATACCCATTGGTAACTTTAGTTCAGAAATCTATCTATTTTGTTCTTAAATACATTCAGTAATTTGGCCTCCACAGCTTTCTGTGGTTGAGAATTCCACAGGTTTGCCACCCTCTGAGTGAAGAAATTTCTCTCATCTCAGTCCTAAATGGCCCACCCCATATCTTGAACTATGACCCCTTGTTCTGACCCCCAGCAGGCGGAGGAAATAACATTCCCGCATCCAGTCTGCCAACCCCCTGAGGAATTTTATATGTTTCAGTAGATCCCTTCTAATTCTTCTAAAGTTCAATGAATACAGGCCCAGTTGACCCAATTTCTCCTCATAAGACAATCCTGCAACCCCAGGAATCAGTCTGGTGAACCTTTACTGCACTCGCTCTATGGCAAGACCATCCTTTCTTAGATAAGGAGACCAAAACTGCACACAATACTCCAGGTGTGCCCTCACCAAGGCCTTGTACAGCTACAGTAAGACATCTTTGCTGCTGTACCTAAATCCTCTTGCAATGAAGGCCAACGTACCATTTGCCTTCTGAACTGCTTGCTGCACCTGCATTCATGGCATGCATAGAAGATCAAATCTGGGCCTGCAGTTTTTAAGTCTAGCCAAAAACTCCATCCTCCACGCCCCATCACTCTCATCAACTTGTAGCCTTCTTTAATCTTGGTCTCATTACCTGCTCTGAGTTTAAGTGAATCCCCTACATTCAGTATTAATGCCGCCTTCTGTGCGAAAAGCCTATTTCCCCTTAATAGTTCTTGGAAGTCATATCTGTAACTCTCCCAGACGCACTATAATGTACAAGGCAAAGCCTTCTCACATGCAATCCTGCGCCACTTGTAGTCTCTAATCTCTTAGAATCATAGAATTTACAGTGCAGAAGGGAGCCATCCGGCCCATCGAGTCTGCACCGGCCCTTGGAAAGAGCACCGTACGTAAGCCCACACCTCCAGCTTATCCCCGTAACCCAGTAGCCCCACCTCTTGCCCTCTCCTTCACAAATATTTTAAGCACAATTTTAAAGACGCCACAATGCTTATTGGTCCGAATGCTGGGAGCAGGTTGGCAGGTGGGACAGGGGCATAAAATCAGGTAGCATAGCGGGGGGGAGGGGGGGGGGGGGGTGGCACTGTACCTTTGGCCTACTCCCTCCACTGGAGGGTGGCGAGTCTCTGGGACTCTCTTCCTCAAAAGGCAGTGGAAGCACAGTCTTTAAATATTTTTAAGGCAGAGCTGGATAGATCCTTGATGATCAAGGTGGGGAAATGTCTTCAGGGGCAGACAGAAATGCGGGGTTGAGGTTACAATCAGATCAGCCATGATCTTACTGAATGGTGGAGCAGATTAGAGGGGCCGAGTGGTCTACTCCCGGTCCTAATGCGTATGTTCCTATTTTGAGGGCAATTTGCAATTGCGGTGAAGATGGAAGACTGGAAGTGTCAGATTGACAGCTCATTGTACACACGGTCCAATTTTCCTCCCCACTCACTAGAATCTCCATTCAAAGTGTCACTGATGTCTGAAAGGTAATGAACTCAAAACCTTTACATGTCGGCTGACAGGGAAATCGAATAAAACCTGCATTCCCTTTATAAAGGTTCCAGGTTAAAGAATGTTAATGACATAATAAGTATGTGGAGCTGTGTTGATAAGTCACCAGCGTGTGCGACGAGGAAGATTGATGAACTCAGCGAGAACCACAAAAAGCCATAGGGCGCTTTAAGACTTGTGTTGTAGGTAAGGCGAGTGACAGTTGATGAGACCGAGACTCCCGCTAATTCCTGTCGGGAACAATGGATGATGTGTTACCAAATGAATAGAACCTCACCTCAGCCAAGTCTGTCCCATTTCCAACAGCTTAGTCTAATAATTTCCTATGTTTATTTATGATTCTTGTGATGGATAAGGTGCGTAACCCGAGTCTATCCAGACGGATATGCATTATTTAAGTGGGGCACTTATCTGTCTGGTATCTCCAGCCCGTTTACATTACGGCCCAGAGTGACACAACTTTGTCACCCTCTGGGCATATTTGCGGAGTTGGCACATCTATGCCGAGCCAAGAGGTAGGTACATAACCGTTGTGTCAAAGTTCCCCCAATGTGACTTATGCAGTATGGGGACCTCACAATTCACATTAATGTTCTTAACCAATTCACTGCTGCGTCTCTGCCATGTTTGTCAACTATCCACCGAATAAAAGGACACAAAGGGGCTATTTCCACAACTTTAATCTTTTTCCAATTCTGGACAGATTTTAATGTATGTAACGGGGGTCTCGCCCACCAGTTGAAGAGCTGGAAAGAGTCCCGCATTGTCACTTGCGCGAAGGCCCACTTTTGTAAGTTTGTTTGGTGCCTGCGTAAGGGGTCCGGATGCTTGTGTAGTTAATAGTAAACTGTTTATTGTTAACAGATAACTGGATACATATCTCCAAGATATAGCCCTATCTAGGTGCGACCTTCATGTCAACTTCTCTCAGACTCTCTCTGCACAAAGTCTATTATCATGTGATCTCTCTACATCACAATGTGAGCAGCATAATTCCCCAATTTCACATTAACCCCCACTATGTCAAACACATTCACCCCACACAAGTGCCAGACAATGACCGTCTCCAACAAGAGAGAATCTAACCATCGCCCCTTGGCATTCAATGGCGTTACCATCATTGAATCCCCCACTATCAACATCCTGGGGGTCACCACTCACCAGGAACTGAACGGGACAAGAAATATAAATAGCGTTGCTACTAGAGCAGGTCAAAGATTAGGAATCTTATGACGAGCAACTCACCTCTTGACCCTCAGGCCTCCTATTATGGACTTAATTGGTGCAGAGGCAGGTAGGCTATATTCCACGTATGGATTTTTAAAAAGAATATGAAAAGGAAATCTCAGTCAAATTTTCCTCCCCTTCTAATCCACCTAATCTCCTTTCCAATCCTGTTGGTATAAAGCACATTCAATTTGACCTTGTTAGTATAATGACGCAATAGTTTTCAGGCCCAGAATGTCTTTCCTTCTCTCAGCGAGCCAGACACTGACAGTGGTTGGCAACATTCAGCAGTAAACATTCAACAAAAAAAGACAATTGGATTAATATTAAGGATTCCTTCGTTAGGCATGTTTCCTGGTGCTGCCTGTGGGGCCTGTTGTTTCACACCAGCCACCTCCAGCCCATTGCAGCCTCTTCTGAGATTGACCCTCTCCATTCATCCGAACCATGTAATTCGGCCTTATATGAACATATGTAGAAGTAACTCCCATAAACCTGTCAAGTGGTACTAATACAACAGATTCTGTTTGGATAACATGCAATACGGCTAACTGTGTAAATTCTATTTGTCTTGAAATACGAATTAAGGGCCTCTTAATTTGTCCAAGAAGTAAAAGCATATGCTATTTATAGATAATAATTCTCACAACAATAGCATAGTTGATTATACTCATGATGTTTAAAATATTTTTTATCCGCACAATCTACAATGGTAGCGATTTATGATATGGGTTACCTTCTAAATAGGCTTTGTTCAAAATGATTTTCCCTCCATTGTTCTGAAGGAGCTGATTGATGCTGTGGTACGATGCCGTGAACACCAGCAGCTGATTCATGCTGTGGTACGGTGCCGTGAACACCAGCAGCTGATTCATGCTGTGGTACGGTGCCGTGAACACCAGCAGCTGATTCATGCTGTGGTACGGTGCCGTGAACACCAGCAGCTGATTCATGGTGTGGTACGGTGCCGTGAACACCAGCAGCTGATTCATGCTGTGGTACGGTGCCGTGAACACCAGCAGCTGATTCATGGTGTGGTACGGTGCCGTGAACACCAGCAGCTGATTCATGCTGTGGTACGGTGCCGTGAACACCAGCAGCTGATTCATGGTGTGGTACGGTGCCGTGAACACCAGCAGCTGATTCATGCTGTGGTACGGTGCCGTGAACACCAGCAGCTGATTCATGGTGTGGTACGGTGCCGTGAACACCAGCAGCTGATTCATGGTGTGGTACGGTGCCGTGAACACCAGCAGCTGATTCATGCTGTGGTACGGTGCCGTGAACACCAGCAGCTGATTCATGGTGTGGTACGGTGCCGTGAACACCAGCAGCTGATTGATGCTGTGGTACGGTGCCGTGAACACCAGCAGCTGATTCATGGTGTGGTACGGTGCCGTGAACACCAGCAGCTGATTCATGGTGTGGTACGGTGCCGTGAACACCAGCAGCTGAATCATTCTGTGGTACGATGCCGTGAACACCAGCAGCTGATTCATGGTGTGGTACGGTGCCGTGAACACCAGCAGCTGGTTCATGCTGTGGTACGGTGCCGTGAACACCAGCTCCTGATTGACGCTGTGGTACGGTGCCGTGAACACCAGCAGCTGATTGACGCTGTGGTACGGTGCCGTGAACACCAGCAGCTGATTCATGGTGTGGTACGGTGCCGTGAACACCAGCAGCTGATTCATGCTGTGATACGGTGCCGTGAACACCAGCAGCTGATTCATGGTGTGGTACGGTGCCGTGAACACCAGCAGCTGATTCATGCTGTGGTACGGTGCCGTGAACACCAGCAGCTGATTGACGCTGTGGTACGGTGCCGTGAACACCAGCAGCTGATTGACGCTGTGGTACGGTGCCGTGAACACCAGCAGCTGATTCATGGTGTGGTACGGTGCCGTGAACACCAGCAGCTGATTCATGCTGTGGTACGGTGCCGTGAACACCAGCAGCTGATTCATGCTGTGGTACGGTGCCGTGAACACCAGCAGCTGATTCATGGTGTGGTACGGTGCCGTGAACACCAGCAGCTGAATCGTTCTGTGGTACGGTGCCGTGAACACCAGCAGCTGATTGACGCTGTGGTACGGTGCCGTGAACACCAGCAGCTGATTCATGGTGTGGTACGGTGCCGTGAACACCAGCAGCTGATTCATGCTGTGGTACGGTGCCGTGAACACGAGCAGCTGATTCATGGTGTGGTACGGTGCCGTGAACACCAGCAGCTGATTCATGGTGTGGTACGGTGCCGTGAACACCAGCAGCTGATTCATGCTGTGGTACGGTGCCGTGAACACCAGCAGCTGATTCATGGTGTGGTACGGTGCCGTGAACACCAGCAGCTGATTGACGCTGTGGTACGGTGCCGTGAACACCAGCAGCTGATTGATGCTGTGGTACGGTGCCGTGAACACCAGCAGCTGATTCATGCTGTGGTACGGTGCCGTGAACACCAGCAGCTGATTCATGCTGTGGTACGGTGCCGTGAACACCAGCAGCTGATTGACGCTGTGGTACGGTGCCGTGAACACGAGCTCCCGATTGACGCTGTGGTACGGTGCCGTGAACACCAGCAGCTGATTCATGCTGTGGTACGGTGCCGTGAACACCAGCAGCTGATTCATGCTGTGGTACGGTGCCGTGAACACGAGCTCCTGATTGACGCTGTGGTACGGTGCCGTGAACACCAGCAGCTGATTCATGGTGTGGTACGGTGCCGTGAACACCAGCAGCTGATTCATGCTGTGGTACGGTGCCGTGAACACCAGCAGCTGATTCATGCTGTGGTACGGTGCCGTGAACACCAGCAGCTGATTCATGGTGTGGTACGGTGCCGTGAACACCAGCAGCTGAGTCATGGTGTGGTGCGGTGCCGTGAACACCAGCAGCTGATTCATGGTGTGGTACGGTGCCGTGAACGCCAGCAGCTGATTCATGCTGTGGTACGGTGCCGTGAACACCAGCAGCTGATTCATGCTGTGGTACGGTGCCGTGAACACCAGCAGCTGATTCATGCTGTGGTACGGTGCCGTGAACACCAGCAGCTGATTCATGCTGTGGTACGGTGCCGTGAACACCAGCAGCTGATTCATGGTGTGGTACGGTGCCGTGAACACCAGCAGCTGATTCATGGTGTGGTACGGTGCCGTGAACACCAGCAGCTGATTCATGCTGTGGTACGGTGCCGTGAACACCAGCAGCTGATTCATGCTGTGGTACGGTGCCGTGAACACCAGCAGCTGATTGACGCTGTGGTACGGTGCCGTGAACACCAGCAGCTGATTCATGCTGTGGTACGGTGCCGTGAACACCAGCAGCTGATTCATGCTGTGGTACGGTGCCGTGAACACGAGCTCCTGATTGACGCTGTGGTACGGTGCCGTGAACACCAGCAGCTGATTCATGGTGTGGTACGGTGCCGTGAACACCAGCAGCTGATTCATGCTGTGGTACGGTGCCGTGAACACCAGCAGCTGATTCATGGTGTGGTACGGTGCCGTGAACACCAGCAGCTGATTCATGCTGTGGTACGGTGCCGTGAACACCAGCAGCTGATTCATGGTGTGGTACGGTGCCGTGAACACCAGCAGCTGATTCATGGTGTGGTACGGTGCCGTGAACACCAGCAGCTGATTCATGCTGTGGTACGGTGCCGTGAACACCAGCAGCTGATTCATGGTGTGGTACGGTGCCGTGAACACCAGCAGCTGATTCATGCTGCGGTACGGTGCCGTGAACACCAGCAGCTGATTGATGCTGTGGTACGGTGACGTGAACACCAGCAGCTGATTCGTGCTGTGGTACGGTGCCGTGAACACCAGCAGCTGATTCATGGTGTGGTACGGTGCCGTGAACACCAGCAGCTGATTGATGCTGTGGTGCGGTGCCGTGAACACCAGCAGCTGATTCATGCTGTGGTACGGTGCCGTGAACACCAGCAGCTGATTCATGCTGTGGTACGGTGCCGTGAACACCAGCAGCTGATTCATGGTGTGGTACGGTGCCGTGAACACCAGCAGCTGATTCGTGGTGTGGTACGGTGCCGTGAACACCAGCAGCTGATTCGTGCTGTGGTACGGTGCCGTGAACACCAGCAGCTGATTCATGGTGTGGTACGGAGCCGTGAACACCAGCAGCTGATTCATGCTGTGGTACGGTGCCGTGAACACCAGCAGCTGATTCATGCTGTGGTACGGTGCCGTGAACACCAGCAGCCTCTGGCATTCAGCTCAATGGTCCATTTTCCAGACCTTAGACACGGTGTTACAACTGATTGAGGAAGAATGAGCCGGCTCCCCGTTTTTGCAACCTCTTTGGCTGGTCGCATCAATGGTTTGTTTAAAATCCTTTTCCAAATCCAAATGTATTTACTTTTGAGAAAGAACCAATTTAACCAGGTGTTGTCACGTCAAAGAAAGAGTAAATTTATTAGTTATCAAAAGCTGAGTATAAACAATAAAGATGACAAACACCTCACGCACATACACACACACACACTCACTCACGTCAGAAAAAAGGTGCGGAATTTTCCCCCAAAATGACTAAATGGCATTTCCGGTATGTAAATTGGTGTGAATCACCTCGCTGTTCCAGCACAATTCTCGTCAAGATCTTTCCGCACTTTGTCATTTTATGGAGGGGGTCTAATTTGCGCTGCCATTGAGAGGGCCGGGGCCTTTACACACTGGGAAACCTGACTTCACAGATATTGGGGAGCCCTTTTTCAAAGGCACCTAGATCTCAAAGTGCCAGTTTAGGTTCCCCGCACCACCACCACCACCACGAACATCGCCAGCATCGGGACTTTAGTGCCCACCCCCACCACCATCCTCGCCGACCCCTCAGTACCACCACTCCCCGCCAGGATCATTGCAGTGGGACCCTCCCAATGGGTGTCATGTCAGGCCCTGTCCCCTTCTCACCAGCAAAGACCCCCCTCTTGTCGCCATTGTCAGACGCCCCCCTGCCCCCCCCAAAATGAGCAACATTCCTCCAAGGGGCTAAAGCCCCTCCTTCATGCCCCATCCCCTTTCAGGTCCAGCCCTTTGCAGGTCCCACCCCCTTTCAGATCCCATGCCTTTCTGGACCTTCCTCTTAACAATGCCAAGCTGACACTGCCCCTGTTACCCTGGCAATGCCAACTTAGCACTGCTAGTTTGGCACAGCCAGGGGCACTGCCAGGGCTCCGGGGCAGTGCCATGTACGAAAAAATCCAGGGTCTACTATGGCCTCAGATCCCGCTTGCCATGGTGATCATGTCTGTTCTCTGGTGGTGGTGAGCAGTAGTGATCCTCACTGGCTTCACACTGTGACAGCGGGTGGGAGACTCACAGAAGCTATAAAAACACAGGTCTTCCTTTAAAGGTAGTTGAAAAAAGCTGCTGCACACTTTCATGACACAGAGAACATTTACCAGGACAGTGCAAGGGTTGAGGGACCTCTGTTATGTAGGGAGACGAGAGAAGCTGGGAGTTGATTGCTTATGGCAAGAGTTAATAGAGATGTTCAAAACTAGAGTAGATAATGAGAAATTGATTTTGGTGGCAGGAGAGAAGGTCATCAGAGGACTCATATTTAAGATGATTGGTAAACGCACCAGAGAAGAAAAAATATTTTTGGTGCAGGGCACTTTGGTGGTCGGGAATGTGCTGCCTGAAAGGCTGGTGGAAGCAGGTTCAATGGTAACATTCAAGATAGAATTGGATCAATTGTTCAAGAGGAACATTTTACAGGGTTATGCAAGAAGACCATGGAAGTGGCAATAGTTGAATAGCTCTCTCAAAGAGTCAGCATAGGCGTGATGGGCCGATGGGCCTCATCGATGAGTCTTTGATTCTGTGTGAGAGCAGACTGTGTGTTGTCAGTTCAAAATCTGACCCACACACTCAACACCGACATCCACACACTCAACACCGACATCCACACACTCAACACCGAGGGCAGCATGGTAGCATGGTGGTTAGCATAATTGCTTCACAGCTCCAGAGTCCCAGGTTCGATTCCCGGCTTGGGTCATTGGCTGTGCGGAGTTTGCACGTTCTCCCCGTGTGTGCGTGGGTTTCCTCCGGGTGCTGCGGTTTCCTCCCACAGTCCAAAGATGTGCAGGTTAGGTGGATTGGTCATGATAAATTGCCCTTCGTGTCCAAAATTGCCCTTAGTGTTGGGTGGGGTTACTGAGTTATGGGGATAGGGTGGAGGTGTGGGTTTGGTGTGGGCTCTTTCAAAAAGAGCAGGTGCAGACTCGATGGGCCGAATGGCGTCCTTCTGCACTGTAAATTCTATGATTAACCCTTCTATGATCCAGAAGGAAATGCAGCGAGCAGGAAGTAAATCCCAATTCCCTCTCCTGCACTACAGAAGGACTGAGGAAAAGTAAGGCAGACTGCACTTGTGCACTAACGTGTAACAAGTGTCCGCTTGTAACATTGATGTTCCCCAACTGCCAGGCAATGACTATCTCTAATGAGAGAGATTCCAACCATCTCCCCTTGACATTCAATGACATTCCCATCGTTGAATACCTCACGCTAAACACCCTGGAGGCCGAGCAGTCGAATGCTCGGTAGTTTATTCACAGTCGAAGGAAACTGGCCCTCGGGGGGCAAATACACACAGTATCAGTCCCAGTTGAGACTCCTAACATGCCAGTCCCTGTCCAGGCCGGCTTTTATACAAGATAATTATGGGCCCCAGCTGGGTGGGCCTTCACCCACCAGCAGGGAAGTTCATATTTCACGTGTCTCACAAGAAGAACGATCAGAATATCCCCATGGGGGTTATTACATCTACTATCAGTATCCCGATGGTACCATTGAACAGAAACGGAGCAGTTACAGCCACATAAATACTGTGGCTATAGAGCAGGCCAGAGGCTAGGAATCCTGCGATGAGTAACTCAGCTCCTGACTCCCCTACACCCGTTCACCGTCTACAAGACAAAAGTCAAGTGTGCGATGGAATACCTTTGTGTTTGCCTGGATGAGTGCAGCTCCAACAACACTCAAGAATCTCATCACCATCCAGGACAAAGCAGCCCACTTGAAAGGCATCCCTCCCAGAAACATTCACTCCCTTCACCTCTGACACGCAGTGGCAGCTGGGTGGACCAGCTACATGATGCACTGCAAGAACTCTATCAGGACTTCTTTAGCAGCACCTTCCAATCTCACAACCTCTATGACCTCAAAGGGTGAGGGCAGCAGATATATGGGAATACCATCACCTACCATTGCCCTCCAAGCCATGCACCATCTTGACTTGGAAATATATTGGCGTAGCTTCAATGTCACTGTGTCAAACTACTGGAACTCCCTCCACAACAGCACTGTGGGTGTACTTGCAACACTTGAGATGCAACTGTTCAAGAAGACGACTCACTACCTAAACGGCAATTAGGGATGAGAAAAAAAAATGCTGGCTTACCCAACGGCACCCATATCCCCGGTAATAATGAAATAAAACAAGTCTAATCCTTCAGTGCGGTTCTGAGAGCCGGCAGAATCACCCTGAGGTTCTGAGAGCCGGCAGAGTGACCCTGAGGGTCTGAGAGCCGGCAGAGTGATCCTGAGGGTCTGAGAGCCGGCAGAGTGACTGTGAGGGTCTGAGAGCCGGCAGAGTGACTGTGAGAGTCTGAGAGCCGGCAGAGTGACTGTGAGGGTCTGAGAGCCGGCAGAGTGACTGTGAGGGTCTGAGAGCCGGCAGAGTGACTGTGAGGGTCTGAGAGCCGGCAGAGTGACTGTGAGGGTCTGAGAGCCGGCAGAGTGACCCTGAGGGTCTGAGAGCCGGCAGAGTGACCCTGAGGGTCTGAGAGCCGGCAGAGTGACTGTGAGGGTCTGAGAGCCGGCAGAGTGACTGTGAGGGTCTGAGAGCCGGCAGAGTGACTGTGAGGGTCTGAGAGCCGGCAGAGTGACTGTGAGGTTCTGAGAGCCGGCAGAGTGACTGTGAGGGTCTGAGAGCCGGAAGAGTGACCCTGAGGGTCTGAGAGCCGGCAGAGTGACTGTGAGGGTCTGAGAGCCGGCAGAGTGACTGTGAGGGTCTGAGAGCCGGCAGTGTGACCCTGAGGGTCTGAGAGCCGGCAGAGTGACTGTGAGGGTCTGAGAGCCGGCAGAGTGACTGTGAGGGTCTGAGAGCCGGCAGAGTGACTGTGAGGGTCTGAGAGCCGGCAGAGTGACTGTGAGGGTCTGAGAGCCGACAGAGTGACCCTGAGGGTCTGAGAGCCGGCAGAGTGACTGTGAGGGTCTGAGAGCCGGCAGAGTGACCCTGAGGGTCTGAGAACCGGCAGAGTGACCCTGAGGTTCTGAGAGCCGGCAGAGTGACTGTGAGGGTCTGAGAGCCGACAGAGTGACCCTGAGGGTCTGAGAGCTGGCAGAGTGACCCTGAGGTTCTGAGAGCCGGCAGAGTGACTGTGAGGGTCTGAGAGCCGGCAGAGTGATCCTGAGGGTCTGAGAGCCGGCAGAGTGACTGTGAGGGTCTGAGAGCCGGCAGAGTGACCCTGAGGGTCTGAGAGCCGGCAGAGTGACCCTGAGGGTCTGAGAGCCGGCAGAGTGACTGTGAGGGTCTGAGAGCCGGCAGAGTGACCCTGAGGGTCTGAGAGCCGACAGAGTGACCCTGAGGTTCTGAGATACGGCAGAGTGACTGTGAGGGTCTGAGAGCCGGCAGAGTGACTGTGAGGGTCTGAGAGCCGGCAGAGTGACCCTGAGGGTCTGAGAGCCGGCAGAGTGACTGTGAGGGTCTGAGAGCCGGCAGAGTGACCCTGAGGGTCTGAGAGCCGGCAGAGTGACCCTGAGGGTCTGAGAGCCGGCAGAGTGACTGTGAGGGTCTGAGAGCCGGCAGAGTGACTGTGAGGGTCTGAGAGCCGGCAGAGTGACTGTGAGGGTCTGAGAGCCGGCAGAGTGACTGTGAGGGTCTGAGAGCCGGCAGAGTGACTGTGAGGGTCTGAGAGCCGGCAGAGTGACTGCGAGGGTCTCAGAGCCGGCAGAGTGACTGTGAGGGTCTGAGAGCCGGCAGAGTGACTGTGAGGGTCTGAGAGCCGGCAGAGTGACTGTGAGGGTCTGAGAGCCGGCAGAGTGACTCTGAGGGTCTGAGAGCCGGCAGAGTGACTGTGAGGGTCTCAGAGCCGGCAGAGTGACAGTGAGGGTCTGAGAGCCGGCAGAGTGACTGTGAGGGTCTGAGAGCCGGCAGAGTGACTGTGAGGGTCTGAGAGCCGGCAGAGTGACTGTGAGGGTCTGAGAGCCGGCAGAGTGACTGTGAGGGTCTGAGATACGGCAGAGTGACTGTGAGGGTCTGAGAGCCGGCAGAGTGACTGTGAGGGTCTGAGAGCCGGCAGAGTGACCCTGAGGGTCTGAGAGCCGGCAGAGTGACTGTGAGGGTCTGAGAGCCGGCAGAGTGACTGTGAGGGTCTGAGAGCCGGCAGAGTGACTGTGAGGGTCTCAGAGCCGGCAGAGTGACCCTGAGGGTCTGAGAGCCGGCAGAGTGACTGTGAGGGTCTGAGAGCCGGCAGAGTGACTGTGAGGGTCTGAGAGCCGGGAAAGTGACTGTGAGAGTCTGAGAGCCGGGAAAGTGACTGTGAGGGTCTGAGAGCCGGCAGAGTGACTTGTGAGGGTCTGAGAGCCGGCAGAGTGACTGTGAGGGTCTGAGAGCCGGCAGAGTGACTGTGAGGGTGTGAGAGCCGGCAGAGTGACTGTGAGGGTCTGAGAGCCGGCAGAGTGACTGTGAGGGTCTGAGAGCCGGCAGAGTGACTGTGAGGGTCTGAGAGCCGGCAGAGTGACTGTGAGGGTCTGAGAGCCGGCAGAGTGACTGTGAGGGTCTGAGAGCCGGCAGAGTGACTGTGAGGGTCTGAGAGCCGGCAGAGTGACCCTGAGGGTCTGAGAGCCGGCAGAGTGACCCTGAGGTTCTGAGAGCCGGCAGAGTGACTGTGAGGGTCTGAGAGCCGACAGAGTGACCCTGAGGGTCTGAGAGCCGGCAGAGTGACCCTGAGGTTCTGAGAGCCGGCAGAGTGACTGTGAGGGTCTGAGATACGGCAGAGTGACTGTGAGGGTCTGAGAGCCGGCAGAGTGACTGTGAGGGTCTGAGAGCCGGCAGAGTGACCCTGAGGGTCTGAGAGCCGGCAGAGTGACTGTGAGGGTCTGAGAGCCGGCAGATTGACTGTGAGGGTCTGAGAGCCGGCAGAGTGACCCTGAGGGTCTGAGAGCCGGCAGAGTGACCCTGAGGGTCTGAGAGCCGGCAGAGTGACTGTGAGGGTCTGAGAGCCGGCAGAGTGACTGTGAGGGTCTGAGAGCCGGCAGAGTGACTGTGAGGGTCTGAGAGCCGGCAGAGTGACTGTGAGGGTCTGAGAGCCGGCAGAGTGACTGTGAGGGTCTGAGAGCCGGCAGAGTGACTGCGAGGGTCTCAGAGCCGGCAGAGTGACTGTGAGGGTCTGAGAGCCGGCAGAGTGACTGTGAGGGTCTGAGAGCCGGCAGAGTGACTGTGAGGGTCTGAGAGCCGGCAGAGTGACTCTGAGGGTCTGAGAGCCGGCAGAGTGACTGTGAGGGTCTCAGAGCCGGCAGAGTGACAGTGAGGGTCTGAGAGCCGGCAGAGTGACTGTGAGGGTCTGAGAGCCGGCAGAGTGACTGTGAGGGTCTGAGAGCCGGCAGAGTGACTGTGAGGGTCTGAGAGCCGGCAGAGTGACTGTGAGGGTCTGAGATACGGCAGAGTGACTGTGAGGGTCTGAGAGCCGGCAGAGTGACTGTGAGGGTCTGAGAGCCGGCAGAGTGACCCTGAGGGTCTGAGAGCCGGCAGAGTGACTGTGAGGGTCTGAGAGCCGGCAGAGTGACTGTGAGGGTCTGAGAGCCGGCAGAGTGACTGTGAGGGTCTCAGAGCCGGCAGAGTGACCCTGAGGGTCTGAGAGCCGGCAGAGTGACTGTGAGGGTCTGAGAGCCGGCAGAGTGACTGTGAGGGTCTGAGAGCCGGGAAAGTGACTGTGAGAGTCTGAGAGCCGGGAAAGTGACTGTGAGGGTCTGAGAGCCGGCAGAGTGACTTGTGAGGGTCTGAGAGCCGGCAGAGTGACTGTGAGGGTCTGAGAGCCGGCAGAGTGACTGTGAGGGTGTGAGAGCCGGCAGAGTGACTGTGAGGGTCTGAGAGCCGGCAGAGTGACTGTGAGGGTGTGAGAGCCGGCAGAGTGACTGTGAGGGTCTGAGAGCCGGCAGAGTGACTGTGAGGGTCTGAGAGCCGGCAGAGTGACTGTGAGGGTCTGAGAGCCGGCAGAGTGACTGTGAGGGTCTGAGAGCCGGCAGAGTGACTGTGAGGGTCTGAGAGCCGGCAGAGTGACTGTGAGGGTCTGAGAGCCGGCAGAGTGACTGTGAGGGTCTGAGAGCCGGCAGAGTGACTGTGAGGCTCTCAGAGCCGGCAGAGTGACTGTGAGCGTCTGAGAGCCGGCAGAGTGACTGTGAGGGTCTGAGAGCCGGCAGAGTGACTGTGAGGGTCTGAGAGCCGGCAGAGTGACTGTGAGGGTCTGAGAGCCGGCAGAGTGACTGTGAGGGTCTGAGAGCCGGCAGAGTGACTGTGAGCGTCTGAGAGCCGGCAGAGTGACTGTGAGGGTCTGAGAGCCGGCAGAGTGACTGTGAGGGTCTGAGAGCCGGCAGAGTGACTGTGAGGGTCAGAAAGCCGGCAGAGTGACTGTGAGGGTCTGAGAGCCGGCAGAGTGACCCTGAGGGTCTGAGAGCCGGCAGAGTGACCCTGAGGGTCTGAGATCCGGCAGAGTGACTCTGAGGGTCTGAAAGCCGGCAGAGTGACTGTGAGGGTCTGAGAGCCGGCAGAGTGACTGTGAGGGTCTGAGAGCCGGCAGAGTGACTGTGAGGGTCTGAGAGCCGGCAGAGTGACTGTGAGGGTCTGAGAGCCGGCAGAGTGACCCTGAGGGTCTGAGATCCGGCAGAGTGACTCTGAGGGTCTGAAAGCCGGCAGAGTGACTGTGAGGGTCTGAGAGCCGGCAGAGTGACTGTGAGGGTCTGAGAGCCGGCAGAGTGACTGTGAGGGTCTGAGAGCCGGCAGAGTGACTGTGAGGGTCTGAGAACCGGCAGAGTGACCGTGAGGGTCTGAGAGCCGGCAGAGTGACTGTGAGGGTCTGAGAGCCGGCAGAGTGACCGTGAGGGTCTGAGAGCCGGCAGAGTGACTGTGAGGGTCTGAGAGCCGGCAGAGTGACCCTGAGGGTCTGAGAGCCGGCAGAGTGACTGTGAGGGTCTGAGATACGGCAGAGTGACCCTGAGGGTCTGAGAGCCGGCAGAGTGACTGTGAGGGTCTGAGAGCCGGCAGAGTGACTGTGAGGGTCTGAGAGCCGGCAGAGTGACTGTGAGGGTCTGAGAGCCGGCAGAGTGACTCTGAGAGTCTGAGAGCCGGCAGAGTGACTGTGAGGGTCTGAGAGCCGGCAGAGTGACTGTGAGGGTCTGAGAGCCAGCAGAGTGACTGTGAGGGTCTGAGAGCCGGCAGAGTGACTGTGAGGGTCTGAGAGCCGGCAGAGTGACTGTGAGGGTCTGAGAGCCGGCAGAGTGACTGTGAGGGTCTCAGAGCCGGCAGAGTGACTGTGAGGGTCTCAGAGCCGGCAAAGTGACTGTGAGGGTCTCAGAGCCGGCAGAGTGACTGTGATGGTCTGAGAGCCGGCAGACTGACTGTGAGGGTCTGAGAGCCGGCAGAGTGACCCTGAGGGTCTGAGAGCCGGCAGAGTGACTGTGAGGGTCTGAGAGCCGACAGAGTGACTGTGAGGGTCTGAGAGCCGGCAGAGTGACTGTGAGGGTCTGAGAGCCGGCAGAGTGACTGTGAGGGTCTGAGAGCCGGCAGAGTGACTGTGAGGGTCTGAGAGCCGGCAGAGTGACTGTGAGGGTCTGAGAACCGGCAGAGTGACCGTGAGGGTCTGAGAGCCGGCAGAGTGACTGTGAGGGTCTGAGAGCCGGCAGAGTGACTGTGAGGGTCTGAGAGCCGGCAGAGTGACTGTGAGGGTCTGAGAGCCGGCAGAGTGATTGTGAGGGTCTGAGATACGGCAGAGTGACCCTGAGGGTCTGAGAGCCGGCAGAGTGACTGTGAGGGTCTGAGAGCCGGCAGAGTGACTGTGAGGGTCTGAGAGCCGGCAGAGTGACTCTGAGAGTCTGAGAGCCGGCAGAGTGACTCTGAGAGTCTGAGAGCCGGCAGAGTGACTGTGAGGGTCTGAGAGCTGGCAGAGTGACCCTGAGGGTCTGAGAGCCGGCAGAGTGACTGTGAGGGTCTGAGAGCCGGCAGAGTGACTGTGAGGGTCTCAGAGCCGGCAGAGTGACTGTGAGGGTCTCAGAGCCGGCAGAGTGACTGTGAGGGTCTGAGAGCCGGCAAAGTGACTGTGAGGGTCTCAGAGCCGGCAGAGTGACTGTGATGGTCTGAGAGCCGGCAGACTGACTGTGAGGGTCTGAGAGCCGGCAGAGTGACCCTGAGGGTCTGAGAGCCGGCAGAGTGACTGTGAGGGTCTGAGAGCCGGCAGAGTGACTGTGAGGGTCTGAGAGCCGGCAGAGTGACTGTGAGGGTCTGAGAGCCGGCAGAGTGACTGTGAGGGTCTGAGAGCCGGCAGAGTGACTGTGAGGGTCTGAGAGCTGACTGTGTGAGCAGAGGCACTGTGTTTTGGATGGAATGTCAATCAGTGAATAAAACTAATCCCTTGCCACTGTAGGAGTACGAGCTCTTTGGATTGTGTGAATGGTGTGAGCGCTGTGATGTTCTTTCTTTCTCTGTGATTGAGTTCCACATCAAGCCGTGCAGTTAATAAACCACGGCTTCTTTGACACATACGACCAACATTGCTTGGACAGACACAGGGACAGCTGTATGCATGCACCATTACCTCCGACTCCCAGTTTGTGGACTAGGACGTCTCTTGGCATTCCACACGCTCTTCCATTGCCTGTAGCTCGCTGAACTACATTGGCTCCGAGGTGGACAATACCTCAAGTTTACAATTCTCATCCTTGTGTTAAAGTCTTTCTAGAGCCCTGCCTCTCCCATCTACTTGTAACCTCACCCAGCCCTGTTGCACTTTGAGAGATCCTGGGCAGGTTTCTCCGGTCTCCGACTCCGAAATCACGTTCGCCGATCGGCCGGAGAATCCCCGTTGGCGCTGAAATCAGAGGCGGCGCCGCTTTTACAATGCTCCGCCCCCTCCAAAATGAGGATGCCGCACGCCTTCGGGACGGCCTCAAGACATTACCTGAGGCCCTTACCCCTGATGCTCCGTCCCAATGGGCCGAGTTCTCGACGCCGTGGGGCGCATGTGGCATTTCTTTTCGGGTTCTTGGCGTGGCGGCTGAGGACTACGTCCACAGGCAAGGGGGGCTTTTGCGGGGGCTGGGGGCACTGGTGGGGGGTGGTCCGGGGGTGGCGAGCCTGACCAAAAGGTGTGGCACTATTTGGCAAGCCAGATCCGCGCAGGGCCGGCACCATGTTTCACGGACCCGGCAACTTTCCAGCTGTTACCGCAGCTAGAGTCGGGGGCTCTACACTGTGTGCCTGCTAGCCCCCCACCAGACGGAGGATCGGTGGCTCTTTAGCGCCGTTGTTTCAGTCGTAAAACACCACCGTTCCCACGCCGGCCTCAGCACTTAGTCTCAAAATCGGAGAATTCAGCCCCTAGTTTCCGTATTCTGCCCTTTTGTGCATCCCTTAATTTTTTTCACTCCACCAATGGTGGCCATGCCATATCCCTCAGCTCTCTGAATTCCCAAATCCCTAAACCTTTCTCCTTCTGCATCCCTCCCTCCTCTGTTAAGATGCTCCTTAAAACGTACTTCTGACCAAGCTTTTGTTCACCGGCCCTAATATCTCTTTATGTCGGAGTCAAAGTTGACCTGATTAGCATTCCTATAAGCAACTGGGGATGTTTTATGTTCAAGGTGCCATATAAAGCAGACAGGTTGTTGCTGTAGAAGCTACGGTGTCTGCTCTTTAGGTAGATTTGCTGACTTAATTGACAATGAGGTAAGTTTGGAGAAATTTGCTTTCTGGATTTGAGCCCACTAGATTGTTTGCTGCTGAATCTCATCTCATGTAACATCCAACAGACGGGCAAGACTTCTGTCTTATCGGCCGTTTCTGCATTTGAACTCACGTCGCACAGTTTAAAGGGCAAAATAATTTTTAATACAGGAACAAAGTAATTGTGTTCTTGCGCTTATACATCCAGCTGTCTCTCTTCTCCTCTGTCTCTCTCTCTCCTCCCTCCCCCCCCCCCCCCCCCCCCACCGCCTCCTTGTGCTGTGATTCAGCTGATGATAAGACCACTTTGGCCCCCACGCACTCCTGTCAGATACTTAAGCAAACAGAGCTAAAGAAGGCTGCAGTATTCTGAGAAAGGAACTGAGTAACTCCGCAACAATTCTTCAATTAAAAATTAATAATTCAAGGTTTTAACATTACAATAACCTTTTCAAGGTTTATTCTTGAGGTATAGAATTTCACTCGTGACTGGCTGAACTTGCTCAACTATTTGAAACTCATCATTCAGGCTATTTACATGACCTCGTGCAACACAGAAATTGAAGCACAGAAGGAGCCCACTCGCCCTGTCTTGATTGTGTCGGCACTTGTTCCTCAAACGCAGCCTTCTCCTGGATTCTCTGCTCTTTCCTCATTTTCTTTTTGAACAAATACTGTCCAATTGCCTTTTCAATTATCGGATAATCATGACTCCATTGCCACTGGCGGCAAATATTTTCATCTTCCATTCAATTCCCTTTTCAATTCCATAGAATCCCTACGGTGCAGAAGGAGGCCACTTGGCCCATCGAGTCTGCACCGACCCTACCAAGAGCACCCACCTGGCCCACTCCCCCACCCTATCCCCATAGTAATGTTCTAGTAATGTTCCTGAATGGATAACATCAGAATTGTTCAGTCTGGTTTTCCTTCTGCTTTTATGCGAATGTTTTATTGATCTGTTGGTTCATCCTCTGCCCACTCTTTGATGTGAGGAGTATTAAGAAACAAAACTTGGAAGTTATTTTCCTCAGTATGATGAAGGATGTCAATGCCGGGAAATGGAAGATTTTAGAATTCATTTCTCTTTTCCTCTCCGGAGACTAAGGGTGGTTGGGCGGGCGAGAAAAGTGTTTGCTTTCCCGCCAACTGCAATGGCATGTTTTCGCGCCAGATTGTCCATCATTACATATCATCTGCTGGAAACAGGGCAGCATGGTAGCACAGTGATTAGCACTATTGCTTCACAGCACCAGGCTCCCAGGTTCGATTCCGTCTTGGGTCACTGTGCGGAGTCTGAACGTTCTCCCCGTGTCTGCGTGGGTTTCCGCCGGGTGCTCCGGTTTCTTCCCACAAGTCCCGAAAGACATGCTATTAGGTAATTTGGACATTCTGAATTCTCCCTCCATGTACCCGAACAGGCGCCGGAATGTGGCGACTGGGGGCTTTTCACAATTAACTTCATTGCAGTGTTAATCATAGAATTTACAGTGCAGAAGGAGGCCGTTCGGCCCATCGAGTCTGCACCGGCTCTTGGAAAGAGCACCCTACCAAGGTCAAGACCTCCACCCTATCCCCATAACCCAGTAACCCCACCCAACACTAAGGGCAATTTTGGACACTAAGGGCAATTTATCATGGTCAATCCACCTAACCTGCACATCTTTGGACTGTGGGAGGAAACCGGAGCACCCGGAGGAAACCCACGCACACACGGGGAGGATGTGCAGACTCCGCACAGACAATGACCCAAGCCGGAATTGAACCTGGGACCCTGGAGCTGTGAAGCAATTGTGCTATCCACAATGCTACCGTGCTGCCCATAATCGAAGCTAACTTGTGACAATAAAGATTATTAAAAATTAAACACGCTGGTGTCCAGCCTGTGATTCGCCCACCATGCCATGACCTCACTTTGCTCCAGGCACCATATTTAAACAGTGCCCGCGCATGGATCTTTCTATGTCTGCAGCCCAGGACTGCTCCAGGCGAGAGATTGCCCCCTAAAAGCAGGGAGAGTGCAGCCCCACCCCCCTCCCCCCCAAGTTTAGTTACGCCTCACTGGGTCACCTTCTGGATTCTGTTGAGGCCCCCCACGATCTTCTCTCCGCTCACGATGGCCAATAAGGTGTGGTCCAATAAGGTCACAGGGTGGCTGTGGTGCTGAGCACCAGCTCAGCCCACAGGAGAACAGCGATACAAAGCTACAAATGGATGAATGACCACACAGTCAGTCTGGGTCAACATTCTCATCCCTCTCAGCTCACACACTCGCAAGCCCCTCATACATTTGCAGGATGACAGTCCACAGGCATTCCACTCTACCAGCATGAAGATATCACTGCTCACTCTCCCACATACACACACACACACACACCCTGACAATTCCATCTGGCCTAGTTCGCATACCCATCCCGTATATGGCTCCACTCAGCACCCGCACAAGGTAGACTTCCTTATCTGCCTTGGCAGGCTTCCTGCCCACACGCTCTCCATCTGTCTTCATGCAGCCCAAGCTGGTCCATAATAAAAGGGAGAGGTTCCAGACCAGCATGCTAGGGACCAGGGCCCCATACAGTATGAGGAGCATGCAGTACGCATGGCTGGAGAGGACCCGGACCATGCCTGTGGCGACGGTGTGCTTGGTGACATTTACTCAAGTGAGAATCCTGCACCATGTAATCTTCTCTGCCTGTGTCCCCATCACCTGCCAGGGGACAGTTCCAGGGTTCCAGCTGCCACGCCAGGGGACAGTTACTGGGGTGCCAGAAGGAAGTGCCAGGGGGCAGTGCCAGGGAAGTGTCTGAGACAATGCCGGGATACCTCCTGGGCAGGTCCCACTCCCCTTGGGTTTTATACTTACCTGTGCATCCCCAGCGAGTTCGCTTTGCCTGGTTCCCGCTTTTAAAAAGGAATTGTAAACCTTGCCGACATGATGCCATGCAGCCGAGGGGGAAGTTCCTAATGTGGAGGGACGCTACGGTGGCGCAGCCTGCTAATAATATTTAAATGCAAGGGAATAAGGTTCCCAACCTTCCTGGGTGGGAGCTTTGATACATCACTGGCAGAGGGCAGGGAGGATCAGAAAACGAGATCTTGCCAGTGATTTTTGTTTCTCCAATCTTGTGATATTTTGCACCCACGACGAACATGGGCACAAAATCGCAGCATACGAATGTACATCTGCCAAGCTGACCAATGAGGGTGTGCCCTCCCACCTCAATGTGCTGCTGCTCTGTCCCTCACAGCCTCAATTTGGTCCTCTGATGCTCAAAACTACAGCTTCAACTGTTTTGCATCTTGGAATTGCCTGCATGGCAGCCACAAGGCTATCATCAAAAAGAAGGGATAGGGCGCAGGCCCATTCATTCTGCTAAACCTCCATTGCCTTAAACACTCACTGAGCTCAGCAATGCTCCATCCATAAGGCGATATGTTGTGGTCAGTGGAATTGTTGATCATGGTCTCTGTGGTAGACACCATTAGTAACATTGCATGTATTACGGTACTGCCCCTGTATTACAGGTACAACAGTAAATCCCTGCCTGCTGGCTCCTCCCAGCAGGCGGAGTATAAAAGTGTCAGCTCTCCTGCGCTGCTTCCATTCTGGTTCCAGCTACAGGAAGCACAACATCTTGTGCAATAAAGCCTCGATTGTTTCACCATTCTCTTCTCGTGGTAATTGACAGTACATCAGTCTCACTGCTCGTAGGTGAGATTTATGGGAAGATAATGCTGAGGGCAAGGCTGGGAGCTAGATTGCAACGCAGCTGATGTGTGCTCTTTAATACCAATGCAGCAGAACCTTGAGGGCTTCATGGTGTGTCTGCATTTTCAGGATTGCAAGGACTAGGCTGAACATTATGGGAAACTGATGGTGTTGAAAATTGTGCGCATTGGCAAAGAGGGTATCTGTCACCTCCTCCACTTGTGGATAGAAAGTTGAGAGATCCCACAGAGGTCCTCACTGGATCCCAGGAAAGAGTGCTGCACAGAGAAGTTAAGAGCACGGTGACTTTCAGAGCCACTGGTAATGGATGTCCTCCCAGTCCCCAGGGTGTCAATCCTTGGAGAATGTGGGAAATGTGAGCCATCTGATCCCTGGACATGAGCGGGTTGTCGATTACACAGTCTCTCGCTGATCGGCGTGCGTTTTATGCACGCCCTTGGTTTTGAGAGGTGCTTATGCACAATATTTCTGTGAGCTTCATCTTCTGAGTCCAGAGGGGGCACTGTTGCCCCATTGCTCATCAGAGTGAAGTTCCTTCCCTTGGCGAGCCTGGTGCTGCCATAGCCTTTCCTCCTACCTGCACACGACGATGCAGGCAACATTAAAACCACCCTCCGTCTTCCAGAATGTTTCCTCTCTGCAAGAACATTGAAAGAAAGACATGGTGAAGTGTTAGCCTCCACAGGTTCTCTTTCTGTTGCTGGCTCATGAGTGACTAGGTTCAGGGGCTTGATTACAATCTCAGCTCCTATCAGCCAATACAATCCTGACCATCGCAATGACTGCTTTCAGTGGCACAGTATACTTCCCCAGGCCTCATTCAGTAGACCTACTGCAATGAGATGGATTTGCCTAGGCGTTTGGATGTCCTGCATTTATTCAAGGCAATGAATCGTGCATTCAGTAGACTCTACCACTGCATCCTTCGGAATGTACATGAGGGCACATGCTTGTGAAGGGATGGGATTTTTTAGTGAAGGCTGGCAGCTGCATGTTTCAGAGGTGAGTTTTATAGAGGCTTCTCCTGTTTGTCCAGGTCCCCATTTGTTGTTGGAGTCATTATCATAGTGGGGGATGAGAATGATTAGTACGATGGGTACTGCACGGTAGTGCAATGGTTAGCACTGTTCCTTCACAGTGCCAGGGTCCCAAGTTCAATTCCTGCTTGGGTCTCTGTGCGGAGTCTGCATGCAGTCATGGTGCAATTAATCCCACTGTGCTGTTAAGGAGGGAATTCCAGGATTTTGACCCAGCAACAGTGAAGAAACGCCAATATATTTCCAAGTCAGGGTAGTGAATGACTTGGAGGGAGATTTCCAGTTGATGGTTCTCCCAGGTATCTGCTGCTCTTATCCTTCTAGATGGTAGTGGTTGTGGGTTTTGAAGGTGGTGCCTAAGGAACCTTGGTGAGTTTCTGCATTGCATCTTGCAGGTGGTACACACTGCTGCTGTTCGATTGAACATTTGTGGATGGGATGCCAAGCAAGTAGGCTGCTTTGTTCTGGATGGTGTTGAGCTTCTTGAGTGTTGTTGGAGCTTCACTCAGCCAGGCAAGTAGATCGTATTCCATCACACTCCTAACTTGCACCTTGTAGATGGTGGACAGGATTTTTTTTTTGGGGGGGGGGAGGGAGTCAAGAGGCGAGTTACTCACTGCAGAATTCCCAGTTTTGACCTGCTCTTGTAGCCACAGTATTTATATGGCTGGTTCAGTTCAGCTTCTGGTCAATGGTAACCCCAAGGATGCTGATATTGGGAGATTCAGCGATGGTAATGCCTTTGAATATAAAAGTGTGTGTGACTTCAGGAGACTACGCCTGGTGCAACAACGGTTTTCTTCTTCATTTTCTTCTCTCCCCAGCTGAAGCCATGAGCTCATGCTGGAACATGAACAATCTCTGTTCTATGATTCAATTGGGCCTTCTCCAAGAGTGAGCCCAGAGACCTTGGGCGTCATTCTCCGACCCCCCGCCGGGTCGGAGAATGGCCGTTGGCCGCCGTGAATCCCGCCCCCGCCCCCGCCGAAGTCTCCGCTCCCGGAGATTGGGCGGGGGCGGGAATCCGGCCGCGCCGGTTGGCGGGACCCCCCCCACTGGATTCTCCGGCCCGGATGGGCCGAAGTCCCGCCCAGAAATTGCCTGTCCCGCCGGCGTAAATTAAACCTGGTATTTACCGGCGGGACCAGGCGGCGTGGGCAGGCTCCGGGGTCCTGGGGGGGGGCGCGGGGCGATCTGACCCCGGGGGGTGCCCCCACGGTGGCCTGGCCCGCGATTGGGACCCACCGATCCGCGGGCGGGCCTGTGCCGCGGGGGCACTCTTTCCCTTCCGCCTCCGCCACGGCCTCCACCATGGCGGAGGCGGAAGAGACTCTCCCCACTGCGCATGCGCTGGGAAACTGACAGCGGCCGCTGACGCTCCCGCGCATGCGCCGCATTTCCGCGTCAGCTGGCGGGGCAACAAACGCCATTTCCGCCAGCTGGCGGGGCGGAAATCCCTCCGGCGTCGGCCTAGCCCCTCAATGTTGGGGCTAGGCCGCCAAAGATGCGGAGACTTCCGCACCTTTGGGCCGGCGCGATGCCCGTCTGATTGGCGCCGGCTTTGGCGCCAGTCGGCGGGCATCCCGCCGTTGGGGGAGAATTTTGCCCCTTATGTGAGCTGTTCAATCTCAGGCAGCATTGATACCAAGCCTGATGGTTCTGTCACCAAAATATCCAGATGAGCTGACATTTGTCACTAATAATAATTGGGAGTGCGTACCATGGCTAATGGTTTTTCCCGCCTGTCTCCGAGGGAACTATGGTCACGTTTTGTTTTCTTGCTACCTGCTACTGAGGTCAGCCAATTCAGCACAAAGCAAGATTTGAACCTGGGAATTCCCTGCACTGTGTGCTCAGAAGGAAAAAAACATTTTGGATCAGAATACTTATTTCCCAGTCTTACTGTTTTTTTCCTTCTGAATGGCTCACTGTCAAATCTGCCAATCCATCAACGATGAAGCTATTTAACATCAGTCTCCCATTACCATGCTTGACACCAAAACAGAGTCACATTTGCTGACAGCTTCAGCTCCTGCACCAGCTGCTTCTTTAACAAAATTATTTCACAAGATATGAGCATCACTGCAAAGGTCGGTATTCACTCCTCTCCAGAGCCCCTCAGAAAGGTTAAAGCAAAAAATACTGCAGATGCTGGAAATCTGAAATAAAAACTGAAGAGAAACAGTGAATGCTTCGAGTCCAATGTCTCTCTTCTACTTCCAGTATTTTCTGTGTTTCGCCCCTCGATATGGAGCTGCCTTTTTGCAGTCCACATAGTGAAGCTACTCTTTTGACAGAGTCATTTAGACTTCAAACGTTCTCTCTCCACAGATGCTGTCAGACCTGCTGAGATTGACCGGTATTTTCTGTTTTTGTGTGCTGGTGAAGTGTCCCAAGAGTTCTGAGGGTGGAAATCCTGGGATTCTGTGCCAGTGACAGTAAACAAATGCTGACACATTTCCAAGTTCGGATGGTGTGTGGCTTGGTTGAGAATTTGGGAGACGGCGGTGTCCCCACGTGTCTAAATTATCCTTCCAGACGGCAGAGGTCGCGGGTTTGGGGGATGCAGTCAAAGATACCTTGGTGAGTTGCTGCATTGCATCTTGCAGATGGCACACACTGCGACCACGGTGCACCTGTGGAAGAAATGAATGTCTAAGGTGATGGATGGGGTGCCAATCAAGGATGATGTCTGCCCGGCACCATGTCGAGCTACCTGAGTGTTGTTGGCGCTGCGGTGGTCTAAGCAAGTAGAGATTGTGCCATCACACTCCTGACTTTGTGAAAAGTACGACCATTTTCGTTAGAGGAATGAATTTGAGCTCTTTGCTTCTGTCGTGGATGATCGAGCTGAGTATCGGGCACATCAAATTGTGGAAAATAGAGTAACACACTCAAACTGCTGGGCTTCATGGTAAGTAAATTAGGTGATTCGTATGTAACCCATGAATCAGCTTGAATCAATTAGTCAGCGCATTCTACTTAATAACCTTCCACATTTGGTACCCTATCTTTAGGTTGACCCCTGACCTTCTAGAGGGGATATCCAGAGGATATTGTTTTGACCTTTGCACTCTGCCAGGTCTTGAAAGTGGAAAAAAAAACTCTTTCATTGAATTTGTGTCTGGCACAGGCTGTTGAGGGGAAACAAGGGGGTAGTTCTTTATCTGTTTATGTAGCTTCCTTAATCAAAACAAGCAGGATGAAAATGTTTAGCTTTCGTTATGTCCTCCCCTCCTTAAGATGGTTGCCTCCTTGCATTCACATCTTAAAGATATTTAGGCTGTAACACTTCATTAACTGAAACTGAGATCCCAAACCTGTCACTCTCCCTTATTTAACCTTTAGTTCATTGCCTGATTAGATGGGATGGGCTGTTCCCTTTCCATCCATAATTGTTGCCGACTGCAACTCATCTCCCAATCAACTAGTGGTGAGAACACATTCATATATCCATTAATTGAACACAGAAACATATGCACATAATCTAGGCTGCCACACCAGTGCAGTACTGAGGTGGAGCTGCACTGCCCAGTCTCCCAGATCAGGCCAGGGGTACCTCTGCCATTTCAGGTGGGCATAACAAATCCAGGAGCGTGACTTTGAAAAAGAGCAAGGGTTCTCTCCTCAGTTTCCTGGACCACCAACATCAGTAAAAAGACAAATTTGTTCCTATCTGAATTACGTAGGAATTATGTTGCCTCAGCTCCACATTCCGCCAACCCCCGATAACCTTTGACTCCGCTGTTAGTCAAGAATCTTTATACCTTTGCCTTAAAAATATTCAATCACCCTGCCTCCATCGCTCTCCATGGTAGAGAGTAGCAAAGACTCACAACACTCACGAGAGAAAAAAATTATTCTTGACTCCAACCTGAATGGGAGACCCCTTATTTTTAAACTGTGCCCCTAGTTCTGGTCTCTCCCAACAAGGGGAAACATCCTTTCAGCATCCGCCTTGTCAAGTTACCTCAGGATCTTACATGTTTTAATAAGACATCCTCTCATCCTCCTAAACAGACCCGGCCTGTCCAACCTTTCCTCATATGATAATCACTCCATCCCAGGTATCAGTCAAGCAAACCTTCTCTGAACTACTTCTAAAACAATTGTTACTTTCAAAATGCCCACCATCAGTGGCACGCTGCCTTCTGAACTGCTCCACAGAGTTAATGGCACAGCCAAGTTTTCCGAGTTTGTGCTTTTTTCTTTAGCCCTGAACTCTGTATATTCGTTTGCGGCTTGCTCACTGGCCTTGCAAAGATTTATGACTTCTTCTAACGTCAAAATCGGTCTTCTTAGTAATCTTTCTTGCAATCGCTCACCATATATATTAAACATTATTTGGTCCCGCAACATTGAATCCGCAACAGAAGAAAAATTACAGGACTGCGCTCACAGTCTTAAATCAGTTATAAATGAATCTAGTGATTCTCCTTTAAGCTGCAGCCTTTTTCTGTAGCACTCGTACGATTTATTCGCTTGCGCTTTGCAATGAACATCAAATATGTCCGTGACCTGTTCAAATTTTTTCTTATCCTTACTGTCTGGGAATTCAAAGGAATAATTCAAATGCCTACGCACCAGCCAAGTTGAGGAGGAACGCAATTTTTCGATGATCAAGAGCTGATTCTAACGCAGAGTTAGATTTTTAAAAAAACTCAAATTGCTGTTTGAAATTCTTCCAGTTTGGACTGAGTTTACCGGTCGTCCTGAAGTGTTCAGGTTTTTTCAGACCTTCCATCTTATCCTCAGGTGCTTGGTGCTGTCTCCGCGATCTGTGTAGCAACATGATTGTTCTTCTTTTCCCCTTAGAAGCTAAATTCACTTACTAAACTCATTGCTTACTTTTAGGAACACACTCCTGTTACCATGTGGTGTTCTTTGTGATTCTGTTATCAGGATGGATGTTGTAGTGTTCACAAATCCACAGAAGCTAAGTTCATTAACAAAGGTAACTTTTTTTTACACTAATTATTAAAGCTCAACCACTTACTCCTATAGTAAACAATAATATAGGAAGCTACAATCTACACTCTACTAACACTCGTCTCTACCCTCTATCTGTAACTGTACTTTACACTCTCTCACTATTCCTCTCCAGCCTTCTCCCAGAAGCCTGTGAGTCAGTGTTTTCTATAGTTCTGCATCTAGCTCCATCCAGTGGTTAATTATGATATGTCATTAACCCTTTGTGATCTGGAAATTTCACATAGTGTCATAGTGTGCACATTGGCTGCCATGCTGACAGTGACTATGCGTCAGAATGTATAACATTCGTTATAAAAACGTTTGGGGCATCCTGTGGTAAATTGTCTTTCTTAATGTCATCAAGCAAACAAATCTGATTACTGTAGTGATCTCTGTATATGTATTGTCATGCGAGAGTGCCTTTAAGAACTGGATGTTAAAGCAATGTACCTTTAAGAAAACAGTGGTGTCATAGAGTGGGTGGAGCTCAGCTCAGGTCAGCAATTTTGCAGTTTTGTTTTGCAGTTTGATTTTGCTGAGAACAGTTTGAAAAGAACCTGGCTGGTTTTGCTGAGAGCAGCTAAAAAAAGAACCTGGCTGGTTTTGCTGAGAGTAGTTTAAAAGTGCCTGGCTGTTTTGCTGTGAGCTGATTAAAAAGTAGAAAGCCAGGTTTGAGAAAGCAGTTTGTGTGTGTCTGTGGGTTTCCAGAGTGCTGCATGAAGAAAAGCAAGGTGCTGGAGCTGAAATCAAGCTAATATATCTCTGCCATTCTACAGAAAATATATATATTCTTTAACCTGATGTGATACTGTTTAAAGGTGTTAAGTCTCTTGGAAGTTTGAAGGAACATTTTAAGGAAGTATTTATTGTTGCAATATTTTCTGAGTTATCTTTGAAGTAAGGGGTGTTAAGAGATCCAATGTTTATTTAAGATGTTAAGTTGAGTTCATGGAATAAACAGTGTTTTGGGTTTAAAAACCCACGTGTCCATAATTGTAATACCACATCTAGGGAAAAAGCCATGTGCTCGGAAAAGCAACAAATCCATTAAAGGGTGAGGTTGGTTGAATTCCATGATACATTTTGGGGTTCTGAAACATCTCGCCGATAACAATTGGGGGCTCATCCGGGATAAAAGTCTATCTATTGGATTGGCTTTTGCGAACTTAAAGGCAGTGAAGGATTGTTACTTTTCCCGTGTGGTATTTTAGTTGAAGTGGGGAGAGTGTTGTGAACAATGGCTCTTTCAGAGGCTCAGAAGTTTTTGGGGGTGGAGAATGTCACACGTAGTACTTTACGGACAGGAACGAAAAGCAGACTGTTAGATTTGGCAAGAACATTGCAGTTAACATTACCTGACAAAATGCGAAAAGATGAGATAATTATGGCGGTGGTTAAGCATTTAAAGTTGCCTGAGATAGAGTTTGACTCATTGGAAATGGCAAAAATTCAGTTGCAAATTAAACAAATGGAACATGAGAAAGAATTAAAGTGGCTGGCATACGAGAGTGAGAGAGAGGAAAGAGAAAGAGAGAGAGAGGAAAAAGAAAAGGAGAGAGAAGAAAGGGGAAAAGAAAGAATAGCCCTAGCGAAAAAAAAGAAAAAGAAAGGGAGGTACAGATCAGGGAAAAAGATAAAGAGAGGGATTTTGAACTTCAGAAAATGGCCATGAAACATGACAATCAGTTAAAGTTGGCAGACGTAAAGGGAAACTTACAGTTGGATGATAGTGATGAGGATAGTGAGAAAGAGCGTCATAGTCGAAGGCTTGGTGGGAATCTATTTAAATATGTCCAAGCATTGGCAATGTTTGACGAGAAGGAAGTGGAAGCCTTTTTCATTTCATTTGAGAAGGTAGCTAAACAAATGAAATGGCCACAGGACATGTGGGTGTTACTGATTCAAACAAAGCTGGTAGGTAGAGCTAGTGACGTGTTTGCATCACTACCGGAGGAGGTATCTGGAACGTATGAGGAGGTGAAGAAATCCATCTTAAGTGCATATATATGAGCTAGTGCCTGAAGCTTACAGACAAAGGTTTAGAAATTTAAGGAAAGAATTTGGTCAAACATACATGGAGTTTGAAAGGCTCAAACAGAGTAATTTTGATAGGTGGATAAGGGCTTTGAAAATAGACCAAACGTATGAAGCTCTCAGAGAAATTATACTTTTGGAGGAGTTTAAAAATTCAATTCCTGATGTAGTGAGAACTCATGTGGAAGAACAGAGGGTTAAAACTGCGAGATTAGCAGTGGAAATGGCAGATGATTATGAATTAGTTCATGAATCAAAGATTGGTTTCCGGCATCAGTTTCAGCCGGTGAGGGATAGAAACTGGGGTCATGAGAAATACTCAAGTGGTAAAGGTAAAGGAGATCTGATGGGAGATAATAAGGAGAGTGTACCTCAGATTAAAAAAGAAATCCAGGAGGGTGGAAAAGAAATGAAAAGTTTCAAATGTTTTCACTGTAATAAACTAGGCCATGTAAAGTCACAGTGTTGGTGGTTGAAGAAAAGCACTGGGAAGGCTGATGTGGTAAAACAGGATAAGACAGTGGGGATTGTTAAAGTGGTGAAGGAAAGTCCAAGGGAAGCGAAGGAGGTGCAAACGATTGTACAGCCTGTTCAAGAAGTAATTGTTAAGGAGGTGCCAGATGTCTTTAAAGAATTTACTTGTGTGGGTAACGTTTACTCATGTGTATCAGGAGGAGCAGGTAAAGAAGTCACAATTTTAAGAGATACAGGGGCTAGTCAATCTTTAATGGTAAGAGATGAGGAATTATGTAGTTTAGGAAGAATGTTGCCAGAAAAGGTGGTGATATGTGGAATTCAGGGTGGGAGGAGTAGCATTCCATTATATAAGGTAAGGTTGGAAAGTCCAGTGAAGTGTGGCGAAGTGGTAGTAGGACTAATAGATAAACTATCTTGTCCAGGAATACAGTTTATCTTGGGTAATGATATAGCTGGATCGCAGGTGAGAGTGATGCCTACTGTGGTTGATAAGCCAGTGGAAATTCAGCCAACTGAAGGGTTGAAGGACGAATATCCTGGGATTTTTCCGGATTGTGTAGTAACAAGGTCGCCAAGTCACTGGTTAAGACAAGAGGAGAAATCAAAGAGTAAAGATGAAGTTGAAGTGCAATTATCAGAAACGATTTTTGATCAGATGGTTGAAAAAGAACAAGAACAGGTGGAGGATGAGGCGGATATTTTTAGTTCAGGAAAATTGGCGGAGTTACAACAGAAAGATGTAGAATTAAAACGGATATATCAGAAAGCATATACGGAAGAGGAATCTGAGACTATACCAGAGTGTTATTACCGTAAAAATTATGTCTTGATGAGAAAATAGAGACCTGTACATATGCAGGCGGATGAAAAGTGGGCAGAAGTTCATCAAGTAGTAATGCTGGTAGGGTATAGAAAGGAGGTGTTGCGAGTTGCACATGAGGTACCAGTGGGAGATCATTTGGGAATAAGGAAAACTCAAGCTAAAATCCAGAAACATTTTTATTGGCCTGGACTACATAAAGATGTAGTTAAATTTTGTCAATCATGTCACACATGTCAAGTGATAGGGAAACCTCAAGCAGTGATAAAACCAGCGCCCTTAATACCCATTCCAGCATTTGAGGAACCTTTTACAAGGGTCCTAATCGATTGTGTAGGACCGCTTCCTAAAACAAAAAGTGGGAATCAATATCTTTTGTCTGTAATGGATGTGTCTACTAGGTCTCCAGAGGCCATTCCAGTATGTAATATTACAGCTAAAAGGATTGTGGAGGAATTACTTAAATTCTTTACTAGATATGGACAACCCACAGAAATTCAATCGGATCAAGGATCAAATGTTACTTCAAAGTTATTCAAAGAAGTTATGGATAGCTTAGGAATAAAACAATTTAAATCAACTGCGTACCATCCAGAATCGCAGGGAACGTTAGAAAGGTGGCATCAGACATTAAAGACAATGTTGAGGGCGTATTGTCAAGATTATCCAGAGGATTGGGAGAAAGGAATCCCAGTCGTATTGTTTGCAATTAGGGATGCACCTAATGAGTCTACCAAATTTAGTCCTTTTGAACTAATTTTTGGTCATGAGGTAAGAGGACCACTTAAATTGATTAAGGAAAAATTGGTGGGTGAGAAATCGGAAATTACACGATCAGTTTACGTGTTAAATTTTAGGGAACGATTAAATAGAGCAGGTGAATTGGCTAGACAACATTTGAAAGTTGCACAAAATGTGATGAAACGTGTAACGGACAAGAAATCCAAAGTTTGTAGTTTTGCCAGTGGGGATAAAGTTTTAGTGTTGTTACCAGTAATAGGTGAGCCTTTAAAAGCTAGGTTTTGTGGACCGTATCAGGTTGAAAGGAAATTAAGTGAGGTGAATTATGTGGTAAAAACATCAGATAGAAGGAAGACTCACCGAGTGTGTCATGTGAATATGCTTAAAAGGTACTTTGAAAGGGAAGGAGAGAAAAGGGAGGTTTTAATGATTCTAACTCAAAGTGACAAACCAAATCCAGATGACTGTGAATTTGACATCCTCAAATCAAATTGGAAAATGAGGATGTTCTTAAAAATTGGGATGAATTGTTAAGTTACCTTCCAGAGGAAAAACAAACTGACCTGAAAGAGTCATTGATATCACATGGGCAAGTTTGTGGAGATAAATTGGGAAGTACTAAAATGGCTACACATGATGTAGATGTGGGAAATGCTGTTCCTATCAAACAACATCCATACAGACTTAATCCTTTAAAATTGGCACAGGTTAACAGAGAGATTGAGAGTATACTGAAGAATGGCATAATTGAAGTGGGTTGCAGTCAATGGAGCTCACCCATAGTGATGGTACCTAAACCAGACGGTACCCAACGGTTGTGTGCGGACTATCGAAAGGTGAATGCAGTTACAAGAACGGACTCTTATCCTATCCCACCATTGAAGGATTGCATGGAGAAAGTGGGACAATCTGCTTTTATTTCCAACTTCCAGACATGGAAAGAACATTTAAAACATCGTATGGAGTTCTTCGATCGACTTCAGGAGGCGGGTTTGGTGATGAACCTAGCCGAAAGTGAATTTGGAGAATCCCGAATCACTTTCTTTGCAGAGTTTCCGTTGTCCTCAAGGCGAAGGGAGATAATGCGATTTCTCAGCATGAGTGAATTTGATCGAACAGTTTTGCAAAAGTTTTGTGGCGTGATTACTCCACTGATGGAATTGCTGAAGAAACGTAAAAAAATTCAATGGACAGCGGACTTTCAACAGGCATTTGACTGCCTGAAAGCTGTGATCACAATGTTCCTGTATTGGAGAATTGCAAGGGACTCTGTGGTCAGATTGAACTGAAGTATCTGATTCTAAGGAGAAATGCCGAGGAGTAGAGGAATGGATGGATCGTGCAGAGACTTTGTTCAAAGAGACTGTCAATTGAGAAGGATTTTGGTTGGAGAAAGAAGAACAAAGACAAATGGACTATATTATTATACCTGTTTGCATGTGTTGGGTTTTTTTTAAAACAAAAAGGTATATTTACTGTGTACATTTCTTCGTGGATGGTGCAAAAGTGAAAAATGAAACCACCTTGAAGTTGATGGTTTTTTTTTTTTTCTTGGGCGGAGGTGTCATGTGAGAGTGCCTTTAAGAACTGGATGTTTAAGCAATGTACTTTAAAGAAAACAGTGATGCCATAGAGTGGGTGGAGCTCAGGTCAGGTCAGCCATTTTGCAGTTTTGGTTTGCAGTTTGATTTTGCTGAGAGCAGCTAAAAAAAGAACCTGGCTGGTTTTGCTGAGAGCAGTTTAAAAGTGCCTGGCTGTTTTGCTGTGAGCTGATTAAAAAGTAGAAAGCCAGGTTTGAGAAAGCAGTTTGTGTGTGTCTGTGGGTTTCCAGAGTGCTGCATGAAGAAAAGCAAGGTGCTGGAGCTGAAATCAACCAAGCTAATATATCTCTGCCATTCTACAGAAAATATATATTTCCTTTAACCTGATGTGATACTGTTTAAAGGTGTTAAGTCTCTTGGAAGTTTGAAGGAACATTTTAAGGAATTATTTACTGTTGCAAAATTTTCTGAGTTATCTTTGAAGTAAGGGGTGTTAAGAGATCCAATGTTTATTTAAGATGTTAAGTTGAGTTCATGGAATAAACAGTGTTTTGGGTTTAAAAACCCACGTGTCCATAATTGTAATACCACACCTAGGGAAAAGCCCTCTGCTCGGAAAAGCAACAAATCCATTAAAGGGTGAGGTTGGTTGAACTCCATGATACATTTTGGGGTTCTGAAATGCCTCGCCCATAACAGTATATCCATAAAGGGTTAATATGTAGTCAGTACAGTCAGATGATCACTAGAAGGCAACACTAACAGGGGGTATAAATACAAGCTCAATCTGTTTTCCCACTCTTTTCGGGTGTGTTGTGACTAGAGAACAGAAGTGTATAGTTAGCTCAGAGTGCAAGTATAATATTCATGGTTAATCTAATTCTATCTTGTTTAATTTAACTGCTAGTAAAAGTATTGAAGAATCAAACTCAGAAGTTAATTAGTTACTCAATAAATTATTTGTTATCAGTGGATGACTTTGAGCATTCATCATCATCAAAGTTAAGAACTTCTCAGCATAAACAAAAGAGTAACACATATTACTTCAAATAATGTAACAATTACTTTGATTAACATTAGCATAATGTGGGTCAAAATTGGAATGAAAATACTTCATAAAGTTTACAATACATATAAACGTGAAGCTGATATCGCCATGATCAGAGGGCAACAATCTAATTTCAAAGTCCAGATTATTACAGAGACGGCACAGTTATTGTATGCATTGTTGTCCAGCTTCATTGTTTCGATTATAATATTTCATTGCATGGCAACACGGTGGCACTGTGGTTAGCAATGCTGCCTCACAGCGCCCGGGCTCGATTCTGGCCTTGGGTGACTGTGTGAAATTTACATATTCTCCCCGTGTGTGCGTGGGTTTCCTCCGGGTGCTCCGGTTTCCTCCCACAGTCTAAAGATGTGCAGGTTAGGTGGATTGGCCATGCTAAATTGTCCCTTTGTGTCCAAAGATTAGGTGGGGTTATGGGAATAGGGCACGGGAGTGGTCCTGGGTAGAGTGCTCTTTTGGAGGGTTGGTGCAGATGGGCCGAATGGCCTCCTTTTAGTGATGCATAGTGATTCAATGAACTCCCAGGTATCAAAGCAGCAAAGCAGATCACCAGGTTTCTCAATTAAATTCCAGCCTGTAACTCATTCCTGAGTATTTGCTGTTCCATGTTCAAATCACATGAATTCTCAACTGGATTGCTTCCTTGTTTGATTGCAAATTTGTTGTTATTTTAGCCATAATAAAGTTTAAGCAATGTTGCAGAATGTAACTGGTGATGTTGTCATGCTTTATGTGACACATGTATAGCTTGCATTTATTCACAGGTTTTTGTGCAATAATATAACCATGCTAAAAACAGGTGTTCTAAAATGGATCTTCCTGTAGCAGACTCTATGAAAAGGTATCAGTGATGGTAGAGGGAAGAGCTCTGTGAGGTAGAGTCTGTCAGTGATGGTAGAGGGAGGAGCTCTGTGGAGTAGAAATGATCAGTGATGGTGAAGGGAGGAGCTCTGAGAGGGAGAGATTATCAGTGATGGTGAAGGGAGGAGCTCTGTGGAGTAGAGATTATCAGTGATGGTAGAGGGAGGAGCTCTGTGGGGTAGAGTCTGTCAGTGGTGGTGAAGGAAGGAGCTCTGTGAGGTAGAGATTATCAGTGATGGTGAAGGGAGGAGCTCTGTGGGTAGAGATTATCAGTGATGATAGAGGGAGGAGCTCTGCGCAGTAGAGATTATCAGTGATGGTAGAGGGAGGAGCTCTGTGGGGTAGAAATTATCAGTGATGGCAGAGGGAGGAGCTCTGTGGGGTAGAGTCTATCAGTGATGGTAGAGGGAGGAGCTCTGTAGGATAGAGTCTATCAGTGATGGTGAAGGGAGGAGCTCTGTGGGGTAGAGATTATCACTGATGGTAAAGGGAGGAGCTCTGTAGGATAGAGTCTATCAGTGATGTAGAGGGAGGAGCTCTGAGAGGGAGAGATTATCAGTGATGGTAGAGGGAGGAGCTCTGAGAGGTAGAGATTATCAGTGATGGTGAAGGGAGGAGCTCTGTAGGATGGAGTCTATCAGTGATGGTAGAGGAAGGAGCTCTGTGGGATAGTCTATCAGTGATGGTGAAGGGAGGAGCTCTGAGAAGTAGAGATTATCAGTGATGGTAGAGGGAGGAGTTCTGTAGGATAGACTATCAGTGATGGTGAAGGGAGGAGCTCTGAGAGGTAGAGATTATCAGTGATGGTGAAGGGAGGAGCTCTGTAGGCTAGTCTATCAGTGATGGTAGAGGGAGGAGCTCTGTGGGATAGTCTATCAGTGATGGTGAAGGGAGGGGCTCTGAGAGGTAGAGATTATCAGTGATGGTGAAGGGAAGCGCTCTGAGAGGTGGAGATTATCAGTGATGGTAGAGGGAGGAGCTCTGTGGGATAGTCTATCAGTGATGGTGAAGGGAGGAGCACTGAGAAGTAGAGATTATCAGTGATGGTAGAGGAAGGAGCTCTGTAGGATAGTCTATCAGTGATGGTGAAGGGAGGAGCTCTGAGAGGTACAGATTATCAGTGGTGGTGAAGGGAGGAGCTCTGTGGGGTAGAGATTATCTGTGATGTAGAGGGAGGAGCTCTGTGGGGTACAGATTATCAGTGGTGGTGAAGGGAGGAGCTCTGTGGGGTAGAGAGTATCAGTGATGGTGAAGGGAAGCGCTCTGAGAGGTAGAGATTATCAGTGATGGTAGAGGGAGGAGTTCTGAGAGGTACAGATTATCAGTGATGGTGAAGGGAGGAGCTCTGAGAGGTAGAGATTATCAGTGATGGTAGAGGGAGGAGCTCTGTGGGATAGTCTATCAGTAATGGTGAAGGGAGGAGCTCTGTGGGGTAGAGATTATCAGTGATGTAGAGGGAGGAGCTCTGTGGGGTAGAGATTAGCAGTGATGGTAGAGGGACGAGCTCTGTGGGGTAGAGAATTATCAGTGATGTAGAGGGAAGAGCTCTGTGGGGTAGAGATTTATCAGTGATGTAGAGGGAAGAGCTCGGAGAGGTGGAGATTATCAGTGATGGCGAAGGGAGGAGCTCTGAGAGGTGGAGATTATCAGTGATGGTGAAGGGAGGAGCTCTGTGGGGTAGAGATTATCAGTGATGGTAGAGAGAGGAGCTCTGAGAGGTGGAGATTATCAGTGATGGTAGAGGGAGGAGCTCTGTGGGATAGTCTATCAGTGATGGTGAAGGGAGGAGCACTGAGAAGTAGAGATTATCAGTGATGGTAGAGGAAGGAGCTCTGTAGGATAGTCTATCAGTGATGGTGAAGGGAGGAGCTCTGAGAGGTAGAGATTATCAGTGATGGTGAAGGGAGGAGCTCTGAGAGGTACAGATTATCAGTGGTGGTGAAGGGAGGAGCTCTGTGGGGTAGAGATTATCAGTGATGGTGGAGGGAGGAGCTCTGTAGGATGGAGTCTATGAGTGATGGTAGAGGAAGGAGCTCTGTGGGATAGTCTATCAGTGATGGTGAAGGGAGGAGCACTGAGAAGTAGAGATTATCAGTGATGGTAGAGGAAGGAGCTCTGTAGGATAGTCTATCAGTGATGGTGAAGGGAGGAGCTCTGTGGGATCGTCTATCAGTGATGGTGAAGGGAGGAGCTCTGAGAGGTAGAGATTATCAGTGATGGTAGAGGGAGGAGCTCTGTGGGATAGTCTATCAGTAATGGTGAAGGGAGGAGCTCTGTGGGGTAGAGATTATCAGTGATGTAGAGGGAGGAGCTCTGTGGGGTAGAGATTATCAGTGATGTAGAGGGAGGAGCTCTGTGGGGTAGAGATTATCAGTGATGGTGAAGGGAGGAGCTCTGTGGGGTAGAGACTATCAGTGATGGTGAATGGAGGAGCTCTGTAGGATAGAGTCAATCAGTGATGTAGAGGAAGGAGCTCTGTGGGGTAGAGATTATCAGTGATGTAGAGGGAGGAGCTCTGTGGGGTAGAGATTAGCAGTGATGGTAGAGGGAGGAGCTCTGTGGGGTAGAGATTATCAGTGATGGTGAAGGGAGGAGCTCTGTGGGGTAGAGATTTATCAGTGATGGTGAAGGGAGGAGCTCTGTGGGGTAGAGATTTATCAGTGATGTAGAGGGAAGAGCTCTGTGGGGTAGAGATTTATCAATGATGTAGAGGGAAGAGCTCTGAGAGGTGGAGATTATCAGTGATGGTGAAGGGAAGAGCTCTGAGAGGTAGATATTATCAGTGATGGTGAAGGGAGGTGCTCTGTGGGGTAGAGACTATCAGTGATGTAGAGGGAGGAGCTATGTGGGGTAGAGTCTGTCAGTGATAGGGAAGGAAGGAGCTCTGAGAGGTAGAGAATATCAGTAATGGTGAAGGGAGGAGCTCTCTGAGGTAGGGGTTATCAGTGATGGTAGAGGGAGGAGCTCTGTGGGGTAGAGATTTATCAGTGTTGTAGAGGGAAGAGCTCTGAGAGGTGGAGATTATCAGTGATGGTGAAGGGAGGAGCTCTGAGAGGTGGAGATTATCAGCGATGGTAGAGGGAGGAGCTCTGTGGGGTGGAGACTATCAGTGATGTAGAGGGAGGAGCTATGTGGGGTAGAGTCTGTCGGTGATAGGGAAGGGAGGAGCTCTGTGGGGTAGAGATTATCAGTGATGGTGAAGGGAGGAGCGCTGTAGTATAGTCTATCAGTGATGGTATAAGGAGGAGCTCTGTGGGGTAGAGATTATCAGTGATGGTAGAGGGAGGAGCTCTGTGGGGCAGAGATTATCAGTGATGTAGAGGGAGGAGCTCTGAGAGGTAGAGATTATCAGTGATGGTGAAGGGAGGAGCACTATGGGGGAGAGATTATCAGTGATGGTGAATGGAGGAGCTCTGTAGGATAGAGTCAATCAGTGATGTAGAGGAAGGAGCTCTGTGGGGTAGAGATTATCAGTGATGTAGAGGGAGGAGCTCTGTGGGGTAGAGATTATCAGTGATGGTGAAGGGAGGAGCTCTATGGGGTAGAGATTATCAGTGATGGTGAAGGGAGGAGCTCTGAGAGGTAGAGATTATCAGTGATGGTAGAGGGAGGAGCTCTGAGAGGTAGTGATTATCAGTGATGGTAGAGGGAGGAGCTCTGAGAGGTAGAGATTATCAGTGATGGTAGAGGGAGGAGCTCTGAGAGGTAGAGATTATCAGTGATGGTAGAGGGAGGAGTTCTGAGAGGTACAGATTATGAGTGATGGTGAAGGGAGGAGATCTATGGGGTAGAGATTATCGGTGATGGTGAAGGGAGGGGCTCTGAGAGATGGAGTTTATCAGTGATGGTAGAGGGAGGAGCTCTGAAGGGTAGAGATTATCAGTGATGGTAGAGGGAGGAGTTCTGAGAGGTTGAGATTATCAGTGATGGTAGAGGGAGGAGCTCTGTGGGATAAAGTGCCAACTGGGGTGATTCGTATCAACCAAAAGTCAAAATTAACCCCAGTGTGTCTATTTTTTCATCCACGAAACCTCCTTGGTCTGCACCAACACACATTGTGTACACTTAGGGAACACGGACTGATATGTCCAAGTGCTCACTCTCTCACACAGTGTACATACCCTCTCACAAAGGAAACGCTCCCTGTTATGAAAAGATTGGTTAGAAAAGGAGGAAAATTGTTAAAAATGGGGACCAAAATAATGAAACAAAATTCAAATTTGTGATGTGGTCTAAACTGAAAGTTTGCACTGGTACAGAATTGGTTAAATTCTTAATCTCGATTATAGGCAAAAACATCAAGGCTGAATTATTCATTTCATTTCATTATCTTTTTGATCTGGTGGAAAGCGAGACACCCAACAGAAAGTGAATCCAGGCTGGTGGGATGTTTCTTCAAGGAACTATGCTACAGTGCGCACAACAGTAAATCTGAGGCGCAGGGTTTGTAGCGAGCGTCACCTTAGAAATGGAGAGCTTGTTAGTAATTTGTTCAAGGGCCTAGGAGTCTTAATGGGGGGGGGGGGGAGACTCACATATGTCAGTAGACTGACTTGGCCATGATCTATGGGACTTCCCGAGTGACAAATGATTTGTGTGGAGTTAAGCCCTGTATGTTTAACACTTCTCTTCAAGAGTAGATTTAAGGAAGTCCACTGGGGTTTTCTTTCTCCTGCTCCAACCAGTTTCGTTCTATCTGGTCTTGATGTGAAATTTTATAAAGCTCAGCAAGTTCACTGGGAAAAAAAACACATCAGTATTAATGGGCAAAACAGTCACATAACTGAATATCCACGTGATATATAAACATACACATGACTAAACACTGTTAATTCTACCCTCATGTGGACAGCAGAGGATCATTGCCATTAATATAGCATTCTCTAAACCAACATCACTAAAACAGATAATCTGATCATTATCACAATGCAGTTTGATAATACGCGCTATGAGAACTGGCTGCCAGCTTTCTCGCAACAGTGGCAACGCTTCTTGATGAAAGGTCATTAACCTGAGGCATAAAATTTTTCTTTCCTTCTCCACCGGAGCTTCCTGACTTGGAGAGTATTTGATGTTTTTATTTCAAAAGAAACCTCTTGGTGTAAAGTATTTTGGGATGTCCAGAGGCCTTTTTATTCCTTCATGGGATGTGGACCTTGCTGGTCCATTTCAGAGCGCAGTTAAAGTGTCAACCACATTGCTGTGGGTCTGGAGTCACATGTAGGCCAGACCTGGTAAGGGAAGCACACCTCCTTCCCTGACACACACCAGTCGAGGCACACTTTACCTCAAATTAACAATGTAACCACAGAATCACACCTCAGACATTGAAATGTGTACAGAGTCTTTCAATAGTGTTGTGTTTTTATCATGCCATAAAGGCAGTAATTACTCTTAAGGGTTTGGGTAAACACATTGTGGGTTCACTTATTTAGACTAGGCACATGGGAACACTTATACAGAAGTATAAAGCTTCAGCATGATATCATTAGGAAGGAAGTGACTCATGCTGCAGTCTCTTAAAGGCATATTGCAACAACTAAGGTGTCACAAGTCATGATCAAAGAGCCGGCGGCACAGTGGCACAGTGGTTAGCACCGCTGCCTCACAGCGCCAGGAACCGGGTTCGATTCTGACCTTGGGTGACTGTCGGTGTGGAGTTTGCCCTTTCTCCCTGTGTCTGAGTGGGTTTCCTCCCTGAATACAAAGACGTTCAGGTTAGGTGGATTGGCCACGCTAAATTGCCTTTGGTATCCAAAGGTTAGGTGGGGTTACAGGGATGGGGTGGGGGGCACTCTTTCCGAGGGTCGGTGCAAACCTGAATGGCCTCCTTCTGCATTGTAGGGATTCTAAGAATTGCTTTTGATGTTTAGTCACTTTTTGGTGGGTAAATGCAGCAACAAACTTGTACACAGCTAACGCCCATTGACAGCATTGAGAAGTGTAGATTGAGGTGGGGACACCAGGAAAATTCCCTTTCCATTCTTCATGTTGTGTTAAGGAATCTTTTAGATCGATCTGAACAGGCAGACAGTACATCAGTTTGATGTCTGCACCGAGTCACTCGCCTCTTTCATCCTTAAAGACGCGGCTGTGCAGTGTGTACCATCTGCATGTGATGCAGCAAGTCGGCAAGGCTCCTCAGGCAGCACATCCCCATTCCTCCTGCACCATCCGAAAGGCAAGGGTAGCACGCACATGGGAACATCACCACCACCTCCTCCAAGCCACACACCAACCCGACTTCTAAATATATTGCCGTTCCTTTATCATCACTGAGTCAAAATTCTGGAGCTCCCTGCCTAATACTGTGGGAGGACTAAAGTGGTTCAAGTCAGCGGTTTACCGGCACTTTCTCAAGAATAACTAGGGATGGACATTAAATGTACCCAGCACAACCCACGATAAGTGTTCCCTGTACTCCGAACATGATTAAAAAAAAACTGAAACAGGACCTTGTAAAACCATCGGACACAAATCTAAGCATTTAAAGAGTCACCCCACTAGCTTCAAGCACTGGTACCAGCTCATAAGCATGAGTTAAAATTAAAGAGAACAGGATGTGAGTGGGTTTGTCTCCAATCTGATCTCACAATTGGGCAGGATTAAAAGTGATCCTTCTAATTCTAGTGATTACATTTCGAATTTTGGAGAATCATTTATTTCTGTGTTCATGACACATGGCTGTTTAAGTCTGTACCTCCTTATATACACAAAAGGAATGGTCTGTGAGTCTTTGAAAGGTTTTGTAATTCATTCCCATTTGGTCGATCCAATAAGAAGCTATTATACATTATATTACACTCGACTTTTATAAGAAAGTCAAGGCACGCTTCTAAACACTATTAAAATAATTATAGAGATTAAGTTTCACAGCGCGTTAGAACACTGACTGTTCACCTCTGGAACCTCGATCCAAGTGCAGCTCAAAATGAGGAGAGCAATTCCTCCCCCTCTCTGCAAACTGGCTTTGTGAGACAAACTGGAATCTGATGGAGCAAACGTGCACAAGACAAAACAGACCAGAATTTAACACTAAATAGTCAGCCACTCTCCGGCACAGCTGGAATGGGGAATGGGTTGGGGATGTTCTCCTATGCTTGGGTTTAAGGGCAGATTCTCACGTTCGTGTGGGGGGAATTTTACCCTCAACACCTTTGCCTCAATGAATGCAAAATTCAAGGTTCTGGCAGTTGTCACAGCTGGCTGCAGTCAGCCCCAACACCTTTTTAAAATAGCCCTCCTCTCTTCGCACCTGCAAGATTACCCCAATTTCTATCTCCCTGTGACTTAATTTGGCACCGGCTTTTAATCTCTCGGGTCCTCTGCAATTGCTGCATCCTGGATACCTGGATCTGCCAGGCAACTGTCAGTTGGATTAAGTGAGGCCTGGAGAAATAGTTGGGGTCACTTATGGAGATTTCTTAGTGGGAAGGCCATTGCCTCCCCCCCACCCCCTAGGTGTGACAGTCCACTCCCAAATGTCAGCAAGCTACTGGCCCATGGAGGCAGTCACAGCTGAACTTGACTTTACACTTGGCTAATAATTGCACACATGTATTTCCCACTATATATCATGGCTGATTTTCTCACCTCTTTTTAATGAAAGGAGGCAACTGAAGCCAATGCTTCTCAGCTTTCTACTAGGCCTGTGAAATCGCACTGATTACAGCTGAAAGGTTGACGAATCATGGCACTTTCTGGATCAGTGTTCCAGTTGACAATGGAATATTAGAAACCTGAGTAGGCCATTCAGCCACTTGAGCTTATCGTGCCATTTCATTGCATCAAAGCTGATCTATACCTCGACTCCATTTTACCTGCCTGGGGTACAGTTCAGCCCAACAAAATGGTAGAACAGTAGTTGAAGGGCCCATTCTTGTTCTTAACACGCCATATTGACTGTAAAACTATCTGTCACCTTGGAGCACTTCACACTGATTCATCAAAACTAAAAGAAAAAAAAACTTTGTCCTTCTGTCGTTGTAAAAATGGCAGACTAGGCCTGATTCCAAAAGTCTCACCACTGAACAACAACATTTACCATTTTCACCACGAGGGCAGGAATGGATCCATGCCATGATCCACAGATGTAAATTCCGCAGAGGCAGCAGCCCATAGAAATCAGCAGCGGCTCCACTTATCCGACCTTGATGACCCAGAGGTGTGAAACCGACATGTGCAGATTAGACCTGGTAGGAGCAGGTATGAATTTGTTTGGATAGTCAGGTTACCCTTTTGGAGAGGTGAGGTACACCTTTGGATATGGCTCTGGGAGATCTCTGGGGGAGATCGGGTCACCTTTTAGATTCAAAAAGTAGGCATGAATGTGTGTAAAGAAAATGCACAAAGTTATTTGTGAATTGCCAAAAACTGATAAAATGAAGAGGCGAACTGTAAAAGGAAGCTGTCAAGAGGTCAGTGAATTTACAATCCGGTCCTATCGACTCTTAAAAAAATGATTTGCAACGTTAAAAAAAAGTGATTGCTTGCTATTTCACTCTGTCTGCTGACTTAAAAACTTAGGATTACCATTACGGGATGAGTGCTGATTTCACAACCATTCATTATCAGAGTAAGGTGCCTGCTATTTCACAATTGGCATGGGCTGACATGGATGGGGCATGAGGAGTGTATTGGAGAGTGGGATGTGAGGGCTGTTTTCCATGCTTCTGTTTTACTTTAACTTTGCTAGAGTGCCGGTACACCAAGGCAGACCTTCCATCCAGCCTACCTCCGGACATGGCATTTTCCACACTCATCCCTGTGTCACCCATACCGATTCCCAGAAGCCCTGCCACCCCAGAAATCCAAACTTGACCGGGGTCAGGTTTGTGGAGCCCAACTCTATGCTCCTGACCCGGGACTAAAATCCAGGCCTTTGTAAATGTAACGTATGCTGTGCCTTTCATTTCCTCGGGATGATCAAAAGAAACTTATGGACAGTTAAGTACTTTCGAAATGTAGTCACTGCTTTAATGCAAGAAAATTGGTAGCCATTTTGCACAGCAAGATCCAACAAAAGTAATGAGATAATGACCAGATAATCTGGGTCAGTGCTACTGGTTAAGGAATAAATATTAGGCAGGACACTGGGGAGTATTCGTCTGCTCTTCTTCAGGACTTTTCACCTCCACTTGCGAGGGAAGATGGGTCTTCAGTTTGACGTTCCTTCCGAAGGACAGCGTCTCCAACAGTGCAGCCCATCCTCTGTATCCCTCTGGCGTGTCAGTCTAGATTTTCTGGTCAAATCTCCGGAGTGGGGCCTATGACCTTCTGACCGAATGGCGAGAATGTCACCACTGAGCCCAGTCTGGCACGGCCAACGGGAAGCTTCATGATCTTCTTTGGAAAATGACAATCCACAAAGAGTAAAATACAAAATATTCAGACAAAGACGGGAGTAAGCTTGAAGCCATGCCCTGGTCAAACAAGTAGCTTATTTACCTTGGAAAATTCTTGTGTGTAAACCAAACAGCAAATTTCCCTGCGACAAAAAGAAAAGTGATTCATGCCTTCAGTGAGCCATGTTAGATTCATGTGGTGTCCATTGATCAAATGCCACAGCAGTGAGACATCTCTCCCTTCATGAAAAACAAATAAATCATATTTTATAGCCTTGCAAAGCTAAATAGAATTTTCTGCTTTCTTGAAATGGTAATTTGTTTAATTATTTGTAAAAAATTATTCTTTGGACTGCGGGCATTGCTGGCAAGGCAATGTTATCCATCCCTGAGTGGCTTGCCAGGCCATTTCAACCAAGAGTCAACCACATTACTGTGGAGTCATATGTAGGCCAGATCATGTACGGTCCCAAAAGGACATTAGTGAAGCAGATGGGTTATCGATAACAATCATTGATAGGTTCATGATCAGTATTATCAAGACAGGGATTCAATTCCATATTTTATTAATTAAATTTAAACTGTACTAGCTGTCGCAGTGGGGTTAGAACCCCCACACCCACGGGGCCCAGGCTAATGCTCTGGGCACATGGGTTCAAACCCCAGCAAGGCAGCTGGGGAATTTAAATTCTATTAATATTCTGGCATTGAAAAGTTAGTCTATGGGTGAAACCTTTGTCAATTGTGGTATAACCCGTCTGATTCACTGAAGTCCTTTCGGGAAGGAAATCTGCCATAGAATCCAGAAGAAGGCCATTCGGCCCATTGAGTCTGCACCAACCCTACTTAGCCCCATCCTATCCCGTAACCCCACCTCACCTGCACATCTTTGGACTGTGGGAGGAAAGTGCTAACCATTGTGCTACCATGGTGACCATCCTTACCTGATCTGGCCTAAATGTGACTCCTGACCCACAGCAATGTGGTTAACTGCCCTTTGAGGTGGTTGGGCAGTTGAAGGGCAAGTGGGGATGGGCAGCAAATGCTGGCCTTGCCAGCGATGATCACATCTCATGAAAGTATTTCAAAAACAATTAGCCTGGGCCTCTGGATTACTGGCTCAGTGTCATGACCGTATCCTCCATTAGCATGAATGCAGCCCATATTAACGAAAGGCCTGGTGTAAAGGTTAGGGAACAGTAAATTTGGCAGCGAAAGGGCTGTGCATCAGATGTACCATAAAATACAGGGTACACATCATCATACCTTCACGAGTTGCTTTTATGGCCATTATCACAGGGGAGCTTACACAGCAAGGCAACTTTTATTATTTATTTTAGTTTCCAATGTGGCACTCCCATTAGAGTATCTTACATATGATGTGATTTTAGTGTTTTGTTTTTAATGTCATTCTTTGATTATGCTCCTACAAAGTGGCCTGGGATGTTTTACATTTAAAAAAATGACAAGAATGCAAGCTGTTGTTGGGTTGTTGATGATGAGCTTGGAATAGGCCATTCAGCCCAGCGAGCGTGCTCCCCCATTCAACACGGTCATGGCTGAGCATCCACTTCAATGCCGTTTTCCCCACGCTATCCACATATCCCTTTTTGATGAACAGTTGAAGATTGAGACCAAGACCTTGGACCTATCTGTGAAAAAAAACAGCCGTACGTTGTTTCAGGAGAGAAAAGTGTTGCCACTCAGGAAGGAGAGGTTCAATGGGAGCTAAGAGCCTTCTTCAGCTGAATCTTCTGTGTAGAGCCAAGGAGTATGAGGAGGTAGAGTTGTGTCTGTGCTATCCCACATCAATAGGGGCAACAATGCTTTCCAACAGGGGAAGGTTGGAGGCCAAGTCTTATTTGTTTATACAATCCCTCCCCCTCCTTTTCCTGGTGACACTGATGATTGCTCGGGCACCTTCTGAGGAAATAGTCTGTCCCCTCCCCAATACCTCACCCAAGTAGGACAAGGTGAGTTTTGGTAGGAGTGCTTCATTACTCAGTCCAATCTATTCCCCCGGCAACATACACACTTCAGAGAGAGTGTCACAGGATTTGGAGGAAGAACTCTTGTCAACACTTCATTCTCCTTGGGTGCAATAAGCCCACTCAGCCACGTTGCTCGGGGCTATATGCTGGTAGCTACCCACCGTCCAAGTTATTAACACGTCCAGTGCTGTTCCTGTTGGTCCACTGAAGGTGATTAGATGTCACACAGTGAAAGAAAAATCCAGTGGGCGCAGAAAACTCCAAATACCTGAAAAGGGAAAGTTAAATAGCTGTATCAAAATGATGCTTCTTCCAACGACCAATTGGCCTATAATGTCTGATTACCCAAACATCTACTTTAAAAGTTCTTTTTTTATTGAGATAGCCGGATTGTCTTTGTGAATTAAAAGTTTTTCTCCCCATCTGCGACACCTATAAAAAGACTGAGTTTAGATCCTCAGTGGGTTTTCTATGTATCTTTCTTTCCCTACGAGCTGTGTAAACATGTAACCAAGAAGAGACAAATGATAACAGCACGAAAGGTGGAATTATATACTGAGAGGCAAAGGGTGGGAATATGTAACAAGTTAGGAGCACAAATATTCTCATAATTCAAAGACAAACCCATTCGTTACTGTTACAGGAATAACACAACGCTTCCATGGGGGGATAATTATTCAGTGCTGATAGATCTGATAAGTACTCAGAGGGTGCTAGCAATGCTGTCTGTTGCATGGGATTCTGTTTCCCCACGCACAGCTTTGGTCATAAATTTTGGGCCTTCCCCAAAAATGCTTGTGCCGTTCACACTTAAAACCCACTCAGGAACCAGACAAGCCACCCTTAACCGGTAACAAGAGCTGCCTGCCAAGCCACTTAGCTAGGCCTCGATCCCTAATAAATTGTCTGCTATTTTGTCAGGAAAGTATAACTCTCTGATTTATACCTTTCCCAGATTCCACAGTCTTTTCTGTTCAATCTTTTTGTCCAAGGGTGATAGATGCCTCCTGGTAGTCCCAACAGTTGCCATGGGATCATTTCTAACTTCTTTGGCAGTCAACAATGTTTACTGTAGCTCCAGCAATTTATCTGATGCTTTATGAAATTTCCGGGCTGGCAAGTGGTTCCTGGAATATTGAATTCATCTTCCGTGCTCTCCATTTAATAAAGAACAAAAAAACTGGGGAATACTATATGGTTTATATTTGAGTCAGAGCAAACACCCTTTCATTAACTGTCCTTGACATTAATTTTGAACACAGATTGATTGCCTATGATGTGTACTTGCTCTGTGATTGAAAAGCCTGGTGAAGGCCAAGGCCCACTGTGCAGGGCACCACTAAGTATAAAAACATCAGTAGTGTTGAGGTGACAAATCAAAAGAATAGTAAGCAGACGACACCGAGTTTGGGGCTTGAAAAACTCAAGATTGTGGAGGAAAAGGATTGGGCAGGGCTGGCCGAGGAGTAGGTGGAGGTGACGATGTTATGGAGTTGTGCAGTCTTGAAATCTTGCAAGACAAATTATAGAGGGTAACGTTTAACCCATTATAGAGTTTATAGAATAAACAAAAAATTCCACCTTGTATTTATATAGAAAATAGTTACAGCACAGAAGGAGGCCATTCGGCAATTATTGTCCATCCTGGCTCTCTGCAAGAGCAAATCAGCCAGTAATACTCTTCCGCCCTTTCCCCTATGGGCGAGGCGTTTCAGAACCCCAAAATGTAACATGGAGTTCAACCAACCTCTCCCTTTAATGGATTTGTTGCTTTTCCGAGCACGCGGCTTTTTCACTAGGTGTGAGATTACAATTATGGACATGTGGATTTTTAAACACAAAACACCGTTTATTCCATGAACTCAACTTAACATCTTAAATAAACACTGGATCTCTTAACATCCCTTACTTCAAAGATAACTCAAAAAATATTGCAACAGTAAATAATTCCTTAAAATGTTCCTTCAAACTTCCAAAAGACTTATCACCTTTAAACAAAATCACATCAGGTTAAAGGCTTTACCGTAAATCACCCAAATGTTCCAGAGATAGTCCTTCATGGCAGAGATCACAACTCCCTACAAAACACAGACACACACAACCTGCTTTCTCCAACTGTAAAACTAAACCTGCAAAACAAAACTGCAAAATGGCTGAACTGAGCTGAGCTCCACCCACTCTATGACATCACTGTTTTCTTAAAGGTACATTGCTTAAACATCCAGTTCTTAAAGGCACTCTCGCATGACACCCCGTAGACCTGCAATTTTCTTTTTCTTCAGATAATTCTCCAATTCCCTTTGAAAGCCATCGGTTGATTCCACCTCTATCGCAGTGCCAGGCATTGCATTCCAGTTCCTAACCACTCGCTGTATAAGAAACGTCTTCCTCATATTGCATTTGGTTATTTTGCTAATCACCTTAAATCAGTATTATCTGTTTTTCAATTCTCCCACTCATAGGGACAAATTCTCTATCTACTCTGCCCAGGCCCTTCATCACAGTGGTTGCGCCTCTGTCAAATATCCATAAAACATTCTCTTCTCTAACAATCCTAGCTTCATCAATCTATCTACGTAACTAAATTCCCTCATCCCTGAAACTATCCCTGAAATCACTCTCATAAAACTTTCTCCAATGCCTTCAAATTGTTCCAAAGGTGTGGTGCCTAGAATTGTACACAGTGCTAAGGTTAAGATTGAACCAGTGTTTTCCCAAGGTTCGCCATAATTTCCTTGCTTTTGTACTCGATGGCCGGTGTAATGTTCTTGTTGGATGGCCTGATTTATAATACAAGAACACTTGTAGTTAAAGCTATAAATGATTTCTTAACATTAACAATAGGTCACTATGCACTAAACAACAGATGAATAACAGTATGATCATGCACAAGCAATCTCTCTCTTCCAGCTCTCCAGTCAGTTTGAGGTCACCTGACTCTAATATTCACTTACATACGAATGAGACTCCTAGTGGTCAGTTGGTGAATTACAACACAACCATGATATCACTACATCCCCTTTCCTTTTAAGGAATAAATTAATAAATTATCATCAGTATATTTACGTATGATATCATTAGCCAGTGAGTCAATCAGTATTTTTTTTATTTAAAATTTTTAAAACTGGTTTAGCAAATATAAATATAAAAACAGGAAGCATAGTATATACAAATAGTCCAAATCTACAAATTGAGTCGATGAGGTTTTCTTCTGTCTCTGTTTGATCTTCTCAAAGTTTGACCTTGCTGTTCAGAACTTGTACATTCAATGCTCTCCAAGATATTCTCATGCTCAGGAACTGCTGAGCTATCTGACACTGGAGCTGACATTGATTCTGACGTAGATTCGTCATCCATCACGTTATTGTAAAAGCCTTCTCTGGTTTTCAAGAGTGCGCGACGATTTATTCTTAAAATCACCCCGTGCACTACGATTTATTCTTAAAACCAACCCTTCCTCTGTCTGTACATTGTAGGAACGAGGTGGGACTTCTTCAAGTACAATGACCTTTCTCGACCAATTGCCTGAATCTTCTATTCTCACAATGTATTCACTACTCAGAGGTGGTAAAGTTCTCAACGCTCTAGAACTGCTTCTGTTTTGCTTTAATGTATTGCATTTCCTGCAGTTCCACTGCATTCTCCTTCTTCTTTCCAAGTATGGAAGTGTGGTACGCAACCTTCTATTCAGGAGTAACTCTGCTGGTGATCTACCATGTGACAATGGTAACGCTCTATAACATGATTTCACGAAATATGGATCAGATTGGCTGTCCATTGCTTTCTGTAATAATTATTTTACAATATGTACACTTTTTTCATTATGATATTTTGGATCCTTCCCTTTATGAGCATCACCATTTTTTTGTTTCACACATACCATGAAATTTGCCCCATTGGTAGGTTCTTCTATCTTCTTGATAACTTGTGGTTTTGTATCTGGTATGGGTGGTAGGATAGAAATTGACATGCAGATCTACATGTTCAGCAATTTCACTACTAATAGTTTGTATCGGTGCTTTAGATAATGCATCTTCTTTAAATTGTATGAATTGGCAAATGGTAGTGCACTAAAATCAATGAACACATCGCTGAATTTGCTGATAATGTTTTCAGAATTGTTGGAGTGCTGATCCAATCCTTTGTGGATGCTATATACCAGCTGCACTAGACCTAATTCTTCACAGGACTGATCACCTAATAATGAATCCAAGCCCTTAGATATAATACAGAATGGCACAGAATAAACTGTGTTCTTCACCACAACACCCAGGTCGCAAACACCACAACATTTAAATCTTGAACCATTATAATCTCGCAGAGATATTTTTGTGATTTCTTCTAATCGTCTGAATTTTTAGATTTTTTAAATCACTCATGCTGATTATTCATAGAATTTACAGTGCAGAAGGAGGCCATTCGGCCCATCGGGTCTGCACCGGCTCTTGGAAAGAGCACCCTACCCAAGGTCCACACCGCCACCCTATCCCCATAACCCAGTAACCCCACCCAACACTAAGGGCAATTTTGGACTCTAAGGGCAATTTATCATGGCCAACCCACCTAACCTGCACGTCTTTGGACTGTGGGAGGAAACCGGAGCACCCGGAAGAAACCCACGCACACACGGGGAGGATGTGCAGACTCCGCACAGACAGTGACCCAAGCCGGAATCGAACCTGGGACCCTGGAGCTGTGAAGCAATTGTGCTATCCACAATGCTACCGTGCTGCCCTAAAATTGGCTTTGGCACCAGTGACTAACTTCAATTGGACCACTGTGCTGTTCACATAGGTGGTAGCAGCCATTTTTCCTCATCAGCTGCATTTATTTTTAATGGAACATCATTACGCATTGGAGAAGTTTTTGATGTTTCCAAAAAATTCTTCTTCTCTGATATTACTCCAACAAACAATGATGTTCCATCACTGGAGACTGTATCTTCCACTGTGCTGACTGACCTGGAGTTGAGCTTAGAGTAACAATTCTGAGCAAAGTGATTTTTTCCTTTGCATTTGGAACAAAACTTGCCAAACGTTGGACACTGCCTTAATTTGTGCCTTTGACCATATTTTTTACACAGAAATACTTTGGCCTGATCTTTAACTTGTTTGATGGTTTGCGAGGAGCTGCAGGGACTTTCCGGCATTTTTTCATAAGTTTCCCACCTTTTTGGAAAAAGAGCAGCAACCGGAATGCTTTCCTCCAAGAAGATGCCACCATTACTGAGAAACATTTTAAAATGCTGTGCTGCTAGCTCGTGTGCCTGACCAATCTTAACTGTTTGTTTCAATGACAGCTCCGATTCCCTCAACAACCGTTCCCTCAGCTTATTTTCATTCACACCAAACACAATCTGGTCCCGAATCATAGACGATTCCACTGCAGAAAATTTACAGGTTTTAGCATTTAACTTTAAATCAGTGATGAAATGATTTATTGACTCTTCTGTCTTCTATAAACATGATCTAAACACGTAGCACTCATAAATGAACTCTTTCTGGAGGTGCAATGTTCATCAAATCTTTGAATTATTTGGTTAAAATTTTTACTATCTTCATCATTTGCAAATTAAAAAAATTAAACACAGCAATTGCTTCAGGCCCTGCCACTGTTAGGAGCATCGCTACCTTACACAAATCTGATTGATCTCCTAAATTTACTGTGGTAAGAAACAGATTAAAATGTTGTTTAACACATGCCAGTTTCTGTCCACATTACCATGAAATCTGAGACTCATTGGTGGCTTCTAAGGCTCCAAGTTGTTAATTCTTGCAGACTGCAAAATCTTCAAATCTTTGTGGACCTTGTGGCAGGCTGATAGTTTTTCACAGTGTTTAATACCATCCAACCCTGGTACCATGTAATGTTTTTGTCGGATGGCCTGATTCATATTACAAGAATACTTGTAGCTCAAGCTATAAAAGATTTATTAACATTAACTGTGGGTCAACTATATACAAAACAACAGATGAATAACAGTATGATCATGCACAAGCAACCTCTCTCTTCCAGCTCTCCAGTCAGTATGACGTCACCTGATTCTAACATTCACTTATATACTAATGAGACTCTTAGTGGTCAGTCGGTGAATTACAACACAACCATGATATCACTACAGCCAGTGTTCTACATTCCGAGTTTGTCCCACCACCACTGCCAGCGAGAGCGGAAAATTTGGTGCTGAACCAAAACTCCATTCACTCCAGCGGGACCGAAGAACCTGCCGGCGTGAACAAATGGAGAATTCCAGTTTATTTCTCTATTTATGAAGTCAAGGATCCCGTATGCATTATTAACTGCATTCTCCAGATGACCATAAGACATAGGAGCAGAAATAGGCCATTTTGTCCATCAGCTCTGCTCCACCATTCAATGAGATCATGACTGATCTGTTGTGATAATCCTCAACTCAACTTTACTGCCTTTTCCCCATAACCCTCATTCCCTTACTGATTAAAATTTTACAATCTCAGTCTTGAGCATACCAGCCTCCAGAGCTCTCTGCGTAAAGAATTTCATAGATTCACTATTCTCTGAGTGAAGAGGTTTCGACTCATCGTGTAAGATCATGGAATTATCCAACCAATTATATGGATAATGTCAGATTATTCATGTTGGAATTAAATCCAGCCCATATGTTCTCAAATTGCTGCTGCAGCCTGTAATTTAAGGGATTAATTCAGTGTACTGTGCTGATAAGACATAAGGCCATGGCAACACTGTGGTTAGCACTGCTGCCTCACAGTGCCAGGGACCTGGGTTTGATTCCAATTGGCGACTGTGTGGAGTTTGTATGTTCTCCCCATGTCTGCATGGGTTTCCTCCGGGTGCTCTGGTTTCCTCCCACCGTCCAAAAATATGCAGGTTAGGGGGAATGGCCATGCTGAATTGTCCCTTACTGTCCAAAAAGTTAGGTGAGGTTGCGAGATTATGGCAGTGGCGTGTGCCTGGGTGGGGTGCTCTTTCAGAGGGTCAGTGCAGACCTGATAAGCTGAATAGCCTCCTTCTGTACTGTCGGGGTTCGATGATTCTAAGACACAGTATACATCACCACAGGAAGTGATGAAATGTCACATGATCTTGCTGTCTGTTGTAAACCTCCTGGTAAGGAAGCCTACAGCGAGAGATGTTCCAATAAAGTTAATATTATTTTACATCAGCGGGCTCTGTGAGTACTCAGTGTTGGCACAACAAGAATTAATACAATATGGTGGCAGTGAGTGAAAGAACAACTATAGAAAAGTCTCTGCCATTACTGGAAAACTTTGAGCAGATCACAGGCGTCAACCAGAGAGAATAGTGGCAGAATTGGCACCAAAGATAACGCAGCGTATCGGGCCTCACAGTGAAGCCGAGCAGAGGGCAGGTCAGTAAGCTGCTGTGCGCAATGGGTGGCTTTGCATGTTGTAATATGCTTTTAAGGGATATCAGAATAACATCACTTGAAGGAAAATGCATCATGTGATCAGTCTTTGTTTCACTTTGGCTTTGTGCAGAGCACAGCACACACAGCTCTGATGTCTTCAAGTTTTATATCTATGTAGAACATGTTGACCAAATCCTTTATCAGCGACTAGGCATTATAACATTTTAGTAACACAACAGTGCAGACAATGCCTTAGGTAAGGGATCAATGATGAAAAAGCTGTATCAATCTGTGAAAGAATACCATGAAAGAGCGGGCTAAATTGAACAAACGTAATCAATGACAAGAGGAAAGTACTGATTTGTTTATTAATGAGCTGAATATAGACTTGCCGAGAACAGTGACCATGCAACTTAAAATATGAACTAATCACAAATAGGATTGTTGCAAAGTTTTGGATGAAGCATTGCCTGACCATGTGCAGCTGAGAGATGAGTTAACTTTAAAGACAACTCAACGGAGCAGACAAGCAGAGGTCAGGAAGCAAAATCAATCAGTGATACAAGGTGACAGGGTGAACCGTGTCTCAGATCCGAGTTCTCCCCTCCGCCGCTGCCAACGAGAATGGAGCGTTTGACTATTATACCTGTAAAACCTCAACTACTTTCGACCAGTTTACTTATTCAAAGGTTTTACCTAGGGTGTCTTTATTTACAATGAAACAAACACAAGTTCAAGATTCAACAAAATTTATTAACAGAGTTAATCCGTTTATTACCCACAAAATACTATAGGTACTCAAGATCAGTGTATACTAACCATAAAGATGGTTTGGTAGGCTATGGATCTGATCGCTGCAATTCCTCTGGCCCTTCTTCACAAAGGTAGTTCTCGCTGGTGGTCTCTTCCTTGCTTCCTTCCTTCCTTCTGGTCTGATCAAAGTTTGGTCTGGTCTGGTCTGGTCTTCACTTCTCCGAGCTGGTCAAGGTCACCTCGCACCCCGAGTCTTTGCTTCCGAGGGGCTTGGAATGCCTGTTTCTATCCCCTTCCTTCACACGCTTTTGCCATTTCCTCTGGCTTTCACCAATGATGCCTCAGGAGGGGTTCTCAGCAGCCAATAGTACAGTTGATGATCGTTTGACAGGCCACCTGAGCCCGCCCCAGGTGTCCCATCTCTGGTGGTGTGGGCTGCACGTAACCTGTTTCCATATAAGGTAACAGTAGAAACTCTGGATGAAGGAAAGTCTGGCTCAATCTGGGCTACTGACAATAGACCTGTGCATATCAACAGGGTGCAGTGATCTCCTTGATGGGTGATTGATGTGTTAAGTCCAGACATATTCTGGAAGCTTGTCTGTTGGTTATGTATTTGACGTTCGTTAAGTCTGAATTTCATCAGCCTGCCTGAGGTTTGACTCTGCAGTATAATTTTAAAATACCCGATTCATTAATTTAGGATATTCAATTTAATCGGGCGAATACTTTAATTTAGAATACCTAATTTTAATCAGGCCTAAATCTAGGTCTTGCTAGATTACTACATTGACGCACAGCCAAATCTACATTCACTGCAGCGGGGCGGGAGAATCCCGCCGGTGCGAACGGATGGCGAATTCCGGCCCATTTCCCAAAACTCAGCAGCTCAGTGGAGAACGTTAAATTTAAAAGCAGTGTGGCAGCACGGTGGCACAGTGGTTAGCACTGCTCCCTCACTGCCCCGAGGTCCCAAGTTCGATTCGGGCTCTGGGTCACTGTCCGTGTGGAGTTCGCACATTCTCCCCTTGTTTGCGTGGGTTTCACCCCCACAACCCAAAGATGTGCAAGCTAGGTGGATTGGCCAGGCTAAATTGCCCCTTAATTGGAAAAAATGAATTGGGTACTCTAAAATTATTATTTTTAAAAAATTTTAAAGCAGAGAGGTGCCCATAACAGTAGGGGAGGTGGGAAGAGTGCCCATTAACTGCCACCATAGATACAACAATTCAGGCTGAGATTTGACGCAAAGACAGAATATTTTACCGCCCCATCAGTCTACTCTTGATCATCAGTAAAGTCATGGAAAGGGCCATCAACAGTGCTATCAAGCAGCACTTGCTTAGTAATGAGCTGCTCACTGACACTCAATTTGGGTTCCACCAGAACCACTAAGTTCCTGACCTCATTGCTACCTTGGTTGGGACATGGACAAAAGAGTTGAACTTCATAGGTGACGTGAAATTGACTGCTCTTGACATCCAGGTAGCATTTGACCGAGTATGGCATCAAGGAGTCCACGCAAAACTGGAATCAATGGATATCAGGGGGAAATCTCACTGCTGGTTGGAGTCTTACCTGGCACAAAGGAAGATAGTTACAGTTGCTGGAGGTCAATCATCTCAGTTCCAGGATATTGCTGCAGGAGTTCCTCAGAGTAATGTCCTAAGCCCGACTATCTTCAGCTGCTTCATCAATGACCTCCCTTCATCATAAGATGGATGTTCGCTGGTGATTTCACAATATTCAGCATCATTCACAACTTGTCAGGTACTGAAGCAGTCCATGTCCGAATGCAATAAGTCCTGGACAATATCTAGGCTTGACTAGGCTTGGGCTGACGAGTGGTAAGTAATATTTGCGCCACACAAATGGCAGGCAATGACCAGCATCTCCAAGAGAGAATCTAACCATCGCCCCATGACATTCAATCATATAATCATAGTTGAAGTCCCCACTATCAACATCCTGGCCACAAGCGCAGTCAGAGCTAGGGATCTTGCAGTGAGTAACTCACCCCCTGACTCCCCAAAGCCTGTACACCATCTACAAGGCCCAAGTCAGGAGTGTGATATAATACTGGGATGTAATACTCTCCAATTGCCTGGATGAGTGCAGCTCCAACAACACTCTGGAAGCTTGACACCATCCAGGACAAAGCAGCCACTTGATTGGCACCCCGTCCACAAACATGCATTCCCTCCACCACCGAGGCATGGTGACAGTAGCGTGTACCTTCTACAAGATGCACTGCAGGAACGTACCAAGGCTACTTAGTCCACCACATTCCAAATCCATGACCGTTCCTATCTGGAAGGACAAGGGCAGCAGATACATGGGAACACCACCACCTGGAAGTTCCCCTCATAGCCACTCACCATCTTGACTTGGAACTATATCGCCGTTCCTTCACTGTCATTGGGTCAAAATTCCGGAACTGCAGTGGCTCAAAAAGGCAACACACCCCAACCTTCTCAAGGAAACTTTAGGGATGGGCAATAAACTATGGCGGAACCGGCAGCGCCCATATCCCATGAATGATTTTTTTTTAAATTCCAGGAAAACAGCAGACTACAGCAGACGTTTCGTGCTGTACCCTAATTGCAAGACCCAATCAAGGTGTCAAAGTCTCTGGTGAAGAGAGATACCTTTGCATCGACAACAACTACAACTCAGCCAACAACAACTCACAGAAGAATGTTCTCAGGTCTGAAAGTAATGTATCAAAGGATGACAGGCATACATGCCACAAAATCCCATTCTCAGACAGTAGTATGAACACAGAGGGTGCCTCAGCATAATTGACGATTTACTCAGCTCTATCAAGATGGTCATTCTGAGAATGCTGAGTCTGACATATTGCAAGAATTGCACCAAGGACAATGGCGGAACCCAAAATGAGCATCAGTGAGCAAGTTATTGCTTGATAATGCTGTTGATGACCCCCTCCATCACATAACTCCTCCCAGAGGTAGTGAAGGGCAGATTCCAGGCGCCCAAAGCACCCTCGTAACCAATGACAAAATCTGGGAGGGAATTCTGGTGGGTTAGCGGCAGGTACTGGGACTTTGCTCATGCAAAAGCTGCAAACAGAGGACAATTCAAGCCACAGGAATAATTCTTATCATGGTATCTTTACATTCAACTACAGTGACGGAAAGGGGGGCCAATGACGGACATGCCCTAACATAGAGCAGACATTGTAAAAAAGAAAAGCATGTTGCCAAATCTTTTCGTCTTGCAGTCATCAGGATAAATACAAGAATGCCAAATTTCAAACGTTCACAATAATTTACTTGCTGCACTTGCAAAGTCCAAAACAAAATTTCTGCTGTTAGATCTGATTCCACGATTGGACAGCACTTGCTGAACAATCCTGAGTGTGCTAAGTTCTACACTAACAACCAATTTAAGATATTCAGTCAAGCTCCTAATGTGGCTCATTTAAGCATGTTAGAGGTGACACACTTTCATACATAAGCAGTCATTCTCTGCAAATAAAATCAATAAAATCAATAAAATGTTGTGCATTTTTTGCATTACCCGGGTACTTGGAGAGCCTATATTTTCCCATCGCTTTCTCCATGGCAAAGCCTCGGCCAATTCCAGTTGACTTGCTAACCTACCATTGAAGGGTAGTAGCTTAATGAATATGTTAATGAAACCGTGATGATATTAATGATATAACTTTGACATTAGTAGTCAGATGACTGAGAAGCTCCAAGAGAACTGCCTCCTAATTACCGTGTGCTTACCCTGAGGTCTTTGTAAATTGCTTTTAATAAAAGGTTTGAAGTTAAACCAGACTGACTATCTAAAGTCTGTCAAATGGAAGCAAAGCTCCTCAAGATTAGGAAAGCCAAGAAAACATGGTAATTGTGAAATTTGACTAACGCTCGCCAACTACCTCAAAAGACATTGAAGTATGGTGGCAACGTTGGAGACTACAGTCTAGCCACAGATCAATGACCCACAAGTGACAACTGGCGAAGGAAGAAAATCAACTTTGCAGCGATCGAAATTGGATCTGAAAAGTACCTTGAGTGGGCAGTGATAGACAAATATCTTTAATCACTAAGGAGCCACTATTCCTTCCACAGCCTTTCCACACATTGAATGTCCACAGCAAGTAGAAAAATTGGATACTGGAAGAGACAGTTCGAAAGGTACAGAATAGGTTTGGTGTTGCAGAGGAAACCTTGGAAACAGCAGGTCTGCACGCTTTTATATGCTGTGGGAGTAATAGCTGATGATCTCCTCGTGCAAAAAGGCATTGAGAAAACCTTGGCATCTTGCAACAACGTGGTGGAGGCTTTTGAGAAATACTTCAGGCGCAAAAAGAATTTGACAATGGGAAGAACAAAATTTAATCGGAGAACCCAAAAGTCAGGGAAGTCCATCAATTCCTTCATTAGTTTTCTATATAGATTAATGGGTATTTGCAGTATGGGATTTTAAAGCGCCAATTAATTAGAGACCACATTGTCGTTGACATTATTAACAACGCATTGTCTGACTTGTTATATCAAAAGAAGATCTGACCCTAGAGAAGGCTGAGTGGATCGCCAGCAGGTCCAAGTTGAGATGCCAAAAGTAAGGTGTAATTTGAGGTGATGTTGGGGCTTGGGAGTGATTGGTCCAGCGCATAGTCCCAAATTCAGGAGCCACTGAAAAGGCCATGAAAAGTTTTGCCAAAACCACCAAAGAGGTGTGACGTACTCTTCCATCTATAGCCAGGTGCTGCAGGTCCGGAGTGAACAGACTGTACCACCATAAAGACTGTCCAGCAGGGGGAGCTGAATGCTTTCTTCGTGGTAGGGCTGGTCATTTTAAGTAGTTTTGTAGATGAAGAAAATTGGAATGTGTTCCCAGCAAATTTGAAGTCCAGGATATAGGACATAAACCTTTCCAACCTGATGTGTTTCTCTGGAGTAAGCAGAGAAGCTGATAAACAGTACTAATCTGTGGAATTGGACTTTCAAGGTTACAGCACGGAATTGAAACTCATCCCTGGTGCTGGGGTCTCTGTCTTATAAGGCAGGTTGGACTGGCTTCCAAATTCACTTAAAGAAGCCAAAATCCAATCATCTGAAAGCTAGAGGGGCCTGGAGGCACAGACGTACACGTGAAATGAAAGTTCACCATCACCCTGTGTCATGAAGAAAAAGAAAGGAATGAAATGCTCTGTAGAACCAGCTAATTTCTCTGCTCAGCGGGTCATCCTGTTTAAGACTTGGTCTTATGCAGAATCTTAACGAGGTCTCTGTACAGGACACTGAAGTACCATCATAGGAGAATTCACCAATGTTGATTGGAGAACCCACAGACGTCGATTCAGCAACAGCTTTTGAAGTTCATTCTTGCTCATTGAAGCACTATCCACTGGTCTACAGGAGGAGATTGTAAATCTCACAATTGTTTTGGAGACAGGTCAGAATACATGGAAGTAGAAGGCCGTGATCATTCACTAGAAGACCTTCTAGACCTAGGCTGGTTCTTTATTGACAAAGGTTAAGAGAAAGCGAAAGCGGCTGCTGCAGAAACAGGTGATCTGTTGGCAGATGAGGTCCTGGATGTCATTACACTCTTTGAATCCACTGCCAAGGCAGATGAACACGCTGTTGATTTATTGAGGAGTTAGCTGGAGGAGCTGTGGAAAGAACTCAATTTGTATACTTGTCTCACTGAACCCTCCAATAAGTTGCAGCGTAGCTATCCCAGGGAGAAAGAAATGCTAGATTGCGACTTGGATCAAACTATCAGAGGAAACGTAGAGCTTACACGTTTGGGTGAAAATAAACTGGAGCCCACACTTCAATGTCATCAACAAGTCATGCTTATACCTAACTTCAGTGAAGAAGCAGAGGCCAAAAGTATAGGGTTTCTGCAACTGATGAGTCCTCTTCAGGAATTTTGTCAAGGTCCAGTTCTGCAGATTCATTCTTTTGTTGAAGACGGTGTAAGTTCACCTTCTTATGCTGACTCTGTCATCCCATTAGATTTCGATTTTAGATTTAGATTTATTGTCATGTGTACCGAGGTACAGTGAAAAGTATTGTTCTGTGTGCAGCCCAGGCAGATCGTTCCATGCATGAAAAACGTTGGGCATACATAAATACACAATGTAAATACGTAGACACAGACATCGGTTGAAGCATACGGAGTGTAGTGCTACTTACTAAAGAAGATGTGTGGAGAGATAGTTCAGTCTATAAGAGGGTCATTCAGGAGTCTGGTAACAGCGGGGAAGAAGCGGTTTTTGAATCTGTTAGTGCGTGTTCTCAGACTTTTGTATCTCCTTCTTGATGGAAGAGGTTGGAAGAGAGAATAACCCGGGTGGGGGGGGGGTCTTTGATTATGCTGCCTGCTTTCCCAAGGCAGCGGGAGGTGTAGACAGAGTCAATGGATGAGAGGCAGGTTTGTGTAATGGACTGGGCTGTGTTCACGATGTGGTGATGTGCATGCATGTGCATAGTAATATATATAGTTAGATATACGACCTCCGACCAGCAGGTGGGGACAGAGATCCACCATGTGATTCTGGAGATCGGGCAGTTGGTCGTAAGTCATACTAGAGGACAGTCGCATTAGAAGTAGCTCCAGGAGAATTCACTTATTCGTTACCGTTTGTATTATAGTTCATTAGTTATCGTTCAACTTGTTTATTTTGTTAATAAACTATATTGCTGGTCAAAGAAATAGATGTTATTTGTGCATCTTTACCATGGCCACAACACAGAACATAACACACAACACTCTAGTTTCTTACGGTCTTGGGCCGAATAGTTGCCATACCAGGCTGCAATGCAGCCAGATAGGATGCTTCGCTACAGCAGAGCAGCCTCACGCTGAAGCAGGCTTGGAAATGTTACCAAGACCCACATAAAGTGCATGTAGTACCCTAAGTGTAGTAGAAAAGTCATGTTTTCTTCATATCCTGTAATGTTCACAGGAATGTTGTCACTCTTCTTCTCGTCTCCCAGACGTATTCAAATCTCAGATATGAATACTTCTTTCGGCGGCCATGCAACAGTGTACGATACAAGCGTGAATTGCTTTGTTGAAGTTGAAGATGCTTCATCATCTCGTGCCTTTCCCTAGAGTGCTGAGAGGGAGCAGAAGATGCCAGAGATAATGCTAGTGTGTGCTCTTTCTATTCGGGGCAGTGCGATTGCCCATGTCCATGTCGTGACTCAGTTTTTTATTGAAAAGGTTTCACCCATCTTTCCAGGCCAGCCATCATACAGGTCACAACCCAGTTACCAGCAGCTATCCCACTACGCCAATATGTTTCTCTTCCTGAGAAAAGCCAAGGATGTCCACAATGTCCTCCCAGACAGCTGAAGGCACTGTTAGAGATTGAAGCCCTTTGTGATAGTGATTTGGCAAGGGGATAAGAGTAGCTTACCCTGAGGTCATTATAAATAGTTGCGTTATACTTCAGTTATACAGGACATTGGTGAGACCAGCGTCACATCTCAAACATTGTGTGCATTTTGATCTCTTTATTTAAGGAATGATGTAAATGCATTGGAGGCTGTTCAGAGGAGGTTTATTCAATTGATACTTGGAATGAGTGTGTTGTTTCACGAGGAAAGTCTGGGCTTGTTTCCACTGGAGTTTAGAAGGGTAAACGGGTGACTTCATTGAGGAATGTAAGATCCTGAATGGTCTTGACAAGGTGGATTTGGAAAGGATGTTTCCTCTTGTGGGTGAGTCCAGAACCCGGGTACAGTGTTTTAAAATGAGGGCCATTATGTGGAGATGCCGGCGTTGGACTGGGGTGAGCACAGTAAGCAGTCTTACAACATCAGGTTAAAGTCCAACAGGTTTGTTTCGAATCACTAGCTTTCGGAGCACTGCTCCTTCCTCAGGTGAATGAAGAGGTAGGTTCCAGAAACATATATATAGACAAAGTCAAAGATACAAGACGATACTTTGAATGCGAGTCTTTGCAGGTAATTAAGTCTTTGCAGGTCCAGAGAGAGGGATAATCACAGGTTAAAGAGGTGTGAATTGTCTCAAGCCAGGACAGTTGGTAGGATTATCGCAAGCCCAGGTCAGATGGTGGGGCGTGAATGTAATACGACATGAATCCAAGGTCCCGGTTGAGGCCGCACTCATGTGTGCAGAACTTGGCTATAAGTTTCTGCTCGGCGATTTTGCGTTGTCGCGAGTCCTGAAGGCTGCCTTGGAGAACGCTTACCCGAAGACCAGAGACTGAATGCCCTTGACTGCTGAAGTGTTCTCTGACTGGAAGGGAACATTCCTGCCTGGCGATTGTCACGCGATGTCCGTTCATCCGTTGTCACAGCGTCTGCATGGTCTCGCCAATGTACTACGCTTCGGGACACCCTTTCCTGCAGCATATGAGGTAGGCAATGTTGGCCGAGTCGCACGAGTATGTACCACGTACCTGGTGGATGGTGTGCTCACGTGTAATGGTGGTAACCATGTCAATGATCTGGCACGTCTTGCAGAGATTGCCATGGCAGGGTTGTGTGGTGTCGCGGTCGCTGTTCTGAAGGCTGGATAGTTTGCTGCAAAGCTGAGGAAGGAGCAGTGCTCCGAAAGCTAGTGATTCGAAACAAACCTGGTGGACTTTAACCAGGTGTTGTAAGACTTCTTAAAATGAGGGGTGACCCTTTTAGGCAGGTATGAGGAGCATTTCTTTCTCTCAGAGCGTTGTGCGACTTTGGAACTCTCGGCCTCAGAAGGCAGTGGAAGCGGGGTCATTGAATATTTTTAAGCAGAGGTATATAGATTCTTGTTAGGCAAGGAATTCAAAGTTTATCGGGGGTATGGGAATGCAGAAGTTGAAACACAAACAAATCAGCCATGATCTTATGAATGGCAGAGCAAGCTACAAGGGCCGAATGGCCGACTTCTCCTATTTCCTACGTTCGAGGTTCTTAATAAAAGGTTGAAAGTTAAACCATACCAACTATTGCAAGTCTGTCAAAGGGAAGCAAATTTGGTCAGCCAAGAAAGCAGTAATGAAATCGCACTAATGCTCGGCAACAACATCAAAAGGCATCGGCGGGGATTTTCTAGTGATTCCCGCCGGTGAGGTATTCTGGGGTTTCCCAGCAGCGAGGGTGCAGTCAATGGGAACCCCCGTTGACAACAGCAGGACCAGAAGGTCCCGTCACCAGCCAATAGGGGGGCTGCCTCCTCTGCCGCAAAACATGCAGCCGATTGTGCGGAAAATCCATTCCATGGAAACAATCACCACCCCTTTTACTCCTGCGGTGTAAATTGTTGTGATCATTTGAAATTTGGTATTCTTGCATTTGTCCTGATGAGTGCAAGACGGAAAGTTTTGGCAGCAAGTCTGTCTTTTCAGCAATATTCAAATGGAGCAAATATTAAAGAATGATATCTGGATGATACCCCAGGAGGATGGCTGTGCTCCACAAAACTGTCCCTCAGCATGAGACAGTCGGGGAGGATATTCAAACAAAGATTCAGCACAATGACAGTGAATAAGCTGCTAAATATGTAATAGATAAACAGCAGTGAGGCTTTATATACCAAAGATATTTATTGAATCATCGAACCATGAAGACCACGGTTGACCATGTTACTAAAGGATTGTATCATTAGGTCATGCATTAAAGATTCTTGACTCTCCCACCACCCTCCATCATATATTTTGTTTATGATATAACATTCCTGAGAAGTGTCAGAACGGAACTGGACGTATTGTGTAAAGTGCTTTTTTAAAGGTAAGCCCAATTTCCCCGCTTCTATCCTTTTACATCACCTCAAGACCACCACACTCCTCACCTCCTCTACTTTTCCTTTGTACATAATGAGGCTTTACTTATTAACAATTTTGTATGTCCTTCATCTCCTCTCCTAGTCCTTCAGTCAATTGAACATGAAAGAAAATTAATATCTGGTATGTCGCTCTGATTTTCATAAGAATCACATCGGCAAAATAGCTAAAAGCATAGTCACTACGGGCTGAATGGCCTCACTCTGTTCTCCAACTTTCTATGCAATGTGAATTGGCCATCTCAATGAGCATCGTCCACAATTTGTAGGGTAGGATTAGTTCAGTGTCTTAAACTGCAGCCTTCAAATCAAATCTTTTCAGCAACAGCCAATTTCAATATGATATATGCATGATGGAATGTTTCACATTTCCACAAATGGGTCTTCCAAACCATTAAATTTTTTTTTAAATGCTATGCTCACCATGTGACTCACCACTTGGTGTGGTGGATTGGAATTGTTCCTATTTCAAACATCCAATGTCAGCCTCAAGCAATGCCGGTCAGATGAAGGAGACCCAGATGTTGCCGCCCTTACTCTGCCCCAAACAGAATTCCGCTCGTGTGAGACTTTACCATTACCCACATTAATCAGCTCGGAGAATGCCAATGGGGTAGATTTTGGTTTAGTCTGAGTTGGCAGGCTGATTTTACGTGTCACCCAATAGTCACTTCCATTGACTCCAATAGCGGTAAGATTCAGGGAGAGACGAAGACCACTGTGCCGATGCGCCATTGCCCATCCTACACAATCGCTCAAGGCCAACATAAGACGTGGGAGCAGAATTAGGCCTTTCGGCCCATCCAGTCTGCTCCAACATTCAATGAGATCATGACTGAACTGATGTGATAATCCTCAACTCCAATTTCCTGCCTTATCCCCACAACCCTTGATTCCCTTACTGATTAAAAATTTGTCGATCTCACCCTTGAACTACTTAATGACCCAGCCTCTATAGCTCACTGTAGTAAAGAATTCCACAGATTCACCAGCCACTGAGAGAAGTTTCGCCTCATCTCTGTCTTAAATGGGTGACCCCTTACTCTGAGATTGTGCCCTCTGGTCCTCGACCTTCCCACAAGGGGAAACAACCTCTCAGCATCAACCCTGTCAAGCCCCCTGAAAACCCTTTAATGCTCAATAAGGTTGTCTCTCATTATTCTAAACTCCAATGAGTACAGGCCCAATCTACACAACATCTCCTCATAAGAAAATTCCTCCAAGCCTGAGATCACCTCGTGCACCTTCTCTGGATTGCCTCCGATGTCACTATATCTTTCCTGAGATAAAGGGACCAAACCCTTTTGCAGTATTCCAGGTTAGGTCTAACTATCCTTTTAGAGTCTACTCCAGTTTATGTTCCTATTCACGAGGAACAGCACTGAGATTGCAGAAACCAATTTCACACTAGATCCCCACAGCTAGCAGAAAGCCCAGCTCTTTTGTCAAAGTCAGAGCTTCAAGCCACCAGCACCACTTCAGAGGAGGTGTTGGACATTGCAAATAAGGAAAGAAACACAAGGAGAACTTTCACTCCTAGACAGAATGACAGCCGGGGCTTGGATACCTGCAGGAAATGTTAGACGTTTATACTGGGATGTTGAGAATGCCACATTTGCCAAAGGTCACATCACTGACCAGTATATTTCAAATACTATAGGCAGCAGGTGCTGTCTCGGCCCCTCCTCCTATCATTTGCATTGTAGATGAGGCCTCAGTGTATTTGTGGAGCTCCTCATTCAGGCCTCCTGCAGTCTGGCTACACACAGTCTGGTCTAGAAGTAGCTGAATGAGAAAGTTAACCGTATTATTCACTTGATCGATGAACACAATCAGCAATCTTTTTCACTTGGCAATACTACTCCCCTGATACTTGTAGAAAGAGGCTAATTCTAACTGTTGACAAAAAGACTGAATATATGGAGGTTTATATATTGGAATTATATACATTGGCAATAACTGGAAAAGGAATTAACGGAATTGGATTTAGTCCTTTGCAATTCCACATAACAGCGGTGAACTGAAAGCCCCCAAAACAGGGGGAATTAAAAGGGGCCTACTCCCACTAGTCATGATATGCGGGGACACACATAATGATATACAGACAAGCAGCTAATGCACACAGAGAACAGGACATGACCAATAAGCAGGCAGGACCCTCTGGGGTGAGATCTGACTGTAAAAGACACGAGGCACTCACACTCCGCCTCTTTACATTGATGAACATCTAGAGAGTCAGTCAAGGGTATTGTTACAATCTCACACCTCCACCACGTGGCTAAGAACTAGTCTGGTTCAGTCAGACAGAGTAACCACACTTAAGTTAGCAGAGAGTCGAACTCACAGAGAACTGTGCTAACTGTGCTATTAGTTCAATAAACCTGATTGAACTAACTTCAAGGTCTGGAGTATCTTTCTGATCTAAGCTGCATCCAGTTGCAGCCAGTGTTAGACCAGTGTACCTAACACGACACCACTCTTAAGCTATAACGTCGGAAATATTGGAAAATGGTTTGGTTTACCAGAACCAGAATGCGATTAAGACATTTTGTTTGTTGGAACTCTGCACAGCAGGAATAAATGGGGAGGGGTTTGGCCCTTTGGAATTCTGTACGACGTGTGTGAGTGGAAAAAGGCTTGCTCCATTGGAGTTTGATATATTGGGAGTAGATACAAAGGGGCCCAGTCCGTTTTGAGTTTTGTATCATGAGAGCGATTAGGCAAAGGATTTGGCCCATTGGAATTATGTGCAATGGAAGTGAATGGAAGGTCGTAGGTCACTGGAGACGAATAGAAGCAAAATAAAAAATTGGTTGAAGTTCTGACCAATGAGTGCAACTGGGTGAAGTTCAGTAATTTGGAATTCCATTTTAGAATTAGCTGTAATTTCGAGGATCAAGGGAATCTTTTGAGATTGAGACAAAAAACAAATCAGTCTATTCTGCACAATACCCACTGGGGCTCTTGATACTTCACACCTTTTGAAGAAATGCTTTTAAAATTCATGGGTAATGTCACCCAAGTAACCATTTTCAATAAAAGAAAGAGAATTTGACCTAAATAAAAGAGAATCTAAGTTTTGGCATGGTGGCACAGTGATTAGCACTACTGTCTCACAGCGCCAGGGACCCGGGTTCAATTCTGGCCTTGGGTCACCATCTGTGTGGAGTTTGCACTTTCTCCCCATGTCTGCATGGGTTTCCTTCCACAGCTCAAAGATGTACAGGTTAGGTGGATTGGTCATGCTAAATTGCCCCTTAGCATCCAAAGGTTAGGTGGGGCTACTGGGTTACGGGGATAGGGTGAGGTAGTGGGCCTGAGTGGGTGCTCTTTTGGAGGGTCGGTGCAGACTCAACGGGCTGAATGGCCTCCTTCTTCACTGTAGCGATTCTATGATCTCTACCTAATTGATTCTTTCCTATTCCTGGGACCAAGCACAGCCAGAGCAGCGCTGTAGATATAAAGCTGTGTTATTTTAAGTGGTTCAGGAACATTGGATGGCATTAAAGCCTCCTGGTGGTTTTTATTGCAAAAATGTCGTTCAGTGGAGTGTGGCCTATCTATCTACAATAAAAGGGGCCCCCGTATGCTAGCATACGTGTCAGACAAAGCAACACAAATTTGTTTAGTTCAGTAAATTATGCTCATCCGCAATCAATTTAATTTTCTCATTTAATCTCGCCCCATTTTTAAACATTTTTAGACGAAAGAGAAAATGCTGGAAAATCTCAGCAAGTCTGGCAGCATCTGTAGGGAGAGAAAAGAGCTAACGTTTCGAGTCTGATGACTCTTTGTCAAAGTCATCTGGACTCGAAACGTTAGCTCTTTTCTCTCCCTACAGCTGCTGCCAGACTTGCTGAGATTTTCCAGCATTTTCTCTTTCGTTTCAGATTCCAGCATCCGCAGTAATTTGCTTTTAAACATTGTTATCTCTCCACTCTGCCTACCCTTGCAGAGAAACTATTCTGCCTCCTGGTCAATTAAGTCGCCTCTGCCTTCTGCAGATAAGGAGAATTAGGAGCACACCGACATTGATTTACATGTAGAGAAGACAGATTTCTTTCCATTAAAACTCACTTGTTTGTTACTCCACACATGCCAAAGTCTGAGTGACAGATACCATAGAAACACAGCGGGCGTTAGTCCACAAAAAAATAGGCGAGAGGCTTGTTTGGGCCTGACATTTTTGTGAGAAAATATGTTTGTTTCTGAGCTTGGAGCAAGTAGACCTCCTCTTTGAGCCTCACCTGCGAGAGATATTTGACGACCAAGTGACTGGCAGGTTATTTATTAAAGTAAAACTGGTTCCAGTGCGATTCTGGATGTAGGACCTCTACCCCACTCACAAAGTAGCTCACGGTCTTTGCCAGCCTCCGTCAAAGATGGTAACATGTGAGCTCAGTTGAATTCCCCCCCCCCCCCACCACCAAACAGGGCGTAAAGGAAACTCTAAAGACAGGGCAGCCAACATCATCGTCTCCCACCTCCAACTGGCCACTACATATCGCCATCAGCACAGGCCTGTGGACACCTTCATCCATTTCCTCCCGTGTCTGGAAAATAACTTGACGTCGAGAAACTGTCATTTTAATGATCTCAAAGGTGCCAAATATCTCCTGTCGTCTGGCCGAAAAAGTTAGGCGGGTCTCCAGATGAATTGCTCTCAGCCCACGAACTTCACTGTTGGAGAACTAAACTGGGCCGCTGCTCAACTCAGGCCTGCAAAATATTATAAGATGCATTTGAGCTCCGCAAGCAATTCCACCCGTGCTCCCTGCCCCTAATGTTAGCTTCTAGCAGTGAAGCAGGAAGTCTATTCCAGCAGAACATCTTGCAACTTTATCGACTATACCTTTTTCGAGCCATTGTCTTTCTATTGTGGCTTCAAGGGGATTACCTGATTCAGAGATAAAACATCACAAATGTTAAGCATTTACCCATCTGTAGAAGTGAAATTGTTTTTGAGTGTATAATTTCTGGATGGATTCTCTGGATATTGCTTTATAAACACAAACAGATGGAGTAATAAAGTTTTATGACCTAGCGAAGCTGATAGTTCTCTGATCTCTCCCTTGGGATTTTCCACTGCATTGCTCTTCATAGAATTCCGTATGAACGGGAATCTTGTAAATTTACATCATTTGTGTGACTACAGAGAAACCAAGTTGATGGCTTCAATTAACGGACGGATCCTTCTTCCCCCTTCATTCCTGCTCGTGACTGCTGAAACACCTTGCCTCCCTCAGCCTTCCCTTCCTCCCACAGATTTGCTAAAAAAAACAACCTTGGCATCACTTAATCACACTTCTTCATTTTCCTATTCTATATTTTTCAGCCTCGGTAATGTCTCCCGAATGGCCCTGATTTGCTGGGTGCGATTCTCTCGCTGTATAGGATGGAAACCAACAAGCACGGACCTTTACAAACCTTAAAGTCGTCAATTGCTGGATCAAAGCTTTCAAAACAATGGGCAGGATTTTCATGGCGAGATGGGGGTCAAGAATTTCCCACCACTAGCTGGTGGGCCGGTTTCCCCGGCACTAACCAGGCTTCTAGCCATTTCAAGGAGGCCAGATCGGGCCCAGAATGGCTATCCACCCGCAACAAATGAATAGCCTATTAGTTCAATTCAGGAGGCTTTTAAGGCCCCTCTCACACAACAACTGGATGCACTGGTGATGAAAAATGGTTAGAACTGTGGCTGCTGCCTCACCATCTGGCGACTGTGGCCATTTTTACTTTTATAAATTTTAAAAGGGTTGTGTAGGCCCCTCCATTTTGAGTGCCCTCTCTCTCTCTCCCGCCTGCAATGGGAGGTTGCAGCTCGTCCATTGTTGAAAAGCCTCCTATTGGCTCTCAAGGGTTGGGAACCCACCCACACTCTCCTGGATGGCAAGCGTGCCTTTTGGTCATCAATTGTCCAATCCTCCAAAAATCATGTTGGACTGCTCCGAACACGGGGTGGGGTTGGGACCTGCATTTGATTCCATTGATCCCAATGTCAGTTTCCTGATCCCAAATGGAAAATGCAGCCCAATATGTTGGGAGTCAAAGCCGCCATAGCTTCCTGTGGTGGATTGGAATTCCGATGAGGTGACTAAAAGGCGACAGATCTGCACATGATATCGATAGCTCCCTGAGAAAAGATGAACAGTACAAACTCAGTTCATGTCAATCAATCGATAGGTGCGTGATCTAGTGCAGACATGATGGGCTGAAGGGCTTCTTCCTGTGCTGCAAAGCTTTATGACTCTATGAAATTACCTCATTGGTGTGACACACTAGCCTCGCTATCATGCCTTGTAAAGCAGCGGTGCAAGATATCAATTCACAACAAATAGCAATGGACAATTCATCTGTATTTTGGTGCTACAAGTTGAGGGGTAAATGTTGACCAGGCCATTGGGACATCACCCCAGTTCCTCTTCAAAAAGTGCCACAGGAAATTCTACTCGCAGCTGAACCAGTTGATAGAGCATTAGTCAAACATCTCATCGGAAAGCCGGCAATAACCTGTGTAATAGACCTTCTGGCAGCAACACATGTCCTCAAAGCATCAGATAGTGACTTCTTAAATGTGGGAGTCAGCCCAAGAGAAATAGAGTGAAACCTGGCTCCATAAACCACATCTGGGACTGTTCAGAATTGGCTCTCTGTACGGATGCTTCACCATTGATTGGATAAAATAGTTCTAAGTATGTGTTTGCACCCACCGGATAAGTATTACTATTGCATTTGAAGGTGTGTTAATTACACAGCAAGCACGATAGACCTCCAAGAGCAATCTTTAGATTCTAGCCAGACTCTCACTAAAATGGAAAACTGATCCAATCAGTTTATTGCCAGGCAGGTTAGGTTATTCTGACTCCAACAACTTTAAAAAAAAAACATTTTCCACAATTGATAAAGAGCAAAGCAAGTCAGTACAAATGAACTGGACAGCAATTGAACCACAGAAACAGAAAGGTCAAGAAAAAGTGAACATTGCTGAAAAGAGAGACATGTTGTTGAAGCTTTATGTCTTGCACGCATCAGGACAAGCACCAGAATGCCAAATTTCAAACTATCACAACAATTTATATGGCAGGAGAAAAGGGGCTGGGACCTTCATTTGATCCCAATGCCAGGTTCCTGATCCCAAATGGAAAATGCAGCCTGATATGTTGAGAGTCAAATGTGCCATGGCCTCCTGTGGTTAATTGGACTTTCGATGAGGTGTATAAAAGATTTAAAAAACAAAGGGGAAAGGTTGGTGGAAAGAGAAAGAAAATATAAATAGAAGAATAAGGATCTCTTTTGCACTGGGATAACTTCCAGTCAATGTCTTTCTGAAGTTCAGGCTTTCATTTTGGTACTTCTTCCTTCTGAGCGTGAGATGGTTTTCACTGGCAAGATTGTCTCCTGACTCTGCAGACCACATTATTTCAGTTTCATGGCAAAGGATGTGCCAGGCACTCACTGATTTCAAAACAATACAGCAATTCTTTCACTTCAGCAAGGTGAAGAGAGAGAGCTTTTCTTTCACTTCCAAGGTCCAAACACTTCTGCTAAGTTATCTCAGAAAGCATCACACAGGAACCAATCACTGACTGTTGTCAGGCAGAACAATGTCCCTGGCCAACCTTCTGGTTGCCAGTTAACCAATCAACCCAAGTCCCTCCAAAGCTGGTTCCTAAGATCCACTTGGTGCCGAGGAGGCTGGTTTCTGATATCCAGAATACAATACCTGGGAACACAATACCCTGGCAAGCAGATTGTTTTAGCAGAGTATTCTGCTTAAAGGCACTTCCCAATTATGGGTCCATGTCCCAAAAATAATAACTAAAAGAAATGGGAACAAAAAGCCGGGGAGGATGGATGCAAGATTTTGGGGATGGGATGAGAGGGGGATTAAGGAAATGAAGGTTTTGTTCCTTGGGGGTGATTCGCAAGCCTAGAGGAGTTGGGGGAGACGTATGGGTTGGCACAGGGGGAGGGGTTTAGGTACATGCAGGTTCGGGACTTTGCAAGAAAGGTTTTCCCAAACTTCCCGATAGCGCCAGCCTCCTTGTTGCTGGAGGCGGTGCAGTCAGCTGGGTGGTGGGCAGGGGGGGAGGGGGGTGGTTGGAGAGGAGAGTTATTTTGGCGAACTACAGGAGGATCCTGCATGAGGATAGGGTGTCCATGGAGGGGGTTGTGGTGAAGTGGGAAGAGGAGCTGGGGTGGGGGGAAGCTCTGGAAGAGGGACTGTGGTGTGAGGTGCTGCGGAGGGTGAATGCCTCAACTTTATGTGCGAGGTTGGGGTTCACACAGGTGAAGGTAGTGTATAGGGCGCAGCCCAAAAATCAAGGATGAGGAGGTTGTTCGAGCGGGTGGAGGATGTCTGTGAGCAATGTGGGAGAGGTCCCGTGAACCATGTTCACATGTTTTGGTCGTGCCCGAAGCTGGAAAGGTTTTGGAGGGTGGTGTTCAGTAAAGTCCCGGGGGTCTTGCATGTGGATGTGGGGCCCGGTCCCCTAGATGCTATTTTCGGGGTGCCAGACTGGCCCAAGTTTCGGGCGGGTGCAGGGGCAGATGTCTTAGCCTTCGTCTCACTGATCGCCCATGGGCAGGTATTATTGGGATGGAGATCAACTTCTCTGATTGGGGGGCTTCTGTGTCTGGTCGGAATTGTTTTTGTATTGCTGGGGTTGTTTTTTTCATCTACGGCGAAAATGGTGAAAAACTGTTGAATCAAAAGACTTTAAAAAATGAAATGGGAACAATCAAGGAAATAACAGGAAGTGCTCTTACAGTCTGTACTCTGCCTATGAGGAGTCTGGATCAATCAGCCAACCATTGGGATATGCAGATTGCGCACTTACTATTTCACTCTACAATTTTTCGTGTTCCTCCCAATAATCAGTCAAGCTCGTAACATGTTTGCTGCGAGTGACATACTTTCAACCGCAGTGAGCCATTCTCTGCAACAAAAAGAATATGTTCAAGCCTTTGCTTTTTTGAATTACCAGGAAGATTGTGGAGCCTATAGTTCCCAGTTTCTTTCTCCACGGCAACACCTCAGCCAATCAGAGATTTAAAAAAATAAATTTAGTGTACCCAATTCATTTTTTCCAATTAAGGGGCAATTTAACGTGGCCAATCCACCCAGCCTGCACAATTTTTTTGGGCTGGGGGGGCGAAAGCCACACAAACATGGGGAGAAAGTGCAAACTCCACACGGACAGTGACCCAGAGCCAGGATCGAACCTGAGACTTCGGCGCCGTGAGGCTGCAGGGCCGGCTAACCTACTGCGCCACCGTGCTGCCCAGCCAATCAGAGATGACTTACTAACCGATCAACATCCTTTTCTTCTGCATATAATCTGCTGTGATTATTTGAAATTTGGCATTCTTGTGCTTGGCCTGATGACAGAAAAGCTTCGACAATTCTTTTCAGCAACAGTCTAGGGAAAGATTGATATATGAAAGCAAAAGCATCAGGAAGGACAGTGGAGCACAAAGTTAAGAGACATAAAGCAAGAGAGAGAGATGGATTTGAGTGAATGGATTTGTAACCTGGGAGCCAGTTCCAGACCAGAACGAAATCAAAAGTAAATTTAAATAACAAAAATGATTTTAAGAGGAGGGAACATGAGAGAACAGGGTGTGGCATGGTGGCACAGTGTCAGGGACCTGGGTTCAATTCCTGCCTTGAGTGACTGTCTGTGGACTTTGCACGTTCTCCCCCTGTCTGCGTGGGTTTCCTCCAAGTGGTCCAGTTTCCTCCCACAGTCCAAAGATGTGCAGGTGAGGTGGTTTGGCCATGATAAAGTTGCCCCTTAGAGTCCAGAGGTGTGCAGGTTAGGCAGGGATACGGGAACAGTGGGCCTAGGTAGGGGGGAGTGGGCCAAGGTAGGGCGTTCTTTCAGAGGTTCGGTGCAGGCTCGAAGGACCGAATGGCCTCCTTCTACACTGTGGAGATAATATTATAAGAGATTAAGAAGAGTGGGGAGGACCAAATTAACAGGAATCAAGAGAGATCGCCATCACAAGCTGAAGCGAAGACTGTGTCAAAGTGAGCATGAGAGGGGGGAAAGAATTCTGGAGAAGCAGGAGGATCCAAAATGAGGATCAGAGGAGAGTGCGAGTGAGGTAAGGTTGAAATAAAAGAGGAAGAGCGCAGACAGCGCAATAGACATTGCAGGCGAGGCCAGGAAGAATGAGAGATGGGCTGGTTGTACAAGTGGGAAGGTCAACACATGTAGCGGGGAAGGAAACTCTTGAACAGATAGGTAAGGAGGAAAGAAGCCAAAGCAAGCAGGAGAGAAGGAAAATGTAAATAACTCAAGATTCCAATTCAAACATGAGGAAGCCATCTGAAGTGGGAGAGGAAAAGAACAGGCCAAAAAAAGCAGGAGAGATGATTCGAAAGCGAGCAATGCCGAGAAGATCAATGCAAACAGGGAACAAATGAGATTTCAAAACAGGTGGAAGAGGAGACGAGAAGGCAACGGGGGCTGGAGAGTAACAGATGTCAAGACAGGTGGAAAAAGAGGAACACAAGTTGAAGTGAGAGGAGGACTGAAGGCCAAAACAAACAGGTGAAAAGCCAACCCAAGCATCGGGGAAAGAAAACTAAAATAAATAGTCGCAAGCCAACAGAGGTGTGAGAGACGGAAAGCTGGCCAAAACAAATAAAGAGGGGAGGTCAGGCGACGAGTAAAAGAGAAGAAAACACCAAAACAAGTTGGTATGGAGAAAAGAAGCTGAATTATGAAGGGAGCAACAATAGCACAAGTGGCAGATGACTCCAGAGCAAAGAGGAGGAAGTCGTCAAAGTGGGAGGGGAAAGAAGACCAGGTGCAGGAGAGAAAGTTGTAAAAGAAGCAGGAGAAAAGAAAAAGCTTGTGTGTTTATAAGCACATTATCGCATCCTCAGGTTGTCTCAAGGACTTCTAAACTCATGCGTTACTTTGGAAGTTTAGATGCTGTTCGAATGCATGTAACCATGGCAACCAATTTGCATTCAAGCTCATGAACAGATGTTTCACTGAACGCCCACTAATCTGTTTTGGGTGACACCAGTTGGGGGAATGTTGACCAGAACACTGCGGCTTAGGAGCTGACCTGTGACTATGAGTTAGACAAAGCATAGGCATAGGGGCTCGTTTAGCACAGTGGGCTAGGACAGCTGGCTTGTAATGCAGAACAAGATCATCAGTGTGGGTTCAATTCCCGTTCCAGCCTCCCCAAACAGGCATCGGAAAGTGGCAACTAGGGGCTTTTCACAGTAACTTCATTGAAGCCTACTTGTGACAATAAGTGATTACTATTATTATGTTTGTTTCCATGGCTAGTTTTTCACCTGGAACAAGTCACCAGTCTGCCACCAGATGCTTGAGCTTGATGGGCGGCACTCAGCGTTAAGCATGGTTGGCCAGGGTCCTCGGCCCGCTCTTACTGCCTGCCATTGGCACATTGGATAGATTTACAGGCTGATAATCCAATTGCTTTGGCCATGTTATGAACGCACCTTCAGGAAGCCATCAAGTGACAGAGTGGGGCTTGAACTGGGAGCACCAGGCTCAGAGACAGGGATGTTACCCACGGCGCCACAAGGCATCCTGACCAGCACAACCTGCAGATAATTCCTTTCTCACTTTCAAATAATGCAACGGGATTTTTTGCATCCATTTAGCAGACAAGTATGGCCTCGGCTTAATATCTCATCACAAACACTGAAATACTAAGAACACATTGCAGCCTCTCAGTCTTGTACTGAAGTGCCGGCCTGGGTTATTTACACAGGGTTCTGGACTGGAGATGGAAGCCACAATCCTTTGACTGCAGCATGAGAATGCTATCACACAAATCAGTCTCTTGACATCAATGAAAACCAGAAAAGCTGGAAAAACGCAGCAGATCTGGCAGCGTCTGTGGAGACAGAAACATATAACTTCTTCAGAACCGGCTCTGAAGAAGTCATTCTGACTCGAAACGTTAACTCTGTTTCTCTCTCCACAGACATGACCTGTCCCGCTGAGTTTATCCAGCATTTCCTGTTTTTTATTTCAGATTTCCAGCATCGGCAGTATTTTGCTTTTATTTGGGACTATTGGCGGCACAGAGGAGCGGTGGTTAGTACTTCTGCCTCACAACGCCAGCAACCCACGTTCAATTCCGGCCTTGGGTGGCTGCCTGTGCGGAGTCTGCACATTCTCCCCGTGTCTGCGTGGGTTTTCTCCGGGTGCCCCGGTTTCCTCCCACGGCCCAAAGATGTGCAGGTTAGGTAGACTGGCCATGATCAGTGAATGTGGGTTATGGAGATAGGGCTGGGGGAGTGGGCCGAGGTTGAGTACTCTTTCGGAGGGTCAGTGCAGACTCAATGGGTGGAATGGCCTGCTTCTGCCCTGTAGGGGTCCCATGAAAGATCAACATAAAAATGAAATGTTCTCCAGACAGGAGGTGAGGACGACAGAGATAGGAGGAGAGAGAAACAGGTGAAAGCAAATAGGAGAGGAGGAGACACAAATTATAAACTAAAACAAGTAGGAGATGCTAAAAGAGAGACAATTCAAGCGAGGGAAAGGAAAGGTTGACAGAAAGAACAAAACAAATTCCAACATGGATAAAGAAACAAAAAGCCAAACAAAGGAAAGAGGGGAAGAAAACGTAAGCAACAGAAGGTTCCAAAACAAATAGGAGGAACCCATTAGAAATGGAACCAAAAGGACCAATTAAAGCAGGAGGCAAGACTCACAACTCTGGGAAGAGAAGAGGAGGACGAAGCAAGCGCAGACAGAGGAGAGATGACAGCATAAATGTGAGACTGGAAATTGAAGGCCACCAAGAAAGGCTTGGGAGGTTCAAACCCAACAAGGCAGGGGAATAAGAAGAATCGACATCTGGGAAATAAGTCAGAAGAATCAAATACAATCAAATCCATTAAGCAGGAATGACATTCTGCCAAAAGTGAAGAAAACGGTCAGCTCGTAAATAATTGATTCGACAGTGACCCGGCGGCAGCCAGTCATTTTTATTTTCCGTCGGAAGTGGAACAAATAACTCCTATGTGCAAGACTGGTATGTCAAAAAGAGAGACAAATATATTCGAGAAAGGATAGATAGACGGAAACAGGTTAGATATTACCCCTGGGATGCGATTCAGCAGACTCACGTTAATGTCTGCTGAATGGCACGCTAAGAAACACCCCGCTACTCAACTGCACTTTGCCATTTCTTTTGGACTCGAGAGATCGTCTGCATCAAGGCCGCACTCTGAGAGATTTCCTCGCAGATCTGGGCCCCAATTTGACTGGCTGTCCCGGTCTCCCCACCCCATCTTTTGCTTCAAGAAATTTAGAGTCCCCAATTCATTTTTTCCAATTAAGGGGCAATTTAGCGTGGCCAATCCACCTAGCCTGCGCATCTTTTGGGTTGTGGGGGTGAAACCCACGCAAACACGGGGAGAATGTGCAAACTCCACGCGGACAGTGACCCAGGGCCGGGGTCGAACCTGGGACCTCGGCACCGTGAGGCAGCAGTGCTAACCACTGCGTCACCATGCTGCCCTCCCACCCCATCTTTCAGGCCCCCCCCCCCCAGCATTTGTGATCCACTTCTCACCCCCCTCAACCTTGGGGAAGTCCCAAAGGGCCTCCCTCCCCCCCCCTCCACTTGGCAATGCCCCCCAGGACCGAACCCTGGCACTCTGGTAGTTCCCCCAGCGGTGTCACCAGGACACCTTGGGTGGCATTGCCAGAGAGCTAGACTGGCAGTGCCAAGGTTCTCTTGTGCCAGGGGGCATTCCAGGGTGCCACCCTGTACTGTCCATGAGCACCCAGGGCTCTCCAATGGCCTGGGAGACCCCCCCAAGTGCCATTAGGCCTGGTCCACATTTGTGTGGACCAATACTAAATGATGTCCTGGCAAGGACTCCCAGGCACGACCGATGAGTCCCAGGCCCCGGGTGAATCTGGCATCAGGTATTTAAATGAGCTGTACAGCCCTTTTAAATATGTAGATCTGTATCTCGCCCAGTGAGGGCAAGATCCAGATCACGCCGGACGGAACGAGTTAGGCGCCTCCTGATCAGCCCGGCGTGAGGCATGATTTTGGGTTCACCCCTGATTCGCTCATTGCGCACGGATTCGTGCCAGGCACAACAGGGTCACTGAATCGCAACCACTGGTGTTGAGCATCCTGCCCTGGGAGCACACGATTATGGTAAATCCGCCTCACATGGTCAAAAACTCTCATTGTCTCTTCTCAAGCTACCTTTTTTCCACCAATATATTCGGAAACATAAGACTTGCCAACCTAGCCATTCTGCAGTAAAAACAGGAAATGCTGGACAAACTCAAGCAGGTCTGGCAGCATCTGTGGAGAGGAAAACAGAGTTAAAGGCCGTGATCTAACCCTCACATTCCACCCAAACGGTGGGGCGGCCAGTAGATGCAGGGAGGTCCCTTTTCCGGGACCCATCCAGCCTGGCGCACCTCCCAAGATCTAACGCAATCTCACGAGACGTCGCAATCTGAATCCTGCCCATTCAGGGCGTAATTGGGGTGTCTCCGAGGGGATCAGAGATCCCCAGGTGATTACCCTCTGGGCAGGGTGGCACCATGGCACTGCTGGTACCACCTGGGCATCTTGGCAATGCCACTTGGGTGCCAAGTTGGCAAGGTGCCCGGCTGGCAATTCTCCAGTGTTGAGGACTGGGCCCGGGGGTGCCCTGCCCGTATTAGATGGGGTGCGGGGAGGCCCCAAGACCCCCTTGTAGGTGAGTTGGAGCTTTGGGGGGGACGGTAGGTGGTCGCACAAGGGGGGGGTGGTCGAGGTTTCAGGACGCCATTTAAAAATTAAATGCGGCCTCGTCAGGGCGTTCCCCGCTGACGCCCCGGATAGCAACAAAGTCCCGATAAATAACGTGATGTTTGTCGGTGCAGCGAGTGCCGGGAGACCCCCGGCTAAACGTGCTCAACACAGGACTCTGTTGCAATTTGGTTCGATTGCGTTCAAAGTGTTGAGTTCAATATGTCATACTCCCTAACAGCACTGTGGGTGTGCCTACACCTCAGGGATTGCGACGGTTCAAGAAGGCAGCTCGCCTTCTGAACCGTCTTCTGAAGTACAGGCAAGAAAAGGCAATAAATGCTGGCCGAGCCAGTGACTCCCACGTCCCGTAAATTAATTTCTTTAAATGTCTCTTCTACGGAACGGTCATTCTGCAGTGTGGATTTGCACCAATCAATCACACTTCATGCTTTATGGCCTACTCCGCACTGGATATTTGCTGAATCCATCACCCAACTTCACCCCTGCCCCACTCCTGCCAGACCCTCCCCCCTCCCCCGTCAACTGCTCTTGCACCATAGTAATTCAGCACATCATTCACATAATGTGGTCTGTGAAGGTAGGAGTGCAGAATTTATACATATTCACCTTTAACTAGACCTCATTTAGTTTACCAAAATCAAACCCATTCGTTCAGCTCTGGGAGAAATGTGACTGCAGACAAAATGTGGTAACACTCCAGCGGACATGAATGCACGGTTCAGGTGTGAGTAGTTACAACCCTCTTATTGCCTGATCTCACACATCACGAACGGCGACTTGAAAGGATGTCCAAGGATGAATTAGCACCTTCAATAAAGGAGGAGAAAACATGGGAGGAAAAATAAATGTGAAAGAAAAACGACACTGGCTCTGTGCCAAGATAAAAATGGTGACTCTGGAGTGAATTAAAATTCCCAAGTTTGTCTATAAACAGTTCAATATTTTCCCGTTTCCAGACTGCATTTTGCACATATGCTGCGAGTGTGAAAAGGAAAGCCCAAATCTGTGTGTCTGTTTTACATTTTATTGGAGTTTGTTCGAGATTAGCTTCTTGAATCCGTTCCAGCTAGGTTGAAAGTGATGAGTTATGAGGCCACTTTCTGACACAAAGTGAAAGTTTCCATTCTCTTCAGGAAAATCCAACCGGACAATGATGGCAGAGAGCAATAAAGATTGAGACAGCCACTCTTCATAACTGCGCCTCCCCAACATTAGAATATGACTGGTAAGGATGCAGTAAAGAAGTAAATTATACCCTCAGGATATCCCAAAACCCTTCACAATTACTGCTGAGATGTGTTCATTGTTGTACTGCAGCTATGTTCAGCAGCCCAGTGTACAGAGCAAGATCCCATGAAGAAAATGATGTATTGCTTTTTGAACTGTTTTCTGATAGTGTTTATTGAGGCAGAAATGTCAGCCAGGACAGCAGGAGAGCTTCCGATTTTTCTTTTCAAAGAGCGTCATGGGACCTCTAACATCCACCTGAACAAGATAGACAGGACTTTGGTTCAACTTCTCATCTGAAAAATCACACCTCGTAAAATGAGGCACTTCCTCTGTCATGTGCTCAAAGGTCAGCCTCGATTTTGCACTCAAAATTCTTTTTCAAACATTCTGTCATGGGATGTGAGTGTTGCTGGCAAGGTCAGGATTTGTTGTCCGTCTCTAACTGAAAAGACAGTGAAGAGGCACCGCTGTCTTGATCCCTGCAACCCACCTAGTGTAGGGACACCCACAGTGCTGCGAGGAAAATGTCCCAGGATCTTGACCCAGTGACAGTGAAGGAGCGGCGATATAGTTCCAAGTCATGATGGTGTCTGGCTTGGAGCTAACATGCAGGAACTTAAATCAGTTTCCTTTGTCCTTCTAGGTGGTAGAGGCCACATGTTTGGAAGGTGCTGTCGAAGGATCCCTGGCAAGTTGCTGCAACCCGTCTTGTAGACTGTGTATCAGTAATGGGCGGAGTGAGTTTTTAAGGTGGTGACTAGGATGCTGATCAACCGGGCTGCTTTGTCCTGAATGATGAGTTTCTTGAGTGTTCTTGGAGCTGAACTCATCCAGGCAAGTGGAGAGGATTCCGCCATATTTTCAATTGTGCCTTGCAGATCGCGGACAGGCTTTGGGGAGTCAGGAGGTGACTCCCAGCCTCTGACCTGCCCTTCATAGAATCATCGACTCCCTGCAGAAGGAGGTCATTCAGCCCATTGAGTCTGCACTGACCCTTCGAATGAGCACCACCCATGTCCACCTCGCTCTATCCCTGAAACCCCATAACCTAACCTGCACATCCCTGGACACTAAGGGCAACTTAGCATGGCCAATCCACCTACCCCGTACATCTTTAGATTGTGGGAGGAAACCGGAGCGCTGGAGGAAACCCATGCAGATACGGGGAGAATGTAGAAACACAATACACACTATTACCCAAGGCAGATATTTAACCTGGATCCCTGGTGCTGTAAGGCAGCACTGCTAATGACTGTGACACCATGCCACCCCTGGCTCTAATGTGGCTCTTGTAGCCACAATAAGTATATGGCTAGCCGAGTTCAGCTTCTGGTCAATGGTAACCCCAAGACATTGATAATGGGGGATTCAGCGATGATAATGCCATTGAATGTCATGGTGAGGGTTGGGGGGGGCTAGATTTTCTCTTGTTGGAGATGGGCATTGCTTCACACTTATGCCCTTGCCACTTGTCAGCACAAACCTGAATGTTGTTCAGGTCCTTTTGCCCATGGACAGGGACAGCTTCAGTATCTGAGGAGTTGCGAATGGTGCTGAATACTGAGCAATAATCAAGTAACATCTCCACATCTCACCTTATGATGGAGGGAAGATTATTGATGAAAAAGCCGAGGTTGAGCCTCGGACACTATTCTGAGGAAGTCTTGCAGCAATTTCTTTGGGTCGAGATTGGAGCAAGAATAATTGATGATGTCCTTAATCCCTGATCTCCAAAACTCGAGTCCTGACCAAAACCAATCCCTCAAACAACATCACCAAGTACAGTTTAACTGGTAATTTATCTCATTGCTGATGTGGAACTTTGCTGTGGACAAATTGGCTTCTACAATTGTCTACAAAACAACAATGACTACACTTCAAGATTTGTTCATTTGTAAAGTTTTCTGGGACATCCTGAGGACATGAAAGGTGCTTAATAAATACAAGTTCATTCTATTTGCTGTCATTTCTCTTTCCTCACTTAGCTGTGCACAAGGCAGGATTGATTTCATTTGTACCCATAGCGAGGTTTTTCCTGGAACAGGTCATGAGCCTGTCGCCAGAGGCTTATAGCTTGAGGAGCGCCATTCAGCATCAAGCATGGCTGACGTCTCTCCCACCCTTAACGCTGGTGTGTAGGAAGGATTTTTCAGGTTAATACTCAACCTGTTGACCTTGTTAAGAACATCCTTCAAGTCCTGGGGTGAGACTTGAACCCAGAGCTTCTGGCTCAGAGGCGGGGATGCTATCCACTGCACCACAGGACAAAAGGCATTCTAGTGCCTTTTTTAAATTCTGATGTCTGAATGGCGTTCTTGTTTGCAGTCAAGATGCTTGAATGCCATTAACTCATGATGATTTGCAGTGGTGGAGTGTACACAATCTAGGATTACAATCTTTTCTTTCCAAGGTTGTAAAAGATGAAATCTAAGATCTAGTGAAAGATGATTGCTTGGTCATGTGTTTAGTCTCGGAGCTGATTTGTCAACGAGGGTTTTCAGTTTGTAAAGCAGCTTAAATACTTTAAAAGTAGCAAAGAAGCAAGAAGGAAGCAGCATCAATTTTGTGATAGAATAGAAACCCTTTAATCAAAATATTTGCACTGTGATATGAATAGTCCTCGTAGTACAAATTATCCAATTAATGGGGTGTCGATTAACATTTGGGCCAAGATTTTCACCATAAGAAAGATTCTCCGCTGTGGCAAAAATACCAGAAGTGGCTAGAAATCCTAAGTGTGGGTGTGGAGATGGGCCTGTGCTCATGCAGCTCGCAGAGACAGTTTCTCCATTGGAATTACTAGCTACGGCCACTGAAGTGAGACTTTGGTAGGACATGAGTGGAAATCTAAAGTTTGCAGAGCAAACTACGTAACAGGATGTCTGAACTTAGAGGATTCATTCGGATAACCTGATAGTAAGGTAGCATTTGGATGTCTTTGGAGATGTAAGACACCCTTCGGGTTGGGTAAAATACCCTTTGGGAATGTAAGGCACCCTTTGGGATTTCTGGAAGTATACATGATTGTGTGTGAAAAGTGTATAAGAAGTGTAAATTGGAACTGGCAAGCTGTCAAATAACTGTTGAGCTGTTAAGGAACTGTCAATCTGTCAAGGAACTGTCAAAGAACTGTCGAGCTGTCAGGGAACTGTCAAGCTGTCAACTAACTGTAAAGTTGCCAAGGGATTGTCAATAAATTGCCAGGCTGTCAGGGAACTGTCGAGCTGACAAAGAACTGTAATTCTGTCAAAAAATGTCAAGGTGTCAAGAAACTTTCATGCCATCAAACATCTGTTAAAGAACTATCAAGCTGTCAACAAACTGTCAAGGAACTGTCAAGTTGTCAATAAACTGCCAAACTGTTGAAAGATTTTCAAAGAAGTGTCAAGCTGTCAAAAAATTATCAAATAACCCTCACACAGTAGAAGAACTGTCAAAGGATACTATGTGAATTGGCATGGAGGAGATAAAGGCAAAGGATGGTGAATGTGGGGCTGACTTGGTGTGATTTGGCACTAAGTTAGCATAGGGGCTATAAAGGGCTATGGGGAAGTCGGGGCTTATGAATATGAGGAGCAATGGGGTGTTGGCATAGAGTGACATGGGTTTGCATAGCAGGTATGAGATGCCATAGAGGGTGGGTGGGTGGCATGAGGTTGCATAGGTTGCCTTGGGGCATTGGCATAGTGTGGGGTGAGTGGGTGAGGGGTGAGGACTGGAGGGATTTTTCTGTTTTTCAAATTTAATTCAAAACACAGCTGAAGCTCAGAGACCTTTCAGCCAAACATGCATAATGAGGCTTGGCTGAGAACCCCAAAATCAATTAGAATGCTGAAACAACTGAGACCCAAAGAATACGTTGCTCGATTGACAACTCTGGCTCCTTAATTTCTGCTGTCAATTTCATGATATTTATTTACACAAGGTTAAGAAGTTCAGTTGTTGAAACTTTAAAGATGCAGATGTTTGACACTTTTATTGTTCTACAGTAAAAATAAGTTTTCTTTAAGAAGGAAAGTATCAATTAATTACTTTTTGTCACACATTCTACCCTCAGTGTAGGTTTCGGTGCTTCTACATAGTATATAGTGAGTAAATGGGTACAGAAATGCCATAGCTTGGCATGTGGTCATGAGGGGCCTTAGAGTGTGGGTGGAGCATATCTGCCCATGGGAGGCATGAGGGCTTTTTAGGATGGGTGGGGACCATACCCTGTCATAGGGGCATGAGGGGCATAGGGGGTGGGTCGAAAACAGAAGATGGCATGGATGTGCCCTGTTTGGTGTGTGGAGGGTATGAGGGGTGAGGGCTGGAGGACATTTCTGTTTGTATTTTATTTTAACTGAGTCCCGCTGCACCGAGGCAGACCTTTTAAACAGCTCGCCTGGCACCCAATAGGCCTTGTAGCTGCTTTCAAACTTCTTCTCAGGTCAGCTGGCCAGACTCTAGCTCGCAACTCCCCCCCCCCCCCCCCCCACCCAGCAAACTGGACTCCCTGGGTGAAATATAAATATAAGGGAACATCAGGAGGCAACACCCTCCCCATTTTAGAAATTGTGGCAATTCAGTAGGCAAGAGCAGGAGGCAAAGATAACAATGGACCTATTTAACTGGGCCTACAATAATTGCATGAGCTAGGTAGTGACTCAAGTAGCTTAGGTTCAATACATTGAATTCAATACACTTCAAAATGACTGGTGTAGGGGCTGTTTAGCAAAGTGGGCTAAACAGCTGGCTTGTAATGCAGAACAAGGCAGCAGCACGGGTTCAATTCCCGTACTAGCCTCCCCGAACAGGCGCCAAAATGTGGTGACTAGGGGGCTTTTCACAATAACTTCATTGAAGCCTACTTGTGACAATAAGCGATTACTATGTAACGCAATTAAGAAACTCATTGCATTATTTCCACTGCTATCCCAGCACCTTTTAATAATAAAACAATTATCAGCATTAATGCCTAGTTCAGTTCAATCAGCTCACAGGTGCATTCTTGGGAATATGAAGGGATTGCGTCTATCTCACAACTGATGTTGGCCACATCCCATCCCTTTTCCCTTTCCATGTTCCATTAACTGATATTTTTGAAAACGGAGTGTCCTATCTTCCTGCACTTATGCCATTTTTCCCCAAGTATTTGAAGTGAAGATTTTTTTTTGATGAAGGGAAGGTGCAAAAAATGGTAAGTAGCTTTTGAGGGCCAAATCTGGACATAAGCGCACTCGGACACAAGCCTCTCAGTGCATTCTGAGGAAATACATCCCAAAAACGTGTTTATATTGTATCCGGAAATGCCCTCAACACATCAGCGAGCATTTAGTGGGGAAGACTAACACGTTACACAGGAAGGGAACAGATGGCAATTTTGCAGTTGCGGGCGGGGCCTTGTTGAAATCCCTGGTTCTCATTACAAGTCTCAGAGAAGGTGCCTTTATCCTTCAAAAGAAAAAAAAATCCCATTCTACGACCACTTGCATTTTTGTGGGGCCATTTATCAATAGGTATTCTGTTGCGAATCTGAAGACAAGCAGAAGGTCGCGGTTCTTCTTGCATTGGTTAACGCGATTCTGCGTGTGTCACTTGAAAGAAGTGGTTCATCACTTACATTAGTAAACAGCTCCCTAAAACAAAGCAAACCGTCATGTCAAACATACCCAATATCAGGGAGTTTAAAAATTAAACAGTATCTGGAAGGAAAGAAACGTGAAATCAAATATACAAAGAGAGGACAGATCACGTCAGTGATCCAGAAAAGGATTAAGACATTAAAGAAACAGATAAATTACCCAAGTAAAGAACTGGATTAAACAGGGTGTTACTTTGTTTTTGCAGAGGGATCTCTGGAGTACGTCGACCTCTGGATTACGTTGGCGTAATGGAGTACGTGGAGTAAACAGCGGGTTTGCTGTGAGTTTCCGTAAGGTATCCGGGAGAGTTCATTTTGCAAGGCCCCAAACACAGCTTCATGATGAAGCAGTGATTAGATTTCACTTTTTTCAAATAATGCAGTCTTTGGCATTCGCTCTGCGCAATGTGGTCTCCTCTACATTGGGGAGACCAAACATAGGCTGGGTGACCAAATGAACTCGGCCTTCCGGCCACTTACCTTTTCAATTCACCATCTTTCCCTCATGTCTCTCTGCAGCCTGTTGAAATAGAACCATTGAGTTTCTACAGCATGGAAAGAGGCCCTTCAGCCCTTCGTGTCTGCGTCGGCCATTTTATTCTCATGTTTTGCTTTTGGACAGCACTGACCTATATTCTGCTATTAACACGTTCTGCTTTTGCTTGCAGGTATTGCTGCCCTTTACTCTGCTACTAATAGCAGAACAATCTGGATCCAATGCTTTGTTCCTTCCCACCCTTTTGTTCTGTGACACCTTTGTAATTTAGTTTCTCTTACCCTCTAACCTATCCCCGACCGTCCCTTTTTTTTACACCTGACACCGCCTCCCCCCACCCCGCACCCCACCTTTTCAACAATATTTGTGCCTTTCATCACTTCTGAAGACGAGTCATACTTGACTTTGAACGAGTTTCTCTGTTCTCACGGGCAGCACACCCCTGCCTGCAGGTTTCCCAGCGCCCTGGGGGTGTTTCAATGGGAAATCCCATTGACAAGCAGCGGGAGTGGAGAGTCCTGCCGCCAACAAATGGCGCATCGCCGAGAAACACGTGGCTGGGGGGGCGGAGAATCCCGCCCGTTAACTCTTTTTCTCTCTCCACAGGTGCTGCCAGACCTGCTGGGTTCTTCCAGCACCTTTTTAGTTTTTAACTATGGTAGAATTCTGAGTTGAAGCTGAAATTATTGGGAGGATAGGTGAGGTGTTTGGCGATGGTCTGCACGATTCTCCCAGAATGCCTTTCAGAATCATAGTACAGTGCAGAAGGAAACCTTTCGGCCCATCAAGTCTGCACCGACCCTTCGAAAGATCACCGTACCTAGGCCCAATTCCCCGCTTTGAAATCTCACCATGAGGGGCAATTTAGACTGGCCAATCCACCTAATGTACACATCCCTGGACTCTAAGGGACAAATTAGCATGGTCAATCCACCTAACCTACACATCACTGGATTCTAAGGGACAATTTAGCATGGTCAATCCACCTAACCAGCACATCTTTGGACTGTGGAAGGAAACTGAGGTCCCCGGAGGAAACCCATGCAGACACGGGGAGAAAGTGCAAACTCCACACAGACAGTCACCCAATTGAACCCCGGGTCCCTGGCGCAATGGTAATCAATGCCACTGTGCTGCCCCTAATTACAAGAGGAAATTGCCAGAATTGCTGGTTTGTGGCTGCTGGTATGTGCGGAAGCTTTTGGAATTACAATGCGTGGTTGAAATTTTGTTTATTCTGTTATGGGCCAGGGTTTAGAGAACCCCAAAGTGTATCATGGAGTTCACCTGACCCACAACCTTTAATAGATTGTGGTATGGGGAGCACACGGCCCATTCTACAGGTGTGGTACAGCAGAAAAGGACAAATGTTTCTTTAAAACAAAACAATGTTTATTCTATGAATGCAAGTTAACCTTTATTAAAACAAACAGTGAACATCTAAGCAACCATTAATTCAAATACAACCCCAAAGACTACAACACTAGTAAAGCCAGCACCTGTAAGCTGTCCTTTTAACATCCAAGAGACTTAACAAACCTTCAAACAGGAGCACATTAGGTTTACATTCAATACTGAGACCTTTTACAATTCGGGTTCACCAAATGATCCATAGATAGTCTTTGGATGGCAGAGATCAACCGTACAGCTCTTTGTTTAAACTTCAGATGCAGCTCACTGAAAACACAGACACACCCAAGCTTTTTCCCAAACTGAAACTAAAAAGCAGAAGTAGAGCTCAGCTCCAGCCACACTCTGACATCACTCCAGTAACATGAGCAGCTCCATTTCTTAAAGGTACATTTCTTAAACACCCATTTCTTAAAGGTACTCTCACATGACACCACCCCCCAAGAAAATAAAATAAACCATCAACTTCAAGATGGTTTCATTTTTCACCTTTGCACTATCCTTTAAAAAATGCACACAGTAAATATACTTGTTCGTTTCAAAGAACAACACACGCAAACAGGTATAATAATATAGTCATTTTTTCCGTTCTACTTCCTCCAACTGAAATCCTTCTGTTCATCACATTCGTGACAAAGCATCGGCTATCACGTTTTCCCATCCTGCCACATGTACTATTTTTTAATGAAATGGCTGTAACAATAAACTCCAGCAAAACAGCCTTGCATTGTTATTTCGGAATCGCTCCAAAAACGTCAACGGATTATGATCAGTATATATAATGGTGTCAGACTGATTGCTGGTCACATAAATGTGAAAATGTTGCAAAGCCAGCACCAAACTCAAAGTTTCCTTCTCAATCATTGAATACTTTTTCTGGTGAGAATTCAATTTCTTTGAAAAATAACCAACAGGCCGCTCTAGCCCTTCGTCGTCGTCCTGTAGAAGCACCGCACCTACGCCCACATCACTCGCATCAACAGCCATTTTGAATAGTTTGGTATAATTTGTGATGGCTAACACAGGAGCAGTGGTTAACACAGCCTTCAGGCTGTCAAATGCCTGTTGACAATCTGCTGTCCACTGGAATTTGTTACGCTTCTTGAGCAAGTCCGTCAGTGGAGCAGCCACACTGCTGAAATTCAGTACAAATTTCCGGTAAAATCCACTCATACCGTCGTGCCGAGGGTATTGGAAACGCTCCAATAACTTTCGATTTCACATCCCGTGGGACCATTCAACCCCGTCCGATTGTATGGCCAAGGAAAGTGACTTGGGCTTTTCCAAATTCACTTTTGGCTAGGTTTATCACCAAATCCGCCTCCTGAAGTCGATCGAATAACTCCATCAGATGTTTTTAATGTTCTTTCCATGTCTGGCTGAAAACTACCAGATCGTCGATGTATACCGCACAATTGGATAAACCTGAAACAACTTTGTTAGTTACCCGTTGAAATGTGGCTGGGGCGTTTTTCATGCCAAATGGCATAACTTTGAATTGGTATATACCATCTGGAGTCACAAAAGCTGAAATCTCCTTCGCCCTTTCGGATAAAGGTTCCTGCAGTAACCTTTTAGTAAATCCAATTTGGAAATAAAAGCGGACTGTCCCACTTTCTTAATGCAATCCTCCAAACGTGGGATAGGATAAGAGTCCGTTCTTGAAACTGCATTAACCTTTCTATTGTCCACACACAACCGTTGGGTACCATCAACTTCAAGATGGTTTCATTTTTCATTTTTGCATCATCCACTAAGAAATGCACACAGTAAATATACATTTTCATTTAAAGAAAACAACACACCCTCAAACAGGTGTAATAATATAGTCCATTTTTCTTTGTTCTTCTTCCACCAACCGAAAACCTTCTCGATTGACAGTCTTTTTGAACAAAGTCTCTGCACGATCCATCCATTCCTCTACTCCTCGGCATTTCTCTTTAGAATCAGATACTTTAGTTCAATCTGACCACAGAGTCCCTTGCAATTCTTCAATACAGGAGCATTGGTGATCACAGCTTTCAGGCAGTCAAATGCCTGTTGAAAGTCTGCTGTCCATTGACATTTTTTAGGTTTCTTCAGCAAGTCCATCAGTAGAGTAATCACGCCACAAACATTTGCACAGCTGTTCGATCAAATCCACTCATGCTAAGAAATCACATTATTTCCCTTCGTCTTGAGGGCATCGGAAACTCCGCAAGGAAAGTGATTCGGACTTCTCCAAATTCACTTTCGGCTAGGTTCATCACCAAACCCGCCTCCTGAAGTCGACCGAAGAACTCCACGTTCTAAATGATCTTTCAATGTCTGGAAGTTGGAAATAAAAGTAGATTGTCTCACTTTCGCAATACAATTCTTCAATGGTGGGACAGGATAAGAGTCCGTTCTTGTAACTGCATTCACCTTTCTATAGTCCACACAACCTTTGGGTACCGTCTGGTTTTGGTACCATCACTATGGGTGAGCTCCATTGGCTGCAACCCACTTCAATTCTGCCATTTTTAAGCATACTCTCAATCTCTTTGTTAACCTGTGCCAATTTTAAAGGATTAAGTCTATATAGATGTTGTTTGATTGGAACAGCATTTCCCACATCTACATCAAGTGTAGCCACTTTGGTACTTCCCAATTTATCTCCACAAACTTGCCCATGTGATATCAATAACTCTTTCAGGTCAGTTCATTTTTCTTCTGGAAGATAACTCAACAATTTATCCCAATTTTTAAGAACATCCTCATTTTCCAATTTAATTTGAGGTATGTCAAATTCACAGTCATCTGGATTTGGTTCGTCACTTTGAGTTAGAATCATTAAAACCTCCTTTTTCTCTCCTTCCCTTTCAAAGTACCTTTTAAGCATATTCACATGACACACTCGGTGAGTCTTTCTTCTATCTGATGTTTTTACCACATAATTCACCTCACTTAATTTCCTTTCAATCTGATAAGGTCCACAAAACCTAGCTTTTAAAGGCTCACCTACCACTGGTAACAACACTAAAACTTTATCTCCACTGGAAAAATGACAAACTTTGGATTTCTTGTCCGCTACACGTTTCATCACATGTTGTGCAACTTTTAAATGTTGTCTGGCCAATTCACCTGCTCTATTTAATCGTTCCCTAAAATTTGACACGTAACCCAATAATGTAATTTCTGATTTCTCACCCACCAATTTTTCCTTAATCAATTTAAGTGGTCCTCTTACCTCATGACCATAAATTAGTTCAAAAGGACTAAATTTGGTTGACTCATTAGGTGCATCCCTAATTGCAAACAGTCCGAATGGAATTCCTTTATCCCAATCCTCTGGATAATCTTGACAATAAGCCCTCAACATTGTCTTTAATGTCTGATGCCACCTTTCTAACGCTCACTGCGATTCTGGATGGTACGCAGTTGATTTAAATTGTTTTATTCCTAAGCTATCCATAACTTCTTTGAATAACTTTGAAGTAAAAATTGATCCTTGATCCGATTGTATTTCTGTGGGTAGTCCATATCTAGTAAAGAATTTAAATAACTCCTCCACAATCTTTTTAGCTGTAATATTACGTACTGGAATGGCCTCTGGAAACCTAGAAGACACATCCATTATAGTCAAAAGATATTGATTCCCACTTTTTGTTTGAGGAAGCGGTCCTACACAATCAATTAGGACCTTTGTAAAAGGTTCTTTAAATGCTGGAATGGGTATTAAGGGCGCTGGCTTTATCACTGCTTGAGGTTTCCCTATCACTTGACATGTGTGACATGATTGACAAAATTTAACTACATCTTTATGTAGTCCAGGCCAATAAAAATGTTTCTGGATTTTAGCTTTAGTTTTCCTTATCCCCAAATGATCTCCCACTGGTACCTCATGTGCAACTCCTTTCTATTCCCTACCGGCAATACTACTTGATGAACTTCTGCCCACTTTTCATCCGCCTGCATATGTAAAGGTCTCCATTTTCTCATCAAGCCATCACATTTACGGTAATAACACTCTGGTATACACTCAGATTCCTCTTCCATATATGCTTTCTGATACATCCGTTTTATTTTTATATCTTTCTGTTGTAACTCTGCCAATTTTCCTGAACTAAAAATATCCGCCTCATCCTCCACCTGTTCTTGTTCTTTTTCAACCATCTGATCAAAAATCGTTTCTGATAATTCCACTTCAACTTCACCTTCACTCTTTGATTTCTCCTCTTGACTTAACCTGTGACTTTGCGACCTTGTTGCTACACGATCCGGAAAAATCCCAGAATATTCGTCCTTCAACACTTTAGTTGTCTGATTTTCCACTGGCTAATCAACTACAGTAGGCATCACTCCCAACTGCGATCCAGCTGTATCATTACCGAAGATAAACTGTATTCCTGGACAAGATAGTTTCTCTATTACTCCTACTACCACTTCACCACTCTTCACTGGACTTTCCAACTTTACCTTATATAATGGAACGCTACTCCTCTCACCCTGAATTCCACATATCATCACCTTTTCTGGCAACATTCTTCCCAAACTACATAACTCCTCATCTCTTACCATTAAATATTGACTAGCTCCCTTATCTCTTAAAATTGTGACTTCTTTGTCTGCTCCTCCTGATACGCATGAGTAAACTTTACCCACACAAGCAAATTCTTTAAAGACATCTGGCACCTTATTATCAATCACCTCTTGATCAGGCTGTTCAATCTTTCACACCTCCTTCGCTTCACTTGGGCTTTCCTTTACCACTTTAACAAACCCCACTGTCTTATCCTGTTTTACCACATCAGCCTTCCCAGTGCTTTTCTTCAACCACCAACACTGTGACTTTACATGGCCTAGTTTATTACAGTGAAAACATTAGAAACCTTTCATGGCTCTTCCATCCTCCTGGATTTCTTTTTTAATCTGAGGTACATTCTCCTTATTATCTCCCATCAGATCACCTTTACCTCTACCACTTGAGTATTTCTCATGTCCCCAGTTTCTATCCCTCACAGGCTGAAACTGATGTCGGAAACCAAGCTTTGATTTATGAACTAATTCATAATTATCTGCCATTTCTGCTGCTGATCTCACAATTTTAACCCTCTGCTCTTCCACATGAGTTCTCACTACATCAGGAATTGAATTTTTGAACTCTTCCAAAAGTATAATTTCTGTGAATGCTCCATCGTTTGGTCTATTTTCAAAGCCCTTATCCACCTGTCAAATTTACTCTGCTTGAGCCTTTCAAACTCCATGTATGTTTGACCAAATTCTTTCCTTAAATTTCAACTCGTTTCTGGGTTCCCCTTATGCCATCTATAAACCCTCTGAACCCCCACTTTGTCCTGGTCTGCAACTCTCTTTCAATCTGCTATTCTTCTTTGCATATTGCTCTGAATTCCTATTTGGGTCCCAACCCTAACACTTTCCTGGGAACCCTTCATTCTACATATTATCCAAACTGCACCCCTTAAATACACTCTATCCGAGGAAAATTTCCCTGGTTTGCATTGTTCTCCACATAAAATATCTGCTATTCTCAATTAATTTAATTCTCAATGTAGGCCGGTTTAGCTCAGTTGGCTAACGGTTAGTTCGTGATGCTGAGTGAGGTCAACAGAGCTAGTTTAATCCCCGTACTGGCTGAGGTTATTCATGAAGGCCCCACCTTCTCAAGCTTGCCCCTCATCTGAGGTGTGTTGATCCTCAGGTTAAATCACCACCAGTCAGTTCTCCCTCTCAAAGGGGAAAGCAGCCTATGGACATCTGGGCTATGGTGACTTTACTTTATTATGTGCAATTAAATTCTTATTAATGAGCCAGTAGCAATTGGATGTCATTGCACAAGAGAAGAGGAAGCCCGATATTGACAACAGTATGACAACTTGCATCATTGATGTTGTGAAGTCTCCCACCTTACCTGATGAGAATGGGGTCAAGACGTGATACTGAGTGAAAGAAAGAGACATTGCACCGACTGAGCAAAAGCTTAGAGGGAAGACTTAAGGAGTGTCTAATAGGGTAGAGGGAGGGATGGAGCTTTAGAGAAGGATTTCCGAAGCTCCCAAGCACAGCCCACCCAGCTTACTCACTAGAACATAGAACATACAGTGCAGAAGGAGGCCATTCGGCCCATTGAGTCTGCACCGACCCACTTAAGCCCTCACTTCCATCTTATTCACTTAACCCAATAACCCCTCCTAACCTTTTTAGACACTAAGGGCAATTTAGCATGGCCAAACCACCTAATCTGCACGCCTCTGGACTGTGGGAAGAAACCGGAGCACCCGGAGGAAACCCACACAGACAAGGGGAGAACGCACAGACTCCGCACAGAAAGTGACCCAGCAGGGAATTGAACCTGGGATCCTGGCGCTGTGAAGTCACAATGCTAACCACTGTGCTACCATGTTGCCCTAACTACTCTTCCGACTTCTTCTATCGGGCAGGAGACACAAAAGTCTGAGAATACGCACAAACAGACTCAAAAACAGCTTCTTCCCCGTTGTTTCTAGACTCCTAAATAACCCTGTTATGGACTGAACTGATTAACACTACACCCCTGTATGCTTCACCCGAAGCCGGTGCTGATGTAGTTATATTGTGTACCTTGTGTTGCCCTATTATGTATTTTCTTTTATTTTCTTTTGTTTTCATGTATTTAATGATCTGTTGAGCTGCTCGCAGAAAAATACTTTTCACTGTATCTCGGTACACGTGACAATAAACAAATCCAATCCAATCCAATCCAATGATGACGTGAATAAAGGAAGCGGATGGACAATGGAAGGAACACAGGGCGGGATTTTCCAGCCCTTCCCGCTGGCGGGATCTTCTTTGGTCACGCCAAAGGTGACTCCTGCTGCGGATTCCGGGGCAGTGGGACGGGCATGCCATGCAAAATGCCACTGGCATCAACAGCACGATAAGATTCCCCCCCGGCGGCCAATCGCGAGCCACCTCCACCACTGGAAAACATTCCGCGGTGGGGGGGATGGGGGGAGGGAGGGGGTTTTCCCACCCATGGAGGTCGCAGAGGGTTGGAGGGTTGGAGGCGGTTGCCATGATAGGGAGGAGTAAAGGGAGGATGAACATTTTAAAATCGAGACCTTGCCAGGCCAGCAGCCAATGTAGATCAGTGAACTCAGGGGTGGTGGGTGAATGGGAATTGGTGATTAGGGTACAGATAGCAAAGTTTTGGATGGAGGATGGAAGTTGAGATGCCAACCAGCAGAGTAGCTAGAAAGATGAAAATAACATCACTGAGTCACGCAGAGCAGAGCACCTCCGTTCTAACCTTTAGAATGTCCCGCATTAGCTTCTCACAGCTGAAGTTAAGATGTTGTTGGCCTCACATGTATGGGTAGAGACAGGAAAGTTAGCCAGGGTTCCTAGTCTGTCCTGTAACCCATGAGAGGGAGTGAATATGTATCTGCGTCTGTGTGGTCATCAGGTGATGACAAAGATCAGGTCCAGGTGTCATTCGCCTCCTGTAGCTTGACAACGCTGTCCAAATGTAATAGAAAAGGGACAGAGAAAGGAATGCATTTATCGCATGCCTTTCACAATCTCAAATGTTCAAAGCAATTTTCAGACAATTAAGAACTGTAGCATTGTGGCACAGGGGTTCGCACTGCTGCCTCACAGCGCCAGTTGTTCAATTCCAGCCTTGGGGGACTGTCTGTGTGGAGTTTGCACTATCTCTTTCTCTGCGTGAATTTCCTCCAAAGATGTGCAAGTTAGGTGCATTGGCCATGCTAAATTGTCCCTTAGTGTCCAAAAGGTTACATGGGGATACTGGGTTACAGGGATGGGGTGGGGCGTGGGCCATGATGGAGTGCTGTTTCAGAGGGTCAGTGCAGACTTGATGGGCCAAATGGCCTCCTTCTGGACTGCGGGGATTCTATGATTCTTTGATTTTGAAGTGCTGTCTTTGTTGTAATACAGGGAACACAAGCTGTCACAAGCAGGGCTGGTTTAGCACACTGGGCTAAATCGCTGGCTTTTAAAGCAGACCAAGGCAAGCTAGCAGCACAGTTCAATTCCTGTACCAGCCTCCCCAAACAGGTGCTGGAATGTGGCGACTAGGGGCTTTTCACATTAACTTCATTTGAAGCCTACTTGTGACAATAAGCGATTTTCATTTTCATTTTTAATCTGGCCACAGGGAGCTCCCACAAGCAGAGATAATGATCCAATCATCTGTTTCTAGCGATAGTTATTTGCTGGATCAATATTGACCAGGACATCAGGGATAACTCTCCAGCTCTTCTTCGAAACAATGCTAGGGGATCATTCACTTCCACCCAAAAAAGCAGCCAAGACCTTGATGTAAGATCTGAAAGATAGCACCTCCAACAGTGCAGCACTCCCTCAGCGTTGACCTGGGGCGTCAGTCTAGGTTTTGTGTGCACGCGGGTCTCAGAAAGCGATCCCACTGACCTGGAGACTGATCCATGCCTCGACTCTACTTAAACTCATACAGAAAAGCAGCCAGATGGGTGAAGTACCGGTGGGCTCAGTAAGGAGACAAATTGCCTCAAAGAGAGGAGAAAGAGGAAAATGTCTTGGAACTGCCTTCAAGGGGTTAACTGACCAAACAGAGAATAAAGTTCAAAGACAGTCTCTCCCACCCCCACCCCCTCTCTCTCCCTCCATCATCCCCCAGGTCAAGTTGAAGACAGTGATTGAAATTCAAAATTAATCCATAGGAGGTGACCACTTGGAATTGTTGTTATGATGTTGCATAGTTCTTGGATTGTACACTCACACACTTGGCACGTTCGACTGCAGTGATCCAGAAAAAGCTGTCAACCCAGGGAAAATAATTAGGTGAACGACAGGGCCTATTACCATATTTACACCTCGACAGGCAAACAATAAAACCTTTACCCACAGAAATGATTTAGTTCAGAAAATTATTTCCCAGTAGGTTTATATGTCAGTTTATAACATTTAGAAACATTTCAGCACCAGTCAATGGTGAGGGAGTGGGAATGGGGGGTGGGGGGACGCGAGTGAACTTGTCATGTGAGAGTACCTTTAAGAAATGGGTGTTTATAAATGGGTGTGTATATAAATATCTTTAGTAAGAGTACCTTTAAGAAGTGGGTGTTTATTACTGCAGGGATGTCAGAGAGTGGGTGGAGCTGGGCTGTCTGTCAGCTTTTTACTTTCGTTTTAGGCTGTTTGTTGCAGGGTGTGTTTTAGTTTTGTTTTCAGAGCTGGATAGCTGCAGTCACAGCCAGAAGGTGTATGAATCTCTCTCTGTAATCTAAAGACTGTAAATCGATCCTGGTGATTTAAAACTAATAACAGTAATGACTTTAACCTGATGTGCTTCGGGTAAAAGGTGTTTTAAGTCAAATGGATGTTAAAAGGAAAGCTTAAAATATTACTTAGTGTTATAGTCTTTGGGCGTTGTATTTGAATTAATGGTTGCTAAGATGTTCACTGTATGTTTTAAAAAGGTTAACTTGAGTTCATAGAATAAACATTGTTTTGCTTTCAAAAAATACTTTTCCACTTCTGCTGTACCACACCTGTTGGGTGGGCTGTGTGCTCCCCATACCACAATCTATTGAAAATTGTGGGTCAGGTAAACTCCATGATACACTTTGGGGTTCCCGAAACCCTGGCCCATAACAAATTGCTAATTTGAGAAATATGCTGCGACTGAGGTTAGACAACAATGGAGAGAGTGAGAGAGAGGGGGAGAGAGAGGGACCAACAGGAAGTGGGGCAGCCCTATTTATGTCTCACTGTTTCCTATTGTTGTGTACAGTGAGCGCTCGAGAATTTTCGTTTCTTAAAACAAATACAGTGAAGACCACTGTGATTGATTGCAGAGTTGCTCCCATTTGTCTGTCGCCACTCACATCTGCCACTGCGCCCGGTCGATATTTTCAGAAGTGAGCCATGTTCCTGAGGTGCCAAGTTAGTGGCAAGTGCGAAAAGCGTGGCTGAAAGCGGTACGCAGCATCCGGCAGATGGGCTGTCGCAGATTGAAGAATAGCAATGATGTGTTGGTATCCCTTTCTCTTCCTTACCAGCCCTCTGTCTGTCGGGACTTGTGGGAATCGCCAAAGCTTGGCCATCCTTCCACCTCCCCCCCCCATACCCCCGGAGGGTAAAGGAGATCATAAGGAAATACCCCCGAGAATCACAGTGCAGGCACAAGGTTGAAGGGAGGGAGATGGCAAGATCAGGCGAGAGGCACCTGTCGAATGCGGGACTATTAGTAAAACTGCACATTAAGTAAAGGAATCAAACCAGAAAATGGTGGAAACTTGCAACAAGTCAGGCAGCATCTGTGGAGAGAGGAACATAGTTCGGGTTCTGGTATCATGGTTTTATCTCAGGATTCGTTAGGTTCTTATTCTAGAAGAGATCATTTGGAGACACCTCCCAATGCAGGCCTGAGAGGGGAGGGGGAAAGAGAGGCAGGTGGATGCAAAGGTGAGCGGGCTGGAAGGCACACCTCCTATCACCGACTTTGGATGTTCAAAACCCCGGTTGAATGGTCTGATTTGCATCAGTCGGGAGGATAGCATTGGGAAATGGCTTCCCAACTCAAAGGAGAACATTTGGTCCAGAGTGTCCAAAATGGGAAGAGTTCCATTCTCCTTGGTGGGCAAATAAACCATAACCTGCTGCTTTTGCAGTGTTAAAATAATAATAACTTACATTTATGTAGCGCTTTTAACATATTGAAATGTCATTAATTGGGGTATCGGTCCAATTCCCACATGGTTGTTTGACCCGCTGGTCCTCAGCACTCATCCCTCCTCACCCCACCTAGCCCTCATGCTCCCTCCATGCCCATTGACCTACCATCCACTAAATACAGGACCCATGAGCCATGCAATAGCTGAGCAGTCTTTAAAACGCCCAGGAAATAAAAGAAAACAATCAGCCATTCAAACTCCTCTTGAAAAAAAAAATGCCCCTCCTTGAAGCTCATAAAACTGTCAGTGAAATGCAAGCGAGTGAAATTCCCATTGAAATGACGGGCCCTCATCTCAAATGTTTGTTCACCTGTCAAAATAAACAATCATTCAAAAACCTGTTCAAAACATTTAATGCTACTGGGCACGATTCAGCGGACATGAGTTAAAGTCCGACTGTTTCTTGCCGACTGCAGCACTGAGAAACATACTGTTATTTAATAGCACTTTTGCCATTTTTTTGGCCTCGGGGAGATTCTCGCCGCCGAGGCCACACTTAGAGGAAAGACTTCTCACAGATCGGGGCGCCATTTTGTCAGGCTGCCCCAATCTTTCCACCCCCCTTTCAGGACCCACCACATTTTTGACCCCCACCTCGCCCCCAATGCTGGGGAGGCTCCGGGAAACCCCCGTCACCTCCTCACTAGCTGGCAAGTCCCCCCCCTGGGCCCGATCCCTGGCAGTGCCAACCTGGCACCCAGGCACCCTGACACTGGCAAACTGGCACCAAACAATTATTGGGACAGCAATCTTCTCACTGACTGATAAATAATTGAAAGCACTAGTTAGGTCATCAAGGAAGGTAGGTGGGGTCGAGGAGAGGGGGTGTGGTTGTTGTAACGGTTTTCCTAAGTGAAAAATTATGACTCAGACTGTTTGATATATGTGGTAATACCAGGTATTGCAGTACCTGAGAGGTGGATGACCATTGGCTAGACCCAGGAGTCTACCATTGGCTAATGTACATAGCTCCGCCCTGAGAGGCGGAGTATAAGAACCAATGCCGTCCCAGCAGCCTTCACTTTCTGTATCGAAGCTGCTGGGAACAGTTCTAGCTGATTAAAGCCTATTAGTTATGACTCACCTTGACTCGAGATAAATTGATTGCACATCAATATACAACATTCTAAGTCACAAATTGTAACAGCCTAAGAGCAATATTACAATGACCAGATCATTTTAGTGATGTTGACTGAGAGATAAATACTCAATAGGTGAGGGAAGTGAATTCTGCTGCTCCTCTTCAAAATAGTGTCAAGGGGTCTTTCAAACATGCGAAGGCAAACAACTTGGTTCAACATCTCTGTTAAAAGACAACACTTCTAAAATTGCAGCACTATCTCAGTGCTGCACTGGTGTGCCGCACGGGAACCTGAACTTGCATGGGGAGAGAATTTAGGGGAACCCAGAACCCCCCTCCCCCCGCTCTGTTTTTTTTTTCCAGGGGATGGAATGGGGCCAGCTTGTAGTTTCTACATCCATGGTTCACAGAGGCAGCTGCACATGTAAAAACGTAGCTGCCTTCAAATAGATGCAATTATCATTGGTGGGATGTGTAAAAGATGACTCGTGGACAGTGGACATTTCAGATAAAGATCTAAAATGGCCAGTCATTGGGAGAGGTAAGGCACCCTTTTAGATAGTTCCAGGGACCCCTGTGTGAGTGATCAAGTGCACTTTAGGATTATTAAAAGTAGACATGAATATGCGTAAAAAGCGGAAAAACTCATTGGAACTTTCAAGCAGTCAAGGCATTTAAATTAAAACAAAAAACAGTCTGTTGTGACAACTTACAATTTCACTGGCTGTCTGAGTGCATAAGCCTCAGGGCTGTCATCAAAGCATTAATGCTGCATAACTATTTCTACAACCATTATCACAATGGGTGCCTGCAAATTCAATTTAATTGTTAGTTCCAAACGGTTATCAAGTCGTTGATGCGGACTATAAATACAAATGGTGATTTTCATAAGGGATTAAGTGCTTGAATGAAATTAAGTGTATTGAGTGTTTATTTAATTAATGTTACGTTTTTTAGAAATCGTGAAGTCATCAATAAGTGTTCAGAATTTTATTTTATTCCACGGCTTCTGAGGTCTACCCATGGTAGGTATTGTGTGAATTGGCATGGAAGGTGTAGACAGGGTAGATGCAGGAAGGATATTCCTGATGCAAGGAGTCCAGAACCAGGGGTCACAGTCTGAGGATATGGGGTAGAGCACTTAGGACTGAGATGAGTAGAAATGTCATCACCCAGAGAACGGTGAGACTGTGGAATTTTCTACTGCAGAAAGCAGTTACGGCCAAACCATTGTGTATATTTACAAGAAAGAGTTAGATATAGCTCTTGGAGCTAAAGGAATCAAAGAGTATGGGTGGGGTGGGGGGGGAGGGGAAGTGAGAATAGGTTACTGGGTTGGATGATCAGCCATGATCATACTGAATGACAGACCAGACTTGGAGGGCTGAATGGTCTCCTCCTGCTCCTATTTTTCCATGTTTTTATGTGTAAGGGCAAAAGAGGTTGGGTTGTCAGGAGTTGGCACTAAGTAGGAATTGAGGCTATAAAGATCATAAGGTGTGGGTAGAGGGGCATAGAACATAGAACATTACAGCGCAGTACAAGCCCTTCGGCCCTCAATGTTGCGCTGACCTGTGAAACCACTCTAAAGCCCATCTACACTATTCCCTTATCGTCCATATGTCTATCCAATGACCATTTGAATGCCCTTAGTGTTGGCGAGTCCACTACTGTTGCAGGCAGGGCAGTCCACGCCCTTACTACTCTCAAGAACCTACCTCTGACATCTGTCCTATATTTATCTCCCCTCAATTTAAAGCTATGTCCCCTCGTGCTAGACATCACCATCCGAGGAAAAAGGCTCTCACTCGCCACCCTATCCAATCCTCTGATCATCTTGTATGCCTCAATTAGGTCACCTCTTAACCTTCTTCTCTCTAACGAAAACAGCCTCAAGTCCCTCAGCCTTTCCCCATAAGATCTTCCCTCCATACTAGGCAACATTCTGGTAAATCTCCTCTGCACCCTTTCCAATGCTTCCACATCCCTCCTATAATGCGGCGACCAGAATTGCGGCCGCACCAGAGTTTTGTACAGCTGCAACATGACCTCATGGCTCTGAAACTCAATCCCTCTACCAATAAAAGCTAACACACCATACGCCTTCTTAACAACCCTCTCAACCTGGGTGGCAACTTTCAGGGATCTATGTACATGGACACCGAGATCTCTCTGCTCATCCACACTGCCAAGAATCTTACCATTAGCCCAGTACTCTGTCTTCCTGTTATTCCTTCCAAAATTAATCACCTCACACTTTTCTGCATTAAACTCCATTTGCCACCTCTCAGCCCAGCACTGCAGCTTAGCTATGTCCCTCTGTAACTTGTAACATCCTTCCGCACTGTCCACAACTCCACCGACTTTAGTGTCATCTGCAAATTTACTCACCCATCCTTCTACGCCCTCCTCCGGGTCATTTATAAAAATGACAAACAGCAGTGGCCCCAAAACAGACCCTTGTGGTACACCACTAGTCACTGGACTCCAGTCTGAACATTTTCCATCAACCACCACCCTTTGTCTTCTTCCAGCTAGCCAATTTCTGATCCAAACTGCTAAATCACCCTGAATCCCATGCCTCCGTATTTTCTGCAGTTGGTTGACATGGAGAGTATGAGGGGACATGGGGGTGGGTAGAGGGGCATGAAGTGGCATGAGTTCGCATGGATGGGACATGTGGATGAGGGAGTGTGAATGGTAAGGACGAGGGAGTCTTGTTTTGTTTTGTTCTTTTTTTACAGCTGTGACCAGATCACCAGAATGGCGGGAGCAGAAAGTCGTGTGGGCAAGAAGATGCCAAGTGCAGGCCGCTTTCACTCTGACAATAAAGATGCAGCTTGTATCGTCAATCGCATCTCGTCAGCCAGTCAGAACTCAAGGCGTAAATTCATCTCTGCCGGTTAAGCGCTTGATGCTATCAGACGGTGTCCTTCTGTTTGGGGGCAGAGGGGGTTGGAGGTGTAGGATCTGACCATTTCAATGCAAAGAATGAAAACTGCAGATCACAGCAGAATTCTGATCCCTGCACAAAGTGTAATATACTAATGGGTAAATATCACACAAAACAACCGTGGGGGCCTGATGTTATCTTCTGGACTGCAATGCAAAACTTGCACCTGAAACTGTCATTTTGCCATTGAGTTCTGTCCAAGTATTGCCCCAATCACATTGAAATAGACATAAATCAATGTCAAACACTGAGGCCCAAGAAAACATTAGATTTTGAAATTAAATGTTTCAACTAATTTAACTGCCATTTATGCAGTGAGAAGTATTTCAGTTTTTAGCTGTGACTTATGAAATGCATTCCAGCCACAGCGGGAGTACTGTGTGCAGTTCTGGTTGCCACATTATAGGAAGGGTGTGATTACACCACAGCGGTGCAGAGGAGATTCACCAGGGTGTTGCCTGCGATGGAACATTTACGTTATGAAGAGAGGTTGGAGAGGCTTGGGTTGTTTTCGTTAGAGCAGTGAAGACTGAGGGGCGACCTGATCGAGGTGTACATGATTATGAGGGGCGTGGACAGGGAGGATAGGGAACATCTGTTCCCCTTAGTCAAAGGGTCAGTCACGAGGGGACATGAGTTCAAGGTGAGGGACAGGAGGTTTAGGGGGTTGTGAGGGAATGCACTTTTCCCCAAAGGGTGGTGATGGTGTGGAATGCACTGCCTAGGAGGGTGAGAGAGGCGGGTTGCCTCATATCCTTTAAAAGGTACTTGGATGAGCACTTGGTACATCATAACATTCAAGGCTCCGGTAAATAGGATTAGGAAGGTATGTCAGGTGTATTTCACGTGTCTGTGCAGACTTGATGGACCGAAGGGCTTCTTCTGAACTTTGTGAGGCTGAAAGAAACAAATAAAACAGAACTGGAATTAAGGGCTCTTTTTAAAAAAAACAAGTGCGATTGCAATCTCGAGAGCTGAAAAGCTGTTTCCTATTGTGCCTGACAATCGGGTCCCCATGTTGTGAGTGCTTCGCCCTGAATCACAGATACTTACATCATGGAATGAGGTTGTTTGATCCATTGTGTGCACAGTGGTCAGCAAATAGTCATCCAGCCCAATCCCACTTTTCAGAGCTTGGCATCTGGTAGGTTACAACACTTCAAGAAGGATGAGGGGGGGATCTTATTGAAACTTACAGGATACTGCGAGGCCTGGATAGAGTGGATGTGGAGAGGATGTTTCCACTCGTAGGAAAAACTAGAACCCGAGGGCACAGCCTCAGACTGAAGGGACGATCCTTTAAAACAGAGATGAGGAGGAATTTCTTCAGCCAGAGGGTGGTGAATCTTTGGAACTCTTTGCCGCAGAAGGCTGTGGAGGCCAAATCACTGAGTGTCTTTAAGACAGAGATAGATAGGTTCATGATTAATAAGAGGATCAGGGGTTATGGGGAGAAGGCAGGAGAATGGGGATGAGAAAATGTCCGCCATGATTGAATGACGGAGCAGACTCGATGGGCCGAGTGGCCTAATTCTGATACCCATGTCTTATGGTCTTATGGTCTAAGTGTATATCCAAGCAAGTGGAGGGTTTCCACTTCTACTACTATTTCAGGCAGTGAGTTCCAGATACCCACCACCCTCTGATGAAAAGTATTTCCCTCAAATTCTCTCTAACCCCCCCTGCCCCTTACCCTAAATATATCCCCCTGGTTAATGAACGCTCAGCTAAGGGCAGTAAGACCTGCCGATCCATTCTAGCTAGACCTCTCATAATTTTATACACTTCAATGAGGCCTCCCATCAGCCACCTCTTGGCCTCATAACTAAAACTCTCCAGTCCAGGCAACATCCTCGTAAATCTCCTCTGCACACTCTCCAGTGCAACCACATCTTTTCTCTAATGTTGTGACCAGAACTGCATACTCCTGCTGTGGCTTAACTAGTGTTTTATACAGTTCCAGCATAAGCTCCTGGATCCTATATTCTATACCATGGCTAATGAAGGCAAGTATCTTGCATGCCTTTTCAACCGCCTTATCTATTTGTCTAGCCACCTTCGGGAGCTTCTGTGGATGTGTTCCCTCAGGCTGCTGAGTGTCCTATCATTTACTGGGGATTCTCTTGCCTTGTTAGCATTCCCCAAATGTTCCTCATGCTTCTCCAGTTGGAACTCTATTTGCCACTCTTCCACTCACTTGACTAGTCCTTGATATCATTCTGCTCTCTACAGCTTTCTCCTTCGTTATCAATTGCACAGCCAAATTTATATCATCTTCAAACTTCTTAACTATACCAGCACCACATCACCACCCGCTCCACCACCCACCCCCAACTTACATTGAAGTCAAAATCATTGATATATACCTCAAAAAGCAAGGGGCCTCGTACTGAGCCCTGATGAAACCCACTGGAAACTGCCTTCCAGTCACAAACACACATTAATCATTACACTTGGCTTCCTGCATCTGAGTCAACTTTGGATCCAATTTGCCACTTCGCCTTGGACCTCAAGCCTTGCAAAGGTCGACAGGGACCACATTAGATCGACACTCCTTACTATCTCCTCAAAAATGTAAATGCTAGTCAGACACAGCCTTCCCTTAACAAGTCAGTGTTGACTGTCTTTGTTTAATCCATGTCTTTCAAATTGAAGATTTCTCCTGCTCCTCGATACTTTTCTCATAATTTCCCCACCATCGAGGTAAGGCTGACTACACTGGTAATATGCCAGCAGTTGAGAGTTGGGACGGTCTGGGCAGTTTTGTCATCAGAGATTGGATAGATGGGCGTTTTGAAGGACGAGTGTAAAACAGTGAGTAGCATGGGTGTACTGGAGTTACTTGTGTGGCTCGCCAATGTCCAGAATTCCACAATCTTTCAAGCCACATTGTTGGCTTGCTACCAGATTGCAGACAAAATGCAGAAGTAACTTTGGGCCCAGTATTTTTTTGTGGTGGGCCTTTTCGTTCCTTGAGGATGTCCCAACCTTCCCAAGGATACAAATACACAATTATTGTGACCGTCTATACATAACAAATCGACCAGTTACTCAGTCAAGCTTGTTCAATGGTTCTCCTGTGAAAATAACTTGCCTTTGACTATTTGATCTCTAAATCACATGCTCATTATGTCAGAGAGGTCATCAAGCATTGGGACAAAGTAATGTGTTATAAAGTTGTCTGTTATTTTACCCTCATTCCCCCTTAAAATCTACAAAGACTGGCCATAGAGGGAAAGAGGCCCATATTACAAGAGAGTCTGTTTTACCAGATTTTATTCTGCTACAATTTATTTTAAAACAACACCGTCTGTTCCAGAAACAGGACAAAGTTTTTAAAAAAAGGTTATTGGAATCAAAAGTACACAGCATTCTCTTTCACTTAACCTCAGGGGCTTCATAAACATAAAAAGATCTTTGAGAGTATAAATCACAGAAATTGGCAGGAGCATCGAACATGTTGGGCATGTCTGAGGAAACATGGATCCAAGGAGAATTGCAAGTGCTGAATGTTCAAGAGTAGGAGGCCACTTAAAGCCCAGGTTAAAATGGCCAAGGAGCACAATTATTGGGCTGGTGGGGCAAAGCAAAAGTGTGCTAAATTTCCGTTGTAAGTTAACCAAATGCAAACATATGTGTAATGAAAACATTGAGGGTTCGCTGCCTGAAATATCCATTTCCTCCAATATTACTTGGCATTTGTCGACTTCACTGGGTAACGTTTGTTAAATTGTTCTTTCTACTAACGCAACCTCAGATAAACGTGGAATTCTAGTAAAGTTAATAGGAAGCCCAGAGAAAGGTTCAGCAACTTTATTTAAGAGTACGGGAACAGGCACCAGAGAGTCAACTCTGATTGTAATATCATAACCACAGACTGAAGTGTTTGGCTAATTGGCAGAGATGGAATCTTCTTTGTTTCCCATAATCCTCTTTGAAATTCCGTTCTGAAACTCTGTGCTGGATTTTGTTTAATGATCACAAAATCAAAAGTAAAAGTGAATGGCCTTCGAAGGTGCATATGACAGAGCTGCAAGGGAGATAGGGCTGGCAGAAACACCCTTGCAAGTCTCCCCTCAATAGTTGGTTAAAGGAACAGGGCAGTTGACTTTTAATGTACAGTTGTCAACAACCAGTTTGGTTGCTCTCCCCTTTCAAAGGCAGCTCTTCATACTGACTCACAGCTCTGCAGCAACCCTCGTGTACTTATGTAGTCAACAGCAAGTGATACCTAGCCATTCATTTTGTGAGTTTATTGCAGAGGAACTTAATCCTGGCCTCTCTCAACACCAACAAGGCAACTATGACTACTTTCTCCTTCCTGAACTGATCAAGGTGAATTCTCAACACTGCGCGCCCATCCCCCCATTCTCCTTCCGAACCAACTGCTGCCACAGCCAACTCATCTCAGACTACCATGGGCGGACCGTAGCACAGTGGTTAACATTGTTGCTTCACAGCGCCAGGGACCCAGGTTCGATTTTCGGCTTGGGCCGCTGTCTGTGCGGAGTCTGCATCTTCTCCCCGTGTCTGCATGGGTTTTCTCCGGGCGCTCCCGTTTCCTCACACAAGTCCCGTAAGAAATGCTGTAGGAGGAATGGACATTCTGAATTCTCCCTCAGTATACCCGAACAGGCGCCGGAGGGGATTTTCACAGTAATTTCATTGCACTGTTAATGTAAGCCTGAAAGTCAACTCAGGCCAAATTAAAAAGAGCAACTTGTAACTCACTCCCAGTGCATTCTCCCAGTGAGCCAGAGAAGACACAGCCAGAGTGAGACAGCAAAGAGTGAGTTTGGGAATTTGAATCTAGGTGGAAATTCGAAGCTGGGTGGAGAGGAGGTGCTTTTTATCCCTGGTTAGTGACTGGTAAGTAGTTTTTCTTTTCATTGTCTAATTTATTTATTTTTTCTTTCGTTTTTTGGAATTGTAGTTGTATAAATTTACCTAAGGCTTAAGACATGGCGGGGGATCTCCGACCCGTGTCATGCTCCTCGTGTGCGATATGGGAGCTCAGGGACATGCCCACGGTCCCTGGCTCCTTCACGTGCAAGAAGCGTGTCCAGTTGCAGCTCCTGTTAGACCGCTTGACGGCTCTGTAGCTGCGGATGGACTCACTTTTGAGCATCCGTGATGCTGAGGACGTCGTGGATAGCACGTTTAGCACGTTGGTCACACTGCAGGTGAAAGGTACTGAGGGAGATAGAAAACGGGTGACCAAAAGACAGAGCAAGAGTAGGAAGTCAGTACAGGTGTCCCCTGCGGTCATCTTCTGCAAAACAGGTATACCGCTTTGGATACTGTTGAAGGAGATGGCTCACCAGGGGAAGGCAGCAGCAGCCAGGTTCATGGCACCGTGGCTGGCTCTGCTGCGCAGCTGGGCAGGAAGAAGAATGGCAGGGCTATAGTGATAGGGGACTCAATCGTAAGGGGAATAGACAGGCGGTTCTGCGGAGGCAATCAAGACTCCAGGATGGTATGTTGCCTCCCTGGTGCAAGGGTCAAGGATGTCTCGGTGCGGCTGCAGGACATTCTGGGGAAGGGGGGGGGGGGGTGAACAGCCAGCTGTCGTGGTGTACATAGGCACCAACGATATAGGTTAAAAACGGGACGAGGTCCTACAAGCTGAATTCAGGGAGTTAGGAGTTAAACTAAAGAGTAGCACCTCAAAGGTAGTAATCTCAGGATTGCTACCAGTGCCACGAGCTAGTCAGAGTAGAAATGTCAGGATAGATAGGATGAATGCATGGCTAGAGAGATGGTGCATGAGGGAGGGATTCAAATTCCTGGGGCATTGGAACCAGTTCTGGGGGAGGTGGGACCAGTACAAACCGGACGGTCTGCACCTGGGCAGGACTGGAACCGATGTCCATGGGGGGGGTGTTTGCTAGAGCTGTTGGGGAGGGTTTAAACTAATGTGGCAGGAGGGTGGGATCCGATGCAGGAAGGTAGTAAAACAGGGACAGAAACAAAAGGCAGTAAGGGGGAAAGTGTAAGGCAGAGAAGCCATAGTCAAAAATCAAAAAGGGCGACAGTACAAGGTACAGTGACTGAGGGGAGCTCAATGAATAGGACAAGTAATACTAAAAGGAATAAAACGGGAAGTAAAAACATTAATGCTAAGCGACGCAGCAGGTTGTTACATGAAGATATGGGTTCAACGACAAGGAAAATTAGGAGAAAGGTTAAGAGGAAATAGAACTTGGGAGAGGTTACTGATCGAAGTGTTAAGATTCAGAACAGAGGTAAAAAAGCCAACATAAGTGTACTTTACCTGAATGCTCGTAGTATTCGGAATAAGGTAAATGAGTTGATGGCGCAAATAATCCTGACTGACTATGATTTAGTGGCCATTACTGAAACATGGTTAAAGGATGGTCACGACTGGGAGTTAAATATCCAAGGGTATCAAACTATTCGGAAGGACAGAGTTGATGGTAAGGGAGGTGGTGTAGCTCCGATATTTAAGGATGACATCCGGGCAATAGTAAGGGATGACATCGGTGCTATGGGGGATAAGGTTGAATCCATTTGGGTGGAAATCAGGAATAGTAAGGTGGAAAAGTCACTGATAGGAGTAGTCTATAGGCCACCAAATAGTAACATTATGGTGGGGTAGGCAATAAACAAATAAATAACGGACGCATGTGGAAATGGTACAGCAGTTATCATGGGGGATTTTAATCTACATGTCGATTGGTTTAACCAGGTCGGTCAAGGCAGCCTTGAGGAGGAGTTTATAGAATGTATCCGCGATAGTTTCCTAGAACAGTATGTAATGGAACCTACGAGGGAACAAGCGGTCCTAGATCTGGTCCTGTGTAATGAGACAGGATTGATTCAGGATCTCATAGTTAGGGATCCTCTCGGAAGGAGTGATCACAATATGGTGGAATTTAAAATACAGATGGAGGGTGAGAAGGTAAAATCAAGCACTAGTGTTTTGTGCTTAAACAAGGGAGACTACAATGGGATGAGAGAAGAACTAGCTAAGGTCGACTGGGAGCAAAGACTTGATGATGAAACAGTTGAGGAACAGTGGAGAACTTTCCAAGCGATTTTTCACAGTGCTCAGCAAAGGTTTATACCAACAAAAAGGAAGGACGGTAGAAAGAGGGAAAATCGACCGTGGATATCTAAGGAAATAAGGGAGAGTATCAAATTGAAGGAAAAAGCATACAAAGTGGCAAAGATTAGTGGGAGACTAGAGGACTGGGAAATCTTTAGGGGGCAACAGAAAGCTTCTAAAAAAAGCTATAAAGAAGAGTAAGATAGATTATGAGAGTAAACTTGCTCAGAATATAAAAACAAATAGTAAAAGTTTCTACAAATACATAAAACAAAAAAGAGTGGCTAAGGTAAATATTGGTCCTTTAGAAGATGAGAAGGGAGATTTAATAATGGGGGATGAGGAAATGGCTGTGGAACTGAACAGGTTTTTTGGGTCGGTCTTCACAGTGGAAGACACAAATAACATGCCAATGACTGATAGAAATGAGGCTATGACAGGTGAGAACCTTGAGAGGATTGTTATCACTAAGGAGGGAGTGATGGGCAAGCTAATGGGGCTAAAGGTAGACAAGTCTCCTGGCCCTGGTGGAATGCATCTCAGAGTGCTAAAAGAGATGGCTAGGGAAGTTGAAAATGCACTAGTGATAATTTACCAAAATTCACTAGACTCTGGGGTGGTCCCAGCAGATTGGAAATTAGCAAACGTGACACCACTGTTTAAAAAAGGAGGTAGGCAGAAAGCGGGTAATTATAGGCCAGTGAGCTTAACTTTGGTAGTAGGGTAGATGCTGGAATCTATCATCAAGGAAGAAATAGCGAGGCATCTGGATGGAAATTGTCCCATTGGTCAGACGCAGCATGGGTTCATAAAGGGCAGAGCGTGCCTAACTAATTTAGTGAAATTTTTTGAGGACATTACAAGTGCGGTAGATAATGGGGAGCCAATGGATGTGGTATATCTGGATTTCCAGAAAGCATTTGACAAGGTGCCACACAAAAGGTTGCTGCATAAGATAAAGATGCATGGCATTAAGGGGAAAGTAGTAGCATGGATAGAGAATTGGTTAATTAATAGAAAGCAAAGAGTGGGGATTAATGGGTTTTTCTCTGGTTGGCATTCAGTAGCTAGTGGTGTCCCTCAGGGATCAATGTTGGGCCCACAATTGTTCACAATTTACATAGATGATTTGGAGTTGGGGACAAAGGGCAATGTGTCCAGGTTTGCAGACGACACTAAGATGAGTGGTAAAGCAAAAAGTGCAGAGGATACTGGAAGTCTGCAGAGGGATTTGGATAGGCAATGTGAATGGGCTAGGGTCTGGCAGATGGAATACAATGTTGACAAATGTGAGGTTATCCATTTTGGTAGGAATAACAGCAAAAGGGATCATTATTTAAATGATAAAATATTAAAACATGCGGCTGTGCAGAGAGACCTGGGTGTGCTAGTGCATGAGTCGCAAAAAGTTGGTTTACATGTGCAACAGGTGATTAAGAAGGCAAATGGAATTTTGTCCTTCATTGCTCGAGGGATGGAGTTTAAGACTAGGGAGGTTATGCTACAATTGCATAAGGTGTTAGTGAGGCCACACCTGGAGTATTGTGTTCAGTTTTGGTCTCCTTACTTGAGAAAGGACGTACTGACGCTGGAGGGTGTGGCGAGGAGATTCACTCGGTTAATCCCAGAGCTGAAGGGGTTGGATTACAAGGAGAGGTTGAGTAGACTGGGACTGTACTCATTGGAATTTAGAAGGATGAGGGGGGATCTTATCGAAACATATAAAATTATGAATGGGATAGATAGGATAGATGCGGGCAGGTTGTTTCCACTGGCGGGTGAAAGTAGAACTAGGGGGCATAGCTTCAAAATAAGGGGAAGTAGATTTAGGACTGGGTTTAGGAGGAACTTCTTCACCCAAAGGGTTGTGAATCTATGGAATTCCTTGCCCAGTGAAGCAGTAGAGGCTCCTTCATTAAATGTTTTTAAGATAAAGATAGATCGTTTTTTGAAGAATAAACGGATTAAGGGTTATGATGTTCAGGCCGGAAAGTGGAGCTGAGGCCACAAAAGATCAGCCATGATCTCATTGAATGGCGGAGCAGGCGCGAGGGGCCAGATGGCCTACTCCTGCTCCTAGTTCTTATGTTCTTATGTAATAGTAGGATAACGGAAGCCCTTAAAGGAAACCTCAAGGCTTACCTCAAGAAATGCAACATAAACTTCAACGCCTGTGAGATACTTGCTCAGAAGAAACCTACTTGGAGAAATCTCCTGATTCAAGGGACAGAATCCTTTGAGGATACCCGGCAGCCAGAGGAGGCCCAGAAAAGGAGCCTGAGAAAGGAATACCAGCGATCTAGAGCCCAAGGACTAATCCCACCTCCCGTAAACACCTGCCAAGTGTGCAGTCGAAGATGTGGCTCTAGGATCGGGCTCATCAGTCATGCAAGAACCCAAAGAACCCATGACCAGTAACACGGAGTTACTTCAGTGGACAATCATACTCATTAGCAAGTGATCGCCTTGGAAAAAGAGCATTTATGATTCTGATCTTCATCTTCAATTCCTCTTTGATCTTGCTCCAGCCTAACTGTTCTGGCCTGTGTCACTGCTGCTGCTATCAGTGATTTACATGCTCTTTTCTTTTAATGGTTATGAATCCTTGAGATGATTAGAGATGGAAAGGGTTTAGGGAAGTGTTCCAGAGAGTGAGTCAATGCTGCCTGAGGATGCAGCACAAATGTCAGGTGATTAAAGAGAGAGGGGTCAAACAGAGAGCTACAATCTTTGGGATGGCCTGACAGCATACATCAGCAAAGACAGGGTGATTGGATGAATTCTGGGATAGCCTTACCTCCCTAGCCTTGACTTTCCAGCTTGCATTCTCAAAGTAAGAAGAAATGCATAGTCAAGTGGGTCACAAACACATGGCCAGCTGAAGCAAGGACTGAAAATCATAAAAGAGAAAGCAAAAAAATGTATCGCAGAGAGAAATAATGCATTAATGAGTAGACATGATGGCAGTAAAGAGTCTGGCTGTCCCGGGAGCTGATGTAATGAATGCATTTTTAACATTGCTGGCACCTTTGATGGTGTGGACACTCAAGTAATGTTGGTCCAATGTGTGCGAGATAGGTCCGTTAACCTGTGAATTAGCACAGGCCATTCTGGGTAGCTCCACACTGAAAGAAAGTACGACTCTACAAGGAGCTTCCAGCTAATCAAATTTATTTTAGTTCCAAAGGTGATTCCAGCGTTTCAGTATACCAATCACAGCAATGGAACTGGAAACCCAGCGAGTAAAGAGAAGTGTAATGGATTGACCAGCATAGCATGTGCTGCACGTATTGGACACCCAATGGTGATATATACAAACTTAACAAATTCCTGGAAGTATGCCACTGACTGAATGTAACTGACAGGCTTAGAACATCAGAAGGTTTAGATAGAGAATAGAAAGCTCCACAGAAGGTCCAGTTGATAAATGGAGTAACCGCTGAGCTGTGCAGGCCTGCTCGAATCAGTGGTCTGTGCCGAGCCACCTGATCCTTGTTGGCAGAAAATCGACCCATTCCAATTCTGAGGGCGACAGGAAGAAAGATACACTTGTATTTATTTGCACCTTTCACCAGCTCAGACTGTTCCAAAGAACTGCAGAGCTAATGAAGTACTCCTAAAGTGTGGTTACTGTTGTAGAGATGGCTAATGGTAAAGTTCTTGGAAGTGTGGATGAGCAGAGGGATCTAGGTGTCCATGTACATAGATCCCTGAAAATTGCCACCCAGGTTGATAGGGTTGTGAAGAAGGCCTATGGAGTGTTGGCCTTTATTGGTAGAGGGATTGAGTTCCGGAGTCAGGAGGTCATGTTGCAGCTATACAAAATTCTGGTACGGCCGCATTTGGAGTATTGCATACAGTTCTGGTCACCGCATTATAGGAAGGACGTGAAAGCTTTGGAGCGGGTGCAGAGGAGATTTACCAGGATGTTGCCTGGTATGGAGGGAAAATCTTATGAGGAAAGGCTGATGGACTTGAGGTTGTTTTTGTTGGAGAGAAGAAGGTTAAGTGGAGACATAATAGAGGCATATAAAATGATCAGGGGGTTAGATAGGGTGGACAGTGAGAGCCTTCTCCCGCGGATGGAAATGGCTAGCACGAGGGGACATAGCTTTAAACTGAGGGGTAATAGATATAGGACAGAGGCCAGAGGTAGGTTCTTTACGCAAAGAGTGGTGAGGCCGTGGAACGCCCTACCTGCAATAGTAGTGAACTCGCCAACATTGAGGGCATTTAAAAGTTTATTGGATAAGCATATGGATTATAATGGCATAGTGTAGGTTAGATGGCTTTTTGTTTCGGTGCAACATCGTGGGCCGAAGGGCCTGTACTGCGCTGTATCGTTCTATGTTCTATGTAATGTGCTATGATCTTTGGCCAGACACCGAGGTTGTTGATGTGACATGATTAGGGACCAAAACATTTTGTTTAAAGAAGACAATGTTTGAGATTCAAGATACTTGTTCAGTGAATAAAGCCACAAGATTCCATCAACTTTGAACAAACAAAAATAAACATTTTATACAGACATGCCCACCCCAATTCTCAATGCTCCACTCAATTAAAGGCCAGGGAGCAAACTTGCTCTCCAATCAGGAATGAGGGGAAAGCACTTGATACTAGCAGCCAATAGGAGACCCCCCATCACTCAGTGATGGGCAGTCTCATTGGCTGAAATGAGAGCTCTCAATGTGAAAACAGAGACAGCAAGCGAGAAGTGAAAGTAGGTTAATCTTTGCTTTTATTTTTGAAGCCAAAGCTGCCTGACTGTAATCATGCAGGGGTAACACCTCAAGGGGCGCTCAATGGCTGCAGTTCTGGCCCCTGCAGCCATTATTACTTGATCTTTCATGTGACCTTCCATTCCCGCCCAGTGCCCACCATGTTGGCCTAGACAAGATCCACGCCAACATGGGCTACGTGCACTGCTGACTGGTAATTCCAGGGAACAGGGCCTTAATAGGCCCTGAAATTTAAAATAATTGGCCTTAATTGACTGTGTCCCCCCCCCGCCCCCCGTTTCCTGTGCCCGTTGATGCCTTCTCTGAAAACGGCTTGGGATCAGGAGTCTGGCAGCAAACCGGCATGAAGGCCGAATTGTGCGCCTGCCTCCCTCCAATTCCCTACGTCGCTCCATTTAAAAATCCTGGCCAGAAACTCAGAAGAAATATTATTGGCAAGATGGATTGTGTTTTTGGTAAATGCCCAGGAAGTGCATTCCACTCAATCATTCAACAACAACTTGCATTTACAGAGCGGGCTGGATTCTCCGTTCCTGAGACTAAGTGCTGACACTGGCGCAGGATTAGTGGACTTTCACGACAGCAAAACCGGCGCTGAACCTGGACCGATTCAGCGACTGTGGAGGGGCTAGCACTGGCGGCATGTGGAACACAACCGATTCCAATGAAAAACAGTGCGGGATTCGCCGGGTCCGTGATTGACACTCGGGAGGCTGAAAAGCTGCAGCCGCATATACACATTACAATCCCCACATATACTCATCCCAGCCAACAAGATGGCACTGGTTGTGCTGGAGCACGCCCATCCCACTGATGGGTCAGCCGAGCCAGAGGGCACCTAGTGGAGTGCCCTGGGGGGACACCTATGGCCCTACGTTCACAGTGGTCTGTCAGTGGCGTGCGCAGCTGCATGGTTGCCTTTCCGGCAGCGGCAATGGTCCTCTCTGTCCGTACACCCCACCGCACAGCCCACCTCCTGGCTACCCCCCAGCTACTCCCCCCGGCCCTGGCAGAAGCCACCCGGCCAGCGGCACAACTGTCAGGAAACCATGGCGATGCTGGATACTTTCTGTACCCTCTCTTTCCCTCAGCAGCCATGATGCCGCTTTCACAATTTTTAAAAGCACAAGTGAACCGCGCTGTCGGGAACTCAGCCCATCGGAGACGGAGAATTGTGGAGGCCCTGGAGAATGCCGGGCCAGGCCTGCTAATAACATGCAAACAGTGTTTACTGTACATGCGTTCCGGACCGCATTTATGCCGCTATCGAGGTGACGGAGAATTGTGATTTGGTGTCAAATCGGCGCTCGCCGTGATTTTCGCGCCGGAACCTATTCTCTTGTGGAGAATCCCGCCCAGCACCTTTAATGTAGTAAAAGATCCCCAAATCACGGGTGTGGTTATCAGACAAAAAACTGACGGAGCAAATGAAAAAGACATTAGGACAGGATGATTAAAATTTTGGTGGCAGAGGTTGGTTTTAGGCAGTATCTTAAAGGAGGACTCATAAATAAAAGCAAAATACTGCAGATGCTGGAAATCAGAAATAAAAACAGAAAATGCTGGATAAACTCAGCAAGTCTGGCAGCGTCTGTGGAGAGAGAAACAGAGTTAACGTTTCGAGTCCATTTACTGAACTGTCTGAGGATTCAAAACATCAATTGTTTCCTGCCAGGCCTGCTGAGTTTATCCATCATCTTCTGTTTTTATCTTAAAGAAGGAGAGTGGTCTGAAGTGGGGATTCCAGTTTCAAGAGACTAGACAGCTGAAGGCACGGCCACCAATCATGGGACAATCAACATATGCGAGAAAGGGTCTTCATTGGTCTGCAACTCAGAACTCATTTAAGGGTTAAAATGATGCTGGCTTCCTTCAGTTCTCTCATGAAGTGTTCAGAGGCGACTGTGTGGGGTTTTCTGCAATATGAAGGCAGCTTGTTTGGAACAGTGTCCATGTGGTGACCAGCGACAGTGTGATGGGAAAAGCAACGCTGGGAGTCCTTTTACAGATGGTCATAAACAGTATCAGAAAGTAATGTTCAAATCTCGCGGAAAATAATGTCACGATACTGTATTCTTTGAAAATGGCTATAAGGGGCTCTGGACTTTTTCACTGCACAGTTGACTGCGCACAGGCAGCGTCACGGCTGGCTGCAACGAACATTTGAGCATTTCACAAACCAGTCCGCACAACCCTGAATAACACCAGAGATGTTCCCGAGGCTGCCAAGGGAGCAACAATTAATGAAACGGAGGACGAGCTCCTTTGCGATTTGACAAATCCCACGCTCAAACAGCCTTTTAAGATGGTCAATGGTCGAAGCTTGAGTGTCAATTAATGTGTGAGGGGCGATCACAAATGACAAAATCAGGGGTTTGCCCTTTGCCATGCACTGTTTTTATGTCATACACTGTGTGAACTTTATTTGATGTTTTTTGAATAAATATCCACATTCAAATATTTAAATATTAGTTTAATCCCTCCCCCCGCCTCCTGCCCCCAGCCCCTTCACCACTTCCCACATACACACACACATACATATTATTCCCCTCCTCCCCTGAAGGCCCGAACTCATACATAGTTCGACACATCAAAATGGGTTTCCAGCTTCCTCATTTAAATGGATATTTTCCCCCTAGGATTCGAGACAGTGAAAGCTGGTGGGCGATTTTATTGGGAGGAAAACACAATCAAAGCCTGATCGATCGACCCAAGGTCAAGTCTGGTTCCAGTTCATGTGATGACTCTGAGGAAAGATGGTGGCATTGTGATAACTTCACTGGGCTAATGATCCAGAGGCCTGTGTTAATGGTCTTGGAGGGGAGGGGGGGGGGGGGGGCTGCTGCCTTTATCCACTAGTCTGACGAGCCCCAGAGGGTGGGTCCCCACCCCCTACCTGGGGAGCTTGTATTCAATAATCCCACTGGATGATCATTAATTGTTATCGCATGATCCTCATGGGGGTTATAACACCTTTGCTTTGCGCTGGCTTTAAGTGTGTAATGGATTTGGGTAATCTCAGTCGCGTTTCTAATGGACATGGGCCATAGCAAACAAAAAATAATTTGAGTTTTAGCCAGTGTTTTTAACAACCTCATAACATCTCGAAGCAATTTACAGTCAACAAAGTACTTTTGAAATGTCAATCATGTTGTAATGTAGGAAATATGACAGCCCAATTTTCACACAAGGTCCAACTGCAATGAGCACATTATTTTTACAGATGCGCCATAGAAAGCATCCTATCTGGCTGCATCACAGCCTGGTATGGCAACTGCTCAGCCCAAGACTGTAAGAAACTACAGCGAGACGTGAACACAGCCCAGTCCATCGTGCAAACCTATCTCCCATCCACTGACTCTGTCTAAAACTCCCACTGCCTTGGGCAAGCGGGCAGCATAATCAAAGACCCCTCCCACCCGGGTTATTCTCTCTTCCAACCTCTTCCATAGGGAAGAACCCACAAAAATCTGAGAAGACGCACTAACAGATTCAAAAATAACTTCTTCCACGCTGATATCAGACTCCTGAATGACCCTCTAATGGACTGAACTGATCTCTCCATGCATCTTCTCTACTGAGTAGCACTACACTCGATGTCTATGTCTATATATATTTACATTGTGCATTTATATGTCCTATGCTTTTCATGTTTGGAACGATCTGTCTGGACCATATGCAGACCAATACTTTCCACTATACCTCGGTAAACGTGACAACAAATCCAAATTATCTCTGAGATAATGAGTGGGCAATAAATATAGTCCAGGTCATCACGCTAACTCCCGTGCTCTTCTTCTTAATCACGCCATGCAATCTTTTGCATCCACCTGACAGGGAGCTTGGTTTAATCTCTCATGTGAAAGGCAGCACCTCTGACAACTCAGCGCTGTGGTGTCAGCCTAAGGTTAATGTGCCCAAATCCCTGAGGTGAGGCTACAACTTACAATCTTCAAAGACAATAGTGCTAACCACTAGGCATCTCGAACAACCTAGCCTAAACGGCTTACGAACGATTGGCAAACTTAGACAAAGATGTGGGAAATTTAAAAATGTCACTTGGCACAGAAGCACCATTTAGCATCCTGATCCTGCTCCGGACTATTCAATAGGCTCATGGCTGACCTGACTGTGGGCCAAACTCCAATGCCTTGCCTTCGTCCCATAAATGAGTTGATGGCGCAAATCATCGTGAATGACTATGATTTAGTGGCCATTACTGAATCATGGTTAAAGGATGGTCACGACTGGGAGTTAAATATCCGAGGGTATCAAACTTTTCGGAAGGACAGAGTTAATGGTAAGGGAGGCGGTGTAGCTCTGTTATTTAAGGATGACATCCGGGCAACAGTAAGGGATGACATCGGTGCTATGGAGGATAAGGTTGAATCCATTTGGGTGGAAATCAGGAATAGTAAGGCGAAAAAGTCACTGATAGGAGTAATCTATAGGCCACCAAATAGTAACATTATGGTGGGGCAGGCAATTAACAAAGAAATAACAGATGCATGTAGAAATGGTACAGCAGTTATCATGGGGGATTTTAATCTACATGTTGCCTTGAGGAGGAGTTTATAGAATGTATCCGCGATAGTTTCCTAGAACAGTATGTAATGGAACCTACGAGGGAACAAGCGGTCCTAGACCTGGTCCTGTGTAATGAGACAGGATTGAGTCAGGGTCTCATAGTTAGGGATCCTCTCGGAAGGAGCGATCACAATATGGTGGAATTTAAAATACAGATGGAGGGTGAGAAGGTAAAATCAAGCACTAGTGTTTTGTGCTTAAACAAAAGGAGATTATAATGGGATGAGAGAAGAACTAGCTAAGGTAGACTGGGAGCAAAGACTTTATAGTGAAACAGTTGAGGAACAGTGGAGAACCTTCCAAGTGGTATTTCACAGTGCTCAGCAAAGGTTTATACCAACAACAAGGAAGGACGGTAAAAAGAGGGAAAATCGACGGTGGATAGCTAAGGAAATAAGGGAGAGTATCAAATTGAAGGAAAAAATATACAAAGTAGCAAAGATCAGTGGGAGACTAGAGGACTGGGACATCTTTAGGGGGCAACAGAAAGCTACTAAAAAAGCTATAAAGAAGAGTAAGATAGATTATGAGAGTAAACTTGCTCAGAATATAAAAACAAATAGTAAAAGTTTCTACAAATACATAAAACAAAAAAGAGTGGCTAAGGTAAATATTGGTCCTTTAGAGGATGAGAAGGGAGATTTAATAATGGGAGATGAGGAAATGGCTGAGGAACTGAACAGGTTTTTTGGGTCGGTCTTCACAGTGGAAGACACAAATAACATGCCAGTGACTGATGGAAATGAGGCTATGACAGGAAAGGACCTTGAGAGGATTGTTATCACCAAGGAGGTAGTGATGGGCAAGCTAATGGGGCTAAAGGTAGACAAGTCGCCTGGACCTGATGGAATGCATCCCAGAGTGCTAAAAGAGATGGCGAGGGAAATTGAAAAATGCACTAGTGATAATTTACCAAAATTCACTAGACTCTGGCGTGGTCCCGGCGGATTGGAAATTAGCAAACGTGACACCACTGTTTAAAAAAGGAGGTAGGCAGAAAGCGGGTAATTATAGGCCAGTGAGCTTAACTTCGGTAGTAGGGAAGATGCTGGAATCTATCATCAAGGAAGAAATAGCGAGGCATCTGGATGGAAATTGTCCCATTGGGCAGACGCAGCATGGGTTCATAAAGGGCAGGTCGTGCCTAACTAATTTAGTGGAATTTTTTGAGGACATTAACAGTGCGGTAGATAACGGGGAGCCAATGGATGTGGTATATCTGGATTTCCAGAAAGCCTTTGACAAGGTGCCACACAAAAGGTTATTGCATAAGATAAAGATGCATGGCATTAAGGGGAAAGTAGTAGCATGGATAGAGGATTGGTTAATTAATAGAAAGCAAAGAGTGGGGATTAATTGGTGTTTCTCTGGTTGGCAATCAGTAACTCGTGGTGTCCCTCAGGGATCAGTGTTGGGCCCACAACTGTTCACAATTTACATAGATGATTTGGAGTTGGGGACCAAGGGCAATGTGTCCAAGTTTGCAGACGACACTAAGATAAGTGGTAAAGCAAAAAGTGCAGAGGATACTGGAAGTCTGCAGAGGGATTTGGATAGGCTAAGTGAATGGGCTAGGGTCTGGCATATGGAATACAATGTTAACAAATGTGAGGTTATCCATTTTGGTAGGAATAACAGCAAAAGGGATTATTATTTAAATGATAAAATATTAAAACATGCTGCTGTGTAGTGACCTGGGTGTGCTAGTGCATGAGTCGCAAAAAGTTGGTTTTCAGGTGCAACAGGTGATTAAGAAGGCAAATAGAATTTTGTCCTTCATTGCTAGAGGGATGGAGTTTAAGACTAGGGAGGTTCTGCTGCAATTGTATAAGGTGTTAGTGAGGCCACACCTGGAGTATTGTGTTCAGTTTTGGTCTCCTTACTTGAGAAAGGACGTACTGGCACTGGAGGGTGTGCAGAGGAGATTCACTAGGTTAATCCCAGAGTTGAAGGGGTTGGATTACGAGGAGAGGTTGAGTAGACTGGGACTGTACTCGTTGGAATTTAGAAGGATGAGGGGGGATCTTATAGAAACATATATGATTATGGAGGGAATAGATAGGATAGATGCGGGCAGGTTGTTTCCACTGGCGGGTGAAAGCAGAACTAGGGGGCATAGCCTCAAAATAAGGGGAAGTAGATTTAGGACTGAGTTTAGGAGGAACTTCTTCACCCAAAGGGTTGTGAATCTATGGAATTCCTTGCCCAGTGAGGCAGTAGAGGCTCCTTCATTAAATATTTTTAAGATAAAGATAGATAGTTTTTTGAAGAATAAAGGGATTAAGGGTTATGGTGTTCGGGCCGGAAAGTGGAGCTGAGTCCACAAAAGACCAGCCACGATCTCATTGAATGGTGGAGCAGGCTCGAGGGGCCAGATGGCCGACTCCTGCTCCTAGTTCTTATATTCTAATCCTTCACTCTCTTGTAGATCTAATATGCACTCATCCTTAAATAAATTCAATGACTTACAAAGATTAACGATACTCAGGGCAGAAATTCCACCTCACCCCCACGCAGGAGTGTATCAGAGGAAGTGCTATTTAGAGACAGGATCGGAGTCTGTGTCAATCCATTTCCCTCACTTTCCTGAATTCAAAATTGCCTCAAGAAAAGCAAACATTTCCATAGTACATGAATGGATGGATAGATTGCAGTAATTTCCCACCTCCAAAGCAGGCCTGAAATTTCTGAAGATCGGTGTCTTACCTCTAGATATTGCAGATAGAATCATAGAAAGTATCATTGAAATCTACAGCATGGAGAGAGACTGTTCAGCTCATCGTGTTTACGCCAGCCAGCAAGTAAAAATCCACCCTAATCCTTCTTCACAGCTCTTGGCCAATAACCTTGTAGGTTGTGTGCCGACAAGTGCTTATCCAAGGGCTTTTTAAATGTTATGAGGGTTTCTGCCTCGACCACCCATTCAAAAAGTAAGTTCCAGAGCCTCACCATGGAGCAGTTAGGCTCGCTTGAATATGTCAGAGTTACCCAAGGCGCGGGACCTAACGGCGTCGCTCGGAGACCCCGAGCGGGTGCTGTTTAGCACGGTTTCACAAATGTGGACCAAGCGTACCGGTAGTTGGCGGGGGGGGGGGGGGGGGGGCGGGGATCTGCCAGGCAATTGGGGGCCACCAGGTGGTCGGGCTCTGGGCAGAGTAGTACCCTTGCACTCCTGATGCCACCTGGGCACCATGGCACTGCCAGCCTAGTAGCCTGGCAGTGCCACCTGGGTGCCACCCTGGAAATGCCAAGGTGCCCAGGTGGCACTGTCAGTGCCCAATTGTGTCAAGTGCCAAAGTGCCCAATTTGCATCTTGCCCTTGCCAGGGATTGGGCCTGGGGGTGCCCTGCCCTTATGCGGTGTGGTACGTGGGGCTCGGGAACTGGAGACGATTGCAGAGATAGATGGGAGCGGGGCTGGAGTTTGTACAGATCTTGCGCATGTCGACATAGATTGTTTCAGCAGCCGAGGAGTTGCAAATCATACAGAACACAGTGCAGCCATCAGTGAAAATCTCTATGTGAGCTAGTAATGGAGGGAAGGTTATTGATGACGCAGTTGAAGACGGCTGAAGCTAGGATACTGCCATCACGAGCTCTTGCACTGATGTCCTGGGTTGGGATGATTGGCCTCCAACAACCCTGTACTGGGTATGACTCCAATTAACGGAGAGTTTCCCCCTATTTCCCATTTACTTCAATTTTGCTATGGCTCCTTGGTGTAACTCCTAGTCAAAGCTGATTGGTGTCAAGTGCAGTGTCTCTCTGGATTTCAGTTCTTTTGTCCATGTTTGGACCAAGGGTGCAACAATTCCTAGAGCTGAGTGGCTCTTCCGGAATCCAGACTGACAGTTGGTGAGCAGTTTACTGCTGAGTAAGTACCATTTGATAGCACTGTCAATGACACCTGCCATTATTTTGCTCATGATCAAGTGTGGACTGATAGGGCAATAATTGTCTAGGTCGGATTTGTCCTGTTTACACGGGCGTGACATACATAGAATCATAGAATTTATAGTGCAGAAGGAGGCCATTCGGCCCATCGAGTCTGCACCAGCTCTTGGAAAGAGCACCCTACCCAAGGTCAACACCTCCACCCTATCCCCATAACCCAGTAACCCCACCCAACACTAAGGGCAATTTTGGACACTAAGGGCACTTTATCATGGCCAATCCACCTAACCTGCACATCTTTGGGCTGTGGGAGGAAACCGGAGCACCCGGAGGAAACCCACGCACACACGGGGAGGATGTGCAGACTCCGCACAGACAGTGACCCAAGCCGGAATCGAACCTGGGACCCTGGAGCTGTGAAGCTATTGTGCTAGCCACAATGCTACCGTGCTGCCCGATGGCCAACCTTCCACATTATTGGGTGGATGCCAGTGTTGGAGCTGTACTGGAACAGCTTGAACAGGGATGTGGAATTCAGGTTTGCAACACTACACCCAGAATGTTGTAAGGGACCAGAACCTTTGCTGTTGCGAGTGCACTCAACTGCTCCTTAATATCACATGGGGTGAATTGAATTGGCTCTTCTCTCCACCCACCATTGATACAATTTGAGGACTTGGCTCTCTTCTTCCTAAATTGCAAATACACAGTGATACTTTGTTCTGGCTATATCTTCACTGCACTGAAGTAAAGACCCTTTGAATAATCTCTCGCTCAAACTAGATTTTTTACCATTATCGCGAAAGTGTAATTTTTCAGCTCTTCAAAGTTTGTCCCTCCTACATTAAAAATGTTACAATCCTACAACCAAAGCTTAGTGTCACCTGATCACTACATCTTCTCCCTTGCTCTGTGTTAATCTAAAACTATCTGTTTCGATTACATTAATAAAGGTAGCTTTTAATAATAATCTTTATTGCCACAAGTAGGCTTACATTAACACTGCAATGAAGTTATTGTGAAAAGTCCCGAGCCGCCACATTCCGGCGCCTGTTCGGGTGCACAGAGGGAGAATTCAGAATGTCCAATTCACCTAACAAACACGACAGCGCAAACAGGGCCCGGACACGGCCTATTCTGGCCCCCAGAGGGGGCCAGCACGGCGCTGGAGTGGTTCACGCCGCTCCAGCGTCCTTACACGGCTCCAAATGGGCGCCGCGCCAACCCGCGCATGCGCAATTGGGGCAGCCCAATCCTGCGCATGCGCAGTTGGGCAGCGCCATCCTGTGCATGCGCGGGGAACGTCTTACGCACGCCGGCCCCTCACCAACATGGAGCCGGTGTTATGGGGCCACGCGCAGAAGGAGGTAGGCCCGGGGGGGGGAGAGGCTGGCCCCAGTGGGCCCCGATCGTGGGCCAGATCCCATCGGAGGCCATCCCGGTGAAGGAGCCCCCCCCCCCCCCCACAGGCCGCCCCCCCAGCGTTCCCGCTGAGTTCTCGCCGGCAGCGACCAGGGGTGGACGGCGCCAGCGGGAATCTGTCGTGTCATAGCGGCTGCTCGGCCCATCCGGGCTGGAGAATCGCCGCTCGCCGGTTCTCCAAGCGGCCCGGTGCGAATCGTGCGCCACTGGTTTCCGGGGGGTGGGAGAATCGCGTGAGGGGGTCAGGGCGGCATGGCGCGATTCACGTGGCGCCCCGGCGATTCTCCCACCCGGCCTGGGAGGGGAGAATAGCACCCATCTTTCGGGACTTGTGGGACGAAACCGGAGCACCCGGAGGAAACCCACGCAGACACAGGGAGAACTTGCAGACTCCACGCAGACAGTAACCCAAGCGGGAATCGAACCTGGGACCCTGGCACTGTGAAGCAACAGTGCTAACCACTGTGCTACCATGGTGCACAATTGACATTGCATTCCTGAATTAGAAAACAGAAAAATGCGGGATACCTGGACCCAGGATCCACTGCAAATCTGCATTGAGGCTGGGTTAACATTGCCCTGACATCCTTCAGCACTCACTGCCAAACCTCGTGCTACTGGACAGCAACCATTCCCATTGGAACCGTAGCCTAGAGATGAAATCAACTGGAGAAAGAAAAAAAAAAGAGGAACTTCCGAAGCTATAAGTTATGGTGACTGGATCATTATTGTTTGCTTTCTGCAACTGATTGCACATTTAAGCAAAGCCTGCAAGTTACCCATGTTACAATCCCAAAATATTTTTGTAACAGTAATAATATATGGGATACTGCCAGAGGAGTGGGAACAGTGGACTGGGAGTTCTGGGTTTGGCTCCGTCCACATTAATCTGTAGGCCGTGCTTTGCCTTCTTATTAAGTATATTTATTGTAGAGTAAATTAGATTACATGGTCACTTCATCTGTTCCAGAAACATAATTAATGACCTTGAAGGCCTCTTGCCCAGTTTAGGCTTTAGTATGGACACTACTGCTGTATTTCCTCATATTAGTGCTTATCCTCTCTGCCTGCCAATGTAGGATGCAAGATTTCTGCCATGACGAGAAGTTCTCAGTCATGGCAAAAATAGTGGCGATGCCCTCTCCACCACATGGAACTTCCTAATTTTGCTGTGATGGGATTGGGGACGGCGCACGTTTCACACATGCACTGTTTATGTGGGCAGATGGAAATTTAGGGCGTCAGCTGGCTCCACAGAAGTGGGGTTTTGGTAGACCAGGGCCGGGACTTTATTGTCCCCCCCAATGGCGGATCCCCCCAGCAGATGTGGTGGGCCATCTAAATTGCCATTTAATTTGGGAGTTATATTCTGTTGGACGAGAAGAGCTGTCAGACCCTGGCCCAGGAGTATGGAACTCAAAGTGTGTAGATTAGGGCAGGTATAACCAGCTCCGAATTTACAGATTAATTTGGATAGCCAGGGTCCTCCTTTGGATGTGGAACTGGGTCAACTTTGACAGAGGCCAGGAGCTCTTTGGAGTTGTTAAGCGTTGGCATAAATTTATATAAAAGGTGCACAAAGTCATTACCTGCCACGTTCATTGGAAGTGCCAACAGACCTGCCAAAATCAACTGTCAAAATGGTCAGAAGCATCTGTCAAAGGTGCCTGTCAAAGGAACCTGTCAGAGGGAGTTGTCAAGGAATTTAAAAGTCCTTCCCTTTAAATCTTTGAAAAGTATGTCCAGAGTGTTAAAAAAAAAGCATCACTTTACTCTGACTTTTGCTATAGGTCTGAGAGTTTTATTACAAAATTAGTGCTATATGACTTATTTAGCAACCATTCATTATCACAGTAGGGTGCCTGCTAGTTCACAAGCAATTCCAGACTCTTGTGATGCGAGACATTTGTTACATCCGTGGAGTACATAAGTCATGACTTGCCCTTTCTTTCACACTCCTCGCTTGACCGTACCATGGTTTTTTTAATCATTTAGAAGGAGGAAGGTATTAATTCAAAATCTGTGCTGAACCATTTACGTACTGATTGTGAAGAAAAGTCTGATAGGCTTTCTTAATTTTAACAAAAAAGGGTTAACTTTTATTGAGCTAAATACCCATCCGGTAAAGATATAAAGATTTTTTAAAAGGTAAACCAACTTCCTGACCTTTGCAACAGATACACAAGCATGCAAAATTAAAAGTTACATAGGAAGTTACTCTTTGATCAAATTAAAATGTACAGATAAAAGGCAAAAAATAGAGAGTTCACTGTATATGAGTCCATCACTGGTATCTACGGCTGAGACAGAGGACTGGACTCACCATCAGCGGGATCCTCTATTTTGTCAGCAGAACTCTCATGCCTGCAGATTTCCCAACAGCGTGGGAGTGCCCACAATGGGAAACCCCATTGGCCAGCTGCCGGGATGGAGAATCCCGCTGCCGGCGAGGGCATGGCGCACCAGAAAACGCGTGCAGCGGGATGGAGAATCCCACCCAGAATCTTTTTCACAGTTCCCTTGGAATTCCAGTGGAGTTAAGGTTGATGTAAACTACAATTTCTGGAGTCAGACCCTTTGAAACCATAATCTGACTTTTGAAAAAATTGATTGTACCTGAAGTCCTTTTAGATGGAATTCCTCTATCTCGGTGAATTGCTTCCAAAATGTATCAGACATAGGGCCTTGTATCAGACATCTTGTATCAAATGTATCAGACATAGAACACGCACGAACAGACTCAAAAACAGCTTCTTCCCCACTGTCACCAGACTCCTAAATGACCCTCTTATGGACTGATTTCATTAACACTACACCCTGTATGCTTCATCCGATGCCAGTGCTTTTGTAGTTACATTGTATATGTTGTGTTGCCCTATTATGTATTTTCTTTTATTCCCTTTTCTTCTCATGTACTTAATGATCTGTTGAGCTGCTCGCAGAAAAATACTTTTCACTGTACCTCGGTACACGTGACAATAAACAAATCCAATCCAATCCTTGAACTTGAGAAAGGGCAGCGAGATGGTGCTACTGTGCCATTTGCAGATTTTTTCGAGGCACTCATTTTTAGCAGCTTGGGTTTTGTACTAAAATACATTTCAAAAGTTATAATGGTCATGTGACCTTTCTCCCAATAGTGATTCCATAAGGGAATTGATTCGCTCATGTCTGGACCAGCCTTGGGTACTGTTATGGCCCAAGTGACTACTTTTTTATTGTCACTGCCATCGACTCCTGAAAGAAACATCTTCCATTTTAATGAGACAGGGAGAACACCTTCTATATAGCCATTGTCACAGTCGGCTTGCTGTCTACGCTTAAAAGGTAACTTTGTAGAAATGCAAATATGAGGGAGAGTACAATTTAATCAAATATTTGAAGGAATTCTTGACATCAGCAGGTGTGAAATCCCATAGGAGGTGGCCTTGGAATGTCTTAATTATAATCTACATTGGGACCCTCCAGAAACTGGCCAACCTGCAAACCAGGCATCAGGTGACCCGTGGCAGCCACCTTCAGTCATTGTCTGTGCTTGCTTTTGAAAAGTCCCTTTAAAGCAGCTGAATATTTATATATTTGACGAACTGATTAAATTAATGTTTCCTATCATACTTACATATGCTATATCATCGTGAAAATATGAATTCCAATACTTGTGTCGATAAGGAATTGTGCACTTGAATGAAATGTTTATTATTGTAAGGTTTTCCTTAGCTGAAGGAGTGTAAATGGGCTTTCATGAATGAGAGTGTTTTTTTCAATCTAGTGAAGTCTTCAATAGATGAAACAGAATAAAATTCCATAAAATAATGTTCTTTATTATATAGAATTTTATTCTACTTCATCTCTTCACAGGTCCTGAGGTCTGCTCATAGTGGGTGTTAGGTGGGTTGCATGTGTCATGACAAAGGGTGGTGGGTCAGGGTCATGGGTTTTCATATGTTGATAATAGGTTGAGGGTGGCTGGAAATGCCTCGGTAAGCATCTGAGCTATGAAGGCTCTTGGGGGTTTGGTCGAATGGCACAAGTTGGCATAGCACCTATAAATGGTCTTGTGGGGGGTGGGTGGGGCATAGATTGGCCTGGAAGATATGAGGGGTTATGGGGGAGGATGTGGAGTGAGGTTTGTTTGGATGGGGAATGGAGAGAATGTGGAGGTGTGGGTTGGAGGGATGATTTTTTAAAAATCTTTATTGTTAAACTTTGGACACTGTGCCAGAGCCCCGAGGCCAGCATTCAAGCCAGTCTCCCTCCACATTCGTCATCCTCAGTTCTTCCTGTGGTGCCCGCCATATAATCCAACCCATTCTGGCTATCCAAACAAAGTTCAGGCTAGCTCTTATCTGGTCCAATCTGCACACTTTGCATTCCACACTCCAGGCCTTCCAAAATCCTACTTCAGTGGAGGCAGTTGATGATTTAACTGGCCAGCTGCTTTCATAGCCCACGCATGGGCAAAACATGCTCTGCCTCCAGTCACACCCCTTCAAAAATGGGAGATGCCGTATTCAGGGGCAGCCCGTGGTATTGTTTTGGGTATGTCCACATATTTTTGGTCCAAAATCTGGACATTAAGAGCTTTATTTTATACAACTTAATTTTATCTCTTGTCTTCATGGTCCTGAGGTCTGACCATGGTGGATACACGATGAGTTGGCATGACCTTTGTAAAATCCAAAGGGGCAGCACGGTGGCGCAGTGGGTTAGCCCTACAGCTTCATGGCACCGAGGTCTCAGGCTCGATGCCAGCTCTGGGTCACTGTCCATGTGGAGTTTGCACATTCTCCCCGTGTTTGCATGGGTTTCACCCCCACAACCCAAAGATGTGCAGGCTAGGTGGATTGGCCACGATAAATTGACCCATAATTGGAAAACATGAATTGGGTACTCAAAATTTTTTTTTTAAAGATCCAAAGGATGGTGGGGGCATATGTTGGCACTATGTTCGCATAAGAGCAATAAATGGTCTAAGGGATGGATGAAATAATAATAATAATCCTTATTGTCACAAGTAGGCTAACATTGCAATGACATTACTGTGAAAAGCTCTTAGTCGCCACATTCCAGTGCCTGTTCGGGTATACAGAGGGAGAATTCAGAATGTCCAAATTACCTAACAGCACGTCTTTCAGGACTAGTGGGAGCAAACCGGAGCACCCATTGGAAACCCTCACAGACACGGGAAGAACATGCAGACTCTGCACATACAGTAACCCAGCCGGGAATCGAACCTGGGACCCTGGCACTGTGAAGCGACAGTGCTAAGGACATAGTTGACATAGGGACTATAAAGAGACTGTATGGAGGGCACAGTTTGGCATGGAAGGTATAAGAAGTTATGGGTAGCAGATGGAAGTATGAGTGAATGGGAAGTATGGGGTGGCATGGTGGCACAGTGGTTAGCACTGTTGCCTCACAGCTTCAGGGACCCGAGCTCCGGCCTCGGGTAACTGTGTGGGGTTTGCACTTTCTCCCCGTGTCTGTGTGGGTTTCCTCCGGGTGATCCGGTTTCCTCTCACAGTCCAAAGATGTGAAGGTTAGGTGGGTTGACTATGTTAAATTGTCCCTTAGTATAACCAAAAGGTTAGGTGGGGTTGGGTTACGGGAATAGGGTGGAGTCTTGGGCTTAAGTGGGGTGCCCTTTCCAAAGGCAGGTGCAAACCCGATGGGCCAAATGGCCTCCTTCTGCACTGTAAAGTCTATGATTCTATGAAATGGCATGGGTTGGCGTAGATGGAGAATGTGTGCGATGAAGGGGTGAGGGCTAGAGGGATGTTTCATGTTTTAATCTTTATTTTTTAAAGAGGCCAACACCCTCTCATTCTTTCTTGCATTCTTTCACGAGATATGGGCATCAATGGCTATCCATAATTGCCCTCAAAAATAATGGTAAACTGACATCTTGAACTGCTGCAGTCCGTGTCGTGTAGGTACACGCACTGTGCTGTTAGGAAGGGATTCCTAAATTTTGACTCAGTGAGACTAAAGGCACAGCGATAAGTCAGTATGTGAATGGCTTTGAGGGGAGCTTGCAAGTGGTGGTGTTCCCATTCATCTGCTGCCCTTGTCCTTTGAGGTGGTAGCGGTCACAGTTTTGAAGGTGCTGTCAAATGATCCTTGGTGAATTGCTGCAATGCATAAAGTAGATAATACAAACTGCTGCCACTGTGCACAGTGGTGGAGGGAGTGAATGTCAAAGGAGGTGTATGGGGTGTCAATCAAGCGGGCTGCTTTGTCTTGGATGGTGTCCGGTGTTGCTGGGGTTGCACTCATCCAGGCAAGTGGAGAGTATCCCATTTCACTCCTGACTTGTGCCTTGTAGATGGTGGACAGGCTTTGGGGAGACAGAAGGTCAGTTACACACTGCAGAATGCCCAGCCTCTGACCTGTTCTTGTAACCACTGTATTCATTTGGTGGGTCCAGTTCAGTGTATGGTCAATGAGAACTCCAGGGTGGTGATAAAGTGAAGCCAGGATTATGTTCACAAGGTTCCATCATTGAGGTGACTGTAATGTCATGAGTGCACTGAGTCAGTAAATTTTGACATTTTGCTTCTCCTACTGAAAAGTCATTGGGCAGGATTCTCCGTTGGCCGATGCCGAAACCGGGAAAGGCGATTAGGTAGCGAATAGGTTCCGACGCCAAAAATGCAGCAGGCGCTGATTTGAAGCCAAATCGCAAGTTTCCATTTATTTGATTTGAATTGATTTATTGTTACATGTACCGAAGTACAGTGAAAAGTATTTTTCTGCAGCCAAGGGAACGTACACAGTACGTACATAGTAGACACGAAAGAATAATCGACAGAGTACGTTGACAAATAGTGCATTGACAAACAGTGATTTGTTACAGTGCGGAACAAGAGGCCAAACAAAGCAAATACACGAGCAAGAGCATAGGATGTCGTGAATAGTAAGGGAAAGTCGTTGAGGAGTCCAGTAACTGTGGGGAAAAGCTGTTCCTATGTCTGGATGTGCGGGTCTTCAGACTTCTGTATCTTCTGCCTGATGGAAGGGTCTGGAAGAAGGTAAAGCCTGGGTGGGAGGGGTCTCTGATAATGCAGTCTGCCTTCCTGAGGCAGCGGGAGGTGTATACAGAATCAATGTGAGGGTGGCAAGCTTGTGTGATGCGTTGGGCTGAGTTCACCACACTCTGCAGTTTCTTGCGTTCTTGGGCCGAGCAGATGCCATACCCAGCTGTGATGCAGTCAGATAGGATGCTCTCTATGGCACATCTGTAAAAGTTTCTGAAAGTAGATGCAGACATGCCAAATTTCTTTAACTTCCGTAGGAAATAGAGACGTTGTTGGGCTTTCTTGACTGTTGCATCAACGTGAGTGGACCAGGACAGACTGTTGGTGATGGTGACCCCCAGGAACTTAAAGCTATCGACTATCTCCACTTTGGAGCCATTGTTGCAGACGGGAGTGTGTGTCGTGCTGCGCTTCCTGAAGTCGATGATCAGTTCCTTGGTCTTTCCGACATTTAGAGAGAGGTTTTTTTCAGTACACCATGCAACCAAATGATCTATCTCCCTTCTGTAGTCTGATTCGTCGTTGTTTGAGATACAACTCACCACAGTCGTATCAATCGCAAACCTATAGATTGAGTTGGAGTTAAATCTTGCCACATAGTCGTGTGTGTACAGGGAGTACAGTAGAGGACTGAGCACACATCCTTGCGGGGCCCCGGTGTTGAGGAATATTGTGGAGAAGGTGCTGTTGCCTATCCTGACAAATTGCGGTCTGTTGGCGAGGAAGTCACAGATTGCGGTATGTTGGTGAGGAAGTCACCTCGACAGTGGCATCAATGCGTTCCAGAACGCATGTACAGTAAACACCATTTGCATGTCATTTGTGGGCCTGACCCGGTATTCCCCGGGGCCTGCACGATACTCCACCTCCGATGGGCCGAGTTCCCGACGGCGCAATTCACACGCTTGTAAAAATCATGAAAGCGGCATGGTGGCTGCTGAGGGAGAGAGTGGGTATGGAAAGTGACCAACATCGCATCGTGTGTTGACAGTTGTTCTGCTGCCCGGGGGGCTGCTGCCAGGGCCAGGGGGGTGGGGGGGGGGAGTAGCGGGGGTGGCCAGGAGGTAGGCTGTGGGGTCGAAGTGGACAGGCACCATTGCCGCAGCCGGCAAGGCAGCCATGCAGCTGTACACGCTGCTGACAGCTCACTGTGAACTTCAGGCCACAGGTCGTATGGATGTTCCCCGAGGGCATCCCCCAAGGTGCCCTCTGGCCCCAGCCAACCCATCGGCTGTATGATCTTGTTGGCTGGGATGGGTTTGTGTGTATTATGTACATGCAACTGCAGCTTGTCAGCCTCCTGAGGGTCAATCATGGACCCGGTGAATCCCGCACCATTTATCATTGGAATTGATTGTGTTCCACGCGGCACCGGTGCTAGCCCCTTAATAGTAGCGGAATCGGTCCAGGTGTGGCGGCAGTTTTTCTGTCGTGAAAGTCCACAAATTCTCCGTTGGCGTCAACACTGCCTCAGAAACGTAGAATCCCGCTATGTGGTAAAATATGTTATGGAGGAGAGCTAAACCAGAATCCATGTTGATCGTGAAATTCCTCTATTAAATTTTTGTAACCAGTTTAAATAGGGGCTTCTGCTACTGTCTTTTTTGGCCCTGTGTATAGTTTAAGGTTGTCAGTTTAACCCAGGTCACATTTTAATACTTTTAGTTGTAATAATCTCTCCGTTATATCTCATTCCTTTTAAAAACGCTCGCTCTCTCTGTTATAAAGTGCACAGGCCCCAATCACGCGACACTTTCTATATCTCTTCACCGTCACATGATAAATGGCCGATTCCCAAGAGCAGTACACTGATGAAGATGGAGTAGATACAAATAAGGAAACATGAACCAAATATTAATTTACAAGAAAACTAATATTGAGTTTTTCCCCTGTTAAATTGGCCCCAGACAGGCCAGCTAATACCCACTCAAAGTAATGTGAATTCCTGAAATTCTTACGGGGAAAAGAGCTAAAGGCTTAATATTAAAATAATAAGCACTGGTTCAATACTGCTGCCCTGCAATGTGAAGTGTTAGGAAATGAATGACATTGTGTAGCATTTTCGAACTGAGGGAGGGTTTAGAAGGCTCAAGCAGCATGTCCAAATCCTTCCTTGGCGTCCCATTCCCAACTCCCATAATGCCGCCCCATCCCAATCCCACCCCACCCCAATCCCCTCCCCACCCCAATAAGTGCCATAAAAAGGGTAATAGTATTTTCAAATTATGGCAAAATATATATATTTTTTAATGTTTATTTTGCTGTTGAACAAGCAGGGAGTGCTGTTAAAATGATGCACAGTATTGATACTCGGTTGAATTGGTTGCTCAGCTGGACTTGAGTCAGTGTTTGTTTTTCCTCCAATTACTGAGTCAGTGAAACCCTGTCTCCTTTCCGTCCAAATCTTTTTGCTGTTCCCCATCCCTGTCCATCACACACAGCAGGCACGGGGAAACAAGCTTCTTAGAAATAGGATGACAAGACTGAGGCACCAAATTCCCTACCCGCATGCTCGTTAACCAAAACCCCTTGTTCAAAGCAGCCTTTTGTTTACTCCTTCTGCACTGTAGGAATCCTGTGGATTCTATGGGGTCCAAACAAGCGAGAACGGAAAATTCAGCGCTCCAGCCAAATCTCATTTCAGCGGCACCGGGAAATCCCAGCTGCGATCAAGGATGGAAAATATCGGGCATGCCGGTTGATTGGATGAAATGAATTGGAAGATCTAGTCAACGGAGAATTCCACTGGTCATCTCCCAACTAATGCAACACTCCCTTATGACTGTTTGTGCTCACGTGTCTGGAGTAGGAATTGAACCCTGTTACCCGCTGATGAAGAGGCAAGAGGGCTGATGAGGAGGAAGCGTGCCAGCAACGATTTTAAATGTTCTCAACAGCAAGATCCTGGATCGCACACCAATCCGCCCAATTATATTGAAACTGCATGTATGCGACGTACCCTCTGTTTGACCTGTAATGACTTCATCCTAGTTACTTGCCCTGTAAAAGCTATTTTAATTTTATGGCAGTAACTTTGGTTACTAATGGGCCAGTAAAATAGCCCCAGAATTCGTAAGCAGGATATTGAAAGGTGGATAATACAGCTGCCATCAGAGTGTGGCTAATGCCTGTAAATAACCTCATAAAAAATGGAGCTGCGTGCACCCAGCTGGACTGTTAGAGTTTGCCTCAGAGCCCGAGTTAGGGATGGGGTGGGGACGGAGAAAGATCAGCCAAGATTCTTGTTCTTTCATGTACTAGTGTGGATTCAATGCTGAATGGGCGAATATGCACATATGGGTATATAGAAATTAAAGCCCTAAATTAACCTATTCAGCTGATCATGGTTCTGCAAGTGCTACCCACACAAACTGTAAACGCATTTTCCCAATTCGTTTTAATATTCCTATCTGTATTTATCCGATTCCATCTCAAGTGTTTAACTGACTTCTTCAATCGATATGCGTGCCAATAAATCTCTTATTCCAACAGCCAGTTCCATGAAATATAAATCTCCTAATCCCCCCAACTAGATTTGCAGCAAAGGTCAGACACCTATACCTATTTAGTGCCCACTCACGGGACAGTGGATACAATCCCACACTGCTGGCCCCCTCACAACCTATTCAAATCTTTAGCACATGTCAAGTGAGGACTGGATTGGGTTTGACTGCGACGCCTACACAGTTAAAGAGCTTGCCAAACTTCATGGTCTAAACTGACAAATATGGGCATTCCACAAAGGGTACAAACTCGCTGCCCTCCTCACTGTATCTTCCTGAAGGAACCAGCTATCAGGTTGGGAGCCGAGAGGTCGGTCGGGCCGAGGGGAGTTGGGGGCGCTGGAAGGAGATGGAAGGAGAAAGATCATTCTGCCGGGGGCTCAGATGGAAGTTATTAAGAACAGGCCTCACTTCTCAATGTGAAGGAAGGGTCCAATCACTTCTGGCCTGACTGTTTCAAAGTCAAAGAACCTGCAGTGATAACAATCCTCTTTGGCCACTGAGAGACACTGCGGAATTTATGTGGGATTTATGAAATACATGTGCAGGGAAACTGGTGGCATGTTTATGATTAAAGTCCTATTATGTGAATTTTAATATGGAATTTTTGTGGCAGTGTGCAGAGACACAATAGACTGTAACAAATTAAATTTATCCAATTGGGTGGAAATAGTACAACCATTTTTGGCTCACAATATTAGAATTTATTCTGTGTTCGTCCAGGAACGGGTGCCATTTTATGCAGCCAGTCTAGTCAAGGATTGTAGAATTAGGTGTAGAGTGAAGTTCTCTCCACTCTCCCCCAACAATGTGCCTCCTGCCACACCCTTTTGACAATTCTCCATTTCCTACCTCGATCATCCTGTGTCCTTACAATGCAAAAAACCTGGCCCAGGAAGAAAGTGATTGAAACGGCCCCAAACTCATTTTGCCTTGAACAGCACAGGCAGGGGGCTTTCATCCCTTATTCCCGAGAATAGATTTGGACCCAGGTCCAAAAGGTTATTTGATCGACCACTCCATCCAGTCCCATTGAGCGTTTTCACAATCTAGTTTACATTGATTAATTTCTACAGTGAGGAAGACATTTTGATGAGGAAAGGGAGTTTGCCTTCTCCGACAATCTTTCTTACACCAACCCCACAGGAAGAGATCAGGGGCGAGATTCTCCGACCCCCCGCCGGGTCGGAGAATTCTCCGGTTGCCGAATTCTCCGGCACCGGAGATTCGGCGGGGGCGGGAATCGTGTCGCGACAGTTGGCGGGCCCCCCCCCCCCGCAATTCTCTGGCCCAGATGGGCCAAAGTCCAGCTGCTAGAATGCGTGTCCCGCCGGCGTGGATTGAACCACCTCTCTTACCGGCGGGACAAGGCGGCGCGGGCAGGCTCCGGGGTCCTGGGGGGGGGGGGCGCGGGGCGATCTGGCCCCGGGGGGTGCCCCCACGGTGGCCTGGCCCGCAATCGGGGCCCACCAATCCGCGGGCGGGCCTGTGCCGTGGGGGCACTCTTTTCCTTCCGCCTTCGCCACGGTCTCCACCATGGCGGAGGCGGAAGAGACTCCCTCCACAGCGCATGCGCGGGATGCCGTGAGCGGCCGCTAATGCTCCCGCGCATGCGCCGCCCAGAGATGTCATTTCCGCGCCAGCTGGCGGGGCACCAAAGGCCTTTTCCGCCAGCTGGCAGGGTGGAAATCAGTCCGGCGCGGGCCTAGCCCCTCAAGGTTAGGGCTTGGCCCCCCAAGATGCGGAGGATTCCGCACCTTTGGGGCGGCCCGACGCTGGAGTGGTTCCTGCCACTCCATTACGCCGGAACCCCCCGCCCCACCGGGTAGGGGAAAATCCCGCCCCAGATTCTGATTTCTTAACTGACAATTGGTTTTGTGTTCAGTTCTTGGTGTTTATGATTGACATGTTTCAAGATCGTGAAGGGTGCAGATGGAGTTGACTGGAAGAAACTGTTCCCATTCACAGAAAGATCCTGAATCAGAAGGCACCAGTTTCAGGTGATTGGCAAGAGAAGCAACAGCGACTTGAGGAAATACCTTTTTCTTCTTCAGTGCAGCGGGTTGTTAGGATCTGGAATGCCCGGCCTGACAGTGTGCTGAAGGCAGACTCAATCGTGGATTTCAAGGGGGATTTGGACAATCATCTGAAGAAAAAAGACTTGCAAAGCTATGGGTAAGATTAGGAGAGAGGGACAAGGTGAGCTGCTCTCGTCGAGAGCCAAGACGGATGTCCACATATGTGCCGGTTAGGTGGATTGGCCATGCTAAATTGCCCCTTAGTGTCCAAATATATGCAGGTTAGGTGGGATTATGGGGTTACGGGGATAAGGTGGGAGAGCGCACCTAGGCAGAGTGCTCTTTTGGTACAGACTCAATGGGTCGAATGGCCTCTTGCTACACTAAGGAATTCTATGGTTCTATGATACCAATGGCCGAATGACCTCCCTCTGTGCTGAAACCATTCTATGATTCTATGTTTGCAATGATTTCGAAGGATAATGGCTTCCATGGTAAGGTATAGAACCATCTCCCCCCCTCGCTTGGTACTTAGGACCAACATATTCATGGTGGGTTGGTGGGGAGGGGTGGGAATGGGTTGAAAACCTCTGATCCATTTTGGATCAGCTCAGTGGTTTTGAGGTTCATCCCTAGGAAGCCAATAGCACAGTCAAAGGAAAGATGAGGCAAGGTTCTCAATAGAATTTGGAGTTCATGAAATAAATAATTCCCAAAAAATCCAAACTTAAATTGACTTAATTTAGAGAGAGTTAAATTTCCTTCTTAAGATTGAATGGATTCATGACTTGATCGCCTTATCTGAAGGATTCCACTGAATTGTGCCAAGGAATCAGAATTCAGATTAATTTGGGTTCACCAAACTCCATGCTAATTACTTAAACCAACTTTTGCCTTGGCTCCTTTTGAAAGCACCTTGGTTCTTAAGGCCGTTCATTTGGCTCATTTCATCTGTGCCAGTGATTTGCTACAAAAACATCTGAAATTAATCTCACTTTTGAATATCTAAACACTCAAGAACAACGAATCCACAGTGGATATCCGATTGACTCCTTTGGCATACCTTTGCTGGGAAAATATCAATTTGAACACTGTTATCATGAACGGAATGGGTGTGCTCTCTTAAATCCTATGATCAGTCTGCTTTGTAGGGAAAGAAGTGTATGTTTTCTTACCTTAGGCGTGTGCCTTCCAATTAAATAATCCAGCAGCAAGCTAGTGTTAGTTTAAACATAAAGTTTGTTTATTCTCACACACTTACTCCGAATTAAATGCAATTAAATGAATTGTCAGAGTCGCTCATTCTCTTACACATGCACAGTCCACAACCAAAGACTACATAAAGATAAAGGGTATGTACTTTTGCAGATTATAGGCATCTCAGTCCCTGGTTTACGAGCCATGGTATCCCACATGACAGGCATGCCTGTAGTTTCTTGGAAGGATTTGATACTTTAAGGTTGAAGGTAGGGTCTTGTAAAGTGAAGGGTTTCCAGGAGGTTGTGAGCTTTCTTGTAGTCGAGTAGCTAGGAGGTTGGCTCTCAGGTTCGCGTTAAACAGAAACAGGTTGGTGAGGGTGGGAGCGTGATTCCTTCTCTTTGTTGGAATCTGCTGCTTTCAAGATTATGCTGTTTATTACCTTGGCTGCTGGATGAATTGCAGTTAGTCCATGGCCTGGCATTCTGACCTGATTAACGGCAAACAATTCTTGGCTGATTTTAAATCAGACATGCTCACATGTAGCTTTTACCATCCAAGACAGAGCAGCCCGCTTAATTGGCACTCTATCTACCACCGACATAGAGTGGCAGCAGTGTACACCATCTCCAAGATGCACTACAACAACTCACAAAGGCTCCTTTGACGCACCTCCCAAACCTGTGACCTCTACTTCTAGAAATCCAAGGGCAGCATATGCATGAGAACACCATAGCCTGAACGTTTCCCTTCAAGCGACACACCATCCAGACGTAGAGTATATTGCGGTTCCTTTACTATCGCTGGGTCAAAACCCTGGTATTCCCTTCCTAACAGCACTATAGGTGTACCTACACCACATGGGCTGCAGCGGTTCAAGAAGGCAGCTCATCGGCACCTTCTCAAGGGCAATTAGGGATGGGTAATAATTGCTGGCCTAGCTAGCGACGCCTAACTCCCTTGAATAGATAAAAAGAACTGGCATTTCTCTGATCTGATTGTCCCTCAGTCGTCTCCTGTGCTACAAACCCAGTTATCTCCTGCCCCTCACAGGGAGGGAAGGACAGTTAGGAGATTAAAACGAGATGAGAGGAACATTCAATGGACCTTTAAAAAAATTTCAAAACAGTTTCTGAATTTCATGCCTATTTCTATGCAGCTGGAATAATTAACCCATCAGGATGATATGTGACCCTCCTGAACCATCTGGAAAAGCATAAATTATGTCCTGATTGTTAAACCGAGCACGGTGTCCTCAAGTTGTCAAACAACACCATTGAGAATTTAATAAAAATGCAGCAAAGTAGTTTGGAGCCCCCATAATTCCCATTGATTAATCATTATTTTAATGTATTTAAACAGATTGAGGTTTATTAAATATGAGCTGATTAGCTATATTAAACAGTTTCATTTTATTAATGTTAGATATGGAAAAAAATTCTTTCTTTTTTTAAATCAAGAGGCATTGCAACTTACCAGAAGCATGATTCACAGGATGAAAACTCATTTTCATTCTAAAACATCTGGAAATAGTGCATTTCCTCAGTATGGGACTGAATTGTGCAGATTAGGAATGGTCTATGATAGGCACAAATCCTATGCTGAGATGGCTGATTTCAATGGGATGGAGCTCACACTAGGCTGGGAGGTGGATGGTGGTGGTGGGGAAGAGGGGGAAGGTGTAGTATGAAAGTCTGGTGCATTAAGGGGTAACGTCGGGTTGGGTACAGTAACGCCCTCATATTGATGTAAGAGAACACATGACCGATACCTAGGGGTCAGTGCAGTATTGGTCAGAGCCATGTGTAGAAACAAGCATGGAGATAGCCCCTAGCTTGGACATTTACTGTACCTCCATATGTAGTTTCCAGTTGGGGGAGTCAGTCAGCTCAGTTGGCTGGGCTGCTCGTTTGTGACGTCAACAGCGTGGGTTCAATTCCCGTACTGGCTGAGGTTATCCATGAAGCCTTCTCAACCTTGTCCTTTGTCTGAGGTATGGTGATCCTCAGGTTAAATCACCACCAGTCAGCTCTCTTTCAAAAGGTGAGAACAGCCTGTGGTCCTTGGGGGCTATGGCGATTTTCACTTTCTCTTTCATTTTCTGGTAGTTAATCAATACTTACTGTTGAACTACCTAAGACTAAAAAGTGCCAACTACGTCCACGTGTTCTGGGCATGCCCCAGACCTGTTGGGTTCTGGACAGCCTTCTTTGAGGCAATGTCAAAGATTGTGAGGGTGAGCTTGGAGCCGTGCCCAAAAGTGACAGTCTTCGGGTATCAGACCAGCCAGAACTGTTAAGACGTTTAGCTGCTGTTGTATAAAGAGACAAAGATTCTTTTCCTTTACTCAAACACTTTTATTTCACTTCAACAGACTCTGCACAAAACACTATCTTCACATCACCTGACCCAAAGGCCACCTGAAGCCTCTTTAAATATCAGTGTCAATTATTGGATACTTAACATAAATTAACTAATTGGAATGTCTCTCAACCCATTACTTAAGAAGAACTATTCATGGGGAAGAGGGCCGATGCTGCAGCCTTTGCTTCTCTAACCACTGCTGGAGAATCTTGCTTGGCTGGCGATCAGTAGCGCCACCCACAGCTGCAGACTGGCTGGCAGACCTATCAGAATTTCTCCGCCTGGAGAAGATCAAGTTCACCATCCAAGGGTCAGAGGATGGCTTCCACAAAGTGTGGAGGCCATTCACCAACTTGTTCCAGGACCTGTTTGTAGCTAATGGAACGGGTGGGAGGGAGGGAATGCGCCTGAGCCAACAGGACTATAGGGAGCAGATATGAAATGGAGAGGGGGAGGGGGGCTACCAGAAAAAGGAGGGGGAGGCCAGAAAATAACTGACACAGAGGCCAAAGAGTGTAGAACAAGAACACAGGAAAAGGAACCCCCAAGGGAAGGCCGAAAACAGGATAGGGAGAGAATGGGAAAAAGGGGGGAAGGCCAAATAACAAAAGGGGGGGGGGCATTGCCCACCTGTAAATAACGAATAACCACCCACTATACCGTGAAGGGCCCAGGAAAGGACTCTGAAATGAGTGAATGGGGTGGGGGAGCGGGACCGACATAAAGGAAATTGATATTTTCATTGTAATCGGCACAATTACCCTTACTGCTTGTACAGTGTATAATATGTAAAAATAACTTCAATTAAAACATTTTTAAAGAAAGACTACAAATACCTGAATAAGACCGGCTGAACGACACCCAACACCTTGCAACAGGGGCGGAATAATCAATCACGATGGATGTTTAGCACAGGGCTAAATCGCTGGCTTTGAAAGCAGACCAAGGCAGGCCAGCAGCACGGTTCAATTCCCGTAACAGCCTCCTCGAACAGGTGCCGGAATGTGGCGACTAGGGGCTTTTCACAGTAACTTCATTGAAGCCTACTTGTGACAATAAGCGATTTTCATTTCATTCCATTTTCAATAAAAACAGAAAATGTTGAAAAAATTCATCACATCTGGCAGCATCAGTGAAGGGTGAAACTGAGTTAATGGGCAAGATTCCGCTCCCACCACCCTTCTCCCGCTGTGTAAAGCATGTCTTGCAGCGGTGAAGGGGGCTCGCAATTGGACGACAGTGAGATCTTCCAGTCCAGCCGCTATCAACAGAGCTTCCCATAGTTTGTACCCTCCGCTACCAGGGAACCCACAATGGTGGGGGTGGCGGGGGCTGCCGTTAACGGGGGAAGATGTCACCAGCGAGAAGGGTCAGAAAATACCACCAAACATTTTTAAATGTTTTTCCCACGTTTTTTGTTTTATTTCAGATTTCCATCATCTTCTATGATTACCACGCGGTTGCAAATGATGGCAACCATTTTACCAACAAGAATGCCCAATCGACAATAGGATCGAAAAGAAGCTGATCTAGTTTTAATTGAGGACGTTGGTGTTTTCCACTTTCTTTCAATTGCTGAAACATTGGAAAAGGGTCTCAGTTCTTGAAGTATTTATTCTCAGAATGTGGAAGATGCAGGAAGGGCTGGCGTCTATTGGCTAGCTCTGGTTGCTTTGGCAAGACTGCAGTCGGCCTTCTCCTGGAACTACAGCTCGACTGCCATTGATGGAAGGTTAGAAATCCCAGGATACTGTTTAGTGCCCATGAAGGAATGGCATCAAAAGCTTTGCGCAGCTGGTTACACTTTTGTTCAGGTGTTCTGCCAAAGTTATCATAGTAAATGAGGAGAACGCTAAGGAACTTATGTTGGATGAAGGGATTTGAGGAGAAATGAAATGAAAAATTAAAATCACTTATTGTCACAACTAGGCTTCAATGAAGTTACTGTGAAAAAGCGCCTAGTCGCCACATTCCGGCGCCTGTTCGGGGAGACTGGTACGGGAATTAAACCCGCGTGCTGGCCTTGGTTTGCTTTACAAGTCAACTATTTAGCCCACTGTGCTAAACCAGCCTCAAGAATGAAAGGTTGGAGGAGACTAGGGGGCCAATAGGACTTTTCTAATTCCTTAGATCATTGCGTTAACAGAAAGACTTGCACTCGGTGCCTTCTCGGGTCTGACAAGGTGTCCCAAAACACTTCACGTACAATTACTTACTTCTCAATACAGTCTCTGTGATATTCTTGAATTATTCACAGTTGTTTCTCATAATCTTTCACCAGATAAATAATCAGTCATTTTGTTTCTGAAGGTATCAGTTCAGGGAGGAATGTTACAGAGCTACAGCGTGGCGACAACCATTCAGCCAAAATAAGGTCCGCATTTGTATCATCTGTGCCAGCAAACACAGAATGTAAGGCTGAATGATTGTCTCCACGCTGTAGCTCTCCAGGCATTTTCTGAGGAGGTCAGCAAAGTGCCCAGGACAACATTCCTCCCTGAACTGATATCTTCAGAAACAAAATGACTGATTATTTATCTGGTGAAAGATTATGAGAAACAACTGTGAATAATTCAAGAATATCACGGAGACTGTATTGGGCAGTAATTAATTGTACGTGAAGTGTTTTGGTAAATCACATTTACCTGCCTTGTTCTCATACCCTTTCATCCCCCATCCAATCCAGTTTTGAATGGTGACACAAGAAGGCTAATTAACCAGAGCTGGTTTGAGTAGGTCTGAGGGGGGTGTTATGGGCGAGGCGTTTTCAGAACCCCAAAATGTATCATGGAGTTCAGCCAACCTCTCCATTTAATGGATTTGTTGCTTTTCCTAGCACACAGCTTTTTTCCTAGGTGTGATATTACAATTATGGACACGTGGGTTTTTAAACACAAAATACTGTTTATTCCATGAACTCAAATTAACATCTTAAATGAACATTGGATCTCTTAACACCCCTTACTTCAAAGATAACTCAGAAAATATTGCAACAGTAAATAATTCCTTAAAATGTTCCTTCAAACTTCCAAAAGACTTAACACCTTTAAACAAAATTGCATCAGGTCAAAGGCTTTATTTTAAATCACCCAAATGATCCAAAGATAGTCTTTCATGGCAGAGATCACAGCTCCCTGCAAAACACAGACACACACAACCTGCTTTCTCCAACTGCAAAACTAAACCTGCAAAACAAACTGCAAAATGGCTGAGCTCCACCCACTCTATGACATCACTGTTTTCTTAAAGGTACATTGCTTAAACATCCAGTTCTTAAAGGCACTCTCGCATGACACCCCATAGACCTGCAATTTTCTTTTTCTTCAGATAATTCTCCAAATCCCTTTTGAAAGCCATCGGTTGATTCCACCTCTATTGCAGTGCCGGGCATTGCATTCCAGTTCCTAACCACTCGCTGTATAAGAAACGTCTTCCTCATATTGCATTTGGTTATTTTGCTAATCACCTTAAATCAGTATTATCTGTTTTTCAATTCTCCCACTCATAGGGACAAATTCTCTATCTACTCTGCCCAGGCCCTTCATGACAGTGGTTGCGCCTCTATCAGATATCCATAAAACATTCTCTTCTCTAACAATTCTTATAGATTGTGGACAGATTTTGGGAGGTCAGCAGGTGAGTTACCATTGCAGAATTCCCAGCCTCTGACCTGCTCTTATCGCCACAGTATCTATTTGGCTCATCCAGCTCAGTTTCTGGTTAATGGTAACCTCCGGGTGGCAGGACCCTTAAACATGTCCACAACATTTGAGAGAAGAGGCTTCTCCTCATCTCCATCTTTAAATGGGGGACCCCTTGGGCTGGATTCTCAACACCCTTGTGCCGAACTCGCGGCTGGCGCGGAGGTGGAGAATCCATGTTCCCGCAAGAAATGGGACCGGCTCCGAAAGAGCACTCCACCTAGGTCCGCCCTGTCCCTGTAACCCCGCGCATTGATTATCGCCAATCCACCTAATGTGAACATCTTTGGGCTGTGGGAGAAAACCGGAGCAAACCCATGCAGACACGGGGAGAAAGTGTAAACTCCACACAGACAGTCACCCAAGGCCGGAATCAGACCAGGTCCCCAATCAATCAATCAAACCACTGTGCCGCCATGGGACAGTGAAGCAACTTTTCAGTCTGTTAGTGTATGAGTGTCTGAGTGAATGGGTAAGTGACTGGCCAAATGTATAGGTTGGTAAGCAGGTAGGGTGGGTGAGGTAAGGTGCTGGGGGGGCAATGGGTGGGTTAAGGAGAAAGGGTGGCAGCTGGGTAGGTTGGTACAGTGGCAGGTGGGTAGGGGGCAGGTGGATAAGTCGGTAGGGTGGCAGGTGTAAAGAGTGGCAGCTGGGTAAGATGGTAGGTGGGTAGGATGGCAGACATGTAGGATGGCAGGTGGGTAGGAAGGTGAGGTTGGGTCAGGTCAGGTTGGGAGCATGTCAAGGGTCACGAGTGACAGCGTTGGAAATGCAGGTCCCTTTAAGACTAACTTCAGACTGAATTGAGAGTCGGTGATGCTCATTGAAGCTTGCATTTAAGAGCTGGATTTTTCTGTCCCTTCTGGACAGAGTAACTATACAGCTGGGGGCTTTTGCATAGAGTAACTATCCAGCCATTCGGCCCATCAAGTCTGCTCCACCGTTTAATGAGATCATGGCTGATCTGATATAATCCTCAACTCCACTTTCCTGCCATATTACCATAACCTTTGATTCTCTTGCTGTTTAAAAATCTGTCTAATCTTAGTCTTTGAACATACTTAACGACCCAGTCTCTACAGCTCTCTGCGGTAAACAATTCCAGTTTCACTACCCTCAGTGGGAAGAAATTCCTCCTCATCTCTAAGGGCGACACCTTGCTCTTTGATAATGCCCTCTGGAGACTGGCAAAGCACTCAGAGAAATGATGCAAATGAACAGAGTTTCCCTCCAAACCCTCCTCCCCCCCTCCCCCATCTTTGCCATCAACCTCCCCAAAACCTCACCTCTTCAAGTCATGCCATGGTCAAGTGATTCTGGTGGCTTGAAAGACCTTTAGAACCCAGAGAGTCCAGATCATGAACATTCCTAGCAGGGCTATCATCAGGAGCAGCATGGAAGAAGGGTTCAATGGTGATCATCGTAAGACCAGCATCAATACATGGTCCAGGCTATGCTGACATTTGGCATATATGGATGGAGGACATTCACCTTGCGAAGTGCCGAATCACAAATGAGATCAAATAAGTAATTGTGGTTGATGGTGTGAGGAAAAAATGACCATGACTGGATGGAAGAACAACTGATAACAAAACAAAGGGCCAAGAGGGTGCTAGAAATACTCTCATTGGACACCATTAACTCCAAAATCAGTGCTTGTGCTCCATCACAAAACAAAGTACCTTTTCTCATTGTGAAAACACACTCAATAATGTCCAGGTGCTCATTGAGCATTGATAAGCCCAGGAAAATGAAGCAATACAGGTGGACGGACAATAAACATCACTGCTCCTGTCATGTGAGAGTACCTTCAAGACATGGATGTTTAAGCAATGTACCTTTAAGAAAACAGTGATGTCAGAGAGTGGATGTAGCTGAGGTCAGGTCAGCCATTTTGCAGTTTAGTTTTGCAGTTTGAAAAGAGGTTGGAAGTGTCTGTGTTTGCAGTGAGCTGGATCTCTGCCATGAAAGACTATCTCTGGATCATTTGGGTGATTTAAACTCATAATAGTAAAACCTTTAACCTGATGTGATTCTGTTTAAAGGTGTTAAGTCTCTTGGAAGTTTGAAGGAACATTTTGAGGAATTATTTACTGTTGCAAAATTTTCTGAGTTATCTTTGAAGTAAGGGGTGTTAAGAGATCCAACGTTTATTTAAGATGTTAAGTTGAGTTCATGGAATAAACAGTGTTTTGTGTTTAAAACCCCACGTGTCCATAATTGTAATCCCACACCTAGCGAACAAGCCGCGTGCGAGGAAAAGCAACAAATCCATTAAAGGGAGAGGTTGGTTGAACTCCATGATACATTTGGGGTTCTGAAAATGCCTCGCCCATAACACTCCTGAGCATTTCTGACTCTGGCCTCTGAATTGTACAGACAGGAGCCCCAATGTTTCTGTAAGAATTCTGGCAGCACCTGGAAACCCTACCATCCACTTGAGGGAAGACACAGCCATTAATGTGAATTGCACCCGTCTGCTCGCAGGAGCAATTTTCGGAAGAAGAGCAAAAAAAAAATTCAGCAACTTAGCAATTTGTGTAACAACATTACCCTATGTGAGTTTGTGTGTCTTGCATTCAGAACTAATCAGGACTACCAAATCCTTTAGATCCACTTGACTAATTACAACAAAGATGGAGTTAATTAATTACTAAGGCATTCAAAATGAGTAATTTATATTTTTAAAGGCCAGATGGGAGAAGTCAAAGGTCATTAGGATATTTTTTAAGTACTGCACAAATATCACTTTGTATTTGCAAGAATAAGAAATAAGATTCAGGTCCACTTCCATTACACTCATTTTAATCTCAAGCGTGGAGTCCCTTCTCTATGTACCCAATGACTCTTATTCTCTTCCTGACCTCTGTGCGAAACAGTCCCAGAATTACCTCTTTAACCCTTCACAACTTCCCCCAATCCCGTTCATTCTTTAGAGCTGGTAAGTGACCAAGTATTACTTACGTTTCTGATATTTAGGAAACACAAGCAGTGAAAGGAATGAATTTGTTCCGGAAACATACCCAGCCTGTAACTGGATGATTTTGCTGGTAGGAACAGTTGTTCTTGTGCCTCTGGGTCCTAGGTTTAAATCTAATTCAGACTGACTGGATGAAAAGCCTACTTTCCCTCTAGCTGGAGTGTCTCTGAGATCATTCCCTATTCTCAGCCCAGTGTTCACACCAGTCCCCCGGTGAGGTCCCCCCAATTCGTTTTAGTTCTGGGCGAGGTAGCCCCAAATGGTTCTGCTCCCGCTGAGGAGGGATGATCTGGCTTCCCCTATCTCTATTTGGTTGGTCACACAAGGCTAATTTTAAAAAGATCCCTTGACTTGCGGATGCCTTTTCCCAATCCAAATATGTTTAAAATGAGCCAACATAACCAGGCTTTCTTGAGTGAAAGAAAGAGTAACTTTATTAATTGCTAAAATGCAAGAACAAGAATAATGAAATGCAACACACATACACACAGAGTAGGAAGGAGAAGTAAGCCCAAAAATAGAAGTTAAAAAGATACATGAATCAGTCTTTGGCTTGTCCCTGAGGATTAGATGGTAAAACGCTGTGGTTCTTAGGCTGGATGATTCTGGTAGCACTGACCTCAGCAGTTGAGCAGTTAGTTTGAGTTTCCCTCCAATAAAACACTTCAGGGTCTGCTTTCAACTGAAGGCAGCCCAACTTGAACAAAATTGACCTCACGGAGAAATACCAAATTCTGGAGGAGTCATTCAACCTGTGCACACATGTATGTAACTCCCAGAGTACCCTCTTTTGGAGGACAAAAAAAAATTTCACTTTGAACCTGATGTCCCTGTAAGAAAGCATCTTTAATATCTATCAACTTGCATTCTCAAACATTTGTGGCTAACAAAGCCAAGAAGGTCTTCAAAATAACCTTCCGACCATCGGTGAATCTGCCCTTACATTTTGGTCACCCAAGGTTTCTTCAAACCTCGTGCCACCAGCCTGGCTTTGGCCTTATAAGTTCCATGAGGAATACCTTTTGCATGCATACCCAACTACGAGATAGAACACATTGTCCCCTACCGGGGTCCTCCGTGTACACCCCAAATTCTTTCCAACTTTGCAGTTCTTGCTGTTTTGCATCTTTTCTGAATTTATTATCTAATTTTTTGGGCAGTCACTAAGACCTCTCGATCATATGGGTTTCTGCTCCTTATAGCATTACTAGTCTCTACCATATTTCTTGACCTTGTTAAGCTACCTTATATCTCAGTCTGGACTGCTACTGCTTGATCTGTGCCTCCTATTATGAGATGTTATTTCAACAGTTCCTGATCTCTCCCTATGGATATTTCACTGCCAGACCTACTGCCCAAACTGGCACTATGGGCTGGGATTCTCCGTCCCGCCGCACCACATTTCTGTTTCACCCCACTGGCAGGATGCTCCGTTACGCCGGCTGGTCAATGGGGTTTCCCATTGTGGGGCAGCTCCACGCTATCGGGAAACCCCCGGGCTGCGGGCAAAACAGAGCATCCCACCGGCGGAGAATCCAGCCCTATATTTTTGTGCTCTCTATTTTGGTTCTTTATGTTCCCAATCCATGGGTCTAACCTCCTCTCCTTTATCTTGTGCATTCAACTAGTTTTTATATTTTCCGGTGGCTTTTCCTACTCTACCAAAGACAGTTGTATACTTCCACAGACTGGCCCTTTCTGGAAAGTATGTCAGTTTAATGCCAATCTTTAGCAGTTGGGACAAATGGTGTCATCCGGTTAAGCAGAATTACTATGTTCCTCTTCAAACACCTTGGCAAATTCTGGAATCTGGCCCTCAAAAGTCTGTAACATATATGTATGAGAAGTACCTGGTTCCGCAGGACTTTCAATAACCCCTTTTGAATATGCAAACTTGTAAACTGTGCCCATAATCTTGACAAATGTACCCAAACCAGTCTGGTTTCCATGCTGCAAAATGATTGTTTTACCATCTGTACCTATAACCTTTCTTGGACCTTTCTACTCATTAAATCCATCTCTTTTATAGCACGCCATGTCTCCCTGTTTGAAAATAATTTCTGATGACCGTACATTGTCGTTTGAAGCTCTCCAAATTCTTTGAGATTTCTGCTTTAAAAAATGCTCTCTGCCTATGTGCAGTGCATTCAAATGCCCAGACAGGGTAGAGCGCAGCGTAATCCCCTCCCAAGCTAAAGGAACTTTGCAATTTCTACCAAAAACCAACTGATATGAGCTGTAGCTCGCAACAATTTGTTGTGAATTATTTGCATGGACAGGCCATGCTAAAGTCGAACTTACTTTACAATTTGGCCTATCTGCAAACTTTTACGAAGCATTTCATCTCTCATAGAATGATTTCTCTTACTAAATGGGCTTACCGCAGCTGTATTCATAACCATTATGTTCACGTTGTCAGACATATTCCAAAATTCATCATTAGAAAATTCCCCCCATTATCAGTGAGGAACCATGCCGGTGGCCCCAGTCTCGTCCCTATCCATTTTTCCAATTACTGTTCCACAATTATTTTCTTTTCTTTACTGCATATAATTATTGATTGACTAAACCTGGTTGCCAAGTCTACAAAGTGTAAAATGAAAATGTTCTTTTCTTTATCCCACTCCTTAAGATCTAAATCCACAACTTCATTAAAATCTCTCGCTAAGGGTATACTCACTATGGGTCGGGATGGTGTTCTTCTATATTTCTTACATATATCACATCTATCGCTTATCTGTTTTATAAGTTTGGTGTATTCTTCATTTCTTATACACGCATCCCTGAGCAAAAGTTTTAACCTTTGGGAACTTTAACCTGATCAACCTTTTGTTTTCTAGTCTCCTGGGGCGAAATTCTCAGGAAACGGCGCGATGTCCGCCGACTGGCGCCCAAAACGGCGCTTATCAGTTGGGCATCGCGCCGCCCCAAAGGTGCGGAATGCTCCGCACCTTTGGGGCCCGAGCCCCAACCTTAAGGGGCTAGGTCGGCGCCGGACGAATTTCCGCCCCGCCAGCTGGCGGAAAAGGCCTTTGGTGCCCCGCCAGCTGGCGCGGAAATGACATCTCCGGGCAGCGCATGCGCGGGAGCGTTAGCGGCCGCTGACGGCATTCCCGCGCATGCGCAGTGGAGGGAGTCTCTTCCGCCTCCGCCATAGTGGAGACCGTGGCGAAGGCGGAAGGGAAAGAGTGCCCCCACGGCACAGGCCCGCCCGCGGATCGGTGGGCCCCGATCGCGGGCCAGGCCACCGTGGGGGCACCCCCCGGGGCCAGATTGCCCCGCGCCCCCCCCCAGCACCCCGGAGCCCGCCCGCGCCGCCTTGTCCCGCCGGTAAGGTAGGTGGTTTAATCTACGCCGGCAGGACAGGCATTTTAGCGGCGGGACTTCGGCCCATCCGGGCCGGAGAAACGCGGGTGGTGGCCCGCCAACCGGCGCGGCGCAATTCCTGCCCCCGCCAAATATCCGGTGGTGGAGAATTCGGCAACCGGCGGGGGCGGGATTCACGCCAGGCCCCGGCGATTCTCCGACCCGGCGGGGGGTCGGAGAATCTCGCCCAAGTTCTCTGATGCTAGCAGTATTTCCTTAATTTATTTACAAAATAAATTAGGATTCATTAATGGAATACAGTAATGTTCAGACAATGTAACTTGCACGTCCACAGTTTTTCTGAATACGGTGGCCTCATAATTTTCCATGTCACGTTTCATATGTGCTTTCTGCATCAGTGGTCTGCTCAATAGCAAAGGTATTTCATTGGATACGATATCAGTACTGTGACGACTAGAGGATTCGGGAATATTGGATTCGAAGTATTGGGCAATTTAAGCATTAAAAGCTTGGGTTTAGAGTGTACTTGACTGCAGTGGACATGTTTCTTTTTAAGGAATTCTGTTTTGTGGGCCTAGGTGCTTTTAGCAGTCTGGACTAATGGACTGCGGTTTGGCTGGCAAAGTCGCTGAGGAGACCATTTGTTTTGCAGCCTGCAGAGATCATTTGTTTTTCAGCATGAGGAGATGAGGCCATTGCTGGGTGGAGCTAAGGAATGCAGAGAGACACTTTTTTTTCAAGGCTTTGGAGAAATCTCTGGAGAGCGGAGTTGAATTCTGATCTGCCTGATGCCGAGTCCATAATTCCCCTGCAGTAAGATAGATTGAGAATTGAATGTTTATTTTCTTGTTGTTTAATGGGAAATTGAGCAGTAGTATTGAGGTGTAAATTGTATGCTGCTCTTTTCGGGTGTGAAGTTAAAAAGTTAATTTTGATTCATAATAAAGTTTTGTTTTTAAAAATACCAAAGCCCTATTTCTTCATGAAATCACTCCTGGAAGAAATCATTCCTTCTGCACTGTCTTACAAATAAACTGAAAGATTGGGGTTTTGGTCCAGTATTCTAACCACTGTTGGGGTCTGGTCTGGGATTGTAATAGCGCTCATAAAATGATTCTTTATGGTGATTTTAGAAGAAATCACTACTCTTTTCAATGATTTAAGGGTATTATCATCCCCAAATCTGAAACTCATGAAACTTCCAAATTTCTGAATCTTGTTGCGATCTTTGTCACTTAAAGAGTTAAGGGAACATTTCAACCAGTCTATTCCACATACTGTAGATGTACATTCGCTGTCTAATACTTCAGAAGTGAAAGACTCTGCGACCAGCACTTTCATCATTCGACTGAAACTTCCCGTCACTAAGACAATGCCTTCTCTTCGGTCAATATCTCCCTCTTCTTCAGATTTTTCTGTCTCTTAGGACAGTTTATTGCAAAGTGGAACTTTGATTCATGCCTAATACATCAAATGATTGCCCCCTGGGAATTTCTGGGGTTCATTATTCTGTTGAAATTTCCCAATTCATTCCTCCTGTCATAATTGTTAAAGGTGTTTCTATTCTTGTTATTTATAGTTATAAATCTTATTTTGTTTTGAAGCGTGTGGCCTATTTCTAGATCTCCTCACCATCCCATTCATATTGAGTCTGTCTTATTGCTGGTCAACCCATTTGTGCCATGAATGGTGCCAGGCAGGGATGTTTGCCCGGGAACCTCTTGAGAGCCTCTGACATTTGTTCAAACAGGATGTGTCTTTCAGCAAATTGACTTCCCATCCAAACCAGAAGCCTACCCATATTTGTAACTTTAGCACCGCCTAATAACTTGAATGCCAGCACTGACTGAGGAATTTTCGAGATTGAATTTTTGCAGCCTAGCATGCAGTCTTCTAAGTTCCATTATGTAGTCTTCTATGGAGGTATCCTACGACTTTCTTAATTTGTCAAAATCTGACCAGTCTTCATAAGCACTCAATAAGTCAGCCTTTTTGTAAATCTTCTCCATGAAAGTTAATAATGCATCTGAATGTTCACCTGAGTTCAAATATTCCAGCTCCAATTCTGAGAACAACTTATTTTGCTTTCATACGGTAGTGAAAGTGAAAAGGCTATTCCTTGTATTTTCTTGGGCAAGGGTGTGTAACCCGTGTCCATGAGACCATAAAACCATAAAACATAGGAGCAGAATTAGGCCACTCGGCCCATCGAGTCTGTTCCTCCATTCAATCATGGCTGATATTTTCTCATCCCCATTCTCCTGCCTTCGCCCCATAACCCCTGAGCGATCCCCTTATTAATCAAGAACCTATCTATCTCTGCCTTAAAGACACTCAGTGATTTGGCCTCCACATCTTCTGCGGCAAAGAGTTTCACAGATTCAAAACTCTCTGGCTGAAGAAATTCCTCCTCGTCTCTATTTTAAAGGATCGTTCCTTTAGTCTGAGATGGTGTCTTCTGGTTCTAATTTTTCTTACAAGTGGAAATATCCTCTCCACGTCCACTCTATCAAGGCCTCACAGTATCCTGTAAGTTTCAATAAGATCCTCTCTTATCCTTCTAAACTCCAACGAGTACAGACCCAGAGCCCTCAACTGTTCCTCATATGACAAGTTCTTCATTCCAGGGATCATTCTTGTGAACCTCCTCTGGACCCTTTCCAATGCCAGCACATCCGTCCTTAGATACGAGGCCCAAAACGTGCGTCCACATGTTAATTTCACTCTTCCATTGGTCATAGGGTTGATGCTCAGAATATAATGGTGGGCAGTCTTATCCCGGCAGTCTACCCTTGGATTCAGTCATTTGTTTTCCAAGTTAATCCAAATCACTTTTTGGGGTTGGAATCCAGAACGCAGTATTTCATCAAAAGAAATCTGAGTTTGCAATCCTTTTCTTTTTAACTAACTCGCAGAAACCATCCTCTGCTACCATTTTTGAGTTCCAATGGTGTCCCAGTAAGGAAAACTGAAAAGCAAGTCTTGACGTCTTCACTTACAATTTTATTGTGTTCTACAATCACTTCTCATCCAACACCACAGTGCCACCTGTATCCTCTTTATGTATATGATGTGGAGTAGCCTTCATTGGACTGGGGTGAGCACAGTAAGAAGACTTACAACACCAGGTTAAAGTCCAACAGGTTTGTTTCGAATCTCTAGCTTTCGGAGCCCTGCTCCTTCCTCAGGTGAATGAAGAGGTTAGTTCCAGAAACATATATATAGACAAAGTCAAAGATGCAAGACGATACTTTGAATTTATATACATGTACAGTCCATCAAACAATCAGTGTGGTCTATCAAACAATTGAAGCTCCAATTATGACTTAAGCATTGGGGAACATTAAATCTTTCCTAACATTGGGTGGGGTGACCAGACTGCTGGATCAGATGAACTCAGCATGGAGTTTGATCCCTGTTCTGACTGAGGTGCATTCAGAACCTGCCTCCTTGCCCTATGCATGGTGGAGTTACTGGTACTGTGCCTTTGGTTAGAGAACAGAAGATTTGTGATTGTTATCCAGTGACCCCTAACTGAAAAATCTGTGTGCATGAGTATTAGATGAGTACTTGATCAAATTCTTGCAAAGTAAGAGCCGCCAACTCTTCATGGTTGAAATGCTCGTTGACACTCATCGTTGGGGCTTATTATGGGAAGAATGGTTGAGGTGGAAAGGGGCATTTTCTCATTTCCACAGGGTAGTAATTTTAACAACGATTCAGAGAAATGGTCGGTCAGAGGTTCGCTGACTGATGGATAAACCCAGAGATAACCTAATTGTAAAAGAATTGCAATGAGCTGGAGTAGGCAGATGAACTTATTTGGAAACTACATTTAAAAGACTAAATCAAACCTCCCTTTATACGCAATTTCATAAGCACCTTTCCACTTATTCTAGTTGGCGTAGTCCTAAAATAGCCAATGGTGCCCCTCAGGATGCCTGCTCCCATTATAAACATGTTAGCTGTTTTTTTGTTGAATGGGGTATGTAGTAATGGGGTACCACTGCATTTGATTAACTCCGATTACACCCCATGGGAGATCAGCATGTTTAAACCCAGTATTTTTGGAAAAAAACATATTGAAAACATAAGATTACATCATCTTCCAAGCGTGAAGGATAACATCACTTCATTTGGTGTAGATTAGCAACTGAAACTCCATATGAGTGCAGGAAAAAGGCAGGAATGTTCCAATTTGTTTTACTGAGGACCATATTCCATTACACTCCTTATATGTAGCTGTACAGGGGACTCAGTCTTATCAGCACAGTATATTTGTGATTATGTTGCTCTAGAATGGTTGAGAAATCTGTCGCTGTCAAAAGTATGGACAACCTGTGAGGATGCAGCCCCTTTTTATAAGGATTTTGCCTGTATCAGATCCCTATGTCCTTGACTGATGAGTGAGTTGTTCATAAGGGCTTTGCTTAAGCAAACAGCGAGTGTGGTCTTGGGGCGCAAATCTCTTAGTCTTGTAACTATAGCACGCGAGTATGTTTGGCATATGTCAACACAGTTAGTCTTCCTCAAGTGTGCGTGTATATCCAATTGCTTTTTCCTGGCTATGTATGAGCTTTGTGTTGTTCTGAAAGGGACAAAAATGCGTGGATGATCAACATTTTAAAATGCACATACTTAATTAGACTCAGGCCCTAAATGTGTAACCTCGCTCCATTCTTTAGGCCAGAAATATAGATTATATATTGATTGCAGTCTTCCTCTCACTAGAGCAGACCTTCCCCCACACAGCAATGACCCTAAAATGATGTCAAAGTTTCCCTTAAATCAATGATGACCAATTATGTCATTCCATGTTACAAAGCCAATGATGCCCTATTAGATCATTCCATCTGGCTTAGCCAATGATATCCTGTTACATTACTCAGTGTCACAAAGCCAACGGTGTCATGATAGGCTATATATTTCATTTCTTAGCCAATGATATGCTATTAGCTTGTGTTGTGTTACTAAGACAGTGAAGGCCATTGTTTGATTACCGAGCCAATGACTCCCTGATGGACCATTTGAGGTATTACTGTCAGGATGGACACTCTCAGTGTTTGCAAAATCACCAACGTTAAGGGTAAGCCACTTTCATAAATATTAAAGTAAATTACTGCAGATGCTGGAATCTGAAACAAAAACAGAGAATACTGGACAATCTCAGCAGGTCTTGTGGTGATGTGCATCAATGTAAATGCATGTAGGCTAGCTAGACACTAGAGGGAGCACCAGAAACATCACACGCACACACTCAGCCAATAGATCAGTTAGATAGGATGCGACCAATGGACATTCACGATACACAAGGAGGTGACACGACCACAGGGGGGAATTACACCAACCCATATATAAAGGACACCACACACATGATCTGCCTCTTTCCAGTGGAGACAGTCAGTGAGTACAGAGACAGGGTTGATTCAATATTAGACCCACCACGTGGATTACAGAAGCTGGTTAGTCAGTCTGGGTAGCTATAGTAGGATTAGCAGTAGTGTCGAACCCGAGTAATAGAAGTGTAAGTAGTTTAATAAAAGTGTTGAAGTTATCTCCACGTCTGAACCTTCCTTTGTCAAGGAAGCCCCTTATGTTACACCTACAACATAATAAATCATGGTACCAGGACTGAACTGTTTCAATCCAGATAGCCATACCTCAGCGTACAGTGACAACCAGCAATGATACCCAGGCAAGATGTTCGAGATCCAGGTTCCGCAGCAGCTCCAGTGCCACGGCGATCTCCGTGAAAACTGGCGGGCATTCCGGCAAAAGTTTGAAATCTTCCTGGTGGCAGCCGAACTAGAAGAAGTGGCTAATCCTGAAAAAACAGAGCTTCTCCTCACCATCGCCGGTGCCAGAGAAGAAGAAATCTTTTAAAAATTCAAGTTCTCCAAGGGGCAAAACAGAAGCGACTTCCAGGCAGTCCTGGACAAATTCGGCAAATGCTGTGAGGAAAACACACTCCAACCAGCAAGAAACGGTAAGAGAAGCGCCAGTACTCACCACGAGGCCGAAATCCCGGCGCAGAGAACAGTTATGATCGGCGGCCATCTTTCTAGAGGCACTGCACTTGCGCAGTTGCGCGAAGCCGCGCATGCGCAAATGCGAAAGAGGCCCCAAGTAAAGGAACCGCGATCTGCGCATGCGCAATCACTTCCTACGCGTTACGTCACATGCGTCATGACGTCAGAGGTCCCGGACCACGCCCAGATAAAGGGGAAATGTCCCAAATCAAAGCAAAAATCTTTTAAAGCTGTAAAACAACCTTCCTTCACCTGGAATGACAGCACAATGCCTCAAATTGAACCAGGAAATTAAATTAATCTCCAAAGAACCCTGCAACAAGCAGTTACCTACGCCCAAACCGATGATTCCGACCTTGAATACTTCGATACCGACCTTTACATTTTCTCTGGACCTCGCGAGCCCAATGCCAGCTCCGACGCAAACAGTGATGATATGGTCCTAGAAGACAACGATACAGATGAACCTTTTACCTTGGGAGGCTACTCCAGTACCAAATCCGAACCGCAACTAGACGTGTTGCACATTGGAGACCCCCGTATTGAATCCGACGCAGACGCGGATTCGTTCTTCGGATTTGAGGATCTTCAACCCAGCAGATATGACATCCCAACTCGTGAGTGCAGGATGATGCTGCAGCCTGAAACCAAGAGACAGAGAGCGGTACAAGCCCATAGAGAGCAGCCTGCTGCCACACAGAGCGTGGTCCACGCACCGCTCAGGGTTCCCGACTCTACGAAAGAAGACACGCAAGACTCCACACCGCAGCCCTTGCATGAACAAGAAGTGACTCCAGTGTCACAAGCCTCCACAGCGAGCTCGTGGACAGACTCCATGATAGAAGAAACGCAAGACTGCAGAGCGCAGTCCTTGCAGAAACAAGACCATGAGGGTCTAGCAACCTCCTCTGACCAACAAGCGGCTGCAAGTCTGCCATGCTCAAGTTAACTGCAAGAAGACTATGACAGTCTACCACGCTACAGTGCACAGCAGGACGACCATGACGGTCTATCATGCTACAGTGAAGAACAAAGCGACGATGACAGTCCAAGCCCAAATGAAAGACAACAGCAAGACAATGACAGTCCACCCACATTATTTGCACCACCAGATGAAGACTCTGACAATTTACCAAACCCAAGTGAACAACAAGCAGCTACTGAGGCTCTACCCACGGTATGTGTGACGAGTGACGACAGCATCTCACTTCCCATGCAAGATGTGCAAAGTGACAGACCACAGTTAATGTGTACAGAGGCACTCGACGATCACTGTGAGACCACTGGTGACTCCGGTGACACCATCATACTTCCACCCTCATTCGCTCACACCTCTCCACAAGTCAATGCATTCCTGCATGTTCCGGCTCCAGACGTGCAGCTTCAAGAAATCTCAGCTGACTCCAGTGAACCTGCTAAGACTCCGGACAGGGAGCATCAACAAACCAACACTGACTCGGTTAAAACAGACCAGACTCCATATGGGGAGCAACCAAACGACAACTCTGATTCACGTGAGCCGGACTTTACTCCAGACACGGAGTGCCGCAACCTCAGTGATGGCACGCTCAGGGTGACAGCAGATGCCACAACGACAGGAGATGGATCACTTAACAATTACACTGGGTCAGTAATAACAAGCAGCGGCTACAGTCCAAGAGGAATACACCAATATTCACCACAGCTATATCCACACATTTTTTCCACACCAGCAGTGCAGCCAATGACAGCTCATGCTGGACAAACCCAGTATTCAGGCATGCAGCAGCCAGCGGTCTATGCAGCATATTCTCAAACAGGCTAGCACTACGGAATGCCCACTAATGGAATCAAGACCGAAGGACGACTACCGCAAGCGCAAACTGCACTACAGACTGGATGCCTTAGTTACAGCCCAGGATTTGCTGCACCCCAGACTGGCCAGACGGCATATTCCTATCAGATGCAAGGTTCTAGTTTCACACCATCACCAGGTATTTACGCGAGCAGCAATTCTGTTTCCAATTCGACAAGCTTCAACGGTTCTCAGCAAGATCACCCTTCCTGCACAGTATGTGGCCAGAACCAGTTAGTACAGTCTTATCCAACTTCAACATATGGCAGGTCCATGACCCCGAATTATACTGTTGATGGTACCTCTTCAACATTAACACCTTATCAGCTACAAGATGCCATCTGACAGCACCATCACAAACATCGAAAAAGGAAAGGGACTCCAAATCAGACAGCGAAGTGATTTAACCACTTCTTGGTTCCTGTGGCACAGGGGCATTGATGGCGTTCATAACCAAGAGAGACATTTGACCATGATGATTGATGGTTTAAGGACTCACACAAATGATTTGGACTTATTATTTAATCACTGTTCCCGTGACTTGTATATACCTCACCTTATCCACCTGTTCTTTGTTCAATTTTCTCAAAGTGTGCAGAAAATATGTAACATATAAAAAAAGGGGGATGTGGTGATGTGCATTAATGTAAATGCATGTAGGCTAGCTAGACACTAGAGGGAGCACCAGAAACATCACACGCACATACTCAACCAATAGATCAGTTAGATAGGACGCGACAAATGGACATTCACGATACACAAGGTGGTGACACGACCACAGGGTGGCATTACACCAACCCATATGTAAAGGACACCACACACATGATCTGCCTCTTTCCAGTGGAGACAGTCAGTGAGTACAGAGACAGGGTTGATTCAATATTAGACCCACCACGTGGATTGCAGCAACTGGTTAGTCAGTCTAGGTAGCTATAGTAGGATTAGCAGTAGTGTTGAACCCGAGTAATAGAAGTGTAAATAGTTTAATAAACGTGTTGAAGTTATCTCCACGTCTGAACCTTCCTTTGTCAAGTGCACCACAAGGAAGCTGCTTATGTTACACCGACAACATAACAAATCAGGTCTGACAGCATCTGTGGCGAGAAAAGGGAGCTTTGACAAAGAGTCATCCAGACTCGAAACTTTAGCTCTCTTTTCTTTCCACAGATGCTCTCAGATTTGCTGAGATTGTCCAGTATTTTCTGTTTCAGCCACTTTCAATTACTTCAGCCTGTCCTTGAGGTCGGTCAAGCAGTCATCCATAATCTTCAGTAGTTTCAGGCCAGGAGCTTGGCCCATCTGGGATGCCCACTCACAAAGGGAAATATGGCCACTTGCAAAGAATCAAGAGAAATATGGCCAATGCAGGATCCAGACGAACTCAGAGCTTAAGTGTAGCTTTGCCACGAGAGAACCAGACACTATCGAAACCCCCAGCTGATTTACATTCTAATGGCCCATTTCCCCAGGACAAAAGGCTTGTACTCAGGTATCAGATACAGATCCAGACACATCGGCGCCACTCCCTTCACTCAGGAAGCCCAAACAGCCAAGGTCAATGACTGTTCAGGACACGCCCAGCCATCAAGGCACCCGCCTCTTTATTGGCTCAAATTGAAGGCAGTAATCGAAGCCTGCCGAATTATTGGGTCCAAAGCTAAGGACCGCCCAAAAGATCGCAAAACCTCTCAAGGATAAAGAGAGACATTGCCATGTGTTCGATCTCTTTTAGCCCTGGCACACCGGCACTCTTCGGTCCGTCCTATACCTGAAGACAACTGCAGCACCACGACCAGAAGCAAGTTCAAGATCAACGATCGCTACCAAATGAATGAGTCCAGCAGAACCAAAGTTACTTCTCCAGACCCAGCTGCTCCAAATCCGAAAAAAGGCCTTGTTCCTTAAGGCACGATCAATTGAACAAAGACTAGAGTTGGATACAACTGAGGCTTTATTGCTCTAAGATGTGTGGCCTCCCACAGCAGCTGGCGAAATGGCTGCTGAATGGAGGACACGCATATTTATAGTCTGCCTACTGGGCGGAGCCAGCAGGCTGGGACTACTGGCGAGCCTGTAATACAGGTCCTACCTTACATCACGTAATACAGGTGCAACAGTGGTACCACATGCATACAGGTACCACATTCACCCCCTGTTAGAATTGAGTCCCGGGGGTGGCGGGGGGGGGGGGGCTATATACAGCAATGAATTTATATTTACAGTATTTGATCAGAAAAAAAAATGTCTTTTGAAGTCCGGTGCCAGTTAGAGATTTAACCGGTCTGGTGCCTTGATGTTCCGCTGGGAGCAACGTAGCAGTGGCGGCGATGTCAATGCTGGCCTGATATTTGGTGACTCCGGGAGCATCCCGAAATCCTCTTCATCCTCGGGCATGGGCAGGGGAAGGACGGATGGTCCTGGTGGGGTTAATGCTGGGGGCGCCGGGGGAGGGGAGGGTGGCGCCGGGCCGGAGGGGTGTGTGTGTGTGGAACCTGCTGGTGCCAGGTCCCTGAGGGAGTCAGTATCCTGGCGGCCATCAGGGTACGCCACGTAGGCATACTGGGGGTTGTCATGGAGCAATTGCTCCCTTTCCACCAATGGGTCGGCCTTGTGGAGGCGGACGTGCCTGCAGAGCAGGACTGGTCCTGGAGCTGCGAACCAAGTCGGGAGCGACAGCCCGGATGTGGACTTCCTGGGGAAGGCAAAAAGACGTACATGGGGTGTGTTGTTAGTAGCGGTGCACAGCAGTGACCGAATGGAGTGGAGTGCATCAGGGAGGACCTCCTGCCAGCGAGAGGCTGGGAGGTTCCTGGACCGTGGGCCAGTTGGACAGCCCTCCATACCGTCCCGTTCTCCCTCTCTACCTGCCCGTTTCCACGGGGGTTATAGCTGGTCATCCTGCTGGAGGCGACACCCTGCTGAGCAGGAACTGACGCACCTCATCGCTCATGAATGAGGATCCCCTGTCACTGTGGATATAGGCGGGGAAACCGAACAGAGTGAAGATAGTGTTTAGGGCTTTGATGACGGTGGCAGACGTCATGTCGGGGCATGGGATGGCGAAGGGGTGCCTGGAGTACTCATCGACCACACTGAGAATATACATGTTTCGGTCAGTGGAGGGGAGGGGCCCTTTGAAATTCACGCTGAGGCATTCAAAGGGGCGGGAGGCCTTCACCGGCGCGCACGGTCCGGCTGGTAGAAATGCAGCTTGCACTCCGCACAGACCTGGCAGTCCCTGGTGATTGTCCGTACTTCCTCAATGGAGTAGGGCAGGTTGCGGGCCTTTATGAAATGGTATAACCGTGTGACTTCCGGGTGACAAAGGCTGTCGTGCAGGGTCCGGAGTCGGTCTACTTGTGCGCTGGCACATGTACCTCGGGATAGGGCGTGTCATGCGAGAGTGCCTTTAAGAGCTGGATGTTTAAGCAATGTACCGTTAAGAAAACAGTGATGTCATAGAGTGGGTGGAGCTCAGCTCAGATCAGCCATTTTGCAGTTTTGGTTTGCAGTTTAGTTTTGCAGTTTGCAGGAAGAAAGCAAGGTGCTGGTGCTGAAGTCACCAAGCTAATATATCTCTGCCATTCTGCAGAAAATATCATTTAACCTGATGTGAATCTGTTTAAAGGTGCTAAGTCGCTTGGAAGTTTGAAGGAACACTTTAAGGAGTTATTTACTGCTGCAATATTTTCTGAGTTATCTTTGAAGTAAGGGGTGTTAAGACATCCAATGTTTATTTCAGATGTTAAGTTGAGTTCATGGAATAAACAGTGTTTAAAACCCCACGTGTCCATAATTGTAATCCCACACCTCGGGAAAAAGTTGCGTGCTCGGAAAAGCAACAAATCCATTAAAGGGAGAGGTTGGTTGAACTCTATGATACATTTTGGGGTTCTGAAAACGCCTCACCCATAACAGGCATCTGGGGGCTCGTTGAGTTTGCCAGGGCGATACAAAATCTCGTAATTATAGGTGGAAAGCTCGATCCTCCACCGCAAGATTTTATCGTTTTTGATCTTGCCCTGCTGTGTGTTATTGAACATGAAAGCTACCGACCGTTGGTCAGTGAGGAAAGTGAATCTCCTGCCGGCCAGGTAATGCGTCCAATGCCGCACAGCTTCAACGATAGCTTGGGCCTCTTTTTCGAAGGATGAGTGCCGAATTACTGAGGCATGAAGGGTGCTGGAAAAGAATGCCACGGGTCTGCCTGCCTGATTGAGGGTGGCGGCTAGGGCGACGTCCGTGCGTTGCTCCCTATTTGAAAGGGCAGTGTCTCGTCTACTGCGTGCACCTCGGCCTTGGCGATATCGGCTCTGATACGGGCGAAGGCCTTCTGTGCCTCGGCAGTCAGGGGAAAATGGGTGGACTGAATGAGTGGGCGGGCCTTGTCCACATAGTTTGGGACCCACTGGGCGTAGTACGAGAAGAACCCCAGGCAGCTTTTGAGGGCCTTGGGGCAGTGGGGGAGGGGAAGCTCCATGAGGGGGCGCATGTGGTCTGGAAGGGCCCCAGAACTCCGTTCTGGACCACATAGCCGAGTATGGCTAAACACACACTTCTCCTTGTTGTAGGTGAGGTTGAGGAGAGTGGCGGTGTGGAGAAATTTGGCAAGGTTGGCATCGTGGTCCTGCTGGTCATGGCCGCAGATGGTGACGTTGTCTAGGTACGGGAAGGTGGCCCGCAAACCGTACCGGTCGAACATTTGGTCCATCTCCCTTTGGAAGACTGAGACCCCGTTAGTGATGCTGAAGGGAACCCTGAGGAAGTGATAGAGACGTATGGACGGTCTGATTTACGAATGGGGAGCTGGTGGTAGGCGGATTTGAGGTCTACCGTTGAGAAGACCCGGTACTGTGCAATCTTAAGGACCATATCAGATATGCGTGGGAGGGGGTACGCGTCGAGCTGCGTGTCCCGATTGATGGTCTGGCTGTAGTCCACGACCATTCTGTGTTTCTCCCCAGTTTTAACGACTACCACTTAGGCTCTCTAGGGGCTGTTACTGGCCTAGATAATGCCTTCCCACAGCAACCGCTGGACCTCGGACCTGATGAAGGCCCTGTCCTGGGTGCTGTACCATCTGCTCCTGGTGGCGACGGGTTTGCAATCCGGGCTTAGATTGGCGAAGAGGGAAGGCAGATTGACCTTTAGGATCGTGAGGCCGCACACAGTGAGGGGTGGTAGGGGCCTGCCGAATTTGAGGGTTAGGCTCTGGAGGTTACACTGGAAGTCCAGGCCAAGTAGTAGGGCAGCGCAGAGGTTAGGGAGGACGTAGATGCAGAAGCTGCTGAATTCTACGCCCTGGACTGTGAGTGTGGCTGTGCAGAACCCCCTGGAATAGGATCCAGAGGCCAGGAAAATTCTTTGGTTGGCTGGGTGTACCGCAAGGGAGGAGCTCCTTACCGTATCCGGGTGTATGATGCTTTAGGTGCTCCCGGAGTCCAGGAGGAAAGAGGTCACGTGGCCTTTGATTTTCACACTGGTCGATGCGGTGGCCAGGTTGTGTGGACGAGATTGGTCGATCGTCACTAAGGCGAGTCGTGGTCGGTCGTCGCTGACGTTGGATGGTGGGGAGCCTGGGGGGCCCAGGTCCTGGAATGCTGTCGGTGTCCATGTCCCGTGGGGGAGACAGGATGGCGGAGCCTGAAGATCCTGCGGGGGCCAAAATGGCGGCGCCCATGGGCCGCACGTTGCAGGGGTTGGACAAGATGGCGGTGCCCATGGGCCGCACGTGGACTGAGGGGGAGAAGATGGCGGCACCCACTGGCCGCGCGTGGCCCTGGGAGGTGAAGGTGTCGGCACCCCCTGGCCGTGTGTGGCCCCGTGAGGTGAAGATGGCGGCGCCCACTGGCCGCCCGTGGTCCGGGGAGGTGAAGATGGTGGCGCCCACTGGCCGCATGTGGCCCAGGGAGATGAAGATGGCAGCGCCATTGTGTGTAAGCTAGGGTGGTGGGGGCGATAGCGGTGGCTGCGCGGGCCTGGCACACCGCGGCAAAGTGCCCCTTTTTGCCGCAAGCCTTACAAAGGGCAGCGCGGGTTGGGCAGCATTGGCGAGAGTGCTTCTGCTGGCCGCAGAAGTAACATCGGGGACCCCCGGGGTGCGCAGGCTGGCGTATGGCGCAAGTGTACTGGCTGGGTAAGGCCCCCGCTGGGGTGGCCGTCTGTGGGGTCCACGAGGGGTAGGAGGGGTGGGCCGCGCGGCTGGTGGGGTAGGCCTGAATGTTACGTGAGGCAACTGTCATGGAAAGCACTAGCTTCTTTGTTTCAGCTAGTTTGAACTTGGCCCCTTCTAACAGTCTTTGGCGTATGAGGTCCGACCCAATCCCCGTTACGAACACGTCCCGCATAAGAAGGTTGGAATGTTCGGTGGCCGTAACGGCCTGACAGTCACAGTCCCAGACGAGTGGGATTAGGGCCTGCCAGAAGTCTTCTATGGACTCACCAGGGAGTTGAGAGCGAGTGGCTGGCGAAGAGAGTGTTTGTTTTCTGTGCGTAGTTTTCTTTGAGAAGCGCCATGGCGTCGGCGTAGTTCGGGGCGTCCTGGATCAGCGGAAACACGTTGGAGCTCAACCTTGAGTACAGGATCTGTATCTTCTGAGCCTCCGGAACAGGGGTGGTCGCTGAGTTGATATATGCCTCGAAGCTGGCTAGCCAGTGCTGAAAGTCCTTTTTGGCGTCGCTTGATTGCGGATCCAGCTGCAGGCGATCTGGTTTGATTCGGAGGTCCATCTTCTAGAAAATCATAGAGCAATAAATTGAGGCACGATCAACTGAACAAAGACTAAAGTTGGATACAACTGAGGCTTTATTGCTCTAAGATGTGTGGCCTCCCACAGCAGCTGGCGAAATGGCTGTTGAATGAAGGACATGCATACTTATACTCCGCCTACTGGGCGGAGCCAGCAGGCAAGGACTACCGGCGAACCTGTAGTACAGGTCCTACCTTACATCACCTAATACAGACGCAACAGTGGTTTACCACATTCCTCTGCCAAAGCCGGGTGCCTGAAGTTAAGTACAGGTTGTTGTAGTGCTAGATATAATTTAGCTTGTAGTGTTTTTATGTTGCATGTGTGAGTTAATCTTGTGTGTAAATAAACTATTATTGAACTTGAACTAACTGACTAGTTGGGTCTTTGATCGATATCCGGTTGAATCTTGTGGTGGTATAATTTGATACCTGGCGACTCTGAAAGCAATATCCTCATTAATAACGGTCAGATTAATATCTGACTAAAGTAGGTACCCCAGACTTGGCAACATTATTGGCATCTCTGGTGCCGATTGGCAACATTTTTGGTGACGCTCGTGGGATAGCATTCCATTAAATTGGCAACACTGGGAACCCAGCAAAGGGCATTGGCACAGCTGAGGACAAGATCTCAGAAGCGCTCTTCCACTTTATGAATGCTGAATGGCTGACATTATGAAAGAATCTACCACGACTGCAGGTGATAAGCAAAAACAAAATGAAGTGGATATGCCTCACATCCTCCCTCTGACTGAAGCATACTGAAAGCCCCTTAAAATTCCAGGATGAGGTTGGGTGGAAAATCAAAGTGGGGACAGTGCAGTAAAACACCCGTGATGCATATGAGTACTCAAATGAGAGGATCTGTGAATAAAATCAGCAATTATGGTTTCAAATCAGCCAGTCCTCATTTGGCCATTGTCGTGTTAGGTACACTGGTATAACACTGGCTGCAACTGGATGCAGCTTAGGTCAAAAAGATACTCCAGACCTTGAAGTTAGTTCAATCAGGTTTATTGAACTAATAGCACAGTTAGCACAGTTCTCTGTGAGTTCGACTCTCTGCTAACTTAAGTGTAGTTACTCTGTCTGACTGAACCAGACTAGCTCTTAGCCACGTGGTGGAGGTCTGAGATTGTAACAACACCCTTGACTGACTCTCTAGATGTTCATCAGTGGAAAGAGGCAGAGTGTGAGTGCCTCGTGTCTTTTATAGTCAGATACCACCCCTGAGTGTCCTGCCTGCTTATTGGTCATGTCCTGTTCTCTGTGTCCATTAGCTGCTTGTCTGTGCCTGCCTGTATATCATTATGTGCGTGTCTGCATATCATGACAGCCATTGTCCACAAATATGGTGGATTGAGTTGTCAATTTCGAATACACTTCAACTCATTAGATTCAACATGAGAATTCCATTTGATTTTCAGTTGTTCCCATTACTATTAATGTAAGACCTAATTGTCAACTTGGAATTCTCTGCGAAGTCCAAGCCCACCCAAGACTTGCAGTTTTTTTTTTGCAGTTGCAATCCTAAATGATTGTGTGAGATTCATCCGCGACAGTGAAAATGTAATCGTTTTAGATTCAAGGCAGTTCGTCAGTTTCTTGCGTTCATGAATGAAACAGTTCTCATAATGAATGAGGCCGGCCACATTTAGCAGTTACTTGGCATGAGGTGGATTGGCGCTCATCACCATTTCCATTATAGTACATTCAGAAACTAGTGTTACTGTATTCTTGAAACCATCATTTCAACATATGTCCAAACCTGCAGCATTCTGTAAGTTATGGATCTCACAATGCTGAGGATACACATATGTTGCCACATTGTACCTGGTGAATTCTTTATGTCACGGCAGTCGGAGCCGACAACCTGGTTGAGTTGGGCGAATAATGCTTGAGGAGGGGTGGGAGGGACGGGGGTTGCGTGGGTGGGGGTGGAAACAAGTTGAGTCTGACCCTAGGGGTGTGGGGAGGGGAGGCTACAGGTTCTGACATCGTCGATGCAGGTCTGCAATATTAACAGGTATTAGTTTTATGAATGGTTGCTCCATCATAAGCAAGTTGATTGGATATTTGCCTGTCCCCAATCCCTGGCCCTCATCAATTTGGACACATGGGGCGGGTTTCTCAGTTGTGGAATTTGGGAATTTGGGAAATGCGATTGGAAGGGGAGTCGGTTCCGATGCCATAATCGCGGCGGATGCCGATTTGACGCCAAATCGCAATTCTCTATCATCCATACAGTGGTGTCAATGCGTTCCGGAATGCACATATAGTAAACACCGTTTGCGTGTCATTTGGGGGCCCGACCCGTGTTCCCCGGGGCATCCGCGATTCTCCACCTCCGGTGGACCGAGATCATAGAATTCACAGTGCAGAAGGAGGCCATTCAGCCCATCGAGTCTGCACCGGCTCTTGGAAAGAGCACCCTACCGAGGCCCACACCACCCTATCCCCATAACCCAGTAACCCCACTCAACCAACCCTAAGGCCAATTTTGGACACTAAGGGCAATTTAGCATGGCCAATCCACCTAACCTGCACGTCTTTGGACTGTGGGAGGAAACCGGAGCACCCGGAGGAAACCCACGCACACACGGGGAGAACGTGCAGACTCCGCACAGACAGTGACCCAAGCCGGGAATCGAACCTGGGACCCTGGAGCTGTGAAGCAATTATGCTAACCACTATGCTACCGTGCTGCCCTTATCGTGACGCTGTGGTTCGTTTGTGGTTTTAAAAATCATGAAACCGGCATGGTAGCTGCTGATGGAGAGAGGAGGTAGGACATGGAGACGTGCTACTGCGGGCTGCCGAGTCACACACTGGCTGGGGTGGCTGTAAACCCCCTCACCACCCCTGTACTACCCCCCACCAATCCCCCCAGCCCCCGCCGAAGTCACTCCGGCCAGCGGAACGGCTCTCCCACCCCACTCCCGAGATTGGCGGCGCTGGACACAGTCCGCAGCCACCACGCGAGGTTGACGAAACCTCAGACCAAAAGTGAGCTACACCATTGGGAAGTCGGCCCATCGGGGGAGGAGCATCAGGGAGGGCCTTCAGGTGACTTCCTGAGGCCGTCCCAAAGGCGTGGGGTGTACTCACAATTAAGACGCTGTTTTGAAGGGGGCGGAGCATCGGAAAAAAGCGCCGCCCAAGATTTCGGCATCAAAATTGATTCTTCGGCCAATCGCCGAATGCGGCTTCAGGAATCGGAGATTCCCGCCCATAGTCTAAGAAACGGAAAATCCCGCCCATGTTTTTTTTTAATTCTTTCATGGGATGTGGGCGTCACAATTGCAAAGTCAGCAATTTTTGGCCGTCTCTAATTGCCCTTGAACTTATTAGCAGTTAAGTGTCACATTGCCATGGGTCTGGATTCACATGTAGGCCAGACCAGATAATGACAGCAGATTTTCTTCCCTAACGGGCACAAGATGGGTCCTTAACAATCGACAATGGTTTCATGGTTATTATTAGACTTGTAATTCCAGTTTGTTGAATTCAAACTTCACATCTGTTGTGGTGGGATTCAAACCCAGGTTTCCCAGAGCAGGACCCTGAGTGTTATAACCCTGCAGGTGGTCCAGGGATTTGCAACCTCAGAGTCCCTGTGGCCTCACCTGAGTACGATTTACCCAGATGAGGTGGGAAGGGTTACCCCCCTTTTCCTAGGACTGCTTGGACATAAATACTATGGCCTGGGTGTGGGTCGGGCGCGGGAGACCCTTTGAGGACTAGGAGGTATAATTAGTAAGGAGAATAAATCAAAATGTTTCTACAGCCATCGCTTCTGAGCGGTCGCTTGCCTGAGACCTTACACTGGCGACAAGGATTAAGTGGAGCTGCAGGAGACGCCATTACCTCCAGACCAGGCCCACCTCAATTAGGCTTCAGGAGGTCTCCATTCAGGCCACAGATATACCATTCATTGGTAAGCTAGAGACATTCGATGCTGAGACTGAGAATTGGACCCAGTAAATTGAGCGAATTGCACTACTTTTTTCGTCTGAATAACATAGTCGGGGACAATCGACAGATGGTGACCTTCCTCATGGTTTGTGGTGCGGAGACTTACAGCATTATCAAAAGTTTAACTTTTCCCAAATCACTTGATACCTGGCAGTTTGCGGAGCTCGTTATGCTGGTCGACAACCATTTTGACCCAAAACCGCTGCTAATCTTTCACTGTTTTAATTTCCTTGCGGCTTCTCAACACCTGGGTGAACCTGAAATTGAATTTCTGGGCAGTTTGCGAAAATTCGCCGAGGTCTATGAGTTTGGCCCGACATTATCTGAGGCACTCAGAGACCATTTGGTTTGCGGGATCAGAGATGGAGGCTACTCAAAAACGGTTGTTGAGTGAAACTAATCTGGACCTGAAGAAATCGACCGAGGTAGCTTTGTCCTGGGTGGGCGCAGAACACGGTGTCCAGGAGTTCCGAGTGATGGCCGTCCTGAGACTCAGTCTCCCAACAGGGCGTGGAGTACCCCTCTCCCGTGCTGCAGTTCCGGACTCCCACCACTGGGGCACACGCTAGGTGACCAGGACCGAAGACAGCATTTCCCAGCCGAGGGATGCCGTGCTTGCCGCACAACAGGTCTACATGAACTACATGAACTATATTGATATTAACTTGTCTATTTTACATGGGTTAACACTTAACCAAAATGGCAGACAACGGAACAGCAAAACGGTGCTTTAAACGTTATATACGGATAAAACATACGACAATACGAGTGAGGAGCGGAGTAGGTCACTCAGCCCCTCGTGCCTGCTCCTCCATTCAATAAGACCATGGCTGATCTGATTGTAACTTCAGCCCACATTCCTGCCTACCCCCAATAACCTTTCACCCCCTTGTTAATCAGCAATCTGTTCAGCTGTGCCTGAAAAATATTCAAAGGCTTATTTCCACAATTCCATTTCCTTTTCATGAAGACAGTTCCGGAGACTCAAAATTGCAATTTCTCCTCAACTTTGTCTTAAATGAGGTGAAGGGTCACTTTCCCCCGAAAGAAAGTCTGTTGAAGCTCGACCAACTGAAATTTTCAAGCCTGACATTGAAAGATCTTTGTTAGGTGAGGGTATCGAGGAATAAGAAAATAAGGTGTGTAAATAGAGGTGAGTTACAGACCATTGACTGATGCAGTGGCAGAACAGGTTTGAGGGCCTGGTACAGACCATTGACTGATGCAGTGGCAGAACAGGTTTGAGGGCCTGGTACAGACCATTGACTGCTGCAGTGGCAGAACAGGTTTGGGGGCTTCAGTGGCCTTCTCTTGTTCCCATGGGATCGCCAACAAGGTGAAACAAGTTGGAGGTTGATCTTCTTCTCAAACAAATAGCCAATCTTCGGCTGAAAAAACTTTGCAGTTGGAGGAAGGAGCTAAGGAGTGAGACAGTCTGGAAGAATTAATGCAGAAGATGGAGTGGAGGGTCTTGAACTCAACACAGTGCAAATATGGAGAGAAGGAAGAGTGGACCAGAGCACACATTGGACTTTAGGAGGAACAAAGGTGAAAGCTCAGAGGAGACCTGCCTATAGAGGAGCAACGCAGTAACACAGAGAGAAATGAAAAGTTACATTAGAGAGAAGATTGTTGGTGAGATCTGAGGGAAGGTTTCACATACAGGTGTTTGCTTTGACTCACTGGTAGTATCCTGACCTCAGAGTCCAAATGTTATGGGTTCAAGTCTCACTCTGAGCACAAAATTCAGGTCGACCCTCCACTCGAGTGCTGAATGACACCATTGGAGGTGCCATCTTTCAGTTGATACCACAACCTTTGTCTGTCTTCTCTGGTGGATGTGAGTGATCCCACTGCATTATTTTGAAAAATGATCAGGCGATCTCCCTGGTGTAATGGTTGATATTTATCCCTCAATCAACATCACAAGAGATAATCTGTTCTCACAATGTTCTTCACAGGCCGCTATGTGCAAATTGCCTGCTGTGTTCCCTACATTACAACAACGGCAACAGTCCAGAAGTACTTAATGGGCCACCATGTGTTTTTAGATATTCTGTGTTTGGAAAAGATGCAGACTGACTGAAAGGTTTTCTTCTTAGTTGACAGATGCTTTCCTATAACCAGGTGCATGTTTGAGCTTCATGAAGCCTTCTCAACTTTGCCCCTCTCCTGAGGTGTGGCGACTTCAAAGGGGAAAGCAGCCTATGATCATCTGGGACTATGGCGACTTTACCTCACTTTAGGTATAGGAGCACTGTTCAAGTAATGAACCTCAGCAGTGTAGAAAATACTGTCAGTGCAATTAACAGGTGAACACTCAATTCGTACAGGGACATTTCTCTGTCCATGTTGTAGTGTGGTCATTATCCCACTGGCTTCAAACGACTTAAAACCTTTGAAGGAATGTCAGAGGAATGTGTTATGTTTTCCCAACAGTCATGTCAAGGCTGTAATGCAGTTAATAGATAGGCTTACCACAATGTGCTGTGAGTTAACACTAGCTCCTTAAATAAAGTTAATATTTTTACTTCAAGGAATTCAGCTGCTCAAGGGAGAGAAAAAAAATTAACTAACGAGTTGGTTTCTAAACTTGGAAAGTTTCGGCGGATTATAAATCAGGGGCTGCAGAAAAGGTAATGTTTCTCACTGCGTGACCTCTTAAACATCCCAGGTTAAGAAAACAGCTATAAATTGCAAAACATAGTCAGCTTACTGTAGCTATCATTAGTTTTCTGTGTTATGGACACAAGGGTTGTCCAGAAATGGAAGGCTCCCTCAATTTTAGTGCAGGTCTGGTTAAAGTAACATTAATGAATTTTGTTGTGCTAAAGGTTCCTTGTGTTTGGCTATTTTCAGCCCACACAGAGCAGATGCTTAGTGGAAATATTTGCACCAATTAATTTTTGGCTTACAAGCCTATCGCTCGGTTTCAAGCCAAAACTGAGAGGAAAAATCTATAATCCTTTATATAATAAAACTGGGAGGGAGTCGCAAAATCCAGATAGGCTCATGATTTATCAAGTGTCTATTGTGAATCCTCCGTGAATCCTATCTGTTCAAGTAAACATCAGAAAGGATGGTTTTGCCTGCCCACCCAGAAGGACAGACTAAGAAAGGATCCGGCGGATGAAAGAAAGAATGAATATAAGAGCAAACATCAGAGGAGAAGAAGAAAACATAATACCTAATAGGTAGGAGATTTTAAAAGGCACATGAGAAGACGGGATGGAAACAAAGTAACTTAAGCTGGTAACTTAAGTTCAAATCTCAGTCACAACTGACACCTTGTTATGAGGTGGCTGTCGTGACGATGTCATGTCATCGCTATTTTTCAGATTGTAGAGTCTTTAGTGAAGGAGGCCATTCTACCCATCATGCCTGAGAGTTTCCCAATTGACCCCAATCCCCTGCTCTTTCCCCGCAGCTCTGTGATTTTTTTCCTCCTCAAGTGTACGCCCCATTTCCTTTTGAAACTTACAAATGACTCTGCTTCCATCACCCTTTCATGAAATGCATTCAAGATCATGACAACTCAATGCGTAAAATTAAGGCCGCGATTTAACGGCCCCGTTGCACCCGGTGCGGAGCCGGGCACAGCGGGTGAATCGCGTGAGATCCCCAAACCGGGAGGGCCTGAAGAGGAGGGGGATAATCAGGGCTGTCGTTCGAATTGGCGCCCTGATCTGCGGACAGCCGTTCCTCCTGGCAGGCTTCAGCTCACCAGTAGGAAATCCCTCTGAGAGCAGCATCGACGGAGTGAAACTCTCCAAGGCCAGAAAAAGTGCCAAAGGCCCGTTAAACGCACCCGCCAGCCGACTTAGTTTGAAGTCCGCTGAATTGCGCCCTATCTTATCTCCCCTCCCTGCTTCTGTGGCAAATAATTGAAATCTATGTCCTCTGCTAACTGACCGTCTTGTCAGCAGCAACGCTTTCTCCTGGTCCGCTCTGCTGAAAAGATTCATACTTTTGAACACTGTTATGAAATCTATCTTTAATCTTCTCTGCTTTAAGGAGAACAATCTCAGCTTCTCCTGCCTCTGCACCGCAGTCCCTCACTTCTGGTGCCATTCCAGTAAATCTCCTCCGCAACCGCGGCATTGCCTTCAAATCCTTTCTGTGGTTTGGATCCCAGAATTGGACCCAACACTGCAGCTGAGGCCTAAACAGTGATTTCTAAAGAGTCTTTGCAATTTGATGCATCACTTCCTCCTTCGCAATAAGTCGGCCTTATTCTTAATTTTTTCTCCTTACTTTATAGGCTAAGATCCATTTGTATGTTATACACACAAATGTATGTTTATGTGTACAAAGATGTTGGCAGCTTCCTTGCTAGCTCAGCAGGTTAATGCAATGTGCGACAGATCAGGAAGATCTCAGATTCGGACTCGTGGATGGTGGAACTCATGATATCCACTGGATCTCAACAGTCAGATCCGTTGGCCCCCGGGCTGGAATACGTGGCTCTGTGGGTGGGACTCTAAGTCACAGGATTATGGGTTCAAGTCCCACTTGAGCATCTAATCTTGGCTGACTTTCCCAGTGCAGTCCTGCTGGAATGCTGCACCGTCAGAGGTGCCGATTAAACTGAAACCCTCTCCGCACTCTCAGATAAGCGTAAAAGATAAAACGTAGCACTATTTGAAGAAGCGCACGGGAGTGTTCTGGCCAACTGTTATTTCTCAACCAACATCACAAAAACAAACCAGACTATCTTGTCTTTATGTGCTGCTGTTTGTTGGACCTTGTTGAGAACATAATGGAACTTCCCAAATTGCAACACTTTGAACATTGCGTCACGGACTTTGAAGTGCTCTTGACGTTTTGAGGTTGTGGAAAGCACTGCATAAATATAAATTCTCTCTTTAAATAAACTTAAGCAGGGTCTTTCTTTCAGAGACTCCGCGGAGAGAGTATGGAGTTGTGAAAGAGAAAGAAAGGCAAACAGCACCATTCGCAGCCTTCGAACCAAAGGGTTTCGCAACTAGTCAAATACTTTTGAAGTTATAATGTAGGAAATGCAGCAACCAACTTGTGCACAGCAAGCTTCCACAGACAGCAATGTGATAATGACCAGATATTTTTTGTGATGTTGGTTGAGGGACAGGTATTTGGCAGGGCACCATGGATAACTCCCCTTCTTTTCTTCGAAAAAGCACCATGGGATCTGTCACGAGGCAGCTTCCCCGGCAACTGGACAGGCGAGTCAGGCAAAACACGGTAGACTTCAGCGGGATTAGAAGATCCTTTCGGCAGCCAATGACAAGCTGCCTCCACCGCTGGAGGGGGGTGGGGGGAAATCCCACCCGTAATCTTCTGATTCAATCAGCCACCAATGACATCTCACAGGTCTTGAGTGAGGAGTAGGTCCAACCTATAGGATTAGCGCCAACCTTTCAGCCCTATTTTGGGCATGAGATCCAGAAATCTTTTCTAATTAGTGAGGTCTCAGTTAGTCAATTAATCTGGACTCAGTCCATTTGGAGTTGTCTACTGGCCCATGTCGACTCAACGTCAAACAATGTTGAGCTGCACCAATGGATTATATCCCTGTTCTGTGTTGAGATCACCAACTTTGACTGAGGGAGCATAGTGGTGTATGACAGTTGGCATCCATATCCCTGTTTAAGGAGAGAAGGCTTGCTTCATCCACCAATGCACATGTGTGGACATCAGTTGAATACAACCTCAGCTGCGATGACATCCAACGTTGGATAACTTGCTGACAATTTCTCAGCGGGTCCATGGAGTGAGTCCACATTGCTCCGGTACCAAAGCCTGACTTCCCACCTGTGCAACTATACCTGAGTGGGAGTCAGCAAACTCAGAAAAGCAAAAAACAGGGGGCATAATCATTCTGCTGATTTTCAGATGTAACTAAACAAAGCTTCTTAATTTGTAATAAGATTCAAACTCTTACTGACCGCAAGTGCCACTCTTAATGTTTTCCAGTATTGGTAACTTAGTTGCAGACCCCCTATTTTCTGAATACATCCTGATATGAATATGTATATAAATAGCCTTCAGCTATCTAGGAGACATTGGGGCTGGAGGCTGCATACCAAGAAAGGGAGGTGGACAAGGAAGGCCACCTGTAGCTGCAATGAGCTATCCAGAGGGGCCTGGCTGCCTCTTTTTCACATACTCGACAAACTCCCCCACCCCCACCCCGGCAACTGGAGAGAGATGGGCACTGCCAAGGGAGGTCAATAAGACTTTCAGGAATTGGCAGATGGTGAAAACACTGCTGAGGCTACAGAGCGGCTAGCCCTCTGATTCGGCCAGTGACATCGACATCCCGTCCACCAGCCTTTTTTTTTTTACAAATAATTTGTATTCAAATTTTCACAAAATATCAACAAAATACAGAAAGAAAAGAACAACCCCCCCCCCCCCCCCCCCCGTATACATAAATAATAAATTAACAGCCATCATCAACACAAAAGCAAATATACACGCCCACTCAAGAAAAACGAACCAACCACCGCACCCCCCCCCCCCGCCCCCGGGTTGCTGCTGTTGCTGACCATCTTCTACCGCTCTGCCAGGAAGTCTAGGAACGGCTGCCACCGACTGAAGAACCCTTGCACCGATCCCCTTAAGGCAAATTTCACCCGCTCCAATTTAATAAACCCGCCATATTGATAATCCAGGATTTCACGCTTGGGGGCCTCGCATCCTTTCACTGAAGAAGAATCCTTCGCCGGGCTACCAGGGACGCAAAGGCCAGAATACCGGCTTCTTTCGCCTCCTGCACTCCCGGCTCCTCTGCCATCAGAAATATTGCGAGCCCCCAGCTTGACCCTGGAACCTAGCACCCTCGACACCGTCCTCGCTACACCCTTCCAAAAGTCCTCCAGCGCTGGGCACGCCCAGAACATGTGGGTGTGGTTTGCTGGGCTCCCTGAGCACCTAACACACCTGTCCTCGAACCCAAGGAACAAGCTTATCCTTGCCCCGGTCATGTGAGCCCTATGCAGCACCTTAAATTGTATGAGGCTGAGCCTCGCGCAAGAGGAGGAAGAGTTCACTCTCCCCAGGGCATCTGCCCACGTCCCCTCGACAATCTCCTCACCCAACCTCTCCTCCCACTTACCCTTTAGCTCCTCCACCGAGGCCTCTTTCTCCTCCTGCATCATCTGATATGTTGCCGAGATCCTCCCCTCTCCAACCCACACCCCCGACAGCACCCTGTCCTGGACCCTGCATGGCGGCACCAGTGGGAACTGCACCACCTGCCGCCGAACAAACGCCCTTACCTGCATATATCTGAAGGTGTTCCCCGGGGGGAGCCCGAACTTCTCCTCCAGCTCACCCAGGCTCGCGAACTTCCCATCCACAAACAGGTCCCCCATCCTTCTAATACCTGCCCTGTGCCAGCTCAGGAACCCTCCATCCATCCTCCCCAGGACAAACCGCTGGTTCCCCCATATTGGGGACCACACCGAGGCCACCACCTCCCCACTGTGATGTCTCCATTGCCCCAAAATTTTGAGGGTAGCCGCCACCACCGGGCTCGTGGAAGAACTCATTGGAGGAAGCGGCAGCGGCGCCGTCACCAGCGCCTCCAGGCTCATGCCCACACAGGACGCCATCGCCAGCCTCTTCCATGCTGCCCCCTCCCCCTCCATCACCCACTTACGCACCATCGCCACGTTGGCAGCCCAATAATACCCACAGAGGTTAGACAGCGCCAACCCGCCCCCATCCCTGCACCGCTCCAGGAACACCCTTCTCACCCTCGGGGTCTTCTGCGCCCATACAAACCCCATAATGCTCCTATTAACTCGCCTGAAGAAGGCCTTAGGGATCAGCATGGGGAGGCACTGGAATAGGAACAAAAATCTCAGGAGCACTGTCATTTTAACTGACTGCACCCTACCCGCCAGGGAGAGTGGCAGCACGTCCCACCTCTAAAACTCCTCCTCCATTTGCTCCACCAATCTCGTGAAGTTAAACTTATGCAGGGCCCCCCAACTCCTAGCCACCTGGATGCCCAGGTACCTGAAACTCCTCTCTGCCCTTTTTAGTGGGAGCTCACCAATCCCCCTCTCCTGGTCCCCTGGGTGAACAATGAACAACTCGGTCTTCCACATATTGAGCTTATACCCGGAGAAATCCCCAAACTCCCTGAGAATCCCCATCACCTCCGGCATTCCCCCCACCGGGTCCGCCATATATCAGCAAATCGTCTGCATAGAGCGACAGCCGATGCTCCTCCCCACCCCGCACCAGCCCCCTCCAGTTCCTCGACTCCCTCAATGCCATGGCCAGGGGCTCAATCGCCAGCGCAAAGAGCAGAGGGGACAGGGGACACCCCTGTCTCGTCCCCCCGGTGTGACCAAAAATACTCTGACCTCCTTCTGTTCATGGCCACACTCGCCACCGGGGCCTCATACAGCAACTTAACCCACCTGACAAACCCCTCCCCAAACCCAAACCTTTTCAGCACCTCCCACAGGTACCCCCATTCTACCCTATCAAAGGCCTTCTCCGCTTCCATCGCCGCCACTATCTCCGCCTCCCCTTCCACCGCCGGCATCATTAAAACATTCAAGAGCCTCCGTACATTCGTATTCAGCTGTCTCCCTTTCACGAACCCCATCTGATCCTAGTGAATTACCTGTGGCACACAGTCCTCTATCCTCGTGGCTAAAATCTTTGCCAACAACTTTGCATCTACATTTAGGAGTGAGATTGACCTGTATGACCCACATTGTAGGGGATCCTTGTCCCACTTCAGGATCAAGGAGATCAGCGCTCGAGACATCGTCTGGGGCAAAGCCCCTCCTACCCTTGCCTCAGTAAAGGTCCTTACCAACAGAGGGCCCAGCAGGTCCGCATACTTCTTATAAAATTTGACCAGGAACCCATCTGGCCCCGGTGCCTTCCCCGCCTGCATGCTTCCTATCCCTTTGACCAACTCCTCCAACCCAACCAACGCCCCAGCCCCATCACCTGCCCCTCCTCCACCCTCGGGAATCTCAACCAGTCCAGAAAGCAACCCATCCCTCCCTCCTCCAGTGGGGGCTCAGACCGGTACAGTTCCTCGTAGAAGTCCCTGAAGACCCCATTGATAACCACCCCACTTCGCACCGTGTTCCCTCCTCCATCCCTAACTCCCTAGATCTCCCTAGCTGCCTCTCGCTTCCGAAGCTGGTGCGCCAGCATCTGGCTCGCCTTTTCTCCGTATTCCTATACCGCCCCCTGCGCCTTCCTCCACTGCGCTTCCGCCTTCCTGGTGGTCAACAGATTGAATTCGGCCTGGAGGGCTGCGCCGCTCCCTAAGCAATCCATCCTCCGGGACCTCCGCATACCTCCTGTCCACCCTCACCATCTCCCCCACCAGCCTCTCCCTCTCTCTCTTCTCCCTCCTCTCCTTATGGCCCTAATGGAGATCAGCTCTCCCCTGACCACCGCCTTCAGCGCCTCCCAGACCACCCCCACTTTGACCTCCCCATTGTCATTAGTCTCCAGGTACCTCTCTATGCACCCTCGGACCCGCCCGCTCACCTCCTTGTCTGCCAGCAACCGCACCTCTAAGCGCCACAGCGGGTATCGGTCCATCTCCTCCCCCAGCTCGAGGTCTACCCAATGCGGAGCGTGATCGGAAATGGCTATCGCCAAGTACTCAGCATCTTCCACTCTCGGAATCAGCGCCCTACTCATAACAAAGAAGTCTATCCGGGAATAGGCCTTGTGGACATGGGAGAAGAATGAGAATTCCCTGGCCCGTGGCCTCGCAAACCTCCATGCGTCCACCCCTCCCATCTGGTCCATGAAACCCCTCAGCACCTTGGCCGCCGCCGGCCTCCTACCCGCCCTAGACCAGGAGCGATCTAGTGCCGGGTCCAGCACCGTATTGAAATCCCCCCCCATTATCAGGCCCCCTGTCTCCAGGTCCGGAATCCGACCCAACATACGCCGCATGAAGCCCGCATCATCCCAATTCGGGGCGTATACATTGACCAACACCGCCTGCTCCCCCTCCAACTTGCCACTTACCATCACATACCTATCGCCATTGTCTGCCACGATGCTCGACGCCTCGAACGACACTCTCTTCCCCACCAAGATCGCCACCACCCCCCGATTTTTTGCATCCAAACCCGAATGAAACACCTGGCCTACCCATCCCTTTCTCAACCTTATCTGATCCGCCACCCTCAGATGCGTCTCCTGAAGCATGGCCACATCTGCCTTCAGCCCCTTCAGGTGCGCGAACACCCGGGCCCGCTCAATCCCCTTATGTTCCAGGTTATCAGCCGGATCAGGAGGCTACCCCGCCGACTAGCCAGACCCCTTCCTAGGCCAGCCATGTGCCCTCGCCTCCCGCACGGCCCGTTCCCCACAGCGGCAGACCCCCGCCCCGACCTCCTCTACCGACTCCAGTTCCCCGTTGGCCATTCCAGCAGCAACCCGGTTCCGCCACCCCCCACCCCCACCCCACCCCCCCCCCGCCCCCTCCAGCTAGGTCCCCCCCTATCTGTATTGCTCCCCCCATTGCACTTCAGTAAGTCAGCCGACTCTTGCTGACCCCGGCCAATCCTGCTACTCCCTCGACCCCTCCCAGTGTGGAACTTCCCCTCCCCCACATTGCCCACCAGCAGGCTCTCCCCCTTCCACTCCCAGCGCGGGAGAAAGCCCGCGCTTCCCAGCTCCGGCCCTTAGCGCGGGCAAAAGCCTCGGCCCGCCTCCTCTATGCAGTTCCCTTTTCAGGCCCGGTCCCCTTGCCCCCAACTCAGGCCTCAACCCCCCCCTCCCCCCCCGCAGGGCCCCATCCCCCCTGCCGGCCATCAACCCCCCAAGCCGTTTACCTGCCCCCCTCCACGAGCCTGCCTGGCGGATCCAACCGAAACAGTGCCCAACCAACCCACGAAAAACAAAGAATCAACAATGAACAAAGAACGCCCCCTCAAAATACAACACAACAATCCGCAACCATCCCTTCACCGTGGCCCCCCGCCCCTGACCCTCAGTCCGAGTCCAATTTTTCAGCCTGGACAAAGGCCCACGCCTCCTCCGTGGACTCATAATAATGATGTTGGTCCTTATAGGTGACCCACAGACGCGCTGGCTGCAGCATGACGAACTTCACCCCCCTCCTGTGCAGCACTGCCTTCGCCTGATTGTACCCGGCCCTCTTCTTCGCCACCTCCGCACTCCAATCTTGGTAGATCTGCACCTCTGCATTCTCCCACCTGCTGCTCCGCTCCTTCTTAGCCCACCTTAGGACGCACTCCCGGTCAGCAAACCGGTGGAACCGCACCAGCACCGCACGCGGTGGCTCGTTGGGCTTGGGCCTCCTCACCAGCACTCGGTGGGCCCCCTCCAACTCCAGGGGCCCCGGAAGGACCCCGCTCCCATCAGCGAATTCAGCATGGTGACCACGTAGGCCCCCACGACCGACCCCTCCAATCCCTCCGGGAGGCCCAGGGTCCGCAGATTCATCCGCCTCGACCGGTTCTCCATCTCCTCGAATCTCTCCTGCAATTTTTTATGGAGCGCCTTCACCGCTAGGCCTAGGATCTCATCTTCGTTCTCAGAGACCTTTTTCCAGACCTCCCGGATCGCCGCCCCTTGGGCCGTCTGGGTCTCCAGCAGCTTATCGATTGAAACCTTCATTGGCTCCAGCAGATCCGCTTTCAGCTCCCTAAAGCAGTGCTGAAGAAACTCCTACTGCTCCTGCGCCCACTGCATCCACGCTGCCTGGTCTCCACCCGCCGCCATCTTGGTCTTCCACCCTCGCACCTTCTTTTGCTTCACTGCCACTTTTGCCATTACCGGCTCTAAAAAGAGCCCAAAAGTCCGTTTCTAGCGGGAGCTGCCGAACGTGCGACTTAGCTCTGCATCGCCGCAACCGGAAGTCCCGTCCACCATCCTTAATTGGATGGTGTTGTGTTTTTGGTCCTGGTGCTGTTCAAGATCGATCAGTACACAAGTAGACACAGGAGGTGATTAACATTGCAACTGTTCTTTATTGTGGGTGATGTGGGTTACGGCAGACGTCTGTTGCATATACAGAGTAATGTTCGATGGAGACTGTCAATTTTGGACTTGTAGCTGAATTTGAAGCTGTATCTAATGCCGGATTGTTCATTGTTAGACTGGAGTGAGAATGGAGTCGGCATTCCTTGATTTGGAGATGGTTCATTGGAGGTGGTGAAATCAGGCTCTTACATGAGAAGTGTATCCTGAGATGGAGTTTGACTTGGCAACAATTGGTCGCCCAACAAGGAGGCCACATGCAAGAAAGTTGCTGAGCCAGTCCCGTTGCTGGCAAGTTCAGGTTCCAGGCGCCCCATTTAGTCCCAATGTCGGGGTTCTGAAGCTAATGGGGAAAACCTTCCCCAAATGTTAGGAGATGGTTGGCTGAAGCTCCTGCATTTTTGTTATTGTTTTTTACCTCAGGAGTTCAAGACAAGGTTAATTTGAGCCAATGAGAAATACACATAGGCCCCTTCTCACTGTTGAGATATCAAGTGAATTGAGCTGTGGCACTGGTCTAGCCAAGCTTACAATGAGATGCAATCCATATTGAACAACTGTCACAGAATTGGCAGCCACGAGAGCCCAGAATTAATGGAATGGGAATGTAGTGCTGGGAATTCACATGTGAGACTTGGAGTCCTTAGTAAAATACCAGGCAAAGCAATGACGGCTTTTGATCCATTTGACCTGGGAGTATTTCCTTACTAACTTAGTGAGTGCAAAGTGGAAAAATGTTGCACTCTCCAGCAGGAATAGTGGAAATGTGAGGAACAATGAATATTCTGGAGGTTTCTTTGACTTTCTTTGAGGATCACCTAATCAGAGCATTCTCCCAGGAGGTGGAATCCATTTAGGCTAGACTGTGAACTGTGTGTGGAACAAGTTAGCCTGATGGGTTCATTTGCATTTTCTCATTCCAGACTTTCATGTGTCCTTGCAAATGGCATTGTCAAACGTGCATTCAAGAACAGCTTTTAATTGCGTCACAGCTCAGGATTGTAGCCCACAACACAATGTTTTGAGGTACTTATTGTTATTAAACTGGATCCAGGATTCTCCAGTGCACAGAAAGCTTACTGTTGCACACCCTGTTACACCAAGCCAACTTTATTCTTTCTCAGGACCTCAATATTGTGCAACTCATTACATCCTTCAGTCACTCTTCCCAAGCTTGATAGCACATGATCACGATAGTTTGATTTCCTCCACCTTCTCCCCGAATCTTTCCAGCCTGGCTCAGGTCCAGAACTATAAACATAATAATAATAATAATCATTTATTGTCACAAGTATGAAGTTACTGTGAAAAGCCCCTCCGATGGAATATAGGTCACAGTGTCATGGGGCTGGATTTTCACAGGGCCACGGGGGCAGGAATTAAAAATCGGGGTCCAGGAGTCGTTTCCGGAACAGTTTCATATTTTCAAAGGACCAGTGAGATGGGTGAGAGTGAAGACCCCATTCGGCCATCAATTAATGTCCCATTAAGCTCTGTAAGGAGCTTGTTAAGGGGCCTCTCCATTTAAGATTGAAATTTTCCCATTTTCTACAACTGAGTCCAAACAGTCTTGAGTGTGTGTTAGTGCACAGCAGTCAGGGTACAACAGGGGGCCCAAGTAAATGTTGTAGTTCTGAAAGATAGTCATATTCAACTCGAAAAGTGAACTCTATTTCTCTTTCTGCATATGCCACCAGACGTGCTGAGAATTTCTAGCATTTTTTTATCTTTAGTGTTTGGAATCATGCATTTTCATGCCTTTGTATTTGGCAAAATATCTGTGGTGGAGACTGACTACAAGCCAGTGGTGAAAACCATTGGCCAGTGTACCACCAAGATTGCAAAATCTCTTCATAAAGATTCACGGTTATGACTGTGAGATCAGGTATGAGCTAGGTAACTTGTCGCTCACATTGGATACAGTTAACAGATTGTCTAACCCCATGAAAACTGGATCGACAAGGTGATTTCATTGTCATCAAACTTGACGATGTTCCCCAAATTGATCTTTTTGCGCAACGCAAATGCCATAGCTACAAGAAACAGTGAAAGATTCCACACTACATAAACTGTGCAAAACCATCATTGAAGGATGGCCTGATTCAATTCAGCATACCCACAAACAGATGGGATCATTTTTGCCTTACCGCGAAGAGCTAGGTATCGCCTGGCAAGTCATTTTTAAAGGCAGGCAAGTCATCATACCGGAATCTTTGCAACCTGATATTCTTCAATGATTTATTCATTCACACATGGGCACAGATCGGACAAGATTACTCACCAGACAGACAACCTATTGGCTATTGGCTGACATTGTCACTGGAGTTGTTATCAACAAGTTCAAGGCATGTCAAGAGCATGTGCCAAGGTCAGCACAAAGAACCACTGATTCCACATGAATTTCCTACCCATTCTGGGCCAAAATTGCATCTGACTCTTTTCATATCTATGGCACTGACTTCATCATCATTGTTGACAACTTTACCAAGAACCAAATCATTCAGCAATTTCACAATACAGTCAGCACAACTGTTGCACACAAAATAAGTGCTATTTTCAGTTTATTTGGTGTGCCCAGAAAGACCATTGCGAATAGTAGTCCTCAATTTATTAGCAAGCCATTTCAGGATATGTGTGAGAAATGGACTATCAGTCACACTACTTCTTCTCCTCAATACCCTGGATCTAACAGCCTAGCTGAAAGAATGTTTCACATGGCAAAATCCTTAATTCTCAAATGTAGATAGACCGAGCAAGATCTACACAGCAGTGTAAAGTTACTTCTGTCAGCGACACCATTATAACAGCACAACACCAACCCTGTCTTCCACATCTGCTGCCTGCCTTTGCCACTGGTAGTTGACAGGTGCTGTCTCCCTTAGACACTCATCTCTAATTGGGCATAAACTTGCCATAGGCCATTTGCATTTAAATTTAGCATCGCAAAAGCAACCCAGCTTAGGCAGGGGGCATGTGCGGCCAGAATTCATCAAGATGTCAGGTTCCTGATTCGCATTTAAATGCAGCCCTGCACATCATTATAGCCTAGAAGGAGGCCATTTGGGCCATCAATTCCATGCCAACTCTCAGGAGAGCAATCCAATCAGCCTCATTTCCTGCTCTGTGTAGATTGTGGGTAAATGAACATATTACAGTGATGTCAATGAGTGTCAGTGTCCTTGGAAAATTCGAGAGAGAGATGCCAAGCTTTAACCTAATAGACATTCAGATATTCATCAAACAGCACAACAGACAGAAGATCCAAGCTTGAAGTAAACAAATTGACTAACCACTGAAGAATGGTTCCACCCTGTATCCGATCAAACAAAATATGGAGAACAACGGTGGCAAGTGCAAGCCATGGGAATTAAAACAATTTCTAAAAAAAAACGTGAGCAACTTAAAGACAGAAATGAGATGAGAGAGCACCCATTGTATATACAGCAGAAATAAAACAACACAATGACTCAGTATGAACATTCCACCAAAACCAAACAGCCCAACTCTCCGGGACCCAAATTGCACCAAAGAATTAACTTTAATGAAACACTATAAAAAGCCATATTAAACAGCTTGATGTTTACTTCATCTGTTGGCTCAATGCTCATGATTCTAATAAAATAAAATCGCATGCCGAAACAAAACAAAAATAAATTGCAATTGTTTATGTTAGCTGGTCTCTGCTGAGGTGCCAACAAGAGAGACACAGGTCAACCCTTCTGTCTATTGCACATGAAGCTTAAAACCAGCCATTGTTCCTGCTCCTAACGTCTTCCTGCTGCTGGTAAACGCTGATATGCAATCGCAGGGTGCAGACAGGACCGGGCTGACTCAAGATGTCGCCCTGACGCCAATATGCAAGCTGTTTCTCAAATAAACGGATTACTAAATGGAAGCAGCAATGCAACCTGCAATATGTCTTTTTGCACATCACATGCAATTAAAAGGGGCGGCACGTTGGCACAGTGGCACTGCTGTCTCGCAGGGCCAACTTGGATGAACTGGGTGACTGTCTGTGTGGAGTTTGCACATTCTCCCCTTGTCTGCATGGGTTTCTTCCAGGTGCTCCAGTTTCCTCCCACAGTTCAAAGTTGCGTAGTTTAGGTGTATTAGCCATGCTAAATTGTTCCTTCGTGTCCAAGGATGTGCAGTTTAGGTGGACTGGCCATGTTAAAATTGCATCTTGGTGTCCAAAGATGTGCAGGTTGGGCAGGGTTGCAGTGATGGGGTGGGGGAGTGGTTCTAGGTAGGGTTCTCTTTCAGAGGGCAGGTGCACTCTCGGTGGGCCGAATGGCCTCCTTCTGCACTGTAGGAATTCTATGGATTCTATAAAAATTTCAAATATTTTCTTTCAGGGTTTGGGGATAAAAGAGTCATTGATGGCGTCCTCAAATGATAAACTAGAAAGTTTACCACTTTCAATGCACAGAATATTTCGGGTATATAGCGTTCCTTGCAGCATTGCTGTCTACATTCATTCCTGGTGTTTTCCAGTCGGGAAAATGACCTTTCTCCTGAGCAACTTGTTACCATCAGACTCAGAAATTGCCGCAAATTTGTTTCAATACTGGGGAATGCCAACTGAACCTTATCCCGGATGACTTGACACAGGTCTTCATGGCTTTAATGTCCTGAATATAAGCAGAGAAGTCTCTTATTTCCCTAACATCAATATCTTCGGGAGAGCTTTTCATCAGATGCTTTACACTTTCACACAGCTGTGTTTCTGAGGCATCTAAATCAACCAAAAGTGAAAGGTTTTTTGCAACATTTTCAAATATAATTGTGCTTTTCTTCAAATTGTTTTCAATACATCCATCAAAGGAATGAGGGATTTTTGTAGAAACCTGTCTCTTCATGAAAGCCGTTTCATCAGTATTACCTCAATGACTCCTTCTTTCCTAATTGTTTTCCTTTTATTCACACACTTGGGGTCGACATCAGGCAGGTCTTCTTTTACTTTGAGTTCAATTTTGTCAAATCTTTCTCATGGTTCTTTCAAGAAGTGAGAGAATGATGTGAAAAGCTTTGCACATGCATTAAGGGCTATCCATGTATCCTGTAGGGCCTGGCTGGTTTTGTGGAACTGGTCTAACATATGATTCCAAAGTTCTGACATGAACGCAAACTCTAATTCCTTGATTTTCTCCTGCAGATTGCCAGCTTCCCACCTTGTATAACCTCTCTCACTATCATCAGTGTGATGAATTGAAGAACTAGTTATATATTTTGTATCTGTTTCAGTAATGTCATTAGAAACCCTGGTTTGAAATACATACAGGCAGTGTATCTACAGAAGCTGTAATTAAGGAGTCATAAAAGGTTGATGGAATGATTGATTTTAACCATTTCCTTGTTTACAGAGAGGTGGCTAATGGGATATTGTTTTGATTGCTGGAGATTTCCTAGAGGGTATATAATTTATGAGGGATTGTGTTCAGTCCTAGCTAAGCAGGTGATGTGACATTTTAGTGGGATACAGATTATGTAATTAGTGGGAGGAGCCAGGTCTGTCTGGAGTTTGCAGTTTTGCCAATGCTGTTAGATTGAGCAGAAGTCTGACAAGACAGAAGGATTTTAAGGTTGTTCCTGAAAATGACCTCTCTCTCTCTCCAAAGGTCTACACGGATAAGCATTTAACCTTCTTTGTTAACTTTATTTCTAAGTTGCATTGGAACTGTATTGTATTGCTTAATTGGAATTAGTTTTTTAAAGTATGTTTATTCAACTTTTCAAATGTTAACATTTTAACAATTAAACATGTAAAACACATAACATTTACAAAATAAAAACAAAACAAAACCTCAGCCCTCCCAACACCCCCTTCTCACCTTCCCCCCTCTCCTCCCCCCACTAATTGGCAGCAGCGAGCTCCCCAAAATGCAATACAAATAAACCCCATCTCTTGTGGAACCCCTCACTTAACCCCCTCAGCGAAAGTTTCACCTTCTCCAAATACAAGAATTCCATTGGATCCCCCAGCCATACTGAGGCACAGGGTGGAGAAGCCGACCTCCACCCCAACAGGATCCGCCTGCGAACGATCAATGAGGCAAAGGTTAAAACACCTGCACCCGCACCCGTCTGCAACTCTGGCAAGTCCAACATCCCGAATATGCACCCTAGGGAACTAGGCTCGAAGTCCACAAGCAGGATTGCCGACATGGTGCTGAAGAACAACCCCCAAAACTTCTCCAACTTCGAGCAGGATCAGAACATGTGTATGTGATTGGCTAGGCTCCTCCCATACCATTAGCAAATATCCTCCACCCCCTCAAGCAACCGGCTCATCCTCGACGCCATCAGGTGCGCTCTGTGCACCACCTTCAGCTGTATCAACCCCAGCCTCGCAGCTTAATTGGAATTAGTGGCAGCTGTAGATAGTAAGTTCAAGTTTTTCCTTTCATTTAAGAACTGTTTAACTGCTAATTGTAAAGCTATTCATTTGATGTTAACGTGGTTAATTCAGTGTTTAAATTGAAGTTTATTTTAACAAAAGTGATATCTATTGGTCAAAATCATCCTTTCATGGCTGTTTTACAAATTGAAAAATTGTTGGGGTTTCTCATCTGGCATCCTAACATCAATTGGAGTCTTGTCCGGTATCCTAACATCAGTATTAAGCTGATTAAGAGCATCAATATTTGGACCGTAACTCTCAGCTCTGTCTGAAGTAGCCTTTGCATGTTTTGGCACAGTGGAATCAGGACCCAAAAATGAATAGAATGTTATCCAGCGTTTTGCAGACACAGAGGACAATGAGCACATTTGTTGCAAAACAGCAAAAGGATTTTATTGCGTCCAGGGAGCAACCAAGTGCAACGAGGCCAATAGGATTCAGTGACTGTCCAACGCATGGAGTAAATCTCGTGTTCTTCTTTTTCTCTAGAGGTTTTTGCTGCATTACATTATACCTTTCTGTCATGTTAGCTGCATTGTCATGTGACTGTCCTCTGCACCTATGGAGCCAACTTTGCAACTCATTCCCCAGGTAATCCAGCACCATATTGACCATCATCTCACTGCTATGGTTTCTTAAAGTCAATAAGTATTTAATGGGAAAACCTTCTTGGGTGACACAAATCTTACAATAACAGTTAATTGATCAACATGTGAAAGGTTTGGTGTTGAGTCATTGGCTAGTTACTGCATCGCCATATATATGCATATTTCTGTCATATTAAGACAGGAAGAACATATTTAGAGAGTAATTTTTCCACATCTTCTTTATTTGGTAACTGATTTTGATAAAACTTGATTTTGAATCAGCTTTTTTCTTATTTAGAGGTTCCTCATTTTGTGAGCCCCGAAGCTGTGGTTTGGCTTCAGCTTCAACCGGCACTGATCCCATGGGGAGTTCACCAAGACCCTGATGAGTTTTGACAAGTTGAGGGCTGCCTGAGTTAGGGTGGCCACTGCAGGCCACTAAAACTGAACACCTTTGTGACGATGACTTCATCGTTGCCGACATGTCATCATGTTTGGAGATTCCATTCCACTGAGAAACAATGGGAGCGAGGAGTGTCGTGGGGTGTGCAAAGACGTATCAAACTAAAGCTGACTTTTGCATCTCCATCATATCACTGCAGGCTGGGAAAGGAACAAGTAAGAGTTCCCTGCTTTACTGAGTTAAAGACCATGGGTCAAAATACCAGGTGTGAAGCTAACTAGTAATGGACAATGTTTAAAAGACAGACTGTCCGAGACAAAATGTCTGGTCAATCTAATGGCATTGCAGCATGAGTATGGTATGTTGCAAGAATGTGCAGGTTTTCTTTGATTTTGTTGGCCACATGGGTGTGTATTATGGACCTTCAAAGATCATACATACAGGTCTAAATGGTTTAGGAGCTGATCTAAATCCTGGAAAAATAATATACCAACAGCGCTCAAATTTCTTGGGTCGGTCTATTTCCATATGTATCCATACAGACACTCTCGTATGATACATGTCTGTTCTTCCTTCCCATACCTCTACCTTTCTTGTAAAATACCAATTGGAAATCCTTAGCTGTCTCTCGGGCTTTATCCTGGCTCGAGTGGAAAATTGTGGGCCGGGATCTCCGCTGCCCACCATCGGTAGCAGAGTTCCCGATGTGGCGAAGAATCCAGTATCGGCGAAACAACGTTTCCGATGCTCCGGTCCCCTGCTAACGGCGGCATTGAGGTTCACCCCTGCTCCAGTGGGGGAATGCAAATAGGTCAAAATTACCCATTTTCCTCCTGTTACCGAGCTGGACACTGGATTCTCCACGCCTCCATGATGCTTCTGTCCTCTGGGCCAGGATTCACGCATGGCCCTGATGCGGTGGGCTAGGGGTAAGTATTTAAGATAGATGCTCCCAAAGTCCATTGAAGGGCCCACCCCACCGCAGCCCCCGCATCAAACCCCCCAACCAGACACCCCATCATAGACCTCCACCAGAACTCTCCATTAGAGACCCCCACCAGAGGCCCCACACTAGAGCCCCCCCCGTATCAGAGAACCCCCCCCCCCCCCATAACAGAGATCTCCCCGTATCAGAGTCTCTCCTTATCAGAGAACTCCCCCCCCCACTCCATATCAGTGATTCCCCATATTAGAGTCCCCCCATATCAGGGACCCACCCCATATCATAGAAACCCCCATATGAGAGAATCTACCATAAGAGAGACTACCCCATAACAGACACCCACTCATCATCAGACACTCCTGCTTGGAAGCTAAAGAGCAGTCCAAAGAGAAACAGTGAAAACAAATCACTGCTTTTCACTCATCTGTCCCTTACACCTGCTGTGTCAGGCAGATGTGGAATGCATTACCTGTTGCTTCATAAAAAGACAAGCGCACATCACGAGGCTTTAAATCCACTCAGATCCTTTGATCTGCAAGGCTTTTCTAATCACTTCAAAGAGAAATAAGCTTTTTGTAGGCACTAATTGAAAACATCCAGACAGTCAGATGTCTGGATTGTTGATTTTCATTTCCCTTCACACTTGAATGCATCCCAAGTTGCCTGCTTTAAACCTAACCGTAATGTTTATAAACACCTAGGAGTTTAGTGCATTCACTCCTTTTTCTCAGTAGAAAGCACTTTTCTGCTTTTGATATGGTCTGGAACTATCAACCATAGCTAGATGTTTATAAATATTATGGTTATTAAGAAAGATAAAAGGCAAGCACAATATTGGCCCGGAGTAACTGTATCCAGTTGTTCACGCCCCAGTGCCAGGGATTACTCTGCCTGGCCCCTCCACTCCCCAGCCCTGTGCTGGTGCATTATTGGCCGGGGTTGGCGTGTTCCCATGTGATTGGCTCAGACCCCATCACATGGTCTGGGAGCCTAGCCCCTTAAATGGGCTGTGTTATCACGGTATGCTTCTTAACTTGTCCTGCGATTACTGGAGTGTTATTTACTTGCTTGAAGTATCAATAGAATCCATGGATTTCCTACAGTACAGAAAGAGGCCACCGACCCTCTGAAAGAGCACCCTACATAGGCCCACACCCCCACCCTATCCTTGTAACTCCGCCTAACCTGCACATCTTTGGTCACTAAGGGGCAATTCAGCTTAGCCAATCCACATAACCTGCACATCTTTGGACTGTGGGAGGAAATCAGAGCACCGGGAGGAAACGCACACAGGCACGGGCAGAACGTGCCAAACCCTCACAAATAGTTACCTGAGGCCAGAATCAAAACTGGTTTCCTGACACTGTGAGGCAGCAGTGCTAACCACTGTACCACTGTGCTGCCCAAAAATGTTTCAACAGTAACTGCTTATTGGCTAACTATTTGGTGAGGGTAGTCGGGAGAGTCCATCTGCATTCCCACGAAGACTTGCCCGACAATAATTGATGTATATGTGTGTGCTGACAAGAGCAATGCCCGTCTCTGTCTCCTGCTCTCTGCCAGTGATGGAATCCTGGTATGAGTTCCCAGTCTCATTGTTAGTGCACGATGGTCCACCAATAAAGTGAGTTTCGTCCCATACAGGATTTGGTAGAACCATTTTAAGCTAAAAAAAAATGATTCCCCGGACTTCTTTCGCTATCTGTGCGTGATTGCTTTCAGTCTTATTCAAAGTTCTGAACGTGAAGACTATCGGCTTCTCTTCATCTCTGGGAATTGTTGCTCGTTTTAGCCTTTGTTTATTTGCTCTAATTCTGTCACCTTTGCTCTTGAGTCGCCAGGTATCTTTCTGATACCGCCACGTGGTTCAAGTCCGAGTAATGATTAATAATCCAACACACCGCTTAGTAAGAGCTAAATCAACGCTCATTTATTATATACAGCAATTAATACTTATACAATAATTCTACTTCTAAACTACTTCCTACCACTAACAGGCCAATACTTAACTTTGGAAATGGCCCACCAGGTCAGGGAAACGAATGGCCTTTCGAATGGGTTCTGAGCCTGCGGGATTCAAAAGCTGGTACAGGTCGATAGTCAGGAGTGTCTATCTGGTAGCGATCGTTGGAGTAAAACTTACATTCTCTTGTAGAAGGGTCTCAAAGGGTGCGGAGAGGAGAAGAAGGGTCGATTTGAACTTGGCCCCTATTCTTATAGTCCCCAGGGGCTTCCCGCCTCTCGGGGCGGACCGTGTACCTGGTTCCAAGTGATTGGACTTGGTCCCAATCACTTGGTTCGATATTCTCCAATACTGGAGCGATTCCTTGTTCGAGGGGTGGTCGTTTACCTCTCTTTGTGTCAGCTCCTGCTGGCGCGAAAGGTCTGGGTCGGCTTTGTGTGTCTATTTTGTATCAATTGTTTCCGGGGATTGCTGTTTAGTATGCAGTTGGCTGAGGTGTTGTTATGTTGATGGCTGCAGGTATTGGTTTGGTCTGGTTTCTCCAGAGGCGAATACACTGTTTTACCTGCAGCTGTCTGTTTGAATCCTGTTGACTGATTTTCCCATCAGCCTCTTCCGTTCGCCATTTTAAATCGGGGTTTGGCCATTCTAATCGGGAGTCAGCCATTTTACATGGCTACAGAATCATGTAGGAAACCACTGCCCCACCCCCATAAGGGGATGGGACATATGCCAGCTGCAGGGATAAATTGGGATTAAAATGCTCAGGACCTCTGACTGAAAGCGCCTCTTTGACTTGAACTAATAGTCACTCGCAGAGATTCCCCCATGTCCACTTTTTATTTTGACACCATAATTTGTGTAAGGGTTTGAGAATAACAACCAGACTAGGGAAAAACCTTCCGTCGTAAATTAATAAGCCTCAGAAAGATCAAAGTTGGTTGACATTTTGAGGTGCGGGGGCCTCGGTAATGCCTTTGGCTTTCGAAGGTGACATGTGCAGTAGCTTGACGTCAATGATATGACTCAGATATTCAATTGAAGATTGGAAAAATTCACATTTGTCTTTTCTGACTCTTAATCCATAATCTTCGAGTCTCTGGAGAGTGGGACCTTGTGTCATGTGAGAGTACCTTTAAAAAATGGGGTTTAAGAAATATACCTTTAAGAAATGGGTGTTTATCAGTGATGTCAGAGTGTGGGTCGAGCTGGGCTTTCAGCTTTTTACTTTCGTTTTAGGCTGTTTGCTGCAGGGTGTGTTTTAGTTTCGTTTTCAGAGCTGGATAGCTGCAGTCACAGCCAGAAAGTGTATGAATCTCTCTCGCTGTAATCTAAAGACTGTAAATCGATCCTTTGGTGATTTAAAACTAATAACTTATCTCAGTAGTGACTTTAACCTGATGTGCTTCTGTTTAAAGGTTTTCTTAAAGTCTTATGGATGTTAAAAGGACAGCTTAAGGATTACTTAGTGTTGTATTCTTTGGGGGTTATATTTGAATTGATGGTTGCTAAGATGTTTACTGTATGTTTTAAAAAGGTTAACTTGAGTTCATAGAATAAACATTGTTTTGCTTTAAAATATACTTTTCCATTTCTGCTGTACCACTCCTGTAGAGTGGGCCGTGTGCTCCCCATACCACAATCTATTAAAAGTCGTGGGTCAGCTGAACTCCATGATACACTTTGGGGTTTTCTAAACCCTGGCCCATAACACTTGGTTGTGGAGATGTTCTTTTTCATTCATTCCAGTAACCAAGATATAATTCAGTGTAATGGGCCAGGGTTTGAAAACACCAAAGTATATTATGGAGTTCGCCTGACCTATAATTGTTTCTTGATTTTGGTTACGATGAGCACAAGAGCCTGCCTTTCATGTTTTGTTCAACAGAATTCTTAGGCGCTTTTAATCAAAAAACAAGCTTTATTCTACGAATTTAGTTAACATTTGTATAAACACACACAGTAAGAATTTTTATCAACTACAAACATAAAGACCCCACACATCTACAGTAATTTATGTATAACGGTTAATGAATTCCCCCTTAACTGTTCCAATTCAATAACAAAATCCAAGTAAAACAAGAAACCTCTTTTCAAAGGTGTGGCCCAGCACACGGAATTCTTACTGGTATAAGACTGTTATTGATACTCTATTCCCCTTTCCAAACAACAAGCTTGAATTTTTTCCAGAAAGCAATCATCTCTTTTAAGTTATCAAGCAGTCTGGAAACAGCTTTTAAAACGAAGATCGAGAAACACTTCTTTCAACCTGTGCAGTTCAAAACCAGTCCAAATGCAAAATGAAAGTAAAATCTCACAGAGCCATAGCCCAGCTCCACCCACACAATGACATCATTGAAGCCATGTGATAAGACAAAAACATTTCTTAAAGGGACACTTCCAAGACACCAGATAACACTGGACTCCATCTAATCCACTTAAAATTTGGTCCATAGCTCGTTGGATAACCCTTTTGTGTCATGGAACTGTTGTCAATCTGGATCTACATTCATTTGAAGATATGCTGCACTGAGGTCAATTTTACGGAAGTGTTAGCCTCCAGCCAACCCAGCGAATAAGTCATTGATCAAGGTCAGAGGGTACGGTTCAGTCCACAGTACAGGTTTAATAGTGACTTTAAAATCAGCAAAAATGCATAGTGATACACCTTTTTCATTATGGATATGATCGACGTGGCCCAATCGCTCACATTAATGGGTTCAAGGACTCTTGTTCTGACCAGCCATTCTAATTCTGCCAATACATTAGGTCTGATTGTGTATGGTATTGACCTAGCCTTTAAGCATCCCACCTGACTTTCTTCCTTGATCTTCAGCTGTACTGAGATATTCTTCATGATTTCCAGCTCACTGTTGAAGACAATGGCATGTTTCTTCAAGATTTTCCATATAATTGATTTGGAATTTATCATAAGATTTATCTCGGCCCAAGTTAACCTGATCTTTTCCACCCATGTTCTTCCCATTAGTGCCGGGTCATTTCCTTTGACTATATGTTATCTGTCCATTTATATGCACCGTTACATCAATATGGCCCTTAAACAGAACCACTTCTCCAGTGGAGATTTTAACACTATCTTCAAGGGTTGCAGAGTAATGTATCAGAGTTTTCTTGATTAACAGTCTTTGGCACCAGCGAGACAGCTGTCCCAGTGTCCACCTCCATCTTCATCTGCTGACAGCCCAGTGATGGAGTGACCCAATATTAGTTTGTTGCACTAGCATCAGCTAGTACATTGAATGACAGTTCATCTTCGGTCTGTGAATCAGGTTCCTTCTCATGTTCTTTTTCGACAACGTGGGCATTTTTTCCTTGATTCAGTTTCCCATTTGATTTATTTGGCTCTTGCATTTTGCAACTTTTGCTTGAAGCTTGTTTCTTTTTGCAAAAAGCACAGATTTCTCCTCAGAACCCCCCCCCCCCCCCCCCCCCCCCGACAGATGATGGTCACATGAGAGTTTCTAAACTCCACTCCCAAAGACACGCTTTAAAATCATCTCTCATACCCTTCCATGCACAGAAACATTATACCCTATTTCCAATGTTTACCAATATAAATATGAATCCCTTGAAACTACCTTTCTTTTCCGAACACAACCTGTCCTCAATTGAGCACTTTTTGTCCTGGTACATTTTCAAATAATCGTTCCTCAATATAGGTGATTTTCAATTGGTGAAGTCACTTTCTCATTGTTTTTGAGCTGCTTAAATTGGTGGGAACGCACTGCAGATTCCATTACTTTGCAAACCCTCCTCCAGTACCAATTTTGATGGAATATTGTGTATTGCTAGTACATTCCTCCATTGGCAACATATAGAGCAGTGAAATGATAAGCAAATCAGTGTGCTGTGTTGTTGTGAAGCCAACGCTGATATTGCCCACTCTAATCTTGCATAGCTGAACACAATGTTAAAGGGAATCATGGAAGCCCTGCAGTGCAGAACGAGGCCATTAGGCCCATTGAGTCTGCACCAACCTGCCGAAAGAGCAACCTTACCAGGCACTGTGAGGCAGCAGTGCTAACCACTGAGCCACTGTGATGCCCGGATGAAGTATTTTTTGGTCAGTTTAAGGGTTATTTCTTCTGGCCACTGGTACAATTGCACACGTTTTTGGAACTTACCTAACATTTGAGCACTCCACGGGGAGTTGCCTGGCTGATGTATTTTTTTTGCGACATAGAATTCTGTGCTGAAACAAGTTACTCCGGACTTTAGTGTCCTGGGATAGAACTCGATCCTGGAATTGAGCATGACTGGAAAAATGACTGGAAAAGTTAAACAAATTTTTCCGTGGCATTTGGTTCTGATCCAAGCTCTGCCCCCGCCACTCTTGCTGCGTGTTGTTTGTCTGCTCAAAAATACAAAGAGAGTGAATTGCTGAATGTACCAGTGATACACACAGAGCAGGACAAGCTGCTAAAAGAGGGAGAAGGGGGCATGAGGAAGAGTCATAGCAGGAGGCAAGTTCTATGATGCATCTTCAGGGAGCAACTCTATTACCTCAAATTTACCAAGTACCAATGCGTGAGACGCCTTCCCTGCATGAGAAATGCTGTCAGTGAAATCTGCCAACTTCTGCAATCACAAAAATTGCCATAGTCCCAGATGACAATAGGCTGCTTCCCAATTGAGCAGGGAGAGCTGACTGGTGGGGATTTAACCTGAGGATTACCACACCTCAGGCGAGGGGCAAGGTTGAGAAGGTGGGGCCTTCATGAATAACCTCAGCTGGTACGGGAATTGAATCCACACTGTTGGCCTTGCTTGGCATCACGAACCCCCCCCCCCCCCCCACCACCCCCACCCCCAGCCCCACCGCTGCAAACTCAACTGCAACCCAAAACCAGTGCCTGAACACCACTGTCCGTGGCTCTCAAGCCAACTGTGGCTCTTAACCTTTATGTTTCTGGCTATATCTGCACTGCTGCTGGAGATGTAAGCAACATCCCACATTTGGGATAAGGGGGATCGCCGAAGATTTCTACACATGCAGAGATGGATTAATCTCCTTCCCTCTTGCCAATGAAACTAATAAACAAAACAAACTCAAGAGTTTGCACCAAGTGGCAAAATACCTCCTGGTACAGGAGGCCATTAACTGCATGTGAACTCAGCCATTTAGGTGAACAGAATGATCGTCCATTCCCTCATTGTGAACCGGTTTGAGGCTATGGGGAGTGTGCACTATGTAGGCGGGTGTCCATTAACCTGACAGCAATCATGATTCCTTCATTCTGTGCCATTCCTCTGCTTCACGTGTATATATTCCCCACAGCAATTAAAAGCTGGTAACTATAATATTGATGTTTTGGCATGGAGTAGTTTAAATGATATCCTGAAGACTGCTCGCTCTAAACACTCTGACATTTATTTTAACATATTTACAGATTGTGGGGAACAGTCTGACAGGTTTCAGCCATGCTTGGTTAGGTTAGATAGGTTTCAACCATGCTTGCTTCCTTCTTACTTTCCTTCAGACTGTCCCAGAGCCTCACACATAAATATGTGTCACTCCTTTCTAGGACACCACAGGATTTTACAGTTAACCCTTTATGGGACATAGTCTAACAGTCTCCATTATACTACACCTCCCCTAAATCTCTGTTGAGACTGCCATGTTCTCTGGCAATGCTGAAAAGCCAATACTTCAATCTCGGTAACAATGCACTTTTGGAGACTTCATTAATAGAACAAGAAGTGAGTTATTTACAAGTTAGCTACAGGAGCGGCATGCTTGCTGTTAATTCCAAAGTACCTCTCCACTAGGAGAGCTCCTCCCACTGGGGAGATTACCCGCTCTGAGCCCCTTCTGGTCACCCAGACCATATGAACTTCACTAAGGGACAATCACCACAGTCTCCCAGTCATTCAGAACATTTTGTAATCTCAAAGGAAAGTTAGGTCAAAATTTTCCATTCAGTGCAGAGTGCTGGCTGAAATGAGAAAACCGGCATCAGCTCGCAGGCTGCACAGCGTCGTTTCTCATCAGATAATCCAGCAGATAATCCGGCATCAGGAACAAGCTAGTGGAGGGAATCTTGTGGTCAGGGCACCTTTTAAAACAAAAGGAACCTCCCCTACCACCACCCACACAAGAACACAGGAACCCCCCACTATGGACATGAGGGACCGCTCCCACTAATGGATAAGGGAAAACCCCAATCTTCAATACGCACAAGGGGAATCCCCCCAACTGATGGTGGAACTCCCCACAATGGAACTCCCCAGAGGGTCCTCTGGCAGTGCCCCCTGGGGGACAGTTCCAGGTGCAGTGCCAGGAGACAGTGTCAGGACTGTGGGCTATGTCAGGGTTCTGTCCCAACATGTTGCTCACCCTCTGGGGGTTATACTTGCCTGTCTTCCCCGGCAGGTTCTCTTCACCTGTTTCCCACGTTTGAAAAGCAGTTGTAAACGTCACCGTCACATTGACAGAGGGGAAATTCCAAATGTGAGCAACAATATAGTGTTTTCCGAGTCTCGGGACAAATGCGGGTGCAGAATCGCTGCAATAATCTCTTTTTGCTCTCATAGGTAAATCTTGTTTTTATTTCACTCGTCAAGATCTCTTCTACACTCCTCTTCTCCTTTCTCCTGTTTTTTGAGAGTCTCACCTTCTCTTACACCGATAAGAGCTGTGGTGTCTTCACTAGTCTATCGTATCTCATCTTCCTCTCATTTGGAGGGTCTGAGACGTTCTCATGCTGCTGTGTATCCTCTGGATGCTGTTGAACAGAATTTGAACTAGTTGATGGTTCAGGATCACCTCCCTCAGTGTCTTCTTTCATTTCTGATGATTGCAATCTCTCTGGTCTCTGATTTTCTGTTTCTTCTTCTTGTTCCTTATTCCATGTGGACAATGTAAGATCTCAGGTATGCTGATTCTCCACTATTTCTCCAAATCTTGACTGACCTCTGATCCAAATCTCTCATCGCTGGTGAACATCCGATAAGGTTTTGCTCTGTGACTTCGACGTGTGAAACATTTGGATATCATTTCTTCCAATGGCTTCGAGAGACGTGACCACCAAACCGAATACCATGCTCTGGCTCTGCAGTTCATATCTGAATTATTTTGATGTAGGTGCTGTAAGATTTCAAATCTATATGCTGTTAGCATTACTATTCTATCATCATACACCAGCAAATCATCGATCACTGCCATATGCTCGCTGTTTGGCCCCGTAACTTCTAAGTATCAGCGGAAAGCCATGACCCACCAATACTGGGAGAGAGAATGCACTTTCCTGCACACAGTGCAACAAACCTTGCGGCTCCAGGGGCAGCCTCGGGCCTCCAGCGAGACTTTCTAGCAGACTCTAGTGCAGTGTAGTTTAAATGCAGCCACTCGCCCTTGTGATGCAGAAGCAACGGGAATGCCCATTGAGGTCAGCCATTTTTTTCTTTTTTTAAATTTTTCCAATTATGGGGCAATTTAGTGCGGCCAATCCACCTACTCTGCACATCTTTGGGTTGTGGGGGATGAGACTCACACAGACACGGGGAGAATGTGCAAACTCCACAAGGACAGTGACCCGGGGCCACGATTGAACCCACGTCCTCGGCATCATGAGGCAGCAGTGCTAACCGCTGTACCACCGTGCCACCTTGAGGTAGGTCATTTTGATTGCAGCTTTATATTGCAGACAACAGGCAACAAGTTTTACAAGTGTTTTAAAGGTATGTTGAATTTTTTTAACAGTTTCTTTGTTATTTCTTTTATACAGGCATTGCTATTATTAGTTCTTTTAAAATAATGTTTAATTTTATTTTTTATGATTAAAGGTGATTATTTAATATTTATAAGTGAACATAAGTTTTGTTTTTCGTTTTAAATCTGTGAAAGTATTTAAATCTGCATTATTATATTATATAACTTGAGGTGAGGCATGCTTAAAAGTGTTAGTATGTTTTTGTTTAGATTATGGTCATGAGATTTTAAAAGTGCCCGGGACTTTTTGCTGTCACTGTCCTTGCAACATCTGGGATTTTTTTTGATTTGTGTGAATAGTATCATAGAATCCCTAAAGTGCAGAAGAAAGCCATTCAGCCCATTGAGTCTACACCAAAGCTCCAAAAGAGCATCCTACCAATGCCCATGCCCTGCCCTATCCCCGTAGCCCCACCTAACCTATGGACACTAAGTGACAAATTAGCATTGTCAATCCTCCTAACCTGCATTTTTGGGCTGTGGGAGAAAATCGAAGCACCCGGAGGAAATTCACGCAGACACGGGGTGAATGTGCAAACACCACACAGTCACCCAAGGTCCAAACTGAATCTGTGTCCCTAGTGTTGTGAGGCAGCAGTGCTAACCTGTGTGCCACCATGTCACCTGTGTTATTATGTTTCTACCTTGTTTACTTCAATTATCTTATTCATTTATAACTATTTCATAATTAAATGTTGTGTTTTGATGTTTCAGTAAAACATTTGTAGACGCTTGTAAAGTTTAGTAGAAAACATTTATTAACAAAAATAATGTTATAAACAAGAAATGTTGACACCATGTGTGGCTATTTTGTTTTTAGGACAGATTGCAAAACTATTTATGATTTTAAACCAACCAATATCAATATAATACAGAAGATTACACAATGAGTAACACTGGCAAATCTATGCAAATCTATGTGTGCCAACGTTTGAAAAGTGGGCTGGGTAAAATATGCTTACAAATTCAGTTATGGTTGGTACAGTCACGGTGATTAAAGTCAAAAGGATTGGATAGTTCCAAAACGAATGATCCACTAACAGAATTAAACCTCATACGAAAATTCATGTACATCCTTTTTTTCTGTATCATACCTAAGTTATGATACAGCTGCTAACTCCCACACTGCCCTTGCAGCACCTGGAGCCTGGGCTTGCATTCCTGCACCAGGAAGGATGTCTGCATCAGGCTCCGTATTGCCCTCCTCCACTTCTGGTGGCAAGCCATCTTCTGGGTGAGTGCTCAGTCCATGTTGAACAGAAAGGTTCTGCCCTGCACAATACACCGCGACTGTCATGAGTTTCACATCTTCCATTCGCCAACTTGTTCCAAGACCTGTCTGTAGCCAGCAACTAATAAAGTGTATGTGTGTGGGGGACACACACAGCGGACTAGCCACGGAACAGAAAGGAGACAGAAAGGGGGGACGGGACTCGGGGGGGGGCAGGCAAGGGAAGAAAGAAAGGGATGGCCGAACACACACAAGTGGAACATGAAGGTCAAGCAGGAGGGAAAAAAGCCACAGAAGACTGGCTCGCAGGCAAGCTAAAGTCCGAACCAAACTGTTCTATAAGTGTCTTTGAATACATGTCTTGACCATGTTGAAGAATATCAAATATGTGAGAAAAGTACACCTGTTAAGGTGGGGGGTGGGAGGGGTGGGTGGGGGGGGGGGGGGTGGTCACGGCCTCAGATGTTCTTAGAATGCTCTTGTGTTATGAATATATGTTTTGGTAGAGCATTGTTTTGTAAATTGGTGGATACAAAAAGTGAAAACTCAGTAAAAATATTTTCAAAAGGATAAAACTTCATCTTCACTGTTAACGCAGTGCAACAGTTAGAGTTCAGCTTCAGGTCTTTGTTCAACATTTTGCAAAGGCCTCCCATTGCTTTCTTGCTGAACGCAGTCTCCTGTCCGGCATCTCCACTGACACCATTTCATATGACGTTGATTGCCTGTACACTCTAAGGGATGGGTAATTGATTCACTTCCTCAGCAGTCAGGCATATAGCTTAACTTCAGATTTTGAATTTGCCCTGGATTCTGCAATAACTGTCAGAGAGATAGTTCACATTAGCTTACAGGAGGCTTCCATACGTTATCAAAGGCAAACCTTTGCTAATGCATTTGAGGTAATCACTGAGGCTTGTATGTATCAACATTACATCAGGAGACCCTGAAATAACACAGCTTAAAATACATTGTAAATCCAAATGTACTTTAGCCCTGCATCAACTGGTAGGACAGGTGTACAGTGTCCATGAAGGAGCCATGAACACCAGTATCAAGTCCATGATCATCCAAAACCAACTCAGCTGGGCTGACCATGTGCTTAAGATGTCAGAGCCCCGACTGCCAAAGCAAATCTTCTTCACCCAGTTCAATGAAGGATCCCAAATAACAGGAGGACAAAGGAAGCAGTTCAAAGACATCCTGAAGGTTTACCTCTTAAAGTGCAACATGGACGTCAAAGCCTTGCTCAGGAGAGACTTACTTAGAGGAACTTCCTGGTTGAAGCGTCACAATTCTTCATGGACATCCAGCGGCAAGAGGAGGCCTGGAAAAGGAGCCTGAGAAAGGAATACCAGCGATCTAGAGTCCAAGGACTGATCCCACCTCCCGGGAAAACCTGCCAAGTGTGCGGTCGAATGTGCGGCTCTTGGATCGGGCTCATCCGCCATGCAAGGCCCACAGAACCCATGATCAGTAACAAGGAGTATCTTAGGTGGACAATCATACTCGGTAGCGAGTGACCATCAAAGATTACATACACTCCAAGCCACTCTATCCATTATCCTTGAATGGAATTAACATCCGCATGACAAATCAATGTTTTAAAAAATCTTTCTTTCACTTTGTGACTACAAACTCATTTTATACAGTTAAGTAATTTTTAATGGAATTGACAGCTTCATGCCAAAACAAAGTTTTAAAAATATATATCTTTCTTTCACTTTACTGTAAACATATTTATAAGCACTGAGCACTAATATTATAGGATATTAACTACCAAAAACATGGCTCCCGATGTCTTCTGCCTCTGCTCGATGATTCTGGACCAAGAAACAAAAGCAAAATAAAAAAGCGAAAAAACGTACCTAATGTCAGGGCAAGCCGGCCAAGTTAATGCTGTCCCTTGACTTTTCAGTCAGCCGGTTCAACGCAGTGCATCAAGAAATTAGAGGGGAAAAAACAGACTGGGAGTTTAAACGTGGCGCTTCCAGCGTGCATGTCCGTGCGTCGGGACTTCCGCATCATCCCGACCCACATGTGCGGCGGAGAATCTGCGCAAACAAAAAAGGAGCAGCAGTTATGGGCCATGGCCCAAACGTAGGACTAGGTGGTATATATGTTGGCCATCCTCTTATGCAAAATTCTCCAGTCTGCTTACATTCTGCGTCTGGTTTTTGAGCCTCTTTGATTTCACTCAGTCTCTAAGTAGTTACGGGTAATATAGGGGTCATCATTGTAACAAACCTCTTCCACCAATTCAATGTTGCATTTTCTTAGATTCTCTGTTTCAATGCGTGATAATGCATCTGCTGCGTTCTGTTGTTTCCCTTGAACATTTACTATAAGAGTATCAAACTTCATCAATCTTAATTTAATTGGACTCTTGATGGCATTGCTGCAAGCTCTTTTGAATTCAATAGTGTGACTAAAGACTTGTGCAAATGTGTAATGTGAAGACCTCAGAAGTAGTCAGCAAATTTCTCAATGAGTGCCCATGCTTTCTTTTCGATTACTGCATGTCTCTGCTCTGGACCTGTAAATGACCGTGATGCATTATAGACAGGTCTGTGCTTTCCATCTCGTTGCCCCCAATCCTGTACAGGACATGCTATTATTGTAGGTGACTCTGGCTAATAATGTTCTAAAATCTCTTTTTTTTAAAAATACTTTACTCAAGGCATTTTCATATAAACAAACAAAAGCAGAACAACCAAACAACTCTATAAATAACCAACACATACACTCCCCCGGATCCCCTCATAACACCCCCTTCTCACATCTGGCCTTCCCCATTTTAGCTCCTGTAAGCCCGTCCCCCGCTGATCCCTCAAACCTCCTCAATGAAATCAATAATCATCTTCCACCCTCAGGTGAACCCATCCACCGACCCCCTCAAGATGATCTTAACCTTCTCCCGCCTCAGAAATTCCGCCAGATCGCTCACCCACACCACCGCTTTTGGCGGCTCCGAGTCCCTCCATCCGAGCAAAATCCACCTCCAGCTATCAGGGAGGAAAAGGCCAAAATGGCCTCTCACACCCCCTGGACATCCAAGTCTTCCATCACCACAAATGTCGCCACCTCAGGGCAGCACGGTGGCGCAGTGGTTAGCATTGCTGCCTCACAGCGCCAAGGTCCCAAGTTCGATCCTGGCTCTGGGTCACTGTCCGTGTGGAGTTTGCACATTCTCCCCGTGTTTGCAGGGGTTTCAACCCACAACCCAAAAGATGGGCAGGGTAGGTGGATTGGCCACGCTAAATTGCCCCTTAATTGGAAAAAATGAATTGGGTACTCTAAATTTATTAAAGAAAAGAATGTCACCATCTCTGGACTCGGGACCACCTCCACACCCGGCACCTCGGACAAAACGTCCGCGAACCCCTGCCAGAGCCCCCTCCACCTTGAACAAGCCCAGAACATGTGGACGCGATTCACGGGTCTTCCCGCACACCACCCGCACCTATCCTCCATCCCCACAAAGAACTGCTCATTCTTGCCACCATCATATGCGCCCTATGTATCACTTTGAACTGGATTAGGCTTAGCCTCACACCATGACGAGGACGCGTTCACTCTCCATAAGGCATCTGCCCACGTCTCAGCCCCCACCAGCCCCTGACCCAGACCCACTGCCCAACGATTACAGATTGAAGCATAATAGCACCAACCTCGACACACGATTCTGGCACCGAGACAATTCGTTCAGGCTCATCCAGAATGATGAGATGGACCCCAATTCGTCCCAAGCAGCTTTAGCACGGTTACTGCAGACAAGAGTTTGGCAGCCGGGAGAAGATGATGACTTAGAGTCTGACACCCACCAAACGAATCCCTTTGCGACCCTGTTCGCTATTGAGCAGTGAAGTGTCCAGATGATGGAGAAAAAAGGAACCGATGGAGAGATACGGTGTCCTTTCTGATGGAACCTGCACCATGTTTGTTCGTTAGTGTTATCGTTAAGTGTTGTGTGTAAACTCGGAGAGTTTTTTCACGGCCCGTCACCACTCCCCTTTGACAGCCAATGGCTGTTAGAGGAACTAGTTTGTCCCCAGAAACTTGTTAATGGAACAAGTTTGTCCCAGACAATATTTCAGAGGAACTAGTTTGTCACCAGAACCTTGTTAAAGGTACAAGTTTGTCCCAGACAATAGTTCAGAGGAACTAGTCTGTCAACAGAACCCGACTCATAGTCACTCTCCTAATTCGAGAGGCAGCTCCCCACGACGACCACATTCTTACCCGTTTTTGCCGGTTGCTCAGGCAGTGGAGAAACGGCATTGGTCCCCACCCTGCCTGAGGACCCCCCCCACTGGTCAGCTACGCTCGGGTAGAGCACATACAGCATTGATCACCGCCCTACCCGGGGATTACACCCATTTCTTACCCGCCACGGCCCATACGCACCCCATTTTGGCTCGTTACGTTCAAAATTCTTTTGTTTGGTTTTGGCAACCCTTAGGTTGCTTCCCTGTGCTATTTACATCCTCAAACACTGGGATGGTAAATCACACAGGCTGCGAGACGGCTCGCAGTACGGCAGTATTTTCTTAGATGTCTTGTCCAAATAATCGTGTTTTTTTTTAAATGAGGGAGTCACAGATGGTGACCAATTATAAAGGGAAATTGAGCAGTAAAGGACAGACAGACAGACATATGAGATCTTAAGCAAGATAATAACAGAAATTATGCTTGTGTTCACAGAACCCCAGAAACCCAGGAACACCAGAGGAAGACAAAGAAGTCCGACAAAGATGAAGACAGCCTTCGTGTTCACATGGATCTTCGGGATCAGCGGGATCCCTTCAGTTGCGCACGGATACTACCCTCCTGACCACTGCCACACAAACCGTAAATGACTCTCACCTCTGTAATACACGGAACCCCGAGATAACTAGCCCAGCGACAGCTAGCAATACCCCAACCTGGTGTGATAAGTTTATCACCTGGTAATCACTCCCATATGTAGTCGAAGCACCCTTAGTGCTGGCGATACTTTGTCGTGCAAACGTTTAGAGTCAGGAAATGGTGAAATAGAGCATATCGCTCTCGCACCCCGGTATACAGGTTTAGGTCCCCCATTTTTGGATTTCACCAGACCCCCGAACCCACTGGGATGGATTAAAGAGCATCCATTTTGTTTAATGTATTCTATGGAATAAAGAGATGTAAACCTCTGTGTCTGACTGCCAGGCCAGAGAAATTTGTGTGCTGCTATTTTGTACAGTTTAAGATGTATAGCTTATTTTTGGATTGTTTGTATTTTTGGATTGTTTAAATGAGGATAGTTTATTGAGAATAGTTAGAGGTTCCAGATTTCTAATTTTTCTGTAATACATGTCATAGCGCCCCATAGAATTTTTTGATAATGAATGTATTTAAAATGGTTTAGGTAAAATTGTGTTGCATAGGATAGGACAGTGTAGAGCTGAAGCATGGGTGCCCTGGGGATCAGAGGATGAAGATGCCATGGTAATGTGATCCTTCACGCTTTGCGTTGAGGATCACAAGGAGGGACTGTAACCATCTGGGATGGCCACGTCCCGATTACAAAATGGACACTTGCAAAGACTGCAGGGAAAATTGGACAATGCTAAGAAACAAGCAGGTGCAAGCTCTGTCTGTTGATTAGAACCTTAAACGCTCAGACGAGCTCCTGTATTTCTTAAAATTGTGATTTCTTTACCTGCTCCTCCTGGTACACATGAGTAAACTTTACTCACACAAGTAAATTCTTTAAAGACATCTGGCACTTTCTTATCAATTACTTCTTGAACAGGCTGTACAATCGTTTGCACCTCCTTCGCTTCCCTTGGGCTTTCCTTTGCCACTCTAACAAACCCCACTATCTTATCCTGTTTTACCACGTCAGCCTTCCCAGTGCTTTTCTTCAACCACTAACACTGCAACTTTACATGGCCTAGTTTATTAAAGTGAAAACATTTGATACTTTTCATTTCTCTTCCACCCTCCTGGATTTTTTTTTAAATCTGAGGTACACTCTCTTTATTATCTCCCATCAGATCACCTTTACCTTTACCACTTGAGTATGTCTCATGTCCCCAGTTTCTATCCCCCACCGGCTGAAACTGATGTCGGAAACCAGGCTTTGATTTATGAACTCATTCATAATCATCTGCCATTTCTGCTGCTAATCTCGCAGTTTTAACCCTCTGCTCTTCCACATGAATTCTCACTACATCAGGAATTGAATTTTTAAACTCTCCAAAAGTATAATTTCTCTGAGAGCTTCATACGTTTGGTCTATTTTCAAAACCCTTATCCACCTAACAAAATTACTCTGTTTGAGCCTTTCAAACTCCACGTATGTTTCCCAAATTCTTTCCTTCAATTTCTAAACCTTTGTCTGTAAGCTTCAGGCACTAGCTCATATGCACCTAAAATGGATTTTTTCACCTCCTCATACATTCCAGATATCTCCTCCGGTAGTGATGCAAACACTTCACTAGCTCTACCTACCAGCTTTGTTTGAATCAGTAATACACACATGTCCTGTGGCCATTTCATTTGTTTAGCTACCTTCTCAAATGAAATGAAAAAGGCTTCTACCTCCTTCTCGTCAAACCTTGGCAATGCTTGGACATATTTAAATAGATCCCCACCACGTCTTTGACTATGACGCTCTGTCTCACTATCCTCATCAATCTCATCGAACTGTATGTTTCCCTTTGTGTCTGCCAATTTTAACTGATTTTCATGTTTCATAGCCATTTTATGAAGTTCAAACCCTCTCTCTTTTTCCCTTTCCTCTCTATCTCTTTCTTTGTTTCTTTCTTCTCTCTCCTTTTCTTTTTCCTCTCTATCTCTATCTCTTTCTTTGTTTCTTTCTCCTTTTCTTTTTCTCTCATTGCATATTCAAGCTGCTTTAATTCTTTTTCATGTTCAAATTGCTTAATCTGCAACTGGAGCTTTGCCATTTCTAATGAGTCAGAATATAACTCAGACAAATTTAAATGCTCAGCTATCGCGGTAAGTACCTCATCTTTTCGCATTTTGCCAGGCAATATTAACTGCAATGCTGTTGCCAAATCTAACAGTCTGCTTTTAGTCTCTGTCCATAAGATATTGCGTGTTACCGTGTCCACCCCCAAAAACTCCTGAGCCTCTGAAAGAGCCATTGTCCACAACACACTCCCCACTTAAACTAAAATAACACACCTGAAAAGCAACCACAATATGCTCACCCCTGTCTTTAAGTTCTTTAAGCCAATCCAATCGATAGACTTTTATCCCAGACGAGCCCCCAATTGTTATGGGTCTGGGTTTACAGAACCACAAAGTATTTCATGGAGTTCAACCGACTCACAACTTTTAAGATTGTGGTGTGGGAAGCACACTGCGTACTCTCTAGGTGTGATATAGCAGAAATGGACAAGTGGTTTTTAAACCAAAACAATGTTTATTCTATGAACTCAAGTTAACCTTTTTAAACAAACGTTGAATATCTTAACACCCATTACTTCAAAGATAACCCCAAAAGACTACAACACTAAATAATCCTTCAAACAGTTCCTTTAAACATCCAAAAGACTTCAAACTTTCAAACATAGGAGCACATTAGGTTACATTCAATATATTTATAGTCTTTGGATTGCAGAAATCAATAGACCAGCTCTGTGTTTCTTCATGCAGCTCACAGCAAAACACACAGACACTCCCAGCTGCGCTCTGTTGCTAACTTTTGGTTGGCTCTTAATTTGTAATTTGCACTGTTTGTTTAACCTTCGCTCTAGAGTCGCCAGGTATCTTTATGATACCGCCACGAGGTTCAAGTTCAAGTACTGATCAATAACTCAACACACTAATTAGTAAGATTCAAATCAAAACACATTTATTATATACAGTAAGTCCCTACTTATGCATATAACTCTACTTTCTAGACTATTTCTATCACTAAAAGGCCTATACCGAGCTTCGGATTTGGCCCACCAGGTCAGGGGAACAAATGGCCTTTCGTTCAGGTTGTGAGTCTGCAGGATTCAAAAGCTGGTATGGACTTGTAGCTAGGAGCGCCTATCTCATAATGAGCGTTGACTGGAGACTTACTTTGTTGGTGCGGCAGCTGGGCAGTTCACTCTCAAGGGTTGATTCGCGTTGTTGAGTGACCCTGCCAAGAAAACCGATTTGAACTTGGGGGCTCTACTTTATAGTCCCCAGGGACTTCCCGCCCCTTTGGGCGGACCCCGTACCTGGTTCCAAGTGATTGGACTACGTTCTGATCACTTGGATCGATTTCTCCAATACTGGAGTTGTTCCCTGATCGCTGGGTGGTCCCTGAGTGTCCGTTGGCCTTCCTTTGTCTTGGCCCCTGCTGGCGCCGAGGAGTCCGACTTGGCCTTATTCACCTTACATGTTTCAATTGTACCTGGGGATCGCTCATTAATATGCAGATGGCTGCTGGTTTCAGTGCTGTCTGGGTTTTTGCAAGTTGAAATACACAGGATTTCTGCACTTGCTGGTTTCTGACTGTGTTGGCTGAATTTCCCTTCAGTCTTTGCGGTTCTCCATTTTAAGTCGGGAAGTGGCCAACCCAGGTGGCTACACTCCTTCCTTGTGATCCCTAACGCGAAGCGTGAAGGATCACATAACTGCGTTGTCTTCATTCCCTGACCCAGCGAGCACTCTTCCATGGCCTCTACACTGACCGTAACTATGCAATGAAAATTTTTAACTAACATTCTAAGTGGCGCTATGTCAAAACAGGGACATGCATTACAACATTAAAAAACGGTACCTCTAACTGTCTTCAATAAACTACACTCACTCAAACAGTCAATCATTACAAACTTCCTAATAATACAAAAATAAAAGCAGCATTCACATTTTTCCTAGCTTGGCAGTCAAGCACAGGGTTGTACAATATTTCCATTTCTTTATTTACAAAAGATGCAACACAAAAGGTCTTTATTGTAGATCAAGGGGTTCGGGGGCCTGGTGAAAACCGAAAATAGGGGATCCCATTCTGTATACAGGGTTGCTAGCGCGGTAGGCTCTCCTTCGCCATTTCCTCATGCGGATAGTCTGCACGATGCTGCAGAGTATCGGCAACACTAATAGTGATTCGACTACGTAGGAAAGGGAGTACCATGTTATGAGCTTATCACACCAAGATGGTGTTGCCTGTTACTGGGCTCTGGGTGCTATGGGGAAGTGAATCATTAACAGCCGGGGGTGTTGGGTCAGGAGGTTCGCGTTCGCGCGCAACCGAATACACATTATAATGGTGGTGATCAACACGGAGGATGTCCTCATTGTTCTTCTTCTTTCTCTTCTCTTCTTTTCTTTCCTTGGGGCTTCTGGAGTTCTGTGGGACCAAGTATAGTTTCTGTTACTATCTTGGTTAATATCTCGTCTGTTAGTATGTCTGCCCTTCAGTGCCAATTCCGCTTTACAATTTGTCACCATGTGTGAATCCCTCATTTGTATTATATTTTTTAAACCGAATATTCAGGACAAGACACACTTAAAAATACTGAAACAGTGCGAGCCGTCTCGCAGGCTGTGCGATTTACCATCCAAATGTTTGAGGATGTAAATAACATAGGGATGGCAACCTAAGGGTTGCCCGAAAACAAAACAAAACTTTTTGAAGCAAGAGTGCCGAAATGAGGTGCGTATGAGCCGCGACGGGTAAGAATTGAATGGGATCCCCGGGTAGGACGGCGACCGATTCGATGTGCGCTCTACCCGAGCTTAGTTGACCAGAGGATGGGTCCTCAGGCAGGGCGGAGACCAATGCTGTTTCTCCACTGCCTGAGCAACCGGCATAAACGGGCAAAAATGTAGTCATCGTGGGGGTTGCCGTAAAGGTTCTACCTTCGAACCAGAAGAGCGGTTATGAACGGGGGCTGGCAAGCTCTCAGCGGTTTCTGCCGATGAGCGTGCTGGCAAGTTTTCATAGGTTTCTGCAGACAAATATGGCTTGGGGCCGTGGAAGAAAATTTCCGATCTTACATACAACACATAACAATAACAGTAACAAACAAACATTGAACAACATGCTGCAGGTTCCATCAGAAAGGACACCGTTTCTCCCAAGCGGTTCCTTTTAAAACATCATCTGGACACCTTAGTTATCAGTTGCAAACAGGGTCGCAAAGGGCTTCTCGCTTTGGGAGTCAGACTCAAAGTCGTCCTCTTCTCCCGGATGCCATACTCTTGAATGTATAAGGGCTGATAGGGCTGCATGGTGCAATTTGGGGTCCATCTCGTCGTTCCGGACGAGCCTGTATGAATTATCGCGGTGCCAAAAGGTGGTGTCTAGTTCTGTGGGGATGGAATCGTCATCGTGGGGCGGTGGTCTTTGGTGGGGTTTGTTGAGGAATGTGATGAAGAAGGGATCACTCGAATCGTGGTCAGATTCGCTGGGTGTGGGTCCTGTTGCCTGGGGATAGTAGGGAGGCGTGCTCTGGCTATTGTCTGAGTCACAGTCGCTGTCGCTGCCGCTGCTGTCTGTGGGCGTTCCGGGGCGGAGTCTAGAGGTCGGGGGTGGAGTCGAGGGCGAATCCGTGGATGTAGTGGGTGTGTTGGGGGAGGGTAGGGATACGTTGGGTGTGGGCGGGGTGTGGTCTGCTGCGTCGAGCATGGCGTGGTGTGTGTGATTGGACTGTGGGCCATATGCCTTAAGCTGGTTAATATGGAACCACGCAGTCTTTCCGTTGGGGTACTTAAGTTTATACACTGAGAGGCTTACTTTGTCCGCAATGGAGTACGGACCCGAATACTTCGGTGACAGGAATGTGCTGGGGTTGTATATTGAGAGCATGACCTGCTGTCCTACCTCAAACTCAGCCGCATGCACTGTCTTGTCGAAACAGGCCTAGCTCTGTTTCTTTCTAGTGTCTATTCTTACTGCAGCTGCTAGCTGAGCCGTTTTTAAACTTTCCACTAACTGTTTTACTGCGTTCTCGTGTGTGAGGGCTATCATTTCGGGGCTGGTCAAGTCTAATCCTAATAAAAATTCTGTGCCTTTCATGGGGCGTCCGGTCATGAGGGTGTGTGGGGTGTAACCTGCGGAAGTTGAGACAATATTTCTCAAAAACATCAGCGCAAAAGGGAGGACTGAATCCCAAGTGGTGTTTTGTTGGACCATTTTTCTGAGGGTTTATTTTAGGGTCCGATTCATGCGCTCCACGATACCACTTGACTGGGGGTGGTATGCGATGTGGAATTTTTGGGTAATGCCAAATATCGTGAGGACGTTCTTCATGACACATCCCGTAAATTGGGAAGCTTGGTCGGATTCAATGCTGCGGGGGAGTCCCCATCTCGTAAAGATGTGGGTGGTTAAGATCTTGGCTATGGTCTTTGCCGTGTTAGTTCTGGATGGGAATGCCTCTACCCATTTTGTAAAAGTGTCTATGACAACTAATACGTACTTGTAACCATTCCTGCAAGGGGGCAATGGTCCTATAAAATCAATCTGGAGGTTAGTCCAGGGGCCGTTAACGGGGCGGGTGTGACTAAGCTGAGCCTTCTTTGCATATCTGTCCAGATTGTTCTGGGCACAGATAAGGCAATTCTCAACGTAGTGCGTTACATCTTCTTTTAAACTTGGCCACCAACAGAGCTGCCTGAGGTGGGCTGTATTGGGATAAATTCCCTGATGTCCATGACTGTCATGGAATAAACAAATAAGTTGATTCCTGTCCTGTTCAGGAACCACATAAAGGGTGTCTTTTAACACCACACCGTTATGTGTGGTCAGTGCATTTTTAAATCTATCGTAAGGTGCCATAAATTTTCCTTTTAAAATCTCCCTGAGATTGCTATCCTGCTTCTGGGCCTGCACTAAATCCTCGATATTAGTCTGCGAGACCTGAACTGCATTCACTGGTGCGCTTTTGGGGGGTGTCCAAAAATATCCATGCCTGGAACCTGCTTTTGCCAGTGCGTCGGCCTTTACATTTCCAGGGGGGGAGGAACGGTGGTGACTGCGAACTTTAACAATACCAAAGGTATTGCTTTCTCTAAAATGTGGCGGAGCAATGGGGCTGAAGGGAGGGGTTTTCCGTCTGCGGAAACAAATCCTCTTGCTTTCCACAGGGGTAGGAATTCTGTAAGGCTGTTGCAGACATAGAGGCTGTCCGAGTATATGTCTGCTGGGCTGGGGAAGGAATCTGGGTGATCTATAATATACGCAATGGCTGCGAGTTCTGCCGCCTGCGCGCCTAAGTGTCCTGGTAGTTTTAGAGGGATTTCTTCTAGGGCGTGTCCCTGTGCGTCCTCGACATATATGCCGCATCCTGTAATGCGCTTCCCTTCTAATACAGTGGAACATCCATCCACATATATTCTTAAAGGTGCGCAAGTGTCTGTGTGCTGGGGGCTCTGGGGTGAACTACCTATCTTTCTGGGGGATGTTTTTGCAATAAAGGGGCCTGTGTTGTGGTGTGGTGAGATGATTTCACATTCATGGGGGGGGTACTGAAGGTTATCGCTAAGAGAGTGTGGGTCTTGGTCCTTTTAACAGTGATGTCCCGTCCCTGCAAAAGAAGGGTCCATCTTGCTGCTCTAATTTGGCTGACTGTACCGTCCTTAAGTCATCCGTCTCGTAAAAGTTGGGTGGGGGTGTGTTCCGTGAGGATTGTGATGGGGTTTAGTCCGGTTATGTAGGAAAAATATTGAACTGCCCAGAAAACTGCGAGCAGGTGCCTTTCACAGGCAGAAAATCCCTGCTCCACAGGATCTAAAATCCCTGCTCCACAGGATCTAAAAGTCTGGATGCGTAAGCCACGAGTCTTAACTGGTCGTGCCGTTCCTGGAGGAGCACGGCCGAAAGGGTGCGGTCTGTGGTCGCTATCTCTATCGCATAGGGGGAAAGCGGGTCTGGAACCTGTAGTGCGGGGGCTGCAATGAGGGCTCTTTTCAAAGCATCCACAGCGTCCGTATGCTGCGGAAGCCATTCCCAAGGGGCTCCTTTCTTTAGGAGTTCTGAGTAGGGTGCTGCATTGCTGGCGAAACCGTCAATATGGTTCCGGCAGTAGCCAACCAGTCCGAAAAATGACCGGAGGGCTGAAACATTCTGGGGAATGGGCAATTTGGCAATCGAGTCAATTCTTTTGTGCTCGATCTCACGTTTACCGTGCATGATAATCGTACCCAAATATATCACCTTGTTTTCCAAACTCTGGGCCTTTTTTGGGTTTACTTTACAGCCAATCTGTTGTAGGAGTTCCAGGAGTTCAGACAGAAGCTCGATGTGCTCTGCCTTGGTGACTGTCTGCAGTAATAGGTCGTCCACATACTGGACCAGACATTCGGGGTGAGAAAATTTTGATAATCCATTGGCCAGCTGTCGGTGGAAAATGGAGGGGGAGTTGTGGAATCCTTGTGGAAGGCATGTACTGCTGACTTTTAAAAGTGAAGGCAAATTTGTATTGGCACGCTTTTGCCAATGGAATGGACCAGAATCCATTACTGATGTCCAAAACCGTAAAATATTGTGAGTTGAGTCCCTGTTTGAGCATGTTCTCGGGACTTGTGGCTACCGTGGGGGCTGCTGCGGGGGTGACTTTGTTGAGTTCCCGGTAATCGATGGTCAGTCGCCATGATCCATCGGGCTTTCTCACTGGCCGAATCGGGGCATTATTAGTGGAGGCTACTGATCTGAGTACGCCCTGCTCTAATAAGCTATCAATAACTTTTGAGATTTCTCCCTCTGCCTCTTGGGGAAATCCGTATTGCTTTTGGGGTCTAGGGTCAGGTCCTGTGATTTGAACGGAACCAGTCATCCGGCCACAGTCGTGTTTGTGGGTCGTGAATGCTGTCCTGTGCTTCTGCAGAACTGCCCTAACCTGCTTGTCTGTGCTAATCGTGGTCGGGTCGAACCAGAAATCGCCGACTGCGTTAATCTTGTTTGCGTATTCAGCTATTGTGAGCGTTGCGGGGGCTCTTGCGGATTTTGCCATTCTCCAAACACATTGGTTTACCGGATCAAATGAAAGGTGATGGGAGTTCATAATGTCAATTCCCAAAATGTGATCTGCTGTGTGGGTACATCGACTCAAACTATGAGGTGCTTTGTCGTTATATTGCCAATCTGAATGGGTACAGGGGCTGTGATGTGTCCCTGCTGTGAGTGGCCTGTGAACCCGCTGAGGGTGATTGTGGCTGTAGTGGGCCACGTGTCTTTCTGAAACATGGTGGAGGAATTAAGTGCGGGACCCTCCTGTGTCCCAGAGAAATTCGATGGGCTGTCCCCGTATCTTTGCTGCAACTACTGGTCGGCCGGACCGATCCCAAAGTGTGTCGCAGACCCAACTGGGGAAGCCCGAACACCGTCAGTCCGTTCCGTTCAGGCCCGTCTGATCTGAACGGCTGCTCACGCTATGTATGGTCTCTGTCCTATTCTTATTCAGAGTGCCTGCCTGCTGGGCTCTCTGTGGCTTTCGTGGGGCATTGCATTCTCGTGCAAAGTGTCCTAACTGTCCACAGTTGTAACATTCCTGTGGCTTTTGTGGGGGGCTGTTCCTGCCTTCGTTCACCCATGCGGGGTTCTGGTGAGTTTTCACCACTTGGATGTCTGCTTCGGAATAAGGTAAATGAGTTGATGGCGCAAATCATCGTGAATGACTATGATTTAGTGGCCATTACTGAAACATGGTTAAAGGATGGTCACGACTGGGAGTTAAATATCCGAGGGTATCAAACTATTCGGAAGGACAGAGTGGATGGTAAGGGAGGTGATGTAGCTCTGTTATTTAAGGATGACATCCGGGCAACAGTAAGGGATGACATCGGTGCTATGGAGGATAAGGTTGAATCCATTTGGGTGGAAATCAGGAATAGTAAGGCGAAAAAGTCACTGATAGGAGTAGTCTACAGGCCACCAAAAAGTAACATTATGGTGGGGCAGGCAATAAACAAGGAAATAACTGATGCATGTAGAAAAGGTACAGCAGTTATCATGGGGGATTTTAATCTACATGTCGATTGGTTTAACCAGGTCGGTCAAGGCAGCCTTGAGGAATGTATCCGCGATAGTTTCCTAGAACAGTATGTAATGGAACCTACGAGGGAACAAGTGGTCCTAGATCTGGTCCTGTGTAATGAGACAGGATTGATTCAGGATCTCATAGTTAGGGATCCTCTCGGAAGGAGCGATCACAATATGGTAGAATTTAAAATACAGATGGAGGGTGAGAAGGTAAAATCAAGCACTAGTGTTTCGTGCTTAAACAAAGGAGATTACAATGGGACGAGAGAAGAACTAGCTAAGTAGACTGGGAGCAAAGACTTTATGGTGAAACAGTGGAGGAACAGTGGAGAACCTTCGAAGTGATTTTTCACAGTGCTCAGCAAAGGTTTATACCAACAGAAAGGAAGGACGGTAAAAAGAGGGAAAATCGACCGTGGATATCAAAGGAAATAAGGGAGAGTATCAAATTGAAGGAAAAAACATACAAAGTAGCAAAGATCAGTGGAAGACTAGAGGACTGGGAAACCTTTAGGGGGCAACAGAAAGCTACTAAAAAAGCTATAAAGAAGAGTAAGATAGATTATGAGAGTAAACTTGCTCAGAATATAAAAACAGTTAGTAAAAGTTTCTACAAATATATAAAACAGAAATGAGTGGCTAAGGTAAATATTGGTCCTTTAGAGGATGAGAAGGGAGATTTAATAATGGGAGATGAGGAAATGGCTGAGGAACTGAACAGGTTTTTTGGGTCAGTCTTCACAGTGGAAGATACAAATAACATGCCAGTACTGATGGAAATGAGGCTATGACAGGTGAGGACCTTGAGAGGATTGTTATCACCAAGGAGGTAGTGATAGGCAAGCTAATGGGGCTAAAGGTAGACAAGTCTCCTGGCCCTGATGGAATGCATCCCAGAGTGCTAAAAGAGATGGCTAGGGAAATTGCAAATGCACTAGTGATAATTTACCAAAGTTCACTAGACTCTCGGGTGGTCCCGGCAGATTGGAAAGTAGCAAACGTGACACCACTGTTTAAAAAAGGAGGTAGGCAGAAAGCGGGTAGTTATAGGCCAGTGAACTTAACTTCGGTAGTAGAGAAGATGCTGGAATCTATCATCAAGGAAGAAATAGCAAGGCATCTGGATGGAAATTGTCCCATTGGGCAGACGCAGCATGGGTCCATAAAGGGCAGTTCGTGCCTAACTAATTTAGTGGAATTTTTTGAGGACATTAACAGTGCGGTAGATAACAGGGAGCCAATGGATGTGGTATATCTGGAATTCCAGAATGCCTTTGACAAGGAGCCACACAAAAGGTTCCTGCATGAGATAAAGATGCACGGCATTAAGGGGAAAGTAGTAGCATGGATAGAGGATTGGTTAATTAATAGAAAGCAAAGAGTGGGGATTAATGGGTGTTTCTCTGGTTGGCAATCAGTAGCTAGTGGTGTCCCTCAGGGATCAGTGTTGGGCCCACAACTGTTCACAATTTACAGAGATGATTTGGAGTTGGGGACCAAGGGCAATGTGTCCAAGTTTGCAGCCGACATTAAGATAAGTGGTAAAGCAAAAAGTGCAGAGGATACTGGAAGTCTGCAGAGGGATTTGGATAGGCTAAGTGAATGGGCTAGGGTCTGGCAGATGGAATACAATGTTGACAAATGTGAGGTTATCCATTTTGGTAGGAATAACAGCAAAAGGGATTATTATTTAAATGATAAAATATTAAAACATGCTGCTGTGCAGAGAGACCTGGGTGTGCTAGTGCATGAGTCGCAAAAAGTTGGTTTACATGTGCAACAGGTGATTAAGAAGGCAAATGGAATTTTGTCCTTCATTGCTAGAGGGATGGAGTTTAAGACTAGGGAGGTTATACTGCAATTGTATAAGGTGTTAGTGAGGCCACACCTGGAGTATTGTGTTCAGTTTTGGTCTCCTTACTTGAGAAAGGACGTACTGGCACTGGAGGGTGTGAAGGGGTTGGATTACGAGGAGAGGTTGAGTAGACTGGGACTGTACTCGTTGGAATTTAGAAGGATATGGGGGGATCTTATAGAAACATATAAGATTATGAAGGGAATAGATAGGATAGATGAGGACAGGTTGTTTCCACTGGCGGGTGAAAGCAGAACTAGGGGGCATAGCCTCAAAATAAGGGGAAGTAGATTTAGGACTGAGTTTAGGAGGAACTTCTTCACCCAAAGGGTTGTGAATCTATGGAATTCCTTGCCCAGTGAAGCAGTAGAGGCTCCTTCATTAAATGTTTTTAAGATAAAGATAGATAGTTTTTTGAAGAATAAACGGATTAAGGGTTATGGTGTTCGGGCCGGAAAGTGGAGCTGAGTCCACAAAAGATCAGCCATGATCGCATTGAATGGAGGAGCAGGCTCGAGGGGCCAGATGGCCTACTCCTGCCCCTAGTTCTTATGTTCTGCCTGCTGTTCCTCGGGTTTCCTAACTGCGGGTTTGATTTGGACAGATGGCTCCCAGGATCAGGACAAACTCTTTAAAACCCATTTCTCATTATGCGCTTCTTCTGAGGGGTCATAGTTGGAACAGGCTTTTTGACCTGCCTCTGTGGCATGGGAGATAAGGGTGCGGGTCCATTTGGCCATACCTTCTTGGGACAAATGGGCGCGGTCTAAATTACCGAAAATGGCTGTAAAATGAACCATAGGCGTCCAGCAAACGCTGTGGGGTGTTCTGTCTTTTTCTGCCTGCACTTATTCAGGCCTTCTATGGGGTCATCTCTGTTGTAGCCGATCGCATCTAGGATCGCTGCGTGCATCTCTGCAAGGGTGCCTCCTCCTACATTCTGTGGGTCGGGAAGGGCTGCTACGACCGAAGGGCCTAAACTCAAAACTGTGAGCTTCACTTGCTCACACTCATCCAGGCCGTACATGGTCACCTGCTGCTTTACTCTAGCAAAGAAGTGGTGGGGGTCTGAGGTGGGGAGGAACGGTGTGATTTTCTCGCACGCGTCCCGTAATTGGGTCACGGTTAAGGGGATGGTATAAAGAAATTCTGTATCTCCGTCCGATGCGACTGTGCGGTGGGTGGTTACTGGGTTCATTGGTGCCTGAACTATCTGCTCTGTGGGGGGTTGGGGTGCTTTTCTCTTCTGGGGCTTTCCTTGCGCACATGTTCCCTGAACATATCTATGCGCATATTTAATTCTTCCCAATCCGGGCCTTCTTCTGTATCTAACTGGGATCCAAAGGTGCTGTGGAATCCATTCTGAACTGAAAACAAAGACTGCAGTTCTGCAATCTGCTTCCTGCACTTCACATGAGCTAGTGAGCTCTGTCTGTGCTCCATGGTGGTAGCATGGAGTGCTCGTAATGCCGCTTTCAGGTCGCTACACTGCCTTTGCAATGCCTCTACCTGTTTCTCTATTTCCTCTCTTACCAGGACTGCACGTTGTGTGTCTTGATAGGCCTTTTCGTACTGCGTCTGGAAGCTGCTTAGGTGCACTAGACAAGACTGGTGCGCCCACTTGGCATCATCAACCTCTCCGTCCTTTGCTGCTAACTTCCTTCTCACCTTTTCTCAACCTCACTTACATCAACTTTGCTCATTCAATATACTCCTTCTATCTGTTTATGGCGCGTCCGAACGACCTCCTCTGTGCCTCGCAATTGTGCCAGGCAGGACACGATTGCCATCGGCTTGCGAGCTTTCCCCAAGCTTTTCTTATGAATCTCTGACAGGTTCTCCCACCAAGTATGTCCTATACTCCCGGGTCCTGTTTCCTCAATGTCACAGAATTCACTCCAAAGGGGTCATCCTTTACCTTTAAGATATTTCCTGATCTCCTCTTCCCAAACGGGACACTGACCTACTCTACTGCTGGTCGCTGCGACCACAAATTCTTCAGGGTTCACGTGGCGTTGCATTGCCTGCATTGCCATCTTTCCTATCTGAATGCTCTCTTAAATTTGGAACGAGGGGTACTAAGCCGGTGCTGTAAATACGGGTACGGCTTTCGCTATTTTCCGGTATACAAACTCCCGACAGTTTTTCGCAACAAAAATCTATTAGTTTTACCTTATAGCCCTGTTAGTTACGCATGCATTTACACGCTTCCGAATTATGAGGATTGATCAGAACTGCTTGAACACTTGTGGTTACTTCTGCTCCCAATTGGATTCTAATTCAAATTTTTGGGTTCTCCCGGAGTGGTTAAGCCACTTCTAAATCGGGTCCCGTCAGGATGTCGCCAGTAGTATGTTGCTTTAAGAGCCAACTTTTGGTTGGCTCTTAATTCGTAATTTGCTCTGTTTGTTTAACCTTTGCTCTAGAGTTGCCAGGTATCTTTATGATACCGCCACGAGGTTCAAGTTCAAGTACTATTCAATAACTCAACACACCAATTAGTAAGATTCAAATCAAAACACATTTATTATATACAGTAAGTCACTGCTTATGCATATAACTCCACTTTCTAGACTATTTCTATCACTAAAAGGCCTATACTTAGCTTCGGAATTGGCCCACCAGGTCAGGGGAACAAATGGCCTTCCGTTCAGGTCCTGAGTCTGCAGGATTCAAAAGCTGGTATGGACTTGTAGCTAGGAGCGCCTATCTCGTAGCGAACATTGACTGGAGACTTACTTGGTTGGTGCGGCAGCTGGGCAGTTCACTCTCGGGTTGATTCGCGTTGTTGAGTGACCCTGCCAAGAAGACCGATTTGAACTTGGGGGCTCTACTTTATAGTCCCCAGGGGCTTCCCGCCCTTCAGGGCGGACCCCGTATCTGGTTCCAAATGATTGGACTGCGACCCTATCACTTGGATCGATTTCTCCAATACTGGAGTTGTTCCCTGATCACTGGGCAGTCTCCGAGTGTCCGTTGGCCTTCCTTTGTCTTGGCTCCTGCTGCCGCTGAGGAGTCTGGCTTGGCCTTATTCACCTTACATGTTTCAATTGTACCCGGAGATCGCTCATTAATATGCAGATGGCTGCTGGTTTCAGTGCTGTCTGGGCTGTTGCAAGTTCTAATATACAGGATTTCTGCACTTGCTGGTTTTTGCCTGTGTTGGCTGAATTTCCCTTTAGCCTTTGCGGTTCTCCATTTTAAGTCGGGAAGTGGCCAACCCAGGTGGCTACAGTTCTCAAAACTGAAACTCAAAAAGCAGAAGTGAGCTCAGCTCCCGCCCCCCCATCCACCCTCTGACATCCGCTCAGTAATATGATAAGCTCCATTTCTTAAAGGTACATTGCTTAAACATCCATTTCTTAAAGGTATGCTCACATGACACAAGCATCTAAAATTCGCTCCCACCATCCTGAACGGCAGCTCCCCTCACCTCCGCTCAAGCCCTCTAGTCTCAATCTGGAACACCTCGCTCTTCCCCATATTCAACTTGTACCCCGAACACTGGCTAAATTCCTCTAAAACCCTGATGATGCTTCCGATTAATGTGCTAAAATCTCTGAGGACATGACTCTCTCCTGACTTTTGTTGAATGATTTCTGATGTGTTTCTTCCGAACAACTATTTATCAACTTGGTTGACAACTGGCGTAGTGGCCCGGTGAGTTATGGTGGATTCTTTTGTTCTGAAATGTTGCCAGTCGATTCACCATTCGAATGGTCTTTTGTAACTCTGTAATATTCCTTGGAGATGGAAATGCTTTTATGACTTTGGATTACAATGGATCAACCTACATTCCTAATGCACTCACTATGTGACCAAGAAACCCCATTGTTGCCTGTGAAAACCTGCACTTACTGTTAAGTATCAATCTGTCTCTTGTGGTTTTCTCAGCACTGCTCCCACTCTGTCATGTTCAGCATGAGTGGACCCATGTATGATCTCGTCGTATGTGTGGCAAAAACTTGGTGTGAGCCCTCTAAAAGATTTTACATTGTTCTTTGAAAGACCTCTGGTGCTGATGTTAGTCTCCTTCAGTCTCCCTCTACCCATGGGAGTGGCCAGGCAGGCCATGGGTGCGAGTGCACGTGGACTTCGCCAGCCTTTCATGGTTCCATGTTTTTGACCCTGGTAAATGCTCACTCCAAATGGTTGGAGATACACGACATGACCTCCATGACCTCCCACGCTATGAGCGAGGAACTGCGACAGAGTTTTTGCACACATTTTTTAAAATAAATTTAGAGTACCCAATTTTTTTTTTCCCAATCAATGGGCAATTTACGTGGCCAATCCACCTAACCTGCACATTTTTGGACTGTGGTGTTGAATCCCACGCAGATACGGAGAGAATGTGCAAACTCCACACAATGACCCAGGGCTGGGATTCGAACCCAGGTCCTCAGTACCGCAGTCCCAGGGCTAACCACTACGCCACATGCCGCCCGAGGTTTTGCACCCATGCCACACCAGACCTCCTGGTTTCCAACACTGGCACTGTCTTCACCAGTAGTGAGTTTCAAAGTTTCATGCAATCCAATGGCATCAGACACATTCAAAACAGCACTTTATCACCCGTCGTCAAATGGACTGGCAGAACGGACGGTGCAAACCTTTAAAATCGGCAGGAAAAGGCAACTGGCAGCATCCATAAAGACCAAATTGGCATGTTTTTATTTGATTATAGGACCACTTCTCACACGACAACAGGAATCTCCCCAGCGGAACTGTTAATGGGACGGCAGCTACGTACCAGATTAAGCTTCCTGTTCCCAAACCTGGCAGGGAGGGTGGAGTTCCAACAAGAGGACCAGAAAAGAAACTGTGACCCTGCAATTATCAAAAGAAAATGCAAGACAGGTGATCTGGTTTATGTGAGGAACTTTGGAGATTAGTCGCTGGAGTCACATTGAAGAAAACGGGGCCAGTGTCCTACAAAGTGACGGTCCAGGAAAAGGTGACCACCACGAGGGACACGGGGCGGGGGGGGGGGGGGGGGAGCAATAGATCTCCACGTGGGTTTTGATATGAATTCCCTGATTAAGCAGGAGGGGGCTCGCCCAATAGGAAATGTATGGCGGGAGCTTAATACTCAGCCCGGACTGGCATCTCTGTAGGTCCCTGGACTTGGACACGTGTGTTGTACGCCGTGCCAGCGGCCTTTGTCGTGACGGTAGCCCAGGGGTTTGTTACTGGAAGACTGGCCTTGGCAGAGTTATTACAACTCCCTTTATTGCTGCCTTTCAGGTACACAAGCCACCTCATGATATCACCAGACACCACTCCCCCCACCCCTACCCACTCCCTTGTTGGCGTGTTTCTGTTCATTCCCCTGGTTAATGTGTGCCCACTGAGAAGCATGGGCAGCGCTGGCTGAATGGGGCACTTGGAAAAAGCAGCAGGCAGCGCCACTTTAACACGTTACCTGCAACGCAGTGGGCAGGAGGGGGTTAATGGGATACCATGAGCCCCTATGCCTTCAGGAGATTGGAATATGCCATGGGAAACTACCCATAACCGTTCACGATTAATGGCAAAAAATTGTAAAGAGGCTTCTGTGCATCTGGTACAGAAACTGCAAGCTGCCCTGCCCCCTCAACCACTCTTCACTTGCAACACAGTCTTGGCTGCAGCGCATTCACTTTGTGTCTCCTGTGAGCTGTATTATTTATCTGTGACAATGCAAAGCAGGGAGGCTGTAATTCAATATATACTCGGCACTCATCCCCTTGCACTCCCCTAGAATGATTTTCCTCGGAATTGGACCCTGTTCGGTGCCCGATCATTCGAATGGCTGCGGTAGACTGAAACCCCTGCCTGAATCTGATGGCGGATGTCAGGGCCACGTGTTCCATTTGCTTTCTGTGTCAATACATCTGAAGCTTATTTAGCTGCTGTTTTTTTTAACAGTGATTTTTAATTATTGAATCGACATCGAGCGAGTGTGTATGTCAGCATTGCAACATTTGGATACAGTTAAGCCACAGTGTGTATCTGAAGGAGTAAACAGTCCCCATAAAATAAATATATACTTGGATAGTGCATGGCTATTATAAATAGACATACAATTCCATAAACAAACATACACATGTTTAGTTTATTGCTATAATATTTAATATATTTGGTGTAGGCCTGTGAGGACCAAGTACTGCAGAAAGGACATTCTCTCCCCCCTCCCTTGCCGGTTGCCTCTCCATTCCTGAAGGTGCTGGTCACAGTTGTGCAGGTGCCAGTTTCTTCTTGGCTCTCTCCGAAGTCATCACCTTCTGGTGTGCACGATCATAGGAAGTGAATGGCCACGTGCTGTTCGACCACAGCAGGCATCAATCACACTTACAGCCGCCGCCCACGTGCTTGCTAATTTCCAACAGGGTTTCCGCAGAATAAGAACCTGGGGGCTTTCCGACCGCCACAAGGGGCAGGCGGGTTCATTTGTAGCATCCTCACCGCCATCTGAACCAATGCTCGCAGGTGTGTGTGTGTTTGCATGTCTATACTTGTGTTTGTGTGTATATTTGCTTGTGTATGTTTGTGTTGCGTGTTTGTGTGTACGTTTGTGTGTATGGGGGGTTTGTGTGCATGTCTTTGTGTGTGTGTGTGTTGAGTGTTGTGTGTGTTTGTGTGTATATTCGCATGTGTAGGGTGTGAGCATTTGTTTGCGTCTGTTTGTGTGTTGCGTGTATGTGCCTCTGTGTATTGTATGTCTGCTTGTATGTGTATCTGTGTGATGTGTGTTGCCTTGTGTGCTTCTGTTTGTGTGTGTGTTCGTGGCTGCTGAGTGATGATTGCTTGGCATAAAAATGATGTTTTTATGCTGCCCTGTTCATTAGTGTGTGTGTTCTGTGTGCGTATGTGTGCATGTTAAAGACACATTTTGCTCAACTGCGATACACTACACAGTTGAACAGCCTGCTAACACTCCATACACACATGCTGAGTTTGCCCAAGGTACTGGAGGGCAAAGGTCACCCAAATAACCCACACTGGACAGGTTATAAAATGAGACTTTAAATTCAGTACAGCCAGCACTGCAGGTCAGAACAGGGGCTACAATATGGTGCCGCCAATTATTTGACATGTGCCCCTGTCAGAAGAGGCTTCTAGGAGGGAATACAGGATTGCTGGATAAACCCTAACGAACAGGGCAACATAAAAGCATCACTTTTATGCCAAGCAATCATCACTCTGCAGCCAGGAAGGAACCCAAACACATTATCCAATTTATCGATATGGCATATGGGCCCTCTGAGCTTCGCAAGGGCTGTTTCCTCATTTTTCAATATGTTTATTTTCTCAAACATGCGACTGAAAATGATTTTTTGGGCCAACTTCCAGTGTCTGGGGCCAGCCTGGCTTCCCCGGCCAAGTTTAATTTTTTTCAAATTATAAGGGTCATTTAGTGTAATCGAAGGCGCTCTGGAGACTAATATTCCCAGACTCACTTGTTCAAACTCCTCGCTTGACTCCGCCAGCTTCAGTCTTCCAGCTCGCGTTATTTAAAACAAGGTGTTTGCAGTGGAGGAAAAGGCAGTGACTGAAGGTTTGGAATTCAGCGGGACTAGGCAGACTCCTGCACTCGACTCGCAACAGAGAGCTTGCACTTTCTGCGTCTCCGGTAAAGATGCCTTCATTAAAGACGCGCAGAAATAAATCAATTGAGTGCAAACCCGGTTATGGTGGCATGTCCCAAACCAGACACGCAGGACTTTGGTCCAGTCCCTCAGAGACAATGTCAAATAAAATCCCCATCTTGTTCGATGGTTGTGTTATGGAGCCTGCTCTCAGCTCACGTTCTGAGCAATAGGGATTAGAAATGTTGGGGAGTTGACTGGTCACTAAAATCCTTGAGCAAAAGACAGCCCGAATGCGACAATTAATCACCATACCTTGGTTTACAATGGGTGAAAGATGATCAGGGTTGACTCTGCCAGTGCATTTGCTTGCATCATTCCTACAGGGGTATAGCAAACATAAGGAGAGTAGTAGAACCATACAACACAGAGAGGACTATGATACAGTGTGTAACACACTTGAGAGGAGAGTGATAAAGTGTACAACGCACAGAGAGGACAATGATACAGTGTACAACGCACAAATAGGAGACTGATAAATTGTACAACACACAGGGAGGACAGCGATACAGTGTACAACACACTGAGGGGACAGTGATACCGTGTACAACACACAGAGGAAAGTGATACAGTGTACAACACACAGAGAGAACACTGATACAGAGTACAACACACAGAGATAACACTGATACAGTGTACAACACACTGAGGGGACAGTGATACCGTGTACAACACACAGAGGAAAGTGATACAGTGTACAGCACACAGAGAGAACACTGATACAGTGTACAACACACAGAGATAACACTGATACAGTGTACAACACACAGAGAGAACACTGATACAGTGTACAACACACTGAGGGGACAGTGATACAGTGTACAACGCACAGAGAGGAAAGTGATACAGTGTACAACGCACAGAGGACAATGATACAGTGTACAACACACAGGGAGGACAGTGATACAGTGTCCGACGCACAGAGAGGACTGTGATACAGTGTACAACACACTGAGGGGACAGTGATACAGTGTACAACGCACAGAGAGGACAGTGATACAGTGTACAACACACAGAGAGTACAGTGATACAGTGTAAAACACACAGAGATAACACTGATACAGTGTACAACACACTGAGGGGACAGTGATACAGTGTACAACGCACAGAGAGGAAAGTGATACAGTGTACAACGTACAGAGGACAATGATACAGTGTACAACACACAGGGAGGACAGTGATACAGTGTCCAACGCACAGGGAGGACAGTGATACAGTGTACAACACACTGAGGGGACAGTGATACAGTGTACTGCACACTGAGGGGACAGTGACACAATGTACAACACACAGGGTGGACAGTGATACAGTGTACAACACACAGGGAGGACAGTGATACAGTGTACAACACACAGGGCGGACAGTGATACAGTATACAACACACAGGGAGGACAGTTATACAGTGTACAACGCACATAGAGGAAAGTGATACAGTGTACAACACACTGACTGGGTGGAGAGTGATAGAGTGTACAACACACAGAGGGGAAAGTGATACAGTGTACAACACACAGGGAGGACAGTGATACAGTGTACAACACACAGGGAGGACAGTGATACAGCGTACAACACACAGGGAGGACAGTGATACAGTGTACAACACACAGGGAGGACAGTGATACAGTGTACAATGCACAGAGAGGACAGTGATACAGTATACAACACACAGGGAGGAAAGTGATACAGTGTACAACACACAGGGAGGACAGTGATACAGTGTACAACGCACAGAGAGGAAAGTGATACAGTGTACAACACACTGAGGGGACAGTGATACTGTGTACCGCACACTGATAGGACAGTGGTACAGTGTACAACACACAGGGAGGACAGTTATACAGTGTACAACGCACAGAGAGGAAAGTGATACAGTGTACAACACACAGGGAGGACAGTGATACAGTGTACAACACACAGGGAGGACAGTGATACAGTGTACAACACACAGAGAGGACAGTGATACAGTATACAACACACAGGGAGGACAGTGATACAGTGTACCGCACACTGATAGGACAGTGGTACAGTGTACAACACACAGGGAGGACAGTGATACAGTGTACAACACACAGAGAGGAAAGTGATACAGTGTACAACACACTGAGGGGATAGTGATACAGTGTACCGCACACTGATAGGACAGTGATAGTGTACAACACACAGAGAGGAAAATGATACAGTGTACAACACACAGAGAGGAAAGTGATACAGTGTACAACACACAGGGAGGACAGTGATACAGTGTACAACACATAGAGAGGAGAGTGATAGTGTACAACACACAGCGAGGACAGTGATACAGTATACAACACACTGAGGCGACAGTGATACAGTGTACCACACACTGATAGGACAGTGGTAGTGTTCAACACACAGAGAGGAAAATGATACAGTGTACAACACACAGGGAGGACAATGATACAGTGTACAACGCACAGAGAGGAAAGTGATACAGTGTACAACACACAGAAAGGACAGTGATACAGTATACAACACACAGGGAGATCAGTGATACAGTGTACCGCACACTGATTGGGCCATGATACACTGTACAACACACTGACTGGGTGGAGAGTGATAGAGTGTACAACACACTTAGGGGAAAGTGATACAGTGTACAGCACACCTAGGGGAAAGTGATACAGTGTACAACACACAGGGAGGACATGATACAGTGTACAACACACAGCGAGGACAGTGATACAGTACAACGCATACTGATAGGACAGCGATACAGTGTACAACACACAGAGAGGACAATGATACAGTGTACATCACACATGGAGGACAGTGATACAGTGTACAACACACAGGGAGGACAGTGATACAGTGTACAACACATAGGGAGGACAGTGATACAGTGTACTGCACACTAATAGGACAGTGGTACAGTGCACAACGCACAAGGAGGACAGTGATACAGTGTACAACGCACAGAGAGGAAAGTGATAGTGTACAACACACAGGGAGGACAGTGATACAGTGTACAACACACAGGGAGGACAGTGATACAGTGTACAACACACAGGGAGGACAGTGACACAATGTACAACACAGAGAGGACAGTGATACAGTGTACAACACACAGGGAGGACAGTGATACAGTGTACAACACACTGAGGGGACAGTGATACAGTGTACTGCACACTGAGGGGACAGTGACACAATGTACAACACACAGGGAGGACAGTGATACAGTGTACAACACACAGGGAGGACAGTGATACAGTGTACAACACACAGGGAGGACAGTGATACAGTGTACAACACACAGGGAGGACAGTGATACAGTGTACAATGCACAGAGAGGAAAGTGATACAGTACAACACGCTGAGGGGACAGTGATACAGTACAACACGCTGAGGGGACAGTGATACAGTTTACCGCACACTGAGGGGAGAGTGACACGATGTACAACACACAGGGAGGACAGTGATACAGTGTACAACACTCAGAGAGGACAATGATGCAGTGTACAACACACTGAGAGGGCAGTGATGCAGTTTACAATGCACAGAGAGGACAGTGATACAGTGTACAACACACAGGGAGGACAGTGATACAGTGTACAACACACAGGGAGGACAGTGTTACAGTGTACAACGCACAGGGAGGACAGTGTTACAGTGTACAACGCACAGAGAGGAAAGTGATACAGTGTACAACACACAGGGAGGACAGTGATACAGTGTACAACGCACAGAGAGGTGAGTGATAGTGTATGTGGTAGTATGCATTAGGTGTCATGTGGGACTGTGAAGCCGTGATGTAATTGGCTGACAGATCCCGTGTCCTGGTTGGCTATTGACCTCTAGCTCCGCCCTGAAGGCGGAGTATAAGAACCAGGAGTTCTCCCCCCGCAGGCCAGTCTGTTACTGAACTGCGGGGAACAAGTCACGCTTAATAAAGCCTCATCGACTTCATCTCTATTCGTCTCTCGTGAGTCTTTGTGCGCTACAATTTATTAAGCATGCTTAAAGGACTATGGAGCTCAGGATCATCCCGGAATGCCTGAGGATCAGCCCCCACGCAGTGAACTCAGCAGCAGTTTTCAAACACTGGCAGACTTGTTTTGAGGCCTACCTCAGAACGTCCCCCGGCCGGGTCACAGAAGACCAGAAACTACAGGTCCTGCACTCGAGGGTAAGCCCGGAAATTTTCCCTCTCATCGAAGACACAGAGGATTTCCAGACGGCGTTCGCAGCACTAAAGAGCATCTATATTCGCCCAGTGAACCAGATCTACGCACGCTACCAACTCGCAATGAGATGGCAAAGTCCCGGAGAATCGCTGGACGAATTCTACGCCGCGCAGCTAATTTTGGGACGGGCCTGCAGCTGCCCGCCGGTAAACGCGAGTGAACACATGGACATGTTGATGCACGATGCTTTTGTCGCAGGTATGAACTCTCCCCAAATCCGCCAAAGACTTTTGGAAAAAGAGTCGCTGGGACTCTCAGAGGCACGGGCCCTTGCAGCCTCCCTGGATGTAGCCGCGCGAAACGCCCGCGCGTACGGCCCCGACCGCGCGGCAGCACCTTGGGCTCCGTGGACCCCCGTCGCGACAAAACCCCCCCCCCCCCCACCCCACAGGCTTGCGCGGTTCAGACTCCCATGTCGTCCTGGGGGAGCCCGTTGCTATTTCTGCGGCCAGGCGAAACACCCCCGGCAGCGCTGCCCGGCCCGCGCAGCGATTTGCAAGAGTTGCAGGAAAAAGGGCCATTTCGCGGCTGTGTGCCGGTCCCGGGAGGTCGCCGCTGTCCCAGGAGAGGAAGCAGTCCTGCGCATTTCTGACGCTCCCCAACCCCCCCAGTGCCCTATGTACGACCCGCAAGCGCAGCAATTTTGGGTCCCGGCCACCGCTGTCCCCGGAGGACAAGGAGTCCTGCGTGTTTCAAACGCTCCCCAACCCCCCCAGCGCCCCATGTGCGACCCGCAGGCGCCGCCATTTTGGGTCCCGGCCACCACGAGGGGAGGAGGGGCGCCGCCATCTTGGGACCCCCCAGCCCTGTGCGACGCATGGGGGTGGCCATTTTGTCCACCCCCGCCGCCATCTTGTGACCCCCCAGCCATGTGCGATGCATGGAGGCGGCCATTTTGTTCACCCCCGCCGCCATCTTGGACGGCAACAACGGACCCCAGTGTCGACGGCTCCACGGGGTTCGAGGAAGACGCTCAAGCACTACGATCACGTCTGGCCTCAATGACGCTGGACCAAGCACGGCCCCGGACGCTCCAGACGACGACAACAACGGTGCTGATAAACGGGCACGAGACACCATGCCTGCTCGACTCCGGGAGCACAGAAAGCTTCATCCACCCCGACACGGAAGTCCTCCTCTGGAACATCGCTGCCAACCTGGCTGGCGGCCCCAGGACCCATCTTGCTCCGAAAACATGTGCGGGCGCACAGGTCGGACCCGTTGGTCGAGAGGGTTCACCTCCTCCACGCGAACCCGCAGTACGCTTACGTGGAGTACCCCGACGGCCGACAGGACACGGTCTCCCTGCGAGATCTGGTGCCCGCCGACAACACGCACACACCCCCGACACCAATCACCCCCTCCCTGCCACCGGCGCACCCCGCCACCGCCCCCTTCCCGGGAGGATCGGTCCTCCTCCCAGGTCCGACCAGAAGTGAAGCTGAAGCAGAAACCGTAAGGCTCCCGGAGATGACAACACGGGAACAAGCACCACCACCGGGGCCGAGGCGATCAACAAGGACGACCAGACCGCCCGACCAACTTGTGGCATGGATGTAACACTACAATGTTGTGGACTTTAACGAGAACTTTTTTTCTTTTCCCCCTTACGACTACTGTAAATAGTGCAAAACATACTGTGATGACATGCAAAAGTTTTCCTCCCAGGACCAGCCTTGTAAACCCCTACCACCATGCGAAGCACCACCCCGCCAGGTTCATTTTTAACAAGGGGAGAATGTGGTAGTATGCATTAGGGGTCATGTGGGACTGTGAAGCCGTGATGTCATTGGCTGACAGATCCCGGGTCCTGGTTGGCTGTTGACCTCTAGCTCCGCCCTGAAGGCGGAGTATAAGAACCAGGAGTTCTCCTCCCCGCAGGCCAGTCTGTTACTGAACTGCGGGGAACAAGTCACGCTTAATAAAGCCTCATCGACTTCATCTCTATTCGTCTCTCGTGAGTCGTTGTGCGCTACAGTGTACAACACACAGAGAGGACAGTGATACAGTGTACAACACACAGGGAGGACAGTGATACAGTGTACAACACACAGGGAGGACAGTGATACAGTGTACAACACACAGAGAGGACAGTGATACAGTATACAACAGACAGGGAGGACAGTGATACAGTGTACCGCACACTGATAGGACAGTGGTACAGTGTACAACACACAGGGAGGACAGTTATACAGTGTACAACGCACAGAGAGGAAAGTGATACAGTGTACAACACACTGAGGGGACAGTGATACAGTGTACCTCACACTGATAGGACAGTGATAGTGTACAACACACAGAGAGGAAAGTGATACAGTGTACAACACACTGACTGGGTGGAGAGTGATAGAGTGTACAACACACAGAGGGGAAAGTGATACACTGTACAACACACAGGGAGGACAGTGATACAGCGTACAACACACAGGGAGGACAGTGATACAGTGTACAACACACAGAGGGGAAAGTGATACACTGTACAACACACAGGGAGGACAGTGATACAGCGTACAACACACAGGGAGGACAGTGATACAGTGTACAACATACAGGGAGGACAGTGATACAGTGTACAACACACAGGGAGGACAGTGATACAGTGTACAATGCACAGAGAGGACAGTGATACAGTATATAACACAGGGAGGAAAGTGATACAGTGTACAACACACAGGGAGGACAGTGATACAGTGTACAACACACGGGGAGGACAGTGATACAGTGTACAACGCACAGAGAGGAAAGTGATACCGTGTACAACACACTGAAGGGACAGGGATACAGTGTACCGCACACTGATAGGACAGTGGTACAGTGTACAACACACAGGGAGCACAGTGATACAGTGTACAACACACAGAGAGACCAATGATACAGTGTACAACACTGAGGGGACAGTGATACAGTGTACAATGCACAGGGAGGACAGCGATACAGTGTACAACACACAGAGAGGAAAGTGATACAGTGTACAACACACAGAGGGGACAGTGATACAGTGTACCGCACACTGATAGGACAGTGATACAGTGTATAACATACTGACCGGGAGGAGAGTGATAGAGTGTACAGCACACAGAGAGGGAAGTGATAGTGTACAACGGACTGAGAGGAGAGTGATAGTGTACAACAGACTGGGAGGAGAGTGATACAGTGTACAACAGACTGGGAGGAGAGTGATACAGTGTACAACAGACTGGGAGGAGAGTGATACAGTGTACAACAGACTGGGAGGAGAGTGATACAGTGTACAACAGACTGGGAGGACAGTAATACAGTGAACATCACAGGGAGGGGACAGTGATACAGAGTACAATACAGAGAGGACAGGTGATACTGTGCACAGCACAGAGAGGACAGTGACAGTGTAAAACATCGGGAGAGGACCGTGAAACAGTGTAAAACTCAGGGAGAGGACAATGATATGGAGTACAACACAGAAAGGACAGTGATACAGTTTACACAGAGGGACAGTGATACAGTATACAACACACACATAGGGCAGTGATGCAGTGTACAACACGAAGGGACAGTGATATAGTGTACAACACAGGGAGAGGAAATTGTTACAGTGTACAACACACTGAGGAAGTGCTACAGTGTATCTGCAGTGTATACACTGTAGATTCTGGTCTCTGTGTTTCCATAGATCATTCAGCTGGACTTAAAATGGAAATTCGCAGTAAATGAAGGCCATTATGTTTTATCGACCTTAGAATCTCGTTGTTATCATAAAAAGAAACGTGACCATAAATTTGCACGTCTCCTGCAAGCCAGCGGAGAGAGGCCAACCCACCTGTTTGGTGCCCGGCTGAGATACAGGGACAGGAAAGAACTGAAGGGTTTTCAGAGTCTTACTTAGAAACACACAAGATCACGTGACAGACCGGCAATTTGTGGCAATTTAAAAAAAAAATTAAATATGCTGAAAACATGCACCAATTAGCCCCTCGTTCTGATTTATTACCACCACTGGCACAAATAAAGTGCACATTATACAGAAGCATGTTGTGCAAAAGGAGCAGTGTTACATGAGCTGCTCACGTTTTAACCTCCACCCAAATACAATTCCATTGATGTGACCCAAGCAATGCTGCACTATTTGCGCTAGGATCCAAGATGGACTTCAATCCCAATACCTAATTTAATGCTCTCTTCATTTGCTGTTTGAGGTACACAGTTGCTCGCAACTCCGCCCAACCCCCTAACCCACCGCCAATTCAACCCACCGCCAATCCCCCTCAACCCACCGCCAGCTCGCATTCCATTGCCTCAGTGGTCATTCTCCTGCACGTGATCCTGGGTCGGTCGGTCCATAAGCATGAAGTTCATCGCAGCCAATCACAACATCGCTGATATTAATCAGAGTGCAAATCATTGCCTGAGATTATTCTTCCCTCCCTGACAACAGAGCCCTAAGGCCAAAGAATTACCACCCACCCCGTCCCTAATTCTGATCAGTTAATTTAGCACACAATGAGGACCAAATTTGCGAATCTTCATGAACTTTATAGATCATTTGATTTCAGGCTCAGAGAGATCTAGGGCGTCATTCTCCGACCCCCCGCTGGGTCGGAGAATGGCCGTTGGGCGCCGTGAATCCCGCCCCCGCCGAAGTCTCCGGTACCGGAGATTGGGCGGGGGCGGGAATCGGGCCGCACCGCTTGGCGGGACCCCCCGCTGGATTCTCCGGCCCGGGTGGGCCGAAGTCCCGCCCAGGAATTGCCTGTCCCGCCGACGTAAATCAAACCTGGTATTTACCGGCGGGACCAGGCGGCGTGGGCGGGCTCCGGGGTCCTGGGGGGGGGGCATGGGGCGATCTGACCCTGGGGGGTGCCCCCACGGTGGCCTGGCCCGCGATCGGGGCCCACCGATCAGTGGGCGGGCCTGTGCCGTGGGGGCACTCTTTCCCTTCCGCCTCCGCCACGGCCTCCACCATGGTGGAGGCGGAAGAGACTCTCCCCACTGCGCATGCGCGGGAAACTGACAGCGGCCGCTGACGCTCCCGCGCATGCGCCGCATTTCCGCGCCAGCTGGCGGGGCAACAAACGCCATTTCCGCCAGCTGGCGGGGCGGAAATCCCTCCGGCGTCGGCCTAGCCCCTCAATGTTGGGGCTCGGCCCCCAAAGATGCGGAGCATTCCGCACCTTTGGGCCGGCGCGATGCCCGTCTGATTGGCACCGTTTTTGGCGCCAGTCGGCGGACATCCCGCCGTTGGGGGAGAATTTCGCCCCAGGATCGAGCTTTGTCAAATCCATGCGGGCACGGGGATTCTCCGCTTAATGAAACCAAGTTTGGGTTTGGAATTCAGGTCCAATATCAGAAACGGTCATGGGTAGAGAGGTGGTCACACCATGATCTCAGACTCCACAGGCAGCAAGGGAATGGGTGACCACCATGCAGAACGATAGAGCTAGGCAGGCAGCGCAGGAATCTCCTGTGGCCATTTCCCCCAAAAAACAGATATACCGGGCGCGATTCTCTGAAATGGAGACAGGGGGCGTCATTCTCCGACCCCCCGCCGGGTCGGAGAATAGCCGTTGGCCGCCGTGAATCCTGCCCCCGCCCCCGCCGAAGTCTCCGCTCCTGGAGATTGGGCGGGGGCGGGAATCGGGCCGCGCCGGTTGGCGGGACCCCCCGCTGGATTCTCCGGCCCGGATGGGCCGAAGTCCCGCCCAGGAATTGCCTGTCCCGCCGACGTAAATCAAACCTGGTATTTACCGGCGGGACCAGGCGGCGTGGGCGGGCTCCGGGGTCCTGGGGGGGGGCGTGGGGCGATCTGACCCCGGGGGGTGCCCCCACGGTGGCCTGGCCCGCGATCGGGGCCCACCGATCCGCGGGCAGGCCTGTGCCATGGGGGCACTCTTTCCCTTCCGCCTCCACTACGGCCTCCACCATGGCGGAGGCGGAAGAGACTCTCCCCACTGCGCATGCGCGGGAAACTGACAGCGGCCGCTGACGCTCCCGCGCATGCGCTGGGAAACTGACAGCGGCCGCTGACGCTCCCGCGCATGTGCCGCATTTTCGCGCCAGCTGGCGGGGCAACAAATGCCATTTCCGCCAGCTGGCGGGGCTGAAATCCCTCCGGCGTCGGCCTAGCCCCTCAATGTTGGGGCTAGGCCGCCAAAGATGCGGAGCCTTCCGCACCTTTGGGCCGGCGCGATGCCCGTCTGATTGGCGCCGGCTTTGGCGCCAGTCGGCGGACATCCCGCCGTTGGGGGAGAATTTCGCCCAGAGTGTTCGTGCCGTCATGAACGCCGTCGAGGTTCATGACGGCGCGAAACGGCCCCTATCCCTACCGATTCAGGGCCCGAAAATGGGCTAGGAGCGGCGCCGCATCATTTACGCACGCCAGGCCTTGGCGCCGCGTAAAGGCGGCGCTGCATACATGACGCGGCCGGCACCGCATAACTGGCGTCACCCACGTATGCGTGGTCGCCATCCTCCCCGAGTCCGCTCCGCAAGAAGATGTCCGACGGATCTTGCAGGGCTGCAGAAGAAAGGAGGTTATCCTTCAGAGAGGACGGCCCGACGATCGGTGGGCACCAATCGCGGGCCAGACCCCTTTTGGGCCCCCCCCCCGGTGCAGGATCCCCCCTCGCCCCCCCTGCAGGCCGCCCCCCCCCCCCCCCCAGCGTTCCCGCGCTGTTCCCGCCGGCAGCGACCAGGTGTGGATGGCGCCGGGGGGAAACCCGCCGTTTTGGGCAGGCCGCTCGGCCCATCCGGCACTGAGAATCGCGGGGGTACTGGTGAATCGCCATTTTGGCTGTCTCGGGCGATTCACTGGACCGCGATGCGAAAACGCGATTGTGCCGATCTGGCTGCTTCCGTGAATCGCGGGAGGGCGTCGGACTGGCGTCGCGGGAAATTTAGCGACCCAGGCGATTCTCCAAACCGGGGGAGAATCGCGCCCACCGTTTTGGATACTGTTGCGGGGAATGACATCTCAGGGGAAAACTGCAACAACCAAATTCAATGCACCACAGTTGGTTCTGCTGCAGAGGGGAAGGGGAAAAAGTGTAGGAATGCAATAGTTGTAGGGAATTCAATTGCAAGGGGAATCTATTCCATCTTGAGACTCCAGGATGGTATGTTGCCTCCCTGGTGTTAGGATCAAGAATGTCTCGGAAGGGTTGCAGGACGTTCTGGAGGGGACGAGTGAACAGCCAGTGGTCATGATACACCTTGGTACAAATGACATAGGTTAAAAAAAGGTATGAGGTCCTAAAAGCAGAATATAGGGCATTAGGAAGGAAGTTGAGAAGTCGGATCTCAAAGGTAGTGAGCTCAGGATTGCTACCAGTGCCACGTTCTAGTCAGAGTAGAAATCGCAGGATATATCAGATAAATATGTGGCTGAAGAGATGGTGTGAGGGGGAGGGTTTCAAATTCCTGGGGCATTGGGATCACTTCTGGGGGAGGTGGGACCAGTACAAACTCGACGGGTTACACCAGGGCAGGACTGGGACTGATATCCCGGGGGAGTATTTGCTAAAGTGGTTGGAGAGGGTTTAAACTAAAATGGCAGGAGAATGGGAACCTCTGCAAGGAGTCAGAGGGGGAAGAATTAAGGACAAGAACAATAGTCCGAAAGGGGAATAAGAAAAGTGATAGGCAGAGAAATCAAGAGCCAGATAGATTCAAACAGGGCCACAGTGAAAAATAGTGAGAACGGGACAAGTAATGTTAAAAAGACAAGCCTGAAGGCTTTGTGTCTTAATGCACGGAGCATTTGCAATAAAGGGGATGAATTAATCGCACAAATAGATGTAAATGGGCATGATATAGTCGTAATTACTGAGTCATGGCTGCAGGGTGACTAGGGATGGGAACTGAACATCCAGGGGTATTCAGTATTTAGGAAGGACAGACAAAAAGGAAAAGGTAGTGTCGCTGTGTTGCTGATAAAGAGGAAATCAACGCAATAATCAGGAAGGATATTAGCTCTGACAATGTGGAATCTGTATGGGTAGAGCTGAGAAGCACCAAGGGCCAAAAAAACATTAGTGGTGATTGTATATAGGCCCCCAAACTGTCGTGGTGATGTTAGAATGGCAATAAACAGGAAATTAGAGACATATGCGATAAGGATCCATCTGTAATTATGAATAATTTTAATCGGGGCAGCAGGGTGGCCCAGTGGTTAGCACTGCTGCCTCACGGCACTGAGGTCCAGGTTCAATCCCAGCTCTGGGTCACTGTCCGTGTGGAGTTTGCACATTCTCCCCTTGTTTGCGTGGGTTTCGCCCCCACAACCCAAAGATGTGCAGGATAGGTGGAGTGATCACGCTAAATCACCCCTTAATTGGAAAAAATGAATTGGGTACTCTAAATGTTTTTTTTTAAATGAGTGATTTTAAGCTGCATATAGATCGGAGAAATCAAACTAGTCACAATACCGTAGAGGAGGAATTCCTAGAGTGCATATGGGATGGTGTTCGGTCCAATACGTTGAGGGACCAAACAGGGAACAGGAACTCCTGGACAGGGTATTGTGTAATGAGAAATGAAATGAAATGAAAATGAAAATCGCTTATTGTCACAAGGAGGCTTCAAATGAAGTTACTGTGAAAAGCCCCTAGTCGCCACATTCCGGTGCCTATTCGGAGAGGCTGGTACGGGAATTGAACCGTGCTGCTGGCCTGCCTTGGTCTGCTTTAAAAGCCAGCTCTTTAGCCCTGTGCTAAACCAGCCAAGGAATCATTGTCAATCTAGTTGTGTGAGATCCATTGGGGATGAGCAGCCATAACATGACCAAATTTTTCATCAAGCTGAGAGTGACTTAGTTGATTCTGAGACGAGCGTCCTCGATCTTAATAAAGTAAACTACGACGATATGAGGCACAAGTTGGCTATGATAAATTGGGGAATGTTACTTAAAGCGATGATGGTGGATAGGCACTAGCATACATTCAAGGAGCGCATGGGTGAACTGCAATATTTGTTTATTCCTGTCTGGTGCTAAAGTAAGGCAGGAAAGGTGCCCAAACCATGGTTTACATGGGAAATTAGAGATAGCATTAAATCCAAGAAGGCATACAAATTGGCCAAGAAAAACAACAGGTCTGAGTATTGGAAGCAGTTTAAAATTCAGCTGAGAAGCAAGAAGGTGATTGAGAAGGGGGAAATGAAGTACGAGAGTAAGCTTGCAGGGAACATAAAAACTGATTGTAAAATTTTCTATTGGTATGTAAAGAGAAAAAGATTGGTGAAGACAAATGTCGGTCCCTTACAGTCAGAAACAAGGGAATTTATAATGGGGAATAAAAAATAGCTGACCAACTAAATACATACGTTGCTTCTGTCTTCACAAAGGAGGACGCAAATAAGAAATTAGAAATGTTGGGGAACATAGGGTCTAGTGAGAGGGAGGAACTGAAGGAGATCAGTAGTAATAGAAAAATGGTGTGAAGGGAAACTGATGGGATTGAAGGCTGGTAAATCCCCAAGGCCTGATAATCTACATCCCAGAGGATTTAAGGAAGTGGCCCAAGAAATAGTGGATGGATTGGCAGTCATCTTCCATTCTATAGACTCTGGAACATTTCCTACAGATTGGAGGGTAGTTAATGTAACTCCACTATTTAAAAAGGGAGGTAAGTGGAAAACAAGGAATTATAGACCAGTAAGCTTGACGTCGGTAGTGGGGTAAATTCTACAATCCATTATCAAAGAGTCAGCATGGATTTATGAAAGGGAAACTATGCATGACATATCTAGTGGAATTCTTTGAGGATGTAACTAGTAAAGTCGATGAGGGGAAGTCAGTGGATGTAGTTTATTTGGACTTTCAGGCGGCTTTAGCAAAGTCCCACATAAGAGATTAGAGTGTAAATCTAAAACCCATCGGATTAGCGGTAACGTATTGAGATGGGTAAAAAAACTGGTTGGGAGACAGCAAACAAAGAGTTGGAATAAATAGGTCTTTTTCCAAGTGGCAGGCAGTGACTAATGGGGTGCCGCAGGGATCGGTGCTGGGACCCCAACTATTCATGACATGTATTGATGATTTAGATGAGGGAACATAATGTAATTTCTCCAAATTTGCAGATGACACAAAGCTGGGTGGGAGGGTGAGCTGTGAGGAGGATGCAGAGATGCTTCAGTGTGATTTGGGCAAGCTGAGTGAGTGGGAAAATTAATGGCAGCTGCAGTATAATGTAGATAAATGTGACATTATCCACTTTGGTCGCAAAGATGGGAAGGCAGATTATTATCTGAATGGCCATGGATTAAGAGTGGAGAATGTGCAACGACTCCTGTGTGCCCTCATACACCAGCCACTGAAGGTAAGCATGCAGGTGCAGCAGGCGGTAAAGAAGGCAAATGATATTTTGGCCTTCATGGCAAGAGATTTTGAGTACAAGAGCAAAAGTACAAGATGTTTTGCTGCAATAATACAGGGCCTTGGCGAGAGCACACCTAGAATATCGTGTGCAGTTTTGATCTCCTAATCTGTGGAAAGATGTTCTTGCTCTCGAGAATGTGCAGGGAAGGTTCACCAGACTGATTGCTGGGATGGCAGGACTGATGTATGAGGGGAGATTGAGTTGGTTAGGATTGTATTTGCTGGAGTTCAGAAGATTGAGGGGGGGACCTCATAGAAACCTACAAAATTCTAACAGGACTAGACAGGGTAGATGTTCCACCATGTGTGTGTCCAGAATCAGGAGTCACAGCCTGAGGATATGGGATAGACTGTTTAGGACAGAGATGAGGAGAATTTTTTTTACCCAGAGAGTGTTGGGCTTGTGGATTTTGGTACCACAGAAAAACAGTTGAAGCCGAAACATTGTGGCCATGATCCAATGGCCACTCTGCGCTGCATGGCACAGCAGGGCCGATAGAAGCCAGGAAGCTCTGCTCCCAGGAACTACCCGGCTCGCAACCCCTCGTGAGGTCTAACTTTTAACAAATCTGGGGGTCTGATTTAGCACAGGGCTAAATAGTTGGCTTTTAAAGCAGACCAAGGCAGGCCAGCAGCGCGGGTTCAATTCCCATACCAGCCTCCCCGAACAGGTGCCGGAATGTGGCGACTAGGGGCTTTTCACAGTAACTTATTCGAAGCCTCCTTGTGACAATAAGTGATTTTCATTTTCATTTCAAATTGGCATATAATAATAATTGATAATAATCTTTATTAGTGTCACAAGTAGGCTTACATTAACATTGCAATGAAGTTACTGTGAAAAGCCCCTAGTCGCCACACTACGGCACCTGTTCGGGCACACTGAGGGAGAATTCAGAATGTCCAATTCACCTAACAGCACGGGCTGGATACTCTGCTGGCGGGCTGCTCTGTTTGCCGACAGCCCGGGGGTTTCCCGACGGTGTGGGGGCGCCCCACAATGGGAAACCCCATTGAATAGCCGGAGTAACGGAGCGTCCCGCCGGCGGAATGAAACAGAAGTGTGGCGGGACGGGGAAACCAGCCCCACGTCTTTCGGGACCTGTGGGAGGAAACTTGAACACCCAGAGGAAACCCACGCAGACACGGGGAGAATGTGCAGACTCCACACAGACAGTGACCCAAACCAGGAATCAAACCTGGGTCCCTGGCGCTGAGAAGCAACAGTGTTAATCACTGCGCTACCGTGCCGCCCTACATTAAAGGGCGAGATTAGAGTGAGACAGCTAGTCTCACTTTAAAGTGCAGATTCCTGAGGTACCTGAGGCATCGGGATCTATCCCCTTTGCCTTGGAAACAGCGGGCAAGTGGCATTCAGCACTTGTCCCCACAAAGGGAGACCAGAGGGAACAGCATTTGTGAGGGTCTCCCAAGGGATTGGAGACCCCAGGAGCATGCCCTTTAGGCAAGGTGGTTCCCTGGCACTGCTGGTGCCACATGGGCACCCTGGTGGTACCAGCCTGACACTGCCAAGCTGCCCAGGTGGCACTACCAGCTTGTAGTGGCACTACCAGGTTGGCATTGCCAAGATGCCAAGCTCGCATTTTTTGTGTGCTGGTGATTAGATCAGGGTTGCACGTGTTGGGGGGACGGGGACCCTCCCATAGTGCTTTGGGGGTCGAGGGTCGCATCGGCAGCCTCGAAGATCCGGACACCAGATAAAAATGGCATCCTGATCTCTTGCTATACTGAGGAGTTCCGGCGAGTGGCACTCCTCGGTGTAGAAAACAGGGCTATGTGCGACCTCGGCCACGCGTTCCCTAATGAGGCCGCTTTATTAACGTGCTTGGCGTTGTATAGCCATGTGTTTCTCAGCTCTGCGAGCACCGGGAAACACGTGGCTAAGCACGCTCGCTATGGGACTTTGTTCCTTTTTAGTTGATTAGTGCCCTGTTTATTTTCAAGAAGCAGTTAGAAATAGCCCTTGGGCCGAAGCGGGGGTGGGGGGTTCAAAGGATGTGGGGGGAAACGGGATCAGGCTATTGTGATGGATGATCAGCCATGATCAAAGTGAATGGTGGAGCAGGTTCAAAGGGCCGAATGGCCTTCTCCTGCTTCTATTTTTGATGTTTCCATGTGTCTAATTGAATAGTGGCATCGTACAACATTGACCAAATTATAAAATTCATTCAGCTGATAAAAATATAAAGTTATTGCTTGGTACTACAGAAATTCAGTATTGCTGAACAGAGGGACAAATATCAAATTTCAAATGATCACAGCAATTTATACTACAGGAGAAAAAGCTGATGATTGATTGGCGCGTCGACTCTGATTGGCTGCAGCATTGCCATGGAGAAATGTAAAGTTTGTGTGTTACCACCTGCCTTTCCAATAAAGTTTGTTTTGAGTTCAGAAATCCAAAATACATTATTCTATTAAAAGGCTTACTGATGCTGGATAATATGGCAACGTTGCTTGAATATTATGTCCTGAACTCAAAATCCATTGGGACGATAATTGATGGCTCTAGTTATTCTGTGTGTTCCCATTTTGCAGACAAGTAGGGGCTTTAACAACATGCATGGCACCTCATCTGAAGTTAAGTTAATGCTAGAAGAGTGATATGTATCACCCAGAGAGTTTCGTCAACTCAGAAGCCGGTCAAATTGTACAATTTCAATAAAAGAGCAAATGAGTGCTCTGGTAAAATAGGTTGTCATCGTGGATGAAAAATTAGATGATGCAGCAGAGAACTTGCCATGGAACCTTAGTGCAGTGTAAAGAAAGCAGGAAACAAAAATAAAACAGTCATGTTAGCCATTAACATTCTATGCTTTTATTTTCAATAAAATCTCACTGCGTTTGGATATTAATCAGAGTTTTTGTTTCTTATATTTCCAAGCCATGCAGAACCCAATTCTCCCACCAATCGCTAATTTTTATAGACCCGCATTACAACTCTCAGCTCTGCATGTTGTTGAGTCAACTTCTTGTGCAGTTTGAAAAAAAAACAATATAATTGAGAAGCCTTGTCATCAACACAGCTGTTTCCTGACAGATGTTGCGTTGTCCACATGACGATGGAGCCATTTCTCCGATGTTGCTTCGCACTCTCTTCTGTGCGTCAACCTGATGTGCCTTGCAAGGCCGGTTGCTGTGGGAACAGGCAGACTGAACTCTCCGAGCGACCCGTCGTGCAGCCAAGTTGTGCGCGATTGAGCGGAAACACTGAGGTGCAGATAACTAGAAAAAGATTGCAGGTTCTGGAAGCCTGGACTGAAAACAGCAAAGTGCCGGACTCACAGCGCATCCATCAAGAGGGAAGTCAAGTTAACATTTCAGGTGGGACTCATCATCCACACTCGAGATGGCTTGATAGGTAACTGCACTGGAGTATCAAGACCCGGAAAGGCAGAAGTTCAAACCTTGGTCTGTGCTACATGATCTCAGCGCAGCGCCTGTAACGACACAACTGTTGCTCTCAACCTCCCTCAGCTTGAGAAGCAGGAAAATTAGCCAGGGCTCCTGCTGCTGATCTTTACCCAAAAACTCACAGAATTTTCCACACAGATGGAGGCTATTTGGCCCGTCGTGGCTGCACCGCCCTGGGGAAGGACCAGTCCCACTCCCCTGCCCTCTCCCCCAAGTCATTTTAACATGTTTTCAACGGTTTATTCCTTTTCCTTTTCGAAGACTGTATGCATTCTTCTCCCACCACTGTTCCTCAGAGGGCTTTCCACGCCCCAATAATGGCCTATTTATGTAAAGCAATCTCCTCACCTTCTAATTTCTTTTTCTATTTTGATCTTAAACTTATTTCCCTCAACACACGCGCTCATCTTCTACCTTATCAGAACCCCCCAGTTTTGAACTCCTTCTACCCTGCTCTGCTCTTCTGAAAATAGCCGCACATTCCTTTGCTGTCCCCTCATAACGTATCACCTTAGAATCTACAAGAGGCAACAATAATAACTTGCATTTATATAGCACCTTGAACAGAGCATCAGAAGTGGAGTCAGACAAAAAGAATTGGCACAAGCCAATTAAGGAGACTTTAGGGCTGGCCTCGGTCAGAGTTGGGTTTTGAAGGAGCACCTTCAAGGAGGAGGGAGAGAGAGAGATGGAAAGAAGAGATGAAGTCTCTAGCACGTAAGGCTGTGGAGCCCAAGAAAGAAATAGATAGGTGTCTAGACACTGAAGGCACCAAGGGGTCTGGGGACAGAGTGGGAGTATAGCATTGAGACAGAGGATCAGGCATGAGCACATTGAATGGCGGAGCAGGCCCGATGGGCTGAATGGTCTCCTCCAGCTCCTATTTTCAATGTTTCTACGTAGGGAGGGAAATCCAGAGTTTTGGGCCTAGAAAGCTGAAGGAATGACTGCCAACGATGAAGCAAAGGAAATTGGGGATTTCCAAGGGGCTAGAATTGTCGGATGAAAGGCAAATACACTCCTCTCAATAACTTTCCACATTTAGGCGTGAGTTAGGACCAGGCGGGATGCGTTCCACAAATTGGGGGGAAGGTGGTGGCATTGTAGTTTTGGCACTCGATTGGTAATGCAGAGACCCAGGTAATGTTCTGGAGACCTGTGTTTGAATCCCACGATTGTGGAATTTGAATTCAATTCTTAAAAATCTGAAATGAAAAGTCTGATGTTGACCATGAAACCCTTGTCGATCGTTGCAAAAACGCAATAGGTTCGTTAACACCCCTGAGCGAAGAAAACCTGCCATCCTCACCTGGTCTGGTCCTACATATGACTCCAAATCCACAGGAGAAGAGCTGGTTTAGCTCAGTAGGCTAGAGAGCTGGTTTGTGATGCAGAACAAGGCCTGAAGCGCGGGTTCAATTCCCGTGCCAGCTTCCCCGAACAGGCGCCGGAATGTGGCGACTAGGGACTTTACACAGTAACTTCATACTTGTGACAAGAAAAGGTTATTATTATTATTATTATGTTAACTCTTAAAATTCCTCCAAAATGCCACTCAGTTCAAGGGCAATTGGGGGTGTGCCAAAACTAATGGCCTAGTCACGGAATATTAAAAAAGCCTGTGGAGCTAAATGGGAGACAGCGTCAAGGAGGAAAGAGTGCAGAGGATTGGAGATAAAAGGACATGTGATGAAGTATCACGGCAAAATGTTACCCGATGCACACTCGATCAGTGAGGTCGGTGTAAAGCAAATGAGCTCCCACCGATGCAGTGGAGAATGTACCGAGTATCGTATGGTACAGTGCCTCGGGTCATGAGCTCAAACTTCAACGTCGGAAGTAACAAAGCTGAATCCCATCAATGGAAACTAGCAGCAAGGAATAACCGGAACAGCTTTGAACTGATGGAAAAACCAAAGTGGTGCATTCATCTCCAAGCTGGTACCCTCTTTATTGCCATCTTTATTCCATATGTGAGTCCAGTCCCACTCATCAGTCACCAACAACCCGACGAAACACAGTTTCAGCAAAACGAGGGCTAAGTAGTAAATGTGACCTTGCCCACATCCGATGACCAAACTAAGAAGAGGAATCCACCACCTGACAGACTGTATAAGGCCCTTGTGCACGATTATCCCTGGTGAAGGGGAAAGGCTTTGCATAAGCACTAATCTTGGATTGCAAATTGAGTGCCAAGGCCGAACCTGACTCCAAAGTAAACTGGAATTGTTCTGTTTTGTACTGGTTTAACACACTGACAGGAAGATCTGCACCCCTGGGGCCCACCTGTCTTCCTGCTGCTATGTTCCTGGGCGTAGAAGTTATCTCTGCTTTGTCTGATTTTCCAAACAACCCTTGGACCCATACCTAATTCTCTCCAACCACTTACCACTCATGGATCCATCGTTTGTTTTAATACTTATCCCATTATCATCTCCTCCTGCCTTGCATCATTATCACTCCTGTCCTCCACTCTGTCACAAATCTTTGTTTTTTTTTTTACCTCCCTCCTACTTCTCCTTGGCCCCATACTTGCTCAAAAGGTGTACAGTCCTGGAGGTTCCATTAGGGCAGCTCGCCCACAGATCAACAAATTTCAAGTACCACTTATGTTCACAATGTTTTGTGCGAGTTTAAAACCCATTCATTGGAAACTTTTCCCACCTTCAAATATAACCCCCCCCCCCCCCCCCCCCCCCCACACACACACACACACACATACACACACACCCGGATCAAATTAATCACCATGGCGAGTTTCCACTAATTGTGTCCATTTGCAGGCCTTCAAGGAAGATATTATAATTGTTTTCTTTCCTCACAAGGGCATTATCAGACATCTTTTAGAAGCTTTTCATTTCTTTTTTAATAAGGAACTGGCTACCGTATTTTACAAAATGCAACTGGTAAGATATCCTGTAATGGATTTTGTTTGTGTAATTTTCAATTTTTAATATCTGGGAGACTCGCAGGTCGTGGGCCTGATCAAAAACACATTTTGTTGTGTGATGAACCAGTTCGCATCTGCACTGATGGAACTGCATTGGGTCACAACTCTTAATGATTCGAACTTACGCTTCCAAATTTAACATTGGTGCAAAGCCTGCCCCCTGCACCAATGTTAACCCTGAGCGAGGGTGCCATTCAGGCGCTGAATGATTGTATTAGTTTGACCGAGGCCAGCATTTGCAAAGAGCTAATTGGGATCTCAGAGCATTAGAGTTGCTCATTCTGTCCCTCCCCCACACCCACCCAATAAGAAAACCCAGCCAACGTTCCCAAATTTATGGAACAGACATTCAATAGGAAACCACCAGAGGAAAAGAATGCAACGGAAACATTGTCAGTTTTAAGAGCTTTGTCAACGGAACTACAGCTCATCGCATTGAATCACATTCTCCATCCATCAAACACAACCCGACAATTAACTGGAAGATGAATGCCAGGGAATTCTTCACTGAAAGAAGGATGGCAGAGGTCCACCTAGTCAATTCTTCTCTACAAGCCCCACACCACTGACGAGAGACAGAAATTCCTCAGCTCCCTTCTCGTTGAAAAGTAGAAAAGATTTTTTTGCTTTTCCCTTTCTGAACTCTCTTTACTGGAGAGGTTGCGAGTTGTCTGAGTTCTATCTACCTGACAAGGAGTGCAGTCGTACAGATGGATGTTTTTAATTATGGGTACCAGGGAATAGGTTTGGTGCATTGAAACATTATGATTAGATCCAATATACTAAGTAAGCCTATCGTCAGGGTCATGTTACAGGCCCCAGTACCTGAGTGAGGAACACGTGTCTCCAAGGCCCAGGCGTAATAAATCTGTTGCTGCTACAGACTCAGGTAAGGTTTTTGCATGTTAACATTGCAGGGAGAAGATTAAGTAGAAGTGAATGCAAAAATGGGGAATTAATATGTGTTTACTTTTCCCTCTTTTATTTTTAGGTATTTTCTTCACATCCATTTCTATTTTGCGCTCTCATCCCACATGACAGCGTTGATGAGAATGCATTTTCACTTGAAGAAGGATGATGGGAGTGCGTGTTTAGCCAGGCAGTTGTCAGATCCTTCTGGATTCTGTGGTAGAATAGTTACAGCCAATCGTGATTTACTTTCTTGTTGTCACAAGGAAGAAACTCCAGGTCAGGCTGAGGCCTAGTTGTTTAATGGAGCAGGTGGGAACAATTTTCTAGGGTGTCCGATGTGCAAGCTGGTAATGTGTAAGCTCAAGTGCTCATCTGAATGCTTCTTAAATGCTGTGAGGGTTCTTGCCTCATCTTCCCTTTCAGGCAGTGAGTTCCAGATTCCCACCACCCTCTGAGTGAAAAAACTTTTCCTCAAATCTGCTCTAGTAGCACAGTGGGTAGCACTGTTGCTTCACAGCTCCAGGGTCCCAGGTTCGATTCCCGGCTTGGGTCACAGTCTGTGTGGAGTCTTTACATTCTCCCTGCGTCTGCGTGGGTTTGCTCCGGGTATTTCGGTTTCATCCCGCAAGTCCCAAAAGACATGCTGTTAGGTAATTTGGACATTCTGAATTCTCCCTCCATGTACCCAAACAGGCGCTGGAATGTGGCGACTAGGGGCTTTTTACAGTAACTGCATTGCAGTGTTAATGTAAGCCTAGTTGTGACAATACAGATTATTATTATATATTATTAACCACCTGCCCCATGCCTTAAATCTATGCCCCCTGGTTATTGACCCCTCTAGTAAGGGGAAAGGTTTCTTCTTAACTCCCCTTTCTATGTCCTTTGTAATTTTGTACTCCTCAATCAGCCTTCTCTGCGCTGAGGAAGACAACCCCAGCCTAACCAGCCTCTCTTGATAGCTGAAACACTTCAACCCAGGCAACATCCCGGTGAATCTCTTCCGCACTGTCTTTAGTGCAATCACATCCTTCCTATAGTGTGAGGTGCAGCATGTTTGAGCGCAAAGCATCCATTCCGTCAACTTCAGAACAAAAGCAGTGCTAGCTCTTGAAATAATTTGTTATTTTTGCACCTTTCAACACCCCCCATCAAACCCCTCCCCCAACCCTTTATTTTCTATGGGCAGGATTTTCTGGTCGTGCCCAGCCCGGACATCAGAAATTCCCACCTGAGGTCTGTCACATTTTCTGTCCCAGCCGCTATGATTGCCAACCTGGGCCTTGAACCGTAGGTGCCAGCAGCAGCTCCCAGGCCGAATGGAAATGTTGGGCAAAATTTAACAGCCTCATCACAGCGGGCAGCATGGTGGCACAGTGGTTGGCACAGTTGCTTCACAGCTCCAGGGTCCCTAGTTCGATTCTCGTTTTGGGTCACTGTCTGTGCGGAGTCTGCACGTTCTCTTTGTGTCTGCATGGGTTTCCTCCAGATGCTCCGGTTTCCAACCACAGTCCAAAGATGGGCAGGTTAGGTGGATTGGCCATGCTAAATTATCCTTAGAGTCTATAAAAAAGTTTAGGTAGGGTTACTGGGTTACGGGAATGGGATAGGCTTAAGTGGGGCGGTCTTTCCAAGGGCCGGTGCAGACTCGTTGGGGCAAAGGGCCTCCTTCTGCACTGTAAATTCTATGATTCTATTATCACAGTTGGAAGGGGGCTGGAAAATGTGGTGAGCCGTTCAAACATCCAGCGGGAAGGGCTGTCAAATCCTACCCATTATTCTTCAGGGCGAGTCTACGCAGTGGTCGAGGACTGTCCCGATTTTCAGGCACCAAATGGTCTCCTGTGCTATCAATATGGCAGCGGGGATGCTTCTTCCAGATCTGAAGTACTGCACCTGCCATGTTGGTGTGGACAAAATTATTGGGCTGCAGGGCCCATTTCTGAAATCGACATTAGGCCCATTGCACAGACAGATATGGAGCCTTGGGCAGAACTTTTAGTCCACCGGCACTAAAATTTGCACTGCCAGCTGGCATGCCAGTTCTTTGCCTCCACCCTGAATCTTGCTGATTTCCCAGAGGCAGATGGGACAGGTGGGGTGGTCAGATGTGGTAGCACTAAATACCCACAAGCAGATATAATTAAAGTAATTAAGGCCATTTTAAGACAGATTAGGTGTGGTTTTCCCACTGGGTTACACCTGACCTTGCACCGGGTGCATCACGCGAGAGGCCCAAAACAGGATTCGCATCATGGGGCGAGGCGATCGCGAGTCACCCGACTCGTGATGCCCGTTTCAATTTGGATTATGCCCTCCCACGAGTCACCGGCCCCACCCAGGCATCGATTAGTACTGCTTTCCATAAGGGGAGACATGATGACCATGCCGGGGGACCATTGGAGCCCCCTCGGGTGGTCGGGGACAGAGCATGGCACAGGCCCCTGACACCCGGACACTTGGGCACCCTAACAGTGTCAACCGGGCACCGATACCCGGGCACCCTGGAAGTGCCAGCCAGGCAGCCTGGCAGTGCCGATCAGGCACCCTGGAAGTATCAACCGGGCACCCTGATAGTGCCAACCTGACTAAGTGTGGATGAGTACAGGTCTAGATCTGTACTCAGGCCGGCGGGAAACGCCCCACCAAATCCACCCAAAATGTCAATTTTCCAGTGAATTGCGCCCATTATCTGATGCCGACTGGGATTTTACAGTTGGTCTCCAGGTCTCCACAATTTAACTTGGTGGCAGATCAGAGGTGGGGTGGGGGTTGGGGGGGGGGGGGGGGTGTCAGCGTTTCCGAGAGGTCCTCCTTGCCTGTGGCCTGTGTGGCATCAGCAGCAGCTCTGTGGAGGGGCTCCTCACCCTTGTCCCCACCTCCCGCCAACAGTGGTAGACCAGGTGAAAAAAGTCTGTCTCTCAGCTTGCCATGGTGTTCTGCTACTGCAAAGCCAAATTTGCTGCTTGCAAAGTAGGCAAGCTGGAAGCGAGAAGGACACCTTGTAAAACCCTCTGCAGGTGAAAGTGTCAAAAGGTTTGGTGATGCAAAGGAGGCCATTTCTGTGGATGTAATTGTATTTATTTTTCCCCCTTCAATCTAGAATTCTGTTCAGGACGAATTCCCTTCCTGCCAATGTTGTAACTGGGAGTGATGCTACCTGAGCATCATTTTCAATCCTGTGCCAATTACATTTGCTCAGGTAAAATAATATCTAAAGTTAAGATGCTTCTCAACCCATTAATAATTTTTAAAATCCTCCTTGCAAGGCATTGGATAAAAAGGCCTGAATTACATGCTGATAGAACCTACATTTTACTTTTTAGCATCAATTATGCTACAAAATATTTTCAGAGCTTTTTTTAAATTTCCTTTTTACTTGGAGCTATTTTTGGGGATGAGTTTTCCCCTTTTTTCCTCCTGCAATATTTGTTCTCTTGAGCATTTTTATTTGTCTGGTCAAATGCCTTGCCAACTATGGTAAGGGGTGAATAAGGAATGAATTGTGTAGCCTGCGCTCTCTACTTCCTTTCGATTTTCCAGGTATGCTCCATTTCCTGTCCCCGTCTGAGGATTGCATTCTCCCCTATACATACACTGTGCCATTATTTTTCACCACTTCTCTTGGTCTTTTCATCTGCTTGATGGTGATCATCATGGAGGTGGAGCTATCCCAGCATTCACCACGGCAGTGAAAGCTCCCTATCAAAGCTCTGAACCCTATCGCTCTCATAGAGGGGTCTCCTTACTGCTATGCATTCTGGGACACCTCACCTGCCATGGTTGCTATTGGAATTCTCACACTCCCCACTGAGAGAAAGTAAGATAAAAACAAAGTCCACAGACATCCTAGGAGGAGAAATGTGACAAATATGGGCAGATGCAGCCCGACCTCCAACCTTTCAAAACACACACGCACACGCATATATACAGACACACACACACAGGCAGACACACACACACACATGTACGCAGACAGACACATGCGCACATGTACAGATAGCCGACCGTCCCTTCCACACAAAACGTTCAATTTGAGAAGAGGATGGACGAACAGTTTCCCGAAGCCCCATTCCCACTGCTGACCAGATCAGTTGCAATGAGTGGGACACAGCACCGACCTCACTCAATTCTGTCTCAATAATATTCCTCAACCCTAACATTGCCAATATGGTCCACTTGTTCTGCTTTTCTTATGAGGGAAGGAGAAAGCCAATGCCCTTGCTCTGGTCACAATTGCTGAATAAAGGCTTAGCTGATGATGCCACCCATAGTCAAATTTCCCATATCGCACTGTCAGCTCACATGTGAAGAATTTCCAGGAGAACAATGTGGTAAAGGGCAGCCAATTCCAGTCAAACTATCGCACATCAGCAAGAGTCAATACTTCCAGAAGAAGAGGGCACAAAGGGGGGGTGGAGGGAGAGAAGGGATAAAGTGTAATTCCTGATTTGAATTTGGAATCATCCAAAGGACCGGATGATAGAATGGACTGAACATTGACTTTTAACCTCCAACCCAGATTGATGGGGGTGAAACTCTCCTCTGCCAGCTGATTGAAGGAACGCCAAATAAGTTTGGAAAGCCCCCATCGTGTTCCTTAAAGAGTCGCACCTACTGCACAGGTCTATCCCTAATTTAGCACTAATAGCACTAAGAGAGGCCTGACATGGCTGACCGACTTGGGAATTAGAAAAAGGGAAAACAAGCATTGCTCACTTTTGAAGGGAGGGATATTAGGGCGTGCGGGTGAGAAGGAGCTTTATTCTGCACCTTCCCTGGTCTGGAAGTATTCCATTTCCCAGGGCTAACACACGTCACCCCACCCAGCATCACACATAGCTTTGGACAAATCACCCCACAGTCACCATCAGCACCGTCCAGGACATAGAAACAACCTGTGAAACAACACCCAGAGCTCATCCCCAGTACCTGGAGCAATTAATTGGCTGGGTTGAATGCACAAGCACCGCACCACCTCGCTTGCGGTTGTACACATCATTCACGATGGGAGACAGATACAAAGCGTTCCTGACAGTTGGAACTGAGCGGGTTAAAGCTAACTTGCGATAAGCTGAAAGGTAAACAATCCATTTTGTCTGGGCCTTACCGGCTGTTGACTATTAAAACCAGATGAGCAAAAGCCTGAAACACTGCTCTGTGGAAGCAGCATGCGACACTTTAATAAGTTACATGTCAGGATGACTGATGGGCTGGACCACCGTCAGCTTGGAGCCTAGTCTACGAGCCTCAGTGTCTATTTATTAAACCCCGGCCTCCGCATCCAAACTCCAATAAATTTCATGCCACTAAAAGCTTAATCTTGCTGATGTGTTGGCAGCGATCACTATCCCTCCTCTTCCAACACCTTAATAAATCTTGAGGTTTTCCAGATACGGTCGGGAGAGTCGCTGGAGTATCCCAGCGGGGAGCAAACAAGGCGAGGGTGTGTTTTTCAAGTGAACGTAAGCGTAGTTAGAGTGACACCACATTGCAGATTCCGTCGGGGTAAGAGGGTGGGATCCGGTGTATGGACAATCAAAGCTCTCCCGAGCCCATGAGTAACCTTAAATCCCCCCCTTTGCAATGCGCTGTCGGCTTGGCACTGAGCTCAGAACGTATTCATTACACTTTGCTGATGTCTTGTCAAACCAATATTCACTTGACTGATGACATGGAGAAGACCGGATGGTTGAGAGCGTGCTACAAGCTCATAAACACCTCAGCGGTCTGGATGATACCTAGAAGCCCATGAGCGAGGTCTGAATCATCCTCCCAGTCTATCCAACAGCCTCCTCCCGGGGGTGATATAACATGTACTCTGTCGCATCAATTAAATAACTTCTCCTTTCCCAGATTTCCGGTCAGACTATTATTCATTCGTGTAGCATAAGTTAACCGGCATCTTCATTTCAGTTGTTTCTCCGTTTTCCCATGAATGCCCTCATTCATAATGGGGTCTGATTCTATTGTGACCATTCTGATGTTCCTGCACCTTTTACTTTTGCCCCGGGGGCTGCCTCCCTGATGATGCCCACATCCAGACCCCCCTATTATTGCAAGGCAAAGTTGGGTTGGGCACAGCACTCCAGCCGATGCCTACTGCAGTGCCAATTCTGAGTGGCCAAGGCAGCAAGGGCCGCCATTGGTCTTCCCGATGACCACTCTTGTGGAGTGTATTCAACAGGGTTGGTTTTATTTGTGGGGGGGGGGGGGGGGACGACGACAGGAAACTGTCGGAAAAGCCTTGTTGGCCTGCAAATCATTTTATGCCTGAGGGATTGGAATTGGCTTGGAATTCCAGGAACCATGGGCTGGGATTTTCCAGTCCCATTCATAGTGGGACTGGAAATTCCCACCCAAAATCTCTGGCCGCCTCTTCAAACTTTCTGTCCTGCCTGCGATAGCCCCGCCCTGAGTGGGAAACGGAAAATCCGGTCATAGTGTTTTTCAAGGAGGAGGTTTTACTGTATAGTGGGTCAAGTCCCTCCCTCTGTACCAGAAGCTCCGGGTTCGGGTCCCACTCCAAGGCTTGATGGCCTCAGAAAGGGTGGTCGTAATGTGGCCAAACGGGTTGATTGTCAGCCTCCCAATATTCTTACTGACTGGTGGTCAGAACGGGAGAGTGTCCCTGTGGCAGCCAAAACCATATGGTACAGTCAGAAGTCTTACAACAAACATCAGGTTAAAGTCCAACAGGTCTCTTTGGAATCACGAGCTTTCAGAAAGTAGCTCTTTCCTCAGATGAGTTTATATGGTAGCTGCGGCGTTACAGGCTCCTCATGTTAACAGATTCCACATGCAAGCCCCCAGGCTGAACTTTGTGGTAAGGGCCCTTCTTCATGATGACAATGAGTGCTTCTAAGAGGAGTTGAACTGCAATCGAAGGGTGAGCCAAATGGAGTGTGATGTTTCTGTCTGCGGGTGGAAGTGGGTCAAGTGGTCCACTTAACAGTAATGTAATGGTCCGTGCATATGCATTACATTGTAATGTTCGAACATGCAGCTGTTTGTTCCTCATTTCAGTCATTCCCAAGCAATACAGTCATACCCGAGCGGAACTCGACGGGGCCGTTTCCGCCACCCTTCCACGATTCTCCCAAGTGGCGGGAACGGCCCCGTCGAGTTCCGCGGGCCGCAGGCCGGAGAATCGGCGGAGACACCCAAAATGGCGATTCTCCGGCACCCCTGCTATTCTCAGACCTGGATGGCATTCACGACGGCGTGGGCACTTCGGCGCGGGAGTGGAGAATCCCACCCCATGGGTTAGATTCTTCGCTCCCCGACGCCAAAATCGCATTCAGCGATGGGGCGGAGAATCCCCGATGATGCCAAAATCGGGGCGGCACCGCTTTCACGATGCACCAGCTCCTGAAAAGCGGCGTACTCACGAATCCACGGCCTCAGGCCATTGCCATAGTCGGGGGAGGGCTGATCTGCAGGCACGCGGGGGCTTCATTTGCAGCTGGGGGCACTGTGGGCGGGCGGTCTGGGGCGCGCGAGTGGCTGAAGGAGGGGACTATTTTTGCGGTCCGGGTCCGCGGGTTGAGTCCACCATGAAGCATGCCGCGGCCGCTGCAGGTTGCCGCCGTGCGCATGCGCGGCCATGGACCCGGCACCTCTCCAGGCCACATCGGCAGCTAGAGCTAGGAGCTCTAGCGTAAAACACCACCATTTTCACGCCAGCGTGGGCACTTAGTCCCTCAAACGGAGAATCCAGCCCCATGCCTTCAACGAAAGCCTCGGGCAGCAGCAATACCATCCATGATGGCTTCCGTGATGCTTCGAACCAACGGTTATTTTAATGAGCCCTTAACATTTAATGTAATGGTCTCCTCATAATATGGCCCAACTGGTTGGAATCGGCGAGCTAACACTGCCAAACCCATTTAATCCCAGAGCAATCAAAATCACTATTGCATCATCTCACACATACATGGTGCAGGGGAGGGGGTGGTGAGACGGACAGCTTTTCCTGATTAATTAATTGAAGCAATACTGCCTCATCGGTTGGGCCAGACCAAATTTATCTCTGGCATCCTTGGAACGCTGAAATAAAAATGAGTCAGTGAGTCTTCGTTCAGTCTCATTGAGACTCATCCATGAAATTAATCCCAACTTAAATCCACTCTGTACAGCGTGAGTGGGAACACATGGGAATGATGGTGTCCATTTGCAAATCCTGTAAGGATGCAGGAATCGAATCCTAAGCTTGCAACTAACGAGCTACGAAGGAGCTCTGAGGAAACAAGACCAACTCTCACGCAAAACAAAAATAGTGATCAACAGTCTGAGCTACATTCTTAAAGGACAGATTTGAGTGTAAAAGGAGTGCAGGGATAGGACATCGGCAACAAGTTAAATCCCTCCTTCGTGCGTTTAAAGTGTCGACATCTGGAATGGACTGCCACCTAGTGAGCTAGCGGTTGGCCTCATTAGAGAATTACAAAGGGAATGGGAACTGTTCTTAATTCAGCAAGCAGTGCTTCAGGGAAAGAAAGAAAAGGGAAAGAGAGTGTAGCCAAAGGCAATGCTGAGTTTGGACCTGGAAAACAAAGAAAGCAAATAAACCGGCACAACTGGCTCGCAATGAACTCCCTCCAAATCAGATGGGGGGGAAAAGCTATGAAGAGAGGCTGGTTAGGCAGGGGTTGTTCTCCTCAGAGCAGAGAAGGCTGGGGGGGGGGGGGGG